>NC_092714.1:38597905-39883279 GCF_047496885.1 Scyliorhinus torazame | reverse complement strand
ACAACACTGAATTAGCAGCTGTGGTGTAAATGGAGCTACAGATAACTTATTAGGCTATTTACTTGATATACAAAGGTGGCTATGTAAGCAGTGAGATGTATCATTGTATGTTAACATGGTCCTTCTGCATGTCATGCACTTAGGCTGATTTTAAGGTAGCTTCCAGTGTGGGATCTGCGCGTTCCTATGTGACTGGCATTAACTGTGCTATTGTGCAATGGTGTTTTGTGTTTGGGGCTTAAGGATTAGGAAATCTGAAGAAAATATTTGCAAAACTCAACATGAATTGCGCAGATTGTCTTGCAATTTATCATTTGTTTAAGTGAGAAGGTGGGATTGACACTAAATTATATGAAATATGTCCTCAAGATAGACCTGCATCTGATTCATGCACAGACACCCAGGTTCCTCTGCTTCTGCAGAGAATTGTAAAGAATTGCAGAGAATTGTAACTTCCTACGCAAGCCCCCCCCCCCCCCCCCCCCACAAATGCACCCACCCAACTCCTCCTCCGTCTTCCTCTTCAACTCCTCCAACGAGGCCCTCTCCCTCTCCATTAACTGTCCATAAATATCGGAGATCTTGCCCTCCCCTATCTCATTCACCTGCATTTCGAGCAATGAAGGGTGTGGCAACCGTGGAAACGTGGCCAGCTCCTTCCTCACAAAATTCCTAATCTGCAAGTACCGGAACCCGTTCCTCCTCGGAAGTTGAAAATTTTCGACTAGTTCCCCAAACTCTGCAAATCCACCCTCAACAAACAAGTCCCTAAACCTCACTATCCCCTCCCGTTCCCAACCCCTGTATGTTGAATCCAACCCCGCTGGAGTGAATGTCTGATTTCCACAGCGTCATACCCTCCAGTTTAAAATGTTGCCTTATTCCACCCCCTTTAGAATTGTACTTTTTTAAAAAAAACTATTGTGTCTCCTAGTCTTCCTAGCAAATCACGTCACATTTTGCTGCATTAATTTTTTTTAAAGAAAATATTTCATTGAACTTTATTAAATTTGACCTGTATCTTGTCCACCCACCCCACCAACCTGTCCTTTTGAAGTCAGAAACATAGGAACACGACTCTATCACGCCATTCAACATGATCACGGCTAAGCTTCTATATCACACCATACTCCAGCCGTCTCCCATGCCCCTTTAGAGTCTAGAAAGTTCGACACTATCCTCCGCATGGTTCACCACACTTGTAAGTTTCCAATTTTGACATTGTGCCCTGTACACCAATGTCTCTAGGTCATTAATACAAGGATTCTGTCACTCAGCCCATTTCGCATCCATCTTTGCTACTGTCCCTTTTGTTAGCTTATTTAAGTGGGGAAAATCCGAACAACGCTTATTGATATTTCCCGAAGATGCCCCTGCCGTTTGCCCCACTGGAGGTAATTCCAAACAGATAAGGTGCTTAAACGGAATATTCGCAGGAACTGACCGCATTCTTAAATATTCTATGGAATATCCTTTGAAAAAAACGTTATCCGTCATTGCAGGTGAAATGAGCAATGCTCAACGTTAGTGAGACAGACTCTCACGTGGGATGTGTCAGACACAGTGTTAATCAGAAAGAATGGGGGGGCTGGTTAAGATCATCCATGTCGCCACATTCACGCATGGGATGTCCCCATCTGATTACAGCGAGCCTGACCTGCTGGAGTTGAAAAGAATTGCTGTCTTGACGCAAAAGCAGCAAGAAAATCGCAACTTTTGGTCCAAACTGCCCCAACCTGTTCCATTAGTCTCATGCAACGCTTTTCCCCACAGCTACACAGAACAGTTCAAACAATGAATTCTCAAAACTATGGGAAAATATAAGCTTTCCAAAATACGGCACAATGATTTAGCTGCAAGTTTCACAGTAACTTCATTGCAGTGTTAATGTAAGCCTACTTGTGACAATAAAGGTTATTATTTTTTAAAAAGTTAAATATTCCCAGTGTGTAAGAAACGGCACGTAATATCTTACACTTACAATCAAGATGTGGAGATGCAGGCGTTGGATTGGGGTGAGCACAGTAAGAAGTCTTACAACACCAGGTTAAAGTCCAACAGGTTTGTTTCAAACACTAGCTTTCGGAGCACTGCTCCTTCCTCAGGTGAATCAAGATAAAGTCGTCATAGTCCCAGATGACTATAGGTTCTTCGCCTCTTTGAGGGGGGAGAGCTGACTGGTGGTGATTTAACCCGAGGGTCATCGCACCTCAGGCGAGGGGCAAGGCTGAGAAGGGAGGACCTTCATGAATAACTTTACAAATAACTTACAGATAAAGAATTCCCTAGGTTAGACAGTATAGTGAATGGCAGAGCATTTACTTTCGATGTTAATCTGGACGCAGTATAGGAGTGCTGCTTTCGATCAATGAAGTTTCTGATTAATGGTTATTTCCACCGGAATTCACTTCAAGGATTTTAACCTTCTGTATGTTTAATTGCAAATTCCACGCATTGACAGCAAACTGAAATATTAGTCACTAAATGCAAAATTATTTAATGAATTAATGCTGGTAAGAAATACCCCAAATTGCAGGCACCCAGTTGTAACACTTCTGAAATAAAAACTTGACAGGTGAGTCCCTCCTCCTGAGTAAACTCATTCACAGATAACACGCCAGTAACCTTGGGAGATCTGTGAGAGACCAGCAGTGCTTTGCCCTGATGCGCGGGAAGGGTAGAAATAAACGTGCAAAATAATATCATGATTGCTCCAACGGTGCATATCAAAACATTTATTGCATATATATATATATATATATAAAAACTGAAAAATACATTTAATGCAATGTAATTTCGATTATAGCAATTGGCAACAAAACATCAGTCACTAATCAGTAACAGTGCAGTTCTCAAAGAGATTGTTTTAAAAAGATTTATTATGAGATCAAGTATAAAAACAAGGAGCGGTGTTGACAATAAATAGCCATTCACTTGTTAAAAAAAAAAGCTCAAAGTTTTGTAAAGACGTGGTTATTCGGCAATTAGAACGAAACAAATGTTTTCTTACACAAGCCACACAGATAACTCGCCTGGGTCCAGCCTGACAGACACACAAAGTCCGGAGGTCTGGTGCCTGTATCCTGACGATGCTGTGATTAAGTACCGCGGGCAGATACCCAGCCTGGAAAACTATCCGCGTATTCTTTCATTAATCCTAAAACAGTAAGTAGCTTTGGCCATAACATCAATGAGATCCTAATCCTAATCCATCTACCAACCCTAAGCATTAATGTCAACAGTGAAAATCGGCAATAGTGCTTATAACGTAGAGAAAGTATCATTATTCTGGCCCAGATTTGTACACGTCTATTTTTAAAAAAATCATTCGTACACTTTTGTTTTACAATATTCTTAAGAAGTGGAGTACAGTCCGAGTGCGGAGTTTCTAAGGTGACTTCCAGCATCACTTGGGAAACCTGGCCTGGTGACTCTGAGCACTCAGGCTGGAGGGAATGCAGTGAAACCTGCAGGCAGCACAAGCGCAAGGGGAGCCAGGCCACTGCTGGAAACAGGGCTGATCGTCCGGAGTCAGGGGGCACTTGACAGTGGGGGACGAGTGCCTGGGGCTTCCCAGGGTGAGGAGCGATGGGGCAGCCCCCAGCAGCAGCGAGCCCCCGGCTGTGAGTACGGGCAGCTGACCCAGCCGCGATGCCGAGCCGCTCCGGCCGTACATCTCGCCGATCAGTCTCTTCATCTCCTCCAGGGAGCTGTTCAGCATCAGGATGTAGTTCCTGGCCAGCAGCAGGGTGGCGATTTTGGACAGCTTCCGCACCGACGGCCCGTGGGCGTAAGGCATGACCTCCCGCAAGGCGTCCATGGCGATGTTCAGGTCGTGCATCCTCTTGCGCTCCCGACTGTTGATCTTCTTCCTCAGGAGGAATTGCTCGTCCTCCGTGAGATCCTTCTTACTCCTGGACTTGGCAGACGGGGTGGGACTGGGCGACTCGTCCGGGGAATGCGGGCGGTCGCTCGGGTCGACCTTGTGGGGGATGTTGTACAGGGTGGAGGTGACCAAGAGCAGCTCGTTTGGGGGCGACTTCAGCAACTCGCTCATGGTCTGAAGTCCAGAGTCCGCTTTGGGCAGGAACGAAATCAGTGGGGCAAGCGGATGAGGCTTGCACTTGGCTTTCCCCCTCTTCGGTTCCCCGGTGGGATGGAAGGCGAGGGTGGGTTGGGGGGAGGATCTGGAAGCTCCTGCCGCGGTGGGGGGTTGCAGGCTCAATGTTCAATGTTTGAGAGTCTCTGGAGGATCTCAGCTTCAGTCCGACTTAAAAATGAACCTGGAGACGGCTAAAGTGTGAAGGTATTTATCAGGGAATGGACACGCTTCAGCCAATTGCAAGTGTGGACACTGCAGCTGGCCAACGCCATTGGTGAAAGGCTCTTTCAATGGAAAGTCTCAGTAGGCTTTCACACTCCCCCATCCCCCTCCCGTCTCCAGATATATCCATTTGTCTTGTTTTTTTCATTTGCTTAAAGCCCTTTTAAACGTTTGCTCTGCTACTCCACAGTCCCCTCCCTCCTTCCTGTGTCCTGTTTCAATTCCCACTCCTCTCTGTTGTTGATTACATTCCCTCTTTCCTCTAAGAGAAAGCTCCCAGAATGTTGATTTTGGATGTTGATTTTCGCCACCCCCGCGTTGGTTAAATATTAAACTCGTGTTATAAAACCACATGGATTGACTTCATTTCTATTTAATTTGCCCCCTCCCCCTCTGTAGCGACTTTGCGATTGAATATCCCAAATGCTAGTGGCCGTGGAGATTACCTGAACCCACTCCCCAGTGTCCCGGACGGGGGCGAATACATGTCGGCATCGCTGTTGTCTCACTCTTTTGAAATGCAGGAAAGTATGACGTGAAAACTTGTATTCAAGAGCATGCTGATAGACGAAAACACAGTGGGAACTAATTTAGGGGGGAACTATACTCCACAAAATCTCCAAACAATCGAGGTGCTGGTCAGTGTCGCAAACTGATACTTTGGTCCATGTTAACATTTTTAAAATATCGGTTTTAGGCGAGGGCACAAAATGTGAGCCACTTCATTTAAAAAAAGGTTAACATAACACGTGTCGAATTCCCTGCAGAGCGGAAGACGACACATTGAAACACAACACAGTATTCGATATTGTAACAAATATGCTGAGTTCTTGTTCAAAGGATCTTTTAAAAGCTGGCGGCAGGTGCATTAAAGCAAAATACTGCGGAGGTTGAAAATCTAAAATATAAACAGAAATGCTGGAAACACTCTGCAGGCAGGACGAGCAATGTTTGTGTGGAGATGGGAAATGAGAGTTCAAAGTTTCAGGTCGATGAGAATGTATACTTAATAGGGAGTCATTAGAAAAGTATAGACAGAGGAGGGATCTTCACCCCCCACCCCCCTGCAACCGGACGGAGACCTGAGGTTTCTGAGTATTTTTGAAAAATATTAATATAATGCTCGACAACAATGTTAGTTCCTGCAAAGGCCTCGGTTGGTGCCACCTTTCCTCTCCAACACCAGGACAGAAGTGTCTGAACAGACCCACAACCAACTCACTCAATACACCCATCAATACACTGCCAAATCCCCTGGCAAAAAAGAGCAAACACACAGACAGAAACAGAAGCTGTAGGGATCTGTTTCTGGATGTCAGCGCTCTCCCTGTCAGCGACTTGCAAACTTGCCATCGTGGATGAAATGCTAGTAATGACGGTGGTCAAGGTATACCATCATGACAGCACTTTCACCAATTTCTACAAATTGTTTTAAAAAGATAAACAAAGGCGGCGGGGGGGGGGGGGGGGGGGGGGTTACCTTAATATTTAAATATCCTTCATCGAATCAACAAGCATTTAGGGCCGGTGGCTTTATTGATGGAGCCAAAGGCCGCGCCAGACAGGTTACAATGAAGAGAAAGATCAGCCGCCAAGGGGACCGGCGACGCATATTGATACCGATTGAAACATTGAACGAAAACATTAACGACCCATGGTCGCTGTCGAGAGTAATTGAACATCATCCTGCCAAATGCACAACGGGGGAAGAATTGTTCTGGTCTCTGTGTAAGGATATGCTAAAAACATTTGAACAAGTGCTGCTCGCCAGGAGCAGAGTGAAAGCAGACTTTGGCAGCGCAGGTGAACATCAATCATCCCGCCAATTTATTACCCAAGGAAGTTGCATCTACAGCTTAGCAAAGCGCCACAAATGAATCAATAATGTACAGAACAATCAGTGCGAGGAAAGACATTCCTTCTTTTATACATTGACCACCGACTCGGAGTTTACATTTCCAATTTATAAACATCAGCGCTCTTCGCGGTAGCCAGCTGGCACTAAAAATGTAAACCGTGCTGGTTATAATACCAGCCACCGCCGCAGTTCATCTCTGAGGAAACGGGACAACTGGCGGACGAAGAGGGCGCTTCAGACGACTTGAAAAGGTTCCCCGGTTTCTCATTTTGAGAGAAGCCGGCTCCAATGTTGGACGCAGTTAACCTGAAAGAGACAGAGAGAGAGAGAGGGGGGAGAACACAAGCCTTTGAAAGGCACAGAAAGGCGAGTGTGCTGTGACTGAACAAAGGTGCCAATGAAGTCACTTCCCTGCATTGGGTCCTGCCATCCGCTTTCTCCATGTCCCCATTGAAGGGACAGAATGCCACAGGAAGATGGAGAATTGAAGGGAACAAACCATCAATGTACCGTCAGAGGAGGGAGCGAGGGTGGCACATGAACAGATTCCTGCTCCACTTTGACTCCCCGCCTGCCTCACAAAGAGGCTCTCGATGAATTATGGAACAGTTCGGGCGCCAGTAAAGGTGACTTCGGAAGATGCTAAATGAAAATGAGAGAAAAGAAGAGGGAGATTTTAAAAACAAATCTGAGATTACTTTTTTGCGAGGAAAGTCCCGTAAAGAAAGTAAGAACAAAACCAGATGGAAACGCATGTCAATAAGCAAATAAATACACTTAGATAATCTCCACTGTGGGTGGTAAATCCGTGTTTCAATTGCTATTCAGTTTTAACACCCCGACGACATTTCTGATTTAAAGAGCATCTGACTGAATGTATAAATAAATTGTCACCGTTGAGTGTTTGCCTATACAATCTTTCAGCTTTAGAATATTTGAAAATGTATTTTTTTTAGTATTTATTATTCAACTGAGATAGTTTAGTAAAACGCCAAAGTCGCAATCTGTCCACAAGTAGAGCTGTGTCCCGGCTGTGTAAAAAAAAATGTTAATCTGTCACTCTCTCTGCAATGTGTTCACCATTTGAAACTTGAATTGACTTTGGACAGTGACATGGTTTGCTGGAGAGCCGATGCTTGTCCCGTTGCTGCTTTGCTTGTTGCCATATCTCAGTTCCAGGCAATGGGTCTCATTAACTTTTTGTGCGCGGAACGTTCACACTTTTGTCATTTTGACCTAAATATAAAATCCTCATTAATTTCCAAATGTCTAATATTTAGTCGGTAATAACATCTTGGCGCTCTGATTTGAAATCTATCCAACCGCGAGGCAATGGTGCTAAGAGCAGTGCTTCCCAAACCTGTTCAAACAGAACATTTCTGCACATGTGGAAAGTGTCAATAAGAATTGCCACTTTCAGTTTGCAGGGGTAAATCGTTCAGTCCCAGGAGACACGCGGTTGCCCTGGGATCATGGATTGGACTTTTCCACTGGCATTTCCATTACCTGCCTCTGCTCCCGCCAAACATGCGCCAAAACTCTTTCTGAGCTCCGTGTCAGAAATCTAAGAATCGATTCGAACAGAAATCCAAGCAGTCTGTGTGATATGCTTCACCGTGAGCAATGCCACCGGGCACTCGCTAGTTCTCATTAAAATGCAGAGCACCTACACCCATTCATTTGGAGTTTACTTATTTCTGTTCGTAATGCCTTTTCCACTTTACCACGGAGTATGGGGCCATCAATTAAGGTTACATGCTGAGAATTTACAAGTGAGCATTGAAAGCTTTGCTTTGCAGGCAGAATAAACTCTATAGTACATTGTTATTTGGCATTCTATTGGTGTAGGTAGGGGGATAATGGAACACAAACGCCATTTCCTGAATAATTGTTTTTACGTCGGGTTAGTATACAGTAAGTATTTGAAAACACACATAAATTCTCACGTGAATCCCAGTTGTAACTCTACAATAATGGCTGGCAATAACCATCTCTTCCACCACGTGCACACTTTGGCTGCAGTATATATTATCTATAGAATACCCCGCAATACTTCACAAATTTTGTTATCTGGTTATCTAGTAGCTGGAAGGACAGATGTAGCAAAATTATGGGGACATCAACATCTCCAGATTTCGCACCTGCCTGATGTCCACATATCCCACTGTTCCTTCAACACTGCTGGACAATAATCCTAGAATTTCGTAGCCAACGCACCATGGGAGCACCATTACATCTGCTTAAAAATAAGGATTATCTACCACCACATGGGCGAGATATAAATATGGTCTGGCATTCTTGATAGCCTATGAAAAAAATAAATTAAGCATAGAGTCTTACACTCACCCCTTGACCTCAGATGCCATTGATTCTCATCAGTCAGTCAATAGCAATAAGTTGAAGCCCCTTCTACATCCACACATGCCCTAGGACACATTACAGCTAATTAATTATTTTTGAAGTTGAATCACATTGCACAGGCAAAGTAGCCAGTTTACACAGCAATGTCCCACAAACAGCAGTGGGAGAAATTATTAGACTGTTTTGGAACTGTTAGTTGAGCAATAGGCTCAGGTGGACCCTAAATGTGAGCTGAGCCCTTTTACGTCTACCTCTGTAGGACAGTTAGACCTTGGTTTAACATTTCATCCTCTACCACAAGCCTCTCTCGGGGTTGTGATTGAAAGAACCATGTAAGTCTAATAGTATATTTTGACTGATTTGATAGAATAGCAGGGCTTTTGCAATATTTGCTGGAGCATACATCCTTCATATTTGCTGCCTGCTGAATCCCGCACATCTGTGCCATCTGACAAAGACTTGGGCATGGCTGCATTACTGGATCTTCTGCCTGGGCAGTCGTGTGTTACCTTCATGCCACTTGCATAATGCTTTATAAGAGAAGGCCATATAACTGGCATGTAATGTGGTCAGGAAAAATGATAACCTACTATACTTCTCCATTCTAATGAGCCCTAAACTTAAGCCACCATTGATTAGTGGACTGATTGGTTTTATGGCTATGATCAGATGCTAAAAGCCTTCAGAGACAGTCCCTGCATTCAAGACACCGGCTTCTGAAAACCGTCATACAGGTTCCTGTATATTCTGTCCTCTATTACGACGAGGACAGCAGCCTGCATTTTCATGGTGACAGAATCACTGAATGGTTCAGAAATTAGTATCTCCAGAAATTAGTCACAGGCTCCAGCCACAGCTATGAGCAGCTGCTGGAGTTTGAACTCTGTGCCTGCACGCGAGAGTCATTTTGCTCAAACATCCTGTTTTTTTGTTGAGTACAGTTGTGAAGTGGGTCCTTTGACTCCAAGGCTATGGACAGCCTATCCCTGTGCTTCTGCTGAGAAGGCGACTCAACCCCACCCTCTCCTGAAGATACCTAATGCTTTGTAAATCACCGGGTGCTTACTTTGACTGAGAATGGTATCAAGGAGCTCTAGCAAAACTGAACTCAATGGGAATAGGGGGGAAACTCTACTCTGATTGGAGTCAGACATGGCACAAAGGAAGATAGTTGTGACTGCTGGAGGTCAATCATCTCAGTCCTGGGACATTTCTGTAGGAGTTCCTCAGGATAATGTCTTTGGCCCAACCATCTTCAGCTGCTTCATCAATGAACTTCCCTCCATCATAAGGTCAGATATGGGGACCTTTGCTGATGATTGCACAATGTTCAGCACCATTCCAGACACCTCAGACACTGAAACAATCCATGTCCATATCCAAGCTTGGGCTGATAAGTGGCAAGTAACATTCACATGTCTCAAGTGCTGGGCAATGACCATCTCCAACAAGAGAGAATCTAGCCATCTCCCCTTGACATTCAACGGCATTACCGATGCTGAACTCCCAATATCAACATCCTGGGGACTTACCATTGGTCAGAAACTGAACTGGACTAGCCATATAAATACTGTGGCTACAAAAGCAGGTCAGAGGCTAGGAATTCTTTGATGAGTAATTCATCTCCGAACTCCCCAAAGTCTGTCCACCATCTACAAGGCACAAATCAGGTGTGCAATGGAATACTCTCCACTTGGTTGGATTGGTGAAGTTCCAACAACATTCAAGAAGCTCAACACATCCAAGACAAAGCTGCCCACTTAATTGGAAACCCTTCCAAAAACATTCACTTCCTCCAGCACCGACAAATAGTGTGTACAATCCACAAGAGGCACTACAGGAACTCATCAAGGCTCTTTAGGCAGTACCTTCCATACCCACGACCACTACCAGCTAGAAGGATAAGGGCAGTAGATACATGGGAACACCACCACCTGGAAGCTCCCCTTCAAGTCACTTGCCAACCCGACTTGGAAATATATCGCCGTTCCTTCACTGTCACTCTGTCAAAATCCTGGATGTCCCTTCCTAACAGCATGGTGGGTGTACCTACACCTCATGAACTGCAGCTTGTTGTTGTGTGTACTCTAAAACTAGTGGCATTAATGGGTATTTCAGAAAAATCTGTTTCATTTGTACAATCCATGGAGAACAAGGTTTTAATTGTGTTACATTAAGCCTTTTAATTGATATGTATTTTTAAAAAATTAATTAAGTGTCCTTTTTAATTTTACATGTGTTATGTATTTAATTTAAATACCATGATACCCTTTCATCATTTTTCAGCTGAAAATTTGTTTGATGATGTCAGTTTACTCCTGATGTAAGATCTGGAAGTAAATTTACTAGGAATTAACTTTTTTTGAATTCCATGCTTTACAAAATAAAATCATCCATGCACCAAATTAGCCTAAATGTTTATATTTATTGCAGCACAGTTCAAAATAAATAAAAGGAATTGGGCATTAACTTTCTAATTCAAGTTATGGTGATTTTGTCCATATGTTTAGCCTCTAAATACGTATTCTTTACAATATTGTAAATGCGTGACATATTCCTGATCTAGACCTCCAGGGTTTTAATGTCTGTTTGGGAAAGGCAGGTGCAGGCAATGGGAAGGCAGACAGCCGCCTGCTACCCCGTCCCCAATATCCCCTAGGAGATAATGAGAAGTTTACAAGCTGTTAATAGAGTGGAACCAATGCTGGAAGAATACTCTTGATAGAACACATGCAGTCAGGGGGCTGCAGGTCTTTGGGAGAATCTCCATTTGGCCAGTTTTCATGACAATGCTGAAAATGGAGATTGAGACAATAAGGCTGCCAGAGACATCTGATTATCGCCATACCACAATTCTGTTTGTCACACAGATGTCTCCATATATTATTACTAATTATGTTATCATACAGTTCTGATTAATGTCAGAGCTCCTAGGGTGATGCCACAGGCAATGGAAAAGCATTACCTCTAGCTTCTGCTTAAGTAGATGCCAGGAACCTGAAAGCACAGTCATGTCTCTTTCTTAGCTCCTTCTAAAAGGGTTAAAGGCTATTCCAAGCAATATAGGGGTGATTTTGACCCCTCTCTCTCCGTCCGTGATAATGTTGGCGCGGGCTCAAAATCTGGAGAAAATCGGAAACCGTCATTCTCTGTGGTGCGATTGGCTTTTGGAATCTTCCCCGGCCCTCGCCAGTGGAGTATGAAACACGCAGCATGATTCCAGGCACCTCATTTTAATACATGAACATGAAATTAGCAAGCACGCGCTCCAGACCTTCATCCCTTATGGAATATTCACCAAGCACTGGCGTGACATCGCGCCGGCATCATTTACAACGGGCTGGATTCTCCAAAAATGGGGCTATGTCCCCACGCCAGCGAAAAAACGCTGGCGTTTCACTCTGGACTTTCCTTAAGAAAGTCCTGAGCGATTCTCTTACCTGCAGGGGTTTGACAGAGCCCCGGAGTGCTTCTCGCAACTCTGGCTGCGGATACGGGGCCCTGCACTTCCGGTCGGGAGTCAGTGCATGTGCACGGCGGCCGCCTGTGGCGACCACGCCGTGCAACATGGCGGATTCGCACTGTGGACCGTCATCCAAAATGTAGGCCCCTTCCAAGACCACACGTGCCCACGGGTCCATGCCACCCAATCGCACCTCTGGCCATCCATGAGGCCTCCCCTGGTGATCGATCCCCCCGCCACCCACTAGGGCGGCCACGGACTGAGTCAGCAGCCGCCAGCCGAGGTTTCCGATGGCCGATATGTGGTTAGAACCACGCAGTCGGGAACTCGGCCAGTTTTGCGCAGAGAATCGCAGGCGGGGGCCTCTGTCAATGCCCCCCTACCCGAGCTGCGTAGATCGCGCGCGAGCGACTGCTGAGGGATTTGGACTGGAGAATCGCTTCAGCGGCGCAGTCCCGATTTCCGGGTAAACGGCCATTCTCCGCCCCCGCGCCGAACCTGATTTCGGCACGGAGGCTCGGAGGATCCAGCCCAACAGGTCTACAAAAATGTGAACCTGGTGACCTCACCTCCGAGGGGAATATAGAAGGTGAAAGTTCAGGCAGCCATGACTCCCCAGGCTTGTCGCTGCTCATGATGCACCGGGGAAGACCTGGGGACACAGGTTCAACTCAACTCAAGGCTGGGCTGTGGTTCAATCACTCATTCTCAGGTGGAGGGGCTACTAGTAGGCTTGGCGTCCCTTGCTTTAAGGGGGTCTGGAAGCTGGCATACAGACATCGCTTCCTGTGACATCCTTGCTGAGCTTGTGCCCAAATCACCACTGATGCAGTGCCCATCATTACTAGGAGCTGGAAAATGGGTGGCTGGAGGTAAATACTGAGGATCAGCGCTGCGGGTGTCTGTGAGCTAATGTAATCCTGGTGGACGTGAGAGAGACAGGAATGGGGATATACCAGTGTGAGAGGGGAGGGTGTGGGGCTTAGTGGAGAGACACTCACTAAGGAGAAAGTACATGGTTAAGGTCCCAGAGGAATAGAGAGCTGTGGGCAGGACCTTCTCAGGAATCCTCACCACTCATTTTGGTTTCCTTCGCTTTTCAGTGCATGATTCTGGAGAATCTTGGAGTCTGTTCAGTTGGTGTTTCTACTCATAGCGATAGAACAGCAGTAGAGACAGAGATGTGCCGCTGCAAATGAATAGGACCAGCGCTCCGCTAGGGAGGGGGGACCTGGGCCCTTAACTGTACAGGGAGCAGCACCACAGAGGGAACAGCCCTGTTTGAGACTGGACTGGCGAAGGGCCTTCCGATGGTGGTCTTCCTATCTACAGATGTCGGATCCACAGTGCCAGCGAAGACTGTGCCTGTCCCGGGGGATGGTGGACCACCCTTACCAGGTCCTGCAAGAGCTGGCACCACATACCCGTGGCCCTAAAAGTCGTCGCCAATCTGAACCTCTGTGCAAACAGTTTGTTTCAGGGCAGCATTGGAGATCTGTGTGGCATCTGCCAGTCAGCCACACACAAGTGCATTAGGGCGGTGACAAATGCCCTCTATTTGAGGGCTCCCATGTGTATTAACTTGGACTGGAACCACGAGAGCCAGGATGTTAGGGCAATGGGATTCGCCCATTTAACTGCCTTGTCCCAAGTGCAGGGTTAGATAAACTGCACGCATGAGACCCTGCACTATCCAATACATTATGTGGCGCCATTTATTCCCTCAACAGCCAGATCATCTGTGACCACATGATGCGGCACGGTGGCACAGTGGTTAGCACTGCTGCCTCACAGCTCCAGGGTCCCAGGTACAATTCCAACCTCGGGTGACTGTCTGTACAGAGTCTGCACATTCTCACCGTGTCTGCGTGGGTTTTTCTGGGTGCTGTGGTTTCCTGCCACAGTCCAAAGATTTTTTTTATTTCATTAAAAAAAAATTTAGAGTACCCAATTCATTTTTTCCAATTAAGGGGCAATTTAGAATGGCCAATCTACCTAGCCTGCGCAGCTTTGGGTTGTGGGGGCGAAACCCACACAGACACGGGGAGAATGTGCAAACTCCACATGGAGAGTGACCCAGAGCCGGGATCGAACCTGGGTCCTCAGCGCCGTGAGGCAGCAGGGCTAACCCACCGTGCTGCCCCTGCCACAGTCCAAAAATGTGCAGGTTAGGTGGATTGGCCATGCTAAATTGCCCTTAGTGTCCAAAAGGTTAGGTGGGGTTGATGGGTTACGGGGATAGGGTGGAGGTGTGGGCTTAAGTAGGGTTCTCTGTCCAAGGGACAGGGTAGACACGATGGGCCGAATGGTCTCTTTCTGCACTATAAATTATATGGTGCGAATCATGCAGGTCTGTGCCCATTTCTTGGGGACCTTCCATGACAATTACATCTTGGGGTGCTCAGAGATCCCAGACGTCTTTGAGGAGAGCAGATTCTGGAGGATGGAGGAAAGGTGTACTCAATAAAGAGATGGCTGAAGGCGCCAGTGCAGAAGTCACAAACTGAGGCGGCGACTCGCTACAATGATGTTCATACTTAAACATATATGCTAGTTGAGCAGGCGATCGGACAGCTGAAGATGCGATTCTGGTGCCTGGACTGGTCGGGGGGTGCCCTCCAGTACAGCCCCCATGGGTGTCCCACATTACTGTAGTCTACACAACTTGGAGCCGCAGAGGGGTGACCACCTGGAGATCGAGGAACGCTATATCTCCTCAGAAGACTCCAAAAGTCAATCATGCTGGAGAGAATCATATTTTTCGTTTCTCTCCAGATTTTGTGCTCACACTGACTTTCTCACAGACGGAGAGGGCTCAAAATTTCCTTCTTGATAACAAGAAATGTTGTGTATTTTGTAACTAATGTTAATCACAGGTGTCATCTGTAAATAATGTTCATTACAGGTGAGCAGTTCACAACATAAAAAGAATGGATCAAAATATTGTAATGTCAGACTTAACCTGAATTAAAGCTTTTAGAACTTAACATCTTTTGGTCAAAACAAAGAAACTCACAAGTACAGAAAAGGTGCAGATTACAACCCTACTGTGGAAGCTGTAATCACAGCGTAAGGTGTTTACATAACCAATTTCCATTATAAATGAGGACATGGGAGTGTATGATGGAAGAAGATGGGAGTGCATTCAGATGTAAGAAGGCTGAAATGACTGCACCGCCTGGCTCATGGCATAACCCAAGCAGATGTTCAGCAGAACGGCTTGGAAAAAAGTCAGAACTTGATAGATTGTGTTCTGGACTAAGTTGGGACCTCTGCCTTACAATGTGGAGGGGGCAGGGCCTGTGACAGGGTCTCTCTATGTTAAGCTTTCCTGCCTCCTCAGCCCATTTGGTGATATATGTCAGGAGGCCAGCAAGCCAAAAGAAATAAAGCATATTGTACATCAGAAAGGCATTTGTGGCTCCTACCCTTAAATGAGCCTGAATTACATCAGCGAGTTTTGGACCAGTTAATTTCCAAACCCCTCCAACATTCATCCCACTTCCCTGACACTCGTCAACTCCCTACTGAATGTACAATGGCAATGGGATAGCAAGTTTTTACAACACGGAGTTGTATATAATTAGGTGAATTTTAGATATTATTTAATGATTTTTACCTGTTGCAGCATCTGTGATGAGACATAAAGGGTTCATACCCTTAATAGGACTTCATAAAAAATATTTAAAATCTTTATGTCTGGTGCTTTTTGAACTTTGGGCCTGATTAGATGGACTACAGTGATCCCTTCCAAGTCTGTGCATACTTAATATCATCAGTGTGAGATTTTATTTCCCTCATGTGGAGACCTAATCCCAATGAACTAACCAAGGACAGATTATCAGTCAAAATTGATTAATCAGTCAACATCTTCAACATTCCTTCTGCTCACAGAGTTTAAACCAATCACTTATAAAGCAACAGGATTGTTCCTTCTTAAATAAAAGTTAATTATACAGTGGCAGAACACATCACCAATGCCAAATTATCTAAATGAGCGAGATGTGATGTAAGACTTTCAAACAAAACCCTGTATGTTATAAGTTTAAACTTCGAGTTCAGTAATTCTCCTATATTATATTATGCTACCAATTGATTTAGTGATAAAATTATTTAGGGCGATGTTATAGTAAGTGGGGCCATTGTACTTTTAACATTCACTTACTTATCCAATCTGGTTGCATTTCTGTCCGTATTTCAATCCTGCCCGAGTTGGATATGTGACATTGCATTGTGAAAGAAAGCAAAGGACCTTCTTCGTATCCTTTCCAAAAACAAAAATGAAACAAAACCTGCATCTACATTTTGAGAGCATGAGCTGGAACATTTAAATGTGTTGCATCGTGCTATCTTTTACAGTACAGCTGATAAAACAAACAAAACTGTTGTTCAACAAACACCTGCCAGCTGACTTCGGCTCATTTGATTCATTAAAATTCCTGTAGTCTTCTTGGAGGATGGACATGTGGAGTGGCCCGAGACTATGCTACATTCTGGAAGTTATAAAAGGCAAGTTTCATTTCATTCTTCATTTCATTCTTTGTGACACATGCAGCTGCCCACTTGCTGAATCTTGCCAGCATTTGGCCCTTTATATAAGCCTGCTACCCAAAACCTATTTGTGTTTTCTTTTCTAGTAGGGTAGGACATTTAACTGGCAAAAACATTTAATCATTATACTGCTGGAACAGTGTATTCAGTTAAGGCAATGAAATGACAATCATGCCACTGATAGCAAGCAAAACATCCTTGTGTTTTTTTTAGCAAAGCGTCCCAACCATCAGCAAGCAAAGGCTGTTTGTACACTTTCAATCATTTGCTGATAAAAATGTAAATAACATGGCCTGGACCTAGCTAACCTTCAATTTCTGAATCCTGTTTACTCTTTTCTTTCTTTCATTATTCGTGCCCCTATTTCTGTTTCTACTGAAAAGACTTTTAGGAGCATTGGGAGCTGCAGGAAATACCAAGATCATCTTACTGCAGCTGGTTTCCTCAGATTTCTGATTTTATAGAATTATAGAATCTCCGCAGTACAGAGGGGGCCAGTCGGCCATCAAGTCTGCACCGGCCCTCTGAAAGAGAACCCCAACTAGGGCCGCTTCCCCGCCCTATCCCCATAACGCCACCTAACCTGCACATCTTTGGACACTAAAGGACAACTTTAGCATGGCCAATCCACCTAACCCGTACATCTTTGGACTCTAAGCGACAATTTTACCATGGCCAATCCACATAACCTGAACATCTTTGGACACTAAGGGACAATTTAGCACGGCCAATCCACCTACTCCGCACATCTTTGGAACTAAGAGACAATTTAGCATGGCAAATCCACCTAACCCGTACATCTTTGGACTATGGAAAAAGCTGCTGCTGGAGGAAACCCAAGCAGACACGGGGAGAATGTGTAAACTCCACAAAGTCGCCCAAGGACAGAATCAAACCCAAGTCCCTGTGAGGCAGCAGTGCTAACCACTCTGCCACCGTGCCACCCTCCTGAATCATAGAGTCCGAGAATTTACAGTGCAGAAGGAGGCCATTCGGCACATCGAGTCTGCACCGGCTCTTGGAAAGAACACGCTACGTAAGCCCACACCTCCACCTATCCCCATAACCCAGTAACCCCACCTGACCTTTATGGACACTAAGGGCAATTTATCATGGTTAATCCACCTAACCTGCACATCTTTGGACTGTGGCAGGAAACCAGAGCACTGGGAGGAAACCCACGCATACACGGCGAGAACGTGCAGACTCCGCACAGACAGTGACCCAGGCTGGGAATCGAATCTGGGACCCTCGAGCTGTGAAGCGACTGAGCTAACCACTGTGCTACCGTGCTGCCTTCATTTCTTTTAAAAAGTACTGCATCATACATTTACAAACTTCATCAATTTTATTTTGTCTTTCTTTTGTTCTTTGATCTCTCTTACTCGATCCTTTTGCACTCCTGACTTTTCTTGCAACCGCTGGGTTCAGGTCAGCTTTTTCACATCCCCGTCCCCCCCCCTGCCTCTCCCCCCTCACCTCTAAAATAGTTACCCTTTGGCTTTGGACCATGAAACCTTTTGTCATTTAACATGTCCTGTCCTCCACCCTTTCACAGACCTTCCCTTATGGCCTTCCCTCCCCATTTTCTCATGTTCAAAACTTTGTTACATTTGTAACTTTTCTCAGTTCTGATGAAAATGGAGACTGCATTATAAATTGTGGCGGGGAGATTTCTACATTACAAATATTTCAGCACAATCTCGGTTTTTGAATTCTCCTCCAAAGTAGCAACAAATAAAATCCACATGATATCCTCATTAACACACTTGCCAAGTAGTTTAGCTAATCCTGTAATCCAAACTCTGCAATGGACATGGGAACGTGTGGATTTATTTCAAACACCACCGTCACTTTAAAAAAAAACATTGGGTTATATTAATCCACAAACACACTCGCTCATGTTTTGAAACTAATTATAAATGCATGAGTACAGCAGATATTACATTCTAACCGATTGATTTTCCCAATATTGTCACGTTTACTTAAACATGCCAATATTGCAATTTCAAAATATAAATCGCATCAGTCCTGCCAAACAGGTTTTTTCTTTCACTTGGCATACTTCTGGAGAATGTTTAATTCATCGCAAAAGGAAGTAACACTTTAAAATCTTTCGTTCAACATCTTGTACGACTCGTGTGTACATTTCCACAATATTAATCCAACTCTCTGCAAACGTTAATAAATTGTCATCCATTCATTTGCGATGATAGGCGCATGTTGTATGGAGCAAAGTGTAAATGTTGGAGGTCTGACAGAGATTCTTTGGTCAATATACAGTGTCCGACAATCTGAGTTAAAATTGAACCCAGCGTGATGAGTCGAGGCGCCCTGTGTCTCTGCAAAGATGGTCTTATCGCTGGATCCTAGAATTTCAATGGGACTGGGAAATGGGCGATATCAGATGGGCCAGTCCTTATACACCTGCTGCCGAAGTTGGAAGCACCATATAAATCTGGGTAGTTTTATGGAAATTCTTGTGGGCGTAGCATAAAGTTTCCCATAACTTCACACAAATTAGGGGTTGGTTTAGCACAGGGCTAAATCGCTGGCTTTGAAAGCAGACCAAGGCAGGCCAGCAGCACGGTTCAATTCCCGTACCAGTCTCCCCGAACAGGCGCTGGAATGTGGCAACTAGGCGCTTTTCACAGTAACTTAATTTGAAGCCTACTTGTGACAATAAGCGATTTTAATTTTCAAATTAACCATTCCTGTTGAAGTGATTATAATGGCAGTCAATACATGCATTAAATTCACTAAACATAAACGTGATAAAATATGACAGCTCCAGAAGTGATTCGGAGAAATTATCTGAATTCATTAACGAGCCCATGGTTGGGAAATCAACTCAGCTCTTTTCAACTGAGGTTTGTTTTCCATTCTGTAGTGAGTTGCAAGTTATTTTCTCACACAGCATATTAATGCGACAGGTAAACGGTGGGAGGAGCCTTATGTATGGTGACTGAGAGCCCCGCAATGGACAGAGACTATTTTCTGGTATATAGTGTTACACTTTTCCCACTGGTGGTAATTATTGTGACTCAGGAAGGTGTTTCTCGAGAGAAGAAATACAAATGCAGCGCATCTCATGTAATCATTATTGATTTCAACAATATTACAGGAGTGGGGGTTTCACATCATTCCAGACGAGAATATGAAAAAGACTGGTTTGGAACATGCACTGTCACATAGCATGAAATATGGGGGCTGTGAAAATACCAACCATGCCCATAGAGAAATAATTCTGTTATCTCTTCGAGATGTATGCACATATTTCATTCCCAAAGCAGTTTTTTTAATAAAGACGTGGACACACATGAAGCATTTTAGAAGGTGCAAGAAACTCGACAGATGAGCAAACAAACTGATGTTGAAAGTATTCCTTTCATTTCTTCAAAACAAAATCACAAAACAGCTCAGAGACTGTGGTCAGTTTGTTTTCTAGCTTTTTAAAAAAAAACATCTGACATTGATGGATTTTCTTCTCCATAGGACAAACTAAGGAATATTCAAAGCTAGGGACACACTTCTGGTTAAAGAGGAAAAGCCAATGCAATCAGCCCTAAACAATTGTATTGACTTTGGCAGGGCTAGAAAATGATGGATGATGCGACAGGCTTCAGATTTGGCAAACAGGAGAGTTTAATCCCCCTTTAGGCCAGCCATGTGCATGACACTGAGTCCCCCGGTGGGATGGAATCCTGGAACAAAGTGTCAGGGTGGCCCAGATAATAATCACATGATGCATTGAGGATTAAACTCTAAGGCTGACCCAATATTCATGAGTCGGGGCTAATGCTGATGTGAAAATGATTCTGAGGAGTTTGTCAAGACACCTCCAACAAGTGAAGACAAATGACAGAAAAAAAATTTCTAAAGTTAAACATTAGAATGAGTATGAATGGACAGGACTAGAGATCAGATCGAGTTTGTTGACATCCATCATGGTGGCCTCCTTGCGCTTTGGTCCCACTTTAAAACTGTTCCCTACAAAGATCAAGAAAAAATAGACCTGTTTTTATTATTGTTCAGTAGTTTTAAGAAGGAAATCAAAGTAATTAATTTTGCTCAGACTTGTAGACATGTATTTTTCTGTCGCTAATAGTTTCTGAGTCTGCATTGCTGCAGAACTGACAATATACCTATGTCATGGATATATGAAAAAAATTGACAAGTTTGATACCATACCGAATTTAGAATTCTCTCCAAGTTGATGTATTTTTAAATGAATTAGATCTCATGTAATTTCTACTTTTGCATAATGCAGTTTGAGTAATCACTGAGACTCAAAAGTGTGTATTCACAAATAATTTAATTTTATAAATGGTCCAATAAAGTTTCATCTATTCCTTTATTTTTTAAAAATATATACTTTATTAAAGTTTTCAAACACAAATTTTCCCCCTTACAAATCAACAAAAATGGTAACATTATAACTGATAGATAACATGGTTTAAATAAAATAGTGAACTAACAACATAACACGGAATAGTGCTCCCCCCCGCCCCTTCACCCCCTCTAGAACAAAAACAATTTACATCCCCCCTTCCCCCCCCCCGGGCCGCTGCTGCTGGCTATCTATTTTCCCCCTAACGTGCCGTTAGATAGTCGAGGAACGGTTGCCACCGCCTGGAGAACCCCTGAGCCGATCCTCTCAGCGCAAACTTCATCACCTCCAATTTTATGAACCCTGCCATGTCGTTTATCCAGGCCTCCACGCCGGGGGGTTTCGCTTCCTTCCACATGAGTAAAATCCTTCGCCGGGCTACTAGGGACGCAAAGGCCACAATATCGGCCTCTTTTGCCTCCTGCACTCCCGGCTCATCCGCTACCCCAAATATAGCTAACCTCCAGCTTGGTTTGACCTGGACTTTCATCACCTTCGAGATCACTCCCGCCACTCCCCTCCAATACCCCTCCAGTGCCGGACACAACCAAAACATGTGTGTGGTTCGCCGGGCTTCCCCCGCACCTCCCGCACTTGTCCTCCACTCCGAAGAACCTGCTCAACCTCGCTCCTGTTATGTGTGCTCTATGTAGCACCTTAAATTGGACCAGGCTAAGCCTGGCACATGAGGAAGAGGAATTTACCCTACTTAGGGCATCAGCCCACAAACCCTCCTCAATCTCCTCCCCGAGCTCTTCTTCCCATTTTCCTTTCAGTTCTTCTACCAGCTCCTCCCCCTCTTCTCTCATCTCCCGGTATATTTCGGACACTTTGCCCTCCCCAACCCACACCCCCGAAAGCACTCTATCCTGGATCCCCTATGTCGGGAGCAGTGGAAATTCCCTCACCTGTTGTCTCGTAAACGCCCTCACCTGCATATACCTAAAGATATTCCCTGGAGGCAGCTCATACTTTTCCTCAGCGCTCCCGAGCTCGCAAACGTCCCATCTATAAATAAGTCTCCCACTCTCCTAATTCCTGCCCGGTGCCAGCTCTGGAACCCTCTGTTCAACCTCCCTAGGGCAAACCTATGTTTGTTCCTGATCGGGGACCACACCGAGGCTCCCAGCACACCCCTCTGTCGCCTCCATTGCCCCAGATACTTAATGTTGCCGCCACCACTGGGTTCGTGGTAAACCTTTTCGGGGAGAGAGGTAGTGGCGCCGTCACCAGCGCTTTTAAGCTCGTTGCTTTACAGGATGCCATCTCCAGCCTTTACCACGCCGCCCCCTCTCCCTCTATCATCCACTTACGGATCATCGCCACATTGGCAGCCCAGTAATAGTCGCCCAAATTCGGAAATGCCAGTCCCCCTCTGTCCCTGCTACGTTACAGGAACCCCCTCCTTACCCTCGGGGCCTTCCCTGCCCACACGAAGCTCATGATGCTCATATCCATTTTCTTGAAAAAGGCCTTAGTGATTAATATAGGGAGACATTGAAACACAAATAGGAACCTTGTGAGGACCATCATCTTAATCGCCTGCACTCTGCTCGCCAGTGACAGCGGCTGCATATCCCACCTTTTGAAATCCTCTTCCATTTGCTCCACCAGCCGAGTCAGATTGAGTCTGTGTAAGGTTCCCCAGCTCCTGGCTATCTGAATCCCCAGGTATCGGAAGTTTCTTTCCACTTTCCATTAGCGGCAGGCCATCTATCCCTCTACTCTGGTCCCCAGGGTGTATCACGAAAAGCTCACTCTTTCCCATGTTAAGCCTATATCCCGAGAAATCTCCAAACTCCCTCAATATCTGCATAACCTCTGTCATCCCCCCCACTGGATCCGCCACATACAGCAGTAGGTCATCTGCGTAGAGTGACACTTGGTGTTCCTCTCCCCCTCTAACCACCCCTCTCCATTTCCTGGAGTCTCTCAGCGCTATGGCCAGTGGTTCAATTGCCAGCGCGAACAGTAACGGGGACAGCGGGCATCCCTGTCTTGTTCCCCTATGTAGTCGAAAATACTCTGAACTTTGTCGATTTGTGACTACACCTGCCATTGGGGCCCCAGAGAAGAGTTTAACCCAGCTGACAAACCCCTCCCCTCCCCGAACCTCCTCAGCACCTCCCATAGATACTCCCACTCCACCCTATCAAATGCCTTCTCTGCATCCATCGCTGCCACTATCTCTGCCTCCCCCTCTGTTGGGGGCATCATTATTACCCCCAATAGCCATCGCACGTTGACATTCAATTGTCTCCCCTTTACGAACCCTGTCTGATCTTCATGCACCACCCCCGGGACACAATCCTCTATCCTCATTGCCAGCACATTTGCCAACAACTTGGCGTCCACATTCAGAAGCGAGATAGGCCTATAAGACCAGCATTGCAGCGGGTCTTTATCTCGCTTCAGGATTCGTGATATCGTCACATCCGACATTGTCGGGGGTAGAGTCCCCCCTTCTCTGGCCTCGTTAAAGGTTCTTACCAGCAGCGGGGCCAACAAGTCCACGTATTTCCTGTAAAATTCCACCGGGAACCCGTCAGGTCCCGGGACCTTCCCTGCCTGCATGTTCCCCAGCCCTTTGGCCACCTCGTCCACCCCAATTGGCGCCCCCAGGCCTGCCACCTCCTGCTCCTCTACCCTCGGGAACCTTTCAAAGTAGTAATGTCTATCCTGATGCGTGAACCATAATCGCGCCGGCTGCAACATCCCGAACTTTACTTTCTTCTTATGCAGCACCTCCTTGGCTCGATTGAAACTCGCCCTCCTTCTCGCCACCTCCGCACTCCAGTCCTGATACACTCGTATCACCGCATTCTCCCATCTGCTACTTCGTACCTTCTTGGCCCATCTCAAAACAACCTCTCTGTCATTGAAGTGGTGAAATCGCACGACCATCGCCCTAGGTGGTTCTCCAGCCTTTGGTCTCCTCGCAGGGACCCGGTGGGCCCCTTCCACTTCCAAGGGGCCCGAGGGGGCCTCAGCTCCCATTAGCGAACGTAGCATCGTGCTCGCATAAGCCCCGCCGTCAGCTCCTTCCACTCACTCGGGGAGACCCAAGATCCGGAGGTTCTTTCTCCTTGATCTATTTTCCAGGACTTCAATTCTTTCGATGCACTTTTTATGAAGCGCCTCGTGCGTCTGCATTTTGACCGCTACGCCCAGGATCTCGTCCTCGTTGTCAGTTACCTTCTGCTCCACCACACGGAGCTCTATCTCCTGGGCCTTTTGTGTCTCTTTAAGCCCCTCGATTGCCTGTAACATCGGGGCCAGGACCTCCTTTTTTAGCAGCTCCACACACCGTCTTAAAAATTCATCCTGGTCCGGTCCCCATGTCGCCTGGGCTCCCTCCGACGCCATCTTGTTCCTTTCTTTCCTCTGCCGCTGCCCTCGAGGATCCTCCGTGATCTGGCCGCCGACGCCGATCTTTTTCTTCACACTGGGGGGGGGGGACTCCCTGTTGCTTCACCCCACACCGGGTTTCATCGCAAACAATTTCCCGTTGGGGCTCTTAAAAGAGGTTCTTACCAGCAGCGGGGCCAACAAGTCCACGTATTTCCTGTAAAATTCTCTCATCGCCGCAACCGGAAGTCATCTATTCCTTTATTAATGAACCAATATATTTTCAGTTTGCGTTTGAATAATTACGTAATGTTTACATTAAAAATATAAATGCTCATATTTGTTAATAGGGAGGTTTAGTTAGCTTGCTGAGTAGTGTAAACATTTTATTATTTTTTTTTCCTTCTTTTACTTGTGAATTCCAGACTGGAATAGGGCAAATTTTAGGGGTTTAAAAGTTGAACTGGAGCAGGTTGATTGAAAACGCATTTTAGTGGATAAAACAATGGATGCAAAATGGGAGACTTTCAAAGGAGAGGTCATTGGGTGCAAGCTAGGTGCGTACCCATGTTAAATAAATACGGGGGTTCCAAGAGTATCCAGGATGACTAAGGATGTTGATGAGGAAGAAAAAAGAGGCATATGATGCATGCCGGAATAATAACAGCAATAGAAATCAGGAAGAGTATCTCAATGCAGGAGAGAGGCTAAGGCTTGATTAAGGAAGGCTAAGAGGAAGCATGAGGGAAGGATTGCAGGCTGTTCTAAAACAAATAGCAAAATGTTCTTCAGGCATATTAATGGTAAAAGATTAGTGAAGGATAGAGTGGGGCCCTGAAGGGCCAAGCAGGGTAGACTGCTCGCTGAAGTGGAGGGTATGACAGTGGTACTAAGTGAGTACTTTGCTTCTGTCTTTCCCAAATTAGAAGATGGTGACAATGACCCAGTTGAAAATGTGGGTGTTGAGCAACTGAGCAACATAGTGATAGATGAAGAAAAGGTGCTAAAAAGGCTGGCAGCACTTCAGGTCGAGAATTCGACAGGCCCGGATGGGATGCATCCTAGATTGCAGAGAGAGGTAAGGGACTATATTGGGGATCCGTTGACAGAAATTTTCCAGGCCTCTCTGAACACAGGTTTAGTCCCGGGGACTGGAGGATTACAAATGTGACACTGTTATTTAAGAAAGAGGCCAAGGATAGCCCAGGAAACTACAGACCTGTCAGCTTTTTAAAAAAAATTCATAGAATCATAGAATTTACAGTGCAGAAGGAGGCCGTTCGGCCCATCGAGTCTGCACCGGCTCTTTGAAAGAGCACCCTACCCAAGTCCACACCTCCACCCTATCCCATAACCCAGTAACCCCACCCAACACTAAGGGCAATTTTGGACACTAAGGGCAATTTATCACGGCCAATCCACCTAACCTGCACATCGTTGGACTGTGGGAGGAAACCGGAGCACCCAGAGGAAACCCACGCACACACAGGGTGGATGTGCAGACTCCGCACAGACAGTGACCCAAGCCGGGAATCGAACCTGGGACCCTGGAGCTGTGAAGCAATTGTGCTAACCACAATGCTACCGTGCTGCCCAAATTTAGAGTACCCAATTCATTTTTTCCAATTAAGGGGCAATTTAGCGTGGCCAATCCACCTAGCTTGCACATTTTTGGGTTGTGGGGGCGAAACCCACGCAAACACGGGAGAATGTGCAAACTCCACACGGACAGTGACCCAGAGCCGGGATCGAACCTGGGACCTCGGCGCCGTGAGGCCACAGTGCTAATGCACTGCGCCACCGTGCTGCCCTCAGATCTGTCAGCTTGACATCAATAGTGGAAAAACTGATGGAGGCCATAATACGGGATGAGATAAATGTACACTTTGAGAAAAATAAGTTAATACTAGACAGTCAACATGGCTTTGTCAAGGGCAGGTTATGTCTGACAAATTTAATTGAGTTCTTTGATGAGGTGCAGTGGATGAAGGTACTGCCGTGGATGTTGTATACATAGACTTTCAGAGAGCATTTGAGAGCCACATGCCAGGTTGGTTAACAAATTAAAAATATTTGGGATTGATGGGTCCTTGGCAGTATGGCTGAGAAGTTGGCTGAGAGATATGAAAGAGAGTGGGAATAGATGGGCATTTCTCAGACCGGAAACGAGTTGAAAGTTGCGTTCCCCAGGGCTCAGTGTTGGGACCCTTGCTTTTTCTGATTTATATAAATGATTTAGAACTGGGTGTTGAGGGAAAATGCAGATGATACTAAGCTAGGGAGAGTAGTGTATTGTGTGGATGACGCTGAGCGACTTCAGAGGGACATTGACAAGTTGGCCAAATGGGTAGACATCTGGCAGATGAAATTCAATGCAGCGAAATGTGAGATAATGCATTTTGGGAGAAGAAACATGGGGAGACAATATAGGCTCAATGGTACAACTTTGAGAGGAGTACAGGAGCAGAGGGACCTCAGGGTTCAAGCGCATAATTCTCTGAAGGTGGTCAGGCAAGTTGAAACAGTTGTTAAGAAGGCTTACAGAATCCTTGGGTTTATAAATAGAGGCATAGAGTATAAAAGCAAGGAAGTGATGCTACACTCTACAAATCATTAGTCAGACCACATTTGGAGTATTGTGTTCAGTTCTGGGCACTTTATTTAAGGAAGGATGATAAAGCCCTAGAGAGAATGCAGAGGAGATTTACTAGAATGACACCAGGAATGCAGAATTTTAGATACAAGGAATGATTGGAGAAATTGGGCTTGTTCTCCTTGGAGCAGAGATGATTAAGAAGCAAGATTTGAGGTGTCAAAATTCTGAACAATTTTGACAAGGCAAAGAAGGATATTCTGTTTCCACTAGTTGGTATGTCAGTAACTAGGTGGGTCACAATTTCAGGATGGTCAGCAAGAGTGCTAGGAGTGAAATGAGGAGAAACTTCTTTACTCAGAAAGTTGTTGGAGTTTGGAATGCGCTGCCTAGGAGAGTGGTAGCGGTGGATTCCATAGGAGGTTTTAAAAGAGAGCTGGATATATATGGAAGTGATGAATTTCGAGGGCTATGAAATGGGACTAGCTAGGTTGCTCTTTTGGGAACCAGTGCAGACACGATGGGCCTCTTTCTGTGCTGTAAGTAACAAACTAAAATAACAAACAAATTTATACTTCCTTCTTTTGTGAAGGATAGAATTGTTTCTTTAGTAAATTCCCACAGCGACTGGTCCAGTATCCCACCAAGCGGCTATCCTTTATTTGAGAGCCTAGATTGAAATGTTGACTGACTTTTCATCCAAAGTGAGTGTACAGTCAAGCCCGAACATTCCTGCTTTGCGGTGAAAATGAGGCAACATGGGGCTAAAACTGGCTGTGTTTCCTGCCAACACAAGATGACCACCGATATAGATCTGTGCTTGCACACTTGTCCATGCATGCGCAGAAAACCAAATATGTAATTTGTGGGAGATACAGTGTCGGTTGGACCTAATTTGGATCCTGAAGCGGTTCACCCAGTTTCTCAGTCCTGTGGTGGGCGGGCAGTCCGGTCGCGGCGTCCCTGCAGTTTCTGAATGTCCCGTTCTGCTTCTCTTCCTCTTCTCCGGCCAATCACTGGGAAGGTGCCCTGAAGCTCCTACACGGAATATGGAGGATGCAATCTGAAACTGCAGCTGTCACTGTGTGGATCAGAAGCCTCCCCTCCCGATCCAAGACACTATTCCTTCCCTCCGTCCATTGACTATGAGAAAATGAGGCTTTAATAGCAGTTTTATAAACATCTCTCCACCTGGCCACTGCCTACCATGTTGCTCGTAGTAGCATCACAGAGTAAAACTGGACAACTTTGTAAGCAGCTGGTACATTCACATCTGGAGTATGCATTCACAGTTTGGAATCCACACTTTCAAAGAGAGTGCTAAGACATGTTATCAGGAAAATGGAAGACATGAAGGGAATATCTTGTGAGGAGTGTTTAAGATTACGAGGGAGAGAATGCCAGGATTTTGACCCAACGACAGTGAAGGGATGGCGATATATTTCCATGTCAGGATGGTGTTTGGCTTGGAGTGTGAACTTGCAGGTGGTGGCCCAGGTACCAGCTGCCCTTGTCCTTGTTCACCAAGAAAGAGCAGCTGAGTGACTGGGAATCTCCAAATTGTTTAACAGGCCAGTCGGACTGAAGATTTTGCTTTACAGTACAACAGTTTCAGTGCCTTAAAACACGTAGCAAATCTAAATCTTGATTAGGTCATCATGGAGTTCCAGAGGTACTTTGGGCGTGACTGGTCGAGGGTGACCCCGCCGAGTTGCGGGTAGCCGGAGTGATCAGAGGTGGTCCCAAGATGGCGGCCCCGTTGGTCACACGTGTCGGGCAGCATTCCAGATGGTGACCAAGATGGCGGCCCCCATCGGTCGCACATGTCGGGCGGGAGGAAGATGGCGTCCAAGATGACGGCCCCCATGAGTCGCACATGGCGGGCCGTGTGGGAGACGGTGGCCAAGAAGGCAGCCCCCATGGGTCGCACGTGTTGTGCGTATCATAATATACACCAGTATATCATGGTGCAGACACACACTGATGTACACACAGTGGGACCAATCAACACACACAACACCGCAGCCAATCACCAGTTAGAGCACACGCACTATAAAGACAGGGGGCATCAGAGTTCCCGCTCATTCGAGCTGCAGCTAGCTAGGAGGACAGAGCTCACAGCCTGCAGCACAGACATTCACCATGTGCTGAATGCATCGACTGGTTAGGACAAGGCAAAGGTCTTTAGTTAAAGCTAGTATTGTTTTAACCCTCAGTCAGAGTATGTTAAACAGTTAATGATTCAATAAAATAGTGTTGCACTATTTTAAGTGTTGGTGACCTGTATGTGTTCCACGGATCCAGAGCACCCAACACAATATGATACCAGGTGTTAAGGGATATTAGCACTTCTTAGACCTACCTGCAAGTGATCTGCCTTCCGCCAGCATTACTCATCCTGCAAAATGGACGGCACCTGCCCGCCGCTGCTCCGCATCGCCGGCAACCTAGGGGCCAACTGGAAGATATTCAAACAGCGCTTCCAGCTCTTCCTTGAGGCCACAGACAGGGAGGATGCCTCGGATACCAGGAAGATTGCTCTCCTCCTCTCCACGGCCGGAGACCATGCCATCAACATTTTCAATTCTCTCACCTTTGCGGATGATGAAGATAAAACAAAGTTCAAGGCGGTCCTCCTCAAGTTTGACACTCACTGCAGCGTAGAGGTGAATGAAAGTTTCGAACGCTACGTGTTCCAACAGTGTTTGCTCAGTAAGGATGAACCTTTCCAATCCTTTCTTACCCACCTCCACATCCTTGCGCAGTCTTGCAGCTACGGGCCCACCTCCGACTCCATGATACGCGACCAGATCGTTTTTGGTGTTCAGTCGGACCCCCTACGACAGCAGCTCCTCAAAGTAAAGCAGCTCACCCTAGCGACCGCCATTGAGGCCTGTGTCTTACACGAAAACGCCACGAGTTGGTATTCCCACATCCAAGCGGCTGAAACGGCGCGGCAAGGTGCGCACGAGGCCGCCTGGATGAGGGCAGCCACTTTGCGCGCTTTTCACGGACTCCCGCGCTTGTGCGCACCAAACGAGGGGACGGCGACATCGAAGAACATAATGCGCAGGCACGCACCACGCACGACCGCACCGTGCATGCGCGGTAGCGCAGCGAAAATGCTGACGCTACGACGTGCGGCAACTGTGGCTCTGCCCATTTAAAATGCCCTGCCAAATCTCGACAATGCCTAAGATGTGGCAGACTTGGCCACTCTGCTGCCTTCTGCCGAGCAGCTCAGCCTGCCAATTCATATCGCTTCAGCCAGCCTCGCAGGAATGTCCGGGCAATTCAACCCACGGTCACCGAGCCGATGCGGACCGCCCACACAACAGTGACACCGAGGACCCGAAGGCGCCCTTTCAAGTCGGCATCGTGACAAAAAACAGGGTGTCCCCGAAGCAAAGACACCAGCTGCTGTTGATATACAGCATCAATCCAGACGATGAGTGGTGTGCCACCCTGACGGTCAACCGGTCCCAAATACGATTCCGCCTGGACACTGGTGCCTCCGCCAATCTCATTGCGCGGTCTGACTTCCAAAGCATTCGTGTCAAACCAGCCATCCTTCCATCAGCCTGCCAGCTATTGGATTACAATGGCAATGCTGCTAGCGGCTCGTGCCAACTTGAAGTGACGCACAGGTCACGCACAGCCATCCTTCCTTTTGAAATTGTGGGCTCCACGAAAGCCTCCCTGCTTGGCACGCAGGCATGCCAGCTGTTGAACCTAGTTCAGAGAGTTCACTCTCTCTCTCCTGATGACACGTCTACCTTTCAGGACACTGACTTCAGGGCACAACTCAACGCCATCATCAACCAGCACCACGACGTCTTCGAAGGCATGGGCACGTTCCCATACACCTACAAGATCTTATTGAAACAGAATGCCTCGCCTGTGGTGCACGCACCTCGCAGGGTCCCAGCACCCCTTAAGGACTGCCTCAAGCAGCAGCTGCAGGACCTCCAGGACCAAGGAGTGATTTCCACAGTCACAGAACCAACCGACTGGGTCAGTTCCATGGTGTGTGTAAAAAAACCTTCTGGCGAATTGAGAATTTGCATTGATCCAAAGGATCTAAATCGCAATATCATGAGGGAGCATTATCCAATTCCCAAGAGCGAAGAGATCACATGCAAGATGGCTCGCGCCAAGCTCTTCACCAAACTCGACGCCCCAAAAGGATTCTGGCAAATCCAGCTCGACAAATCCAGCAGGAAACTGTGCACATTCAACACCCCCTTTGGCAGATATTGTTACAACAGGATGCCGTTTGGGATCATATGTGCTTCAGAAGTGTTCCATAGGATCATGGAACAAATGATGGAAGGCATTGAAGGTGTTCGCCTCTATGTCGACGGCACAATCATTTGGTCCACCACCCCTCAGGAGCATGTCAGCCGCCTCCAGCGCGTATTCAAACGCATACGTGAGCAGGGCCTACGCCTCAACAGGGCCAAATGCTCTTTTGGTCAGACGGAACTCAAGTTCCTCAGGGACCACATCTCCCAGTTGGGTGTGCGGCCGGATGCGGACAAGGTGGCTGCTATCACAGCCATGAAAACTCCAGACGACAAGAAGGCAGTCCTCCGATTTCTGGGCATGGTCAACTTTTTAGGGAAGTTCATCCCTAACTTCGCCTCTCATACGACGGCTCTCAGGAACCTGGTCAGGAAAACGACAGACTTCCAATGGCTCACTGCCCATGAGCGCGAATGGAGAGAATTCCATTGGGCAGCATGGTAGCATTGTAGTTAGCACAATTTCTTCACAGCTCCAGGGTCCCAGGTTCGATTCCCAGCTTGGGTCACTGTCTGTGCGGAGTCTGCACATTCTCCCCGTGTGTGTGTGGGTTTCCTCCGGGTGCTCTGGTTTCCTCCCACAGTCCAAAGATGTGCAGGTTAGGTGGATTGGCCATGCTAAATTGCCCTTAGTGTCCAAAATTGCCCTTAGTGTTGGGTGAGGTTACTGGGTTATGGGGACAGGGTGGAGGTGTGGACCTTGGGTAGGGTGCTCTTTCCAAGAGCCGGTGCAGACCCGATGGTCCGAATGTCCTCCTTCTGCACTGTAAATTCTATGAAAATAAATTCAATTAAAAAACTCAAAACCAAACTCACCACGGCCCCGGTCTTAGCTTTCTTTGATCCAGCAAAAGAGACCAAAATTTCGACCGATGCCAGTCAATCCGGCATTGGGGCAGTGCTCATGGGCCCCCGCTGCATATGCGTCACGCGCCATGACCCCCATGGAGCAGCACTACGCGCAGATAGAAAAGGAGTGCCTGGGCCTTCTGACCGATGTGGTTAAGTTTCACGATTATGTATACGGACTTCCTCAATTCACTGTCGAGACCGACCATCGCCCGCTGGTCAATATAATACAGAAAGACTTGAATGACATGACGCCTCGCCTCCAGCGTATTCTTCTCAAGCTCCGGCGATATGGCTTCCAGCTGGTATACACCCCAGGCAAAGACCTCATAATTGCTGACGCTCTCTCCAGGGCAGTCAGCACTCCATGTGACCCAGCGGGATTTGTCTGCCAGGTTGACGGCCATGTGGCATTCGCGGCCTCCAATCTACCTGCCACGGATGAACGCCTCGTCCAAATTCGCCGCGAGACGACGGCTGACCCTTTGCTACAGCGAGTCATGCGCCACCTAACAGACGGGTGGCTCAAGGGCCAATGCCCTCAGTTCTATAATGTCAGAGATAATCTGGCGGTAGTAGACGGGGTTCTTCTGAAACTGGACCGCATTGTCATCCCGCATAGCATGCGCCAGCTCGTCCTGGCACAGCTACACGAGGGCCACCTTGGCGTGGAAAAGTGTCGCCGACGGGCCCGAGAGGCAGTGTACTGGCCCGGCATTAATGACGACATCGCCAACACAGTGCTCAACTGCCCCACTTGTCAGCGCTACCAGCCGGCCCAACCACATGAGACCCTGCAGCCCCATGAGTTGGTCACATCACCTTGGACCAAGGTGGGCATCGATGTGTTCCACGCGCTGAGTAGAGACTATGTCCTGATCGTGGACTACATTTCAAATTATCCGGTGGTGATACGGTTGCACGATATCACATCGTCTGCAGTCAACCGTGCCTGCAAGGACACCTTTGCTCGACATGGCATCCCACTCACGGTTATGTCGGACAATGGCCCCTGCTTCGCAAGCCAGGAATGGTCCAACTTTGCCAGGCAGTACAATTTTGCACATGTGACATCCAGTCCCCTGTACCCCCAATCCAACGGCAAAGCGGAGAAGGGCATCCACAGAGTCAAACGGCTCCTCTGCAAGGCTGCCAATGCTGGGTCCGATTTCTACCTCGCCCTGCTGGCCTATCGCTCGGCCCCACTGTCCACTGGCCTGTCGCCAGCCCAGTTGCTCATGGGTCGTACCCTGAGGACGACGGTGCCGTCCATTCATGTCCCAGACCTCAACCACGTTCCGGTCCTTCGCCGGATGCAGCTGTCTCGTGCACAGCACAAGGTGGCTCATGACTCCCGTGCAGCTGATCTCCCTGCTCTGACTCCAGGTGACAACGTCCGCATCCATCTTCCGGATGGTGGCTGGTCTGCAACCGCTGTGGTCCTTCGGCAGGTGGCCCCCCCGCTCGTTCCTGGTTCGTCTACCGGATGGCTCCATTCTACGCTGCAATCGACGCGCTCTTTGTCTCGTTCCACGCTCACTACGTGATCCTCCACTGTCGCCTCGCCCTCCTGTTGACCCTGCCATGGACTATGCAGAGATCCCGGTCACTCTGCATTCTCCTCACTTTGATGCAGTCCAGCCCGCTCCTCAGCTGGCGGCTCCCGACCCACCCTTGAGGCGGTCAACCAGAATTCGTCGCCCACCTCAGAGACTTCATTTGTGAACTTTGTAGATTCATGAACTTTCTGATTTGTTCTGTTCTTCCGTTTGATCGTTTACATTGTTTGTGTATAGTGTTCATCTCGTTATTCTTGTTGCATACTGTTTTTCTGCACCAGGCACCTTCCCATGTAAATAGCTTAGTTCCCATGTACATAGTCCTGTAAATATTTCGCAAACATGTAGTCAGGGACATTCTCACCATACACTATTTATTGCCACACATGTACATTCTTTTATAAAAGGGGGGATGTCATAACATACACCAGTATATCATGGCGCAGATACACACACGCTGATGGACACACAGCGGGACCAATCAGCGCACACAACACCACAGCCAATCACCAGTGAGAGCACATGCACTATAAAGACAGGGGGCATCAGAGTTCCCGCTCATTCAAGCTGCAGCTAGCTAGGAGGACAGAGCTCACAGCCTGCAGCACAGACATTCACCATGTGCTGAGTGCATCGACTGGTTAGGACAAGGCACAGGTCTTTAGTTAAAGCTAGTATTGCTTTAACCCTCAGTCAGAGTATGTTAAAAAGTTAAAGATTCAATAAAATAGTGTTGCACTATTTTAAGTGTTGGTGACCTGTATGTGTTCCACGGATCCAGAGCACCCAACACAACAGTGCGGAGTCGAAGGTGGCTGCCCCCATGGACAGCACGAGGCAGATGACGTGTCCGAAGGGGGTGGAGCCGGCAGGCATGCAGCCTCGCTGCGGGCCTGTGAGTCTGAGAGTCGGGCCTGTGGTTTGGAGGACTTGGACTTGGCCAGGCAAACTTTAGCATAGTGTCCTTTCTTGCCGTAGTCACTACAGTTCACGTTTCTAGCCGGGCAACGCTGCCTGGGGTGCTGGTGCTGGCCGCAGAAATAGCAGGGTAGCCCCCCGGGTTGGGCGGGCAGCCGCGTGGCACAGGCCTGGGGTACTTTCTGGTCGGGAGTCCACGAGGGGATCGCGTGATCGGAAGGGAAAGCGTTGAGGCTTTGAAACGCTACTTCTAGGGAAGTGGCTAGTTTTACCGTCTCTTCTAGGCTGAGGGCGCCCTTCTCGGATGTAGTTGGACCGGACCTCAGCCACGTCGGTGTCCCGAACGGCGAGTTCCTTGTGTTGGGAGGCCGTGACGGCCTTGTATTTGCAACTTCGCGCGAGGACCTTGAGGTCGCGTAGGTACTCCTCCAGCGATTCCCCGGGGCGTTGGCGGTGAGTGGTGAGGAGATGCCGCGCGTACACTTCATTCACCGGCCCTCACGTATAGGCGCTTCAGCATCGCGAGGGCGTCTGCGTATCTGGTCGCTTCCTCGAGTTGTACGGAGATTGGTACTAAATCTTGGGACTGGACTCCCAGTGCAACCTCAGGAGCCTGACCCTGAAGTTCGGAGGGCCCCTACCCCCTCTCACCGTATGTAGACTCGCGACCCTGAAGGTCGACCCTCTCCCGCTCTTCGCAAATCTCACCGCCGACTGTAAACCCGTCGCCACCAGGAGCAGGCGGAACAGTATCCAGGACAGGACTTTTATCAGGTCCGAGGTCCAGCGACTCTTGCGGGAAGGGATCATCGAGGCAGCAACAGCCCCTGGAGAGCCCAGGTGGTGGTCGTCAGGACCGGGGAAAAGAACCGGATGGTTGTAGACTACTGCCTAACCATAAACCGGTACATGCACCTCGATGCATACCCCTTCCCCGGATGGCGGACATGGTTCATCAGATCGCACACTACTGGGTGTTCTCCATGGTGGATCTGAAGTCTGCATACCACCAGCTCCCAATCCGCCCGGAAGTCCGGCCACTACACGGCCTTTGAGGCAGACGGCCGCCTCTTCCACTTCCTCCGGGTCCCATTCGGCGTCACCAACGGGGTTTCGGTCTTTCAAAGAATGATGGACCGAATGGTGGATCAGTACGGGCTGCGGGCCACATTTCCGTATCTGGACAACGTTACCATCTGCGGCCACAACCAGTAGGACCACGACGCCAACCTCTAGAAGTTTCTCCAAACCGCCCAAGCCCTCAACCTCACTTACAACAAGGAGAAATGTGTTTCCCGCACAACCAGACTCGCCATCCTCGGCTATGACGTAGAAAACAGAGTTCTAGGGCCCAGCCCTGACCATGGGGCAGGTGCTGGCCGCAGAAATAGCGTGGGGCAGCACCTGGGACCGTGGGGCAGCACGGTAGCCTTGTGGATAGCACAATTGCTTCACAGCTCCAGGGTGCCAGGTTCGATTCTGGCTTGGGTCACTGTCTGTGCGGAGTCTGCACATCCTCCCCGTGTGTGCGTGGGTTTCCTCCGGGTGCTCCGGTTTCCTCCCACAGTCCAAAGATGTGCGGGTTAGGTGGATTGGCCATGATAAATTGCCCTTAGTGTCCAAAATTGCCCTTAGTGTTGGGTGGGGTTACTGGGTTATGGGGATAGGGTGGCGGTGTTGACCTTGGGTAGGGTGCTCTTTCCAAGAGCCGGTGCAGACTCGATGGGCCGAATGGCCTCCTTCTGCACTGTAAATTCTATGATAATCTATGATAATCTATGATATGTGCCCCCTCCTGCAACTCCCCTTTCTCCACTGCCCCAAGGCCCTGAAAAGGTGCCTCGGGTTCTTTTCCTATTACGCCCAGTGGGTCCCCAACTATGCGGCAAATCCCGCCCACTGATCAAAGCTACCATCTTCCCACTGGCGGCTGAGGCCCACCAGGCCTTCAGCCGCATCAAGGCAGATGTTGCCAAAGCCGTGATGCGCGCGGTGGACGAATCCGTCCCCTTCCAGTTGGAGAGCGACGCGTCAGAGGTCGCCCTCGCCGCTACCCTTAACCAGGAGGGTAGGCCAGTAGCATTTTTCTCCCGTACCCTCAACGCCTCCGAAATTCGACACTCCTCAATCGAAAAAGAAGCTCAAGCCATCGTGGAAGCTGTACGGCACTGGAGGCACTACCTCGCTGGTAGGAGATTTACCCTCGTCACCGTCCAACAGTCGGTAGCCTTCATGTTCGACAATACACAGCGGGGCAAGATCAGGCACGATAAGATCTTGAGGTGGAGGATCGAACTCTCCACCTATAATTACGATATAGTGTATCGTCCTGGGAAGGTCAACGAGCCCCCAGATGCCCTGTCCCACGGCACATGCGCCAGCGCGCAAGATGACCGATTCCGGGCCATCCACGATGACCTCTGCCATCCGGGGGTCACCCGGCATCTCCACTACATCAAGGCCCGCAACATGCCCTACTCCACTGAGGAGGTCAGGGCCATGACCAGGGACTGCCAAATCTGCGCGGAGTGTAAGCCGCACTTCTAGCGACCGGATAAGGCCCACCTGGTGAAGGCATCTCGGCCCTTTGATCGCCTCAGTATCAACTTCAAAGGGCCCCTCCCCTCTGCCAACCGCAACACGTATTTCCTCAACGTCATTGACGAGTACTCCCGCTTCCCCTTGGCAATCCCTTGCCCCGACATGACCTCGGCCACCGTCATTAAGGCCCTACATAGTATCTTCACCTTCTTCACTTTCGGCACGTACGTCCACAGTGACCGGGGCTCCTCATTTATGAGCGGCGAATTGCGTCAGTACCTGCTCGGGAACGGCATCGCTTCGAGCAGGACTACCAGTTACAACCTATGGGGAAACGGACAGTTGGAGAGAGAGAACGCGATGGTATGGGAGGCCGTCCTCCTGGCCCTACGGTCTAGGAATCTCCCAGTTTCCCACTGGCAGGAGGTCCTCCCCAACGCGCTCCACTCCATTCGGTCACTCCTTTGCACAGCCACGAACGAGACCCCTCATGACCGCCTGTTTGTTTTCCCTAGGAAATCCACCTCCGGGGTCTCGCTTCCGTCCTGGCTGATGACACTAGGGTCTGTCCTACGCAAACACATAAGGAGCCATAAGTCCGACCCCCTGGTTGAGAGGGTCCAGCTCCTTCACACCAACCCCCAGTACGCATACGTAGAGCACCCTGACGGCCGACAGGATACGGTCTCCCTCCGGGACCTGGCACCTGCAGGATCCCCTACCATCACCCCAACCTACCTCCCCCAACCTACACTGAACAGCGCCCCCGCTCCTACATGGCCTCCACACCCCCTCCTATACCCCCTCCCCCCTTCGCCGACCTACAGGAATGAAGCTCCTGAAGACAAGCTCCCGGAGTTGACACCTGTGCCCGCATCGACGAGTTCACCACCCATGCCCGCACCAACGTGTTCGACACCCGTGCCCGCTGCGAAACCAGAGCTCCGGCGATCGCAGCGCATGATCAGGGCACCAGACAGACTGACCTGTGAGCCCTTCACCCCTGCCGGACTTCAATTTTTTAACAGGGGGTAAATGTGGTGAACGTATTATAGTAACCAGACACCACTGTACTACATTGTACCACGCTGTTGCCAATGTGGGCTCCACCTATGGACCATTGTACTGTACTACACTGATTGTATCATGTTGGTGTCCTTGTGGGCTCCGCCCCTGGCTACGCCCCCTTGAGGGGAGGTATAAAGAGCAGCTGCCCTGTAGGCGGCTCTCAGTGCAGAGCAGTCGCAGGCAGGCACTGTTCTAGTTGATTAAAGCCACTGTTCACTTCAACTCTCTGTCTCGTGTGAATTGATGGTCGCATCAGTAACTTAGCCCCAATTTGCTAAAGATTAAAATTAAAGTTTAAGAAGGGACCAGGTAACTACTGAACCACTGTTATGCTAATGATGTTCAAAAATGGCACCAACGAATGGGCAGAGATCTACACAGTGATGTACTGAGTACTTTTCCCAACAGAAAACATTACTAGAAGACAATATGGGATAGCTTCTTACATTTGTGGCCCCAGAAAGGAGCAATTGAACTACCAGCACTATAACACGGCACTGAAAAGCAATTCATTGCTGTTAAAACATAACAATAATAATCTTTATTGTCACAAGTTGGCTTACATTAACACTGCAATGAAGTTACTGTGAAAAGCCCACAGGGTACACAGAGGGAGAATTACCTAACAGCATGTCTTTCAGGACTTGTGGGAGGAAACCGGAGAACCCGGAGACACGGGGAGAACATGCAAACTCCACACAGAGTGACCCAAGCCAGGAATCGAACCTGGGACCATGGAGCTGTGAAGCAACAGTGCTAACCACTGTGCTACCGTGCTGCCCAAATTGTGTCTGCAGAACTAAACAGTTCAACAACCTGTTAAGTAAGATGATTGGTGTAAGTTTTAAAAAGGCAAAACGAGAAGGTTGGGAATCTGAAAGAATAAACAGAAATGTTGGACAAGATGGGGTGCTCTGTCGGAAATATTAATCTGACTTTTCTCTTTTTACATTCAGCCTGAACTGTATTTTGAGTATTTTTTAAAAACAAATCCAATTAAGGGGCAATTTAGCATGGTCAATCCACCTTCCCTGTAGTGGAGGTGATACCCATGCACACATGGGGATAATGTGCAAACTACACACGGACAGTGACCCGGGGCCAGGATCGAACCCTGGTTCTCGCGCCATAAGGCAGCAGTGCTAACCACTGCCCCTCCGTGCGGCCCATATTTTGAGCATTCTCAGTTTATGGTGAGATTCTGCTGGAAGATAATATGACCTAGTAACTAACATGTTACCAATTTCTTTTAAAAATTAAACTACAGTCAATAAGTTTTATTTTTAAGAATTGTAAGATGCCAAATACTCTTTATTCCAAAATCTGCACCTGTGGGTCTTTTAGACTGCAGTTACACTCGACCTGAATCTAAGATTAAGATTGACAATTACAATTCATATTCCAGGTAGGCAAACACTGATTACAAAAGCAAAATCCAGCAGCTGCTGGGAATCTGACACAAAGAGAGAAAATGCTGGAAAAAGCTCAGCAGGTCAAGGAGGTATCTGATGAGAGAGAAATAGAGTTAATGTCTCAGGTCAGTGATCTTTCATTCGGACTTAGCCCATTCAATCCTGGCCCCGGGTCACTGTCTGTGTGGAATTTGCACATTCTCCCCATGTCTGCATGGGTCTCACCCCCACAACCCAAAGATCTGCAGGGTAGGTGTTAGCCACGTTAAATTGCCACTTAATTGGAAAAAAAGGAATTGGGTACTTTAAATTTATAAAAATAAAATTCCAACTTAGACCATAAGACATAGGAGCAGGGGCAGGCCATTCAACCCATCGGGTATACTCTGCCAGTCAATGAGTTCATGGCTGATCTGATATAATCCTCAACTCCATTTTCACACATTATCCCCATAACCCTTGATTCTCTTACTGATTAAAAACCTGTCTATCTCAGCCTTGAACATACTTAACGACCCAGCCTCTTCAGCGCTCTGTGGTAAAGAATTCCACAGATTCACAAGCCTCTGAGGGAAGAAATTTCTCCTCATCTCTGTAAATGGGTGACCTCTTACTCTGAGATTATGCCCTCTGGTCCTAGACTCTCCCCCAAGAAGAAACATCATCTCAGTATCTACCCTGTCAAACCTCCTGAGCATCCTATTTGTCTTAATAAGATGGCCTCTCGTTCTTCTAAACTCTAAAGAGAATAGGCTCAACCTACTCAACCTCTCCTCGTAAGAAAATTCCTTCATACCATGGGACAACCTATTGAACCTTCTCTGGACTGCCTCCAATGCTAGTATATTTTTCCTTAAATAAGGGGACCAAAACTGTTCACAGTATTATTCCAGGTGTGACCTAACGTGTGTCTTGTGTAGTTTTAACAGGACTTCCCAATTTTTACACTCCATTCCCTTTGAAATAAAGGTCAACATTCCCCAATGTCAGAGCGGCACGGTGGCACGTTGATTAGCACTGCTGTCTCACAGCGCCGAGGACCCGGGTTCAATCCCGGCCAAGGGTCATTGTCCATGTGGAATTTGCACATTCTCCCCGTGTTTCCATGGGTCTCACCTCTACAACCCAAAAATTATCCCTTAACTGGAAAAATATAATTGGGTACTCTAAAGTTGTTTTTAAAAAAACATCCCCCCCCCCCCCCCCTCCCCCCGATGCCCCTCTCCCCACTGTTGTTTGCGCTGGCTGTAGAGCTGTTGACAATCGCTCTGAGAGCTTCAAGGGGCAGGGAGGGGTGGGTGGGGGGGGGGGGGGGGGGGGGTTGGAGCACAGGGTTTCGTTCTATGCGAATGATCTGCTTCTGTACATTTCGGACCCAGTAGAGGGGATGGAGGAAATCATGAAGATTTTAGGGGAATTCGGCTGGTTTTCAGGGTATAAGCTAAACATGGATAAGAGAGAGATGTTTGTGGTTCAGGCGGGGGGACAGGAAGGGCAACTGGGGAGCTGCCGTTTAGGTCAGTTTAGGTACCTGGGCATCCAAGTGGCGCGGGAATGGGACCGGCTGCATAAATTGAATCTGGCCCGGCTGGTGGACCAAATGAAGGACGATTTCCGGAGATGGGACGCGCTCCCGTTGTCGCTGGCCGGGAGGGTACAAACGGTGAAAATGACGGTCCTCCTGAGGTTCCTATTTGTATTTCAATATCTCCCCATTTTTATTCCGCTGTCCGTTTTTAAGCGGGTCAATAAGGTGATCATGGGCTCGTCTGGGCGGGCAAGACCCCACGGGTAAGGAAGGTAATGCTCGAGCGGAGCCGGGGAGAGGGCGGGCTGGCGCTGCCAAATTTTAGTAATTATTACTAAACGGCTAATATAGCCATGATCAGGAAGTGGGTGGTGGGGGAGGGGTCGGCGTGGATGCGTATGGAGGTGGCTTCTTGTAAGGGCACCAGTCTGGAGGCGTTGGTAATTGCGTTCCTGAAGTCCTGCCAATTACTTTTGCGGTATAAGTTTTCGCCATTCCACATTGCCAGGGTGGGAATATCTTTGGGTGCTCCCTTGGTGCTGCTTGAATTAAATGAGGAGGGTGAATTCTTGGGAAGACCTCAAGTCTAAGAACATTTTCGGCAATAGGTTCACCATGTCACTTTCCCTTCAATTCAGAGGCGGCTATGTCACCTGCTCCAGTCTGGTTTACAAGCCAGTTCAAGGGCTGCCACAGCTCGTCCCAGACGCCTGAAGGTCACGATAGTATTAAACTCTATACAAATTATATCTCCAGGCCACCGCAAGACATCAACCAGTCTGAACTTTACAGACATATAAAGCAAGTGATTGATTCTGTGTTTAATGGAGAAACTCCTTTCTCACTTTCCAGTGGAAAATGTACCCAAAGTGAATTTCTACAGTTTGGCAGACTTCCCAAGAGTCCAAGGAATTATTGATGGAGCAATTGTGCCCATCAAGGCTTCACATGTGACATGCCTACATGAACAAGGAGTACCATTTTTGAAATGCTCAAGCGGTTTGAGACCACCCTCACATCAGCACAGTAGCACATTGAGCGGTATGGTAGCACAGTGGTTAGCACAGTTGCTCCACAACTTCAGGGTCCCAGGTTTGATTCCAAGCTTGGGTCACTGTCTGTTCGGAGTCGGCACGTTCTCCCCGTGTCTGCGGGGGTTTCCTCCTGGTGCTCCGGTTTCCTCCCACAGTCCAAAGATGTGCAGCCTAGATGGATTAGCCCTGATGAAGTGCCCTTTGTGTCAAAAAAAAAGGGTTAGGTGGGGTTACTGGGTTACAGGGTAGGTGGAGGTGTGGGCTTAAGTGGGGTGCTCTGTCCAAGGGCCGGTGCAGATTCGATGGGCCGAATGGCTTCCTTCTGCACTGTGAATTCTATTATTCCTTATTGTCCAACGAGATCCATGATGCTTTTATTTCACAGCAGGCTATGTGCATTATTTATAAACCACAAGCAGGAAAACGAGTGGCTCTCAGAACATTAGGCCTACAGCTCACAATGGAAAACAATGGAAGCAGACAATGGTGATGAAGATAACAGCAGGTAATCTGTGCGATGGAGAGGATACGAGGTTGGAAGCTCATTTCAAATTTGAAACAGATTGTGAACAAATTAATTCAGTCTGAAACAGTGGCTAAAAGGGGAAATTGATTATGTGCTGTAGGTCCAGAGTTTGTGACTAGACTAAAACCAATGGTTTTGCTGTCCGAAGGTTTCACTGGGGGAAATTGTGGCTCATCCAAGACTGGATGTCGGCATTGCATAAGACTGTATAAGACTCTGGTCAGACCCTAATCATGGAATATTGTGAGCAGTCTTGGACCTGTATCTAAGGCCTTGGAAAGGGTCCAAAGGAGATTCACAAGAATTATCCCTGTAATGAAGAGCTTGTCGTATGAGGAATGGTTGAGGACTCTGGATCTGTACGCGTTGGAGTTTTGAAGGATGAGAGGGGATCTTAGTGAAACTTACAGGATACTGCAAGGCCTGGATAGAGTGGATGTGGAGAGGATGTTTCCACATGTAGGAAAAACTAGAACCAGAGGGCACATTCTCAGACTAACGGGCCAATCCTTTAAAACAGGGATGAGGAATAATTTCATCATCCAGGGGGTGGTGAATCTGTGGACCTCTTTGCCGCAGAATGCTGTGGAGGCCAAATCACTGAGTGTCTTTAAGGCAGAGGTAGATAGGTTCTTGATTAATAAGGGGATCAGGGGTTATGGGGAGAAGTCAGAAGAATGGGGATGATAAAAATATCAGCCATGATTGAATGGTGAAGCAGACTCGATGGGCTGAGTGGCCTAATTCTGCTCCTATGTCTTATGGTCTTATGCACTCTGATGGCACAAAACTCCTCCATTGTCTACATACAGTCTTGGTTTAGGATCCTACTCTTAAATGTTTCCCAGTAATCCCATTGGAGTGATCATGAGCTGTGATGGTCCATATGGTTGATAACCGATGTCCATTGAGAATACAATAATAAAAAGTTATTATTGAATTACAACTCACTTATAAAAGAGGTCACGATAATCACAAAATCATAGAATGGTTACAACACAGAGGAGGCCACTCAGTCCATTGTGTCCATGCTAGCTCTCTGCAAGAGTAACACACCTAATACCTCTGTCTTGTAGCCCTACAAATATTTCCTCTCTGGGTAATAAACCATAAGACGTAGGAGCAGAATTAGGTCACTCAGCTCATCAAGCATGCTCCTCCATTCAATGAGATCATGGCTGATCTGATATAATCCTCAACTCCACTTTCCTGCTTTATCCTCATAACCCTTGATTCCCTTACTGATTAAAAATCTGTCTATCTCAGCCTTGAACATGCTTAATGAAATGAAAAATGAAAATTGGTTATTGTCACGAGTAGGCTTCAATGAAGTTACTGTGAAAAGCCCCTAGTCGCCACATTCCGGCACCTGTTCGGGGAGGCTGGTACGGGCTGGTAAGGACCCAGCCTCTGTGGTAAAGAATTCCACAGATTCACAACCCTCTGAGAGAAGAAATTACTCCTCACCTCTGTCGTAAATAGGTGACGTCTTACTCTGAGAATATGCCCTCTGGTCCTAGACTCTCCCACAAGAGGAAACATCCTCTCAGCATCTAACCTGAAAAGCCCCCTGAGAGTCCTATATGTCTCAATAATGCCGCCTGTCATTCTGCTAAACTCCAATGAGTACAGGCCCAATCTACTCAGCCTCTCTTCATAAGAAAACCCCTCCATACCCGGGATCAACCTAGTGAATTTGAACTAAAAGGATACAAAGGTTATGGGAATAGGCAGGAATTAAAGCCAAAATCAAGTCAGCTATGATCTTATTGAATGGCAGATCAGTCTGATGGGGCCGAATGGTCTAATTTTGTTCCTATTACAGGTCGAATATTCTTTATCCTAAACCCTTTTGGCCAATAGCCTTTTAATAATAATAATAATCTTTCTAATTGTCACAAGTAGGCTCACATTAACACTGCAACGAAGTTACTGTGAAAAGCCCCTAGTCGCCACACTCCGACACCTGTTCGGTTACACAGAGGAAGAATTCAGAATATCCATTTCACCTAACAGCACGTCTTTCGGGACTTGTGGGAGGAAACCGAAGCACCCGGAGGAAACCCATGCAGACACGGGGAGAACATGCAGACTCCGCACAGACAGTGACCCAAGTGGGAATCGAACATGGGACCCTGGCGCTGTGAAGCAACAGTGCCAACCACTGTGTTACCGTGCTGTCTTTTGGCGATGAAATGGCGAAGCATTCTGAACCATTGTTAACCTGAGTGCCTTTTGAAGGTACTGCCCAGTTGAATCACATGAAGCACATATCGAGATCACTGGATGTTTTATGTTTGAATTAGCATCACATGTTCTGCAAACAATAGATAAAAATACTCGATTTTTGTCCACAACACATCTGATCATCCATCCAGCAATCAATCCAAAACAAACAACAGAGAGCATTCAATAAATACCAGACTTTTCACAAACTGATGATTTCTAAAACATATAGTTGTATCTTGGTGGCATTTGCTGGTTGGTTGATTATTAAAAGCAGTTAAAGGAACTAATTGATATAGCTTTAAGAAGAAATTCGATCACTATCTGGTTAAGAACAAGATTGAGTATTATGAGGAGAATTTTATTTATTCTTTCATAGCATGTGTACTCGGCCAGTATTTTTATTGCCCATCCCTAATTGCCCTTGAGAAGGTGGTCGTCAACCATCTTGATTCACATTCACATTGGTACATTCATCAAGGATAATGGGTACAGATTACAAATTTTCAAATTTAGACAGAACAGACAGACATGACGAGGAACCAGAGTCATCTGGTACACATGTGTTACAGACCTATGAGGACCAATTAACTGATATAGACAGGGTTTCTGTGGAGGAGCACAACACTTCTGATGAATTAGAACAGGCCATTTTTCCAAAAGGGCAACTGCCAAAAGTTGGTACAAAAGTGACATACTTGCCTGAAGGGTCTAGTCAATGGAAGGATGCAATTGTTATTAGTAGAGCAGGGAAGGCCACTGGAAAGTATAAACATTGGTTGAATGTACAGCATTCAGGGGAAGGAATCAAGGCAATGGATTGGGAAACGAAGTTCAAAAATGGAGGGCACAGAAACACAGTGCCAGTTCAGATAGTACATCGGATAGTGACCAGGTCCGCAGGAAAAGGTCGAGAACTATTGAAAGGACATCCCACAGCAGAAGGGAAAGATCAAGCAGTAGCAGTACAGAACGAGATACTAGGCAGGAGAGGGGACGTAGTTTATCAAGATCTCGGAACATGAGTAAGACTATGAATACTAATGGGAGTAGAAGCCCACAAGCGCGTGAGATTTTGGTGGCTTCAAATAAGTTAGATGTAAAAGTTATCAAAGAAGCTAAACAGCAAGAATTGCATAGTTGGGGTGAATTTGGGGTGTGCACGGAAGTACCGGATAGGGGACAAAGAGCTCTATCCCAGAAATGGATCTGCACGGAAAAGGTTCTTCCGATGGAACTTATAAGGCAAAGGCCAGGCTTGTGGCAAGGGGATTTGAAGAAAACCCAGAAGATCAGGATTTAAGGGGAGATTCACCTACAGCAGGAAAGGTTATTTTAAAGATCTTCTTGGCTCTATTAGCCACAAAGGCATGGGAATGCAAATCTATAGATATAAAAGCTGCCTTTTTGCAGGGGCATCAGCTCCAGAGAGACATTTTTCTCCGTCCTCCTAAAGAAGGAGCTAACACAGAAGGGGTACTCTGGAAGTTGAACAAATGTGTATATGGATTAAATGATGCACCTTGAGTCTGGTATTTTTCAGTAAGGTCAGTTTTGTTAAAGTTAGGCTGTTGCCAGTTGAAAGCAGATCCTGCAATGTTTTACTGGCACTATAAAGGAAATCTTTCTGGCATTTTTATGATACATGTCGATGATTTTTTGTGGGTTGGGACTAGTGATTTTGAGGCTATTGTAATCTCTGGTTTGAGGAAAGAATTCAGGGTTGGAAGTCAGGCTTCCGGTGCATTTAAATATATTGGACTGGAAATTGGACAGACTAAGTTAGGGGCAACTTTACGTCAGGAATGTGGGGCGTCATTCTCCGACCCCCCGCTGGGTCGGAGAATCGCCGGGGGCTGCCGTGAATCCCGCCCCCGCCAGTTGCCGAAGTCTCCGCCACCGGAGATTCGGCGGGGGCGGGAATCGCGCCGCGCCGCTTGGCGGGCCCCCCCGCTCGATTCTCCGGCCCGGATGGGCCGAAGTCCCGCCGATAAATTGCCTGTCCCGCCGGCGTAAATTAAAGCACCTATTTACCGGCAGGACAAGGTGGCGCGGGCGGGCTCCGGGGTCCTGGGGGGCGCGGGGCAATCTGACCCCGGGGAGTGCCCCCATGGTGGCCTGGCCCGCGATCGGGGCCCACCGATCCGTGGGTGGGCCTGTGCCGTGGGGGCACTCTTTCCCTTCCGCCTCCGCCACGGTCTCCACCATGGCGGAGGTGGAAGAGGCTCCCTCCACTGCGCATGCACGGGAAACTGTCAGCTGACACTCCCGCACATGCGCCGCCCCATGTCATTTCCGCGCCAGCTGGCGGGGCAACAAAGGCCTTTTCCGCCAGTTGGCGGGGCGGAAATTCCTCCGGCGTCGGCCTAGCCCCTCAATGTTCGGGCTCGGCCCCCAAAGATGCAGAGCATTCCGCACCTTTGGGGCGGCGCGATGCCTGTCTGATTGGCGCCGTTTTGGGCGCCAGTTGGCGGACATCGCGCCGTTTCGGGAGAATTTCGCCCCTTATTTGGAAAGCATCAGCCCAATAGCAATTAGTCATGGCCGAGTTTCACAAAAAGACGCAATGGTTTCAAAGATAGAAAAAGAGCAACTGCAAAGTTTAATTGGGCAACTGAACTGGTTAGGCAGACAGACTAGACCGGACGTGAGTTTTGATGTCTTAGAGTTGAGTACAAAAATTAATGATCCCAAAGTGGAAGACATTATAAGAGCAAATAAAGCGTTGGCCAAACTAAAAATGCAGGAGTGTGTTTTGAAGTTCCTGGTTTTAGGCACTTGAAACTCATAGTTTATAGTGATGCGTCCTACGCAAATTTATGTGATGGAGTTTCAAGCGCAGGAGGTTTTATAATTTTCCTTTTGGGGAACAATGGTAAATGTTGCCCGCTTGTGTCGGAAACAAAGAAAATAAGGAGAGTGGTAAAAAGCACTTTGGCTGCTGAGACGTTAAGCCTTGTAGAGGCGGTGGATATGGCCTTTTATATAAGTATGATATTGACAGAAATTTTGGGATTCGGGGATTTGGGTAATATACCTATTGACTGTCATATTGACAATAAATCCCTGTGGGAAAATGTGCACTCTACAAAAAGTGTCAATGAAAAGAGGTTACGGATAGACACCGCAAGTTTGAAGCAGATGTTGGACAGAGGGGAAACAACAAAAATTAAATGGGTCGACAGGAGCTATCAACTGTCAGACTGTTTTACGAAAAGAGGGGCGAGTTCACAGAAACTTTTGAATATTGTTAATGAAGGGCGCTTGTTTCTGTGCCTGTTTTTTTTTCTTTCTCGTCCAAACAATCAAAAACAAAACAAAGGGGGGGAAATCATGTGTGTGTTTTTGAGTTTCTTGAAATTTTGTTTTCACCTAATTATTATTTTTTCTCCAAGGAAGGGGAGACTGTTAAGTAATGGGTTAAGAGACATTGCAATTAGTTGTCTCATTTATGTTAAGTATCCATTAATTGACACTGATATGTAAAGGGCTTCAGGTGGCCTCTGGCAGGTGATGTATAGTTAGAGTTTTGTGCAAAAGCTGTTGGAATGAAATAAATGTGTGTTTGTGAAAAAGGAACAGAACTTTAAACTCTTCATTTCACAGCAACTAAAACGTCTAACATTGCAGGTGTTTGTGTTCCCATGCCTCTGCTGCCTTTGTCCATCTAGCTGGTAATGGTCATGGATTTAGCAGCTGCTGTCAAAGGAGTCTTGGTGGGTTGCTGCAGTACATCTTGTAGATGCTGTTGATGCCATTGCGCAGATGCCACTGTGTGCCAATGGTGGAGGAATGGAATATTGAAGGTGGTGGATGGGGTACTATTCAAGCAGGTTTCTTTTTACAATAATAATAATCTTCATTGTCACAAGTGGGTTTACATTACCACTGCATTGAAGTTACTATGAAAAGCCTCCAGTCGCCACATTCCGGCGCCTGTTCGGGTACACAGAGGGAGAATTCAGAATGTCCAAATTACGTAATCACTGTCTTTTGGGACATGTGGGAGGAAACTGGAGCCCCTGGAGGAAACCCACGCAGACATGGGGAGAACGTGCAGACACCGCACAGACCTTGACCCAAGCCGGAAATCGAACCTGGGACCCGAGCATGTGAAGCCATAGTGCTAACCACTTTTTTTCCAGAATGTGTCAAGCTTTTGATTGTTGTTGGAGCACAATTCATCCAGGCAAGTGTTCTATCACACTCCTGACTTGTGTCTTATAGATAATGGACAGGCTTTGGGGAGTCAGGAGGTGAGTTACTCTCTGCTGAATTTCCAGCATCTGACTGTAGCCACAGTATTTATATGGCTATTCCAGTTCAGTTTCTCGCAGGTAACCCGCAGGATGTTGAAAGCGGGGTCTTCAGCAATGGTAATGCCATTGAACGTCAGGAGGTGATGACTGCATTTTCTCTTGTTGGAGATGGTTATTCCCTGGCACTTGTGTGGTGTGAATGTTACTTGCCACTTGACTTCCCAACCTGAATGAGTGGATTGCCTCAGTGTCTGAAGAGTCATGAATGGTGCTGAACATTGTGCAATCATCAGTGAACATCCCCACTTCTGACCTTATGATGAAATGAAGTTCATTGCTGAAGCAGCTGGAGTTGGTTGGGCCTAGTACATTATACTGAGGAAATCCTGCAGTTATTTCCTGGAGCTGCGATGATTAACCTTCAACAACCACAACCATCTTCTTTTATGCTTAGTGTGACCCCAACCAGTGGAGAGCTTTCCCCCTGATTCTCATTGAGATCAATTCTGCTGAGGCTTGTTGATACCACAGTTGGTACAGATGCCCATAGCAGCCACTCTCTGGAGTTCAGCAATTTTGTTCTTATTTGGACTAAGTCTGTACTGAGATTAGGAGCTTTCGTTTTTTTCTTTTAAAGTCACAATAGTCGCAAAGGCTGCTTTCCCCTTTGAGGAGGAGAACTGACTGGTAGTGACTTAACCTGAGGATCACCACACTTCAGGCGAGGGGCAAGGTTGAGAATTTGGGCTTTCATTGATAACCTCAGCTGGGTCGGGAATTGAACCCGCGTTGTTGGTCTTGCTCTGCATCACAAAGCATCTGCCCAGCCAAATGAGCTAAACCGGCCCCCAAAGAGGTCAGGAATAGAGTGGACCTGACTGTCAGTGAGCAGGTTATTGCTGAGTCAGTGCTGCGTGATTGCACTGTTGAAGAACCCTTCCATCCTTTGCAGATGATCAAGAGTAGACTGATGGAGTGGTAATTGGCCAGGTTGGACTTCTCCTGCTTTCTGTAGGCAGAGCATACCTGGGCAGTTTTCCACATTGCTGGGTAGATGCCAGTGTTGTAGTTGTGTTAGCACAGCTTGGCTAAAGGTGGGGCAAGTTGTGGAGTACAAGTTTTCTGAGCTATTTCTGGAATGTTGTCAACTTTTGCAGTATCCAATGGCTTCAGCCATTTCTTGATATTACATGGAGTGAATCAAATTGGCTGAATACTGGTAACTGTGATGCTGGGGATCTCAAGAGGAGGCTGAGATAGATCATCCACTCGGCACATCTGGCTGAAGATTGTTGAAAATGCTGTAGTCTTGTATTTTGCACTGATGTGCTGGGCTCCCCCATCGTAAGAATGGAGATATTTGTGGAGCTTCCTCCTCCAGCTTAGATCTGATCCATTGTTTTTGGGATCGCTTAGCTCTGTCTATCACATGCTGCTTTCGCTGTTTGCATGCAAGTAATCCTGTGTTGTAGCTTCACCCGGTTCATACCTACTTTTTAGGTGTGACAATTCTGCCCTGTCATGCCATCCTGAACATTGAGACATAAATGTTAAATACTCTGAGAGCATTACTAATAATAATAATGGGGCAGCACGGTGGCGCAGTGGGTTAGCCCTGCTGCCTCACGGCGCCGAGGTCCCAGGTTCGATCCCGGCTCTGGGTCACTGTCCGTGCGGAGTTTGCACATTCTCCACGTGTTTGCATGGGTTTCACCCCCACAACCCAAAGATGTGCAGGCTAGGTGGATTGGCCATGCTGAATTGGCACTTAATTGGAAAAAATGAACTGGGTACTCTAAATTTACAAAAAAAAAAAAAAAATCTTTATTAGTGTTGCCAATCGGCACCGGAGTCGCCAATAATGTTGCCAATTAATAATTATGCTCTTTAGAGTTGCCAGGTATCAAATGATACCACCACAAGGCTTTACCAGATATCGATCAAAGGACCACACAACCGGTTAGTCAGTTCAATATCAAAGATGGTTTATTTACACACAAGGATTACTTTGACATGCAACACAAAACACTACAAGTTAAACTACACCTAACAACTACAATAACCTATACTTAACTTCAGGGCAACCGGCTCTATGCAGGTGGACAAGGCTTTTGTCTGGATCTTGCGTGGCTGGGTGGAAGAAGTGGCTCTGTTTCTGCTGGGCTCACCCATCTGGTAGCGATTGTAGGTCTTGAAGTTGTCTGTCTGGTCGATATGCTGCACTTGGGTTGGTATAGGCCTCATCCAAGAGAGACCTAGCACATGGCTGTGTTTCTTCTTACCCCACTGGGATTTCGCGCTCTTTGGGGCGGTCCTTAACTTGGATCAGTCTGTGGCTGTATTGGTTTCTTTTCTTAAAAAGAATTTTTATTAAAGGTTTTCATAAAATATAAATAACAAAATGAGAAAGAAAAAAGAACCCAACAGGGTTAAGTACAAAACACAATCTAAAAAAGCAACCCCCCCATACCCCTCCCCCCTTGTACATAAATAATAAATTAACATTCACACCCCGACTTAACACAACAGGTGTATACACCCCCTCAGACCCTCCAGTGTAAATAACTTAAACAAAAATAAAGTAAACTCCCCCCCCCTCCCCCCCCCCCCCCCCCCCCCCGAGCTGCTGCTGCCATTGACCAGTGTCTATCGTTCTGCCAGAAAGTCTAAGAACGGTTGCCACGGCCTAAAGAACCCTTGTAGCGACCCTCTCAAGGCGAATTTCACCCTTTCCAATTTAATTAACCCTGCCATATCGCGGATCCAGGATTCCACGCTTGGAGGCCTCGCATCTTTCCACTGAAGGAGAATCCTTCGCCGGGCTACCAGGGACGCAAAGGCCAGAATTCCGGCCTCTTTCGCCTCCTGCACTCCCGGCTCCTCTGCCACCCCAAATATTGCGAGCCCCCAGCCCGGTCTGACCCTGGATCCTACCACCCTCGACACCGTCCTCGCTACGCCCTTCCAAAATTCCTCCAGCGCTGGGCATGCCCAGAACATATGGGTGTGATTTGCTGGGCTCCCTGAGCACCTAACACACCTGTCCTCACCCCCAAAGAACCGGCTCATCCTTGTCCCGGTCATGTGTGCCCTGTGCAGCACCTTAAACTGTATGAGGCTGAGCCTCGCGCACGAAGAGGAAGAATTCACCCTCCCTAGGGCATCTGCCCACGTCCCCTCTTCGATCACCTCTCCCAACTCCTCCTCTCACTTACCTTTCAACTCCACCACCGAGGCCTCCTCCTCCTCCTGCATCACCTGGTAAGTTTCCAAGATCTTCCCCACTCCCACCCCCCCACACCGAGAGCACCCAGTCCTATACTGTGTGTGGCAGTAGCCGCGGGAATTCCACCACCTGCCGTCTGGCAAACGCCCTTACCTGTAAGTACCCAAAGGTGTTCCCCGGGGGGGAGCCCGTACTTCTCCTCCAGCTCACCCAAGCTCGCAAACTTCCCATCCACAAACAGGTCCCCCAACTTTCGTATCCCTGCCCTGTGCCACCCCGAAAACCCTCCATCTGTTCTTCCTGGGGCGAACCGGTGGTTCCCCCGTAATGGGATCCATGCCGTGGCCCCAACATCCCCCCTATGCCGCCTCCACTGCCCCCAAATTTTGAGGGCCGCCACCACCACCGGGCTCGTGGTATACCTCTGTATCGGTTTCTTGAGTACAGTCCTATTGTTCTGGGGAAATGGGCCATTAGAATGCAAACGAGCGGGGGTTTCGATCGCGTCTAGCTATCTGGGTTGCAAATACACACACAAGCTCTGAGACTGTCTGATTTCTGGGTTGGCCATAATTCCCATGGTCCTTTGCAGGTGGCCATCTGAGATGGCTACATTAGTGCCACAAGTAGGCTTACATTAACATTACAATGAAGTTACTGTGAAAGTGCCCTCGTCGCCACACTCCAGTGCCTCTTCGGGTACACAGAGGGAAAATTCAGAATGTCCAATTCACCTATCAGGACATCTTTTGGGTCTTGTGGGAGGAAACCGGAGCACCCGGAGGAAACCCATGCAGACATGAGGAGAATGTGCATACTCCGCACAGACAGTGACTCAAGCCGAGAATCAAACCTGAGACCCTGGCGCTGTGAAGCAACAGTGCTAACCACTGTTTTGTTCTTGCTGATAGTAGCAGGCCAGTTAAAGCCTTCTTTGAAACAATGGACAGAGAATGTTTTATTAATGCCTTAAACTAACATTACATTTTTTACCCAATGGTGTTTTCAGTCCTTTGAGATTATGGATATGTAAACAGGGTTGAATAACAGAAACTATGGCATTAAATTGCTCAATTTAAAGTTTTGATATAGTACAATCTGACCCATGAAGAATTTCCAATACTTTATTTTTTGGGACATGTTACCAATGGTTATTAATCTTTCTCAGAGGCCTCAGACAAAGCAAGTTATATAAAGGTTATGATAAGAAGTGGACACAATAGTTTGAGTGGCCTTTCCTCTTCTCTGCTTAATGCACTGAACATTCAAAACAGGAGATTCCATTGCGGGAATTCTTCCACCAAAATTTACTTTATTGAATAGATCTTATTCTTTCAGCCAGGAGGCCTTGTGGTGGCAAAGAATGAATGGCATAAAGTACAGAAAATACAATGATTTAATTCTGTGCATGGATATATGAGCCATGGGTTAATTGCGCCCATAAAGTGGCATTGCAGGTGAGGGAGGGTAGGGGTTGGGGGTGAGTGTAGGTGGATGGTGGTGGCAGCAGGAAAATTATCTGAGAAATTAATTATTTACAGAATGTTTCCAGTTAATGACACAAAGAGTTGCTGTCATGATTTAAACACATCTAGAACCCTTCAGGTCTTCCTGACTACACATTTTGAATGACGAAATGTAGCATACCTGTTTGTAAGTAAAGTAAGCAGTAGCACATCTACCAGAACCTGTGCAGAGATAGGGATTTGTCATGGTGACATTCCAGTTTCTTCCTGACTACTTTTGTTTTCTTAGCCAAGGACACTGTTACAATTCCAGTTGATGTTATAACTGGACAGAAAGATTCCAGAATGGAACCCAGACTCAAAATACCACAACTTATACTTTAAAACAAACATGGGGGGAAGAGTCACAGGACCCCTAATTAGTTTTAACATGAGAAAACATTTATTAAACATGAAAAATTGGATTATAATACAATGCTCCTTTACTCCACCCTTGGCTTAACAAATACACGCTGTTTGAAAGATTAACATGGATTACAAAGTACATCTTAAATTACAGTGGTCTCAGTAACACAAAAAGTCCCTTTCAAGCACACAAGATGACTGTGGTCAAGTACACAATCTTCCTGAACTCAAATTAATGATTGTGGTTTTCTCATCAGAACCACCCCATATGATTGGCACATGAGAGTTTCCAAATTCCATCCTCAAAAACACTTTACATTCCTCTCTCACAATAATGCTTTCCCTGAGCAGTTTGCATTCCGAAATCCAGTACAGGTTTAACAAATGACAGTTTCAAACAAAACATTTGCTCCACTTTTAACAGTGAATCCAGTCCAAGATTTCACACCAACCTCTTTAGGATTTCTTTGTTTTGATGGCTGTACAAACTGTTCACAATTGCTTTAACTTCAGATTCCCAGATGGTATTAAAATGACATCAAACATCCCATCTACCTCTGATTTCTGCTATCCCACTTTAAATCTAGTTACTGTGATTGGCTCTTTAACTCAGAACACTTTGTTTACTCTCCCTTGAATGGTTTGGAACAATACCTTTGTTCCCTTATCTCCAGTTGCCTTAAACATGCATTCTGTCCCAATTCCCTGGTTATCTGGACTGTAACTTGGACCTTAGGAAGCCTGCCTCTTTGCAGCTCCCGTCCTGTCCAATCTTTCTGCTGGCAGAGTTGAGAGAAGTTAACTCCCTGACTCCAACTGCGCTCAAAATAGCTAAACCAACAATTAAAACATTTTTACTATGAAAAGACCTCCAGTTGCTAAGCAACAGCCGTGTGCTTTTGCCTTTTATTTATTTTCCAAATAGTCACCCTCTCAAAGCACAATAGAATCACCAACCCCCACACAAACACCTCTGTGCAGCATGAATATAACTATAGGTTCAACCGTTCCAGGTACAAAAACATTAAATGAAACCCACTTAAAACTATACCTTATTTCTAATATTTACCAGCACAAATCAAAAAAATCCCTTAATAACAATAATCTTTATGAATGAATGAAAATTGCTTATTGTCACAAGTAGGCTTCAAATGAAGTTACTGTGAAATTCCCCTAGTCGCCACATTCCAGCGCCTGTTCAGGGAGGCTGGTATGGGAATTGAACCCGTGCTGCTGGCCTTGTTCTGCTTTACAAGCCAGCTGTTTAGCCCACTGTGCTAAACCAGCCCCTAGTCTTTATTGTGACAAGTAGGCTTACATTAACACTGAAGTTACTGTGAAAAGCCCCTCGTCGCCACATTCCGGCACCCTGCAGGAGAATTCAGAATGTCCAAATTACCTATAACACATCTTTTGGGACTTGTGGGAGGAAACCGGAGCACCCAGAGGAAACCCAGGCAGACACGGGGCCACACAGAAAGTGACCCACGCTCACTTAAAACTCCCTTTGTTTTCCTAACAATACCGATCACATTCATTGTGGATTTCAGTCATCAAATATTGGATTTTTAGCTGCAACCTATAAACTTTGAATCTATATTATTATTTTTTTAATTTTCGAGCACCCAATTATTTTTTTTCCAATTAAGGGGCAATTTAGCTGGCCAATCCACCTAATTCATCTTTGGGGTGTGGGGGTGAAACCCACGCAGACATGGGGAGAACGTGCGAACTCCACACATAGGCCGGGATTCGAACCCGGGTCCTCAGCGCCGCAGTTCCAGTGCTAACCACTGCGCCACATGCCGCCCCCGAATCTATATTCTTAATAAAATAAAATATAGGGACTGGAGATACTGTTGTGTGGAATGCATTGGGCATTGATATTTATGGGCGACTTAACTTGTTTAAAGATAGTACATTAGCCTAATGGTCTGTTTCTCATTTCTGTTTTGAGACAATTATGCTGACTTGATGTACGTTCAGACCAAAGGACGAATGCCCACGTTGACGAGCCTATGGTACCTTGTTAATCAAAGGTCGAACTTACACAGGCTGTATGTTCATATTCAGTCCCTACTTATTATCTGAATTTATTTTACATATACATATAATGTTTGGACAACCATAAGAAGGAATGTTTAAATTGTTTTCCAAAGTCAGTTCTGCACCCCTCCCAAACACACGCAACAAAACCTGTAATCTGTGCCCACTCTCCCCGTGACTGTATGAACACAGCACTGGGCGCGACAAAAGCTGCTGTGCACCTTCATTACAACAGATCACTTTACACGGATCACATCGTCACGCACAGGGAATTGGTGGATTAATTTGACTTATCTTTTGTCATCGACGCCAACACGGGAGGAAGAGTGGGCGATTTTATCAGTGATTGTAAGCACTGAAATCTGTAAACAGCATGGTGACTGTCGCCCTCAGACTATACATAGATATGTTTGAAAACAAAATCACAGTGTCTGGCCAAAATCTGTGGAATTAATTGTATTACACTTTTCCAGAGTGTTATAACGCTACTTCATTATACCAATCTAAATATGTGGAATTAATCTATTTACTTTACAGGTGCGACCCCAGAACATTTATATTATGGGAAATATTGAACCCCATGAAAGTGACTGAGTACATTTTAGCATTTAAACGCCGTTTTCGGTGATAATTAAAAATCCATAGCAGACCGTTTGTGTCTTCCCCTTTTGATGAGGTAAGTAGGAGTCCTACTGACCATATCTGTCGGGTTGGAGTTCTGTGAAGAAGCCTTTCGCACTGGTGGGGAAGCGTCCAGTGCATTTTTTTTGAAGTCCCTTCTGCTGCTGATTATCGGGGAACACTTGTGCCGTCACCCGGGTTTTTAAGAGCCTATTTGAACCCCTCCCGTGAGAGTTTCTCAATGCGCCCCGAGTGCCTCCCTAAGAGGATTTCCTCTCTCGCCGTTTCCTTCCTGTTATGTTACAGATTTTGTTGCACTATTGTTTCCTCGCCTGAAGCAATAACTAAGTAAATAGAATGGGATGAGAATACTTAGTTTAGTTCCCAGACCTTAAGAGGCGGCGACCCCCAGCCTGTGACATAAATACAGCAACCTGTTGGGAGAAAACCTTTAAAAAAGTATTTCCATTTGCCCAAATAGCAAAATAATCGATCCTATTGTATTTAATTTAAAATAATGCAAATTAAAAATACAGTATGGAGGTCGTTCTAAGATTTTTTTTCTCTGAGAATTTTGCAATGTTGTTCATTTTAATCGCAAACTTTCAAGATATCCTGTTGTTGCCGGGTGTGGACCTGTCCAAATGTAACACTCATTTAATTAATCGGCATTGATCTGAGCACTAAAGAAAATGTAATATGCTTCACTTGTAAAATAGCAGCATTGTGAAGAGGATGACATTTAAGGATTGTTAACGTATGTCAGCATTATGATAACAGGTGCTAAATCTCTCCAATTCACTGCAAATGGCACAATGATCGTTATCGGGCGTCTGCTGGTTAAATGTTGACATATGGGAATAATTCGAACATCATACGGTTTTGCCATAAATCAGAACAAAATTAAAATTACCACCGATCGCAAATTGCGTCTGAGGTCAGATTGAAGGATGGTGAGGTAATGTGTGTGTGAGAGAGATGGAGGGGGGGTGGGGGTGGGGGGAGTAACAGCTGGGATGGAGAATGTCCGTTAATCCTGCAAGGTGCAGAACTCCTTTATGCTGAGACCCCTCCCCATACCCAAACACACTTAAGATTCTTGCCACAAAGGGTGGCAGGATCATATCAAAATCTTCACAACCTGTATCACTTGAAACAAAAAAAACCAAACTGCAGCCTAATTTCAAAGCCTTTCGATTTCAAGACTTTGCCTTCTTCTAGAAATTGTTCAAAATTTACCTTGGCTCAACACTCAAAGCATTTTTATTGCTACTGTCTTGTGTTATAACCGCCCCGCTGTTCACATATTCCACAATGGTTTCTTTGCAACTACCTATTAGCAAGATAAGTAGCCAGACGTTTCCTAAGCAGCAATGCTTTATTTTAAATAAATGTAGTGTCATTTTCACAACTGATGAAGAATAACCTTTGAGGTAATAAAGATTTAGGAAATCGCAGATAATTCCTGTTTAGCGATAATGTTGCCGAATTCATGTTGCTCACTCGCAAGTTTGCATTTGGGGTTTAAAAGGAAACGAGAGATTCGACATTCAAGTTTTAGATAGAATTTAATGTAAAAAAAACATCGAACGAGAACACGCAGCGATAACATTAAGGGTAGCTAGCAAAGCTCACGTCAGTGAGTGTTGAAATCCGAGTGTAAGATGCTTGGTATGTTATTAAAGTTCCACTCATGATATCAGGTATATGGAGCGGAGAACACCTCTTGCTGGTCTATCATTTCGTTCCCACCTCTAGGCAGGTGAGCACAGATTGTGCAGGGGTACCGAAACCGGCAAACAGCATCATTGCTGCAAACATTTGACAACTTATCCCGAACGTTTTTGTGACACTTAAAAAAAACTGTACAGCACTAAGCATAGCCATGGTGGTCCGGGTAATTCTTTTAAATGTATACATATAGTGGCGATCTTTGTAAAGGATAAACCTTTACAAACAGAATAAACCACATGTTTATCCACCGCAGTAGGTTCATTCGCAATTAAAACAAATTCATTCCCTCAATGAAAAACAGCATGACACCTGTCCACATCAGCTTAATTTTTATTTAATGGAAAACTGAAAAAGAAAATAATCCTTTCATTCAGTTTCCAAATGTGCTTGCTTGCAATATTATTTTAACATCTGGAAATTGTGTCCCTTTACCGAAGCATTAACCGCCGTCGTTTTAAAAAAAGTAATCGTTTCGATTTAGTTTAATAAACCGTGAGTCGGCTGTGGCAAAATTCAGGACTTTACTAATCGTTTCAATGTTTGATGTAACTTTTATTTCCTTTTGCACCTGAAAAAATGAAATTTCCAGCACAATCTGGAGCAAAATGTTAAATATTTTAACATTAACTCATCTTTCTTGAATAGGGACTGAGCTGAACTGTAGGTTGCATATATTGTCCTCTTCAGGCAGTAATAATCTTTATATTTTTCATAGATATAATTTTATGTTGTACGAACCAAGGATGACAAATAAATTTAGCATAATCTTAAATAAACTTTAATTAAGAGAGTCGGAATTTCGGTCAAAAGATTCAGTTATCTGGATTCTTTAACAGCTACCAATCCATTAGATATATGTACTTTGGTATTTATCGCAAGTTGAAGAACGGAGAATTGTTGTTTTTGTATGATATAAAATTCAGCACGGTAGCAATTAAAATTGGGATTTATGTTATTTTTATCCACAAAGTGGACACAAAGAGTCATCATCGGGCAATATTTACATCCATATTCAGTTTGCTTTGCGCGATTACCTTTATCCCAGTACATAGAGACAGCAATACAAAACACATCCTCTAATCGTCTCCTGACGCTTCATCAATGTGACTCTTTGTTTATTGAATGAGAAATCAGATTCTGCCAAAAAAAAGTCCTTCCTCCCTGGAGATCAGTCTGAACAGTGGTCACATCTGTCACTTACTGCTCATGCAAAATCAGACTTTCATCTCTTAGGCTCTAAGAACAATCTTCACTAACTTATACAGTGCCATAATTTATGCTACAGAGACCATCAATCATCCACAGGCCAATAACACTTTCCCATCATCCAGAATAAGGCGGTTATAAATGTTCACGTTATGGGTGCAGTTCTAACAAAATATAATAAAGGTGAAAAAAAAATACTAATTCTACCTAAAATAGTGCCTCACGGTTGTGACAATCATTAGTCTTCCTGCCTTCTGAGAGAGTACCTAATTAATAAGGATTAAAACTTAATGTTAATTAATTCTATATTTAATCCTTTGGTACTGTGTAATTTCCATTAATTCTTAAAGATTAACTGACATCTTTCATGTGAAATGAAATAACTTGGTAGAGTTTATCTGACTAAGTAACCCACAGAGCACAATAAGATGTTTGTACTGCGTATCTCAAAGCCATTGATGTTTTTTTTTCTGGTGAGGCAAACCAATTGATGAAACCAATTGGGGCTGGTTTAGCACAGGGGTAAAGCGCTGGCTTTTAAAGCAGACCAAGGAAGGTCAGCAGCACGGTTCAATTCCCGTACCAGCCTCCCCGAACAGGCACCGGAATGTGGCAACTAGGGGCTTTTCACAGTAACTTTATTTGAAGCCCACATGTGACAATAAGCGATTTTCATTTTAATTTTTAATTTCATGAGTCCCAACACTAAAATCCCAAATGAAAGATATGAGGGGAAAAGTCTCCAGCTAAACAACAGAAGTGGAGGATGCAGGCAGATCAATTTCACAGTTTATTTGGTGAAAATAAAATCAAAGTTAATTAATTTGTCATTGGGAATGGGGACAAGTTTGCCTCCAACCCGTAGGCTCATCTGACAAACAGTGAAACATTTTAACTTGTCCAACTGAACTATTTTTTCTTCATCTATCTACATTTACAGGTCACAATGCTGGTACTTGGCTGAGTAGCACGTCACATGAAGTGGGGCAACTATTATATAATGCCAGTATGGTGAGATGGAGGGGAACTCCATATCATTTTAACAGGATGGCATTGTTTACCCAGCATATTGATGGCATACCTGACAAACAGCCTTATTTTCTGAGGATATTAAGCAAAGCGTTGGTCTAGAACTTCTTTGTCACGCTTTGTTGCTAAGACACAAGAAGGTAGTCAAACTACAGGGAACAAGGTATTAAAATGTAAAAAAAAATAATCCCAATACTGACAATATGAAATGACAAGAGCCCAGTTGAAGATATGCAATATATTAATCAGTATTTGAAAAAGAAAAAGAAACACCCCCACAACCCAAAGATGTGCAAGGTAGAACATAGAGCATAGAACAGTACAGCACAGTACAGGCCCTTCAGCCCATGATGTAGTGCCGACCATTTATCCTAATCTATGATCAACCTAATCTACACCCCTTCAATTTACTGCTGTCCATGTGCCTGTCCAAGAGTCACTTAAATATCCCTAATGACTCTGACTCCACCACCTCTGCTGGCAAGTGCATTCATTCCACGCACCCACCACTCTCTGTGTAAAGATCCTACCTCTGACATCTCCCCTATACCTTCTTCCAATCACCTTAAAATTATGTCCCCTCATGACAGCCATTTCCGTGGTAGGTGGATTGGCCATACTAAATTGCCCTTAATTGGAAAAATTAAAACACGTTTATTGAAAAAAAGAAAAATAATGCCTAACATTTTAATATTGTGGACCCTCTGACAGAACTATGTCACAAAATAAGTAGTTGTTCCATTGATTTAAGGTTGGCAGGCAATATGGTTTACCTTTTCAAAACTTGCCTCCTACCTCTTGGAGACTTACTTTATCTTTCAAATCCTTATGAAGTAAGACAATCTCTGCTCGAAATAAATCTTTTTAAGGTAGTCCTTTAAGTCACAATATGAAATGGGAACAAAAATGATTACCTAATAATCATAATCTCACATTCCTTTAATGATACATCAAGGGACACCGGGTGATAAAGAAAAATAATTTTAATGGGGCAGTATATCAAGGCAATTTGTGAAGAATCCAGAACAATACCCAGGCAAGTTATAGTTAACATAAATAAATAAATCTCTAGCATTTCATGTCTGTTTAGCAAAGGTCAAGGAGCGCACAGCTCTCAAATTCGACAAGAAGTGATAAAGACTAAATAAAGGTTCTGGCAGGAAAATGTTTTTAAATTGTCCTCCTGTAGCTTCCAATTCCATAAAGTACTTCAGGTTTCCTGAAAAAGACCAGTGAAATAAAGTAATGTTCAACCTTGTCAAAACCTGCACGGGTTTCTATTCTACTCTACAGATAGAGATCAAAAATGCTTGCCCATTGAGAGAGGATTCTGCAAATGGACACTAAACAAACATCTCTCCCCTCTTAGTGTTGGGAATCACGTAGCCAATGAGGAATAGGATTTTTAAAACATTGACTGATAGATTTCTTTGTTATATTTTTACAGTTTGCAATGAGTATCTCCAGTTTGAGGAATTCTCAATATTCCTGGTTTCAACCTGGTGCCTTATCGGTAATTGGGAGGGGGAGGAGGGAGACCCTCCAGTTTGAGGGGCCTCCACCATCGCCTATCAGTCTGAGCAGCGCCCACATCCCGGCCAGGCTGCCGTCTGTCCTTCGCCTCTGATAGGGAGGCCGCCCACTGTGTCTAATTGGAAGAGAAACACAGAGGCGGCCTTTTAATTGGCTGCTCCCAAGGGCAGAAAACGAAAATCAAAGATGGGAGGATTCCGCCCATTGGCTCCTTACCCACATGGTTGAACTGTTTCAAGGTGCAGATGAATTTAATATATTGCAGTGTCTGCAAACAGCAAGTCTGCTCCAAAATGTCTTTATATAAAATCCAAAATTGATAAATTGTGTTGTTTTAGTACTTGTACATGTAACGTCTTAATAGTTTAATTACTTCCTGCTTCTCATTATTGTAGTAACCATGTTGATGATCAACTTCAGTAGTTATCAACTGTTTTTTTGATGGAATGGAAATATGTTCAACTGGTCTTGGCTCTGCGTTTGTGCCAATTGAAGAAAGAACAGCTCAATCCACTTTCTGCCAGCATTCAGGGAATTCTGCAGCGAAAGAAGTCTCCAGTGCAGAGAATCCATCCATCCAGAATTAGCATAGTCCACGAGGAGAAGTAAGCATCTATCTCTCCCTTAATGAAATGAAATGAAATGAAAATCGCTTATTGTCACAAGTAGGCTTCAATGAAGTTACTGTGAAAAGCCCCTAGTCGCCACATTCCGGCGCCTGTTCGGGGAGGCTGGTACGGGAATCACTGCAATTCTGCACACCATTGGTCATTCCTCCCTCCATCCAGTTTCTGATGTTGCCCATCTCTCACCCTGCCTTTTCCTGTGGTCGCACTTTCTCAATTTTTGCTTTTTCATTTCAGCAAAAAGCTTATGAGATACTGGAATTCTGACTTTCCTGCAGACAAATTCTTTGGTCCTTCGCTCTGTCCAGCTGATTGTAAGGACTCTTGCCAGAGCCACATTTCAAAATCTGGAACACCCATCTCATCAGCCGTATTGAGAGTTCAGCCCTCGCAACCACACAACACAATGCTCCATACCAGGGATTTTGCAAGGTGCTTTGCAGGGCAATGATGGATGCTCTCAACATTTCTTCAGTTACACAGTTCTAGAGCGGGCAGTTGCTGGCCTTGTCTCGATTTCAGTGTTGCTCTCCCCATTTGTGGTCACTACAGATCCCAGAAATTGAAATAGATCAACATTTGCAATAATATAAATGCAAAATACATGGATGCTGGAAATCTGAAATAAAAACAGAAGATGCTGGAAAATCTCAGCAGTTCTGGCAGCATCTGTGGAGATAGAAACAGAGTTAACATTTCGAGTTTGTATGACTACTTCAGAGCTTTGTAGACTGAATCATCACATTGCTCTCACCCATGCATTATAAGTGCACAGAATTATAAATACAACAAAAGAAATGCATTTGATTGAAACTGAGTTAACCATTTAGAAACAGAAATCTATCAAAAACCAGCTTAGAACTCATTCAGAATAGTTCAATTGACTTGTAATTCCAGAAATCAGTTTCAACATTATTAGGAAAACTGCACTGATCTCCAAAGCATGCTACAAATGGTGTATCGGTTCTTGCCTATCAGCTTGTTCGTTGCCAATCTCAGAAATTGATTGTTCCCATCAAATTTTGTCATGAATCTTCAGCTGCTGGAAATTATTAAAAGCTGACTTTTGTCCAATAAGCAGGAATAGAAACACTGTTTCTCCCAGTTACAGCTACAGAAGACAAACACCTGCTGCTTTACCAACATTACACCATCTGCAAACAAGTAGCTCCATCACCAGTTAGTCCACTACATTTCAAGGCAAAATTTGAAGGACATTTTTGGTTTTAAAGAGAGCAGATTTACATCTCATATTATGTATGGTCAGTTCCATACATATCAATATGGCAGTAAGAATGAGAGAGCCCTAATTCCATACGCTTTAAAGACGAGGAAAGCTTTGTCCATCTCTGTGGCATTTAGGTGAACAATGAAATACTCAGTTTATGGGACTCATGAGAAATGCCTCATAACTTATGAGTCACAAAATATTCTAATGTCCCCATTCTAAATTCTGTATAATTTATATGGTGATGTGTTTCTAAGCAAATTAGTTTAATGGAATTTATTATAAATGCAGCAGACTCTGTGACATTCTTATTGTATGCTCCCACATCTCAGTTGTTGGCGTCAGCTGTTAATAAATCATATGCAATGGCCTATCTGTAAATTGACTGGGCCATTTGAGTCTCAAATACTATTACTTGTACAATGAGTACAGGAGCTAAGTTGAATATTGACTCAAAGCAGAAACAAACTAAAAATCAAATTTATCACTGGTCTCCATATGGAAATAAATTTCCCTGCTGCCAATGTGTTCTTTTCAAATGGTGAAAGTACTATATTACAGTGTAAATCACACAAGAGAAAAAAGATCTACAGCAGCAATAAATGAAAGATCAGGAGGTCTAAATTATCATGTCAGTTGGTTAATTTGCTATTGCACTAGAGTGTCATAATGTGGTATTAAAAAAAATATATGCAAAAACCCCTTATAACAGGCATCGAATGTGAACGGATTATCATGAGCGTTTTGTCACAGATTGTTTTCTTTTCAATCGACTGGCTGTCCGAATGAATGACAAACTGTTCCAATGTTTAAAAGATTCCAAGTCAAGTTGCTGATGAATCCATGTCGCAGAATATCTCCTTTTTAATTGGGTATTTTTTTTATTTGGGAGCACATCTCACTTAATTCAGAGCTCTTGGGTATGGCTCAAGAGGACATGACCCGCCCCCATGTCTTGGAGGATATTTTGAAAGTTTAACTAGTTAATGCTCAGCATACTGACACTGACGTACTGTGGACTCGCTTAGCACGGGTCTTGGGTTACCGACTCTACCACAGAGGATTTATTTAGTCCAAATCTTGCAGATCTTCTCAGAATTGTCAGGATAAACATAGAACATACAGTGCAGAAGGAGGCTATTCAGCCCATTGAGTCTGCACCGACCCACTTAAGCTCTCACTTCCACCCTATCCCCGTAACCCAATAACCCCTCCTAACCTTTTTGGACACGAGGGGCAATTTACCATGGCCAATCCACCTAACCTGCATGTCTTTGGACTGTGGGAGGAAACCGGAGCACCAGGAGGAAACCCCTGCTGACACGGGGAGAACGTGCAGACTCCGCACAGACAGTCACCCAGCGGGGAATCGAACCTGGGACCCTGGTGCTGTGAAGCCATAGTGCTATCCACTTGTGCTACTGTGCTGCCCATAAATGAATGTTGCCATCTCACTATTACCAAGTATAACACTGTGCCTGTTCTACGTGCTTTACTCTTGGTTGGATTTAAAATTGTTCCAGAGTACTTTAAGCAACAGTAGGCACTAAGTGCCATTAAACAAATCACAGTTAGGGGCTGTAAGTTCATTGCTCTTTAGAATAAGGTGGCATTGCAACATTGGCTCCATCCCTAGTCTCCATTTATTTCAGAAGTCTGTTCAAAAAATATTCAGTCTCAGTTAAAACCTCATAACTAAATCTTTTAACGGGCCCAAAGGCAGGAATTTCAAGATGTTGCTAGCTATAGGGCACCATTGTTTTTAAAAAAAAATAATAAATTATGTATGGATTTGTGATATGTTAGTTCACTGACAAAACACCAATTAGTTTTAGATATTCTTCAATATCAAGTATAAATAACCTTCTATCTGAAATGAGTTTGTTAAAGAGTAGTGAAGTAGAGTATTTATAACTTGTTCCTACAGCACCACGATGATGCTTCAAAACTCGAAAAGGCCCAGAAATAGACACGGTTAACGTGTGCCTGTCGCTTCCGGTGTAGGCAGCAGCAAAGCTCACCTGCCTGCTTATTTACATCATTGCTGTGTGCAACCAACAATAAAGCTGCTCTTAAGCAACTGCATGCATGAGCAGGGATTGGAAAATCCTGAGACATTGTCACAAGTTCAAGCTTGCCCACACTACTTTAAACCAGCCTATACCTCTTAAACAGTCAGTACATTTTGACGTGAACAAATGCTAGAACTTATTCAAGAAGTGAGTTCAACATAGTAAAGGTGTGAGAATGGCACAACATGGCAGAGAATGTACTCCAAGGTTCTATGATGCAGCACTGGAGGTCTTGGTGCAGGAATTGGGCAGGAGGCGGGAGGTCTTTCATCGAAAGATGACCAAGAGGCCTGCATGGAGGCACTGTGAAGACAGCGGGTGCAGAGAACTGTTGCGGTCAATGCCAGAAGTTTAACCGGAAGTGCCATCGTGCAGTTTTGCAAGAAATTAAATTACCTAATACAAGTGGTCAAGGCCAGTGAATTCATCCTCAAATACCATTGTCCACCAATTGGACCAACAGCATCACACTCTGCGCAATGCCCCATCCATCATCACTCACCCACCAACTATCAATAACAACCACAACTCATGCCTAAAACTCATAGCTTTGCATCACCCTCACGCCTTAGCACTGCTGAAAGCCTTACACCTGCATCTCACAGCTCACTGCCAGCTATTCAACCACGACAGTCACATCACCCAAACACATTGCACCACACCCACCGATACACTTCCTCCTCTCTTGCAGGAAAAGGTGGTGGATAGCTGCAGGTCATTGCAGTTAACCAGCATCGGAGAGGCACGGCTACATCTTCTCAGTCCGATGGACGAGATCACTATCATTGGAATGGCCGTGATTGAGGCCCCGGCCAGCTAAGGGGCTGAAGGCATCACAGATGACGATGCGCTCGTACTTAGTTCTACTTCTCATATCCCATGTCTCCTTCATCCCACAATCTCTACTGATACATAAGCTCTAGCTGGTCTAATAATAAATGCCTTACTTTCCCCATTTCTCTCACCATAACCTGATCCTTTTGCTGTTCTGTGGCATTAGACCCTTGGCTGATGTGCTCTGTGGAAAATGGTGCCACCAGAGACAAATAATAGCGCTAGAGTCAAATTAGCATTCCACTGCCTAATTGCACGCTTCCAGTGCATACTCCAAACACCCACACTAATGATGCACCCAAAATGGTGTCCACACAGCCAGGATCAGAAGTGCGTGCATGTGACATGGATGCCATTTAGGACCTGAAAAAGCACTCATTGTGCTGAAAATGTAGGCACTAGTATGCTGAACCTTGCAACCACTGCTTTTCAATGTTTTGAACTGACCTTGAATCTAACTGATGTGAGAAAAGGATTATTGCTCCTTTGGTTGTAAGGATTGACTGTAGGAAATGTACTTGAGTAGTAAAGGAAAGAAAGAAAAGCTTGCCTTCTTTTTAGTGCTTTTCACATCCTCGAGGGCAAGTTTATCCTTCCTGGAGTAAGGAAAGGAAACCTGTACACAGTTATCAGATACAACCTCATCAATGCCTTGTATAATTGTTATAAGACTTAATTACTCTTTAACTCTGATCTCCTTGTAGCGAGAATTAAAATACCATTTGGCTCCCGTGCTGCTTGTTATACATGCAGGTTGACTTCCTGTGCATTGTGTACACTCAGGGGGGTCTCTGAATGCAATTATTTCCCAGTATATCATAATTCGCAAAATAATCTGCTTTTTTATTTTTCTTACTAAAATAGAAACCTTCACACTTTGCGATATTGTATTCCATCTGCCAGTTATTATCCAACCACCCAAACTTTTGATATTCCTCTGCAGCCTCTTTGCATGCATTACCACTTAACTTTGTGACATGACAAACTTGGTTATATTACACCCAGCCCCCTCATCTAAGTCACTAATATAGATTGTAAATAGCTGTGGCACATGTACTGATCCTTGCAGTGTCCTCTCTGGTTACAGCTTGCCAAATGGAAAATGTTCTGAAAATTAGCTAGTGGATGGTGACTGCAAGCAGTTGATTTGATTCTCAATTCCAAGCTGTGCCTCTTTGAAAAGAATAATGACAGCCCAAGTTAAGAATAAGAACATTACGGCTTCAATTTTGCAGGCAGCAGCAAAGTAACAAGTGTTACAAGTGACAAGTGAAAGCTCTCCACAAAGATTAGCAATCTTTGTGGAGAGCTTTCACTTGTCACTTGTAACACTTGTTACTTTGCTGCTGCCTGCAAAATTGAAGCCGTAATTAGCAATCTTTGTGGTGTGGATTTCACCTTTCTCAATGTTAATTTCATTCCAGTGTCAGCTACAGGAAATCTCCAACGTCCAGCATCAGGATGTCATCACATAGGCCACGCAACCAATCACAATAAAGAATTCTCACTAATAGCAAAGCAGGGGTAAAAACCACTGATTTCCCTTTACTTTTTCATAACTTTGAAGGTAGTAAAATACAGATTAAGGCACACATATGGGATTATGGTAGAAGCTAAAATATCACAACAAACTTTTAAATGCCAGAACTTCGGATCTGAGTAGGAATCGCTATTTCCAATGCAGATCATACAAAAGGTTGCCTACATACCTCTCTAGGCTTTCATGGGTCCATCCTCTGATGGAGGGCCCTTCTCAATTCAATATAGCAATCTTTGCAGGGATCAGCACAGAGAATCTTCATAGAAGTCACAGATCTTTTTACCACACAAGCCATTAAAAGGGGGTGACAGTGAATTGTTGACATAGGAAGAATGTCACTGTATGAGTAATCCAGATCTAGGTTCACATCACACTCCGGCAACTGGTGATATTTGAATACAGTTAATAAATCTGGAATTGAAAGCTGGTCTCAATAATGGTGACCATCTAGCTATCATCAATTGTCATAAAAACCCATCTGGTTCATTAATGTCCTTTAGGGAAGGAAAGCTGTCCCCCCCTTACTGAGTCTGGCCTACATGTGACTCCAGACCTGCACCATTAATGTTGACTCTTAGCTGCCCTCTACAATGGCGTAGAAAGCCAATCAGTTCAAGGGCATTTAGGGATGGGCAAAAAATGCTGGAGTGATGCCCTAATCCCATGGAAGAATAAAGAAAGAAAGCAGCCGCTGTGTTCCTCTAAGTAGAGAGTTTAAAAGTCCCAAGGTCACTTTAAGGAGCTATGGAGAGAAGGTAAGTGTCTAAGGTGAGGGGGTATCATGCCAGGTGGGTGGTTGAGGGGTAGGATGGCAGGTGGGTGGGTGAGGGCTAGGGTGGCAGGTGGGTGGGTGAGGGGGTAAGATGTCAGGTGGTGGAGGGGTAAAATGGCAGGTAAATGGGAGAGGCATAGGATGGGGTCAGTGCTAGTCAGTGGACGGATATAGTTGGGTGATCAGGAGGGCAGCCTGGCCATGGTTGGGGGGATAGTCAATGGGAGGGAGGGGGATTGGGCGAGTAGTTGGAGGGTTGTCAGGGGGTATTGTTAGGTGGCTGAATGGATAGTTAATGGGTGAGCTGTATAGTTATCCAGGAGATAGAATTGGTTGTAATCCTTCTATAATTTCCTGAGTAACTATTCTGGTAAATGAGTCAGGATCATCCAAAGTCTCTGAGTTTTGAGGATTCAAAATGCAGTGGAATGGCCACTCAGATTTCCAAATGTCCCAGGCAATTCCTGTATAGTCAGAACATTGGGGACATCCAAGGGGGCCCCTAAAGCATCTTTGGGGCAGGTGTGTGTGTGTGGGGGGGGAGTAACTTCATGATCCCACCATCTAGGGTTCAAATATTCACGGCCATAATTTTTTTTTTTTTTAAGCCCATTGAATTTATTATCAGTGGAGGAAAAAAAACCTCCATAAATACAAAATAAACTTTTCCGGGCCAGAGAGATTGTTCAGCAATAATTCTGACTTAGTACACCATTAAAATTCAGTTATACCTCATTCAAAAAGCATAACTTTTTCAAGAATTTTTACAGAAAGAATAATAGCACAAAAAGTGGAATTCCACATCAAATCAAATGGTTTTTAAAATTTCCACCTCTAAGGACTTCAATAGCGCATGTGGTGGAGGAGTGAGGAATCACTGACAGTAACTGCTGGTTTTGGTATTCCACTACACATGTGCAGACACCAGAGGTTCCTGTCAGCATTGCAGTTGGAACAATGGTGAATGCTAACAGTTTCACCACCATTATAGTTGCGAAGCCTGGACCATAATGCTGGACCTTTCTGATTCAAATTTGAATTTTAAGCCTTGCTTTTGCACAGCTTGAAAATAATGACCGCCCCCTCCCCCACCCCCTCCCACCACCAGGCTGTACAAAATAATATACATGAGATTCACTGCTGAACAGTTCCATATTATCATTGGGTAACTATTGGAAACTTCAGGGTGTAAGCCAGATTGATCTAAATATTTATCATATCTCGAGGTTAGGCACTCAGATAGGAACAAAAACAGACAGTTAACTTCATTGTATTATCTCAACAGTATGCACAGGGATGAAGGGTTAGAAAATTATCATACAATCTGCGAAGAATGACCTTTTTGTCTGTCATTTGCACCTGTCACTATGTAATGTTGCAGTAAAAACATATGCTGCGTGCAGGTAATCGGTAATTAGTAAATTTGTTTGAGCTAATGTTTCATTTGAATACTGTTGCATATGTTCCTAAATCTGGCATTTAGTGGTCAGTAAGTCTCCAGAATTAATTTCCGTCAATTCTGAGCTTTTGAAGGAGTGTTATTTTTGAGGATGCAGTTTACAGAAAGTAACATTGGAAAGAATGGCAAAATGGGCTATTTTCTTGGCATGATATATTCCACCTCAAGGGAGAGGCGCTCACCAGATGGAATTTGAGTGCATAAACAACAGCAACAACAACTCGCATTTATACAGCATTTTTACCAGAGTAAAATGTCCCAAGCTGATTGACAGAAGCCTAATCAGACAAAAAGTGGCACCCAGTGACGAAAAGAGCTTTTGAACAGGAGGACCAAATCTAGTTGAAGGGGTAGGTTTTAATGTGAACCTTAAAAGAGGACAGAGAAATGGGAAGGAAGAGAGGGTTTGGGACAGAATGCTACAGCTTACAGCCTTTGCAACTGAAGGTGTGATCATTAATGGTGAGGTGAAGGAAATAAGAGATGCACCAAAGGCCTGAATTGGAGGAATGCTGAGCTTATGGAAGGTTGCAGGACAGATGTAGTTTGTAGAGTGATGGAGCAGAGAGACCATGGTGGGATTTGAACACAAAGATAAGAATTTAAAATGGAAGACTTTGGTTGATTGGGAGTCAATGTATTTGAACTAGCCAAGGGGTGATGGTGTGAGTTGGATACAGGCAGCAGAATATCTTTTAAATTCCTTCATGGGCCTGTGGATGTCGCTGGCTTGACCAAAATTTGTTTCCCATCCCGAAACCCCCTTGAGAAGTTGGTGGTGGGCAATCTTCATGAACCACTATGGCTTATTAGATGTAGGTACACCCACAGTGCTGTTAGGAAGACAGTTCCAGGATTTTGACCTAATGATAGTGAAGAACAGCGATATATTTCCACGCCAGAATGATGTGTGGTTGGAGGAATACTTGCAGGTGGTGGTGTTCCCATGAGCCTATTGCCCTTATCAATCTAGTTTGGTAGAGGTCACGGTTTTGGAAGATGCATCTTAGATATGGTGCACACTGCTACAACTGTCTGTAGGCATTGGAGGGAGTGAATATTTAAGGTGGTGGATGAGGTCCTGATCAAGAGGGCTGCTTTGTTCTGGATGGTGTCATGCTTCTTGAGTGCTGCTGCATTCAGCCAGTAATCCATCACACTCCTAACTTTTTCCTTGTAGATAGTGGCAAAAGTTTGAGGAGACAAGAGCTTGGTTACTTACTTCAGAATTCCCTCTGACCTGCTCTTGTACCCACAGTATTTATATGACTAGTCCAGTGTAGTTTCTGGTCAATGGCAATCCCAGGATGTTGACAGTGAGAATTAATTGATGGGAATGCCATTAAATGTCAAGGGGCGATGAATAGGGAGATGTTGGAGATGCTCGTTGTCTGGAACTTGTGTGGCATAAATATTACTTTCCATTTGTCAACCTAGTCTGAATGTTGTCCAGGTCATGTTGCATGTGGACATAGGCTGCTTCAGAACTTAATAATAATCTTTATTTTTGTCACAAGTAGGTTTACATTAACACTGCAATGAAGTTACTGTGAAAATCCTCTAGTCGCCACACTCCAGCAGCTGTTCGGGTACACAAAGGGAGAACTCAGAATGTCCAATCACCTAACAAGCACGTCTTTCAGGACTTGTGGGAGGAATCCAGGGCACCCGGAGGAAACCCACACAGACATGGGGAGAACGTGCAGCCTCCACACAGACAGTGACCCAAGCAGGGAATCGAACCTGGGACCCTGGTGCTGTGAAGCAACAATGCTAACCATTATGCTACCATGGATTTCAGCCATTGTGAATAGTAGTGAACAGTTTGCAATCATCAGTGGACACCTCATTTTTATCCTTATGGTGGAAGGATGGTCATTGAAACAATTAAACTATCAGTGTCCTTCAGTACCCAGCAGTGCAGAAGGCTTCAAGTTAACTGATGGGTATCACATGGTTATACTCCATGTGTAAACCACTGGCATGCACCAGTAAGCAAAACATGGGCAAGGAGTTGGATAGGCCTTCCCCTAGTGATCTTGAGTCTTCTAGATCTTTACATAACAGACTTTTGCCAAGCCAAGATGCATGACCATCATAATGTCTTGCCCACTCTGTGCACCATGCCACCAAAGATGTGATGGAGAAGTGCAAACAGAAAATCAGGAGCAAAGATTGGAGGAGTGTCAGTAACTATTGCAAAGCAACATTAAGAGAACTCCCCTCCTTCAGCTATTATCCTATCCTCTCCTTTGTTAAGCCACTTCCAACCTTCAACGCCTCCCTCAAAACCTACTTCGGTAAACTGTATACCCGAACAGGAGCAGGAATGTGGCGACTAGAGGCTTTTCATAGTAACTTCATTGCAGTGTTAATGTAAGCCTACTTGTGACAATAAAGATTATTATATTATTATTTTAATTATATTTGATCAAATCTTGGGCACCTTCTGTAACTCCCACTACTTTCGGTTTGGTAGTTCTTCTTTTCTGTAACCCTCCTATGGAGGGTTGTCCTATGTTAAAGTGTAATTGGTGTGTGAATCATATACTAGTATATTTCCTCATAGCCATAAGTCAGTTTTGAAGCTTTTTCTAAATTGGAAATGTGTTGGGGGTGGAGTGGGGGGGAGGGTAGTAGTTCCACTCAGCTGCCATAAACTGTGGTGAAGCATCCCAGGTTATATATCTGCAACCTCTTGCAGAGTACAGTTTCCAAGCCCTCCCACATTCCACTGTTAATTCCCTAATCAGCCCCTAGGCCACCGTATAATTCTATTGTGCAGCCGCCTGTCCGGTAGCTGGAGGCTCTCAACTGATCTGTCGCATCTGTCAGCAGCCCTAATCATCATCTCGAATAGCGATTAAAAACCCATTCACCGTGACTCACCCATCATTGTCACCTCAGTCAGTTCTGTTACTGTATTACTGGGCTAATTGGTAAAATGTTTAGCTTGTTTCACCTACACAGATGTTGGAAAGAAACTAAATAGTGTCAACTGAAGACCCATTAGTTTGTGATTCGAATGTAAGGATTGATAGGCATTTGAGGTAACTCCATATCTACTAAAGAGAGCTTAGGATATGGAAGGATAAGTATAGTCACTGCCTACAATTAGGCACTCTGCATCCAGTAGATCCAAATAAAGGCTGTATCATTTGGTGCTCAATGTTATTCTTTTTCGTTGTATGTATTTCATTCATAATGATTTAAGTTTATAATTAATACTAGTTAATGATTAATTGGGAAAGTCAACCCCTTTCTATCTGATACAGTTTGGTAGATATATTAAAATGTATTCATTTTGCCTGTCATGCCAAGATGTTTCCTCAGGTTTAATATGTTGCTCCTGTTTAAATGCATTTCTGCTATCAAATGTCCTCCACATTAAATAGTATGTTAAATGTGTAAAATGGAGATTAGGTGGATCATTAGAATTGCAATAGAGTAAAAAGCATTAGAAATAACAAATGAAGCAATACACCTTGTACAATAAAATGTTTGAGTACAACTGCTGAATATGACCTAATATAATATAGTAAGAAGTCTTACAACACCAGGTTAAGGTTTGTTTCGATATCTCTAGCTTTCGGAGCGCTGCTCCTTCTTCAGGTGAATGAAGAGTACAGTTTCCCATACCTCTTTATTCACCTGAGGAAGGAGCAGCGCTCCGAAAGCTAGTGATATCGAAACAAACCTGTTGGACTTTAACCTGGTGTTGTAAGACTTCTTACTGTGCTCACCCCAGTCCAACGCCGGCATCTCCACATCATAATATATTATAGGAAGAGTGTTCTGAACGATAGGATTTCTCATAACGAATATCAATCCATAACTTGTAAAATTAAACTAAAACAGAAAAAGTTCAACCTACATTTAAATTCCATCCTCTGAATTAATTGTCTTCTTAATATTTTCCTCCATAATAACACACCTAACCATCGACATGACCACCCTCTGGAACTTGCCATGTCACATGGCTTCTCTCCTCTAAGTCACAGACAGGTTCCTCTCTGGTCACTTTTGCATCCCTCTTCACTCCTCTCCCCATCCCCTTCCATTGGTGTCAGTGCTGCATGTGCTTGAAGAGTACATCGTATCAACAGCAACTTGTACATAAGTAACATTATTAATGTAATAAAAAGGGTGGCACAAAGGTTAGCATTGCTGCCTCACAGCGCCAGGGACCTGGTTCGATTCCGACCTCTTGTGATTGTCTGTGTGGAGTTTGCACTTTCTCCCAGTGTCTGCGTGGGTTTCCTTTGGGTGCTCTGGTTTCCTCCCACAGTCCAAAGATGTGCAAGTTAGGTGGATTGGCTATGCTAAATTGCTCCTAGTGGGATTATGGGGATAGGGTAAGGGTTGAACCTAGATATGATGCTCTTTCAGAGGGCCGGTGCAGACCCGATGGGCCGAACGGCCTCCTTCTGCACTGTAGGGATTCTCTGAAATAAATGTCTCAAAGCACTTCACAGGAGCATTGTTAAATAAGCTTTGATACCGAAGCACTAAAAAGTGATATTAGGACATATGAGCAAAAGCTTGGCCAAGAAGATAGGTTTCAAGGTGCGTCCTAAAGGAAAAGGGAGAAAGAAAAGATAGGAAAGCAGTAATGTTTATGGAGAGAGCCAAGGCAAAAAAGGTATCAAGTGAAGCCAAAAGGGAGAATAAGAGTAGTTGTGTGGGAACATTTTCATGGTGTGAGTGAGTGCAAGCAGAATAAAGATACTGTGACGTCATCCCTGCTAATCTATAGAGAAGCATAAAAAGTGGTGAAAGAAACGATAGTTAGTGCTGTCTGAGGTAGATTCCTCCAAACCTGCACAGAATGCATTATAAATATAAAGGGGTGTGTTTCTACAGCAGTCTGAGTCAGATAATTACATTTTTTAGGTGCCATAGACTGATCCTGGATGAAATTCATATTTTGTGCAAACTCTATCTGTGTCCATTCAATAATTTGCCTTGGTAACCCTTGACCTTCCAAGGCAGGGAGAGTTTCCTCCCTGACAACTTGCTCTAAAAGCATCTCAAACACTATCAGAAAATTCCAAGGAGCTGCTTTCTTCTTCTTTCACAGAATGTGGATGTCGCTGGCTAGGCCAGCATTTATTGCCCATCACTAATTGCCCTGTAAAGGTGGTGCTGAGCTGCCTTCTTGAATCACTGCAGCCCATGTAGGGTAGGTGCACCCACAGTGGTGTTACGGAGGGAGTTCCAGGATTCTGATCCAGTGACAATGAAGGAAAGACAATATAGTGCCAAATCAGGATGGTGCATGGCATGGAGGGGAACTAGCAGGTGGTGGTGTTCCCATGCACCTGCTGTCCTTGTCCTTCCAGGAGGTAGAGGTTGCGAGTTTGGAACGTGCTGTCGAAGGACCCTTGGTGAGCTGCTGCAGTGTATTGCGTGGATGGGGAGATGGTGGCCGAGTGGTAACGTCACAGGACCAGAAACCCAGGCTTATACTCTGGGGACACGGGTTCAAATCCCACCATAGCAGCTGGTAGGGTTTAAGTTCAATTAATAAATCTGAAATTGAAAAGCTAGTCTCAGTAATGGTGACCATGAAATTATACATTTTTTGTCAATCAAAAGCCCAATTGGTTCACTAATATCTTCCCTTTAGGGAAGGAAATCTGCCGTCCTTACCTAGCCTATTTGTGACTCCAGACCCACATCATGTGGTTGACTCTTAACTGCACTCTGAAATGGCCGTGTAAGCCAAGGACAATTAGGAATTAGGGACAGGCAACAAATGCTGCCAGTGACGCCCATGAAAGAATATAGAAAAATAAGAGATGGTACACACTGCTGTCACTGTGTGTTAGTGATGGAGGAAGTGAATATTAGAATGGTGAATGGGATGCTAATCAAGTGGGATGCTTTGTTCTCGATGGTGTTAAGCTTCTTGTGTATTGGAGCTGCACTCATTCAGACAAGTGGAGAGTATTCCATCACACTCCTGATTTGTGCCTTGTAGATAGCGGACAGGTTTTGGAGAGTCAGGAGGTGAGTTCCTCACTGTGGAACTCCCAGCCTCTGGCCTGCTGTTGTAGCCACAGTCTTTATATGGCTAGTCCAATTCAGTTTCTGGTCAATGGGAACCAGCGATGGCAACGCCATTGAATGTTGTTGCTCTTTTTAACCTTAGTCTATTTGCTCTGATTACGTCACCTTTGCTCATGAGTCGCCAGGTATCTTTATGATACCGCCACGTGATTCAAGTTCAGGTTATGATTAATAATACAGCACACCGCTTAGTAAGGATTAAAACAACGGTCATTTATTATATACAACAAGCAATATTAATACCCGAATACTACTTTCTATATAATAAACCTATCACTACTGGCCAATACTTAACTTAGGAAGAGCCCACCAGGTCAGTGAAACGAATGGCTTGTCCAATCAAATCTGGCCCGCGGGATTCAAAAGGCTGGTACAGGTCGGTGGCTAGGTGTCTCTACCGGATAGCGATCGCTGGATTCAAACTTACTGTTGCCGGTTGCTGTTCTTGCGAAGGTCTCGAGCAGGCGAAGAGGAGAGAGAGAGATCTGAACTTGGACCCTCACTTTTATAGGGCCCAAGGCCTTCCCGCCTCCCGGGGCGGCCCTTGACCCTGAGTCCCAAGTGATTGGATCTGTCCCCAATCTCTGGGGTTGATGTGTCCAATGGTGAGGCGATTCCTCGATCAGGGGGTGGTCGCTCACCTGTCTTTGTTTCGGCCACTGCAGGCGCCGACAGGTCTGGCCCGGTATTCAATTGCTAATATGTTGCAATTGTTCCCGGGATAGCCGATTTAACTGTGGATGTCTGAATAGATGGGCTGCAAACAGTCCTAAATGCAACTGCGAATACCTGGGTTGATGGGCTGTTGATAGCCCTGAGTATCAATCTGGGCTACCTTCCCAGAGCCGAATATGCAAAACTGTCTGCAGCTGCCTGCTTGTGTCTTCTTAGCTGCTTTTCCCAGCAGTCTTTCGGGTTAGCCATTTTAAACTGGGTTTTGGCCAGATTAATCGGAACGCAGCCATTTTACGTGGCTACAATGTCAAGGCATGATGGTTGAATTCTCTCGTTGAAATTGGTCATTGCTTGGCATTTGTGTGGCAATAATGTCGCTTAGCCAAAGCCTGAATGTTGCCCAAGCCTTGTTACATATGGGCACAGACTGCTTCAGTGTCTGAGAAGTTGCGAATGGTGCTGAACATGCAGTCATCAGTAAACATCCCCACTTCTGACCTTATGATGGAGGGAAGGTCATTGATGAACTAGCTGGACAGAGCTGATGGAATATATGTTTATTGTGATCTCATCTCTCTCTTAGTTGAAAGATCAAATGGTGCTATTTTGAAGAACAGGTGAGTTCTGGCCAATATTTATCTCTCATCCAGTATCATTTTTAAAAATCTGATCATATCTCTCATCGTTATTTGTCAAACCTTGTTGTACACACTTGGCTGTTGTGATTTCTTACATTACAATTGAAACTTTGTGTCAAGAATACTTAGTGGCTGTAAAATGTTTTGTGATGTCCTGAGGATGTGAAAAGTGGTTTAACAATGCAAATATTCCTTTCCTTCATGGTGCCTGCTACTGCTTGTTTCTGATTCCCCAAAGAAAATATACCATCCCTTTAAACTGCTGTTACAAGCCTATAAAAAGAAGCTAGACTACTGTACCCAATTCCTTAGCCTCCTAATCAATAAGCTGTCTGTCAGAATGCATTTCATGCTCACAGCTTGATGACCACATGATAATTAAGGTTAAGTGGAAGAAAATGTCCCATGTCGACTCTTCCAGGCAGTCATCACACAAGCCCTACCTGCTGTCTGCAGATACAAGGCAATCCTGTTGTCTTTAAGTTAATTTCTCTTTTGGGACATTTTCAAGTCTCATACTCTGGCCGTCTTGTTCCCAGGCATCTGTCAAACCTCCTTCACATCCAGTGGGAGATGTTATGTAAGAGTGGCCCAAATGTATAACCTACAGTTTTGTCTTTCCAACTAGTAAAATGCTAACCCATTCTCATACATTATGTACGTTGACCCCAAATGTCCATGATGTGAATTACAGTGCTGATATACCTCATCCTTTGAAGAGAAGCCAATAGAGCTTACGGAGAGGCTGTCAGCTCTTAACAGTGGGAGGTGGCAAGGACATCCAAATATTGCTGTTGCGAGGTTAGTTCCTGAACAATAACGTTTTCAGTCCTCTGAAAGGTTAAGTCAAGATCACAATTTATCCATTTTAATTTTACTCCGGTATCTTGTCTTTCAACTTTTAAAAAATAAATTTAAAGTACCCAGTTCCTTTTTTCCCCAATTAAGTGGCAATTTAGCATGGCCAATCCCCCTACCCTGCACATCTTTGGATTGTGGGGATGAGACCCACGCAGACATGGGGTGAACGTGTAAACTCCTCATTGACAGTGACCCAGGGTCGGGATCTAACCCAGGTCCTCAGCACCATGAGGCAGCAGTGCTAACCATTGTGTCACTGTGCCGTCCTTGTTTTGCCTTTCAGCTTACTGTGAATCATAATTTCCAATATCATTTGACTTTTCTCATTATGCACTTTTGAAATTATGTGCTGTTCTTATATATTGTTTGATAAAGAACTAGATTTATTATATTTTAAACAGCTGTGCAAATAATAGCATTTAGAGACCTGTTGCTAGTTCACAGATACAAGCAGGTTGTATGATTTCCCTAGACTAGATAAAATTACCCAACCGTGACATTGACACTTACGAGAACATCTCAAAATGCTGAAACACAAACTGAGTTGTCATTACTATTAGCATTCCTTTAGCCCCCTTCCCCAGTGAATTGTCCCCAGCTCTCAGAGTTTATATGCCAACATATTGTATGTATTAGTCTATTTTTTTGCTTTCCCCTCCAGCTGCAAGAGTACTTTAGAGAAGTGTCCTAGGCCCAACCTTCTCCCATCTTATTCATCAATGATCCTCCCTCCATCAGAAGGTCATAAGTGGAGACGTTCGTAGACGATAGCATAGCATTCTGTTTCATTCAAATAGTGAAGCAGTCCATGTCCACATGCAGTAGGATCTGGAGGGCATTCAGGCTTGGGCTCATAAATGGTAAATGACATTTGCACCACACAAGGACCAGGCAATGACCATGTGCAAGAAGAGAGAATTTAACAGCCTTCCGTTGAAATTCAATTACCATAATTGAATCACTGACCATCAACATCCTGAGGGTCACTGTTGGCCAGAAACCTGACTGGACCAGTCACATATGTAATGTGGTTATATGAGCAAGTTGGTGGCTGCCATTTTGCAATTAGTGACTCACCTCCTGACTCTCCAGACCTGTCTGCCACTTACGATATACAAGTACAAAGTATAAATCTCTATCTCTGCAAGTTCCTCCAGCCGTACAATCCTTTGTGATCTCTGCATCTACAGCTATTCAATTCTTGTCTCTTCTGAACCCAATCCCCTTTGTTTCCCCATTGGTGGGAATGCCATCAAATACTTTGGCCGTCGCCGCCTCACGGCCCCTCATTCCTTCATCACGTTGCTCTTCAAAAGCTCCCTCTTTGACCAAGCTTTTGGTTGCTTGTCCTAATATCTCTGTATGTGGCTCAGTGTCAGATATTGTTTGTGAAGGTTCCTGTAAAGTGCCTTAAGTCTTTAAAGGTGCCACATAAATGCAGGTTGTTGCTGCGGCACATGAGAAAGATCCACAAACTGAATATGTTTGTTTCACAATTGTTAACCGATGTGGATGGCCAAAATAAACAGAAATAAAGGAGAGACCAATTGGTTGTGTGGTGAACTGTAAAAAATAAATTGTGAAAGGTATTTATGCAAATATGGGCTGTGCCGTTGTCTCTCTCCATGGTATATCTTGCAGTGGCAACATACCATGTAATGTAGTAAGCCCTTAAATAGTCATAGCTAAACAAATCACTGATTCAGAAAACTCAGGGAATCTGGCACAGATCCTGGCATCTTCTAAATCCAAACCTCTTCCATCATGCACAGAAATCATTGCGAGCTTGCAGCTGGCATCATGTTTTTCTTAGAAGACCAAGACTGAGGTCAATTGTATCCCTTGAATCTGCTGCAAGTAAAGAGTCTAATTGATTACTGCAGGGAGATACAACTTGAGAAGCAGAGACAGAAGAATATTACAGACAATTTTCCAGCTGGGATTATCAGAACACTTTAAAAGAGGGCTTTAGTCTAACTGTACTATTGTGTATTTATATTATGGGCAGGCAGCTTACTGAAAACAAACTTTCAAGTGTATTCCTAACCATGCCTCGTTTGCCTGGTTTCTGTAATGATAAGCACACAGTTGGAAGTTGGGAAGAATGGCCCAATCTCCATAATTAAATACTAGTCTGATAATCTACATAATCAGAATTTGGTTAAGTTGCATCTGTTAGAAATATTATACAGTGAGCCTTATTTAATCAATAGACTTTTAAAATTGTAATCCAAGTTCACCGGTTATATGACAGAAAAGCAATTCTTAAAAAATATACTTTTGTTAAGACTTGCATTTTATGTTCTTAGAATCAAAGGGCTGGTTTCACGGGCCACCAATGGGCAGGAAAGCAAATGGATGGACCCATAAAATAAGGTGCCAAGCCATCAGTGGACTGCCTGCTACCGGCCTACCTGCCCCCATTTCTAGGGAAAGTATAAAGATAATGGCAAGTGTCCCATTATCTCCATTCCCACATCCTTTAGAAATCTGGCATGCGAGCCATTTGGACCAGGTGACTTATGCATTATAAACATAGACAACTTTTCCAATAAACCTTCCTATTAATTCTCATCCCATCCATCACCCTTAACATTTCCACATCTGACAATATTTTTTCAGCATCCTCTTCCTGAGTAAACACGGATATAAAGTAAGCATTAATCATTCTAGCCTTGTCCGTTTACAGTTCAAATGCCATACCAAATTCAAGGTGACTTTGTCCACTTAAGTGCGATATTTGTTTTGTGTCTCCCAACACACCTTTACCCTTTGGGGAATAGTGGAGAGGTGTTGGAAGGATTAGCAGGTTGTTTATCAGCTTGTTGGACCATATCATACATGTCTCTTCTGTGGCTAACAATTCCTGGAGTGGCTCTTGACTCTTGAGATCCTAGCTCAGATGTAGGTGAACATAGCAGCCACACGACTTCCTACTTAAATATTACAATCATTAACATGTAAAAAGATTCTGCTTCTATAGGAGAAAGGAAATCATATCTCAATCATGTCTCTGCTGTATTCAATGTCTCAAAATCAATGGTTTGGTGCAGTGGAGATAATATGATTAGTTTGGCATCTCTGCTAAAGATAGTTTATTTCCAGGTGGTATGTCTCAACCCATAGTTCATTGCTTTACTTGATATGATATTGAACCATACAGAACAGTAAAATGCCACGCTTGACCCCCGATCTCTGCCGAGTTAGTTAATCTCACTCAGGACCACCGTGAGGGTTACAATTGCCATTATAACCCCTGGATTAAGGAGAAGGTAAATCGACCAGCCACCCCCCTCTTGAGCACTGCTACTAGACTGTCCAATTGTGTGGATGTTGAATGACAGCAATGCTACCTCTATGATAGGCCTATAGTCCAAGGCCCTGCCAAGAAGACATCAGAAAATGCAGGGATGGAGAACTCTTTAAAAAAGCTACTAAACTAAACTTTAATTGTGAATACAACAATAATAATAATTGAACACGTTACATATTTTAAAGTATTTTTTTAAAAATCAACATGGCCATAAATTATGTATAGGTTTAGCACCTTCCGGTCTTAGTTGATTTACTTGTAGGAATTCACTTATAATTAATGTAAGCTACTGAGTACAAGGAAAATCTTACTCCAGTTCAAACCTTAAGGAAACTATTGTTTTTTTGTACAGAGTGTAACACACTTGTCACTAAATAGGAAAAGGCTGTTGGTTCAAGCTCCACTCCAAAAGCTGAGCACATGACCAGAGCTAACACTTCAGTGCAGTGGTAATGCATTATCAGCTGTTTGCTCTGTCACCTCAGAGTCAGAAGGTCATGTATTCAAGCCACACTTCAGGACTTGAGTATATAATCTAAGGTTAACACTTCAGTAAGGACTGAGGAAGTTCTGCATTGTTGAAAGTGCCATCTTTCCATGTGACATTAAACTGAGTTTTTTGTCCGCCTGACCAGGTAAATGCACAAGACGCTGTGCGCAAATTGGTGACTTTTTCGCATGGCAATAATGATTATGATTCCAGAGCAATCTATTATCTGTAAAGTGATTTGGGGCAACTGGGAGGAAAATAAAAGTTTTAAGGAATTTATATTTGTATTGATAAACATTAGAAATAAGGTAGAGTTTTAAGGGGGGGTTAATTTAATGTTTCTGGGACTGGAAGGATAAAACCAATATTATTTTCATGCTAGACAAGAGTGTTTTATGTGCTGGGATTGGTTTCAATTCCAACTATGATACTATTGTGCTTTGAGAGGCCTGCAGAGTGGAGAATGATTAAATTAGCAGTGGTTGCTTAGCAACTGGAACTTTGCAAGGTAGCAAAGCTTTTAAGTTTTAGTTTAGTTAATTTGATATGGTGGATATGGGTAGTGAAAGAGAAAGCAGGTCTCACAGCTCTGCTAGAAGCAGTTGGTTTTAGAAGGCTAAAGAGAGAACATATCTCTCAGCCTTGCTGGAACAAAAGCCATGCAATAGAGTAATGCTTAAGAAAATAGACCCAGAAATCTAATGTCCAGCTCTTTAAGGAAACTAGAGAAATGAATAGAGGTTTCTGAGAAGCCTGGTGTTAACAGAACAGAGGAAACTGGGAGTCAGAACAGTTTACTGTTCAGTAAAGTCACGGAAAGTTGAAAATGCCATGACAGGCTGAAAAGACAGTAGTGCGAAGGTTTGTGAGAAATTACTACAGTTTGGGAGACATTATTTGAAATAACTATGAAAATTGGTGGCTGGTCCTTGGAGTTTGTGCAAAAGCCTTTAAGACAAAGGAAACCTGAAGGGAGAGACGTAAAACCTGAAAGTAAAACATTGGTGGAAGCAGTGGAGGGAAAGCATAATTTAAAAGAAGATTTTAAAGTGTAACTTTTGAAAGCGGTATTTGAAATCATTTGTGTGGAAATCAGAGACCCTCTACTTTTGCGCATTTATGCATAGAGGGGCGCTTGCGGGGTTGCGTTTAATCCCAGTATTGCCCCTTAAGTCGCCAGCTCAAAATGTCTGGCCCCCGCCCAACACAATACAAATCCTACCACCCCCCGCTGACAAGTATGGACATCCTCCCCACCACCAGCATGGGAAATATGGATCACATCCCCACAGCATGTCCATATGAGGGTGACCCAATACACCCCCACCAACCCATCCATCAGACACCTCAGCAGCCCTCAACAGAGACCCCCAACAGAGAACCCCAACAGACCCCCTGCCTGAAATCTGAAGAACAGTCCAGCAGTAGGGTGAAAAATCACTGCATTCACTCTTTCTTAACATTTGCTGCCTAACACAAAGGTATTCAAAACAGCAGCTGTTACAAATGTTAGAGGCTGCAGGAAAGCCCAGTACACTTGAAATTCCTTGACAGCCTTTGAAATGCAGATATTTTATTAAATTTCACACAGCAGTACATTGCATTAACCAGTGATTGACAGTTTTATTACTCCAGAGACAGCTGCTTGGTGGACTGTTTATTTATTTATTATAAATTTAGAGTGCCCAATTGTTTTCCTAATTAAGGGGCAATTTTAGCATGGCCAATCCACCCACCAGGCACATCTTTGGGTTGTGGGAGTAAAACCCACATAGGCACGGGGCGAATGTGCAAACTCCATACGGACAGTGACCTGGGGCTGGGATTGAACCCGGGCCCTTGGCTCTGTGTGGTGGACTGTTTATTGATCTTTCCCTTCCCTTCACACTTGACTCTATTCCATTACCCTGTTTTGATGCTAACCACATGTTTATAGTACTCACGCTATTATTGGCATGTACTCACCTCATCAAAAGCAGCTAAGTGCTTTCACTGCCTCTTTTCACAGCAGAAATCACTTAGCTTAGTAGGGGGGCTGAATTTGTGTTATGGGGGTCCTCTGGAGGACTTTGGGGCACCTACATTACATACCTACCCCCTTGATCCACCGCACAGTCCACCTTGTAATGGCTACGCTTGAAAATACCTGCACCAATCTACATCCATGTGAAGCCTGGCTGAGCGGCCTGTGGTATCACAGATACTTGGAGAAATGGACTTCGAGCCCATTAATAGGATGCAAATGATTCATTTGCATCCTCCTGCTGCTGCGGGGTGTGTAACATGGGTGGACAGTGGAGAATTCACGCCAAGGTGGTTCACGGTATAAGAATCATTTGACGGGATTTGGAGGAGAAATTTGCTTGGGTTCAGGGAGGATCTTACTACAGTCGTTCTGTGTACTAAAAAGTGACTTTCTGTGTTAATAAGACAATAGTATCTTAAGATGTACTCTATGATTTGTGTTATACTTAAAATCTGTGTGTAATTGTTAAGCTAAGGGGGGAGTAAAGGAGTATTGTATCATAATGCAACTTTTTATGTTAATATATGTGTTTTTTCTTGCTGTTAAAACTAATTAGCAATCCTGTGACTCTGTTCCTCCACGTTTTATACAAAAGGGTAAAAGTTACCCTCTTTTGAGCCAGTGTTCTGGGATCTTCCTGTCATGAGCATAGAACATAGAACATAGAAAATACAGCACAGAACAGGCCCTTCGGCCCACGATGTTGTGCCGAACCTTTGTCCTAGATTAATCATAGATTATCATTGAATTTACAGTGCAGAAGGAGGCCATTCGGCCCTTTGAGTCTGCACCGGCTCTTGGAAAGAGCACCATACCCAAACTCAACACCTCCACCCAACACCAAGGGCAATTTGGACATTAAGGGCAATTTATCATTGGCCAATTCACCTAACCCGCACATCTTTGGACGGTGGGAGGAAACCGGAGCACCCGGAGGAAACCCACGCACACACGGGGAGGATGTGCAGACTCCGCACAGACAATGACCCAAGCCGGAATCGAACCTGGGACCATGGAGCTGTGAAGCAATTGCGCTATCCACAATGCTACCGTGCTGCCCTTAAGAACAAATAAATCTACACTATATCATTTTACCGTCATCCATGTACCTATCCAATAGCTGCTTGAAGGTCCCTAATGTTTCCGACTCAACTACTTCCACAGGCAGTGCATTCCATGCCCCCACTACTCTCTGGGTAAAGAACCTACCTCTGATATCCCTCCTATATCTTCCACCTTTCACCTTAAATTTATGTCCCCTTGTAATGGTGTGTTCCAGCCGGGGAAAAAGTTTCTGACTGTCTACTCTATCTATTCCCCTGATCATCTTATAAACCTCTATCAAGTCGCCCCTCATCCTTCTCCGCTCTAATGAGAAAAGGCCTAGCACCCTCAACCTTTCCTCGTAAGACCTACTCTCCATTCCAGGCAACATCCTGGTAAATCTTCTTTGCACCTTTTCCAGAGCTTCCACATCCTTCCTAAAATGAGGCGACCAGAACTGTACACAGTACTCCAAATGTGGCCTTACCAAAGTTTTGTACAGCTGCATCATCACCTCACGGCTCTTAAATTCAATCCCTCTGTTAATGAACGCAAGCACACCATAGGCCTTCTTCACAGCTCTCTCCACTTGAGTGGCAACTTTCAAAGATGTATGAACATAGACCCCAAGATCTCGCTGCTCCTCCACATTGCCAAGCACTCTACCGTTAACCCTATATTCCGCATTCATATTTGTCCTTCCAAAATGGACAACTTCACACTTTTCAGGGTTAAACTCCATCTGCCACTTCTCAGCCCAGCTCTGCATCCTATCTATGTCTCTTTGCAGCCGACAACAGCCCTCCTTACTATCCACAACTCCACCAATCTTCGTATCGTCTGCAAATTTACTGACCCACCCTTCAACTCCCTCATCCAAGTCATTAATGAAAATCACAAACAGCAGAGGACCCAGAACTGATCCCTGCGGTACGCCACTGGTAACTGGGATCCAGGCTGAATATTTGCCATCCACCACCACTCTCTGACTTCTATCAGTTAGCCAGTTTGTTATCCAACTGGCCAAATTTCCCACTATCCCATGCCTCCTTACTTTCTGCATAAGCCTACCATGGGAAACTTTATCAAATGCCTTACTAAAATCCATGTACACTACATCCACTGCTTTACCTTCATCCACATGCTTGGTCACCTCCTCAAAGAATTCAATAAGATTTGTAAGGCAAGACCTACCCCTCACAAATCCGTGCTGACTATCCCTAATCAAGCAGTGTCTTTCCAGATGCTCAGAAATCCTATCCTTCAGTACCCTTTCCATTACTTTGCCTACCACCGAAGTAAGACTAACTGGCCTGTAATTCCCAGGGTTATCCCTAGTTCCTTTTTTGAACAGGGGCACGACATTCGCCACTCTCCAATCCCCTGGTACCACCCCTGTTGACAGTGAGGACGAAAAGATCATTGCCAACGGCTCTGCAATTTCATCTCTTGCTTCCCATAGAATCCTTGGATATATCCCGTCAGGCCCGGGGGACTTGTCTATCCTCAAGTTTTTCAAAATGCCCAACACATCTTCCTTCCTGACAAGTATTTCCTCGAGCTTACCAATCTGTTTCACACTGTCCTCTCCAACAATATCGCCCCTCTCATTTGTAAATACAGAAGAAAAATACTCATTCAAGACCTCTCCTATCTCTTCAGACTCAATACACAATCTCCCGCTACTGTCCTTGATCGGACCTACCCTCGCTCTAGTCATTCTCATATTTCTCACATATGTGTAAAAGGCCTTGGGGTTTTCCTTGATCCTACCCGCCAAAGATTGTTCATGCCCTCTCTTAGCTCTCCTAATCCCTTTCTTCAGTTCCCTCCTGGCTATCTTGTATCCCTCCAATGCCCTGTCTGAACCTTGTTTCCTCAGCCTTACATAAGTCACCTTTTTCCTTTTAACAAGACATTCAACCTCTCTTGTCAACCATGGTTCCCTCACTCGACCATCTCTTCCCTGCCTGACAGGGACATACATATCAAGGACACGTAGCACCTGTTCCTTGAACAAGTTCCACATTTCACTTGTGTCCTTCCCTGCCAGCCTATGTTCCCAACTTATGCACTTCAATTCTTGTCTGACAACATCGTATTTACCCTTCCTCCAATTGTAAACCTTGCCCTGTTGCACGTACCTATCCCTCTCCATTACTAAAGTGAAAGTCACAGAATTGTGGTCACTATCTCCAAAATGCTCCCCCACTAACAAATCTATCACTTGCCCTGGTTCATTACCCAGTACTAAATCCAATATTGCCCCTCCTCTGGTCGGACAACCTACATACTGTGTTAGAAAAGCTTCCTGGACACACTGCACAAACACCACCCCATCCAAACTATTTGATCTAAAGAGTTTCCACTCAATATTTGGGAAGTTAAAGTCGCCCATGACTACTACCCTGTGACTTCTGCACCTTTCCAAAATCTGTTTCCCAATCTGTTCCTCCACATCTCTGCTACTATTGGGGGGCCTATAGAAAACTCCTAACAAGGTGACTGCTCCTTTCCTATTTCTGACTTCAACCCATACTACCTCAATAGGGTGATACTCCTCGAACTGCCTTTCTGCAGCTGTTATACTATCTCTAATTAATAATGCCACCCCCCCCCCACCTCTTTTACCACCCTCCCTAATCTTATTGAAACATCTATAACCAGGGACCTCCAACAACCATTTCTGCCCCTCTTCTATCCAAGTTTCCGTGATGGCCACCACATCGTAGTCCCAAGTACCGATCCATGCCTTAAGTTCACCCACCTTATTCCTGATGCTTCTTGCGTTGAAGTATACACACTTCAACCCATCTCCGTGCCTGCAAATACTCTCCTTTGTCAGTGTTCCCTTCCCCACTGCCTCATTACATGCTTTGGCGTCCTGAATATCGGCTACCTTAGTTGCTGGACTACAAATCCGGTTCCCATTCCCCTGCCAAATTAGTTTAAACCCTCCCGAAGAGTACTAGCAAACCTCCCTCCCAGGATATTGGTGCCCCTCTGGTTCAGATGCAACCCGTCCTGCTTGTACAGGTCCCACCTTCCCCAGAATGCGCTCCAATTATCCAAATACCTGAAGCCCTCCCTCCTACACCATTCCTGCAGCCACGTGTTCAACTGCACTCTCTCCCTACTCCTAGCCTCGCTATCACGTGGCACCGGCAACAAACCAGAGATGACAACTCTGTCTGTCCTGGCTTTCAACTTCCAGCCTAACTCCCTAAACTTGTTTATTACCTCCACACCCCTTTTCCTACCTATGTCGTTGGTACCAATGTGCACCACGACTTCTGGCTGCTCACCCTCCCCCTTAAGGATCCTGAAGACACGATCCGAGACATCCCTGGCCCTGGCACCCGGGAGGCAACATACCGTCCGGGAGTCTCGCTCGCAACCACAGAATCTCCTATCTATTCCCCTAACCATTGAATCTCCTACACTATTGCTTTTCTATTCTCCCCCCTTCCCTTCTGAGCCCCAGAGCCAGACTCCGTGCCAGAGACCTGACCGCTAGGGCTTTCCCCCGGTAGGTCATCCCCCGCAACAGCATCCAAAATGGTATACTTGTTTTGAAGGGGAACGGCCACGAGGGATCCCTGCACTGTCTGCCTGTTTGTTTTTTTCCCCCTGACTGTAACCCAGCTATTCTTGTCCTGTACCTTGGGTGTGGTTACCTCCCTGTAACTCTTCTCAATCACCCCCTCTGCCTCCCGGATGATCCGAAGTTCATCCAGCTTCAGCTCCAGTTCCCTAACACGGTCTTTGAGGAGCTGAAGTTGGGTGCACTTCCCGCAGGTATAGTCAGTGGGGACACCGGTGGTATCCCTCACCACCCACATCCTACAGGAGGAGCATGTAACTGGCCTAGCCTCCATCCCCTCTTACCTTAAAGAATATAGCTGCTGTGTGGACTAACTAGATCTCCGCCCTTCGACTCTGCTCCCAGTCAGCTACACTTCCTGTAAACTCCTGGCTCTCTTCACACTCTTTGCGGAAATGTCGGAAACAAAATGAAAGGAGCACCTTACTCCCTCCTCACCTAACTCCCTCGGTCACCAAACTCTCACTATCGCACTCAAAAAGCACCAAATTCAGCACTCCCTCATGAGTTGATAACATCAACTGGGATCATAACAGAAACCAAAAGCGATATGTACATTTTATAAATACCAGGGGCACGATTCAGCAATCCTGCTGCGCCAATTCAGGCCCTGCTCTGTGCCGGCTCGTTCTGCCTGACGCAATCTGGATCTCGCCCTCACTGGGTGAGATCCAGATCTGCATATTTAAATGAGCACCAGATTCACCCCATGCCCGGGACTGACTGGCTGCACATGGGAGACCTCACCAGGGTGCCGTTTAGTCCTGGACACAAATGTGTACCAGTCATGATGGCACCTGGTCTCCCAGTCCATTGGAGATGCTTGGATGGTTGGGGATAGGGCATGTGGCAGTCTGGCATCCCCCTGGAACCTGGGTGCCTTGATACCACCAACCTGGCGCCTTGACAGTGCGACCTGGGCATCCTGGCAGCAACACTCTGGCACTGCCAGGGTGACCCTAGTGGCACTGCCAGGGTGCCAGGTTGGCATCACCAGGGTGTCCAGGTGCCAGCTTGACACTGCCAGGGGTCAGGCCAGGGGGCCTTGCTAGGTAGATGTGGGGGAGTTCTTGGAAGACTCCCTAAAGTTGAGGGGTGAGGAAGGGATCACAAAAACGGAGGGGGGGGGGGGTTGCTGAAAGGGGCGTGTGGGGTGGGGGAGGGGTGGACAGGACTGCCAGACAAAATGGTACTCCGATGTTCGAGGTGCATTTCCTGCTGGTGAGCTGAAGAGAGAGAGAGGTGAGAGTATGCAAGAGAAGAGTGAGAGTGTGTGGGTGAGGGGTGAGAGAAAGGAGAGTGTATGTGTGAGAGAGGGGTGACAGTGTGTGTGAGTGAGGGGTAAGATCGAGAGAGAGAAGTAGGAGTGTGTGAGATGTGAGACTGAGTGTGTGTGTGAGAGAGGGGTGAGTGTGTGTGTGAGTGAGGGGTGAGAGAGAGAAGTGGCAGTGTGTGAGAGGTGAGAACGAGTGTGTGAGAGAGAGGGGTGAGTGTGTGTGTGAGAGAGGGGAGTGTATGTGTGAGGGGTGACAGTGTGTGTGAGTGAGGGGTGAGATCGAGAGAGTTAGGAGTGTGTGAGAGGTGAGACTGAGTGTGTGTGAGAGAGGGGTGAATGTTTGCGTGTGAGAGGTGAGTGTGTGTGTGAGTGAGAGAGAGTGAGGTGGCAGTGTGTGAGAGGTGAGAACGAGTGTGTGTGGGAGAGGTGAGTGTATGCGTGAAAGAGGGGTGACAGTGTGTGTGTGAGGGACGAGAGAGAGAGCTGGGAGTGTGAGATGAGGCTGTGAGTGTGTGTGGGAGAGAAGGGTGAGTGTGTGTGTGAGAGGTGAGTGTGTGTGAGAGAGGGGTGGGAGTATGTGTGTGAGAGAGAGGGCGGGGGGGGGGGGGGGGGTGTGTGACTATGTGTGCTTCTTTCGGGTGGGTGTGCCTGATCTGAGAATCCAGCTCTCTAGCAGCACTCCTAACATTAAACCAATTTGTGAGTACAAGAAGCAACATCACTCCTCACATTAAAAATGACAAAAAAGTAAGACTTGTGTTTGTTGAAAAAGAGAACTTTCTCATTATAATGAACGTATACAAATAGAAATACTATTATAAATTTGTTTTTGTATGTTTCTACCTATTATGTGAAAACAATCAATTTGTTTTGGTTTAACTCTTCAGCATAAGGAGAATGTTTCTCAAAGGTTCCGTCAGAGAGGTCGAAAGGGCGCCGTGGCTGGAAAAGTTTGGGAAACTTTGCTGTGAATCACCAGCATTGCCCTTCCAGGAGCTTAACCTCTTGGGAGCGAAATTCAACCCAGTCTCTGTGCTTGTACCGTTTTAGATCAAGATGATGTGTGGCACGGAAAGAAATCCTGAAACATGAGCAGCGAATTTAGAAATCTCTGCGTGCACATGAGAAGATTCATGTGTGTAAGTGTAGAACGAAAACCGGCAACACAGGCTTGTCAGTGTGTCACTGCTCCTTTCGGCCAGGAAAGGCACTGTAGCGCCGCCGCGGGCAGGAAAATGTATTACCGATTGACAAGTTTACATAAGCAGTTCCAGTTGAAAATGCGACTTTGGAATTTATATCGGGAGGATAAAAGTAAGAAGAGATGATTTTAAACTCGAAACTACGCCTGAAAACCCTGTTGCAAAATCACCTGATCACTAATCCTGTTTCACCTGTGCAATGCTGCAAGAGAACCATTATTTGTATATAAATCCACTCAATTTGATTTTTAAAAAATGGGTAACAAAACACTGTCACTGTCTTTGTGGAATTGCCCATTGAAACCTTGTAATTTAAAGAGATGCCTTTATGATAATTGTTACACCCACGTATATATTTAAATGGATTGTAACAATTTTGATCAAATAAATCTCAGTCCCGATCTTCAGCTATGCATATCGCTAAATAGTTATTTCTGATCTTTAAAATAAGGCACCGCATGTTAATTATATGCAGCAATGGCCAGAGCTTACCAATGAATCAGGGATTTTCTTGAGAAAACAGTTATTGGAATTCCACCGATGGAATCACTTCCTTTTTTCGGTCCTAAACTGACACAAATTATAACGTTGGACGAAAAACATCAATTGTCACACTAAAAAAATCGAGACGTGATTGGTAGAATCTCTACAGTGCAGAAGGAGGCCATTCGGCCCATCGAGTCTGTACCTGAGTAGGTTACATCTGCATCCTGGTACACTATCACCTGCTCTCTAACCCTGCTTCACTTGAAGTCGACACTTGATCCTGGTCATCCGATCGATGCGGTTTAGCTTCTTTTAATAGATTGCAAAATACTCCTGCCGAATGTGGGAGTCTCCATTGAGATTTTATCGTCGCACTATTGCACAAAACCGGGTGGTGTTTGAGGATCTTTGGAACACAAGGTCCCTTATACAAACAAACACGAGTGCTGTTGATTTTGGCCACAACGGCGATCCTATCTTACGCGATGTCAAGTCTGAAAGTACATTTTTCTGAATTTTTTGCAGGCATGGTCACATGGCTCAAACAGTGGCGACTGTTACCGGATAGCCGAATGCACTGGGGGAACTCAAATGTTACCCCCACCAGTAATATGTTAACCCAAAACTTCCAGCACAAACACGTCAATCGCACAAGTCGAAATTTATCCCCAAGGCTGCTAGATCCCATTTTAGGAAAAAGGAACAGGAGTAGGCCATTCAGCCCCTCGAGCCTGTCCCGCCATTTAATGAGATCGTGGCTGATTTGTGGCCTAACCCCATAACTTTGTCTCATATCCCCTGATATCTTTGCTTAAAAATCTTATCTATCTGATGGATTTAAATTTAACAAAGCAAATGTTCAGAGACTTCTGGTGGCCCCCAGTCCTGTATTAGTAAAGGGAATTACAACCAGTGGCCATAACAAAATAAACACACATTAAGTTAATTACAATTACTTTATATATTCTTATTAAATCAATTCACATTGACCAGGGTCGTGTATTGCACAACGATCAGTGGAGTAGTTTGTTTATTTTACTGCTGTTGACATCGGTGATCTAGCAGGAAGGAACGTGTTTTGCGTCCAAAACATTCTCACACGTGGCTAAAGACCACGGGATTGAGCCTAAAGGACATGTCAGTTTAAACGAATTTAATTTTATAAGACGAATTCAAATAAATTCGAAATTGGGTATTGGGATCTAATGAGTCCATTACAATCCTCCTGTTTGATTTACAATAAGTATTGCTCAAAATGCATTCGAGGATAGAATTAGATCACCCACACACAGGTTATTCATTGAATGCATTATTTTCCCTGCACAGTGAACTACTCCAAATTAAGACAGCACTGCACGCTCGCAATGTACCCCTCCGATTTCTCAAAGTTTTCACCGTCACTTTGGATACATTATTTTTGATCTCCAAGTCAGCGTGGGGCCGAGAAGGTGCTGCCCTGTCGGAGGCGCCTCTTTCAGCTGAAAGGTTAACCCGAGGTCCCACAGGGCTTGTGAAATGCCGCTATTTTGAAGAACACAGGGGAGTCCTGGTCAATATGTATCCCTGATCATCATCACCTTGCTGTCTGCTTGTGTGTAGGTTGGACTGCCTACTCCCTCATTGCACCGTCAAAAGTCGTTCACTGACTGTAAAGTGAAACAAGTTATTTTTCCTGAAGTAAAATGCGTTACTTTTCACCGCATCAGCCAATTCTTCACTCAGATGGCGAGTGTTATTTCAGAATCCCGCTCCAGTCATATCACACACACCTGCATTATAATATTGTAGACTGGGTGTTTCAAAGTGTTTTATTTAATCGAAATATTCTCTTGTGAACAAAATAACCGGGGATAAGATGCTGGGTTACTGGACGATCGCATATTCCCGCTGCCCCATGAGACTCCCCGCATCGAATGGGACAAAAAAAAAGATCGTTTGCCGAGAATAGGAGACACCAAAACAGTTTCGGTTTTATATCTGATCCCCAATAACTCGGGTTGCAAGATGACGGCACTGCCGTCTGTGTGAGATATATTTAGATGCTATATTAAACAATATTATATTGTACATGCTCATCTAACTAACTTGTACAGCGCTGTTAACTCACAATGAAACGGAATGTCCCAAAATATTCGTTAAATCGGATTTTATTGCTAACTTCTATTCAAAACACGGTTAGAGGGGGAAATAGGCCAATCGGAATAACTCTGAATCTATCCCGCACTTGAACTATGCAAATGTTTGGAAGTTGAAGAAGTTCTGTTTATTTAAAAGCCAGGCAGTTACAGGGATTGCTGACTGCGGAATGGTCCTGCCTTGCGCCCGGCACCTCTTATCGCCTTGACTCTGGCTTTCCAGCGAGTTGCACCGTTTAATTCCGGGGAATACGTGCGCATAATTTAACCCCCTCCTATGTTTCAAAAGTGGACAAGGACGACTATAATCGCGCGTCTATTGGGACGAACCGGTTCGAGCGGGGTGTCCACCGGGGCAGCCAAGCACTTTGTCCCGTTTCAATGTTTCAAGAATGAAAGAAAAACAAATATTGCTCACCAGCGGTCACGGTGCATCCGGGCCTGGCTACAAACACACACGAGCTAAAGCAACATTTGGAGAAATTAGCCATTTGGCGAGAAGGTTCCCTGTTATACTTACTGGGCTCGCTTAGTGTGGAAAGAACTGGGGTGGGGGGGGGGGGGGGGGTGGAGGCACCAGATCGAATTGAAAATACTTAACCACCCTCTCTGGTATTTCCATCCATTTCGATTGAAACCTGACAGAAGTATTGGGGTACATTGGTGCAGAGTGTGAAATGACCCCACTAGTCTAAAGGGCAAAGTTCTCCCAGTCGGGGTTTAGCTGTATAAGATGGACAAATAAATCATCTTAGGGGCTACAATTGCGATTTAAAGTAACTCCGAGAATGAGATGTTTGTGGATCAATTCTATAGATAACCCCCCCCCCCCCCCCCCCACCACAGACCCACTGTGGGCCCTGATAAGGTTGTTTCAGTGGCGGGGGTGAGGATTTAGTGGAACTCGTTAGTTCTCTCTCCCCTCTGCCTGAAGTGTACGCCACACACACAAAGATAACCCAGTAACTGCGCCGAGACAGAAGAACTTTTATAAGCAAGCGATTCTTCGAAGGCTGGAAATATATCGTTGACAGATGTACACCACTCCAGCAAGATGGAAACATAACGGTCGAAAAGGCACAAGCGGTCACAGGGAGCCGTGGAACAACCGGCCGTGCAATCGGTGAGCTTTGCCCCGGGTGAATGACCCTTTCAAAGAAATGTTGAGCAGCACAAGGAGACCCGGGCCCACACAAGGGACATTCGGCGCCTTCTGAACGGCATTTATATCAGTGTTTTAATTAAATGGTGGCTGCTTTAGCACAGGACTAAATCGTTGGCTTTAAAGCAGACCCAGGCAGGCCAGCAGTACGGTTCAATTCCCGTACCAGCCTCCCCAAACAGGCGCCGGAATGTGGCGACTAGGGGCTTTTCACAGTAACTTCATTTGAAGCCTACTTGTGACAATAAGTCATTTTTATTAACTGTTAGTGGAAGTTTTGAGGGGGGGGGGGGGGGGCACTGGACTGTGAGTGCAGGAAAGACACGGATCCTTTATGTTTCTGGAACTTTTGAAATTGAAACACGCACAAAAAAGTGTTTTTATGTTTTTTTAATTAATTTTAAAATCTCGACAGTTACTCGATCAACACCTTTTTTCATTCGAACGAAATAAGTAATAAATATTATTTAGCACATTTCTTTACAAAAATAAACAGATGGTAAGCAATTTTTTGCTTCATATTTTTTCTTCATTTTTTTCTCTCTCAAAAGACTGTTACGGTAAGACTGTTACAGGTGACTCTTAAAAAAAAACACACACACACACACATACACCCACAAAAGCTGCTGAAGGAGTCGGAAAGCGCAGAGGCTAGTGGCAGTGAAGGTTAAGCGGGAGAGACGGGTCTTGCAGAGGAAGCGATATAAAGATTCACACAAAACCTCTGGGCGAAACCTCAGCCCCTGAAGAAACGGAACACAGCAGATATTTTCACAATGGGCTGTGTGTGGGGGGAATAAAAAGTAACTCTCATGCTAGTGGCAAGTCACAGCGGTTACCCTCAACGCCGAATCTTACAGTAAAAGATGTACAAATAAGTCTCTGCATGTTCAGCCAATGTGCCAGAAGCGTCGGTTTCCAACCGAACGCGTGAATTAAAGTTTACAATCCTGCTCACAAAGAAAGAAAATCCACAATGCAAGAGCCGAAAGTCTTTATAATATAGTTCGCCCGGGGGCGAGTTGCTCGATAAGAGTTTTTCCTCGTGCAGATATCAGAGGAACTTTATTTGGGGGGCTGTTTTTTCCATGTGATCCCATCGCCTCTTTTATCCATTTTGTGTGGTCGTTCACTGAAGTCTCTGAAGAGCAATGTCTCTTTCCTACATGTCAGTTTCGACACTTCAGTATCATGTAACAGCCAGGATTCGGCGTTAAACATTCCCCCAAGCTCCCGACAGTTTAAAGTCATAGTCACGTTCGCTGCTGGGTCATTTAACAGTCAAATGTACCTTAAACCAAGCTGCAGTACCCCTTGCTTTCCCCCCTCCCCGTGTGATGAAATGTCCTGAAAGCAGCCAATTTCACTTGGGATATTTCCCCACTGGGATGTCTGGAGGATTGAATCCAGGGGAGGCGAAGGACTGGTTTGGAAAGGGTTACTGCAGCTTTCACACAGATAGCTTATTTCTAAAACACACACAGATAACGAGATTAACGGCAGTAAAGATTTATCTCCTGTCCAAGGAGAGGGGGAAACACACAACCCTGTCAGTCAGTCACATACTCTCAACCCTGGGCGGAATGATTAAAAAGGCGATTGGAAAGAGTCTTTCGCTGGGAGGGGGGGGCTCCTTCCTTCTCACTTGGTGTCCGAAGATAGGCGCGACATGCCTGCTGTGGCCATGCTGGAGACATGGTGAGAAGGTGGCACTTGGCACATGGTGCATGGGCAGGGCATGCCCCCCCACTGCTGGAAACCGCTGGGCAGCGGCGCCGAGGCTGGGCCTGCCGACTTCAGGAGGCTGTGAGGGGCTCGGATACTGTTCACGGCCGAGAGGCCGGCGCCGGGGAGGGAGGCTGAGGTGGCGGCCGGGGCCATGATGGGGTGGTGCACCGGGTGAGGTGGGTGAGGCGGCGGGTGGCCGGGCAGAGGCGCGCCGGCGTGGGCGAGGCTCCCGCACGCCGTCGGCGGGTGGAAGGTGCTGTGGTGCCCGCCGTAGATCTCACTCACCAGCCTCTTCATCTCCTCCAGGGAGCTGGTCAGCATCAGGATGTAGTTCCTGGCCAGCAGCAGGGTGGCGATTTTGGACAGCTTCCGCACCGACGGCCCGTGGGCGTAAGGCATGACCTCCCGCAGCCCGTCCATGGCGATGTTCAGGTCGTGCATCCTCTTGCGCTCCCGGCTGTTGATCTTCAGCCGGAGCTGCTGCAGCTCCGACTCGCTCATCTGCTTCTTGTCCTTGAGCCGGAGGCTGTCCCGGGCTCGCAGCTGGAGCCCCCGCTCGCCGCACAGCTCGCCGCCGCACTCGCTCTGCGTGGAGGACACGGCGCCTGAAAAGCCTGAGGTGGGCTCGTCCGACAGGAGGAGATCCGGAGAGGAGGGCTGGCTGGATATCACACTGCTGTCCGAATCCATTCGTCAGCTCAGAGCAGAGTGGGGGACTGGGGGTGGGTGCCGGGTGTGGGGGCAAGTGGCTCAAACTTGCTGTGGGCTCCCCAATCGCTCCTACATGGGGAGTGTGTCCCTCCTGTATCCCCCCACCCTCCCCCCCAGGTAAGAGTGCAATCTTGTCCGGGTTTGCCTAGCCGGCGTTGGGGCTTCTTTCCTGCATTTTATAGGGCGCATCGGAGATCATTGGGAGAAGATCTTCCATTGTTTCTGGGGCTGGGATGTCCAATCGTGACAAGGTAAGGAAGTGCTGAATGGGAGTCTCCTCCAATGCCGCAAGATGTGGGAGGTGCCGCTTCCCCTTGACAACACAACACAAATGAGTGAGTGAGTGTGAGAGAGAGAGAGAGAAAGAGAGAGAAACAATAGCTGGAGGCAGTGGCTGGGACATCTGCTAAAAAAACTAGAAACTCGAACAAAGTGCACTCTTCCCAAAAACAATAACACTTCAAAGCAGCAACGACTCAGCACCAGCTCCCCAACTTTCAGAGATGCTGCTCTTACTGCCTCACTCACTGATCTTCATCCCCCGCCAACCAATAGACCCTGGAAGACAGGCTGGAATCCAGATCAAAGTAAAGTAACGGGAATCCCGTATTAAACCGTGGAAACAACCCCCCCCCCCCCCCCAATTAGATACTCAATTACATGTAAACTGCACATTGCAAACCAATATTTAAACATCTTTCAGCCCAGTCTTTCTCTGGATCTTGTGCAAAGAAAATCAGCTTCTTAGAAATTTGCACCATAAGCCTGGTGTAAATCCACACTGACTGGAAAAGGAAAAGAAAATCTTTATTTTTAATTATATACTGTACTATACATTTCTAACAAGTACCCTCTGCCAGCCTTACTGTAATATACATATGTAACGTTCTGCATCTACTGTAGTATACATATATATTCTGCAGCTTTACTGTCGTATAGATAGAAACATGTATTCTCTGCAAGCCTTATTGTAGTATATATATTTCACATTCCACAGCTTTACTGTATGTAGTATACAAATACATTATTCTGCAACCCTTACTGTAGTATACATATGTAATATTCTGCCTAAATAATAATAAAAGCAAATTACGGCAGATGTTGGAATCTGAAATAAAAACAGATTAATTTGGACAATGTCAGCAGGTCTGACGAGATAGGAGATCACATTTCGAGTCTGGATGACTCTTGGTCATACTATTCTGTAGCTTTATTGTTGTATACATGGAAACGTGTCATCTCTGCCAGCCTTACTGTAGTAAGAAGTCTTACAACACCAGGTTAAAGTCCAACAGGTTTGTTTCAATGTCACTAGCTTTCGGAGCACTGCTCCTTCCTCAGGTGAATGAAGAGGTATGTTCCAGAAACATACGTATAGACAGATTCAAAGTTGCCAGACAATGCTTAGAATACGAGCATCAGCAGGTGATTAAATCTTTGCAGATCCAGAGATGGGGTAACCCCAGGTTAAAGAGGTGTGAATTGTGTCAAGTTGTAAGACTTCTTACTGTGCTCACCCCAGTCCAACACCGGCATCTCCACATCAGCCTTACTGTAGTTTACATATTTAACATTCTATAGATTTACTGTATTTTACACATATATAACGTTCTGCCAGCTTTACTGTAGTTTACACATATAACATGTATTCTCTGCCAGCCTTAGTGTAATGCACATATATACCATCCTGACAGCCTTAGTGTAGTATACATATATCATATCTGCCACCTCTAATATAGTATACATGTATCAAATCTTCAAACTTTACTGCAGTATACACAGATAACATTCTACCAGTTTCACTGCAGTATACATATCTAACATTCTGCCAGTTTCACTGCAGTACACATAAAACATTCTGCCAGTTTTACGGTAGTATACACAAATCATATTCTGCCAGTTTTACTGCAGTATACATATATAACATTCTGTCAGTTTCACTGCAGTATACATATATAACATTCTGCCAGCTTTACTGTAGTATACATAAATAACATTCTGCCAATTTCACTGCAGTATACATGTATAACATTCTGCCAGTTTTACTGCAGTATACACATATAACATTCTGCCAACTTTACTGTAGTATCAGAGAATCATAGAATTTACAGTGCAGAAGGAGGCTTTCGGCCCATTGAGTCTGCACCAGCCAATGCAAAGGGCACCCTATCTAAGCCCACACCTCCACCCTATCCCCGTAACCCAGCAACTTCACCTGAACATTTTGGACACTAAGGGCAATTTAGCATGCCAATCCACCTAACCTGCACATCTTTGGACTGTGGGAAGAAACAGGAGCACCCGGAGGAAACACATGCTGAAACAGCGAAAACGTGCAAACTCCGCACAGACAGTGATCCAAGCCGGGAATCAAACCTGGGACCCTGGAGCTGTGAAGCAACTATGCTAACTACTGTGCTACCGTGTCACCCATTCTGTCGGCATTACTGTAGTATTCTTATATAACATTCTCCCAGCCTTACTGTTGTATACACATATATCATTCTGACAGCTTTACTGTAGTACACACATATAACATTCTGGTAGCCTTACCTTTGTATACACATATAACACTTTGTCAGCTTTACTGTAGTATACATATATTATTTAACATTCTGTTATCTTTACTGTAGTTTACATATACATCATGTATTCTCTGCTAGCCTTAAGGTGGTACATGTATATACCATTCTGGCAAGCTTACTGTAGTATACACATTTGACATTCTGCCAGCTTTACTGTAGTATACATATATAACATTCTCCCAGCTTTACTGTAATATACGTATATCACATTCTGGCAGCCTAACATTTGTGTACACATATAACACTCTGTCAGCTTTACTATACATATATTACTTTTTGCCATCTTTACTGCAGTATACATATACAACATTCACACAGCCTTATTATAGTATACATATATCACATTTTGGCAGCCTTACCTTTGTATACACAAATAACACTGTCAGCTTTACTGTAGTATACTTCATAGACTATCATTCATAGAATTTACAGTGCAGAAGGAGGCCATTCGGCCCATCGAGTCTGCACCGGCTCTTGGAAAGAGCACCCTACCCAAGGTCAACACCTCCACCCGATCCCCCAAACCCAGTAACCCCACCCAACACTAAGGGCAATTTTGGACACTAAGGGCAATTTATCATGGCCAATCCACCTAACCTGCACATCTTTGGACTGTGGGAGGAAACCGGAGCACCCGGAGGAAACCCACGCAGACACGGGGAGGATGTGCAGACAATGACCCAAGCCGGAATCGAACCTGGGACCCTGGAGCTGTGAAGCAGTTGTGCTATCCACAATGCTACCATGCTGCCCAGGTTATATTACATTCTGCCAGCTTTACTTTGGTATACATATATAACATTCTGTGAGCCTTATTGTAGCACATATGTATCACATTCAGCCAGTTTTACTGTAGTTTACATATGTATCGTTTATTCTCTGCCAGCCTAGGGTAGTATTCGTATATACCAATCTGGCAGCCTCACTGTAGCATACATATATCATATGGCAGGCTGCTCTTTCGGAGGGCCATTGCAGACTCCATACGCTGAATAGCCTCCTTCTGTACTGCAGGCATTCTATGATTTCGATGATATCTGCCAGCTCTAATATAGTATACATGTATAAGTTCTGTAAACTTTATTGTAGTATACAAATATCACATTCTCTCAGCCTTACTGTGGTATACATAGAACATAGAACATTACAGCGCAGTACAGGCCCTTCGGCCCTCGATGTTGCGCCGACCTGTGAAATCACTCTAAAGCCCATCTACACTATTCCCTTATCGTCCATATGTCTATCCAATGACTATTTGAATGCCCTTAGTGTTGGCGAGTCCTCTACTGTTGCAGACAGGGCATTCCATGCCCTTACTACTCTCTGAGTAAAGAACTTACCCCTGACATCTGTCTTATATCTATCTCCCCTTAATTTAAAGCTATGTCCCCTCGTGCTAGACATCACCATCCGAGGAAGAAGGCTCTCACTGTCCATCCTATCCAATCCTCTGATCATCTTGAATGCCTCAATTAAGTCACCTCTTAACCTTTTTCTCTCTAACGAAAACAGCCTCAAGTCCCGCAGCCTTTCCTCATAAAATCTTCCCTCCATACCAGGCAACATTCTGGTAAATCTCCTCTGCACCCTTTCCAATGCTTCCACATCCTTCCTATAATGTGGTGACCAGAATTGCACGCAATACTCCAAATGCGGCTGCACCAGAGTTTTGTACAGCTGCAACATGACCTCATGGCACCGAAACTCAATCTCTCTACCAATAAAAGCTAACACACCGTACGTCTTCTTAACAACCCTCTCAACCTGGGTGGCAACTTTCAGGGATCTATGTACATGGACACTGAGATCTCTCTGCTCATCCACACTACCAAGAATCTTACCATTAGCCCAGTACTCTGTCTTCCTGTTATTCCTTCCAAAATGAATCACCTCACACTTTTCTGCATTAAACTCCATTTGCCACCTCTCAGCCCAGCGCTGCAGCTTATCTATGTCCCTCTGTAACTTGTAACATCCTTCCGCACTGTCCACAACTCCACCGACTTTAGTGGCATCTGCAAATTTACTCACCCATCCTCCTATGCCCTCCTCCAGGTCATTTATAGAAATGACAAACAGCAGTGGCCCCAAAACAGATCCTTGTGGTACACCACTAGTAACTGGACTCCAGTCTGAACATTTCCCATCAACCACCACCCTTTGTCTTCTTCCAGCTAGCCAATTTCTGATCCAAACTGCTAAATCACCCTGAATCCCATGCCTCCATATTTTCTGCAGTAGCCTACCATGGGGAACCTTATCAAACGCTTTACTGAAATCCATATACACCACATCAACTGCTTTACCCTCATCCACCTGTTTGGTCAAAGAACTCAATAAAAGAACAAAGAACAAAGAAAATTACAGCACAGGAACAGGCCCTTCGGCCCTCCCAGCCTGCGCCGATCCAGATCCTTTATCTAAACCTGTTAACTATTTTCCAAGGATCTACTTCCCTCTGTTCCCCGCCCGTTCATATATCTGTCTAGATGCATCTTAAATGATGCTATTGTGCCCGCCTCTACCACCTCCGCTGGCAAAGCGTTCCAGGCACCCACCACCCTCTGCGTAAAAAACTTTCCACGCACATCTCCCTTAAACATTCCCCCTCGCACCTTGAAATCGTGACCCTTTGTAATTGACACCCCCACTCTTGGAAAAAGCTTGTTGCTATCTACCCTGTCCATACCTCTCATAATTGTGTAGACCTAAATGTTTGTGAGGCACGACCTACCCTTCACAAAACCATGTTGACTATCGCTAATCAAATTATTCCTTTCCAGATGATTATACATCCTATCTCTTATAAAACCTTCCAAGATTTTGCCCACAACAGAAGTAAGGCTCACTGGTCTATAGTTACCGGGGTTGTCTCTAGTCCCCTTCTTGAACAAGGGGACAACATTTGCTATCCTCCAGTCTTCTGGCACTATACCTGTAGACAAAGATTACTTAAAGATCAAAGCCAAAGGCTCAGCAATCTCCTCCCTAGCTTCCCAGAGAATCATAGGATAAATCCCATCTGGCCCAGGGGACTTATCTATTTTTACACTTTCCAGAACTGCTAACACCTCCTCCTTATGAACCCCAAGCCCTTCTAGTCTAGTAGCCTGAATCTCAGTATTCTCCTCGACAACATTGTCTTTTTCCTGTGTGAATACTGACGAAAAATATTCATTTAGCACCTCTCCCATCTCCTCAGACTCCAAGCACAACTTCCCACTACTGTCCTTGACTGGCCCTACTCTTACCCTAGTCATTTGTTTATTCCTGACATATCTATAGAAAGCTTTAGGGTTATCCTTGATCCTACCTGCCAAAGACTTCTCATGTCCCCTCCTGGCTCTTCTTAGCTATCTCTTTAGGTCCTTCCTAGCTAACTTGTAACTCTCGAGCGCCCTAACTGAACCTTCATGTCTCATCTTTACATACACCTCCTTCTTCCTCTTGAGAAGTGTTTCGACTGCTTTAGTAAACCACGGTTCCCTTGCTCAACCACTTCCTCCCTGCCTGACAGGTACATACTATCAAGGACACGCAGTAGCTGTTCCTTGAACAAGCTCCACATTTCCATTGTGCCCATCCCCTGCAGTTTTCCTCTCCATCCGATGTATCCTAAGTCTTGCCTCATCGCATCATAATTGCCTTTCCCCCAGATATAACTCTTGCCATGCGGTATATACCTATCCCTTTCCATCACTAAAGTAAACGTATAATACATATATAACATTCACAGCCTTACTGTGCTAAACATACATAACATTCCCTCAGCCTTACTGAGGTACACATACCTAACATTCCCTCAGCCTTACTGCAGTGTACACATATAACATTATCTCAGCCTTAGTGTAGTATACATATATCACATTCTGCCAACTTTATTGTAGCATATATATATAACCTTCGGTCAGCTTTACTGTAGTATACATATATCACATTCTGCCAGTTTTACTGTAGTATACACACATCACATTTTGCCAGTATTGCTGCAGTATACATATATAACATTCTGCCAGTTTTACTGTAGTATATATAAAACATTCTGTCAGCCTTACTAGAGTATACATATATCATACTCTACCAGTTTTACTGTTGTATACACATATGACATTCTGTCACCTTTACTGTAGTATACATATATAACATTCTACCAGTTATACTGTAGTATGCATGTATAATATCCTGCCAGTTTTACTGTAGCATACATATATAACATTCTGTCAGCTTTACTTTAGTCTACATATATCACATTCTGACAGTTTTACTGCAGTATACACATATGACATTCTGCCAGCTTTACTGTAGTATACATATATAACATTCTGGCAGCCTTACTGTAGTATACATATATAACATTCGCCCAGCCTTACTGTAGTATATATATGTAACCTTCTGTCAGCTTTCCTGTAGTATACACACATAACTTTCTACCATGGTGGCATGGTAGTACAGTGGTTAGCACTGATGCTTCACAGCGCAAGGGTCCCAGGTACGATTCCTGGCTTGGGTCACTGTGTGTGAGGTGTCTGCATGTTCTCCCTGTGTATGAATGGGTTTCCTCGGGTGCTCCAGTTTCCTCCCGCAAGCCCCGAAAGATGAGCTGTTAGGTAATTTGGACATCCTGAATTCTCCCCCTGTGTACCCGAACAGGAGTCAGAATGTGGCGACTAGGGGCTTTTCACAGTAACTTCATTGCAGTGTTAATGTAAGCCCACTTGTGACAACAAAGATTATTATTACCAGTTATTCTGCAGTATACATATACAACATTCTGCCAGTTTTACTGTAGTATACATATATAACATTCTGCCAGTTTTACTGCAGTACACATATATAACATTCTGCCAGTTTGACTGCAGTATACATATATAACATTCTGCCAGTTTTACTGCAGTACACATATACAACATTCTGCCAGTTTTACTGCAGTACACATATATAACATTCTGCCAGTTTGACTGCAGTATACATATATAACATTCTGCCAGTTTTACTGTAGTATACATATATAACATTCTGCCAGTTTGACTGCAGTATACATATATAACATTCTGCCAGTTTTACTGCAGTACACATATATAACATTCTGCCAGTTTTACTGCAGTACACATATATAACATTTTGTCAGCTTTACTGTAGTATACAAATATCATATTTGCCAGCTTTACTGTAGTATCCATATATCACATTCTGCCAGCCTTATTGTAGTTTCCTTATATGCCATTCTGACAGCCGTACATTAGTATCCCTATATCATACTCTGCCACCTTTACTGTAGTATCCATATGTAACATTCTGCCAGCCTCACTGTAGTGTACATATATTATATTCTGCCAGCTTTAGTATATTAAACACATATAAGACCTTTCAGCTTCACTGTAGTATGCACATGTACCATTCTATCCAGCACTACTGTAGTATGCATATATAATATTCTGCCAGGTTTATTGTGGTTATATATACACGGAGCATTTAGTTGGTCTCTCTGTAGTATACATACATCACATTCTTTACTGTATATGCACTGTATATGCACACATACCATTCTGTCAGCATTACTGTAGTATGCATTACTGTAGTATACAAGTCCCCAAAGACGTGCTATTTGGTAAATTGGACATTCTGAATTCTCACTCTGTGTACCCGAACAGTGCCGGAGTGTGGCGACTAGTGGCGTTTCACATTAACATCATTGCAGTGTTAATATAAGCCTACTTGTGACAATAACGATTATTATTACTTTTATTACATATATAACATTCTGCCCGCTTTACTGTGGTGTACATACATCATATTCTGCAAGCTCTAATATAGTATACATGTGTAAGAACTGTTAGCTTTACTGTAGTATACATATATAACATTCTCTCAGTTTTACTCTAGTATACATATATAACATCCTTTCAGCTTTATTGTAGTACACAGATATCACATTCTGCCAGATTTACTGTAGTATACACATATAACATTCTCTCAGTTTTACTCTGGTATTCATATACAGCATTCTGCCAGCTTTACTCTAGCATACATATATAACATTTTGTCAGCCTTACTCTATAACATTCTCCCGGCCTTACTCTAGTATACATATATAATATTCTCAACTTTACTCTAGTATACATATATAACATTATGTCAGTCTTACTCTAGTATACATATATAACTTTCTCCCAGCCGTACTCTAGTATACATATATAACATTATGTCAGCCTTACTCCAGTATACATATGTATCATTCTCGCAGCTTTACTCATAAATGCATATATCATTCCATGCGTCTCACTCTAGTATACATATATCACATCCTGCCAGCTTTATTGTAGTACAGATACAGAACAATCTGTCAGCCTTTCTAGCCTCGAGTGAGTGCAGAGCTTGACACGCGGACAGACAGGACCCAGGCTGTAAATCCCGAAACATTTAAATTCCTAGTAATAGAAGATAGAACTGGAAAGGGAATAGTATGTGTTTCAGTATTGAGGGGGTGAGGGAAAAGTGGTATCCATTGCAATGAAACGAGTTGCAGGCGTTTATTACAATATTTATTGGCTTCAAGTTTTCAGTTGCGTTTTGCCAACTAATTATTGAGTCGTAAAGGGAATTCTAAAAAATAAAGAAAATCCGTTTTGCCAGCGTATTTATCTCTGTTCAATGATAACTGAACACTCTGCCTCTGCTGATTCACTGGTCACGACAACAAGGCGACCGATAAGGCTATGACCGACTGCCTGTGGCAGACTACAAATCATTTGCAAATGAATCGGCATTAAACAATCCGGTGTGCTTTACTACTGCAACCCGCCCTCCGCTGAGCTCCACTCTGTTTAACAGCTGACTCCGCAAGCGGTCATGCACTGTTGAGAAGTTGCCCAAAGAAGTCGCGTATTAAAGCGTTGTAATTGTCCTTTAGCGGTTATTTCCATGACCGTTCGATTAGTCAAGCTGTTAGGTTTAATCCTGCGGGGGGGGAAAAAGGGAGGTGGGGGGAATCTTAGACCCTCGGACAAAGCTGCATTAAAACAAAAAATGGACAATGCGGAATGTGCAGCTTGGTTTGTACAATGGTAACATATGTGTTAACGATGCAGCAGGGCACAGATTTTGTAACTGTGTCCTTTCCGCTGTGATTGAAGTTTGCCTGTCTGGCCGTTCTGCAAACACCTGGCGGCTCAAAACACATCGAAAGATGGTCCCTCAAAGCGCCATCTAGTGCCAGCATCAACCACAGATCCCAAACTCCACAGCCGCCCCTCTCACAGCGACACTCTCCGCTGCCTCTCTGCTCTTTTTGGCTCCACTCTCGGGAGGCTGCCGCTTGTTATCAACAGCTTCCCCCTTTAAATCTCATTTCGATTGATTTTTTTTTCCCTGGCAGCCTTTCCCCAGAATCCCTCCCAAATAAAAACTTGTCGCGAGTATGAGGGAAGTCTGGACAAGCATTGTGTCCACCCAGCGCGAACCTTCTGGAGGTAGAACAGTAACATGAAAAAGGCTACAGTTTAACAGATGTTGGAACTTGCTTTTAAAAAAAAGACTTGCACATCCGAGACCCATTCGGTCGGTGTAGCGATATGTAGAGAGAGCAATTGGGGGACAGTCAGTCGGTATAACCATTAGAAGGTAAAACGTTCAGCTTTCTGATTGAGCTCCGCCCAGAGCTTTCTATCACACTTAGGGAAAGAAGAATAAGGCAAACTCGGGCTTATAAAGAAATGGAGGTTATTTTTCGTTCGCCAGAATCAGGAAAGGCCATATTTCGAACGTTTTTAATTGCAGTGTAAGTTGCGCCTCTATTAAGGGCGAATGGTGCCTAATTGATGCGAGCATAACACGCTGAGATAGCATCAAAAATGATGGAAACTCAGCTCGCCTTTCCACTTCCACAGTTACAATGATCAGGAAGTTAAGCCTGTTCTCTAATAATCCGCATCTGCTTTTCGACTCTTGCCAAAACTCAGTCGAGTTTCGCTAAAATTGATTTCCCATTCAAATTGATTCGCCATCGTGGAACTTTAGTTTGAAGATTATGGCTAGCGTGTTTTTAAATTGTCTCGGTAACTATAAGTAGTCGGCGAGTGAGTGTATCCATCACGAATGTTATTCCATACGCATGCTATTTAAACGCTTGCTTTATTAAGTAAGTGCATTTTGATGCTGCAAGATGTATAATATAGTTTCTAATTCAAACTTTCAGGGCTCGTTCTCAAATTTAATAAGTAGCAAGAGGTATGATTGAAAAGTGTGATGTGTTGCATTCATTGACTTGTTTGAATCTTCAACAGTGTGGACTCTGAACAAAACTTCCTGATTATTATATATTGTATTCCTCCATTTATTTCGATGCACATAAATTAGAGCACCGACTTTGCTAAAACACCATTATAGGAACAGGATTTCAGTTCAGGTATGAAAAGATTCATCTAGCACTCTATCACAGCTTGTCAGACAGCTTAGCACACTTCACATTAAATCAACTAGTTTGAAGTGAAGTGGTTGTTATAGTGCAGGCAAAGATGGAAGTATCCCTTAAACAGCACATAGAACAGAGAGATCTGTAAATAGTGCCACTGCATATTTAACATGCACCTGAGACTTAACTTTTCAGCCAAAGGACAACATAAATGCAGCATCTCCTCAGTCCAGCACTCAAGTGTCAATCTAGATGAAGAGCTCATCCTCCAGTCGGGCCTGAAACCCATCTGACTTAGAAATGACAACAATACCATATGAGACAAGCTGATATTTGATACAAACGAGCAGACATGATCAGTATAAGCCACTTTATAGAAACTGGAACACCTGAATCTTTACAAGGGGAAAAGTGACATGAAATTAGGTCATAAATAAATCCTAATCACATTAAATCAACAAATTTTAATCCCCAAGTGGGAAAGGCAGATCTGGGAATGCTGCCGTCAAACAGGCCCAGGCCAAGTTCTGATAACTGGGGATCCAGATAGCCCACGGCTGGACACGTCTCCATAAATGGAACCTATCTAGCCTAGTGGAGGAGGTAAAGAGAGACCTGTGGAGTTGGGACTCGCTCACACTCTCCCTGGTGGGTACAGTGCAGACAATAAAAATGAATGTGCTGCCAAGGTTCCTCTTCATATTTAGATTGCTCATGATCTTTATCCTAAAGCCTTCTTCACCAAGGTAAATAAGTTAATAATGGCATTTGTGTGGGCTGGAAAGAACCCCCAAGATCCCCAAAAGCATCTTACAAAGAAGATGAGGCAGGGAGGGGGCTCTGCTGAACCTTCTATTCTACCACTGGGCAGCAAACGTAGAAAGGGTGCGGGGGTGGCTGGGAGAGCCAGAGGTGGAATGGGTGCAGATAGAGGAGACCTCCTGTATTGGGACATCCCTTCGAGTACTGGTCACTGCCCTTATAACATTCCCCCTAGCCAAATATCCGAGTAGCCCGATGGTGGCAGCAGCCACGCTTAGGAGCTGGAACCAGTTCAGACACCATTTCAAACTTGGTGACATGTCCGCTGCAGCCCCCATCTGCAGAAAACATAGATTCATCCCGGCAAAAATAGATGGCGCCTATAAAACATGGAGCAGGGACGAAGGGATGCTGACAGTAAGGGATCTGTACATAGACGGTAGAATCACAACCCTGGGGGAACCAACAGAGAAGCTCCAGCTCCCGAAAGGGAATGAGCTCCGATGTTTACAACTGCAGGACATCCTCCGCAAGGAGACCGCAACATTTCGCCAGTTGCTCGGACACACCCTACTGGTCAGACTGATAGCGGCAAACGAATTTTGGGACGGTAAATGCACCGACACATGTGGATGAATATTAGAAGAGGTAAGGGCCCCGCTGGATGAGACACGAGAAAGATGGGAGGAAGAAATGGGTATGGAGATAGGGGGAGGACTCTGGATTGAAGCACTACATAGGGTGATCTCCTCATGTGCAGGGCTGAGTCTAATCCAGCTAAAGGTGGTGCAAAGGGCAAACCTGACCAGGACACGCATGAGCGGGTTGTTCCCGGAGGAGGGTAAATGCAAACGGGTGCCAGGGAGGTCCGGCAACCGCACATGTTCTGGTCCTGCCCCAAGCTTGTCAGGTTCTGGACTACCTTTTTCAAGGCCATTTCCAGGGTCATGGGGGTGAGGGTGGTGCCATGCCCTTTAGTGGCAGTTTTTGGGGGTGTCAGAACAGCCAAAGCTCTTCCTGGGGAGAGGGGCCGATGCCTAGCCTTTACCTCCCTGATTCCCCACGGAGATTCCTGCTCAGATGGAGCAAGGCCGCGGACTGGTTAGCGAACCTAGCCGAATTCCTGAAACTGGAGAAAATAAAATTCGGCAACAGGGGGTCGGAGGAAGGCTACCACTACACATGGAGGCAATTTACCAACCTTTTCGAAGACCTATTTGTGGCTAGCAACTAGGGGGAGGAGCTGGGGGAGGGGTGTGGTGAAGAGAGGGGATGGGGAACTAGAAGGGGGAAAAGGAAGGGGGGAGTGAAAGAGAGAGGGGGGGAGGAGGCAGCACCCAAAATACAAGGTAAATATATACAACCGGGGTGCGGAAAGCCAAGAGCAGCGCTACAGAAGCACGCCCCCAAAAGGGCAAGTTCTCCTGATGGGGCCTCATCGCCCTCGGTGGGCCTCGTCCTGGTGTACTTCACGCTGGGACTATCTGCTCCCCCACAGGTGGCAACAAAGGGGGCTTATCTTTCATTACCTTAAACCATGAAGTTACCATGCCGGGCACGATCCACTAATATAGACCACACCTGCAAAATGTGTAGCGCAAGTGCATCGTTTAACCACATAGTGTCTAGAACGATTTAAAAGATGTAAAAAAAAATTCTGTTACCTTGGTTACTTCCGAGTTATGTGTTTTTTTGCGATTATTATTACGCCTGCGTTTTTTTTTCTTTTTCCTTTTTGCTTTCTCTGGGCAGATGCAATTGTATAGTCGGAGTGTGTGTGTGATAAGTCAGTCATAAAATGAAATTTTTTCATGAAAAATATTTTCAACAAAAATCAACTAGTTTGAAGTGAAGTGGCTGTTATAATGCAGTCAGATATGGAAGAATCCCATAAATAGCACATAGAACAGAGATATCTTTAAATAGTGCTGCCGCATCTTTAAAATGTACCTGAAGGTGAAACATGGCTCAGGGGTCTGAAAAGTCAAATCCTGTTTACCTATGTTCCGATGTAACATTAGGCCTCAGACTGACCTGATACATTGAATCTGTAGTTATATTAAAAACATTCAGTTTAGCATACACACTCACACATTTCATATAAATTATCAGTAGAATATTTCCTATAACACCTTTATGTTGCATTTCTGTAATGTTTCTGCATCATTCCTAATCACGGGAGCAGGTCATTATTTTAATCCAGGCAGATTTAATTGGCAGATTTATTCCCCCATACCAGATTGGTTCAACCTGCCCACATGATTATCTTTCAGACCCGACTTTCATTTTCTCAAGGTTGCAGCAGCCCAATGGCAAACAATTTAAACAAACTATCAGCAACTGAACAGCTCTGAGCTTGGTGTACAACACATCTCATGCCTGCGCTAACTCTCTGTTAGAGTTTTCTAACTAGCCCTTCTTATTCCCTCTTTCCCCATTGCCCTACATATATTTTCCACTTCAAATATTTATATTTATAGCGAACAAGCTGAGCTACCTGTCCTATGTCTGGGAATTAAATGGATGAAAATTAAAAATAAAGATTGAAAAAATGAGATAGAAAATGCCTTTATGAAGTAATGGGCTGGGATTCTAATCCCATTCCCATACCTAGTGGTGCACTAAGGCAGAACTCCATCCGTTTCCATAGCTAGTAATTCCTGGAACAGGTCGCTCGTTTATTGCCAGTGTAATGATATGTAGAATATCATTTGTGTATATAACATAATAACCAAACTGTATATAAACGTTAGTGCCTGTGTGCATAGATTACAATTCTAGCATCCGACCACAGGTGGTGTGGCTACAGGAGAACCTTACTGGAAGACACCCACATGGGAGTAAGGACTATTCTAGCATCAGACTACAGGTCGCGTGGCAACAGGAGGATGTTACTGGAGGACACCCACATGTGGAGGACAGAACCTGGACAGCAAGCGCAGCGTGCAGTCACAGATCGAGCAGCTCCTGAGTCAACAGCAACTATTTTAATTAATATTTTTAATCCCACAAGCATGAAACATACACCCAAAATTATTATACTCAAAACATTCTTTGGGAATGGAAGCTATGAGGAGTACACAAAGAGATTGCAAAGTGATATAGACAGCTTAACTGAGTGGGCAACAAGGTGGCAGATGGAATGTAATGCGGCAAAATGTGAAGTTGTTCACTTTGGTCATCAGACTAGTAAAGTAGAATATTTTTCAAAGGCGTGAAACTTGTAATTTCTGATGTTCAGCGAGGCTTGGGTATGCTCATACAAGAAAGACAAAATGCTAGCGTAAGAATTTCATGAGGCGCAGAATGAAATGCCAAACTGGTTTATTTTAAACTGGAAATCAAGCCACTACTGCGGCACACAACACAAACATCCCAGCCCAGGACCATTGGGAACTGCCGGCCCAGGTCTGAAGTACATTTAAAAGGCCTCCTAACAGGCCCCAGCTGGATGAGCCTTCACCCACTCAGCACGGGAATCACTACAAATCTCACAGGAAGATCAATCAGCGATCCCCTGTGGTCTTCATGAGGGTTATCATATCCCCCCCCCCCCACCCCCCTCCCCTCAAGTTCGAATCACCACATTATACATGAAGCCTCTTTCACCACTTTGCACAACCTCGAGTCGCGGGCAGGGGGAACTGGATCGAGCATTTGAAGCGGACTGGGGATCGGCGCTTCTTTGTTGAGCACCGAAGAGCCACAGATGGAGCTAGCGGAGGATCAATTTATTCAGTTTCCATTTTAGACTCAGAATCTTTATCGTCAGGGGACTGACTTTCGGGTCCCCCATAGATTGAGTCCCCTTGCCGGAGGAAGTCGGGAGCCATGTCCAAACAAACAACAAAGAACAAAGAAATGTACAGCACAGGAACAGGCCCTTCGGCCCTCCAAGCCCGTGCCGACCATACTGCCCGACTAAACTACAATCTTCTACACTTCCTGGGTCCGTATCCTTCTATTCCCATCCTATTCATATATTTGTCAAGATGCCCCTTAAATGTCCCTATCGTCCCTGCTTCCACTACCTCCTCCGGTAGTGAGTTCCAGGCACCCACTACCCTCTGCGTAAAAAACTTGCCTCGTACATCTACTCTAAACCTTGCCCCTCTCACCTTAAACCTATGCCCCCTAGTAATTGACCCCTCTACCCTGGGGAAAAGCCTCTGACTATCCACTCTGTCTATGCCCCTCATAATTTTGTATACCTCTATCAGGTCTCCCCTCAACCTCCTTCGTTCCAGTGAGAACAAACCGAGTTTATTCAATCGCTCCTCATAGCTTATGCCCTCCATACCAGGCAACATTCTGGTAAATCTCTTCTGCACCCTCTCTAAAGCCTCCACATCCTTCTGGTAGTGTGGCGACCAGAATTGAACACTATACTCCAAGTGTGGCCTAACTAAGGTTCTATACAGCTGCAACATGACTTGCCAATTCTTATACTCAATGCCCCGGCCAATGAAGGCAAGCATGCCGTATGCCTTCTTGACTACCTTCTCCACCTGTGTTGCCCCTTTCAATGACCTGTGGACCTGTACTCCTAGATCTCTTTGACTTTCAATACTCTTGAGGGTTCTACCATTCACTGTATATTCCCTACCTGCATTAGGTGCCACATAGGTGGCACCTCCAGTTCTGAAGGTCCTTTCAGGCCCTTTGGTGATGTAGTCCTCCTTTGGGTCCCTGCTTTGACTCTGCCCCGCCCCCCGCAGGCTGGGCCTGGTGCGCAATCGTTGTCTCCTTAACAATTCAGCTGGCGTAACTGCGGTCGGCGTGGTTCTATAATGAAAGAGGAACCAGGCCAATTTTGTATCCAGATAACCAGCTGGCTGTCTCTTCGTTCCTATTTAAAATTGTTGAACTGCCTGTTCAGCCAGGCCATTAGATGATGGATGTTACGGCGCCATTCAGATGCGGCGAAAGCTGTTTGACTTCCTGAATGCCTGAAGTTCTCCATTGCTCTTTTATCGGATACAAGGACCTCTGGTCTGACGTGGGTAGGGAAATATTTCCATGGTTGCATGAGAAGTTGTGTAGGGCATACGATGCACGTCTAACTATTTCAAAAACCATAAGAAGGAATATCAATTCCAAAAACGAACCAGCCGTATCCATGGTCTTCCTGGCCATTCCCATGGGTGCAAAGAGGCTGAAGGTGGGAGATTCTGGTTCTCCTGGTAGAAGGAACCCTTCTTCACGCCCCCCCCCCCCCCCATCCAGCTCCACCTGCCGCTGACTCAAGGCCTTGTGCCAAGCGAGGAAAGAGGCATCATCAGCACGAGTGTGAGGGGGATGATTCGGACTTGAGGGATGAGGGATGTGATAACCCTCACGAGGACCGGGGAAATCTATCAGCAATCCCCCGTGATCCTCGTGAGGGTTATCACAACTGACATGCAAATGTAGAAAGCAATTCGGAAAACAAATGCTATGTTGACCAGGGAAATGGTGTCTGATGTGGACCGGTTGCAGCGGTATGTGAATTGCAGTGGATCAAGGCGTTCTGGGAGTATGGAGGTGATGCGCTTCATGATCAACCTCTCGAAGCACTTCATTACGACTGAAGTCAGGGCCACTGGTTGGTAGTCATTGAGGCACATTGCCTGGTTCTTCTTTGGCACCGGTATGATGGTGGTCTTCTTGAAGCAGGTGGGGACCTCGGAGTGGAGTAGGGACAGGTTAAAGATATCCGTGAATACCTCTGCCAGCTGGTCCGCGCAGGCTCTGAGTGCACGACCAGGGATCCCGTCTGGGCCCATCGCCTTCCGAGGGTTCGCTTTCAGGAAGGCCAATCTGACTTCGGAAGCTGTGATGGTGGGTATGGGTGAATTATGGGCTGCTGGGGCACTCGCCAGTGGATTGTTGGTTACCTGCTCGAACCGAGCATAGAATGCATTGAGTTCATTGGGGAGGGGTGTGCTGCTGCCAGAGATACTGTTCGACTTCGCTTTGTAGCCCATTATGTTGTTTAGTCCTTGCCACAACCGCCGAGAGTCTGTCTGTGACTCTAGCTTGGTCTGATATTCCCTCTTGGCATTCCGGATGGCTTTGCGGAGGTCGTACCTGGATTTCTTGTATAGGTCAGGGTTGTCTGCCTTGAACGCCTCAGATCTGTCCTTCAGTAGGGAGTCAATCTCGCGATTGAGCCATGGTTTCCGGTTGGGGAACGCACGTACTGCTTTCTTTGGCACGCAGTCGTCCACACATTTGCTGATGAAGTCTGTGATGGTGGTGGCATACTCATTTAAGTTGGTCGCTGAGTTCTTAAATATGGACCAGTCCACTGTCTCTAAGCAGTCACGTAAGAGCTCTTCTGTCTCCTCAGACCAGCACTGCACAACCTTCTTAGCTGGATTCTCCCGCTTGAGTTTCTGCTTGTATGCCGGGAGAAGGAGCATCGTCTTATGGTCTGATTTCCCAAAGTGCGGTCGGGGGATGGAACGGTAGGCATCCTTGATTTTTGAGTAGCAGTGGTCAAGAGTGTTGTCGCCCCTGGTGGGACAGGAGATGTGCTAGTGGAATTTTGGCAGTACTCTCTTGAGGTTGGCCTTGTTGAAGTCTCCGGCCACGATGAACAAGGCCTCCGGGTGTTCTGTTTCGTAGTTGTTTATTACTGTGTATAGTTCGTCCAGCGCCTTCCTCACTACTGCCTGGGGTGGGATGTAGACCGCTGTGATAATGGCTGAAGTGAACTCACGTGGAAGATAATATGGGCGGCATTTCATGGTCAGGTATTCCAGGTCTGGGGAGCAGTAGGTCGCCAGAGTCGCCACATCCAAGCACCAGGAGGAGTTGATAGGGAGGCAAACCCCTCCACCCTTCGCTTTGCCTGATGATGCCGTGCGGTTCGCCCAGTGAATTGAGAAGCCTTCAGGTTGTATGGCACAGTCCAGTGAGGCGGGGGTGAGTCATGTCTCTGTGAAACAGAGCACACAGCAGTCTATTACTTCCCTCTGAGAGGTAAGTCTGGCATCAAGTTCATCCAGCTTGTTTTCGATCGCTTGGACGTTTGCCAGGAGTATGCTGGGGAGAGGGGTCTTGAAACCGCGTTGCTTCAGTCTAACCTGCAGACCGCCGCGTTTCCCTCGCTTCCTCGGTCGGCGGCTGCTGCTGGATGATCCTGGGATCCGATGGCCAATGTCAGCTCTTGCGGAAGGTAGGTGGTTGCGTCTGGCGGGGCCCAGGGTGCTGTTTACGTGTCTGGGGTCGCGTCTGGCAGGGTCCCGGTGAACAGGCCGCTCCCACATCTAATTCTGGCTCCTACAGGGGGCCAGCACGGCGCAGGAGCGGTTAGCGCCGCTCCAGCTGCAGATCCCGTCGCGTCCTGCATGCGCAGTTGCTCCGGCGCCAACGAGGACAACAAGGTTGGCGCGGTGCCGGTCGCGGGTCGCGCTGCGCAGCCAGCCCGCTGATTCTCCGGCCCGGATGGGCCGAGTGGCCGTAGGAAAAGAGCAGAGTCCCGCCGGCACCGCTCAAACCTGCTCTGGGCCGGTGGGACCTCGGCGTGTAAGGGTCAGGTGGTGGTCTGTGGGGGGGGGGGGTGTCTGACCCCGGGGGTGGGGGGCCTCCGATGTGGCCTGACCCGCGATCGGGACCCACCGATCAGCGGGCCGGCCTCTGTGGCTGGGGGCCTCCTTTCCTATGCGCCGGCCCCTGTAGCCCTGCACCATGTTGCGTCAGGGCCGGCATGTTGAAGGAGGCCACTGCGCATGCGCGTGTTGGCACCGGCGCCATTGCTCATGTCCTCGTTGGCACCGGAGCAACTGCGCATGCGCAGCTCCCGCGGCGCCCAGTTCGCGACGGGATCTGTAGCTGGAGGGGCGCGAACCGCTCCTGCGCCGTGAAGGCCCCCTGTAGGGGCCAGAATTAGACGTGGGAGCGGCCTGTTCACGCCATCATAAAACGCGACAGCATTTACGATGGCGTGGACACTCTGCCGCAGGATTGGAGAATCCCGCCCCGATCCTTTAAAATCATTTACCAGTTATATTTAAATCACTTGGAAAAACAAGCCAATATATTCTTTAACCTTTTTACTGAGATAAACAAATCCATTTTCTGTTTAAAATATAAATTTAGAGTACCGAATTATTTTGTCCAATTAAGGGGCAATTTAGTGTGGCCAATCCACCTAACCTGCAAATCTTTGAGTTGTGGGGGTGAAACCCATGCAGACACAGGGAGAATGTGCAAACTCAACACAGACAGTGACCCAGGGCCAGAATCGAACCCGGGTCCTCAGTGCTGTGAGGTGCTAACCACTGCGCACCGTGCCGCCCTTAAACAAATCCATTTTCAATGAACATTTTTTTCTCTTTCTAAATGTTTGAAGAAATCACAAGTCCTGTCAATCAAGTGCCTGTAAGTGAATTTCAAAATTTCAAAATTGCTGCTTCACTTCGAGACAATTAGCAAGGTGATGACTGTAAAGCCGTTATCACCAAAATGTAATGTGAAAGCATAGAATTAAAGGAATTTATTGTGGCAAATATGTGCAGTGCTCGATGTAAGACTTTTAATATATTTTCAACTTTCAGCTACCCTATTGCTCACCTACCAGCACACATCGCTATGATTTTTAAGATAAATGCAAAAGAAATTTGAAACTCTTGCTTCCTTATTACTATCCTTGAACATGTCGTAAGTTCTTTTTGAGGGAATTTGTTGCTGTTTATGAAAAGATAATTGGAATTGTTTCACAAAGTCACATTCATTCTGATGCAATTATTTATTGCTGTTGGAGGGCGGCATCTGGCGCAGAGGATAGCACTGGGACTGCGGCGCTGAGGACCCTGGTTCGAATCCCGGCCCTGGGTCACTGTCCGTGTGGAGATTGCACATTCTCCTCATGTCTGTGTGGGTTTCACCCCAACAACCCAAAAATGTGCAGGTTAGGTGGATTGACCACACTAAAGTGACCCTTAATTGGAAAAAAAAATAATTGGGTACTCTAAAAATAAAAAAATAAAAACATTTATTGGTGTTGAGTGTTTACCAGAGATCAATGGACAATGGGCACCGTAAAGTAATGATGAGTCTGAATTGTAGAATTTTCAGTTGTATTAGCCCCGATTTTTTTTTTAATGCAACACACTTTACTAAATATCGTTAACCCATAAATTACCCACTGTACATACAAGAAACACCCAGGATTCAATTATACTACCCGCAAAGGTGGTTTGGTAAGCTGCAGATCCGATCTCTGAGTTCCTCTGGTTCCTCTTTGTAAAGGTGATTCTCGCTGGCTATTGCTTGCTTGCTTCCTTCATTCAGGTCTGGTCAAGGTCACCTCACACACCAAGCTTTGAGTCTTTGCTTTGAGTCTTTGCTTTGAGTCTTTTGCTCCCAGTCTTTTGCTCCCAGTCTTTTCTTCCAGTCTTTGCTTCCAATTTCTGCTCGCATTAGCCCCGAGTTTAACTGGGGGTGAGTGGGGCAGGCATCAGGCTCACTCTGGGTCACCGAAGCGAAGTTCAGGTCATCTTAAAGAAGATAGGTCCAACCCCCACCTAAACCTGGGATGAATGAATTACATTTAAAAAAATATTTAATCTAAATTCTATGAGATAAAAAATGGTGCGAGGTTGCCTCCACAAGGTGACCTCACACCTGATGCTCATTGTAGAATCATAGAATCTACAGTGCAGAAGGAGGCCATTCAGCCCATTGAGTCTGCACTGGCCCCTGGAAAAAGAACCCTACCTAAGACGACACCTCCACCCTACCCCCATAACCCAGTAACCATTGTGGAACATAATTTGCCTTCAAAGATAGCAATGTTGCTTGTCTAATATCAGTGTTAAGGAGAAGCCACTTTGCAGTGATGGAATAATAATAATCTTTATTGTCACAAGTAGGCTTACATTAACACTGCAATGAAGTTACTGTGAAAAGCCCCTAGTCGCCGCATTGCGGCACCTGTTTGGGTACACAGAGGGAGAATTCAGAATGTCCAAATTACCTAACAGCACGTCTTTCGAGACTTCTGGGAGGAAACCAGAGCACCCTGAGGAAACCCACAGAGACACAGGGAGAACGTGCAGACTCCGCACAGACAGTGACTCAAGTCGGGAATCGAACCTGGGACCATGGCGCTGTGAAGCAACAGTGCTAACCACTGAGCAGCCGTGCCACCCATAAAGGTGTTGAATATAAAAGCATTAATAGTAAGGAATTTGATGTTACGCTTCAAGCATGATGGATGTTCGATGTGAGTGCAGTCCCACATAATTTACTATTAATGTTCAGATTAACTCTCCATAAACTGTTTACAATAATGGTAGCTACACTGAATAGAATTTTGGATCTGTTTCTTTAGTTTTGTAATAAGGAAAACCCTCTTAAACCATTCCTTGTGAATTCAACAATAAACTTTACCCAGATGTTTTCCCTTTACTGCCTGTGAGCCACAAAATCATCTATATCATTATTGTCATTTTTCTGGCACAATTATTTTTAATGTTTTTCTTCAGAAAGTTGAATCAAAGCATTGACAAATTGATCATTATTGAGCTGTGGTATAAATTGCTGAAGGGGGATTAGTGCTTCACATTTGGAATCAGAGTCAAGGCCAAACTAAAGAAGGTAAAGTCTTCTCTGTTAGTTACAAAAGTCCAATGTGAAATGTGTTTTGCCATTTCCCTGTCAGTTTTCACAGGCCCATTGCTCAAAATCCACACTAATTAGTATCAAATTAGTAATTTACCTCTTACAAACAGAATGGCTGGAGTATGATACAGAATTTGCAGCACAGGAGCAGGCCATTTGACTGAATGGGTCTATGTGGATATTTATGTTTTATGCAATCTTCCTCTCACCACATTTTATCTCATGCTATTATCATATCCTTCTGGGATAGTTGTGAATGGTAAAAGCCTCACAGGGTTGGGATATTTATCTCTGCATCTGAGTATGCTGTACCTGGTCACGGAGCACTTGATTCTGACGAATAGTAATAATATTAATATTTATTGTCACCAGTAGACTTATATTAACACTGCAACAAAGTTACTGTGAAAAGCGCCTAGTCGGCACACTCCGGCGCCTATTCGGGTACACAGAGGGAGAATTCAAAATGTCCAATTCACCGAACAAGCTCGTGTTTCGGGACTTGTGGGAGGAAACCCGAGTACCCGAAGGAAACCCACGCAGATACGGGGAGAACGTGCAGACTCCACATAGACAGTGACCCAACCCGGGAATCGAACCTGGGGACCCACCAGTGGTATTGTCACTGGACTAGTAAACCAGAGACCCAGAGTCATGCTCTGGGGACCCAGGTTCAAATCCCACCACTGCAGATGGTGAAATTCTAATTCAATAAAACCTGGAATTAAAAATGATGACCATGAACTCATTGCCAATTGTTGGAAAAACCCACCTGGTTCACTAATGCCCTTTAGGGAAGGAAATCTGCTGTCCTTACCTGGTCTAGCCTACATGTGACTCCAGACCCATAGAAATGTGGTTGACTCTTAACTGCCCCCACAAAGGCAATTAGGGATGGGCAATGCTATCCCTAATTGCCAGCGACACCCACGTCCCATGAACTAATTTAAAAAAAAAATGGAAGCCATGTTATGACATGACTGTCAGCTATGATATATCACTTAGGAATCTGATTGTTGTAACTACCGAAATATTACATAATCAGATTCATTTGTGATTTTAAAAAATAATTATGCATCCCAGCTGCCAGCCACACATTCTCTTAAAGAGAGGGTATTCCATCAGGATCCAATCTGGGTTTGTGGCAGTCAATGTGTTCTTTGGTTTTCCTCACATGTGAAATAACCTTCTGGTTTCTCAGTAGATTTAAGCTGATGTCCTCATAAATATGAATGTGTTAACCCTCACCCTGCTGAATAAATAGAAAATACCATATGCCCCAGCACAAAAAAATGATGTTTGGTTTAATTCAACGTTGGTAATTCATTTCACAAATAAAAGAGCAAGACCAAATCATGATCACATCTTCTTGAATATGGAATAATTTAGCAAATACTTGGTTCTAGTCCTTATGACCAGTGGTCTATATAAAGACATCAAGGGAAGGATGCTTACAGCACACAATACCAAAATGCTCCTGCAAACATCAGCACCACCTTCTGGGTGGCATTGTTTGCAAGTGTCGCACCAGATGGCCAAAAATATTTCTCAGATCAGTCGAAAAGAAATTACATACAATTAAACATGGATGCCACAGCAGCCAATACAGGAACGGGCAACTTCACACTGTTTGTTACTGTGTTCATTCTGTGTGTTCTAAACCCTCTTTTAGCTGTGGTGTCAATCCTTCCTTTTCTCTCTCTGAGTATACGTGTTTACTTGTGCTAAATAGATTATGCTAATGAAGTACATAAATGCATGTAACTGGTATTATGGCATTTTAATCAGAAGCCTTTTCCTCTGGAAGCCTTCATTAGGATTCTTGTAATCTCACTTCTCAGTGAGACAAACGGTAATAAATGCCAAAGGATACTGTCTTATATCTGAGGCACATAAACATGAAAAAGCCAAACATGAAAATAGTTTCTAAGTTCTGCATTTCGATTTAAATGCCAAACAAACAGGTTTGGACTAGAATGTAGCCTGCTTATTAATGCACATTGCTAGTTAAAAATCTAAAAAACTGTCCTTGTAAATGTTGTTATGTGACTTTGAGACATTCCTTCATTTTCAACGCATGCAATATTTGTTTCAAAGTAATTTTTAGCTTACTTGCTATGTTTGTGTTACCGATTTGAATATGTATTTTTGTCGATGTTAAGTGTGAGCAAAGATGAATCATGGAGGGAAGGGGTGGGGGAAACACATATCCCTGGTCTGCTAAGAAATTCTTGGAGGTCAGGATTATGCTTGATTAGTATTGTAGCAGATTTTGCAAAACATTTGCTATTTAACTCACTTAGTCATTAACTCTGCAAGTGAAGATGAATCAAATACACAGAAGAAAAGAGTTTGGCAGTAAGCAGGGAGAAAAAAAGATCCTTCAATGGTCTTTTAGGTCTCAGTACAGTAAAAATGCCTTTCACAAGCATTCTGCTATTGGAGTTTCAGCAATCCTCCTTCACTTTGTGGAATTTATATACATTTCTCATTCAATACACAGACACGTGTGATATTCTCCATGGATCCTCATGCAATTGAATTCAATCGATAGCCCATAGGAATTCAAACTTAATTTCAAATCTCAATATTCAGTTAATGTGGGACTTTCCAAAACAAGATGGCAGTTCTGTCATTTTACTTTCTTTATCTTTATTGGTAACAGTCTCTCCATCTTTTTCTACAAATCGGAAGTCACTCATAAATTCGACTTGTGCTACAAAATGTTCCTCCATTCAACATAAGATAATGAATGAATTTCCTACATATTTGCACCAAGGGCAATCGAGGCGTAAAGCAAATATGCAATCTTAAAAAAAATCACAGAATTTTGCATGCAATTATATCGCATCCAAATTTATTCACTGCTTTATAATCATCTACCAATCACTTCCCCAAAATGTATCGGCCCATAAAACTTGCCCTGCTCCGAACATACAAATAAAAGTTTATTTTGTTTGTTTGATGGATTTTTTCAAATTTTCAGATGCGCAGGCACCTACAGTCAACCTGAAGCAAGCACAACTCTGTTATTGACTTTGAAGGAACTGCTTCCTCTCCCACATTTGTACCTAAGGTTGATGGGTTCTGTTACAATATTCAAACCATGGTTGTGTACAACACTCAATTTACATTTGATACTGAGATTGTAGGTAAATTAAAGACCAATCTAAAAGCTTTCCTCTCTTGGCCTTGTTGATTCACATCTCTGCTCCTGCTTTACAGCCTTCCTTGAAACTTACCTCTTTGATCAAACATTTAGTCACATGTCCTTAGGTCCCCTGCTTGGTTCAGTGTCAATGTTTTTCTGGTTGCACTCCTGTGATGTGTCTTAACACATTTCCCTATGCTAAAAGTGCCATATAGATACAAGTTGTTGTAATATGCTTTTGCAACTATAATGTTGCCCTGCTTTGTACTTGAACACTCAGAGCATTCAAAATAAAATGGATGAATTAATTGGGCAGATAGATGTAAAAGGGGTATGATATAGTTGGGATTATGGAGACATGGCTCCAAGGTGACCAAGAATGGTACCTAAACATTGAGGGATATTCAGTGTTTAGGAAAGACAGACAGAAAAGAAAAGGCGATAGAGTTACATTGTTTATTAAAGAAGATATTGCTACGATATTGAAGAAAGATTAACACAGACAATGTGGAATCTGCATGGGTTGAGTTAAGAAACACCAAGGGGCAAAAAACATTTTGTGGGGAGGGTGGTATACAGACCTCCAAACTATAGTGGTAATGTTGAGAATAGCATTAGACAGGAAATCAGAGATGCATGTGAGAAAGGAACATCTGTGATTATAGGTGACTTTAATCTGCATTTAGATTGGGTGAGTCAAATTAGTCACAATATAATGGAGGAGGAATTTCTGGAGTGTAGACAGGATGGTTTTCCAGACCAATATGTTGAGGAACCAACAAGGGATCAGGCCATCTTGGACCGGGTATTGTATAATAAGAAAGGATTAGTTGGCAATCTAGTTGTGAGAGAACCCTTGGGGATGCGTGACTATAATATGATTGTATTTTTTATGAAGGTGGATAGTGAAGTAGTTGATTCTGAGACCAGAGTGCTGAATCTCAATAAAAGTAACTATGATGGCATGAGACATGAGTTGGCTATGGTAGGCTGAGAAACATTACTGAAAGGAAGGACAGTGGACAGGCAACGGCAGGCATTCGAGTAATGACTAGGTGAACTCCAAAAGTTGTTTATTCCTATTTGGCGCAAGAGTAAAAAGAGAACTGTGGCAATCCATGGCTTACAAGGGAAATTAGAAATGGTATTAGATTCAAAGAAGAAGTATACAAATTGGCAAGAAAAATCAATAGACTTGAGGATTGGGAGCAGTTTAAAATTCTTCAAAGGCAGACCAAGTGATTGATTAAGAAGGGGAACATAGAGTATGAAAGTAAGCTGGCAGGAAGCATAAAAACTGACTGTAAAAGTTTTTATAGTTATGTAAAGAGAAAAACATGAATGTAGACACCTTACAGTCAGAAATGGGAGAATTCATAATGGAGAACAAAGAAATGACCGAGGAACTGGATTCCTACTTTGCTCCTGTCCTCACAAAGGAAGATATGAATAATGTACTGGAAGTTCCAAGAAATACAAGTTTTAGTGAGGAGCTAAAGGAAATCAGTATTAGTAGAGAAAGATTTTTTGGAAAATTGATGCGATTGAAGGCGGATAAATCTCCAGGTCCGGATGATCTTCATCCCAGAGTACTTAAGGACATGGCCCTATAAATAGTAGAACCATTGGTGGTCATTTTCCAAAATTCCTTGGATTCTGGAATGGTTCCTACAGATTGGAGGTAAAAAGGGAGGTAGCGAAACAATAGGGAACTATAGACCAGTGAGCCTAACGTCGGTAGTAGGAAAGTTGTTAGAGTCCAAGATCAAGGATTTCATAGCACAGCATTTGGAAAGCAGTTGTATAATTAGACAAAGTCAGCATAGATTTACAAAAGGGAAATCATGCTTGACAAATCTTCTAGAATTATTTAAAGATGTAACTAGCAGAGTTGACCAGGAAGAACTGGTGGATGTGGTTTATTTAGACTTTCAGAAGGCTTTTGACAAGGTCTCACACAGCAGATTACTATGTAAAGTTAAAGCGCATGGGATTGTGGGTAGTGCCTTGAGATGGATAGAAAGTTGGTTAACAGACAGGAAGCAAAGAGTTGGAATAAATGGGTCTTTTTCTGATTGGCAGGCAGTGACTCATGAGATCTGTGCTTGGACCCTAACTGTTCACATTATATATTAATGATTTGGACGAGGGAACTAAATGTGTTATCCCAAATTTTCAGGTGACATAAAGTTGGTGGGAGGGCGAGCTGTAATGAGGATGCAGAGATGCTGGAGCGTGATTTGGGCAGGCTGAGTGAGTGGGCATATGCATGGCAGATGCAGTATAATGTAGATATATGTGAGGTTATCCACTTCAGTAGCAAAAATAGGAAGGTAGATTATTATTTGAATTAATGTAAATTGAAAGAGGTGGATACTCAGCAAAACCTTGGTGTCCTCATGCATCAGCCACTGAAAGTAAAGGCGCAGGTACAGCAGGCAGTAAAGAAGGCATATGGTAAGTTGGCCTTCATAGCGAGAGGATTTGAGTACAGGAATAGGGGTGTTTTACTGCAAATGTATAGGGCATTGGTGAGGCAACACCTGGAGTATTGTGTGCAGTTTTGTCCATCTGAGGAAGGATGTTCTTGCTATGGAGAGAGTGCAGCGAAGGTTTACCAGGTTGAATCCTGGGATGGTGGGATTGTCATGTGAACAGAGACTAAATTGGTTAGGATTATATTCATTGGAGTTTAGAAGAGTGAGAGGGGATCATAGAAACTTATAAAATTCTAACAGGTTTCGACAGGGTAGATTCAGAAACAATGTTCCTGATGGTGTGGGAGTCCAAAATTAGGGGTTATAGTTTGAGGATAAGGGGGTCAACCTTTTAGGATTGAGGTGAGGAGAAATTTATTCACCCAGAGAGTGGTGAATCTGTGGAATCAACTACCACAGAAATTAGTTGAGGACAAAAGGTTGTGTGATTACAAGAAGGAATTAGATATAGCTCTTGAGGCTAAAGGGATCAAGGGATATGGGGGGAAGGCAGGACAGTGTATTGAACTTGATGATCAGCCATGGTCATAATGAATAGTGTAGCAGGCTCGAAGGGCCGAATGGCCTCCTCCTGCTTCTATTTTCTATGTATGTTTCTATGTATGCTCTCACTACGTCTAAATCCACCAGGGAGAAAAAGTGTGGTATATTAACATTTCTACTATGTAATTAAAATAACAAAAATAAATTACAAAAAAAGTCCCAATTTCTCTCAATCTTTAAAAAAAATCCTATTACTAATTTGGGGTGAAATAGTTGAGTAAAATAATATATCCTGCTCAGTCATTTACGTTAGTGTGTATTTTTCTATTTCCACTCCAACCTTCAGAGTGAGATTTTGGAGTTTGTCACTGTGAGCCCATACTCAGTAGGAACTGGATTGAGCCGGCCAAATTTATTTAACTTAGAGCTTATAGCTGACAGTGAGAGGAGACTTTAATTCCTTCAGTCTGAGCTGGATTCAAGCCCAGGACCTCAAAGGTGAAAGAACTGTGCGATAACCTGCTGTGCTATCCAGCTACCAGCTTTTCTGCATTTTAGCAATACTTCATCATAAAGTAACAAGGATACAAGTGGTCATGGAGGACATAAATTGGAAAGATATATATTATTTTGCACTTAGGTTTCTTGCTGGTACTTGAATCTTTTAATGTTCACATGAGAGCAATATAAACATTTTTGAACAAATAGGAAAATAACATTTTAAAATATGTAAAATTGATCCTTAAATCCAATTTACGCTGAGATATTCTATCAGAGTTTTTTTCATTGAGCAGTGACAGGTGATCATCAACAGACCACAATCAAATCCTATGATTTGAGTAGAAGCATTGTTGTCACATTTATTTTCACTCCATGTTACAGGTTACCATGCACATAGTTAACGCAGTCACGGGAACAATCTAACTGGATAATAACAATGGCTAAACATGATTTTTAAAATTCTTTCTCCTCCAGTTTTCTCCCCTCCTCACACAAATGGGTGGCACGGTAGCACAGTGGTTAGCATTGTTGGTTCGATTCCCGGCTTGGGTCACTGTCTGTGTGGAGTCTGCACGTTCTCCCCGTGTCTGCGTGGGTTTCTGCCGGGTGCTCCAGTTTCCTCCCACAAGTCCTGAAAAACAGGCTTGTTAGGTGAATTGGACATTCTGAATTCTCCATCTGTGTACCCGAACAGGCGCCGGAATATGGCGACTGGGGGTTTTTCACGGTAACTTCATTGCAGTGTTAATGTAAGTCTACTTGTAACAATAAAAGATTATTATTATGCAAATATTTTATGTGTGAGCCCAAGTTCTGAGGTCTCCCCCCCCCCCTCCCCCACCCCCATTAATCTTTTGGCGGATCTGGTGTGGGCGTGCTGTGGGCTAAAGAACTATGTTCAAAGCGCAGCCTTTAATTTATTTTGTTCTCAGTCATCTCTCTATTGTAATGCAGCACAGTACTGAGGGAGCACTGAACTGCTGGAGGTGTCATTTTCAGATGAGATGAGGCCCTATCTAATAATAATAATCGCTTATTGTCACAAGTAGGCTTCAATGAAGTTACTGTGAAAAGCCACTAGTCGCCACATTCCAGCGCTTGTTTGCCTGTTCGGATAGAAGTGGAAGACCTCATGGCATATTTCAGAGAAGAGTGGATGAGTTGTCACATGTGTCTTGGCCAACATTTATCCCTCAATCAACATTATAAAAGCACATTATCTGGTAATTATCACACTGCTGTTGTGGGAGTGTATGTGCGTAAATTGGCTGCTGGACTTTCTGCATTACAATGACTACACTTCAGAAGTGCTTCATTGACTATTTAAGAACTTTGAGCTGCCTAATGGTTGTGGAGGGTATTATATAAATGCAAGTTTTTATTTTCTTGTTACAGTTTGTCACCTATATTTTTTTCCAATACTTGAAATTGGATTTGAAACTGAAAAGTTAGTATTTTCATCAATCTCTTGCCTGGCATCTCTCATTTGAGGTTATTGTGCACTGCACAAGTATTACAATGACTGTATGGACAGATGAGCAATATGCTCCTGTATATCTCTGGATTTATGCTCTTGGGCTCATCAATATCCACATCAGTAAGCAACCTTCTATATCCCGTGTAATATGTTACACACTAAGAGCTTTAGTATTTGATATCATTTCCATTTTAATGAAAAATAAGTGGAATGTTTTCTTTTTAAAAAATAATTTAGAATACCCAATTATTTTTTTCCAATTAACTCCAAACAGACAGTGACCCGGGGCCGGGATTGAACCCGGGTCCTCAGCGCTGTAGACAGCAGTGCTAACCACTGTGCCACCGTGCCACCCAAGTGGAATGGTTTCATAGTGGAACCATTTCCTTTCTTAATTCCCCTACATGCAAAGCCCATGGACAGCAAAAATTTCAACATCATAACTGCCATGCAGAGATAACAGTGGGCTGTCGGGAAGATTGCATTTAGGTAACAAACGCTTGGCACTATATTGGACACAGATGTAATTTCCAGGTTTGCACTATTGTGATTTTTAAAATTCATTCATGGGATACGGGTGTTGCTGGTTCGGCCAGCATTTATTGCTCATTCCTCTAATTGACCTCAAGGAGGTGGTAGTGAGTTTCCTTCATCGCTGCAGTCATAGAACATAGAACATTACAGCGCAGTACAGGCCCTTCGGCCCTCGATGTTGCGCCGACCTGTGAAACCACTCTAAAGCCCATCTACACTATTCTATGTGGTGTAGGTGTATCCACAGTGCTGTTGAGAAAGAAGCTCCAGGATTTTGACCCAGTGACAGTGAAAGAACAGCGATATACTTCCAAATCAGAATGGTGAGTCGCTTAATAATAATAATCGCTTATTGTCACAATTAGGCTTCAATGAAGTTACTGTGAAAAGCCCTGAGTCGTCACATTCCGGCGCCTGTTCGAGGAGGCCGGTACAGGAAGTGAACCCACGCTGCTGCCTTGTTCTGCATTACAAGCCAGCTGTTTAGCCCACTGTGCTAAACCAGCCCCTGCTTGGAGGGGAACTTGCACTGGGTGGTGGTGAACTATAGATTAGAGGAGCACAGTTAGAGGGAATGGGGAACAAGAGTGGGGAAACAGCTCAATAGCACATTAATGTCCCTTCTCAACAGCGAGTTTCCTATATTTAAATCTGCAGCTGTATGTAATAAATTCCTTACTTGTTTTAATGGACTCAATCCTGCGCTCAAATACCCCTTTGAAATGGAGCAGTTAAATGAACTTTTCCTTGACGTACTAATTGAAAAATCTGCTGGCGGTTCTCTACCATGGTCTATGCAAGCCCACATAGACCATGTGTTCAACATACACACTGGGATTCTTTCAGTTCCCTGTGATTTAAGATTAGCCTTATTGGCAACCTCGTAAATAGGGCCCGAGTCATTGGATCAGCATGCAAGCTTGAGCTGAAATAAGGAAAGTCAAAGGCATCCTGTGGGATAATGGCTGTCGTGATCAGAGCATTTTGCGCTGTATATCATGCAAACTCATGAACGGACTTAAGGCTGTCATTTTCAGCCATATAAAGTGCTCAGTCTACCTCAGATTACCCCGGAAGGGCAAGGTTTCTCAAAGGTTTGAGCATACAGGGGAAGCTAGCTGTTTGACACTGCCACAATGCACGAGCAACACAAACGGCATTTGCCACTAATCATACTGCCATCAAATAAAAAGGTATACTATCTAACACACAAATGAGGAATGTGGTATATGAATTTTGTACCAGTGTAATGCTCGGTATGTAAACTGTATGTCCCAAAGACTGTATCAAACAGACTGTATATTAGCTAAATAATCCTCAGTGTGTTAACAATTATGCTGACAACCAATTTAAGATTGTCAGTCAGGCTCGCAGTGTGGTGCATTTGTGTGTACTGGAAGCTACATGTATTAGTACGCAGGGCTCTGATCTTTGCAGACAGGATGACTATGGATTGGATTGGATTGGATTTGTTTATTGTCACGTGTACCGAGGTACAGTGAAAAGTATTTTTCTGCGAGCAGCTCAAATAGATCATTTAGTTCCTACCATTGCTCGGCCCCTGGATTCCAGTCCTGCCATTGCTCGGCCCCTGGACTACAGGCCTGCCATTGCTCGGACCCTGGACTCCAACCCTGCCATTGCTCGGCACCTGGACTACAGGCCTGCCATTGCTCGGCCCCTGGACTCCAACCCTGCCATTGCTCGGCCCCTGGACACCAACCCTGCCATTGCTTGGCCCCTGGAATCCTGTCCTGCCATTGCTCGGCCCCTGGATTCCAGTCCTGCCATTGCTTGGCCCCTGGAATCCTGTCCTGCCATTGCTTAGCCCTTGGATTCCAGCCCTGCCATTGCTCAGCCCCTGGATTCCAGTCCTGCCATTGCTCAGCCCCTGGATTCCAATCCTGCCACTGCTCAGCTCCTGGAATCCAGTCCTGCCATTGCTCGGCCCCTGGACTCCAGTCCTGCCATTGCTCGGCCCCTGGACTCCAATCCTGCCATTGCTCGGCCCCTGGACTCCAGCCCTGCCATTGCTCAGCACCTGGATTCCAGCCCTGCCATTGCTTGGCCCCTGAATTCCAGTCCTGCCATTGCTTGGCCCCTGGATTCCAGTCCTGCCATTGCTTGGCCCCTGGATTCCAGCCCTGCCATTGCTCGGCCCCTGGATTCCAGCCCTGCCATTGCTCGGCCCCTGGACTCCAATCCTGCCATTGCTTGGCCCCTGGACTCCAATCCTGCCATTGCTCGGCCCCTGGACTCCAATCCTGCCATTGCTTGGCCCTTGGATTCCAGTCCTGTCATTGCTCGGCCCCTGGACTCCAATCCTGCCATTGCTCAGCTCCTGGACTCCAGTCCTGTCATTGCTCGGCCCCTGGACTCCAGTCCTGCCATTGCTTGGCCCTTGGATTCCAGCCCTGCCATTGCTCGGCCCCTGGATTCCAGTCCTGCCATTGCTCGGCCCCTGGACTCCAGCCCTGCCATTGCTCAGCCCCTGGATTCCAGTCCTGCCATTGCTCGGCTCCTGGATTCCAGTCCTGCCATTGCTTGGCCCCTGGACTCCAGCCCTGTCATTGCTTTTCCCCTGAACTCCTGCCCTGCCATTGCTTGGCCCCTGGACTCCAGCCCTGCCATTGCTTGGCCCCTAAACTCCTGCCCTGCCATTGCTTTGCTTCCCTCAGCCCAATGACCTTCAATACACTCACCCATGCTGGTATTCACTGCTCCTTCAATCAGAGACAGTTTCTCTCCCTCATGCTGTGAAAGGCTCATTAATCAGCCTATCAGCAGCAAGCGTGGGAAATAGATCATCTGTGATTGGAGGGGCAGCTCAATGCAGAATCTTGCATTGAAACTTACCACTCCAACATGGGGGGAATAGAGACAGAGTAGGCAGGAGGGACTGTTTTCCCTTACCAGAGAGTTCAAAAACCAGGGGTCATAGATTCAAACTAAGTGGCAGAGGATTAGAGGGGAAAGGAGGAAAACACTTTTTACACAGAGGGTGGTGGGTGTCTAGAATTCACTGCCTGAGGTGGTGGTGGAGGCAGAGACCCTCAACTCTGTTAAAAAGAATCTGGATCTGCACCTTAAGTGCTGTAAACTGCAGGACTATGGGCCGTGTACAGGGAGATGAGATTACAAAGGGCACCTGGGTATCTTTGGGTCAGCATGAACAGGATAGCTGAATGGCCACCTTCTGTTCCTGAGACTGGAAGGGACTGACAGACTGCTAATGGCGCAATGTTTCTCCACTACAAAAAGGTTTTGAATATTTTTTTTATTTGTCATGTGTCGGCTAGGGGATTTTCAAAGTAACTTCATTGCAGTGTTAATGTAAGCAGACTTGTGACAATAATAAAGATTATTATTATTTACTATTTGACATTGACAATAACAATGACAAGAAAAAGTGGCATGTGCGATTCCGCAACTGAACATCATAAGGGAGAATTAGCATTAAAAAATTATTTGTTTTGAGATAGGTGAGGTAATTCCTCAATTTTAGAGGCTTTTTTCCCCCATTCTTTAATCCTTGGAATAATACCGTGGGGGTACAAGCATGTGGGGACTGGTTAGCTCAGTTGGCGAGTGTGTGGTTCAGAATAATGCCAACAGCCCGGGTTCAATTCCTCTTCCAGCTGAGGCGGACTGGGGAACTGCCCCTGAGACTGGAAGGGAATGACAGACTGCTACTGATGAGAACTACCACCATAAACATGAAGCATCAGCAGACACTGAGCCAAGCATCTACCTTTGGGCAGAGCACACATTACCATACTATCCTATCATGTACACATTTTAAATATTTCTATCTGAATGCACTGCCTCTGCTCGTCCTATGCGTCTAAACTTTAAAAACTGGCTCCGGGGCCACTTAAAGGGGCTGGGTAGGCCGCATCCGGCTTGTGGACCGTATCTTGGACAGGCCTGCTCGGCACAATTTTAAACTCTTGATAGTTACAGTATAGATTCCATGTCAGTCATATAACCCGAGGGGAAAATGTTTCAAATTGAAAATCTACTGGAAGTGCAATATAATTTAACTCTTCTTTCCCCAGCACAATCCTCTCTGAGGGGCTTCAATACAATTCCAATACTCTTCTCACTGTCATTACTGTTACATATTCTGGGATCATTTGTCACAAACACAGCAACCAATTTGCATGAAGCCTTCAAAACTGCAGTTATCGACTGAAGGAAATGCTAACACAAAAATAACAAAAATTAGTGAAGATATTTGACCAATTTTGCATTGCAACATTACGTGCTGTGGGTTGTATGTGTAATGAGGGACCGAACGCCTATTTGAAACCCCTTTACAAAATCGGTCTGCCTGAGTTGACTACATTCAGGAAGACGTGCTACACGTGGCCTAATGAATCACTGCCCTTAAAAGAACAGATGAAACCCACCACCAGTAAGGTAATGATGCCGTGGGACCCATGAGGGCGAACAAGGCCTCAGTTTAACATCTTGCTGGAAAAACAGCATCTACAATAGTGCAGCGCTCCCCCAGAACTGCACTGAAGTGTCAGCCTAGATCATGTGAATCCACGACCTTCTGACACAAAGGCGAGAATGTTACCACTGAACAAAAACTGACGCCTACAAGCTCATGCGTGTATATTATTAAAAGAATTGAGCATGTCCTTTTTAGTACGCCGTCACTTTATAATAAGGCCAGTGCTCGTGGGAACCACATAAGTGCAAAACCTCATTCTGTTGGCTGCTGGCTACAAATGACTCCTTTCTCCAATTACATGTTTCACAGATTCCCAAGTCTGCCAAAAATGCTGGAAGTGATTACTGAGTAATGATTTGTTTATGGCATGATTCTCCTTTAGCTGAAAGGCTCTGAGGATCGTAAATGTAATTGATCTTTCTGTTAAATTTTATTGAGCTCTTCTTGTAATCGTCACTCCCAGGCTAAATCCTGGGTTTGCTGGGCCACCCCTGTGGCCTTGAAGATTGGGTTCAATTCACAGCATGAAAAACTCAAGCTGCTTTTCCTTGTTTTGGATACTTTGGGCATCTTTAGTTTGTAATATCTCTCGGGCTAAATTTCTTTCCTCACACCATCCCTGTGGTGCTGCAGATTGTTGCAACCTTGTGGATCACCAGGCATGCTTTGCTCTATTCCTAGCGCTATGTTATTTTCTGCCTGCATTTATTTACTGAAAACAATTTATCCGTGGCAGTGCAGATCATCACATTGAAGAAAATTTGACACATGTCAAATAAAAAAAACATTCAAAATCTTTTTGTAGCGGAGAAACATTGCGCCATTATATTTTTAGCCAACATCACATCCTAAGAGATTTTCACAAATGAATATATGAACTCAGAATTCGGAAGCATATTTTCGAATGAGGTTCCAAAACATTTAACTACAAAAGCTTCCTTATAGAACAGTCTACCCGAACAGGCGCTGGAATGTGGTGACTAGGGGATTTTCAAAGTAACTTCATTGCAGTGTTAATGTAAGCAGACTTGCGACAATAATAAAGATTATTATTATTTACTATTTGACATTGACATCGACAAGAAAAAGTGGCATGTGCGATTCTGCAACTGAACATCCTAAGGGAGAATTAGCATTAAAATATTATTTGTTTTGAGATAGGTGAGGTAATTCCTCAATTTTAGAGGCTTTTTCTTCCCATTCTTTAATCCCTGAAATAATACCGTGGGGGTACAAGCATGTGGGGACTGGTTAGCTCAGTTGGCGAGTGTGTGGTTCAGAATAATGTCAACAGCCCGGGTTCAATTCCTCTTCCAACTGAGGCGGACTGGGGAACTGCCCCTGAGACTGGAAGGGAATGACAGACTGCTACTGATGAGAACTACCACCATAAACATGAAGCATCAGCAGACAATGAGCCAAGCATCTACCTTTGGGCAGAGCACACATTACCATACTATCCTATCATGCACACATTTTAAATATTTCTATCTGAATGCACTGCCTGTAAGATTAGTAGAAGCAGATTCAAAAGTAACTTTGAAAAGGGAATTGGATAAGTATTTGTAAAGGAAACATTTCTAGGGATGCAGGGCTGCTGAGTGGGACTAATTTGATTCTTCTTTCAGAGAAGTGCCAGGTACTGGAATGATGGACTGAATGACCTCTTTTTGTGGTGAATTATTTTATGATGTGATATTTCTTTCCCTGCTACTTTAACAGTCAAATCCAATTCTTGATTTAATAAAAATATAAATTTAGAGTATCCAATTCTTTCTTTCCAATTAAGGGGCAATTTAGCGTGGCCAATCCACCTACCCTGCACATCTTTGGGTTGTGGAGGTGAGACCCACACAGACACGGGGAGAATGTGCAAACTCCACACGGACAGTGACCCGGGGTCAGGATCTAACTCAGGTCTTCGGCGCGTGAGGCAGCTGTGCTAAACACTGCGCCACCGTGCCGCCTAAATCCAATTCTATTTGTTTCAGTTAATCTTTATGGATTATCAACTTACATTTAATTCTACATTATTTTAAAATTTTATACATCTCAATTAATTCTCCCCTCATTCTTCTCTGTTCCAAAGAAAACAACTCCAGCCTATCCAAGTGCTGGAAAATAAATCCCAGCAGGTCTGGTCACAACCGTGGAGACAGAAACACAGTTAATGTTTCGAGTCCATATGCCGCTTCGGAACCTGGCTTCTATGTTGGACTCAAAACATTAATTGTGTTTCTCTCTCCACAGATGCTGCAGTCTTGCTGAGTTGTTCCCAACATTTTCTGTTTTCATTTTATATCCCCAGCGTCTGAAGCATTTGGTTTTTATTCCAGCCTGTTCAATCTTTCCTCATAGCTCAGCAGCGGGATTCTCCGACCCCCCCGCCGGGTCGGAGAATCCCCGGGGGGTGGCGCGAATCCCGCCCCGTCGCCGGCTGCCGTATTCTCCGGCGCCGGTTTTCGGGTGTGGGCGGGGTTCACGTTCACGCCGGTCGGGGGCCATTGGCAGCGGCCCCCCCCGGCAATTCTCCAGGCCCCGATGGTCCGAGCGGCCGTCCGTTTCTGGCCAGTCACGCCGGCGTGGGTTAGACATGGTCCCACACGGCAGGACCAGGCAGGTAAGTCGGCTGGAGCGGACCTCAATGGGGGGGGGGCGGGCACGGGGGGATCCGACCCCGGGGGGGGGGGGGCCACGGTGGCCTGGCCCGCGATCGGAGCCCACCGATCTGCGGGCCGGCCTGTGCCGTGGGGGCACACCTTCCTTCCACGCCAGCCACTGTAGGGCTCCGCCATGGCCGGCACGGGGAAGACAATGCCCTGCGCATGTGCCAGAATACGCTGGCTGGTCTGCGCATGCGCGGAACCACACCGGCGGTTCTGCGCATGCGCAAGATCATGCCGGCCCTTCGGCGCATGTGCTAACTCACGCATTCCCTTCGCCGCCGGCTGGCGCGGCACCAACCCCTCCGGCGTCCACCTAGCCATCGGAAGTGCAGAAAATTCAGCACTTTTGGGGGCTGTTGACGGCAGAGAGTTTGCGCCGGTTCTCCCGCCGGCGTGGGGACTTAGTCCCCGGAAATGAGTATCTCCAACTCTGGCAACATCCTGATAAATGTCTGTGAGCATGGTTGCTCACCTTGAGAATTGAATCATGCCACTTCTTTGTGGCAGAAACATTATTTTACTTTCTGTTGGCTTACTCTTCATTGCCAATCCCCTGCAGTTAAAATATATCAACCTTATAGTTCCCAGTCTCTGGAAAATTACAGCAAAATTCTCAATGTGCATATTTATTAACTTCCCTTAATTTGCAATGGAAAGAGAGATCAACCAATATTATAAATTAAGTATTTGCTACCTCACTTTGTTTGTGTTTGTAATATCCTCTTGATTTTATATTAAATGTCAAACAATTTACAGAGCTGCATTGTAATGGGGAGCATGCTCCTTTGTGATTGAGTCACTTGTACATCTTAACACAAGAAATCCAGCAGTTGTGTCTGACAACATTCATTTTTGGGCGGATATATGAATCTGTATTTTTTAAAATAATAATAATCTTTATTATCACAAGTAGGCTTACATTAACACTGCAATGAAGTTACTGTGAAAAGCCCCTAGTCGCCACATTCCGCTGGGGATCCCTGTTCGGGTACGCAGAGGGAGAATTCAGAATGTCCAGTTGACCTCACAGCATGTCTTTCGGGAGTTGTGGGAGAAAACCGGAGCACCCGGAGGAAACCCACGCAGACACGGGGAGAACGTGCAGGCTCCGCACAGACAGTGACCCAAGCCGGGAATCGAACCTGGGACTCTGGCGCTGTGAAGCAACAATGCTTACCTCTGTGCTACCGTGGGCCAAACCTCTTATTTTGTCTTCCCCAATGTCTCCGACTATTGCAGATTTCAGTTTGTTGTGAGAGTTGGTGTTGACAGGCCGGGTGACCACCTCAACAAGCTTCGACTGTACCACGAAGGGACAACTCACGGCAAACCGTTCCATTTTCTAACCCCTTTAAATTGAAACCTAATCCCCATTCACTTTGGAATTTGACAAAACAAAAGTCACTGAAGCTCGTCTCTGACAAGATGGAAACAGTAGAAGTTTTTAAAAAATGACTTAAAAAAACAAGCTTTCTTTTTTTTAAAACCCCCAAAATCTGTGTCAGTTTGGGGTCAGCTTCATACAACCAGTTGCATTTGGTGAGGCAATTATTTCACTAGCTGAGCAATTCCCTCCCTCGCAGATTTCAAACTTCGCTCAGGAGCCTCTACCATCTTCCTGGGTGGTGGCAACGCTATGATGTCCTGAATACCAATAGTGAAACCGAACATATGTGAGCCTTTCTTAATCCTGCTAATCTGCCTTCAGAAAAAAAAAACCTCTCTGAAAGTGTAGGCAACATCCAGATCTAAAAAGCGACTGAGCATTTTAATGACAAATAATCTTTGTAAAGAAGTGCCTCGGCTGGAGACGGAGTTTATAAACTGCAGCAGGTAGAAATAACCGCTGTATTACCTCATGTAATCTCCACCATTCAGCGTCAGATTAAGTTTGAATGGGGTGCGAAATAGACTTCTCTTTAAAACAGGAGGCTTTGTCCCGGTAGCGACTATTAAGCAGTAATTAGTTGTGACACAGAATTACCAGTGGCACAATTGTAGCTAGGTTCTTACAAGGGCTTTGCACTGATTAGGAAAATGAATAGACTTTACTGATTTTTCTCCTTCAAATTTCATCTGGATGTGAAAGTTATTGGGGTTTCTTTGGCAGTATGTTACCTCAGAATTCACTGACGAGACTTGGGTAACTTGCCGTCATTAATTAGCATCCTCATTTTTTTCAGCCTCGGTTGGTGTTCTTGTTAACAGCAGCGAGGACATTGTGATGCCAAGCCTATCATACTGGGTGTCACGTTATGCTCCTTCCTGTCTCCAGTAAACCAAGAACGGAATTGCAATGGACCATTTGTAATGCACAACCAGGCAACCCAAGCCTAAAATATACCATTGAGGAAAAGAAGTACTAACGTTCCCCTGGCATTTAAATTCATCCTGACTTCTTGAATCCCATAGCATAGTTACGTAATCTGGGTGCCTAGTTTCCAATCCAGTTGCCTCCCAAAATATAGCTTAAATCGAGAGCAATAGTATAGCTCCTCTGTTGCACCTGGCTGCATTTCTAAAGCTAATGATGATCTTCAGATAGCAGCATGTTGTCACCATGTGGACAGCTCTCATCACCCTGCCAGCAGGGTGGCTGCATTAGTCTCCAGTCAAAGACCAGAGCCGCCATTCAGTGGCACAATGTTTTTCTCTCTTCTCTTCCCCGTACATCGGATTTTCAGATGTGGTGGTGGTACTTTTCAATTGAGGCCTTGTTCAGTTTTGCCTGAACACAATGGAGCAAGCTTTATACAATTCATCCGATACAGTTTATTATTCCTTTCTGTCACATATGTCAAATGGAGAGGCATTTGTAGGAGTCACCCCCAACCCCCACCCACCCACCCCCCACAAGACGAATTAAACCTAGGATCCTAACTCAGGAAAGTAAGTTGATCGGAGGTTTAGAGAATGACTGCTGCGGTGCCCAGCTCCAAACCCTGCACTCTCTTGGGCTGTAGGTCTCTATTGGGAGCCCAAGATTGATGAATTTCAACAGCATGAAATGTATCTTTTATTGAAACGGTTTCTGCAATTAATGAACGATGAAATCAGGTTTCGAAGAAATTGCACGTAACCAAGCCATGCGTTCCCACGATTTTGCAGTAGTTGTGGAGAAAAACAAGCATTGCACTGTTTTATTTTGATTAAAATGAGGAATTTCAGAGCCTAATCTGCACAAATACTTACACAAAAATAGCAAAGTACTGCGGATGCTGGAATTTGAAACAAGACCAGAGAATGCCTGAAAACCTCAACCGGTCTGGCAGCATCAGTAGGGAGAGAAAACAAGAGTTAACGTTTCCAGTCTGCATGAGCTTTCTTCAGAACTAGAGAGGGACAAATGCTATTATGTATAAGAGGGGCTGCAACGGCTGGAACAGTGGTTAGTGGGAGCTGGAAAAGATTGCAATAAAGATGCAGCACATTTTAAGAAAAAGTGACAGATGGCCCAGCGGAGGGGGGGCTGTTTTTTTGCACAGGGACAAAAAAATGTTTGAGATATTAAAAAAACGGTCGCGATGGAGGAGAAAGGTTCCAGTCAAAATTTGTTGAGCTCAATGTTGAGTCCTGAGGACTGTAACGTACCTCATCAGAAGGTGAGGCGGTGCCCCCTCAGTTTGCTCCGGGTTTCATTGGAGCATTGCAACATGCCAAGGATGGACACATGGGCATGAGAGCAAGATGCTGAGTTTGAAATGACAAGCAGCCAGGTGGTTGGGGTTATTCTTTCAGGCTGAGCAACGGTGGTCACTCAGTATGCATTTAGTCACACCAATGTAGAGAAGACCGCGTTTGAAGCAGCAAATACAGTGGAATAAATTGAACGAGGTGCAAGTGAAATGCTGTTTCACCTGAAAAGAGAGTTTGGGGCCTTGAATGGTGAGGAGGGAGATAAAGAGGCAGATGTTGCACCTTCTGCGATTGCATGGGAAGGTATTGCGGGAAGGGGATGTGGAGTTGGGCATGATGGACGAGTGGACCAAGATATCACGAGGGAGCGCTTCCTGTTGAATGCTGACAGGGGGATGAGGGAAAGATGTGTTTAGTGGTGGCACCATGCTGGAGTTGGCAGAAATACACACACACACAAAAGCACGCACACACACGCAGATGGGTTTGCTATCTGGGAAATATGGTAGTTTAGCATCGGTAACACAGTGGTTAGCACTGTTGCTTCACAGCGCAGGGACCTGGGTTCAATTCCCGGCTCTGGTCACTGTCTGTGCGGAGTCTGCATGTTCTCCCTTTGTCCGGGTTTCCTCCGGGTGCTCCGGTTTCCTCCCACAAGTCCCGAAAGACATGCTTGTTAGGTGAATTGGACATTCTGAATTCCTCCTCAGTGTACCAGAACAGCCGCTGGCGTGTGGCGACGAGGGGATTTTACAGTAACTTCATTGCAATGTTAATGTAAGCCTACTTGTGACACTAATAAAGATTATTATTATTTTTCGATCCTTAGATCTACTAGGCTGTATTAAACAGTACTGCAAACTTTGTTTCCTGAGAAGTAAGGGCCTTACAGAGTGTTACACAATTAGGGTTGAGTAAAGGGAAGGTGTTCTATGAAATCCTTACCGTATCATATTTTAAATATAAATTGCGTTTGGCATATGCTAATAAAGCACATGGTGTGACATTTTGCACATTTATGTCGTGTTGGATGTTCTGCTGCACAAATGATCCAACACGGCTGTAGATGGTACAACTCTGTTTTATTGTCTTAACAACGGTTACAACTAACTGCTGGCTTGGGTACGTGCTTCACCAGCTAACCTGTGGACCCAGCCCTTTCACTATCTTAGTGAGGCACTCAGCACATGGACTATGTCTGAGTGGCACGCTGTGAGCTCTGTGCTCTGAGCTGTCTCCTGGTAGAATGAGCGGGAACTGTGGTGTTCCTTGTTTTATAGTGCGTGTGCTCTCACTGGTGATTGGCTGCGATGTTATGTATGTGCTGGTTGGTCCAACTGCCTGTCCATCAGTGTGTGTGTGATTGCACCATGATATGTTGATGTGGATATCATGACATTCCCCCCTTTCACAAAGGATATGTGCCTACATGCTAATAAATAGAAATGTGTACTGAGTGCATCTGAGTATGTGTGTGCAATATTTACAACATGTACATGAGGCTGAACTATATACAGAGGAAGGTGTGAGGTGCAGCAGAACAACGAGGTTGTACCAATAACAGAACAAATGCAATCAGCAAACGACGAGAGAAAACCTCTGGAACAATGAACGACAAGAAAAGAAACTCATTAACAGTACTGTAAAACAATTCAGTGAGTCCAATGTGCTAACAGGTTCATAAGTCAAGTCTCTCAGGCGGGCGACGAATTCGGGTTGACCGCCTCAAGGGTGGGTCAGGATCCACGGGCTGAGGAATGGGCCTGGCCACGGGCGAGAGAGGAAAAGGCAGAGTGGCAGGAAGCTCAACAAAGTCGACATCAGGGACAATAGGAGGGCGTGGCACCAGTGCATGATCTCGTAGCGAGCGTGGAACCAGACAAAGGGCCCGCCGATTACGGCAGCGAATGGAGCCATCAGGCATGCGAACCAGGAATGAGCGGGGAGCCACGTGGCTGCTGACCAGCCACCCTCCGGTAGGTGTATGCGGACGTTGTCTCCAGGCGCCAGGGCAGGAAGATCAGTCGCCCGAGCGTCATGCGCCACCTTCTGCTGAGCACGCTGTTGTTGCATCCTTCGCAATACTGGAGCATGGTCGAGGTCAGGAGCATGAATGGATGGCACAGTGGTTCTGAGGGTGCGACCCATCAACAGCTGGGCTGGCGAGAGGCCCGTGGACAGTGGGGCGAAGCGATAGGTCATAGGGCTAAATAGAAGTCAGATCCGGCATCAGCAGCCTTGCAGAGGAGCCGCTTCACAATGTGGACGCCCTCTTCCGCCTTGCCATTCGACTGGGGATGCAAGGGACTGGACGTCACGTGCGTGAAGTTGTATGAAGTGGCAAAGGAAGACAATTCTTGGCTCGCAAAGCAAGGCCCGTTGTCAGACATGACTGTGAGCGGAATTCCATGGCAAGCAAAGGTTTCTTTGCATGCCCGGATGACAGCTGATGACGTAGTGTCGTGGAGGCGATAATTTGAGAAGTAGTCAATAAGAATAACGTAGTCCCTGCCGAGCGCATGAAAGAGGTCCACGCCCACCTTCGCCCAGGGGGACGTGACCAACTCATGGGGCTGAAGGGTCTCAGTGGATTGCGCCGGCTGAAACCTTTGGCAGGTGGGGTAGTTGAGCACCATGTTGGCGATGTCGTCGCTGATGCCCGGCCAGTACACAGCTTCTCGGGCCCTCCGCCTGCACTTTTCAACTCCGAGATGGCCTTTGTGCAGTTGTTCGAGGACAAGCCGGTGCATGCTGTGTGGGATCACAATCCGGTCCAACTTCAAGAGGACACCATCAATGACAGCCAAGTCGTCCCGGACTTTGTAAAATTGTGGGCACTGCCCTTGAGCCACCCTTTCGTCATGTGGCGCATCACACGCTGTAGAAGGGGGTCAGCCGCAGTCTCACGGCGAATGTGGGCCAGACGTGCGCCAGTGGCCGGCAGATTGGCCGATGTGAATGCTACTTTTGCGTCGACCTGACAAACGAACCCCTCCGAGTCGGGCGGTGTGTTGACCGCCCTGGACAGAGCATCTGCGATGATGAGATCCTTCCCCGGGGTGTAGACAAGTTGGAAGTCGTACCTCCGGAGCTTGAGCAGAATGCGCTGGAGGCGAGGGGTCATATCGTTGAGGTCCTTCTGAATGATGCCGACCAGGGGGCGATGGTCGGTCTCCACAGTGTACTGCGGACCATATACATAATCGTGAAACTTGTTGATGCCGGTCAACAGGCCTAGGCACTCCTTCTCAATCTGCGCATAGCGTTGTTCAGTGGGGGTCATGGACCGTGACGCATAGGCGACCGGGGCCCATGATGCGGTGTCATCCCATTGCAGGAGTACCGCCCCAATGCCGGACTGGCTGGCGTCAGTTGAGATCTTTGTTTCCCGTGTGGTATCGAAAAACGCCAGTACCGGGGCGGTGGTGAGCTTGACCTTGAGCTCCTCCCATTCACTCCGGTGTGCGGGCAGCCACTGGAATTCCGGAGGCACCAGTGTCCAGGCGAAATGTGATCTGTGATCGGTTGACCGTTAGGGTGGCACACCACTCATCGCCGGATCAATGCTGTACACTGGCAGCGGCTGATGGTTCCGACTTGGGGACATCCGGTTCTTGTGGATTACCGCAACGCGGAAGGGTTCCCTGTCTTCGGTGTCGCTGGTCTGCATACTGTCTGGATATGACTCAGTGTAGGGGGGCTGAATCGCCCGCATGTCCCTGCGAGGCTGGCGGTATTGTTGGGAGTTGGCAGGTTGAGCTGCTCGACAGCAGGCAGCGTTGTGGCCCATCCTGCCACAGTGGAGGCATTGTCGCGCTTTGGCTGGACATTGCCGCTTTAAGTGGGCGGAGCCACAGTTGCCACACGTCATGAAGTCATGGCGTTCGTTGCACCACCGCGTATGCGCGGTGCGGTCCTGCGTAGAGCACGCCTATGCATCACGTCCCTCTGCGTCAACGTCCCCTCTTTTGGCGCATACAAGTGCGGGAGGCCTCGGAAAGCGCGCAAAATGGCCGTCCTCGTCCAGGCCGCGGACCGGGAGGAACCCGATCGACTGGACCCGCTCCGCCTCGTAGGACCCGTGCCGTGCCGTTTCGGCCACCTGGATTTGGGAGTACCAGCTGGTAGCGTTCTCATGGAGGACGCAGGTCTCGATGGCAGTCGCTAGGGTGAGGCGCTTTATTTTTAGGAGCTGCTGACGTAGGGTGTCCGAGATGACCCCAAAAACTATCTGATCCCATATCATGGAGTCGGAGATGTGTCAAGTAAGATTGGAAAGGCTCATCCTTACCCTGCAGGCGCTGCTGGAAGAGGTACCTCTCGAAGCTCTCATTGACCTCCACGCTGAAGTGTTCGTCGAACTTGAGAAGCACTGTCTTATATTTTGTTTTGTCCTCGCCTTCCGCGAATGCCAGGGAGTTATAGATGTGGATGGCGTGTTGCCCCGCCGTGGAGAGGAGGAGGGCGATCTTCCTATCTTAGTGAGGCATTCAGCACATGGACTATGTCTGAGTGGCACGCTGTGAGCTCTGTGCTCTGAGCTGTCCCCTGGTAGAATGAGCGGGAACTGTGGTGTTCCCTGTTTTATAGTGCATGTGCTCTCACTGGTGATTGGCTGAGATGTTATGTGTGTGCTGGTTGGTCCAATTGCCTGTCCATCAGTGTGTGTGTGATTGCACCATGATATGCTGATGTGGATATCATGACAATTTATGCTGACTGTATACCCAAATCTTGATGGATATATTTTCAAAGTTGAATAACTGGGGCTGCAAAGAAAGGTGGGGAAGTTGCAGTTTATAGCATAGACATCCTTGCTTTTCCGAAATGAATGGTAAGAAATGGCCAACGTGTTGAGAAGGCAAGCCCGAGCCAAATAATTCCTCTGTTTTATTTTTGTTTTATGTTTACTGTGAATTTTTGAAAAACAATCAAACTTTGACTCTTGTCCTTTATAATCCCTTAATGTTATCATCAAATTTTGATCATGCCTTTTTTTTTAACAGCCTAATGTCCATGCTCATTGGATTTGTTTTTTGTTTTCTAATCACAGTGGCAAATCTTAGCTGCGCTCTCTGACAACATCATCTGCAACCAGGAAACATACTGGAAGTGCATAGCTGGTCAATGGTAATCTGAAAGAGAGAGAAAAAGGCCAATAGAAGCTTCCTTGTTCTTTTTGAACAAGCTGCTGTGTGCTTTCAACATCGTTTGTGTGTCTATCGTCTATCATTCAGCACTTGCAAATTTTCATTTTTTACAATTGAAATCACAATCTCCTTAAAACTGTGACAACTATTAGTGTTAAATTGTTTTAGCGTCAACAGTATTATGAAGGAAGTGGCATCAAGCAATAGCTGATATCCTAAAAATTCTAGGAACATTTGGGCGTCATTCTCCGACCCCCCAGCGGGTCGAAGAATGGCCGTTGGCCGCCGTAAATCCCGCCCCCGCCGCCCGCCGAAGTCTCCGGTACCGGAGATTGGGCGGGGGCGGGAATCGAGCCGCGCCGGTTGGCGGGACCCCCCGCTCAATTCTCCGGCCCGGATGGGCTGAAGTCCCACCCAGAAATTGCCTGTCCCGCCGGCGTAAATTAAAGTTGGCCCACGCGGGACCAGGCGGCGTGGGCGGGCTCTGGGGTCCTGGGGGGGCGCGGGGCGATCTGACCCCAGGGGGTGCCCCCACGGTGGCCTGACCCGCGATCGGGGCCCATCGATCCGCGGGGGGGCCTGTGCCGTGGGGGCACTCTTTCCCTTCCGCCTCCGCCACGGCCTCCACCATGGCGGAGGCGGAAGTGACTCTCCCCATTGCGCATGCGCGGGAAACTGTCAGCGGACGCTGACGCTCCCGCGCATTCGCCGCCGCGAATGTCATTTCCGCTCCAGCTGGCGGGGCAACAAACGCCATTTCCGCCAGCTGGCGGGGCGGAAATCCCTCCGGTGTCGGCCTAGCCCCTCAATGTCGGGTCTCGGCCCCCAAAGATGCGGAGCCTTCCGCACCTTTGGGGCGGCGCAATGCCCGTCTGATTGGCGCAGTTTTGGGCGCCAGTCGGTGGACATCGCGCCGTTGGGGGAGAATTTCGCCCATTAATTTAGCATTCTGAAGTTACAGTTGGGTCCAGGCATGAATTACATTGTGTAGACAATGTGTGCTTAATATAACCGCATCCATTGAATCCCTATGGTTCAGAAGGCTTCCATTCGGCCCAACGAATCTGCATCAACCCTCTGAAAGAGCATCCTACCTCGGCCCACTCCCCCACCCTATTCACGCAACCCTGTATATCTTCGGACATTAAGGGACAATTTATCATGGCCAATCCAGCTAACCTGCGTATCTTTGGATTGTGGGAGGAAACCGGAGCACCCGGAGGAAACCCACGCACACACGGGGAAACTTTATAGAGCCAATCACCCAAAGCAGGAATCGAATCCAGATCCCTGGCACTGTGGCAGCAGTGCTAACCACTGGGCCACTCATTCTAAAGGGTGGAGAACATAATTAGGAAATGGGAACAGGAGTGGGTCTATTCAGCCTCGCAAACCAAGATCATGGCTGAAGTACAACCCAACTCCGTTTACCCACCTTACACTGTACCATAATGAACATTGGTATTATCTGCAAGTGAATGTGATTGCTAAATAATGGTGAAATCAATAATATTTTTGATAGGATTAATCAAATGTCATAGTTTTTATTTTGTAACAAGAGAAATCTGTTTTGTATTTTCAATACATTTCTTACTAACTGGAGTCTGTGAATATGTAGAGAAGCACAGCTGTGAATACAGTATTAGATATTGCAAGTATCTCACATTTGAAACTGCTCTGTATTTCATTTTGCATTGATCTACCTAGGTTTTCCAGGAGGCCAATGTTTTCATTGACAAGCAAAATGTAGAAGTTAGAGTATTGCATTGGAAATTCTGATACAAAATGAAATAGTTGGTGGGAAAAATGCCAAAGGTAAAATCATTCCAATAAAATGCTGATTCCAATTGCAAGTTGATCTAGAATCTTGAGTTTATTCATGTGATTGCAGACAGTGTCTTCAAATGCCTCAGTAGATTAATGCAATGGCCAAGGTGGTATTTAGTCATAGAGATCAGGAAGATCCTAGGTTTGGTCTCTTATCTGTGCTAAGTTACCAGAGCTCAGCATGGATGGTATTAGGGAATGTTATAATTGGCCACAGCGCCCTTGATGAAGATGGTGGGGAAGCATCTTTGGGGAACATCAGGATACTTTCTCCTGTTCACTGTTGAGTTACTATTGGCAGGTGTTTGTATGGCAAGTGAGGGTTAGTCTGTGCTTGGCAATTATGCACCCCACAGCCAAATAGTCTGCTGATATTCATATCAATGATTGGAGGTAAGGAACTACCATTTGATGGAGATACTCCAAATCACTGTGCTATTTAATGAAAAAAACACTGATTCAATTCTGTGATTCTCAGGAGGTAGGATTTGCAAGTTCCCAGAGAGAAAAGAAGGGTAATATCATAATTTGAGCTATCTTGGCATATTCTCATAGACTCTCTGCTAGTAAGGCATGTCACAGGAAGAGACTTGAGAGTGCATGACTGTTAGCTATCATTGTTGTCATCCAGAAGGAAAATGCACGGGGTGGGGGGGGGGGGGGGGGGGGGTGGTCTTTAAAAAATAGGCAAGAAAATAGAAGAGTAACAATTTTTTAAATATAAAGCAGAGTCTGGACAGCATGGTAGGGTCAGAAAGAACTCTGTAAAGTAGCAGTCTAATGAATTATTAATAATAATATCACTTATTGTCACGAGTAGGCTTCAATGAAGTTACTGTGAAAAGCCCCTAGTCGCCACATTCCAGCACCTGTTCAGGGAGGCCGGTACGGGAATTGAACCTGCGCTGCTGGCAGTGTTCTGCACTACAAGCCAGCTATTTAGCCCACTGTGCTAAACCAGCCCCTGTATTCAATGTATTTCTGTTATTAATAACACGATTAAGGATCTTTAGCAAGCGTTTGTATCTCGAGGTGAAACTAAGTCATTGTGTTGAGTAGATATAACAAGTAATTGGAACGTATTTATAATTAGAGCAAGGATATGAACTTCAGTGTTACAGGCAGGATCAGGAGGGTTGATTAAGGTATTTCGTACAGCATTTAGAAAGCAGCGTCACTGCAGTTGAGACAACTCCAATTCCATTGGGGCTTAAAATTAATTGGCAAACATCTAGAATTCAAAGCATTGGTCAGGAAGCAATTAACGCAATGGAAAATGAGGTGGCGAGATTATCAACCAGTTCTCTTCTCTGAAGCCACAGCTACAATTGATTATGACATCCAATGTCGTTCATAGATTGGTCGGTAGATGAAGGAAAAGGGGAAATGGGGACAGGATAGGGAAATTCGGAACATTTGCTCGCATGGTGGCTGAATGATGTCACCGATTGGTTGAACTGGATAGCCTAGTTTTCTTGTTATTATTTGTTTGTATCTATAATTACCCATTGAGGCACTTGTCATCCTCAAAGAGCGTCTGGGAATCATCCCATTTTAAAGTTATCCCCAGTGCTATTCAAAGCCCTGTGGCCCACTGTTAGCTTTATAGAATATGTTGATTACTCCAACGTATCCCACAGCCATCACTTTTATCCTTTAACACAATGCATGTCTCCTGTTGACTGGATTGAAGATAAGAACTAGGAGCAGGAGTCGGCAATTCAGCCCCTCGAGTCTGCTCCGCTATTCAATACTATCATGGCTGATCTCCTCTCAGCCCTACCTCCACTTTTCTGCTTGTTCTCCATAACCCTTCAACCCATTACTAATTAAAAATCTGCCCATATCCTCCTTAAATTTACTTAACGTCCCAGCATCCACCACACTCTGGGTAGTGAATTCCACAGATTCACAACCTTTTGAGAGAAGTAATTTCTCCACATCTCTGTGTTAAATCTGCTACCCCTTATCCTAAAACTCTGACCTCTCATTCTAGATTGCCCCAGAAGAGGAAACATTCCCTCTGCGTCTACATTGTCACTACCTTTTATCATAGAGTCATAGAGTAATAGATGTTTACAGCATGGAAACAGGCCCTTCGGCCCAGCTTGTCCATGCCGCCCAGTTTCTATCACTAAGCTAGTCCCACTTGCCTGCATTTGGGCATATCCCACTATACCCACCCTGCCCATGTATCTGTCTAACTTTTTGAAAGGAAAAAATTGTACCCGCCTCTACCACTGCCTCTATCTGCTCATTCCAGATGCTCAGTACCCTCTGTGTGAAAGAATTTCTCTTATGGGGCGTCATTCTCCGACCCCCCGCCGGGTCGGAGAATCGCCGGGGCTTGCGTGAATCCCGCCCCCACCGGTTGCCGAAGTCTCCGGCACCGGAGATTCGGCGGGGGCGGGAATCGCGCGCGCCGGTTGGCGGGCCCCCCCGCTCGATTCTCCGGCCCGGATGGGCCGAAGTCCCGCTGATAAATTGCCTGTCCCGCCGGCGTGGATTAAACCACCTTTTGAACGGCGGGACAAGGCGGCGTAGGCAGGCTCCGGGGTCCTGGGGGGGGCGCGGGGCGATCTGGCCCCGGGGGGTGCCCCCACGGTGGCCTGGCCCGCGATCTCCACCATGGCAGAGGCGGAAGAGACTCCCTCCACTGCGCATGCGTGGGAAGCTGTCAGCGGCCGCTGACGCTCCCGCGCATGCGCCGCCCGGGGATGTCATTTCCGCGCCAGCTGGCGGGGCAACAAAGGCCGTTTCCGCCAGCTGGCGGGGCGGAAATTCCTCCGGCGCCGGCCTAGCCCCTCAATGTTGGGGCTCGGCCCCCAAAGATGCGGAGCATTCCCCACCTTTGGGGCGGCGCGATGCCCGTTTGATTGGCGCCGTATTGGGCACCAGTCGGCGGACATCGCGCCATTTCGGGAGAATTTCGCCCTTGGTCTCCATTGTATATCTCCCCTCTCACCTTAAACCTTTGCCTTATAGTTCTAGGCTCCTCTACCTTTGGGAAAAGATGTTGACTATCATCTTATATACCTCAATTAGGTCTCCTCTCATTCTTCTAAACCCAGGAGAGTATATGCTTAAACCGCTCAATCTCTTCATAAGGCAAACCCCACGGGCGGGATTCTCCAACCCCCCGGCGGGTCAGGGAATTGCCGGGGGCGGCGTAAATCCTACCCGGCCGCCCCGCGATATTCTCCGGCACCCCCAAAATCCCGTCGTCGTGAATTACACCGTGCACCTCGGAGAATGTCGTGGGCCGGCGCAACGCAACGGGCCCCTGGACCACCGCAATTCTCCGGGCCGGATGGGCCAAAGTCGTCACGCCGCGGTAAATCAAACCACCTATTTAACGGCGTCAACCAGTCGTGATGGTTGACGCCGGCCAGCGCGGAGGTAGGGGTCAGTATGGGGCGGCCGCCAGGGAAGTGGTGACACGGTCGCAGGTGGTGGAGGGGATCGCAGGAGCCGTTGGAGTGTGTGTGCTGGGGGGGGGGGGAGGGGCTGGGGGGAGGAAGGGGCTGAGGGGAGGGGCTAAAGGGGGAAGGAGGGGCTGTGGGGGGAGTGGCTGGGGGGGGAGGGAGGGGCATGGGGAGGGAGCAGTTGGGGGAGCGGAGGGGAGGGGGAGGGGAGGGGAGGGGAGGGTGCGTGATGGCGAGGGTGCGTGATGGAGAGGGTGCGTGCCGAGGAGGAGGGGGGGGGCGTTGGCGAGGGTGCGTGCCGGGGAGGAGAGGAGGGGGGCCGGGAAGGGCGAGTGATGGAGAGGGTGCGTGCCGGGGAGGAGAGGGGCCGGGGTTGGGGAGGGTGTGTGCCGGGGAGGAGAGGGGGGGCGGTTGGGGAGGGTGTGTGCCGGGGAGGAGAGGAGGGGGGCCGGGAAGGGCGAGTGATGGAGAGGGTGCGTGCCGGGGAGGAGAGGGGCCGGGGTTGGGGAGGGTGTGTGCCGGGGAGGAGAGGGGGGGCGGTTGGGGAGGGTGTGTGCCGGGGAGGAGAGGGGGGGTGGGATTGGGGTTGGTGCGTGCCAGGGAGGGGGGGGAGGGAGGGGCGTGGTGGCCATCTGGCCATGTGTCAGCTGGCAACAGTCGCGACCATGCAGCCCATGGCACCTGGCTGCGGGGGGGGGGGGGGTTGGGGGGGGGGGTGGGTATGGGCAATGCTGACATGTCGTCTATCCGCCTCACCCCCACCCCCTGCAGGCCGTTATTTTTGGTCATCACCCAGCGACATTGGCCGCCGTGGCGGGAGCCGCACTTCTACATGTTGGCCCGGGGGAGCTGGAGCAGGAGCGTGCCAGGGAGGCGGCGGAGGCTGCCGCAGAGGAGCGTGCCGCAGGGAGGCAGCTGGCAGCTGCCCAGGCTGGAGGGCCACCAGCACGACAGGACCAGGAGGAGGAGGAGGTGGTGGTGCCACGGTGATGGAGACGCCGATGAGGCCCCGTGTCTACCGGCCCCGCTCGTCGTACCAGGACCTCATGGACTGGGCATGCAGGAGGAGACTCTGAATGAGCCGGGAAACCATGGCACACACCTGCCACCTGATGGCACACCTGGCACCACGTGGCACTGGGGGAGGACACACTCTCCCTGTGGCTGTCAAGCTTACGGTGGCCCTGAACTTCTATGCCACGGGATCATTCCAGGCGCTGCGTGGGGACCAGTCCGGCATCTCGCAGGTATCGGTGCGCCGGTGCATCCGGGCAGTGACAGATACCCTTTATGCCATTGCGGACCGCTACATCCAGTTCCCTGTGGACCGGGCCAGCCAGGATGCCCGGGCAGCGGGCTTCACTGCGGTAGCCAGGATGCCCATGGTCCAGGGGGCGATCGATGGGATGCATGTCACCGTGCGGCCACCTGTGGATAACAGAGCCGTGTTCACGAATAGGAAGGGGACCTATTCCATGAACATTCAGGTGGTCTGCGCCCGGTACCCAGGCAGTGTACACGACTCATTTGTATTGGCGCAATCTTTCATCCCCACCATGTTCGAGGGACGCCCCCACCTGCTGAGGGGCTGGTTGCTGGGCGAAGGGTTACCTGTTGCGGTCGTGGTTGATGACGCCTATACGGAGGCCACAGACTGACGTGGAGAACCGCTACAATGATGCCCATGCAGCGACCAGGGGTGTGATAGAGAGGAGCTTTGGGCTGCTAAAGATGTGCTTCAGGTGCCTGGACCGCTCTGGAGGGGCCCTCCAGTACCCGTCAGATAGGGTCAGCCGCATCATTCTGGTCTGCTGCGTCCTGCACAACATAGCCCAGCAGAGGGACGATGTGCTGCAGGCAGAGGAGGGGGAAGGAGAGGAACAGCAAGATGAGGCGCAGACCACCACAGATGAGGAAGATGGGGCAATGGTCAGGACAGATGGGCTGGACATGGACGGGCAGCTGCCCACCGTTACCGGCTGGGCCAGCGGGCACGGGACAGGCTGATAGCCGCCCGGTTCATGGATGAGGGGGGAGTGGGAATGGCCGAGTATGGGCACAGACTGCACAGTACGGCACCAGCCTACCACCCTCACTCCACCCACCCAACAACAACCACCCTCACCCCACCCACCCAACTCAAACCACCCTCACCCCACCCACCCAACACCAACCACCTGCACCCCACCCGCATGCACACCACCCCTCCATTGCACATCCACCTGCGGCACAACGGGCCGGGCTCACACGGTCGCCGGTGGAAGCGTGTCTATTGCAGGCCAGGGAGGATGATGCCAACCCGCTCTGCGATGAGCTCCTGGCTCCACATCGTTGGACGATGTCTGACCCATGGCCACAGTACCACCCTCCACCCGGACCGTCCCTGCATGCGGCCGTGACACTGCAGCGCACGGTCCCGTCCTCTGCCCGGGTGGGTGGCAAGGGCGACTCGGGGGAGGGGGGCACACTCACCTGAGGCCGACGTTCTATCACCCCTCACACACACACACACATTGGCGCTCACCTCACACCACATCCCCGCACGTATCGGAAAGAGCACAAAGGCTTCTGTAGGTGTGAAAGTAATTTTAATGACAAACAGTCCAGGTACGTGCCCTTGCCCCAGAACTAATCTGTGCCCTGCACCCGTGCCAACTTACTCAGTGTCTAATTTTTTGGCCTTATAACTACGTCTAGGTGGTTCCCCAGACGGTACAGCAGAACTGGAGGTGGACTCCTGTGATTCCTGCCCTGTGACTAGGGACCCCTTTGGCGGCCGTTTCCTTGGGCGGCCCGGCCTAGATGGGCCAGGCTGCGGCTCGGGCGACTGGGATGGCGAGCTGCCAGCCTGTCCTGCCCGTTGCCCACCAGATGCACTTGGGACGGAATGGGGGGAGTCCGAGGTGTCGCGGTGTTCCGGGACCTCCTGTACAGGGGTCCCGGAACGGGCGCCAGCACCTCCTCCTCCCTCGGGGTGCCCGATGGCCCCCGGCCTCTACATGGGCCGGGGATGCGAACGGAACGGGTACCCGACGCCCCCCCCCCCCCCCCCCCCCCCCACCGACACCTGGCCCTGCCAGTCCTGGAGGCCCGCTCTGGTATCAACAAGGGTCTGCAAGTTTGCAGCCATGGAGTTCAGGGATTTGGCCATCCCTGTCTGGGCGACGCCGGCCAGCACCTGGGCAATGGCGCCAATGCCCTCAGCGATGGCCTGCAGAGATTGGGCCATTGCCTGCTGAGACTGGGGTCATGGCATTGAGCGCCTCTGTGATCTACTGCTGGCTCTCGCTCATGGCTGCCTGTGAGAGGGCAGCCATGTCCAGGGCCACGAAAGCCCCACACCTTGCGTACTGCGATCCATGTCTGACACCGTCGCATCCATTGCCTCGACTGCGGACGCCACCCGTACGGTGTCAGCCTGGGTGGCACGCATGACCGGCACCACTACCTGCTCCTGCACGCGGGTGGACTCCTCCACCTTTGTCTGCAGCTGCCGCAAGCCGGCTGTCACCCCCTTCGATCGTCCCTTGGTCCGTGACTGCATCGGGTCTACGGGTGGGTGTGGTAACTCCAGGAACCTGGACTCGTCTGGGCAGCAGATGATTGCCTGCGCCGGGCTGCCCTCCGACTGCTCGGTCCCTTGGCTGCTCCTGCCTCCACCTGCTGTACCGGGACGGCTGTGTTGCGTGCACCAGTTAGTGTCCCAGATGCCTCATCGCTAAAGTGCCCAACCGAGGTCAGTGTCTCTGCGATGGTGGAGGGTGTAGGAGATAGCATTTGCGTGATGTCGTGCTCCTCATCCGACCCAAAGTCTGGGGTCCCCTGGAGTGGTGATTCCTGTCCATCCGTCCCCTGTGTGTGGGTGTCCTGTGTGTCAGTGTCCTGTGTGTCAGTGTCCTGGGCGTCAGTGTCCTGGGCGTCAGTGTCTTGTGTGTCAGTGTCTTGTGTGTCAGTGTCCTGTGTGTCAGGGTCCTGTGTGTTAGGGTCCTGTGTGTTAGGGTCCTGTGTGTCAGTGTGCTGTGTGTCAGTGTCCTGTGCATCAGTGTCTTGTGTGTCAGCGTCCTGGGCGTCCGTGTCCTGTGCGTCAGTGTCCTGTGCGTCAGTGTCCTGTGCGTCAGCGTCCTGGGCGTCAGCGTCCTGTGTGTCAGTGTCCTGTGAGTCAGTGTCCTGTGAGTCAGTGTGCTGTGTGTCAGTGTCCTGTGTGTCAGTGTCCTGTGTGTCAGTGTCCTGGGCGTCAGTGTCTTGTGTGTCAGTGTCCTGTGTGTCGGTGTCCTGTGCATCAGTGTCCTGTGTGTCGGTGTCCTGGGTCGGCTGTGACGGGGGCCTGTTGCTGTGGCTGCCCTCCTCGTTGCAGGGTGTGGCCCGCCGGCGTAGCCGCACTCGCACTAGATGTGGGCGGCGTCCGCCTGGTGCTCCGGGTCTGTCCCTGGCTCGTGGCCGCCCTGGAACGTCCTGGGGGCAGCATCCGCCTGATGGGCCGGGTCTGTCCCCCCATCTCCCATATCCCCCCCTACCCCCTTTTCCCCCCTTCCCCCATATCCCCCCTACCCCCATATCCCCTCTTCCCCCATATCCCCCCATATCCCCCTTCCCCCATATCCCCTTCCCCCCATATGCCCACATATCCCCTTCCCCATATCCCCGTTCCCCATATCCCCGTTCCCCCATATTCCCCCTTCCCCTTTCCCCCCTTCCCCCATATCCCCCTTCCCCCATATTCCCCTTTCCCCCATATCGCCCCATATCCCCCTTCCCCCATATCCTCTTTCCCCCATATGCCCCCATATCCCCTTCCCCATATCCCCTTTCCCCATATCCCCTTTCCCCCATATCCCCATTCCCCATTCCCCCATAGCCCCCCATATCCCCCCTTCCCCATAATCCCTTTCCCCCATATCCCCCTTCCCCCATATCCCCCCTTCCCCATATCCCCACTGTGATATGGGGAAGGGGGATATGTGGGAAGGGGGATATGGGGAAGGGGAATATGGGGAAGGGGATATGGGGGAAGGGGGATAAGGGGATGGGGGATATGAGGAAGGGGGATATGGGGGGATATGGGGAAGGGGGGATATGGGGAAAGGGGAGATGGGGGAAGGGGACATGAGGGAAGGGGAAATGGAGGAAGGGGGATATCGGAGAAGGGGGATATGGGGAAAGGGGGGATATGGGGGAAGGGGGGATATGAGGAAGGGGATATGGGGAAGGGGATATGGAGGAAGTGGGATATGGGGATTGAGGACATGGGGGAAGGGGGATATGGGGAAGGGGATAGGGGGGAAGGGGGATATGGGGAAAGGGGGATATGAGGAAGGGGGATATGGGGGATATGGGGAAGGGGGGATATGGGGGATATGGTGGAAGGAGGGATATGGGGGAAGGAGGATATGGGGGAAGGAGACATGGGGAAGGGGGATATGGGGGAAGGGGGATATGGGGGAAGGGGATATGGGGGAAGGGGGATATGGGGAAATGGGGGAAGGGGGGATATGGGGAAGGGGGATATGGGGGATATGGGGAAAGGGGGATATGAGGAATGGGGATATGGGGGGATATAGGGAAGGGGGTATGGGGAAGGGGGATATGGTGGAAGGAGGGATATGGGGGAAGGGGGATATGGGGGAAGGAGACATGGGGAAGGGGGATATGGGGGAACTGGGGATATGGGGGGATATGGGGAACGGGTGATATGGGGAAGGGGATATGGGGGAAGGGGAACATGGGGGAAGGGGAACATGGGGGAAGGGTATCTGGGGGAATATGGGGGAAGGGAGGATATGGGGAAGGGGATATGGGGAAGGGGATATGGGGAAGGGGGGACATGGGGAGGGGGGATATGGGGAAGGAGTTTTATGGGGAAGGGGGATATATGGGAAGGGGATATGGGGGGATATGGGGAAGGGGGACATGGGGGAAGGGAGGATATGGGGAAGCGGGGCTATGGGGGAAGGGGGATATGGGGAAGGGGATATGGGGGAAGGGGGGATATGGGGAAGGAGTTTTATGGGGAAGGGGGATATATGGGAAGGGGGATATGGGGAAGGGGGGACATGGGGGAAGGGAGGATATGGGGAAACGGGGCTATGGGGGAAGGGGGATATGGGGAAGGGGGATATTGGGGAAGGGATATGGGGGAAGGGGGGATATGGGGAAGGCGGATATGGGGAAGTGGGTATATGGGGGAAGCGGGGCTATGCGGAAGGGGATATGGGGGATGGGGATATGGGGAAGGCAGATATGGGGGAAGGGGGCATATGGGAGATATGGGGGAAGGGGCAAAATGGGGGAAGGGGATATGGGGAAGGGGGGATATCGTGGAAGGGGGACATGGGGAGGGGGATATGGGGAAGGAGTTTTATGGGGAAGGGGGATATATGGGAAGGGGGATATGGGGGATATGGGGAAGGGGACATGGGGAAGGGAGGATATGGGGAAGCGGGGCTATGGGGGAAGGGGGATATGGGGAAGGGGGATATGGGGGAAGGGGGGATATGGGGAAGGAGTTTTATGGGGAAGGGGGATATATGGGAAGGGGGATATGGGGGATATGGGGAAGGGGGGACATGGGGGAAGGGAGGATATGGGGAAGCGGGGCTATGGGGGAAGGGGGATATGGGGAAGGGGGATATTGGGGACGGATATGGGGAAGGGGAACATGGGGGAAGGGGAACATGGGGGAAGGGTATCTGGGGGAATATGGGGGAAGGGAGGATATGGGGAAGGGGATATGGGGAAGGGGGGACATGGGGAGGGGGGATATGGGGAAGGAGTTTTATGGGGAAGGGGGATATATGGGAAGGAGGATATGGGGGATATGGGGAAGGGGGACATGGGGGAAGGGAGGATATGGGGAAGCGGGGCTATGGGGGAAGGGGGATATGGGGAAGGGGAATATGGGGAAGGAGTTTTATGGGGAAGGGGGATATATGGGAAGGGGGATATGGGGGATATGGGGAAGGGGGGACATGGGAAGGGAGGATATGGGGACGCGGGGCTATGGGGGAAGGGGGATATGGGGAAGGGGGATATTGGGGAAGGGATATGGGGGAAGGGGAACATGGGGGAAGGGGGGATATGGGGAAGGCGGATATGGGGAAGTGGGTATTTGTGGGAAGCGGGGCTATGTGGAAGGGGATATGGGGGATGGGGATATGGGGAAGGCAGATATGGGGGAAGGGGGCATATGGGAGATATGGGGGAAGGGGCAAAATGGGGAAGGGGATATGGGGAAGGGGGGATATCGTGGAACGGGGACATGGGGAAAGGGGTGATATGGAAGAAGGCAATATGGGGAAGTGGGTATATGGGGAAGGGGGATATGGGGGATATGGTGGAAGGGGGATATGGGGGGATATGGTGGAAGGGGGGATATGGGGGAACGGGGGATATGGGGGAAGGGGAATATGGGGAAAGGGAGATATGGGGAAGGGGAGATATGGGGAAGGGGATATGAGGGAAGGGATGAAATGGGGGGAAGGGCGATATGGGGGAAGGGGGATATGGGGAAAGAGGAGATATGGGGGAAAGGGGATATGGGGATAAGGGGGAAGGTGGATATGGGGGATATGGTGGAAGGGGGATATGGGGGGATATGGGGAAGGGGGATATGGGGGAAGGGGGATATGGTGGAAGGACGGATATGGGGAAGGGGACATGGGGAAGGAGACATGGGGAAGGGGGATGGGGGGATATGGGGAAGGGGTGATATGGGGAAGGGGGATATGGGGAAGGGGAATATGGAGGTAGGGGGGATATGGGGGAATATGGGGGAAGGGGGGATATGGGGAAGGGGATATGGGGAAGGGGGGACATGGGGAGGGGGATATGGGGGGATATGTGGGAAGGGGGGATATGGGGAAGGGGGATATGGGGGAAGGGGGGATATATGGAAGGGGGATATGGGGGAAGGGATGTAATGGGGATATGCGGGCAGGGAGGATATGGGGGAAGGGGGGACATGGGGAAGGGAGTGTATGGGGGAAGCAAGGCTATGGGGGAAGGGGGCTATGGGGAAGGGGATATGGGGGAAGGCAGTTATGGGGAAAGGGGGTATATGGGGGGATATGGGGAAGGGGCGAAATGGGGAAGGGGGGATATCAGGGAAGGGGGATATGGGGAAGGGGGACATGGGGGAAGGGGGATATGGGGAAGGCGGATATAGGGAAGTGGGTATATGGGGAAGCGGGGCTATGGGGAAGGGGGATATGGAGAAGGCAGATATGGGGAAGGGGGCATATGGGGGGATATGGGGGAAGGGGTGAAATGGGGGAAGGGGGATATGGGGAAGGGGATATTGGGAATGGGCAGATATGGGGGATATGGAGGAAGGTGGATATGGGGAAGTGGGTATATGGGGGAAGGGGGGATATGGGGGATATTGGGGAAGGGGGGATATGGGGGAATGGGGGATATGGTGGAAGGGGTGATATGGGGGGATATGGTGGAAGGGGGATATGTGGGAAGGGGGGATATGGGGAAGGGGAATATTGGGAAAGGGGGATATGGGGAAGGGGAGATATGGGGGAAGGGGGATGTGAGGGAATTGGTGAAAAGGGGGATATGGGGAAAGGGGGGATATGGGGAAGGGGATATCGGGAAAGGGGGATATGGGGAAGGGGAGATATGGGGAAGGGGGATGTGAGGGAATGGGTGAAAAGGGGGATATGGGGAAAGGGGGGATATGGGGAATGGGGGATATGGGGGATAAGGGGGAAGGGGATATGGGGTAGGGGGGATATGGGGAAGGGGGATATGGGGGAAGGGTGGATATGGGGAAGGGGAATATGGGGAAGGGGGATATGGGGTGATATGGGTGAAGGGTGGATATGGGGGAAGGGGGATATGAGGGAAGGTGTGAAATGGGGATTGGGGTATGGGGATGGGTGATATGGGGGTACAGGGATATGGGGACAGGGGGGATATGGGGGAAGGGAGGATATGGGGGAAGGGGGGATATGGGGAAGGGGATATGGGGAAGGGGACATGGGGAAGGGGATATGGGGATATGAGGGAAGGGGAAACAGGGGAAGGGGATATGGGGATGGGGGAAGGGGGTATGGGGAAAGGGGGGATATGGGGGAAGGGAGGATATGGGACAAGGGGGGATATGGTGGAAGGGGGATATGGGGAAGGGGGATATGGGGGAAGGGGGATATGGGGGAAGGGGGATATGGGGGAAGGGGGATATGGGGAAGGGGGATATGGGGGAAGGGGGATATGGGGACGGGGATATGGGGGAAGGCAGATATGGGGAAGGGGGATATGGGGTGATATGGGGAAGGGAGGGATATGGGGAAGGGGGGATATGGGGGAAGGGGGGATAGGCGGGATATTGGGGAATGGGGGATATGGTGGGAGGGGATATGAGGATATGAGGGAAGGGGAAACAGGGGGAAGGGGGATATGGGGGAAGGGGGTATGGAGAAAGGGGGGATAAGGGGGAAGGGAGGATATGGGACAAGGGGAATATGGTGGAAGGGGGATATGCGGAAGGGGGATATGGGGAGGGGGATATGGGGGTGATATGGGGGAAGGGGGATATGGGGGGAAGGGGATATGGGGGAAGGGGAAATGGGGAAGGGGATATGGGGAAGGGGGGATATGGGGAAGGGGATATGGGGAAGGGGATGGGGGAAGGGGATATGGGAAGGGAATGGGGGATATGGGGAAGGAAGGATATGGGGAAAGGGGGATATGGGGGAAGGGGGATATGGGGTATGTGGGAATATGGGGGAAGCAGGGATATAAGGGGAAGGGGATATGGGGGAAAGGGGGATATGGGGGAAGGCGGGTGGGGTAAATGGGGGCAGGCAGTGGGGTGTCTCACTTGGCGCTGCGTGGCGGGCGGCCATTTTGCCGGGTCTCCGGGGGGGCGTGTCTTTTGTGCAGTGACACCGCGTGGCGTCACTGACGGCGAGCACGTCCGTGATGGGTGATGCCATCGCGAATGGCGTCATGCCGCTACTAGCCCATTCCGAGGCGAAGAATTCGCGATGTTTCGGGGGGCCCACGCCGGAGTGATTTGCGCTGTTTGTGGCGCCGGGTTTTGGCCAATGCGCCGATTCATGGAGAATCCCGCCTGCTCTCAAATCAATCTAGTGAACCTTCTCTAAACTGCCTCTTTTGCAATTACAGCCCTCGTCAAAAACGGGGACTAAAACTGTACACAGTACTCCAGGTGCGCCCAGGTGTACCAATGCCTTGCAGCAAAACTTCCCTATTTTTATACACTATTCCTTTAGCTATAAATTTCCATTTGCCTTCCTTTTACCTGCTGTACCTGCATTCACTGGGCTCCCTGATCCCTCTGCACCGAAGCACTCTGAAGTTTCTTTCCATTTATATAATACATTGCTGTTCCATTTTTCCAACCAAAATGGATACCCACGTTAAACTCCATCTGCCACATTTTGGCCCACTCACCTAACCTATCTATATACATTTATAAATTTCTTATTTCTTCATTCCAACGTACTGTCCCACCTATTTTAATGTCATCTGCAAATTTGGCAATAGTACTTAATGAATCAAATTAATGAATATATATTTTAAATAGTTGGGCCCGAGGCCCGAACCCTGTGGCACCCTATTAGTTACATCTTGCCAACCAGAACAAGGCCCATTTATCCTGACTCTCTGCCTTCTGACGGTTAGCCAGTCTTCTAGCCAAGCTAATAAATTACCCCTAATCCATGTGATCTTACCTTGAGTGTTAATCTTTTGTGCGGCACCTTATCAAATGTTTCTGGAAGTTCAGGGCGGGATTCTCTGATCCCGCGCCGGGTCGGAGAATCGCCGGGGGGGGGGGGGGGGGGGGGTGAATCCCCCGACGCCGCTCCGACACCGGGCCGCCGATTCTCCGGCGATTGGAGAACCAGTGCCAATGGCGCCAATGCGGTCGTTGCAGCGCCAGTTGGGTGCCGCTGAACGTGCCCCCCCCCCGGCGATTCGCCGTGCTCGACGGGCCGAATGGCCGCCAGGTTCGGCCGAGTCCCGCCGGCGTCGTTCACCTGTGCTCCTACCCAGCGGGACCTCGGCGTTCTGGCTGCGGGGGCCGTCCTGGTGGGGGAGGGGGATCCGACTCCGTGGGGGGGGGGGGGGGTCTCCACGGTGGCCAGGCCCGTGATTGGGGGTTACAGATCGGCGGGCGGGCTGATTCCGGGGGGGTCTATGTTCCTCCGCACTGGGCCCCTGTAGGGATCCGCCATATTGTGTGGGGGCCGGCACGGAGATGGCAACCCGCGCCGTCCATGGTGCACATGCGCGGATCCGCGCCGGCCGTACTGGGGCATGTACCAGCAGCTGGAGCTGCACAAAGTGCTCCAGTATCGTGCTGGCACCTTGTGCGGCGCAAGATCGCTACTCCTAGCGGCCAATTTCCAGTTCCGCATCCACGAACCAGGGTGCCGCTCTTTGTGCTGCCATCTTGTTGGCTGGAATGTGTGTGTGGGGGAAGTGGAGTGCTTCTATCTTGCTGCAGCTTGTCAGCCTCTTGAGTGGCAATTCTGACCCCGGTGATTCTGACACCATTTGTCATTGCATTCGCTCGAGCTCCAAATGGCGCCAGTGCTAGCCCATTAATGGATCATGAATTGCTTCGGGACCGGCACCACTTCAGTGGTTGTAGAGGTCCACCGATTCAGTCCCAGTGCCAACACTTAGTCACTGAAATGGAGAATCCCGCTTTCTTCATGGACTAATTAGGGATTATGAGCTGTCTGATTGGGTTTGTCTAATTGACAAAGAACTAATTGTGGTCGATGTGTAAAGTAGTTTCTTCTCAAGGTAACGCTTCACTCTGTAAAACTACAGAAGTTGATCCCATTACTATCAATGGTCATCTGTTTGGTTGATTTACAGTAAGGACTCCCTGTAGAGCATATTGTACTGAAACAAATTCCAAATCAAATAACTTGTGCTGCTCCCATGGCCCATTTGTCTCAAGGCCGCCAACTCCGAGGTTGCAAAAGGGTTGTCAGTTTGTGCCTTCAGTCATTAAGTATTGGCCTGTGCTCGCTGGTAGCACAGTCACCTCCCAGTCAGAAAGCTGTGAAAAGCAAGGGCATTTTCCCAGTGTCCAGGTCAATCCCGCAATCAAAATCACTGAAATTTACTGCCAAATTTACATTTCAAAAGTATTTCATTGGCTGTAAAGTCTCATGGGGTGTCCCGTGGTTGTGAAATGCGTTGTATAAATGCAAGTTCCACCTTGCAAAGCTTTATGATCTGAAACACAGAAATGCTTCTTATTTTCTACACAATATAAACAATACTTTTAACACAAGTCAAACCAAGTCCAAGTATTTGGATATTCAGTAACTTCCTGCATTTGTCAGTTCCTGTGAATTACTTGTACATAAAATATTAGTATTAGCCTGATCGTAATGATGTGGCAGCATGATAGTTACTGTCATTAGACAGTTCAGCAGAAGATTGGGCGGCACAGTAGCACAGTGGTTAGCAGTGTTCAAAAAGGTTAGATGGGGTTGCTGGGTTGCGGGGATAGGGTGGGAGTGTGAGCTTAGTGCTTTCCAAGGGTCAGTGCAGGCTCAATGGGCTGAATGGCCTCCTTCTGCACTGCAAATTCTATGATTCTGTATGAACGTGCCTGGCATCCTGTATGTTGGTAAGTTCCATAATAATTAAGAAGTTATTGGTAAGTTCCATAATAATTAAGAAGCATATGTATGAATATGCTGGAGGCCAAGAATATCAAGGACGTCGTTAACATTGATAACAATGTTGGGTAGTTTACCATTCCCCCAAATTATTTGAGTTCAGTTGTGTTTGTGGCGGCAGGCACCTCCTTTAATGCCTTGACCTTGTCTTCCATGGGGTGTAATCCTTATGCATCCACACGGTTCCCCAGGTAGGTGACGTCAGTGGCTTGTAAGGTCCACTTCTCTTTCTTGAGGCAACTCCAGTCTCCTGAAATTTCTTTACCACCTCTGCCAAGTTTGCCAGATGTTCAGCTTCTATCAATCCTGTTATAAGAACATCATCAAGGTATACTCCAACCTTCTATCCTCTGTAGCAGACTCTCCATTGTCCTTTGGAATATTGCACATGCTGAAGCTACGCCAAAAGGCAGGAACGTGGACTGGAATAGGTTTGGTTGTGTTTATCATATCATACCCCTGGGAAGTATCCTCTAATTCAAGTTTCTGGTATGAGTGACTCATACCCAGCTTTGTGTAAGATTGACCACCTGTCAGCTTTGCATGCAGGTCTTCAATCCTCGGGATTGGATATTTATTCAGCTTGGCAGCCTTATTAACTGTGAGATTATAATGGCCACAAATTTGGATGGTTTTGCCTGGGGACTACAGGTGCTGCCCATTCTGACAACTTTTAACTTAGTATTCACTTTCTCTCGTAAGGCATATGGTACTGGTCTTGCCCTAAATACTCTAGGCGTCACCTCTGGATCCACGTAAATCTCAGCTTGTAACCCTTTGATTTTGCTCGATTCATCACAGACGATGTTCTCGTATTTTCTTATCAGTTCAGGCAGTCCCCCTCCCCGTACTTGAAAAATCTCGGCCCAATTCTTTAAGCCAATCGCGGCTGAGAAGGCTTGGTCCTTCACATGTCACTATTATTACGGGGAGCTGTAAGACTGTTGTCCAAAGCTTACAGGTTACATTGGGGTGCCTTTTATTGCTTCTTCAACTTGGCAGAAGTTCTCAAGTTCAATGGTTTGACTCCCTCTCTGAGGTATTGAAATGCTCAGCCATCACTGTGGCTGGTGCCCCTGTATCCACACCCAAAGTAAGAGGCTTCCCATTTAACATGAGCGCTACAGTAATTGGGTCTATCTTCCACGTTGGTCGATTAACAGAGAGCGAATGCCAGAATGACGGGTGTTAGGCTCTTCCACACTGTATACTTGTAACATCTTCGTTGATTGATTACTCAACAATCTTGACTTAACTTAGGGTAGCACAGTGGTTAGCACAGTTGCTTCACAGCTCCAGGGTCCCAGGTTCGATTCCCAGCTTGGGTCACTGCCTGTGCGGAGTCTGCACGTTTTTTGTGTGGGTTTCCTCCGGGTGCTCCGGTTTCCTCCCACAGTCCAAAGATGTGCAGGTTAGGTGGATTGGCTATGCTAAATTGTCCTTAGTGTCCAAAAATGGTTAGATGGCGTTAAAGGGATAGGGTGAAGGTGTGGGGATAGGGTGGAGGTGTGGTATAGGTCGGGTGCTCTTTCCAAGGGCCGGTGCAGACTCAATGGGCCGAATGGCCTCCTTCTGCACTGTAAATTCTATGATTCTATGAACTCTGCATTGCTTTATCAAATGTCCTCTTTTGTGACAATAAAAATACTCAGCCTTCTTGACCCATTGTGATTCGAGAATGTTGTTACCTCCACATCGATGACATCCCACTTTAAGCATTACTGACTGATCATCTATTCCGTACCTTTTTGTTTTGTTGGTGATTGAAACCTGCTTCGCAGTTGCTTCAGAGGCTGACTGGCTGCAGGTCCCTGCCCTAACTGTTGAACAACACTCTTCTGGGCACTCTGCAGCTCTTGTGTACCTTTTTCAGTGTTTTCCATGGTTGCAATTTCCATTGCTTGTTTAAAATTTATGTTGACCTCTGGAAGGAATCTGCATTGAATAGCATCGTTATTCATACCACAGACGATCCTATCCCATGACATATCATTTAGGGTGGCTCCAAAAATCACAATATACCGATAATTGCTTCAGTTTAGCAATGTAAGTCACAATCGATTCACATGGGGCTCTCACCCTTGAATTAAATTTGAATCTCTGGTGTATGATTGATGGTTGAGGTTGCAATTAACCTTTCACTGAATTCACAAGCCCACTAAATGATTTGCAGTCTGGTGCACTTGGGGCTGTAAGACTGTGAATAAGGTGAGTTCTACAAACACTTAGGAGAATTGCTTTGCATTTCGCCTCCTCCCCTATTTTGTTTGCACGGAAATAATACCCAAGGCGTTTGACATATTGGGAGAAATTCTCCGGAAATGGCGCGATGTCCGCCGACTGGTGCCCAAAACGGCGCAAATCAGTCGGGCATCGCGCCGCCCCAAAGGTGCGGAATGCTCCACATCTTTGGGGGCCGAGCCCCAACCTTAAGGGGCTAGGTCGGCGCCGGTCGAATTTCCGCCCCGCCAGCTGGCGGAAAAGGCCTTTGGTGCCCCGCCAGCTGGCGCGGAAATGACATCTCCGGGTGGCGCATGCGCGGGAGCGTTAGCTGCCGCTGACGGCATTCCCGCGCATGCGCAGTGGAGGGAGTCTCTTCTGGCTCCGCCATGGTGGAGACCGTGGCGAAGGCGGAAGTAAAAGAGTGCCCCCACGGCACAGGCCCGCCCGCGGATCGGTGGGCCCTGATCGCAGGCCAGGCCACCTTAGGGGCACCCCCCGGGGCCAGATCGCCCCGCGCTCCCCCCAGGACCCCGGAGTCCGCCTGCGCCGCCTTGTCCCGCCGGTAAGGTAGGTGGTTTAATCTACGCCGGCGGGACAGGCATTTTAGCGGCCGGAGAATCGCGCGGGGGGGCCCGCCAACTGGCGCGGTGCGATTCCCGCCCCCGCCGAATATCCGGTGCCGGAGACTTCGGCAACCGGCGGGGGCGGGATTCAAGCCAGCCCCCGGTGATTCTCCGACCCGGCGGGGGGTCGGAGAATCTCGCCCAGAGTGTCCAATCCTCTGTGGAGGAGTTAAATGGGTTTATTTGCCCAAAGAGAAGCATTCTGCTCAGTACTCTTTTATTCCGACTTTGATTAAAACAGGATACTCACAGGTGTCAGGTCAGAGGCAGTTTTAGGATAATATTTCCTCGTTATCAGATGTAAAGATGTACTCTCACAGACTTCATTAGTGAACACAAAAGGTAGTTATTTATTAATAAAAATTGGCTGTAACTAGCTCTCAAAATGTCTCTTTTCTTAAAAAGCCTTTCTCATCATGTGGTTGATTCCACATTCTGAGTCCTGATTGGTCGCACAGGTCATAAGACCCTTACTCTGCTGTGTTTCCCTGAAAGGCACAATCGCCACAGCCTCTTTAATTCAATTTCCTTGAGCAGTACTTGGAAGTCCCAGTCAGGAAGATTCAGTATTCTTCTGTCTGTATTCGAAGCCCCGCATCCTCATTTGTCTGTTTAGTCCTCGGGGTCCTTCTGTACATCTTTGGGACGTGTGAGAACAAATACTGATGAAACATGAAGTGAAGTTGCCTTAGAGTCAATTTTGTGAGTCGAGCACTGTTCCTGACTTAGCTGGTTGGCTCCAATGGGCTACTGCAGTGTGCCTGCTGAACTGTCTTTTTAAAAGCCTCATCTAGTTTCAACACAATGCAGCAATTTCCACGTTTCATGAGGAATTTCCATGAAGCATTATGTCTATGAATGGGTATGGTCTTGAAGTGCTTTATGCTGGGCCAGTGATCCAGAGACATGGGTTCAAATCCCACAAAAAAAAGTTTATGAACTTAAGTTCGGTTTTTTAAAAGCCTGAATAAATGAGATGGGTTCATTAAAGTTTGTTTTAGAGAAGGGAACCTGACATCAATTTTCTTTGAAATTCCCCTCCGACTCCATAATATCACAAATCTCAGTTAAACGGTATCCATCTACATCTTCGCTCACAGAAGAATATCCAGCTAGCTTTCTGAAGTAGGGATAACAGGGCCGGGATTCTCCGAAATCCCGTCCAAGTGTTGACGCCGGCGTCAAAACCGGCGCGAGTGACGCCGGCGACAACGGGCCTCCAGGCCCAGTCATTCTCCCCTTCCCCGGGGGCTCGCGTGACGCAGGAGTGCTGTGTGCTGCTCTAGCGCCGAAAGCCGGCCTTACACGGTCGGCACGGGTCCGCGCATGTGCTCCACACCACCGTGGAGGCCCCCCCCCCCCCGGAGTATGCTCCCCCCGCCCCCCCACCAGGACGACGCCCGCAGCCAGAACGGCGAGGTCACTCCGGGTGGGACCATACGCGAACGACGGTGGCGGGACTCAGCGGAGCTCGACAGGCACTCAGCCCGTCGAGCGCCAATTCTCCGGTAACAGGAAAATCGTCGGAGCTGCATGGCAGGATTCGTGCACACCGCCCCGGCGATTCTCCGACCCGGCGCGGGCTCGGGGAATCCCACCCCTGATACATTGGCCGGAATTTCTGGCCATTCACACAAGCGGGATCTTCCGGTGATTCTGAAGGCACACCCCCGCCTCGGGTTTCCCGGTGGCGAGGGCTGCATTCAATGGGAAACCTCATTGACAGCAGCGGGCCCAGAAGATCCCATTGCTGGTCAGCAGTGGGCCACCGCACGCGGCGGGTTGCATGGAAAACCCCGCCTATTAATTCTGTTTCTCCCTCCACAGTTGCTGTCAAACTTGCTGAGTAATTCCAGCATTTTCTGTTTTGATTTCAAATTTCCAGCACCTGCGGCATTTTACTGTTGCATTCATCCCTTTATGAAGATCTGGAGTGAATCCACACTCAAGTCAATTACTTACCAGAGCTTTCCGACTCTGCAATTGATATAAAAATACCCCTGCTTGATATCTTTCCAACTCTGTGCATTACAGCACTCCCTGCGCTCAACTATTGGCAGGAAATCTCAAAATACAATTTATGAATATGGCAGCTACAGCATAACTTGTCATCGGAAGGAATCGGTGAGATTCTAAGTATTTCAGTTCTTTGAACCAGTGATCTAATGTAGGATTATATGGCACCTTCCCAAAGCAATAAAATAATTAGGGATTTAGAATTGTACGTGTGAACTTCTTCAAGTCAATGCCTGCCAGCCGTTCCCCAACCCTGATGAAATAAAGACTGACTCCTAATTTATTACAGGCCCTTTTTGTTGGTTTTAAAAGTAATTTGCAATAATGAGTGCCCTCATATTCACCTTATTTTCTAAACTAGGTGAACACAATGTGATTGTTTCTTCCAAAAGAGCTGGGTTATGGCGTTCACCCAATTTCCATTAATTGTAACCCAAAATACAATTGACAGGAGTGCAGTTGGTGTGATTATCACTTACGAGATGAGAGCTATTAAGAAAATGGAGAGTATCATCTTCAGAACACAAATATTTTCCCTAACTATAATGCCCTCTTACAGGACGTGAAGTGGATGGGTATTGTTATGCCTCTTATACTCACGTACCAACCATTTTTAACTGCCACAGCAGACTTTTAAGTGCAATCCAGAAGAAGTTACCACTTGTGACTATTGTGGTTTGTCCCTTCAGACAAAGGCACCACCAGACCCTGTGTTCAAGGCTGAGAGAGAAACCTACTCCTTTTTTGGGGGGGGTTGGGGGATCATAATCGTCCTTATTCTCGGAATGTTAGATAAACGTATCCAGGATAAGGAAGGTTTTAGATTCCCCTTGTTTTGTTGTGTCCTATTCTCTTCTTTCTTTCTGGCTCTTTGTTAAAATCACTATAGAACAGAGAATGTTTTTGTTACTATGGATTGTGAGGATTGTTTCACATCATCATGCTATTCATCGTTTGCCCCTCCCCTGTTGTAAAACACAAGCTAGTGCCAGCTAAACAGTGGTGGCATTGTGCTGGGTTTCAATACCACCCAGATTCTACTTCAGCCAGCATTCCCCTCCAATCCTTTTTGTGTGCAGGAAAAAAATAGAGCATTTGCTCAGGGGAGGGAGGGGGTGTGTCGATTGCTTCAACCAACATGGATTTTTTTTTAAAAAGGCAAGATTGATGGGAGAAAGTTCTCCAAGAAACAAGGATAAATTTCTTCCAGGCCAAGGCCAGTTGTTCTATTGTTCGAAGGCCGTGTGTTTTGTTCATTATCTCTTACTCTCTTCCTTTATCAAGAACACTCGCAGCAAAGCACAGAGAAAAGAACAGGATATAGAGGTCAGGGGTCCTCATCTGACCACCTAGGTGTTCCATTTTGAACACCAAGGATGGGCAGGGCAGAGGGTGAGTTTGCGTAACACACCAGAATGTATTCCCTGAAAGCAATAATTGATGGAAGGCGTAATTTACAGCTCAACCTCTCTCTCTCTCTCCCCGAGCACCCCCCCCCCCCTCTCCATCCCCCATCACCCCGCCCCTTCAGGGTTAGTATGTATGGAAGTGGTAGAATTTACTGAAGAAGAGTCGCTTGAAACAAGGGCCTGTTGTCAAGGGAATAAGCCTAGCTGAGTGCAGGCATGATAGGAGCAGCTGCTGGTTTTGGCTAGCTTGGGATTCTGCTGGTAATGGCAGTGATACTATGTGCCATCAAAAGCAGAGCTGGTTGTGAAAGGGAGTTGGGGAAAGGGGGGGAAAAAATGAAAAATCAGAAAACGGCCGGTGTTGTAAATGGCAGCGAGAACGAAGGCCCGCCTATGCCAAAAGCAGAGGAGCATTTTGTTTCCTTTAGCGATGTGCTATTCTGTTAAAAAAAAACATGTAAATTAATTAAATGGTAACAATGTACCTTTGACAGGCAGCTGCATCTAACAAACAGTGCTTTTACTTAGAAAATGATACAGCTTCCAGCGTCAGAGCAGAGAGGGAAAGAAAAACTGATAGGAGGGAAGAAAAAGAAGTTACGTATGTCAAAGCAGCTGCAATGACAATCTGATATAATGAATGCTTTTTACTTGTTGCCTGTTTACATTTCTGAAATTAATGGTAAAATAATTCCAAGACATTGCTAAGCAGGTCATAGGTGATCACTGAGAAAACTCCTTTTAGCTGTCACTTCATTACCTCAGCTTTATAATCTTTCAGCGAAGCAAATTAAAATTCAAAAATAAATGTCTGGCATTTTAAATCTCGCCGCTTCCTTTATTATTTTTTTGTAAGTAAATGACCTTCCATTTTTAATTCTGCTTCTAACTGAAGAGGATGCCTGGAGTCCTCAAGGACAACTGCAAAGCAGTACAAAGTTAGTCAGAAAACAGAACGCAATTAACACCACCGGACAATGCTATTATTATAAGAAGATGGGGATAAATAAACAGTTGTCTATCGTGAATCGCTGCTTTCTAGCCTTTAACTGATTGAAAGCTCTTGTCCTCGCCTCTGTACACTATGGTGACAGTTGGAACACCAACCTTGGAACCATTATGACTGGCAACATCTGACAGGTCTTAATTAATCAGGTTTTTTTTTTTCTCCCTCTCCCTCTCTCTCTCTCTCTCTTTCTCCCTAACGATGGCTGAATAAAAGAAGAACAACTGAGAGGCCATTGTTTTGGTCGTGTGTGGTGCATGGCTGGCAGATGCAAGGTTTGGCTCATGCTGCACAGTGGCAGGTAGGGCACCCTGCTGTTAAACCCTGCTGTTGTGCACACTCCTCGAACGCGGAACAAAGTGTTTTCAATATTCCCTCCTTTGTAGACATGATCAACACAGACCCATTCACTTATGATGAGATATTAGTGCTCATTTAGAGCTGACAAAAAAAGCCTCTGAAAGATAAAATGAGGTTCCGTGATGGTAATTCTGAAGAAACTGCCGATCCACGCAGATAAATGTCTGTGAATTAAATCAAATTGTACTCACTTCTCTGAAAAGTACTTTAAAAATAGAACCAACGTTCACACTATAGCAATACGTACTTTGAACATGAATCCTTTTTTAAAATAAATTTAGTGTACCCAATTAAGGGGCTATTTAGCGTGGCCAATCCAGCTAGCCTGCACATCTTTGGGTTGTGGGGATGAGACCCACACAGGCACGGGGAGAATGTGCAAACTCCACACGGACAGTGACCTGGGGCTGGGATCGAACCCGAGTCCTCAGCGCCTTGAGGCAGCAGTGCTAACCACTGAGCCTCCGTGCTGCCCTTTGAACATTAATCTAAGGACATTTACTCAGTCGTATTTCAAAATGCTTTGCTGTATGTGTATTAAAAAAAACGATTGACCGTAACCAGTAGATAAAAATTAATAGGAATGTTAGCAGTGCGTAACAGGCTCTGCAAATGCAGCAAAATATCTCAAGTAAAAGCAGAAAATGCTGGAAAAACTCAGCAGGAGCTGGAGAGAGAAACAGAGTTAAAGTTTCGAGTCCATATGCCAGACCTGCTGAGTTTGTCCAGCATTTTCTGTTTTTATTTCAGATTTCCAGCATCCACAGCAAATATATATGTCATCTGGTCTTAGTTACTTACCAATATTGCATATTCAGCCAGGCAGGGTGAGATTTTGTTTTTGTTTCTTAAGCTGAAAACCAAGGTAAAGTTTCTCTGCATTTTGTCCCATTTCTTTCTTTCTTCGACAAGGCGGCGCGGGCGGGCTCCGGGGTGCTGGGGTGGGGGGCGGGGCGAACTGGCCCCGGGGGGTGCCCCCACGGTGGCCTGGCCCGCGATCGGGGCCCACCGATCCGCGGGCGGGCCTGTGCCGTGGGGGCACTCTTTCCCTTCCGCCTCCGCCACGGTCTCCACCATGGCGGAGGCAGAAGAGACTCCCTCCAATGCGCATGCGCAGGAATGCCGTCAGCGGCCGCTGACGCTCCCGCGCATGCGCCGCCCGGGGATGTCATTTCCGCGCCAGCTGGCGGGGCACCAAAGGCCTTTCCCGCCAGCTGGCGGGGCGGAAATTCGTCCGGCGCCGACCTAGCCCCTCAAGGTTGGGGCTCGGCCCCCAAAGATGCGGAGGATTCCGCACCTTTGGGGCAGCGCGATGTCCGTCTGATTTGCGCCGTTTTGGGCGCCAGTCGGCGGACATCGCGCCGTTTCTGGAGAATTTCGCCCATGGCCTCACTCACCATGGCTTTATGAAACCTAGTGAAAAAATCCACTGCCTTCGAGTGGAAGGCGGCCCATTAGGCAGAGTGGTTGGAGCTGAAAGCCAAGCTCACCAATGCACCCGTATTGGCATTTTTCGACCCAGACAGGGAAACAAAAATCTCGACAAATGCGAGCCAAGATGGCATCGGTGCGGTCCTGCTGCAACGCGATGACACTTCATGCTGGGCACCGGTTGCCTACGCATCAAGGGCAATGATGCCCACCGAAACAAGGTATGCACAAATCGAGAAGGAATGCCTGGGCCTTCTCACTGGCATTCTCAAGTTTCACGACTATGTCTATGGCCTGCCGACATTCACAGTCGAGACAGGCTGCCCCCCGCTCGTATGTTGTGCGTCTGGCTGATGGTTCTGTTGTGTGAAGAAACAGACGGACAATGCGGAAAGTTGCCTACCCGCAACCACATTCTTCTCCGTTTCCTTCTGTTGTTTAGCCACCTCCTGATACCTCGACTCACGAGGCCACCAGTCAGGCTTCAATCCCGCCCATCAAGGCGCTGTCGTCCCCACCACCACCTTTCCGGCGATCGACCAGGATCAGACGCAAGCCACAGAGACTTGACTTATGAACATTTGTTATGTTTGCTATGTTCTGTGTTCTCGCATTAGACAGCTGTTTTCACATGTACACATGTTCACATCCACTTCATGTATATATGTTAATATTGGCCTATTTTTGTAAATACGTTCACATATGTCATCCAAACATGAAAAAAAGGGGGCGATGTCATGATATGTAGACGCACACTTAATGATATACAGATAAGCAGCTAATGGACACAGAGAACAGGACATGACCAATAAGCAGGCAGGACACTCAGGGGTGGGATCTGACTATAAAAGACATGAGGCACTCACACTCCACCTCTTTCCACTGATGAACATCTGGAGAGTCAGTCAAGGGTGTTCTTACAATCTCAAACCTCCACCATGTGGCTAAGAGCTAGTCTGGTTCAGTCAGACGGAGTAACCACCTTGTCCATGCCAGCCCGAGGACACCCAGGTGGCCTTTTTAATCCCTTCCTGCACCCAATCCATAGACCTGTACCTTACAGCACTTAAGGTGCAGAATCCTGGTACTTTTTAAAAGGGTTTAGGGTCTCTGCCTCCACCACCAACTCAAGCAGCGAATTCCAGACTCCCACTACCCGCTGTGTAAAAAGGTTTTCCTCATTTCCCCTCTACACCTTCTGCCCTTATCTTGAATCTATGTCCCCTGGTTCTAGAATTCTCCACCAAGGGAAACAAATTTTATCCTGTCCACTCTATCACTTCCCCTTATAATTTTGTACACCTCAATTAAGTCACCCCTCAGCCTTCTTTGTTCCAAGGAAAATAACCCCAACCTATCCAATCTCTCCTCAGAGCCATACATTTCTAGCCCTGACAACATTCTTATTAACATGGAAGCACTTTGTTTTCACCTTCAAAACTAATTCAGTATTAGAGTAATAAAAACTAACTTTTGGTTAAGGACAGTAGTTGATGTCAATTGCACCATTAAGTAAAAGACAAGCACATTGGTTTCTACTGGAATTTATCATTAAGCAGAAAAGAACACGGGCGGGATTCTCCGCAATCGGCGCGATGTCCACCGACTGGCGCCAAAAACGGCACGAATCAGTCCGGCATCGCGCCGCCCCAAAGGTGCGGAATTCTCCGCATCTTGAGGGGCCGAGCCCTCACCTTGAGGGGCTAGGCCCGTGCCGGATTGATTTCCACACCACCAGCTGGTGGGAAAGGCCTTTGGTGCCCCGCCAGCTGGCGCGGAAATGACTTTGCCGGGCGGCGCATGCGCGGGAGCGTCAGCGGCCGCTCACTGCATCCCCGCGCATGCTCAGTGGAGGGGTCTCTTCCGCCTCCACCATAGTGGAGACCATGGCGAAGGCGGAAGGAAAAGTGTGCCCCCACGGCACAGGCCCGCCCGCGGATCGGTGGGCCCCGATCGCGGGCTAGGCCACCGTGGGGGCACCCCCCGGGGCCAGATCGCCCCGCGCCCCCCACCAGGACCCCGGAGCCCGCCCGCGCCGCCTTGTCCCGCCGGTAAGAGAGGTGGTTTGATTCTCGCCGGCGGGACAGGCATTCCAGCAGCGGGACTTCGGCCCATCGCGGGCCGGAGAATCGCCGGGGGGGGGGGGGGGGCGCCAACCGACGCGGCGCGATTCCCACCCCCGCCGAATATCCGGTGCCGGAGAATTCGGCAACCGGTGAGGGCGGGATTCACGCCAGCCCCCGGCGATTCTCCGACCCGGCGGGGGGTCGGAGAATCCCGCCCCATGTTTTAAGAAAACAAACATGCAAAAAAAAGACTAAGAAATAGAATTTCCACAGTAGCATAAGCAAATGTTTACATTGTTTCCCTGGGCCTTCACTGATCTTCTATCAAAGTTCGGATGTAATTTATTCTGGCATTTTATATTCCATGACTATACTGCGATCCAAAGTAGCAATTCCTCAAATTCAGTGACTGGATCGATATAATTTAACACAAAGCATCCTTTTGTCCTTAAGAAACTACCACTAAACCAAGATTTGCTTCAGAAGCAATTGTAAATATGTCTTGATAATTTAACTGATGGTGAATCTAACATCCATTAAATGCCGTGTGGATGATACCTGGGGCGAAATTCTCCGTTATCGGCGCAAAGTCCGCCGATCGGCGCAAAAACGGCGCAAATCTGACTTGCGTCACGTCGGAAAAATGGTCCAAAAGTCTCCGGCCCGAAATGGGCTAGCAGCGACGTGACGGGATCCGCGCTTGCGCAGTGGTTCACGCCGTGCAGCGTCATACACGCCGCACGGCGTGACGGCTCATAAGGCCGCGCTGCTCCCCCCCAACCGACCGGAACACCCGACCGCAACACCCGACTGGATGGCTGGCCGCCGCTCAGCCCCGAGGTTCGAGTCACGGGATGTGGAGGCGCTCCTGGACGCAGTGGAGTAGAGGAGGGACGCCCTGTATCCCGGGCACTGCTGCAGAGTTGCCCCACGCCACAGCCGGCGTCTGTGGAGGGAGGTGGCAGAGGCCGTCACCGCTGCGGCCTTGACACCACGGACAGGCACCCAGTGCTACAAGAAGGTGAACAACCTCGTCAGAGCAGCCAGGGTGAGCCTCCCCCCTGCCCGATATCCATATCCCCCATATCCCCCCTCCCCCATATCCCCCCTCTCCCATATCCCCCCTCCCCCATATCCCCCCTCCCCATATCCCCCCTCCCCCATATCCCCCTCCCCCATATCCCTCCTACCCCATATCCCCCTCCCCATATCCCCCCTCCCCCATATCCCCCCTCCCCCATATCCCCCCTCCCCATATCCCCCCTTCCCCATATCCCCCCCTCCCCCATATCCCCCATATCCCCAAGTGAATCCAGCCCTAACCTTAACCTCTGCAATGCACGCGCAACCGATGGCGTGCATTCATATACCTGCCTAACACTGTTGCCTTTTACCCCTGCCACCACCCCCACCCACCCCCCCGCCACAGGAGAAGCGCGCACACAACAATAGGGAGCATGTGAGGACTGGAGGAGGCCCCGCTGATGAGAGGCCACTGACCGTACACGAGGAAAGGGCCCTGGAACTGGCTGGTGGACCTGAGGACCGGGAGGTGGCTGATGCAGAGGCCGGGGGCGTACTAGCAAGTGAGCCACCGACAGCCCGTCCCCATATCCCCCCTCCCCCATATCCCCCCTCCCCCATATCACCTGATCACTGCCTGCGTGTCTAACCATGCATGCTTCATTGTGTATCGCAGGAGCAAACGTCGAGGCACCCATCCCCGCAGATGCAGACCGCCCGCAGGATGCCCCTCGCACACCACGGGAGACGGAGAGACCCGGACCCTCCGGCATGCGACGCCCGCAGGATGCCCCTCGCACACCACGGGAGATGGAGAGACCCGGACCCTCCGGCATGCGACGCCCGCAGGATGCCCCTCGCACACCACGGGAGACGGAGAGACCTGGAGCAACAGGGAGACGACACCCCCGTCACGTGCGGGAGCGACGACGCAGGCGTGTGCCACCCAGCGACGAGGGGGGCACCCACAGGCCCCCGTCACATCCGAGCCAGGACACCACTACCCAGGACACCACTACCCAGGACACCACTACCCAGGACACCCCTACCCGGGACAGCACTACCCAGGAAGACGAAATACCGGACAGTGACTCAGAGTGGATGGGTGGAGACGAACCCCCACCCCAAAGTGCCATGGACTCAGAGTGGGATGAAGAGCACGACACAACGCCACTGCTGTCACCAACACCCTCCACCATCGCAGAAACACTCACCTCGGTTGGGCACTTTAGTGATGAGGCGTCTGGGACACTCACTGGTGCGCACAACACAGCCGTCCCGGTACAGCAGGTGGAGGTAGGAGCAGCAGAGGGGCCGGGGGGTCGGAGGGCAGCCCAGCCCAAGCGAACATCTGCCGCCCAGATGGATCCCGGGTTCCTGTAGTTTCCACACCCACACATAGATCCGATGCAACCACCGACCCGAAGACGAGCGAAGAGGGTGACGGCCGGCTTGCGGCGGCTGCAGTCGCAGGTGGAGGAGTCCACCCGCGTCCAGGAGCTGGGAGTGGTGCCGGTCATGCGTGCCACCCAGGCCGACACCGCACGGGTGGCGTCCGGGGTGGAGGCAATGGGTGCGACGGTGTCAGACATGGGGAACGGTTTGCGAGGCCTGGGGGCGTCTGTGCAGGCGGCGTCTGTGGCCCAGGACATGGCTGCCCTCTCACAGGAGGCCATGAGCCAGTGCCAGCGCCAGATGGCAGAGGCGCTCAACGCCATAGCCCAGTCTCTGCAGGCCATGGCCCGGTCTCAGCAGGCCATGGCCCAGTCTCTGCAGGCCATCGCTGAGGGCATCGGCGCTAGTGGCCATGTGCGAGCCGGCGTCGCACTGTCACAGACAGGGTTTGCCAACCCCCTGGGCTCCATGGCTGCAAACCTGCAGACCCCTGTCGATACCAGCACAGGCCTCCAGGGCTAGCAGCGCCAGATGCCGGGGGGGCGTCGGATGGCCAGTCCGTTCGCATCCCCCACCCATGTAGAGGCCTGGGGGCCATCGGGCACCCCGAGGGAGGAGAAGGTGGTATGGTCCGTCCCGGGTCCCCCTGTAGGGGAGGTCCGGGAACACCGCGACACCTCGGACTCCCCCCCTTCCGTCCCAGGTGCATCGGGTGGGCAACGGGCAGGACAGGCTGGCAGCTCACCATCCCAGTCGCCTGGGCCGCAGCCTGGCTTATCTAGGCCAGGACGCCCCAGGAAACGGCCGCCAAAGGGATCCTGTGTCAGAGGGCAGGAATCACAGGAGTCCACCTCCAGTTCTGCTGTACCGTCTGGGGAACCACGTAGGCGTAGTCAAAGGGCCCGTAAGGCCAAACAATTAGACACTGAGTAAGTTGGCACGGGTGCAGGGCACAGATGAGTTTTAGGGGCTAGGGCACGTGCATGAACTCCTTTGGTTATTAAAGTCAATGTTACACCTACAGAAGCTGCCTTTGTGCTCTGTCCAAAGCGTGCGGGGGTGTCATGTACGTTGAGCGCAAGTGTGTGTGTGAGGGGTGGTCTTACCTCAGCCCCAGGTGTACCTGCCCCCTTCCCCCTGGGCCGCCATCAACATCCTCCCGGGCAGAGGACGGGACCGTGCGCTGCAGTGTCACAGCCGCATGCAGGGATGGTCCGGGTGGATGGTGGTACTGTGGCCATGGGTCAGACATAGTCCAACGATGTGGAGCCAGGAGCTCGCCGCAGGGCGGGTTGTCATCATCCTCCATGGCCTGCAATAGACACGCGTCCACCCGCAACTGTGTGAGCCCGGCTGTTGTGCCGCAGGTGGATCGGCAATGGGGGGGGTGGTGTGCATGCGGGTGGGGCGGGTGGGGTTGGGGAGGGGGGTGAGGGTGCTGGGTGGGTGGATGGGTGGGGGGTGTGGGTGGTCGGCTGTTGCCATGGTGTGCGGTCTGTGGCCATACTACCCGATTCCCATGCCCATCTAGTCAGTGAAGCGGGCGGCTATCAGTCTGTCCCGTGCCCGCTGGGCCAGCCGGTAACGGTGGACAGCCACCCGCCTGTGTCTAGCCCGTCTGCCCTGACCATTGCCCCCATCCCCCTCATCTGGGGAGGACTGGGCCTCTTCCTGCTGCTCCTCCACTCCGCCCTCCTCTGCCTGCGGCACATCGCCCCTCTGCTGGGCTATGTTGTGCAGGACACAGCACACCACAATGATGCGGCCAACCCTATCTGACCGATACCGGAGGGCGCCCCCAGAGAGGTCCAGGCACCTGAAACGCATCTTCAGCACGCCAAAGCACCTCTCTATCACTCCCCTTGTCGCTACATGGGCATCATTGTAGCGGTTCTCCGCCTCATTGCGTGGCCTCCGTACAGGCGTCATCAGCCACGATCGCAATGGGTAGCCCCTGTCGCCCAGCAACCAGCCCCTCAGCCGGGGATGGTGTCCCTCGTACATGCGGGGATGGATGACCGCGACAACACGTATGAGTCGTGTACACTGCCTGGGTAACGGGCGCAGACTTGCAAGATCATCATGCAGTGGTCGCAGACCACCTGTATGTTCATCGAATAGGTTCCCTTTCTATTGGTGAACACGGCCCCTGTTATCTGCAGGTGGCCGCACGGCGACGTGCACCCCATCGATCGCGCCCTGGACCATGGGAACCCGGCAACGGCAGAGAAGCCCACGGCCCGGGCATCTAGGCTGGCCCGGTCCACGGGGAAGCGGATGTAGTGGTGCGCCATGGCATGTAGGCATCTGTCACTGCCCGGATGCACCGATGCACCGATGTCTGCGATATGCCGGACAGGTCCCCACTCGGTGCCTGGAATGACCCCGTTGCATAAAGTTCAGGGCCACCGTAACCTTGACGGACACGGGGAGAGGGTGTCCCCCGCCAGTGCCACGCGGTGACAGGTGTACCAGCAGGTGGCAGATGTGTGCCACTGTTTCCCGCCTCATCCGGAGTCTCCTCCTGCATTCCCGGTCCGTGAGGTCCTGGTATGACTGCCGGGGCCCTCGGGTGCCTCCGTTGCCGTGGGGCCGCGACGTCCTCCTCCCCCCTCCTCGTCCTGTCGGTCAGGTATCCCTCCAGCCTGGGCGGCTGCCGCCTGCCCCTCTGCGGCAGCCTGCGCCGCCTCTCTGGCATGCTCCTACTCCTCCTCCTCCTCATCCAGGGCAACATGGACATTAGCGGGCTGCCGCCACGGCGGCCAACATCGCTGGATGATCGGAAAACATGACGGCCTGGTTGGGGGGGGGGGGGGGTGTGTGTGTGTGAACGACGACATGTCATCATTGCCCATATCCCCTCCTTCCCCCCAGCCAGGTGGCATGGACCGCATGGGTCCAACTGTTGGAGGCTGGCACCTGGCCAGGTGGACCAACTCACTTGGCCCCCCATCCCCCCTCCCCGGCACGGACCTCCCCCCCATCCTCCTCCCTGGCACGGACCCCCCCCCCATCACCCTCCCCGGCACGGACCCCCCCATCCTCCTCTCCGCCACGGACCCCAACCTCCTCCCCGGCACGGACCCCCCCATCCTCCTCCCCGGCACGGACCCCCCCCATCCCCCTCCCCGGCACGGACCCCCCCATTCTTCTCCCCAGCACGGACCCCCTCATCCTCCTCCCCGGCACGGACCCCCCCATCCCCCTCCCCGGCACGGACCCCCCCCCCATCCTCCTCCCCGGCACGGACCCCCCCCCCCAACCCCCTCCCCGGCACGGACCCCCCCTTCCCATCCCCCTCCCCAGCACGGACCCCCCCATCCTCCTCTCCAGCACGGACCCCAACCTCCTCCCCGGCACGGACCCACCCCCCATTCTCCTCCCAGGCACGGACCCCCCCCATCCTCCTCCCCGGCACGGACCCCCCATCCCCCTCCCCGGCACGGACCCCCCCATCCTCCTCCCCAGCACGGACGCCCCCATCCTCCTCCCCGGCACGGACCCCCCCCATCCCCCTCCCCGGCACGGACACCAACCTCCTCCCCGGCACGGACCCCCCCATCCCCCTCCCCGGCATGGACCCCCCCCATCCCCCTCCCCGGCACGGACCCCCCCCATCGTCCTCCCCGGCACGGACCCCCAACCTCCTCCCCGGCACGGACACCCCCCCCCCAACCCCCTCCCCGGCACAGACCCCCCATCCCCCCTGGCACGGACCCCCCCATCCTCCTCCCCGGTACGGACCCCCCATCCCCCTCCCCGGCAAGGACCCCCCCATCCTCCTCCCCGGCACGGTCCCCCCCATCCCCCTCCCCGGCACGGACACCCCCATCCTCCTCCCCGGCACAGACCCCCCCCCAATCCCCTCCCCGGCACGGACCCCCCCATCCTCCTCCCCGGCACGGACCCCAACCTCCTCCCCGGCACGGACCCCCCCCCATCCTCCTCCCCGACACGGACCCCCCCCCCCAACCCCCTGCCCGGCACGGACCCCCCCCATCCCCCTCCCCGGCATGGACCGCCCCCCCCCATCCCCCTCCCCGGCACGGACCCCCCCATCCTCCTCCCCGGCACGGACCGCAACCTCCTCCCCGGCACGGACCCCCCCCCCCATCCCCCTCCCCGGCACGGACCCCCCCCCCATCCTCCTCCCCAGCACGGACGCCCCCATCCTCCTCCACGGCACGGACCCCCCCCCCATCCCCCTTCCTGGCACGGACCCCAACCTCCTCCCCGGCACGGACGCCCCCCCATCCCCCTCCCCGGCATGGACCCCCCCCCATCCCCCTCCCCGGCACGGACCCCCCCATCCTCCTCCCCGGCACGTACCCCAACCTCCTCCCCGGCACGGACACCCCCCCCATCCCCCTCCCCGGCACGGACCCCCCATCCCCCTCCCTGGCACGGACCCCCCCATCCTCCTCCCCGGCACGGACCCCCCATCCCCCTCCCCGGCACAGACCCCCCCATCCTCCTCCCCGGCACGGACCCCCCCCCATCCTCCTCCCCGGCACGGACCCCCCCATCCTCCTCCCCGGCACGGACCCCAACCTCCTCCCCGGCACGGACCCCATCCTCCTCTCCGGCACGGACCCCTCATCCCCCTCCCCGGCACGGACCCCCCATCCGCCTCCCTGGCACGGACCCCCCCCCATCCCCCTCCCCGGCACGGACCCCAACCTCCTCCCCGGCACGGACCCCCCATCCTCCTCCCCGGCACGGACCCCCCATCCTCCTCCCCGGCACGGACCCCCCCAACCTCCTCCCCGGCACGGACCCCCCATCCCCCTCCCCGGCACGGACCCCCCATCCTCCTCCCCGGCACAGACCCCCCCCCAACCCCCTCCCCGGCACGGACACCCCCATCCTCCTCCCCGGCACTGACCCCCTCATCCTCCTCCCCGGCACGGACCCCCCCATCCCCCTCCCCGGCACGGACCCCCCCCCCCCCCATCCTCCTCCCCGGCACGGACCCCCCCCCCCAACCCCCTCCCCGGCATGGACCCCCCCTTCCCATCCCCCTCCCCAGCACGGACCCCCCCATCCTCCTCCCCGGCACGGACCCCCCCATCCCCCTCCCCGGCACGGACCCCCCCCATCGTCCTCCCAGGCACGGACCCCCCCATCCTCCTCCCCGGCACGGACCCCCCCATCCCCCTCCCCGGCACGGACCCCCCCATCCTCCTCCCCAGCACGGACGCCCCCCATCCCCCTCCCCGGCACGGACCCCCCCCATCCCCCTCCCCGGCACGGACACCAACCTCCTCCCCGGCACGGACCCCCCCATCCCCCTCCCCGGCACGGACCCCCCCCATCGTCCTCCCCGGCACGGACCCCAACCTCCTCTCCGGCACGGACACCCCCCCCCCCAACCCCCTCCCCGGCACAGACCCCCCATCCCCCTCCCTGGCACGGACCCCCCCATCCTCCTCCCCGGCACGGACCCCCCATCCCCCTCCCCGGCAAGGACCCCCCCATCCTCCTCCCCGGCACGGTCCCCCCCATCCCCCTCCCCGGCACGGACACCCCCATCCTCCTCCCCGGCACAGACCCCCCCCATTCCCCTCCCCGGCACGGACCCCCCCATCCTCCTCCCCGGCACGGACCCCAACCTCCTCCCCGGCACGGACCCCCCCCATCCTCCTCCCCGACACGGACCCCCCCCCCAACCCCCTCCCCGGCACGGACCCCCCCCCCATCCCCCTCCCCGGCATAGACCGCCCCCCCCATCCCCCTCCCCGGCACGGACCCCCCCATCCTCCTCCCCGGCACGGACCGCAACCTCCTCCCCGGCACGGACCCCCCCCCCATCCCCCTCCCCGGCACGGACCGCCCCCCATCCTCCTCCCCAGCACGGACGCCCCCATCCTCCTCCCCGGCACGGACCCCCCCCCCCATCCCCCTCCCTGGCACGGACCCCAACCTCCTCCCCGGCACGGACCCCCCCCATCCCCCTCCCCGGCATGGACCCCCCCCCCCATCCCCCTCCCCGGCACGGACCGCCCCATCCTCCTCCCCGGCACGTACCCCAACCTCGTCCCCGGCACGGACACCACCCCCATCCCCCTCCCCGGCACGGACCCCCCATCCCCCTCCCTGGCACGGACCCCCCCATCCTCCTCCCCGGCACGGACCCCCCATCCCCCTCCCCGGCACGGACCCCCCCATCCTCCTCCCCGGCACGGACCCCCCCCATCCTCCTCCCCGGCACGGACACCCCCATCCTCCTCCCCGGCACGGACCCCAACCTCCTCCCCGGCACGGACCCCATCCTCCTCTCCGGCACGGACCCCTCATCCCCCTCCCCGGCACGGACCCCCCATCCGCCTCCCTGGCACGGACCCCCCCCATCCCCCTCCCCGGCACGGACCCCAACCTCCTCCCCGGCACGGACCCCCCATCCTCCTCCCCGGCACGGACCCCCCATCCTCCTCCCCGGCACGGACCCCCCCAACCTCCTCCCCGGCACGGACCCCCCATCCCCCTCCCCGGCACGGACCCCCCCATCCTCCTCCCCGGCACAGACCCCCCCCCAACCCCCTCCCCGGCACGGACACCCCCATCCTCCTCCCCGGCACTGACCCCCCCCATCTTCCTCCCCGGCACGGACCCCCCCATCCCCCTCCCCGGCACGGACCCCCCCCCCATCCTCCTCCCCAGCACGGACGCCCCCATCCTCCTCCCCGGCACGGACCCCCCCCCCATCCCCCTTCCTGGCATGGACCCCAACCTCCTCCCCGGCACGGACGCCCCCCCATCCCCCTCCCCGGCATGGACCCCCCCCCATCCCCCTCCCCGGCACGGACCCCCCCATCCTCCTCCCCGGCACGTACCCCAACCTCCTCCCCGGCACGGACACCCCCCCCATCCCCCTCCCCGGCACGGACCCCCCATCCCCCTCCCTGGCACGGACCCCCCCATCCTCCTCCCCGGCACGGACCCCCCATCCCCCTCCCCGGCACAGACCCCCCCATCCTCCTCCCCGGCACGGACCCCCCCCCATCCTCCTCCCCGGCACGGACCCCCCCATCCACCTCCCCGGCACGGACCCCAACCTCCTCCCCGGCACGGACCCCATCCTCCTCTCCGGCACGGACCCCTCATCCCCCTCCCCGGCACGGACCCCCCATCCGCCTCCCTGGCACGGACCCCCCCCCATCCCCCTCCCCGGCACGGACCCCAACCTCCTCCCCGGCACGGACCCCCCATCCTCCTCCCCGGCACGGACCCCCCATCCTCCTCCCCGGCACGGACCCCCCCAACCTCCTCCCCGGCACGGACCCCCCATCCCCCTCCCCGGCACGGACCCCCCCATCCTCCTCCCCGGCACAGACCCCCCCCCAACCCCCTCCCCGGCACGGACACCCCCATCCTCCTCCCCGGCACTGACCCCCTCATCCTCCTCCCCGGCACGGACCCCCCCATCCCCCTCCCCGGCACGGACCCCCCCCCCCCATCCTCCTCCCCGGCACAGACCCCCCCCCCCCCAACCCCCTCCCCGGCATGGACCCCCCCTTCCCATCCCCCTCCCCAGCACGGACCCCCCCATCCTCCTCCCCGGCACGGACCCCCCCATCCCCCTCCCCGGCACGGACCCCCCCCATCGTCCTCCCAGGCACGGACCCCCCCATCCTCCTCCCCGGCACGGACCCCCCCATCCCCCTCTCCGGCACGGACCCCCCCATCCTCCTCCCCAGCACGGACGCCCCCCATCCCCCTCCCCGGCACGGACCCCCCCCATCCCCCTCCCCGGCACGGACACCAACCTCCTCCCCGGCACGGACCCCCCCATCCCCCTCCCCGGCACGGACCCCCCCCATCGTCCTCCCCGGCACGGACCCCAACCTCCTCTCCGGCACGGACACCCCCCCCCAACCCCCTCCCCGGCACAGACCCCCCATCCCCCTCCCTGGCACGGACCCCCCCATCCTCCTCCCCGGCACGGACCCCCCATCCCCCTCCCCGGCAAGGACCCCCCCATCCTCCTCCCCGGCACGGTCCCCCCCATCCCCCTCCCCGGCACGGACACCCCCATCCTCCTCCCCGGCACAGACCCCCCCCATTCCCCTCCCCGGCACGGACCCCCCCATCCTCCTCCCCGGCACGGACCCCAACCTCCTCCCCGGCACGGACTCCCCCCATCCTCCTCCCCGACACGGACCCCCCCCCCCAACCCCCTCCCCGGCACGGACCCCCCCCCATCCCCCTCCCCGGCATAGACCGCCCCCCCCCATCCCCCTCCCCGGCACGGACCCCCCCATCCTCCTCCCCGGCACGGACCGCAACCTCCTCCCCGGCACGGACCCCCCCCCCATCCCCCTCCCCGGCACGGACCCCCCCCCATCCTCCTCCCCAGCACGGACGCCCCCATCCTCCTCCCCGGCACGGACCCCCCCCCCCATCCCCCTCCCTGGCACGGACCCCAACCTCCTCCCCGGCACGGACCCCCCCCATCCCCCTCCCCGGCATGGACCCCCCCCCCCATCCCCCTCCCCGGCACGGACCGCCCCATCCTCCTCCCCGGCACGTACCCCAACCTCGTCCCCGGCACGGACACCACCCCCATCCCCCTCCCCGGCACGGACCCCCCATCCCCCTCCCTGGCACGGACCCCCCCATCCTCCTCCCCGGCACGGACCCCCCATCCCCCTCCCCGGCACGGACCCCCCCATCCTCCTCCCCGGCACGGACCCCCCCCATCCTCCTCCCCGGCACGGACACCCCCATCCTCCTCCCCGGCACGGACCCCAACCTCCTCCCCGGCACGGACCCCATCCTCCTCTCCGGCACGGACCCCTCATCCACCTCCCCGGCACGGACCCCCCATCCGCCTCCCTGGCACGGACCCCCCCCATCCCCCTCCCCGGCACGGACCCCAACCTCCTCCCCGGCACGGACCCCCCATCCTCCTCCCCGGCACGGACCCCCCATCCTCCTCCCCGGCACGGACCCCCCCAACCTCCTCCCCGGCACGGACCCCCCATCCCCCTCCCCGGCACGGACCCCCCCATCCTCCTCCCCGGCACAGACCCCCCCCCAACCCCCTCCCCGGCACGGACACCCCCATCCTCCTCCCCGGCACTGACCCCCCCCATCTTCCTCCCCGGCACGGACCCCCCCATCCTCCTCCCCGGCACGGACCCCAACCTCCTCCCCGGCACGGACCCCAACCTCCTCCCCGGCACGGACCCCCCCCCCCCCCCCATCCCCCTCCCCGGCACGGACCCCCCATCCCCCTCCCCGGCACCGACCCCCCATCCGCCTCCCGGCACGGACCCCCCCCCCCATCCCCCTCCCCGGCACGGACCCCAACCTCCTCCCCGGCACGGACCCCCCATCCTCCTCCCCGGCACGGACCCCCCTACCGGCACTCCCCCGGAGCCCAGCCCACTCTAACCACCCCCCCCCGCCGCACACACACACACACAACCCGAGACACACCTCTCCCCACACATTTAGACTGCGGCCACGCCATCGCCTGCCCAGCGGCCAACCCCCCAGGCCATCACTCACCTCCACGCTGGTCGGCGTGAGCCTGGAGCACCGGGTCACGCCGATGAAAAGGAGGTTTAATTTACGTCGACGTGAACGGTCATCACGTCGACGGGACTTTGGCCCATCCGGAAGGGAGAATATCGGCAGGCCCAAAATCGGCTGCCTTGCGCAGACCCGTGACATTCTCCGACGTCAGCGGCGCCATTAACGCCCGCCGACTTTTCTCCCTTCGGAGACTTCGGCAACCGGCGGGGGCGGGACTCACGGCGGCCAACGGCCATTCTCCGACCCGCTGGGGGGTCGGAGAATGACGCCCCAGGTTTGGTGTAAAAGTAGAATATTGGTGCGATGAAAGTTCTTCTTGATTGATAGTAGTGAAAGATTGTGTTTTCCTAATTGTTGGTAGCTAGGAAATAAGTATCAAGCTAATTATTTGAGAAACTGCAGAAATTATCTAATGATTTTTATCCTTGTGTGTAATTCAATTCTTATAAACAAACAACATACTTCAAAATGCTCAAAAGGTGTGCATGTTTTATAAACATTAGAAAGACGGGTGGAATTTTCCATTCTGGCTGAACACATGTGATCTTTTGCTATTCAGCTCATTAATTAGCATCAGTGAGGAGCTTGCCAAATCTCATGATAGGGTAGGTCATGATCTGCCCCACATTGCTCCATTGGGTTAAGGTCCATATGTTAACAGCGCCCGGACAAAGATTCACTCAATGCAGCCCAGATGTTTAGTTGCATAGCAGATCCATGGAGCTGAGAAGACCCAAACCATCAGCACCACCTTTCAAAAAATCCCCTCCCTGGAGATCGTTCTCCAGACCGTCCAGCAGAGGTGGACGGTCCTCTTTCTGAAAGGTATAGCAGGAGGTTTTGCCATCTGACCACCCTGGCCTGGGAGGGGTTACCAGGGAGACTAGTGTCATAATATACACCAGTACATCATGGTGCAGCCACACACTGATGGACACACAGTGGGACCAATCAACACACACAACACTGCAGCCAATCACCAGTGAGAGCACACGCACTATAAAGACAGGTGGCATCAGAGTTCCTGCTCATTCGAGTTGCAGCGAGCTAGGAGGACAGAGCTCACAGCCTGCAACACGGACATTCACCATGTGCTGAGTGCATCGACTGGTTAGGAGAAGGCAAAGGTCTTTAGTTAAAGCTAGTATCGTGTTAACCCACAGTCTGAGTTTAAACAGTTAATGATTCAATAAAATAGTGTTGCATTATTTCAAGTGTTGGTGACCTGTATGTGATCCAGAACACCCAACACATCATGATACCAGGTGTGGTGGGATACTAGCACTTCTTAGACCTACCTGCAAGCCTTCCGCCAGCATTCCGTCATCCTGCAACAGGACAACATCAGCCCGCCGCCACCGCTCCGCATCGCCGGCAACCTCGGGGCCAACTGGAAAATTTTCAAACACCGCTTCCAGCTCTTCCTCGAAGCCACGGACAGGGAGGGCGCCTCGGACACCAGAAAGATTGCTCTTCTCCTCTCCACGGCCGGGGACCATGCCATCCACATTTTCAACTCTCTCACCTTTACAGATGACGAAGATAAGACGAAGTTCAAGACGGTCCTCCTCAAGTTTGACACTCACTGCAGCGTAGAGGTGAATGAAAGTTTTGAACGCTACGTGTTCCAGCAGCGTTTGCTCAGTAAGGATGAACCTTTCCAATCCTTTCTCACGCATCTCCACATCCTTGCGCAATCTTGCAGCTACGGGCCCACCTCTGACTCCATGATACGCGACCAGATCGTTTTCGGTGTTCAGTCGGACCCCCTACGTCAGCAGCTCCTCAAAGTAAAGCAACTCACCCTAGCGACCGCCATCGAGACCTGTGTCTTACATGAAAACGCCATGAGTCGGTATTCCCATATACAAGCGGCTGAAACGGCGCGGCAAGTTCCCCATGAGGCGGAACGGGTCGAAGTGATTGAGCACCTCCAGGGCCTCAGCCTGGATGAGGGCGGCCGTTACGCGCGCTTTTTGCCGACTCCCGCGCTTGTACGCACCAAACGAGGGGACGACGACGTTGAGGAACGTAATGCACAGGCGCGCACCACGCATGACCACACCGCGCATGCGCGGTGGCGCAGCGAACGTGCTGACGTCACGACGTGCGGCAACTGTGGCTCTACCCATTTAAAGCGGCAATGCCCCGCACAATCTCGACAATGCCTAGTGGAAGACTTGGCCACTATGCTGCCTTATGCTGAGCAGCTCAGCCTGCCAACTCATGTCGCTTCAGCCAGCCTCGCAGGACTGTTTGGGCAATTCAACCCACGGTCACCGAGTCCGATGCGGTCCTCCCACACAGCAGTGACACCAAGGACCCGAAGGCGCCTTTTCGAGTCGGTGTCGTAACGAAAAACAGGCTGTCCGCGAAGCAAAGACACCAGCCGCTGTCGGAATACAGCATCGATCCAGACGATGAGTGGTGTGCCTCCCTGACGGTCAACTGTTCCCAAATACGATTCCGCCTGGACACTGGTGCCTCCGCCAATCTCATGGCGTGATCTGCTTTCCAAAGCCTTCGTGTCAAACCAGCCATCCTTCCATCGGCCTGCCAGCTATTGGATTACAATGGCAACATCGTCCCTGCTAGTGGCTTGTGCCAACTTGAACTGACGCACAAGTCACGGAAAGCCATCCTTTTGAGATCGTGGGCTCCTCGAAGGACTCCCTGCTTGGCGCACAGGCGTGCAAGCTGTTGGACCTCGTTCAAAGAGTTCACTCTCTCTCTCCTGATGACACGTCTGCCTTCCAGGACGCTGACTCAACGCCATCATCGACCAGCACCGCGACGTCTTCGAAGGCATGGGCACGCTCCCATATACTTACAAGATCCTACTCAAACAGAACGCCACGCCTATGGTGCATGCACCTCGTAGAGTCCCAGCACCCCTCAAGGACCGCCTCAAGCAGCAGCTGCAGGACCTCCAAGACCAAGGAGTGATCTCCAGAGTTACGGAACCAACCGACTGGGTCAGTTCCATGGTGTGCGTAAAAAAGCCTTCTGGCGAGCTGAGAATTTGCATTGATCCCAAGGATCTGAATCACAATATCATGAAGGAGCATTATCCAATTCCCAAGCGCGAAGAGATCACATGCGAGATGGCTCGCGCCAAGCTCTTCACCAAACTTGACGCCTCGCAAGGCTTCTGGCAAATGCAGCTCGACAAGCCCAGCAGGAAACTGTACCTTTAACACCCCCTTTGGCAGATATTGTTACAACAGGATGCCGTTTGGGATCATATCGGCTTCAGAAGTGTTTCACAGGATCATGGAACAAATGATGGAAGGCATTGAAGGTGTTCGCGTCTATGTTGACGACATAATCATCTGGTCCACCACCTCGCAGGAGCATGTCAGTCGCCTCCAGCACGTGTTCAAACGCGTAGGTGAGCAGGGCCTATGCCTCAACAGAGCCAAATTCTCCTTTGGTCAGACGGAACTAAAGTTCCTCGGGAACCACATCTCCCAGTTGGGTGTGCGGCTGGATGCGGACAAGGTGGCTGCTATCACTGCCATGAAAACGCCAGAGGACAAGAAGGCAGTCCTCCGACTTCTGGGCATGGTCAACTTCCCAGGGAAGTTCATCCCCAACCTCGCCTCTCATACCACGGCTCTCAGGACCCTGGTCAGGAAGATGACAGACTTCCAATGGCTTCCTGCCCACGAGCGCGAATGGAGAGAATTCAAAACCAAACTCACCACGGCCCCGGTCTTAGCTTTTTTTGATCCAGCGAAAGAGACAAAGATTTCGACGGATGCCAGCCAATCTGGCATTGGGGCAGTGCTCCTGCAACGCGATGAGGCCTCATCATGGGCCCCCATTGCATATGCGTCACGCACCATGGCCCCACGGAACAGCGCTACGCGCAGATAGAAAAGGAGAGCCTGGACCTTTTGACTGGTGTCGTCAAGTTTCATGATTATGTGTACGGCCTTCCCCAATTCACCGTCGAGACCGACCATCGCCCGCTGGTCAATATAATACAGAAAGACATGACGCCTCGCTCCAGCGTATTCTGCTCAAGCTCCGGCGATATGACTTCCAGCTGGTATACACCCCAGGCAAAGACCTAATCATTGCCGACGCTCTCTCCAGGGTAGTCAACTCTCCGTGTGACCCAGCGGGATTCATCTGCCAGGTTGACGCCCATGTGGCCTTCGTGGCTTCCAATCTGCCTGCCACGGATGAACGCCTCGTCCAAATTCGCTGCGAGACAGCAGCTGACCCTTTGCTACAGCGTGTCATGCGCCACCTAACAGACGGGTGGCTCAAGGGCCAATGCCCTCAGTTCTACAACATCAGAGATGATCTGGCGGTAGTCGATGGTGTTCTCCTACAACTGGACCGCATTGTCATCCCGCACAGCATGCGCCAGCTCATCTTGGAACAGCTACACGAGGGCCATCCTGGCATGGAAAAGTGCCGCTGACGGGCCCAAGAGACAGTGTACTGGCCCGGCATCAATGACGACATCGCCAATACAGTGCTCAACTGCCCCACTTGTCATCGCTTCCAGCCGGCCCAACCACGTGAGACCCTACAGCCCCATGAGTTGGTCACGTCCCCTTGGTCCAAGGTCGGCATCGACCTGTTCCATGCACTGGGCAGGGACTATGTCCTGATTGTAGACTATTTTTCAAACTACCCGGAGGTGGTACGTTTACACGACATCACATCGTCTTCAGTCATCCGTGCCTGTAAGGACACCTTTGCTCCTCACGGCATCCCACTCAGTGATGTCGGACAATGGCCCCTGCTTCGCAAATCAGGAATGATCCAACTTTGCCAGCGGGTACAACTTTGTGCATGTGACATCCAGTCCCCTGTACCCCCAATCCAATGGCAAAGCGGAGAAGGGCGTCCACATAGTCAAACGACTCCTCTGCAAGGCTGCCGATACTGGGTCCGACTTCTACTTCGCCCTGCTGGCCTATCGCTCGGCCCCACTGTCCACTGGCCTGTCGCCAGCCCAGCTGCTCATGGGTCGCACCCTGAGGACGACGGTGCCGTCCATTCATGTCCCAGACCTCAACCATGTTCCGGTCCTTCGTCGGATGCAACTGTCTCGTGCACAGCACAAGGCGGCTCATGACACCCGTGCAGCTGATCTCCCTGCTCTGGCTCCAGATGACAACGTCCGCATCCATCTTCTGGATGGTGGCTGGTCTGCAACCGCTGTGGTTCTTCGGCAGGTGGCTCCCCGCTCGTTCCTGGTGCGTCGACCGGATGGCTCCATTCTGCGCCGCAATCGACGTGCCGGTCGTCTCGTTCCACGTTCACTACGTGATCCTCCACCATTGCCACGCCCTCCTGTTAACCCTGACCTGGACTATGAAGAGATTCCGGTCACTCTGCACCCTCCTCACTCTGACACAGTCCAGCCCGCTCCTCAGCCGGCGGCTCCCGACCCACCCTTGAGGCGGTCAACCAGAATTCGTCGCCCACCTCAGAGACTAAATATGTGAACTTTGTGGACTTATGGACTTTCTGATTTGTTCTGTTCTTCCGTTTAATCATTCAAGTGGTTTGTATATAGTGTTCATCTCGTTATTCTTGTGACATACTGTTTTCGGTACCAGGCACCTTCCCATGTAAATAGCTTAGTTTTTCTGTACATAATCCTGTAAATATTTTGCACACACGTAGTCAGGAACATTCACCACACGATATTTATTGTCACGCAGGTACATTTTTTTATAAAAGGGGGGATGCCATAATATACACCAGTATATCATGGTGCAGACACACACACTGATGGGCACACAGTGGGACCAATCAACACACACAACACCGCAGCCAATCACCAGTGAGAGCACACGCACTATAAAGACTGGGGGCATCAGAGTTCCCGTTCATTCGAGTTGCAGCTAGCTAGGAGGACAGAGCTCACAGCCTGCAACACAGACATTCACCATGTGCCCAGTGCATCAACTGGTTAGGACAAGGCAAAGGTCTTTAGTGAAAGCTAGTATCGTGTTAACCCACAGTCTGAGTTTGTTTAAACAGTTAATGATTCAATAAAATAGTGTTGCACTATTTCAAGTGTTCGTGAGCTGTATGTGATCCAGAACACCCAACACATCAACTAGCACCCATGGAACCCGAGAAGGACTGCCCTGCAGTGCAGGAAAAGTTTCTGTAATAGCAACAACATCATAATTCCATGTACTTATCCAAGCTCTAAGTTCACCTGTCTTACCTGAAATACTCCTCGCATTGAGACTAATGCACTTCAGCCAACCAGCCCCACGGCATTGACCAACCACTCCCTGCCTGCTCTTCCTCTTAATCTTACTGGCCTTAGTCTATAGCTCTCCCTCAGTTATTTCTCCCGCTGACCTACTGCTGTGGTTCCCACCCCCCTGCCATATTAGGCAGTTCAATCTGTTTTCCTGCCTTCCACTTTTCTCCTTACTAGCTTTTGTTTCTATCCCCTCTTTACTACCCTCTGACTATCTGCATTTTTCCCATCCCCCTGCCATATTAGTTTAAACCCTCCCCAACAGCACGAGCAAACAACCCCCTTAGGACATTGATTCCAGTTATGTACAGGTATAGACCGTCCGATTTGTAATGATCCCACCAATCGCAGAACCGGTTCCAATGTCCCAAAAATCTGAACCCCTCCCTCCTGCACCATCTCTCAAGCCACACGTTCATCCTGTCTATCCTGTCATTCCTACTCTGACTAGCACGTGGCACTGGTAGCAATCCCGAGATTACTACCTTTGAGGTCCTACTTTTAAGTTTATCTTCTAACTTCTTAAATTCAGCATGTAGGACCTCATCCCTTTTTTCACCTACATTGTTGGTGCCTATATGCACCACGACATCTGGCTGTTCACCCTCCCCTTTAGAATGTCCTGCAGCCGCTCTGAGACATCCAGGACCCTTACACCCGGGAGGAGGAGGTGTCATCCGAGGAGCTGTCCAGCTCCTCCATTTCTCCCTCTGGTAAAACATCTTCCCTTTGCAGTGTAAGGTTGTGCAAAGCTCAGCAAACAACAATGATGAGGTACACTCTCTGTCATGAGTATTGGAGAGCCCCACCTTACCAGTCCAAACATCGGAAATGTATCTTTAGGAGCCAATAGTTTGCTCAATTAAGGATCTTGTGGTGCAATGTGCTGCATTGTATGTTGTCTCATACGCACTCTGTGGCCCACGAACCGGTATTATTATCCATGCCTTATGAGGGGGAGTATCCCTTGTCACCGAGGAGCACCAAGGTCCCTCAAATATCTGGGGTACCGGCGAATGATTCAAAATGTAACTCAAAATGTAATGAGGGCTCGCTCAGTACCGAGCACAAAAAGATTGTTTGACTTTTCACAGTAAGGATCTGGGGCGGGGTTCTTCCTAAGTCCCCACGCCGGCAGGAAACTGGCGTCAACAGCCCCCGAAAGTGCGGAATTCTCAGCACCTCTGGGGACTAGGAGGACACCAGAGGGGTTGGCGCTGTGCCAGCCGGCGCCAAAGGGCCTACGTGATCTCATGCATGCACAGAACCGCCGGTGGTGTTCCAGGCATGCGCAGACCGACTGGCGTATTCTGCTGCATGCGCAGGGGGTTGTCTTCTCCGCGCCGGCCATGGCGGAGCCCTACAGGGGCCGGCGCAGAAGGAAGGAGTGCCCCCACGGCACAGGCCCACCCGCAGATCGGTGGGCCCCGGTCGCGGGCCAGGCCACCGTGCGCCCCCCCCCCCGGTGTTGGATCTCCCCGCGGACCCCGAGGACCGCACCAGCCGATTTACCTGCCAGGTCCCGCTGTGTGGGACCATGTCTAATCTACGCCGGTGGGACTGACCAGAAAAGGACGGCCGCTCGGCCCATCGGATCCCGGAGAATTGCCGGGAGGGGGCCGCTGCCAACGGCCCCCGACCGGCGTGACGTGAACCCCACCGCGGCTCGAAACACGGCGCCAGAGAGTACAGCAGCCAGTGTCGGGGCGGCGGGGCAGGATTCGCGCCGCCCCCCGAGGATTCTCCAACCCGGCGGGGGATCGGAGAATCCTACGGCAGGTGTCAATTAAAGCCATTTGCACCGAGGCACCTAAACTTATTGATTCTGGCCTGAATGCATACCATTAGCAAAGGAGTAAAACTCATCATTGTGCAGTGGACCCTCGAGCCCAGTAATCAGCTGAGCCATTCTCTCCATGGTTTGAGCAGAGCATTTATAGACTGTCACTTCAATCGGCCAAATTTGTTTGGTTGAAGTCTTCCTACATGGCCTGAGACCCCTCACCTATTTTTTCTTTTTAAGCTTGTTTTTCAAACCGAGTCATTATATGGTGATTGCAAAAATGATGCTCTTTACTTATGTAAATAGCAACAATTTCCAACCTCCCAATATCAGCCACCAAGTTCCTCCCATCCTCCTCTGTTGTCACCGCCTCCTAATTCCCATTCCTTCTGTCACTGTTCATGTTGCTATTCCTGTTCTCCCCCTGAAACCTTCAACGTTGATGTGTCCCCTGCCGATTTTTGACGTGAGCCCTCTCTTTCTCAAGGCCATGTCCACACCTACATTTTTGGACAAATTGCATGGGACCATCCAACACTCGCTGATGACTTTTCAGCTACTGACGGACAGGATCCAGGTCCCTCCCCTGAATGTTATTGAGCTCTCTGTCTCACAATATCATGAAATGAAAAATGAAATGAAAATCGCTTATTGTCACAAGTAGGCTTCAAATGAAGTTACTGTGAAAAGCCCCTAGTCGCCATATTCCGGCGCCTGTTCGGGGAGGCTGTTACGGGCTCCAGTTATCATGGCTCCAGTCCCAGGAACAAATGCGTTAGATGACTGACCACATCCCACACACCGTTCTGTGCACAGCCGTTACAGCCCAGAGAGGCTTTCCCCACCCAAGACCAGGACCAAGAGCCCTCAAACATAGCCCCTTCAGCCCCAGGACAGTCTCTGAAATATGCCCCCGACAGTGTGGCCTCAGGCTCAGTACAGTCTCTGTGGGTGCGATCTAATCAAATTGCAATAGAGTCCCATGACAAGCGCGTTTAGTCAGTCATTTGATTGGCCAACTTTGTTGCAATTCGGGGCCTCGCCAGAACTCCTCAGTGGAGGAAGAGTTGGGAAGCCATTTTTATGTGGTGTCCTGATCTCCCGACCCCCCCAAAGCCCCAACTCACCTATAAAGGGGTCTTCAGGTCCCCCCACACCCCACCTCACATGGGCAGAACACTCCCGGGCCCAATCCCCACCATGAGAAAATATCAGCCTGGCACTCTGGTAGTGTCTCTGCCAGCTGGCAGTGCCACCTGGGTGGTGTCAGCCTGTAACCCTGGCAGTGCCCATGTCTGCTGGCAGTGCCACTTGTACACCTTGGCAGTGCCAGGCTGGCATCCAGGTGGCACAGTCAGGATGCCAGTGCCAAGGTGGCCCAGCAGTGGTACGGTTCCACCCTGCCCACCTGGGTGCTTCCAATCCCCTGGGAGACCTCCTCAAGTGCCGTTCCGTCTGGCCCCCATTATGTGGGGGCCAGCACTGAACGGTGCTCACTCATGGTCTCCGAGGTGAAGAGGTTAGATCTCAGGGCCTCGGTAGATCAGGCGCGAGCATATTAGAGTAAGACTAGCTGTCCTGCTCTAATATGCAGATTGGCCAGATAGTGATCCCGTCTACAATGGGCAGAATTCAAATCATGACGTCTCGCAAGATTGCAATAGATCTTCAAAGACGTGGCAAGCCGGGCAGATCCCGGAAGAAGGATGTCCGGCATCTACCTGCCGCGTTGCCATTCAGGTGAAATGTGACTGGTAGATCGCGCGTGGATCATCCCTCCCCACTAGTCATGGCACCCGATCTTTTGCAGTCACAGTTTTAAAGGAAGGCGAAAGCAACGTCAATTGACCTCAAGTCAGAGATGAACCGAAGGTCGCTAGGTGTGCACCACCTGTATACAGTTATAATTATCCACTGGCGGGGCACTTAATTTCGAGGAGGAACGTAATTCCGGTGGGTTCGGCTTTTAATAAACATTCATGAGATTCAAATGAATGCAAATGTGATTTCCCACACAGCTCAGCAGGATGCTCGACCCACCTTTAACCTGCCATCATAGTTGAAATAACAAAATTCCAACCTAATTTTCTGTTGGTGGGAAGCAGACATTTTCATTCATGCCAAATTTAGTGGCCCTGCCCACTAAAGTTCCTGCTGCTAGAGGAGATGAAGGGGGAGGGGGGACCTCCGTTGTGCATCTCCCAAGTCCATTGGAGGTGCCCACCTAAGGTAATCTCCCTTTTCAACCGCCCAACCTCTTAAATCTGCACCCCCCACCGCCCCCCCCCCCCCCCCAAAACCTTCCTCAACACCTCACTGAGACCTCTGTCTTGGTTTTACCTGGACACTTTGGCATGGTGAGACTAGCTATAATCCCAGCAGTAACCACTGATCCCAGCTGGTGCTGCAGGGACGACTGATCTGTCAGTCATTTGATTGGCCAGCAGCTATCTGTGGTGGGACTTCCTCCTGAGGTAGGGGCCGAGGCCTTGCCCTATAGCAATTAACAGTATTCCTGGTGTTGAATTGCTGCGGGCCACTGTTGGTATTGTGGCGTGATCCCCACACTGTTTGAGACAGGGAGGCAGAGGCCAAAGCACCTCAGAAATTCCAGCTTAAAGTGACACAATGAAAGAATTCTCAAATTCCTGCAAGTGGTTAAGAAGTTAACTGGGATTTCAAAGAAGTGTTCTATAAGAGATTTTGACCATTGAGTTAGTTAAGCGTTGTGCAGAATAAAATTCAATGACACTGGCCTCACTAAAGCTGGCACTCAAACAGGAATTTCATTCTGTCTCTTTAGCTAGTGCAATAGGATCAATAGACAATGGGCTGGATTCTCCGTTCCTGCGGCTAGATTTCGACGTCGCTGCTCGATCGCCGAACACAATTTCGGCGTCGGTCAACGGAGAATCTGGCCCAAGAGGCCATTGGTTTAATGGCTGACTGACATTTGATATTGACTGAATGTCGAACAAAAGGAGTTAGGGATAGCATCAGTGCCTCAGCAGGCTTAGGGTCTCAAGGCAAGTTGCAACTGACATCTAAAGCTTCCTGGAACATGATCTCCTTCCCTCTGGAGCAGGTGGGTATGCAATGTCGTGCCAATCAGGTGCCTGTCGCAGTGTGTGCCATGGATGCTCTGTCCAGTTATATCAGGCGTTTTGTGATCTAACTGGCCGTCCTTGTGGGGACTGATTTCTGGAGGCCGTTCACAGGACAGCCCAGGAAATCATTCATTGAGTTTTGGTGGGGCTTGGCGGAGCAGGGGTGCTACTCCCAGGCCCACAGCAAAACGTGTAACACATGCTGCAACCCACAAATAATTTTAACTTCACTGGTCCAAAATCACCCCCCCCCCCACTCTCCATTCCCGATATACCAGCAGTCTTAATGTAGAAAACTGCTCATTTCCCAATGTTCATCACAAAATGAGTGGCGGCAGGGTGCCCATTTAATACCCAGTGGTACTCTAATGAACTCTGAACTGGAAGTGTTTCAGGGATTCCAACTCCTGGTGTGACTGCTCTGCCAACTTTACATCCATTTCACCTAATGGAGTCTTGTTACAGGAAAGTGCTTCTTATAAAGGCACTTTCATTACTCTATTTACCTCTTATCATTGGATTAATTTCTCCATAATTAGAGAGAATTGATTTAAAAATATACTTATATCTGAGGATGAGGACAGGGCAACATTGATCTTACCACAGTTGCTGAGGCAATTATTCCCCAAGATGTCACATATGTTTGATTTCCTTGGTGTTCTTTTCCTTGAATGTTTCGTTGGAATTTGGGCAGCCATAATCTCAAGCACCTTCTCTTGATGATCCCTTTAATTCCTATTTCAATGCTCCTTCCCTCTCCTCTCCTTGCATCACTGTTTTGTTGGCTCACGTCATACAATGAACAAAAGTCTCCAAGTTCTAAACATTGAAATGGGGTAACACATGTGTTTTGTTCGTCTGAGTGAACAGGGCACACAGTGCAAGAATCATTCGAGTCCCACAGCAGATGTGTGAGGCCAGCAATGATGGTAAATGCCCATTCACCTGGGACCTGTTGAAAAACTCACAGCATTTAATTAGTGACAGGAAATATCACTTTCACTCAAGTGAATGGCCCACATCTCACAGTTCGTTTCCATCAATTTTCTTGTCCTATTTGCTCGCTGGTAAGATATGCGAGTGGTGAGCATTTCCAGCTTGTCTGCTGGTACCCTCTGTTGACATGCTGCACATCACACAAGGTGGCTCGTTCTATTCATTCCAAATATACACTATCACCCATTAGCCAGCCACACTCTTCAAAAGTAACTCTACTCCTTTGTTCCCCACATGCAAAGTTTTTCACATCAAGGAAAAAAAAACAGTGCTCATGAACAGACGGAGGGAAGAAAAATATATTGAAGGTGGTTAGGGCATTGTAGCAAAAGCACAGTTAAAGAGAAGACTTTTGAAGAGGTTGTGGGGAGCGAGGTGACGAGGCAGAGAACCTGACGGAGTTTCAGGGAGAATATAGTCTGAAAACCTAACTACTCTTAGAGGCACAGGAGACGCATAAGGGAAAGGAAAGCCTGATATTTAAAAAAGCAGAGTGTATGTGGAGACTTAAAACAGGCGGTCACTAAGGGAGGTTATAGCAAGACCATGGAGAGATAGAAGGCAAGGAGGACTTTGAAGTCAACTAAGGCCCAACCATCCTCAGCTGCTTCATCAATGACTTTCCCTCCATCATAAGGTTAGAAGTGGGGATGTTCACTTATGATTGCACAATGTTTAGCATCATTCTCAACTCCTCAGTTGACTGAAGCAGTCAATGCTAAATTGCAGCAAGACTTGGACAACATTCAAGGTTAGGCTGATACGTGGTGAGTAGCATTTGCGCCACACAAATGCCAGGCAAGCGCCATGTCCAACAAGACAGAATCCAACCAGATCCCTTGACATTCAATGGCATTATCATCACTGAAACCCCCCACAATCAACATCGTGCGGATTACCATTGACCACAAACTGAACTGGACTAGCTATATAAATACTGTGGCTACAAGAGCAGGTCAGAATCTGGGAGTAACTCACTTCCTGACATCCAAAACCTGTCCACTATCTACAAAGCATAAATCAGGAGCTCTCCACTTGCCTGGATGAGCTCAGCTCCAACAACATTCAAGAAGCCTGACACCATCCCAGGCAAAGCAGCCCGCTTGATTGGCACTCCATCCACCACCTTTAACATTCACTCCCTCCACCACTGATGCACAGTAGCAGCCGTGTGTACCATCTGCAAGCTGCACTGCAGTAACTCACCAAGGTTCCTTCGACAGCAACATTCGAATCCACGACTTCCAACACTTAGAAGGACAAGGGCAGCAGATATCTGGGAACACCGCCACCTGGAGGTTCCCCTCCTAGTCACTCACTGTCGTGGAAATTATAATAAAGACAAATGCCTCAAGGTTCAATTTAAGGAAATATATTTGCGGAGAGAGTGTGATCCAGCTGCAAAGCCAGCGCACTGCACTCTGAGATTCGATGAAGAAAGCATATTTTAATAGTCTGAAATAACAGCTTGAAGTAAACAGCCATGTTTATGTTAAATAGATCTTGGAAAGTACGGAAGATGAAATATGTAGTACGTATGTTCTTGCCCTTGGCTAAAAACAACTCGAGTACACATTTTGTTATCTTTCGGAGGACAATGTGTTTTCATAATAAGGCTGAGACCAAAATATTAAGCAGCATTTCGTTTGTTACTTGACCTACTATATTTTCATTCAAAAGCAGTGTTGAACTATAGTCCAGCATTTCCCAGCATGCTTCTAAGTTGGCAACTCATTAATTTCCCTTCCACACTCACTATCCTGACTTGGAAATATATCACCGCTTCTTCACTGTCATTTGGTCAAAATCCTGGAACCCCCTCTCTAACAGCACTGTGGGTGTATCTACACCAGATGGACTGCATCGTTTCTAAAAAGCGGCTCACCACTATCTGCTCAAGAGCAATTAGGGCTGGGCAATAAACACTGGTCTACCCAATGCACCCACATCCCATAAAAGAATTCAAACATTCACTAGCAAGATAGGAGTTATTGGAGATTGGAGAACAATAATAATCAGATTGCCTGTTTGGGAGACTGTTGCCCTCTCGCCAGAGGAAATTGTTACCGATTTACGTTTCACCTGGGTGCGCAGACCGAGGAGCAATCCAGTACTCCTTGCCATTCACATTTATGCATGGCGAGGAATACCAAGGATTCCCGAGGAAATCCCGCTATCAGGCCGCCAGTTTGAGCAGGTGGCCAAATAGCGGAGTCCTGCAGCTGACCACCCCCACACCCACACCGCAAATCAGCACCCCCCACCACCCCCCGCCCCGCGCACCGCAAAGCAGTCCCCCCACCCCTGGATTGCCTGGGTACCTCCCCATCCCACAAGTACAGGGGTGACTAGACTCGCCCCCCCCCCCACACTCCTCAGGGACCCTCTAACTAGGGAGACCCCCCTCCCCCCCAGGGAGGCCACACCTTGAATATGGTGTGTAGATTTGGTGTCCTTATCTGAGGATATCTGAGTACAGCGGAGATTTACCAGGCTGATTCCTGACTGTTGTATAAGGAGAGACTAAGTCGGTTAGGATTATATTCATTGGAGTTAGAAAGAGCGAGAGGGAATCTCATAGAAACATAAAATTCTAACAGGATTAGACCGGGTAGATTCAGAAAGAGTGTTCTCGATGATGGAGGAGTCCAGAACTAGGGGTCATAGTTTAAGGATAAGGGGTAAACCTTTCAGGATTGAGGTGAGGAAACATTTCTTTACCCAGAGAGTGGTGAATCTGTGGAATTCACTACCACAGAAATTAGTTGAGGCCAAAATGTTGTGTAATTCCAAGAAGGAATTGGATATATTTCTTGGGGCTAAAGGGATCAAGAGATATGGGGACAAGGCAGGATCAGGGTATTGAACTTGATGATCAGCTATGATCATAACGAATGGCAAGGCAGGCTCAAAAGGCTGAAAGGCTTCCTCCTGCTTCTATTTTCTAAGTATGTATGTTTCATGGTTATCATTAGACTTATAATTTCAGGCTTTTATTGAATTCAAATTCTGCCATCTGCCCTGGTGGGATTTGAACCTTGATCCCTGCATCTCTGGATAACTAGTCCAGCAACAATACTACTATGCACCTGTCTCCCTCACCACATCAAAAGCAGCTAAGTGTTTTGACTTCTTCCTTTTCACAGCAGAAAACACTTAGCTGCAAATGGAGATGCATTCAAGTGTGAAGGGAAAGATATATCAACAATCCACTTCACAGCTTTCTCTAGAGTAAAAAAAATGTCAACCACTGCTAAGGCAATATATTGCTGTGTGAAATTGAATGGAAGATGTATATTTCAAAGGCAGTCAAGGGATTGCAAGTCCTTTGAAGTGTACTTGGTGAGGACACCTCTGACACTTGTAACAGCTGCAGCTTTGAACACTTTTGTCTGAGGCAGCAGATGTTAGGAAAGAGTAAGTGAAAACGCAATGATGTTTCACCCTACTGATGATTGAAAATACTTCCACTAACTCACGCCCAGTGAATCCCAGCTGAGTGGGCTGGAGCATCATCTGGGCCTGGGGAATCGGATGCAAATGATCCATGTGCATGGCACTGCCGATGCGGTGCATGTAGATCCTTGCCGTTGCTGGTGGGGGACTGGAGCATTGGAACACGATTGGTGCTTGGCGCCGTTCCCATTTTTTGGCCGACCCTCAATTCTCCACCGGATTGGGGAACCCACTAGCGGTGGAGAGCAATGGAGAGTCCCCCCATACACTCTCCATCCCAACCAATGTGATCTTCTCTGCGAGGTGGGGGAGAAACAGGGAAAACCCCAGGTCAATTTGGGTTGAAGAAAAGCACGACTTTCAGTCGAGAATCATCTTGTGCCTATTTTTATCTCCTTTCCCATAAAATGTCAATATGAAGTCATTTTTTATTATTGTATTAAAATTCTGTTAGTGTCGGTACAATCGCCTATTTTGCCTGCTGTGTTGTCACGCCATCAGAACATTATGATTTCAGTAACCAGCTCCACTTTGGTTCACTGCAATATTTCACATGATTTAATATCATTTGCTATCCTGACCAATGGATCAGCAAATTTGTATCATTCACTGGTCTTGGAAGTTACATTGGTAAGGATACACAAAAATCAAATAACATTGAGTCAGAGTCCCAGCTCATTAACACTCACTGAATAAAATGTTTCTCCCTCACATTCCCCCTGCATCTCTTGTCCAAAAACTTAGATCCGTGCCCTTAGTTCTTTTACCATCTGCAAATGGGAACAGTTTTTCCTCCCTACCTTAACCAAGCCTATCATAATCTTGTACTCCTCCATCAAATCACCCCCTCAATCGCCTTTGCCCCAAGGAGAGCAGCTCCAGCTTTTCCAACCTTCCAACCTAACATTGTCACTAAAATGCCCCATCGCTGGAATGTTGTGTTAAATCTCCTCTACAGCCTCTCAAGGACCCTCATTCACATCATTTCCTGACGTATGGTGACTAGAACTGAATACAATACCTAAGTTGTGGTCTACCTCCGCTCTTTTTCTGTTTATTCTACTTTATAAAGGTTCAGCACAACTTCCCTGCTTTTGTGCTCAATGCCTCTATTCATGAAGCCCATCATCCCTTCTGCTTTGCTAACCTCTCTCAATATATCTTGTTACCTTCAAAGATCTATACACATGCATCCCTTTGTCCCTGCACTTTCTTTCAAATTGTGTCATTAAATCTATATTACCTCTCCCTAAGCTTTCTGCCAAAATGCATCACCTTCATCACACCTTTCTTCAGTAAATTCCATCTGCCACTTGTCAGTCCATTCTTCTAGTCAATCTATGTCCTGTTGCAGTCAATTTGTGTCATCTTCACTGTTTGCCACACTTTCAAGTTTGGTATCATTAACACATTTTGAAGATTTACTCTGTGTTCCAATATCCAAGTCATTTATCTGTAGATATACCAAAAGGCAATGGTACTACACTGACCCCTGAGGAACACCACTGTCTACCATCCTGAGAAGCTCAGCAACACCAAGGGGCTAAAAACATTATTGGGAATTTAGATGAGGGATGTCAGCAAACAGGAAATTAGAGACACATGCGATAAAGAACATAGAACATAGAACATTACAGTGCAGTACAGGCCCTTCGGCCCTCGATGTTGTGCCGACCTGCGAAACCACTCTAAAGCCCATCTACACTATTCCCTTATCATCCATATGTCTATCCAATGACCATTTAAATGCCCTTAGTGTTGGCGAGTCCACTACTGTTGCAGGCAGGGCATTCCACACCCTTACTACTCTCTGAGTAAAGAACCTACCTCTGACATCTGTCCTATATCTAACTCCCCTCGTGCTAGACATCACCATCCGAGGAAAAAGGCTCTCACTGTCCACCCTATTCAATCCTCTGATCATCTTGTATGCCTCAATTAAGTCACCTCTTAACCTCCTTCTCTCTAACGAAAACAGCTTCAAGTCCCTCAGCCTTTCCTCATAAGATCTTCCCTCCATACCAGGCAACATTCTGGTAAATCTCCTCTGCACCCTTTCCAATGCTTCCACGTCCTTCCTATAATGTGGCGACCAGAATTGCACGCAATACAGCAGTGGCCCCAAAACAGATCCTTGTGGTACAGCACTAGTAACTGGACTCCAGTCTGAACATTTCCCATCAACCACCACCCTTTGTCTTCTTCCAGCTAGCCAATTTCTGATCCAAACTGCTAAATCACCCGGAATCCCATGCCTCCGTATTTTCTGCAGTAGCCTACCATGGGGAACCTTATCAAACACTTTACTGAAATCCATATACACCACATCAACTGCTTTACCCTCATCCAACTGTTTGGTCACCTTCTCAAAGAACTCAATAAGGTTTGTGAGGCACAACCTACCCTTCAAAGAACTGTGTTGACTATCTCTAATCAAATTATTCCTTTCCAGATGATTATACATCCTATCTCTTATAAATCTTTCCAAGATTTTGCCCACAACAGAAGTAAGGCTCACTAGTCTATAGTTGCCGGGGTTGTCTCTACTTCCCTTCTTGAACAAGGGGACAACATTTGCTATCCTCCAGTCTTCTGGCACTATTCCTGTAGACAAAGATGACTTAAAGATCAAAGCCAAAGGCTCAGCAATCATCTCCCTAGCTTCCCAGAGATCCTAGGATAAATCCCATCCGGCCCAGGGGACTTATCTATTTTCACACCTTCCAGAATTGCTAACACCTCCTCCTTATGAACCTCAAGCCCTTCTAGTCTAGTAGCCTGAATCTCAGTATTCTCCTCGACAACACTATCTTTTTCCTGTGTGAATACTGACGAAAAATATTTATTTAGCACCTCTCCTATCTCCTCGGACTCCACGCACAACTTCCCGCAACTGTCCTTGACTGGCCCTACTCTTACCCTAGTCATTCTTTTATTCCTGACATATCTATAGAAAGCTTTAGGGTTATCCTTGATCCTACCTGCCAAAGACGTCTCATGTCCCCTCCTGATCTGTAATTATGATTAAATTGGGCAATTAAATTAGTAACAAGATCATAGAGGAGGAATTCCTGGAGTGTATACGGGATAGTTTTCTGGACCAATACATTGAGGAACCAACGAGAGAACAGACCATCCTAGACTTGGTATTGTGCAATGAGAAAGGAATAAATAGCAATCTAGTTGTTTGAGGGCCCTTGGGGGTATGATATGATAGAATTCTTCATCAAGATGGAGAGTGACATAGTTGATTCTGAGATTAGGGTTCTGAATCTAAATAAAGGAAACTACAATGGTATGAGGCGCAAGTTGGCGATGATGGTTTGGGAGACGTTACTTAAAGGAATGACAGTGGATAAGCAATGGCAAACATTCAAAAATGGGTGAACTGAAACATTGTTTATTCCTGTCTGGCACAAAAATAAAATGGGATATGTGGCCAAACCATGGTTTACAAGGGAAATTAGAGATAGTATTAGATCCAAGGAAAAGGCATAGAAATTGGCCAGAAAAAATGGCAGACCTGATGACTGAATTCAGCAAAGGAGGAAAAAGGAATCGATGAAGAAGGGGAAAATAGAGTATGAGAGTAGACTTGCGGTGAACATAAGAACGGACTGTATAAGCTTCTGTAGGTTTGCGAATAGAAAAAGATTGGTGAGGATAAATATAGGTCTTTTGCACTCAGAAACCAGGGAATTTATAATGGGAAAGAAAAATGGCTGACCAGCTAAATACAAATTTTGGTTCTGGCTTCACACAGGACACAAATAATCTATCAGAAATGTTGGGGAGCACTGTGTTTAGTGAGAGGGAGGAACTGAAGAAGATCAGTACTAGTAGAAAAATGGTGTTGGGGAAATTGATGGGATTAGCGGCTGATAAATCCCCAGGGCCTGATAATCTACACCCCACAGTACTTAAGCAAGTGGCTCCAGAAATAGTGAAAGCATTGGTGGTCATCTTCCAAGATTCTATAGACTCTGAAACAGTTCCTACAGATTGGAGGGCAGTTAATGTAACCCCACTATTGAAAAAGGGAGGTAGAAAGAACACAGGGAATTATAGACCAGTCAGCCTGCTGTTGGTAGTGGGTAAAATGCGAGATACCATTATAAAAGATTTACTAGCAGAGCACATGGAAAATAATGGCAGGATCGGACAGAGATAGCATGGATTTTTGAAGGGGGAATCATGCTTGACAAATCTACTGGGATTCTTTGAGGATGTAACAAGCAGAGTTGATAAGGAGAAGCCAGTGAATGTGGTTTATTTGGACTCAGAAGGCTTTCGATAAGGCCCGTGGGATCGGTGGCGCGGGCAAAAATCCCGCAAGAATCAGGAAACGCGATTCTCACTGGAGAGATCGCGTTTCCCGATTTTCCCCATTCCTTTCCGACACCGGCATGAGGTTCATGCCATTTTATAGATTGTTGTCAATTTAAATTTTATTAGCAGCCCCTACCCCTGCCACAGGGTACCACAGGGATCAGCGCTAGGACCCAATCTATCCATAATGTATATTAACGATTTCGGTGAAGGAACTAAATTTGCAGATGACAAAGCTGGGTGGGACGGTAAGCTGTGAGGAGGATGCAGAGATGCTTCAGGAAGATTTAGACAAGTTGAGTGAGGGGGCAATTGCATGGCAGATGCAGTGTAATGTGGATAAATAGTTTCCCTATTGTACAGAAGCAGGCCATTCGGCCCATCGAGTCGACACCACCCCTTCAAAAGACCACCCTACCTAGGCCCAATCTCCCGCCCTATAGGGGCGGGTTTAGCACAGCGGGCTAAACAGCTGGCTTGTAATGCAGAACAAGGCAGCAGCGCAGGTTCAATTCCAGTACCGGCCTCCCCAAACAGGCACCAGAATGTGGCGACTAGGGGCTGTTCACAGTAACCTCATTGAAGCCTACCTGTGACAGTAAGCGATTATTATTATTATATTATATTATTTCTGTAACTGCACCCAGGGGACATTTTAACATGGCCAATACACCTAACCTGCACAACTTTGGACTGTGGGAGGAAACCGAAGCACCTGGAGGAAACCCACGCAGACATGGGGAGAATGTGCAAACTCCACATAGTTACCCAAAGTTGGAATCGAACCCGGGTCCCTGGTGCTGTGAGCAGCAGTACTAATCACTGTGCCACCACACTGCCCCAAATAATAATAACAATAATAATTGCTTATTGTCACAAGTAGGCTTCAATGACGTTACTGTGAAAAGGCCCAACCACGCTACCCCAAATGAGAGGATATCCACTTTGGTAGCAAAAACAGGTCGGCAGATTATTATCTCATTGGCTATAGATTGAGAGAGAGGAATGTGCAATGAGACCTGGGGCGTCATTCTCCGACCCCCCGCCGGGTCGGAGAATGGCCGTTGGCCGCCGTGAATCCCACCCCCGCCCCCGCCGAAGTCTCCGGTACCGGAGATTGGGCGGGGGCGGGAATCGGGCCGCGCCGGTTGGCGGGACCCCCCGCTGGATTCTCCGGCCCGGATGGGCCGAAGTTCCGCCCAGGAATTGCCTGTCCCGCCGACGTAAATCAACCCTGGTATTTACCGGCGGGACCAAGCGGCGTGGGCAGGCTCCGGGGTCCTGGGGGGGGCGCGGGGCGATCTGACCCCGGGGGGTGCCCCCACGGTGGCCTGGCCCGCGATCGGGGCCCACCGATCCGCGGGCGGGCCTGTGCCGTGGGGGCACTCTTTCCCTTCCGCCTCCGCCATGGCCTCCACCATGGCGGAGGCGGAAGAGACCCTCCCCACTGAGCATGCGCGGGAAACTGACAGCGGCCGCTGACGCTCCCGCGCATGCGCCGGGAAACTGACAGCGGCCGCTGATGCTCCCGCGCATGCGGCTCATTTCCGCGCCAGCTGGCGGGGCAACAAACACCATATCCGCCAGCTGGCGGGGCGGAAATCCCTCCGGCGTCGGCCTAGCCCCTCAATGTTGGGGCTAGGATGCGGAGCATTCCGTAACTTTGGGCCGGCGCGATGCCCGTCTGATTGGCGCCGTCTTTGGCGCCAGTCGGCGGACATCCCGTCGTTGGTGGAGAATTTCGCCCCTGGTGTCTTTGTACACCAGTTTCTGAAAGTAAGCATGTGGGTGAAGAAGGCAAATGGTATTTTGGCCTTCAGAGTGAGAGCATTTGAGTACAGGAGCAGTTATACAGAGCCTCGGTGAGGCCACACGTGGAATATTGTGTGCAGTCTTGATCTCCTTATCTGAGGACAGATTTTCTTGCTATGGAGAGAGTGTAGCGAAGGTTCACCAGACTGATTCCTGGGATGGTGAGACTGACCTATGAGAGGAGATTGAGTTGGTTAGGATTATATTTGCTGGAGTTTAGAAGAGTGAGGGGGGATCTCATAGAAACCTATAAAATTCTAACAGGACTAGACATGGTAGATACAGGAAGGATGTTCCCGATGACAGGGAAGTCCAGAACCAGGGGATCACATACTGAGGATACGTGGTAGGATACGTGGTAGACCACTTAGGACCGAGATGAGGAGAAATTTCTTCACCCAGAGCGTGATGAGCCTGTGGAATTCACTACCACAGAAAGCATTTGAGGCCAAAATATTGTATGTTTTCAAGAAGGAATTATATATAACCTTTGGGGCTAAAGAGATCAAAGGATATGGGGGCAAAGTGGGAACAGGTTTTTGAGTTGGATGATCAGCCATGATCATAATGAATAGTGGAGCAGGCTCGAAGGGCCAAATGGCCTCCGCCTGCTCCTACTTTCTATGTTTCTATGGAAAAGAACCATCTACCATGACTTGCTGTTTTCTGTCTTTAAGCTAACTTTATGCAACTCATTTCTCTTTTCTACTTCTATATGTTGGTGCCCAGTTGCTGCCAATTTAATATAAAACCTTACACAACACTCATGTATCTCCCCAGGAACTGTTGAGGTACAACCCACCCCATTTAAATAGGTTCCTCCTGGCCCAGAGCTGGGCTGAATACAACAGGAAGCTGAACGATGGGTCCGGGGGTCCCACTCACCATCAGCCCATGCAGGGAAACTTAACAACTTGACGCATGGACCTCTTCTGCTCCTGGTTTGATCCTAGCAGCGGAGTAATTGTCCACTTAAGAGCATCAATTGACCTACTGGCAGCCCGGCACCATCCTTGCTGCTGTTATAATTGCGATGGTGACAGGGTCAGTCGGGAAGGCACCTACTGGATTCATTGAACTGAGTTTTCACATAAGGCTGTTCCAAGATCTTTCTGGTAAATATTTTAACAGGGTCCCTTGGATAAAAAGAAATTTGTGTTATCATACTGCCCTTTCTTTTCTGGAGTCATATACAACCACATTAATGGTATATAAAGCCTCTTCTAAAGCCTAACTGAAATGTTCCTTTATTGAAATGAGTTGATATGCCTGATAGTGCCTGATGAATATGATCGACTACACAATGCTATTCATAAGACATAAATAATTGGTAGTATATAGATAAGATGCATAAGATAAAGATGCATGGCATTAAGGGTAAAGTAGTAGCATGGATAGAGGATTGGTTAATTAATAGAAAGCAAAGAGTGGGGATTAATGGGTGTTTCTCTGGTTGGCAATCAGTAGCTGGTGGTGTCCCTCAGGGATCAGTGTTGGGCCCACAATTGTTCACAATTTACATGGATGATTTGGAGTTGGGGACCAAGTGCAATGTGTCCAAGTTTGCAGACGCTAAGATGAGTGGTAAAGCTAAAAGTGCAGAGGATACTGGAAGTCTTCAGAGGGATTTGGATAGGTTAAGTGAATGGGCTAGGGTCTGGCAGATGGAATACAATGTTGACAAATGTGAGGTTATCCATTTTGGTAGGAATAACAGCAAAACGGATTATTATTTAAATGATAAAATATTAAAACATGCGGCTGTGTGTGCTAGTGCATGAGTTGCAAAAAGTTGGTTTACAGGTGCAACAGGTGATTAAGAAGGCAAATGGAATTTTGTCCTTCATTGCTAGAGGGATGGAGTTTAAGACTAGGGAGGTTATGCTGCAATTGTATAAGGTGTTAGTGAGGCCACACCTGGAGTATTGTGTTCAGTTTTGGTCTCCTTACCTGAGAAAGGACGTACTGGCGCTGGAGGGTGTGCAGAGGAGATTCACGAGGTTAATCCCAGAGCTGAAGGGGTTTGATTTAGAGGAGAGGTTGAGTAGACAGGGACTGTACTTGTTGGAATTTAGAAGGATGAGGGGGGATCTTACAGAAACATATAAAATTATGAAGGGAATAGATAGGATAGATGCAGGCAGGTTGTTTCCACTGGTGTGTGAAAGCAGAACTAGGGGGCATAGCCTCAAAATAAGGGGATGTTGATTTAGGACTGAGTTTAGGAGGAACCTCTTCACCCAAAGGGTTGTGAATCTATGGAATTCCTTGCCCAGTGAAGCAGTAGAGGCTCCTTCATTAAATGTTTTTAAGATAAAGATAGATAGTTTTTTGAAGAATAAAGGGATTAAGGGTTATGGTGCTCGGGCCGGAAAGTGGAGCTGAGTCCACAAAAGATCAGCCATGATCTCATTGAATGGTGGAGCAGGCTCGAGGGACCAGATGGCCTACTCCTGCTCCTAGTTCTTATGTTCTTATATAGGATCAAACAAATTAGGAGCAGGAGTTAGTAGGCCACTCGGCCCCTCGAGCCTGCTCTGCCGTTCAATAGGATAATGGATAATCTGATAGCAACCTCAACCCCCACTTTCCTGCCTACCCCCGATAACCTTTCACCCCCTTGTTAACCAAGAAGCTATCTAACACTGCCTTAAAAATATTCAAAGACTCTGCTTCCACTGACTTTTGAGGAAGAGAATTCCAGAGGCAAAATTGCACTCCCACATATTGCCACACCTACCTGTTTGCAAAGCTTCCAGCTTCAACAACAATATAACTAATGTTACCTCAGTCATGCCAACTGATTAACACAAGTCAGATCAGGCAATGCTAAATCTTTTTTTGAGACAGTAATATAAATGTCTTGTTGATCTGAAGTGTAAGTATCCCTCTGTGGGGCTTTTCAGTGTGTTTTAACTTCTCTCCGAATGCACCTGAACAAGAAGAGAAAATCAGACTCACTCATGGCACATTTTTGCAGCGAGCCACTGAACGACCTCTTTAAGAGCCGGACAAAAGCAAAAATCATTCAGGTGGTTCAGACAAACAAGCCTTTGAAACAGAAAGTAATGGATTCTTTAAGTGGCATGCAGCTGCACTGGCAGTCGTTTTAATATTCAGGAAACATGTCTTCGATGTTTCCAAAATCTGATACCATCTACAATGGTTAAACTGATGCATTGTGCACTGAAAAAATACCAGTGAATAAAACAGATGACTGGAGCAGTGAATCTCAACGGTATCATTCAGTCTGGGTGAACAATTCCCCATTAGATCAGAGATTGAGCACTTTCAAAAAAAGGGAAATCACCTCTTGAAAGAATATACAGATACCAGTAAGATATGTAAATGTAGCTGCTTGATGTATGAGAGAAGTTTCAGTATGCTATCCAAACTGCTGAGCTGATCGTCAGGGGGCTATCTGCACTGATCCTTGCACCTCGTATCAGGGATTCTTGGGCCTAGGCCTGAATATTGCATGCCCCCATTCGGCATATTTCTGGAGGGGTGGGGGGACATAATAAATGTGGGTTGGTGGGCGCTGAAATCGGCAGCCCGTCAGTCATATTTTAAGAAATGATCAACAGTCATTCGGACTTGTTACCAAGCCAATTGACCTCAATAATACATTGCCCATTCCATAAAATGGTTGCCGTTGGCAGGAGTGGGCAGGCCACTTAAAAAAATATTCCAAATGGTGGAAAGGAAAGATGGGCACTATCTTCAGGGGATGTCCTTTGTGGATTGGTTGGGTTTCCCCACTAAGGTAGAAACTCCCCACTCCCCCCGCTTTCTTCCCCTTTTTTCCTACCCACCTGCGCCATTAAACACACCACCCCCAAGCCGAACCCGCGCCCCGCCTCCCATCTGTAACCTGCCGAAACCCTCCCTTCCCAAGACTCTGGACTTAGGTGGCTCTGGGTTCCATTGACCTCTTTCTTCATGGCTGCTTACCCTGAAGCACCCACTAAAGCGCCCTTGGCGCGTTTGGGACCGATAGAGGCCAATCTCCCGAGGGTGGGACTTCATCCCCAGTGAGAGGGAGATATCCCGCATTTACCCTATTTAACCCACCCGCAGCGCCTTATGCGGCTCCACTCTGACTCTGCTTCTGGTGGGGTGATGGGGAAGAGCCACCCGCCTCCGGGTAATACCCTGCGCCTCGTGTCAGCTTGGGTCAGTGATAGCTGCCTAGCCTCTGAATCAAAAGTTCTGGATTCAAGCTTTACTGAGGGAAATACCGCATTATTGCAAGTGACATCTTTTAGATGAGATGTTAAACAGTGGCACCATCTCCCTGTTCAGGTGAATGTAAAAGATCCCATGGTACTGTTTAAAGATTTAACTTTTTATTTATTTGACGATGGGATGTGGGCATTGCTGGCTAGGCCATTATTTATTGCCCATCCCTAATTGCCCGTGAGAAAGTGATTGTGAGCTGTCTTCTTGAACTGCTGCAGTCCATGTGGCGGAGGTACGTTAACAGTGCTGCTAGGGTGGGGGTTCCAGAATTTTGACCCAGTAACAGTGAAAGAAGAGCAATTTTAAAGATGCGGAACAAATATGTTTTATTTTTATTAAGATACCATTATAACATTTTCAAAGAAGAGCAAATCATCTCAGATTTCTATAAATGAAATGAAAATCGCTTATTGTCACGAGTAGGCTTCAATGAAGTTACTGTGAAAAGCCCCTAGTCGCCACATTCCGGCATCTGTTCGGGGAGGCTGGTACAGGAATTGAACCGTGCTGCTGGCCTGCCTTGGTCTGCTTTCAAAGCCAGCGATTTAGTCCAGTGAGCTAAACCAGCCCCTGGATATAAGGGTTACATAAAATTTTATGTAATCCTTATTTTATGTAATAAAATTACATAAATAAGGATTACATAAGATTTTACAGCACATGAACAAATCGTTAAGCCCAACAGATCTATCCATAACAGTGGTTATGCTCCACCTTAGTCTCCTGCTATACTTCAACTCTCCCTATTCAACTCACCCCATCAACATATATTTGATTCCTTTCTCCATCATGTATGCATCCAGTATCACCAACAATACTAACCCAAATTAATGTCAAGCCTTTAATGTCATAAAATGTCCAAAGAAGTTTCACAGAAGCATTGTAACACAAAGTACGAAACTGAGCCACACAAGACAATATTAGGTCAGATGACCAAAAGCTTGGTCAAAGAGGTAGACTTAAGGCTTGCCTTAACTGAGGGTGGAGAGACGGAGATGTGGAGAGGTACAAGAAGGGTATTCCAGAGCTTGGGCCCTCAGCAACTGAAGGAAGGCATGGCCGCCAATGATGGAGCGATTAAAATTGGGGGTGCACAAGAGACTAGAATTAGACAAGTGTAGATATCTCGGAAGGTTGCGAAGGAGATTACAGAATTAGAGAGGGGCGAGGCCATGGAGTGATTTGAGAACAAGAATGAGGATTTTAAAATAAGGTGTTGCCTGACTGTGAACCAGTGTAGGTCAGTAAGCACAAGGTGATAGGGTAAGGGGACATGAGCAGCAGAATTTTGGATGACCAGAAGTTTACAGAGAGTAGAATGTGGGAGACCAGCCAGGAGTTGGGATAGTCGAGTCTAGAGCTGACAAAGGTCTGAATGAGGGTTTGGCAGTAAATGGGCAAAGACATGGGTGAAGTCAGGCCATGTTATGGAGGTGGAAATCGATGTTCTGAGTGATGGCAGTTTAAGTCGGAAGTTCACCTTGGGGTTAAATGCGATACCAAAGTTGCGATCAGACTGGCTTAATCTCAGGCAGTTTCAGTGGGAGACGTGAAGTCAGTAACTGGGAACAGAGCTTGGAGCGGGGGGCAAAAGCAGTTCAGTCTATATTTAATTTGAAGAAATTTTTGATCATCCAATACCGGGGGTGAAATTCTCCGTTATCGGCGGAAGGTCCGTCGATCGGCGCAAAAAACGGCGCAAATCCGACTTGCGTCACGTCGCAAAAATGGGTCGAAAGCCTCCGGCCCGAAATGGGCTAGCAGCGACGTAACGGGATCCGCGCTTGCTCACGTGGTTCACGCCGTGCAGCGTCATACGCGCCGCACGGCGTGGCGGCTCATAAGGCCGCGCTGCTCCCCCCCACCCGACCGCAACACCCGACCGCAACACCCGGCTGAATGGCTGGCCGCCGCTCAGCCCCGAGGTTCGAGTCACGGGATGTGGAGGCGCTCCTGGACACGGTGGAGCAGAGGAGGGACGCCCTGTATCCCAGGCACGGCCGCAGAGTTGCCCCATGCCACAGCCGGCGTCTGTGGAGGGAAGTGGCAGAGGCCGTCACTGCTGTGGCCCTGACACCACGGACAGGCACCCAGTGCCACAAGAAGGTGAACGACCTCGTCAGAGCAGGCAGGGTGAGCCTCCCCATATCCCCCCTCCCCCATATCCCCCTCCCCCATATCCCCCCTCCCCCATATCCCCCCTCCCCCATTTCCCCCTCCCCCATTTCCCCCCTCCCCCATATTCCCCTCCCCCATATCCCCCCTCCCCATATCCCCCTCCCCATATTCCCCCTCCCCCATATCCCCCCTCCCCCATATCCCCCCTCCCCATATCCCCCTCCCCATATCCCCCTCCCCCATATCCCCCCTCCCCATATCCCCCCTCCCCATATCCCCCCTCCGCCATATCCCCCATAATCCCCCACCCCCATATCCCCCATACCCCCCTCCCCCATATCCCCCCTCCCCCATATCCCCCCTCCCCCATATCCCCCATAATCCCCCCTCCCCCATATCCCCCTCCCCATATCCCCCATATACCCCTCCCCCATATCCCCCCTCCCCATATCCCCCATATCCCCCCTCCCCATATCCCCCCTCCCCCATATCCCCCCTCCCCATATCCCCCCTGCCCCATTTCCCCCCTCCCCCATTCCCCCCCTCCCCATATCCCCCCCCATATCCCCATATCCCCCCTCCCCCATATCCCCCCTCCCCATATACCCCCTCCCCATATCCCCTCTCCCCCATTTCCCCCCTCCCCCATATCCCCCTCCCCCATATCCCCCCTCCCCATATCCCCCTCCCCATATCCCCCTCCCCATATCCCCCCTCCCCCATATTCCCCCTCCCCATATCGCCCTCCCCATATCCCCCCTCCCCCATATCCCCCCTCCCCATATCCCCCCTCCCCCATATCCCCCAGAATCCCCCCTCCCCCATATCCCCCCTCCCCATATCCTCCATAACCCCCCTCCCCCATACCCCCCTCCCCCATATCCCCCCTCCCCATATCCCCCCTCCTCATATCCCCCTCCCCCATATCCCCCTCCCCCATATCCCCTCCTCCCCTATATCCCCCATATCCACCTCCCCATATCCCCCCTCCCCCATATCCCCCATAATCCCCCCTCCCCCATAATCCCCCATATCCCCCATAATCCCCCATATCCCCCCTCCCCCATATCCCCCCTCCCCATATCCCCCCTCCCCCATATCCCCCCTCCCCATATCCCCCATATCCCCCCTCCCCCATATCCCCCAGAATCCCCCCTCCCCCATATCCCCCCTCCCCCATATCCCCCATAACCCCCCTCCCCCATACCCCCCTCCCCATATCCCCCCTCCCCATATCCCCCCTCCCCATATCCCCCTCCCCCATATCCCCCTCCCCCATATCCCCTCCTCCCCTATATCCCCCATATCCCCCTCCCCATATCCCCCCTCCCCCATATCCCCCATAATCCCCCCTCCCCATAATCCCCCATATCCCCCATAATCCCCCATATCCCCCTCCCCATATCCCCCCTCCCCCATATCCCCCCTCCCCCATATCCCCCCTCCCCATATCCCCCATATCCCCCCTCCCCATATCCCCCATATCCCCCCTCCCCCATATCCCCCCTCCCCCATATCCCCCATAATCCCCCCTCCCCATATACCCCCTCCCCCATATCCCCCCTCCCCATATCCCCCCTCCCCATATCCCCCCTCCCCCATATCCCCCTCCCCCATATCCCCCCTCCCCCATATCCCTCCCTCCCCATATCACCCCCTCCCCCATATTCCCCATATCCCCCCTCCCCATATCCCCATAGCCCCCCTCCCCCATATCCCCCCTCCCCCATATCCCCCATATCCTCAAGTGAATCCAGACCTAACCTTAACCTCTGCAACGCATGCGCAACCGATGGCGTGCATTCTTATACCTGCCTAACAGTGTTGCCTTTTACCCCTGCCACCCCCCCCCCCACAGAATAAGCGCGCACACAACAATAGGGAGCATGTGAGGACTGGAGGAGGCCCCGCTGATGAGAGGCCACTGACCGAACACGAGGAAAGGGCCCTGGAACTGACTGGCGGACCTGACGACCGGGAGGTTGCTGATGCAGAGGTTGGGGGCGTAGTAGCAAGTAAGCCACCGACAGCCCGTCCCCATATCCCCCCTCCCCTATATCCCCCTCCCCCGTATCACCTGATCACTGCCTGATGTCTAACCATGCATGCTTCATTGTGTATCGCAGGACCAAACGTCCAGGCACCCATCCCCGCAGATGCAGACCGCCCGCAGGATGCCCCTCGGAGGCCACGGGAGACGGAGAGACCCGGACCCTCCAGCATGCGACGCCCGCAGGATGCCCCTCGGAGGCCACGGGAGACGGAGAGACCCGCACCCTCCAGCATGCGACTCCCGCAGGATGCCCCTCGGAGGCCACGGGAGACGGAGAGACCCGCACCCTCCAGCATGCGACGCCAGCAGGATGCCCCTCGCACACCACAGGAGACGGAGAGACCCGCACCCTCCAGCATGCGACGCCCGCAGGATGCCCCTCGGACACCACGGGAGACGGCGAGACCCGCACCCTCCAGCATGCGACGCCCGCAGGATGCCCCTCGCACACCACAGGAGACGGAGAGACCTGGAGCAACAGGGAGACGACACCCCCGTCACGTGCGGGAGCGACCACCCAGCGACGAGGGGGGCAGCCACAGGCCCCCGTCACATCCGAGCCAGGACACCACTACCCAGGACACCACTACCCAGGACACCACTACCCAGGACACCACTACCAGGACACCACTACCCGGGACACCCCTACCCGGGACACCCCTACCCGGGACACCACTACCCGGGACAGCACTGCCCAGGACACCCCTACCCGGGACACCACTACCCGGGACACCACTACCCGGGACAGCACTGCCCAGGACACCCCTACCCGGGACACCACTACCCAGGAAGACGAAATACCGGACAGTGACTCAGAGTGGATGGGTGGAGACGAACCCCCACCCCAAAGTGCCATGGACTCAGAGTGGGACGAAGAGCACGACACAACGCCACTGCTGTCACCAACACCCTCCACCATCGCAGAAACACTCACCTCGGTTGGGCACTTTAGTGATGAGGCGTCTGGTACACTCACTGGTGCGCACAACACAGCGTCCCGGTACAGCAGGTGGAGGTAGGAGCAGCAGAGGGGCCGGGCGGTCGGAGGGCAGCCCAGCCCAAGCGAACATCTGCCACCCAGATGGATCCCGGGTTCCTGGAGTTACCACACCCACACATAGATCCGATGCAACCACCGACCCGGAGACGAGCGAAGAGGGTGACGGGCGGCTTGCGGCGGCTGCAGTCGCAGGTGGAGGAGTCCACCCGCGTCCAGGAGCTGGGAGTGGTGCCGGTCATGCGTGCCACCCAAGCTGACACCGCACGGGTGGCGTCCGCGGTGGAGGCAATGGGTGCGACGGTGTCAGACATGGGGAACGGTTTGCGAGGCCTGGGGCTTTCCGTGCAGGCGGCGTCTGTGGCCCAGGAAATGGCTGCCCTCTCACAGGAGGCCATGAGCCAGTGCCAGCGCCAGATGGCAGAGGCGCTCAACGCCATAGCCCAGTCTCTGCAGGCCATGGCCCAGTCTCAGCAGGCCATGGCCCAGTCTCAGCAGGCCATGGCCCAGTCTCTGCAGGCCATCGATGAGGGCATCGGCGCCAGTGGCCATGTGCGAGCCGGCGTCGCACTGTCACAGACAGGGTTTGCCAACCCCCTGGGCTCCATGGCTGCAAACCTGCAGACCCCTGTCGATACCAGCACGGGCCTCCAGGACTGGCAGTGCCAGATGTCGGGGGGGCGTCGGATGGCCAGTCCGTTCGCATCCCCCACCCATGTAGAGACCTGGGGGCCATCGGGCACCCTGAGGGAGGAGGAGGTGGTGTGGTCCGTCCCGGCTCCCCCTGTAGGGGAGGTCCCGGTACACCGCGACACCTCGGACTCCCCCCCTTCCGTCCCAGGTGCATCGGGTGGGCAACGGGCAGGACAGTCTGGCAGCTCGCCATCCCAGTCGCCCGGGCCGCAGCCTGGCCCATCTAGGCCAGGACGCCCCAGGAAACGGCCGCCAAAGGGATCCAGTGTCAGAGGGCAGGAATCACAGGAGTCCACCTCCAGTTCTGCTGTACCGTCTGGGGAACCACGTAGACGTAGTCAAAGGGCCCGTAAGGCCAAACAATTAGACACTGAGTAAGTTGGCACGGGTGAAGGGCACAGATGAGTTTTAGGGGCTAGGGCACGTGCATGAACTCGTTTGGTTATTAAAGTCAATGTTACACCTACAGAATCTGCCTTTGTGCTCTGTCCAAAGCGTGCGGGGGTGTCATGTACGTTGAGCGCAAGTGTGTGTGTGAGGGGTGGTCTTACCTCAGCCCCAGGTGAGTCTGCCCCCTTCCCCCTGGGCCACCATCAACATCCCCCGGGCAGAGGACGGGACCGTGTGCTGCAGTGTCACAGCCGCATGCAGGGATGGTCCGGGTGGATGGTGGTACTGTGGCCATTGTTCAGATATAGTCCAACGATGTAGAGCCAGGAGCTTACCGCAGGGCGGGTCGTCATCATCCTCCATGGCCTGCAATAGACACGCGTCCACTCGCAACTGTGTGAGCCCGGCCCGTTGTGCCGCAGGTGGATCGGCAATGGGGGGGGTGGTGTGCATGCGGGTGGGGTGGGTGGGGTTGGGGAGGGGGGTGAGGGTGCTGGGTGGGTGGATGGGTGGGGGGTGTGGGTGGTCGGCTGTTGCCATGGTGTGCGGTCTGTGGCCATACTACCCGATTCCCACGCCCATCTAGTCAGTGAAGCGGGCGGCTATCAGTCTGTCCCGTGCCCGCTGGGCCAGCCGGTAACGGTGGACAGCCACCCGCCTGTGTCTACCCGGTCTGCCCTGACCATTACCCCCATCCCCCTCATCTGAGGAGGACTGGGCCTCTTCCTGCTGCTCCTCCACTCCGCCCTCCTCTGCCTGCGGCACATCGCCCCTCTGCTGGGCTATGTTGTGCAGGACGCAGCACACCACAATGATGCGGCTGACCCTATCTGACCGATACTGGAGGGCGCCCCCAGAGAGGTCCAGGCACCTGAAACGCATCTTCAGCACGCCAAAGCACCTCTCTATCACTCCCCTTGTCGCTATATGGGCATCATTGTAGCGGTTCTCCGCCTCATTGCGTGGCCTCCGTATAGGCGTTATCAGCCACGATCGCAATGGGTAGCCCCTGTCGCCCAGCAACCAGCCCCTCAGCCGGGGATGGTGTCCCTCCTACATGCCGGGGCTGGATGACCGCGACAACACGTATGAGTCGTGTACACTGCCTGGGTAACGGGCGCAGACGTGCAGGATCATCATGCGGTGGTCGCAGACCACCTGTATGTTCATCGAATAGGTCCCCTTCCTATTGGTGAACACGGCCCTGGTATCTGCAGGTGGCCGCACGGCGACGTGCATCCCATCGATCGCGCCCTGGACCATGGGGAACCTGGCCACGGCAGAGAAGCCCACGGCCCGGGCATCTTGGCTGGCCCGGTCCACGGGGAAGCGGATGTAGCGGTGCACCATGGCATATAGGGCATCTGTCACTGCCCGGATGCACCGATGTCTGCGATATGCCGGACAGGTCCCCACTCGGTGCCTGGAATGACCCCGTTGCATAAATGTTCAGGGCCACCGTAACCTTGACGGACATGAGGAGAGGGTGTCCCCCGCCAGTGCCATGCAGTGACAGGTGTGCCAGCAGGTGGCAGATGTGTGCCACGGTTTCCCGCCTCATCCGGAGTCTCCTCCTGCATTCCCGGTCCGTGAGGTCCTGGTATGAATGCCGGGGCCGGTACACACGGGGCGCCCTCGGGTGCCTCCGTTGCCGTGGGGCCGCGACGTCCTCCTCCCCCTCCTCGTCCTGTCGATCAGGTGTCTCTCCAGCCTGGGCGGCTGCCGCCTGTCCCTCTGCGGCAGCCTTCGCCGCCTCTCTGGCACGCTCCTCCTCCTCCTCCTCCTCATCCAGGGCAACATAGACATGAGCGGCTGCCGCCACAGCGGCCAACATCGCTGGATGATCGGAAAACATGACGGCCTGGTGGGGGGGAGAGGAACGACGACATGTCATCATTGCCCATATCCCCTCCTCCCCCCAGCCAGGTGGCATGGACCGCATGGGTCCAACTGTTGGAGGCTGGCACCTGGCCAGATGGACCAACACACTTGCCCTCGCACCCCCTCCCCGGCACGGACCCCCCCCCCCAACCTCCACCCCGGCACGGACCCCCCCCCCCCCCAACCTCCACCCCGGCACGGACCCCCCCTCCCCCAACCTCCACCCCGGCACGGACCCCCCATCCCCCTCCCCGGCACGGACCCCCCATCCCCCTCCTCGGCACGGAACCCACATCCCCCTCCCCGGCACGGACCCCCCCCAACCTCCACCCCGGCACAGACCCCCCCCCAACCTCTACCCCGGCACAGAACCCCCCCCAACCTCCACCCCGGCACGGATTCCCCCATTCCCCCTCCCCGGCACGGACCCCCCCCATCCCCCTCCCCGGCACGGACCCCCCCCATCCCCCTCCCCGGCACGGACCCCCCCCAACCTCCACCCCGGCACGGACCCCCCATCCCCCTCCCCCTCCCCGGCACGGATCCCCCCCCATCCCCATCCCCCTCCCCGGCACGGACCCCCCCCCCAACCTCCACCCCGGCACGGACCCCCCCCAACCTCCACCCCGGCACGGACCCCCCATCCCCCTCCCCGGCACGGACACCCCCATCCCCCTCCCCGGCACGGACCCCCCCATCCCCCTCCCCGGCACGGACCCCCCCCCCCAACCTCCACCCCGGCACGGACCACCCATCCCCCTCCCCGGCACGGACCCCCCCCCCAACCTCCACCCCGGCACGGACCCCCCCCCCAACCTCCACCCCGGCACGGACCCCCCATCCCCCTCCTCGGCACGGACCCCCCCCCCCTCATCCCCCTTCCCGGCACGGACCCCCCTCCCGGCACTCCCCCGGAGCCCGGCCTACTCTAACCACCCCCCCCCCCCCACCCCCCCGCCGCACACACACACACACAACCCGAGACACACCTCTCCTCACGCATTCAGACTGCGGCCACACCATCGCCTGCCCAGAGCCAACCCCCCAGGCCGTCACTCACCTCCACGCTGGTCGGCGTGAACCTGGAGCACAGGGTCACGCCGATGAAAAGGAGGTTTAATTTACGTCGACGTGAACGGTCATCACGTCGACGGGACTTCGGCCCATCCGGAAGGGAGAATATCGCGGCAGGCTGAAAATCGGCTGCCTTGCGCAGACCCGTGACATTCTCCAACGGCAGCGGCGACATTAACGCCCCGACGACTTTTCTCCCTTCGGAGACTTCGGCAGGGGCGGGGGCGAGATTCACGGCGGCCAACGGCCATTCTCCGACCCTCTGGGGGGTCGGAGAATGACGCCCCGGATGTCAGTTAAACAGTTCAATAATTTCGCAAAAGCGAAAGAATTGAGAAAGGTTGAGCTGAGGTAGAGCTGGGTGTCGTCAGCGTAAATGTATAAACTAATGCTGTGCTTTCAGATGATGTTGCTCAGGAACAGCATGAAGTTGAGAAATAGGAGGGGGTAAAGATTAGATCCTTGGGGCACACAGGAGGTAACAGTGCAGGGGCAGGAAGAGAAGCCATTGTGAGCGATTCTCTGCCTCAGATTGGATAGATAAGAATGGACAAGATGAAAACAGTCTGCCCAGCTGGACGAAAGTGAAGAGGTGCTGGAGGAGGATGGTGTGGTCAACCATGTGAAAGGTCAAGAAGAACAAAGAGGGAAAGTTTACCTTAAGCCGCATAGGATGGCATTTGTGATTTTGACAAGAGCTGTTTGGTCCCGTGTCATGAGTGGAAACCAGATTGAACAGATTCCGACATGAAGCGGGATTCTCCAGCCTCCCAGGTGTGTGTTGCTCGGCGGCGCACCATTCGCTGGCGGCGGAATTCTCTGCTCCCGCCGCTATCAATGAAGCCACCCTACACTACCGGGGGCCTGCTGCTGGCGAGACCAGAGAATCCTGCCACCAACAACCAACGGCCAGAGAATTTCAGCCATGGTGTTTTGTGAAAGACAGAATGGATTTGCAAGGCCCCAACACATTCAACAGTTTAGTGAGTACACGATCGAAGGAAAAGGAGGCGTATCTCATGGACAAGATGAGCTCAGAAAGGGCGTAAGGAAAGATTGGAGGAAAGCTGGAGGAAGATGTGAGTTCAGTACTAGGCCAGGGGAAACATTAGAGGAGCTTTGGCCCAATGGGCTAATGGAAGGGAGGAATATGACAGAGGCAGCTGATCCCTTGGATCGCTAAGCGAATAGAGATGATGACCCTGCTGGGGAAGCCGCCAGGTGGAAGAGAGGGGGTGGTGGCTTTATTTGCGATTAGGGCATCGAGGTGGAGGGGAGAGTGCAGTTGCGCAAATCAGTAGCTGAGAAAGGTTGTGGTAAACGGAGGGCCCAAAGCTAGATAGCTAGGATTTTGAAAGTCCTCTTGAATACTTCTATGATGATCACTTTGGTCACTCTATGTGGTAGTGCGTTCCTCATTCTCAACACGTCCATGATGAGTGACAGGACCTGGGGATGGGTTGGAAATAAGAAACAGAAGAGAAGTCAACACTACCACCAATCCTTAAGCTACAATTCAGATCTACTGCAGCTGTCTCTTTGAGTTCAATGGTGTTGACCCCTCCTATACATGGTTTGAGTTTCATTTGAGAGTTGACTTTCACTGCCCCATATAGACCTGTGCACGAATACATTGACTAACACTATTACCACCTTGTGATCTGAAGTAGATATTTGTGGGTTTCACATGTACACTTCATCAATCTTTCTAAAGATGGAAAGAAAGAACTTTAATGATATGGTGCCTTTCATGACCTCGGAATGTCCCACAGAGGCACGATGGCACAGTGGTTAGCACTGCTGCCTCATAGCGCCAGGAACCCGGGTTCGATTCCGACCCCAGGCGACTGTCTGTGTGGAGTTTGCACATTCATAGATTATCATAGAATTTACAGTGCAGAAGGAGGCCATTCGGCCCATCGGGTCTGCACCGGCTCGTGGGAAGAGCACCCTACCCAAGGTCAACACCTCCACCCTATCCCCATAACCCAGTAACCCCACCCACCACTAAGGGCAATTTCGGACACTAAGGGCACTTTATCATGGCCAATCCACCTAACCTGCACATCTTTGGACTGTGGGAGGAAACCGGAGCACCTGGAGGAAACCCACGCACACACGGGGAGGATGTGCAGACTCCGCACAGACAGTGACCCAAGCCGGAATCGAACCCCTGTTGGACCCTGGAGCTGTGAAGCAATTGTGCTATCTACAATGCTACCGTGCTGCCCATTCTCCCAGTACATGCGTGGGATTCCTCCGGCTGGTCCGGTTTCCTCCCACCATCCAAAGAAGTGCAGGTTAGGTGGATTGGCCACAAAAAATTTCTCCTTAGTATCCAGGGATGTGTAGGTTAAGTGGGGTTGTGGGGGAGTGGCGGGGCGGGGAGTCGGTCTGGATGGGGTTCTCTTTCAGGGGGTTGATGCTGACTCGATGGGCCGAATAGCTTCCTTCTGCACTTAGGGGGGTCTAAATTCTATGAAAAAAATTCTGTGAAAACAGTTTACAACCAATGAAGTACTTTGGAAATGCAGACACTGTTGTAATGTAGGAAATGTGGCAGCCAAGTTACACAAAGTGAGATGCCACAAACAATTGATACAACCAGACAATCTGGACTAAACAAATACTTACTGGGATGAGATGCGTCACCCACCCTTTAATCTCTTCATATAATCCACATTTGAGAATTCAAAGTCTTCCCCACTAATCAAATGGAATTAGCCATTAATTTAAAGTAAACTCTTGAATTAAAATGACACAAGATGAATTTTTGGTACAATTTGGATTGGATTTGTTTATTGTCACGTGTACTGAGGTACGGTGAAAAGTATTTTTCTGCGAGCAGCTCAACAGATCATTAAGTACATGGGAAGAAAAGGGAATAAAAGAAAATACATAATCGGGCACACAAGGTACACAATGTAACTACATAAGCACCGGCATCAGATGAAGCATACAGGGTGTAGTGTTAATAAGGTCAGTCCATAAGAGGGTCATTTAGGAGTCTGGTGACAGTGGGGAAGAAGCTGTTTTTGAGTCTGTTCGTGCGTGTTCTCAGACTTCTGTATCTCCTGCCCGATGGAAGAAGTTGGAAGAGTGAGTAAGCCGGGTGGGAGGGATCTTTGATTATACTGCCCACTTGCCCCAGGCAGCGGGAGGTGTAGATGGAGTCAATGGATGGGAGGCAGTTTCGTGTGTTGGACTTTGAAATCAGTAATATGAAATAACTTTAAATAATGTACATCTACCTGTCCTTTGTTAGTCATGTTCTTGCCTTTCTGTTATTCTCTGCATAGTGCAGAGGTTTTGGGTGGATTTTGTGGATTTAGCCCCTATTGGAACAGTGGAACTATATTCAGGTCAGCATGTTGAGTTGCTAATTGGCAGGCTGTGTTTGGTTCTTTCCCAGAACCACCGCATTATTTTCCCAAATCCAGGTTCCCGGACCAATCGGGGATGACGTGTCCGTTCTTTCAAAGGAAAGATTTCTAATTTGATGCGTCTATAGCCTGGATTACAAGGGATCACTAACACTTGGATTTCAGAGATCGCAGCAGCACTGGAATGGAGAGGAGGTCTGGCAAACCTGCTCTCTCACTCTGTCTTGGAGGTTCTGCTGTGGGATCTGAGGAGTTGCAGTGAGGTGAGCTCTCCCAAGAACAGGAAAAAGATGACAACCTCTCCAACCAAATAGCCAAGGAAGTCAACAGTGGAAATGTTGTCCCTTCAACCTGAGTAAAGTGCTACAAGTGGAACCAAGACCTCAGGGGAGGACAGGAAAGGTGTTTAACCCTAGCCAAGCTGTACCAGTATTGCTACTACACTGGCAACTACCCAGAAAAGTGGAAAATTGCCCAGGTAGGTTCTGCCACATAAAGGATAAAAAATAATCCGGCCAATTATCGCACCACCAGTCTATTCTTGATCACCAGTGTCACCATATACACCATTATATCATGGTGCAGATACACACACACTGATGGACACACAGCAAGACCAATCAACACACACAACACCACAGCCAATCACCAGTTAGAACACACGCACTATAAAGACAGGGGGCATCAGAGTTCACGCTCATTCAGGATGCAGCCTCCTACAAGGACAGAGCTTACAGCTTACAGCACAGGTCCTCACCATGTGCTGAGTGCATAGACTGGTTTGGACAGGCATAGGTCTTTAGTTTAATCTACCACCGTGTTAACCCACAGTGAAAGTGTTCAACAGTTTCTAACTTAATGAAATAGTGTTGCACTGTTTTAAGTGTTGGTGGCCTGTATGTGTTCCACGGATCCAGAACACCCAACACATCATGATACCAGGAGTTGAGGGATATTAGAACTTCTTAGACATACCTGCAAGTGATCTGCCTTCCACCAGCATACAGTCATCCTGCAAAATGGACAGCGTCCGCCCGCCGCCGTCGCTCCGCATCACCGGTAACCTGGGGGCCAACTAGAAGATATTCAAACAACGCTTTCAGCTCTATCTAGAAGCCACAGACCGGGAAGATGCCTCGGACACCAAGAAGCTTGGTCTCTTCCTATCCACGGCCGGGGAACATGCCATCCACATTTCCAATTCTCTCACCTTTGCTGATGATGAAGATAAAGCAAAATTCAAGCCGGTCTTCCTCAGGTTTGACACTCACTGCAACATCGAGGTGAATGAAAGTTTTGAGCGCTATGTATTCCAACAGCGTTTATAGGGTAAGGACGAACCTTTCCAGTCCTTTCTCACCCACCTCCGCATCCTTGCGCAGTCCTGTAATTACGGGTCCACCTCCGACTCCATGATATGCGACCAGATCGTTTTCGGTGTTCAGTCGGACCCCCTACGCCAGCAGCTCCTCAAGGTACAGCAGCTCACCCTAGCGACCGCCATCGAGACCTGCGTCCTACACGAACACGCCACTAGTCTGTATTCCCACATCCAAGCGGCTGAAACGGCGCGGCAAGGTCCCCACGAGGCAGAACGAGTCCAAACAATCGAGCAACTCCAGGGCCTCAGCCTGGATGAGGGCGGCCATTTCGCGGACTCTAGCGCTTGTACGCACCAAACGAGGGGACGGCGACGTCAACGAACGTACTGCGCAGGCGGCACCACGTACGGCCTCACCGCACATGCGCGGTGGCGCAGCGAACGTACTGACGCTACAACTTGCGGCAACTGTGGCTCCGCCCACTTAAAACAGCAATGCCCTGCCAAATCCCGACAATGCCTGAGATGTGCCAAACTTGGACACTATGCTGCTTTATGCAGGTCAGCTTGGCCTGTCAATTCGTATTGCTCCGGCCAGACTCTCAGGAATGTCCGGGCCATTCAACCCACGGTCACCGAGTCTGATACTACCCGATATTGACACCGAGGACCCGAAGACACCTTTTCGAATCGGTATCGTTACAAAAAACAGGGTGTCCCCGAAGCAAAGAATCCAGCCTCTATCGGTATACAGCATCGATCCAGACGATGAGTGGTGTGCCACCCTTACGGTCAACCGGTCCCAAATACGATTCCGCCTGGACACTGGTGCCTCTGCCAATCTCATTGCGCGGTCTGACCTCCAAAGCTTTTGTGTCAAACCAGCCATCCTTCCATCAGCCTGCCAGCTATTGGATTATAATGGCAATGCCATTGCTGCCAGCGGCTCGTGTCAGCTCGAAGTGACGCACAGGTCACGCACAGCCATCCTTCCCGTTGAAATCGTGGGCTCCTCGAAAGCCTCCCTGCTTGGGGCGCAGGCATGCAAGCTGTTGAACCTAGTTCAGAGAGTTCACTCTCTCTCTCCTGCTGACGCGTCTGCCTTTCATGACACCGACTTCAGGGTGCAGCTCGACGCCATTATCAACCAGTACCACAAAGTCTTCGAGGGCATGGGCACGCTCCCGTAGACCTACAAGATTTTATTAAAACCGAATGCCACACCTGTGGTGCACGCACCTCGCAGGGTCCCAGCACCCTTTAAGGACCGCCTCAAGCAGCAGCTGCAGGATTTCCAGAACCAAGGATGATTTCCAAAGTCACGGAACCGACCGACTGGGTCAGTTCCATGGTATGTATAAAAAAGCCTTCCGGCGAATTGAGAATTTGCATTGATCTCAAGGATCTAAATCGCAATATCATGAGGGAGCATTATCCAATTCCCAAGCGCGAAGAACTCACATGTGAGATGGCTCGCGCCAAGCTCTTCACCAAACTCAAAGCCTCAAAAGGATTCTGGCAAATCCAGCTCGATAAATCCAGCAGGAAACTTTGCATATTTAATACCCCCTTTGGCAGATATTGTTACAACAGGATGCCGTTCGGGATCATACCTGTATCAGGAGTGTTCCATAGGATTATGGAACAAATGATGGAAGGCATTGAAGGTGTTCGCGTCTCTGTCGATGACATAATCATTTGGTCCACCAACCCTCAGGAGCATGTTAGTCGCCTCCAGCTCGTATTCAGACGTATACATGAGCATGGCCTCCGCCTCAACAGGGCCAAATGCTCTTTTGGTCAGACGGAACTCAAGTTCCTCGGGGACCACATCTCCCAATTGGGTGTGCAGCTGGATGCGGATAAGGTAGCTGCCATCACAGCTATGAAAACACCGGAGGACAAGAAGGCGGTCCTCCGATTTCTGGGCATGGTCAATTTTTTAGGGAAATGTATCCCTAACCTCGCCTCTCATACCACGGCTCTCAGGAACCTGGTCAGGAAGACGACAGACTTCCAATGGCTCCCCGCCCACGAGCGCGAATGGAGAGAACTCAAAGCAAAACTGACCACGGTCCCGGTCTTAGCTTTCTTTGATCCAGCAAAGGAGACCAAAATTTCGACCGATGCCAGTCAATCTGGCTTTGGGGCAGTGCTCCTTTAGCGTGATGAGGCCTCATCATGGGCCCCCGTTGCATATGCGTCACGCGCCATGACCCCCACGGAGCAGGGCTACGTGCAGTAGAAAAGGAGTGCCTGGGCCTTCTGACCGGTGTGGTTAAGTTTCACGATTATGTGTACGGACTTCCTCAATTCACTGTCGAGACCGACCATCGCCCGCTGGTCAATATAATACAGAAAGACTTGAACGACATGACGCCTCGCCTCCAGTGTATTCTTCTCAAGCTCCGGCGATATGGCTTCCAGCTGGTATACCCCCCAGGCAAAGACCTAATCATTGCTGACGCTCTCTCCAGGGCAGTCAACACCCCATGTGACCCAGCGGGATTTGTCTGCCAGGTTGACGCCCATGTGGTCTTCGTGGCCTCCAATCTACCTGCCACGGATGAACGCCTCGTCCAAATTCGCCGCGAGACGACGGCTGACCCTTTGCTACAGCGTGTCATGCGCCACCTAACAGACGGGTGGCTCAAGGGCCAATGCCCTCAGTTCTATAATGTCAGAGATGATCTGGCAGTAGTAGACGGGGTTCTTCTGAAACTGGACTGCGTTGTCATCCCGCATAGCATGCGCCAGCTCGTCCTGGAACAGCTACACGAGGGCCATCTTGGCGTGGAAAAGTGTCGCCGACGGGCCCGAGAGGCAATGTACTGGCCCGGCATTAATGAAGACATCGCCAACACAGTGCTCAACTGCTCCACTTGTCAGCGCTTCCAGCCGGCCCAACCACGTGAGACCCTGCAGCCCCATGAGTTGGTCACATCACCTTGGACCAAGGTGGGCATCGACGTGTTCCACGCGCTGGGTAGAGACTATGTCCTGATCGTGGACTACATTTCAAATTACCCGGAGGTGATACGGTTGCACGATATCACATCGTCTTCAGTCATCCGTGCCTGCAAGGACACCTTTGCTCGACATGGCATCCCACTCACGGTTATGTCGGAAAATGGCCCCTGCTTCGCAAACCAGGAATGGTCCAACTTTGCCAGCGGGTACAACTTTGTGCATGTGACATCCAGTCCCTTGTACCCCCAATCAAACGGCAAAGCGGAGAAGGGCATCCAGATAGTCAAACGGCTCCTCTGCAAGGCTGCCGATGCTGGGTCCGATTTCTACCTCGCCCTGCTTGCCTATCGCTCGGCCCCACTGTCCACTGGCCTGTCGCCAGCCCAGCTGCTCATGGGTCGCACCCTGAGGACGACGGTGCCGTCCATTCATGTCCCAGACCTCGACCATGTTCCGGTCCTTCGCCGGATGCAGCTGTCTCGTGCACAGCACAAGGCGGCTCATGACTCCCGTGCAGCTGATCCCCCTGCTCTGGCTCCAGATGACAACGTCCGCATCCATCTTCCGGATGGTGGCTGGTCTGCAACCGCTGTGGTCCTTCGGCAGGTGGCTCCCCGCTCGTTCCTGGTTCGTCTACCGGATGGCTCTATTCTGCGCCGCAATCGACACGCCCTTCGTCTCGTTCCACGCTCACCATGCGATCCTCCAGTGTCGACTCGCCCTCCTGCTGACCATGCCACGGACTATGCAGAGCTCCCTGTCACTCTGCCTCTCCCTGACTCTGATGCAGTCCAGCCCGCTCCTGAACTGGCGGCTCTCGACCCACCCTTGAGGCGGTCATCCAGAATTCGTCGCCCACCTCAGAGACTTAATTTATGAACTTTGCGGACTTATAGACTCTCTGAATTGTTTTGTTGCTTTGTTTGATCGTTTCCCTGGTTTGTATATAGTGTTGATCTTGTTATTCTTGTTGCATACTGCTTCTCTGCACCAGGCACCTTCCCATGTAAATAGCTTAGTTCTCATGTACGTAGTCCTGTAAATATGTCTTCGCACCCCACACGTAGTTTGGAACATTCTCACCATACATTATTTATTGCCACACACATACATTCTTTTATAAAAGGGGGGATGTCATGGTGCAGATACACACACACTGATGGAGACACAGCAAGACCAATCAACACACACAACACCGCAGCCAATCACCAGGTAGAGCACACTCACTATAAAGGCAGGGGGCATCAGAGTTCCCACTCATTCGGGATGCAGCCTCCTACAAGGACAGAGCTTACAGCTTACAGCACAGGTCCTCACCATGTGCTGAGTGCATAGACTGGCTCGGACAGGCATAAGTCTTTAGTTTAATCTAACATCGTGTTAACCCACAGTGAAAGTATGTTCAACAGTTTCTAACTTAATAAAATAGTGTTGCACTATTTTAAGTGTTGGTGGCCTGTATGTGTTCCACGGATCCAGAACACCCAACACATCAATCAGCAAAGTGATGGAAAGTGTCATTGACAGTGCTTACTCAAGCTTACTCAGCAATAACTTACTCACTGATACTGAGTTTGGGTTCCCCCAGCGCCACTCAGCTCCCGACCTCATTACAGCCTTTGTTCAAGCATGGACAAAAGAGCTGAACACCAGAGGTGAGGTGAGCGTGACTGCCCTTGATATCATGATAGCACTTGACCAGATATGGCATCAAGGAGCCCTAACAAAACTAGTATAAATGGAAATAAGGTGGAAAACTCTCCACTGGTTGCTGTCATACCTAGCAAAAAGGAAAATGGTTTTTAGTTGATCATTTCAGTCCCAAGACATCACTGCAGGAGCTCCTCAGGGTAATGTCCTGGGCCCAACATCTTCAGCTGCTTCATCAATGACTTTCCTTCCATTGTCAGTTCAGAAGTGGAAATGTTCACTAATGATTGCACAACGTTCAGCACTATTTGCGGCTCCTCAGATACTGAAGCAAATCGTGCCCATATGCAGCAAGATCTGGACAACATTCAGGCTTCGGCTGATAAGTTACATTCACACCACACAAGTGTCAGGCAATGACCATCCCCAAAAAGCGAGAATTGAATCATCCCCCCCTTGACATTCAATAGTATTGCCGTCACTGAATCCCCCACTCTCAACATACTGGGGATTACCATTGAGCAGAAACTGAACTTGACTAGCCATATAAATACTGTGGCTGCAAGAGTAGGTCAGGGGCTGGGAATTCTGCAGCAAGTAACGGCAGTGACAGAGAATCCTGCTGCCCCGGCATCTTGTTGGGCTTGGTCCATATCAAAGTTTATATAGAGAGCGGGTGTCCTCCTCCGCCTCCATGTTATGCCAGGTCTGTGAGGACATGACACAGGTGCTGCACTGTGTTCTTGTTGAGGTGGAGCCTCATGCAGCACGCGCTGTCCATTATTTGTTCAAAGGCCCAGCAACGCCTGTACACCTAGGCCATCTCTGGCCTCCCCCTCTGGGTCCCTCACTGGCCTGATGGGCGGCCGGGTCCTCAGGGTGTGGGGCAGGTCCCTGCACAGTGCCGTTGCCTCGGGCCTCTGCAGACGCTGCTGCTGCTGCCGTCTCCGGCGCCTGGCCGCCCTGCCTACCAGCAGCAACACCAGGGCCTGTTCTGCAGGGTCCAAAATACAGTCAATACCGCTCAATATCTGAAAGGAATTGGGAGAGGGACTTTGACTGACAATCAGCGATGGCTCCCTTCCCAGGACCCTCCATTCCCCCATTGATCCCCCCCCCTCCCCTCCCCCACACCCGGAACACCCTGGCCACACACTCCGGGCGCAACAGGCCACCCTCAACAGACCCCAGATCTTGTACCCCTGACACCCGCACATCAGTTCATCCAGACCAGGCTCTGGTCCCCTCCTCGTTGCACTCATCCAGCCTTTGGCCATGGACATGTCCCCAGAGCTGTGTCCCATTCCCTGGGTGTTCGGATATTGCGTTTTGTCACTGTGGTGTTGTAAAAGGGATGGTGGAGTTGCGCTACTGGTTAGGGAGAATATCACAGCTGTACTATGGGGGGACACCTCAGAGGGCAGCGAGGCTATATGGGTAGAGATCAGGAATAAGAAGGGTGCAATCACAATGTTGGGGGTTTACGACAGGCCTCCCAACAGCCAGCAGGAGATAGAGGAGCAGATAGGTAGACAGATTTTGGAAACGAGTAAAAACAACAGGGTTGTTGTGATGGGAGACTTCAACTTCCCTAATATTGATTGGGACTCACTTAGTGCTAGGGCAGGGCAGAGTTTGTAAGGAGCATCCAGGAGGGCTTCTTAAAACAATATGTAGACAGTCCAACTAGGGAAGGGGCTGTACTGGACCTGGTATTGGGGAATGAGCCCGACCAGGTGGTTGAAGTTTCAGTAGGGGAGCATTTTGGGAACAGTGACCATAATTCAGTAAGTTTTAAAGTGCTGGTGGACAAGGATAAGAGTGGTCCTAGGGTGAATGTGCTAAATTGGGGGAAGGCTAATTATAACAATATTAGGCGGCAACTGAAGAACCTAGATTGGGGGCGGATGTTTGAGGGTAAATGAACATTTGACATGTGGGAGGCTTTCAAATGTCAGTTGAAAGGAATTCAGGACCGGCATGTTCCTGTGCGGAAGACGGATAAATACGGCAAACTTCAGGAACCTTGGATAACAAGAGATATTGTAAGCCTCATCAAAAAGGAAAAGGAGGCATTTGTCAGGGCTAGAAGGCTGGGAACAGACAAAGCCTGTGTGGAAGAAAAGGAAAGTAGGAAGGAACTTAAGCAAGGAGTCAGGAGGGCTAGAAGGGGTCACGAAAATCATTGGCAAATAGGGTTAAGGAAAATCCCAAGGCTTTTTACACGTACATAAAAAGCAAGAGGGTAGCCAGGGAAAGGGTTGTCCCACTGAAGGATAGGCAAGGGAATCTATGTGTGGAGCCAGAGGAAATGGGCGAGGTACTAAATGAATACTTTGCATCAGTATTCACCAAAGAGAAGGAATTGGTGGATGTTGAGTCTGGAGAAGGGTGTGTAGATAGCCTGGATCACATTGAGATAAAAAAAGACGAGGTGTTGGGCGTCTTGAAAAATATTAAGGTAGATAAGTCCCCAGGGCCTGATGGGATCTAACCCAGAATACTGAAGGAGACTAGAGAGGAAGTTGCTGAAGCCTTGAAATAAATCTTTGGATCCTCACTGTCTTCAGGTGATGTCCCGGAGGACTGGAGAATAGCCAATGTTGTTCCTTTGTTTAAGAAGGGTAGCAAGGATAATCCTGGGAACTACAGGCCGGTGAGCCTTACATCAGTGGTAGGGAAATTACTGGAGAGAATTCTTCGAGACAGGATCTACTCCCATTTGGAAGCAAATGGATGTATTCGTGCGAGGCAGCATGGTTTTGTGAAGGGGAGGTCGTGTCTCACTAACTTGATAGAGTTTTTCGAAGAGGTCACAAAGGTGACTGACGCAGGTAGGGCAGTGGATGTTGTCTATATGGACTTCAGTAAGGCCTTTGACAAGGTCCCTCATGGTAGGCTGGTACCAAAGATGAAGTCACATGGGATCAGGAGTGAGCTGGCAAGGTGGATACAGAACTGGCTAGATCATAGAAGGCAGAGAGTAGCAATGGAAGGATGCTTTTCTAATTGGAGGGCTGTGACTAGTGGTGTTCCGCAGGGATCAGTGCTGGGACCTTTGCTGTTCGTAGTATATATAAATGATTTGGAGGAAAAAGTAACTGGTGTAATTAGTAAGTTTGCAGACGACACAAAGGTTGGTGGAATTGCGGATAGCGACGAGGACTGTCAGAGGATACAGCAGGATTTAAATTGTTTGGAGGCTTGGGCGGAGAGATGGCAGATGGAGTTTAATCCGGACAAATGTGAGGTAATGCATTTTGGAAGGTCTAATGCAGGTAGGGAATATACAGTGAATGGTAGAACCCTCAAGATTATTGAAAGTCAGAGAGTTCTAGGTGTACAGGTGCACAGGTCACTGAAAGGGGCAACACAGGGGAGAAGGTAGTCAAGAAGGCATACGGCATGCTTGCCTTCATTGGCCGGGGCATTGAGTATAAAAATTGGCAAGTCATGTTGCAGCTGTATAAAACCTTAGTTCGGCCACACTTGGAGTATAGTGTTCAATTCTGGTTGCCACACTACCAGAAGGATGTGGAGGCTTTAGAGAGGGTGCAGAAGAGATTTACCAGGATGTTGCCTGGTATGGAGGCCATTAGCTATGAGGAACGGTTGAATAAACTCGGTTTGTTCTCACTGGAACGACGGAGGTTGAGGGGCAACCTGATAGAGGTGTACAAAATTATGAGGGGCATAGACAGAGTGGATAGTCAGTGGCTTTTCCCCAGGGTAGAGGGGTCAATTACTAGGGGGCACAGGTTTAAGGTGCGAGGGGCAAAGTTTAGAGGAGATGTACAAGGCAAGTTTTTTACACAGAGGGTAGTGGGTGCCTGGAACTTGCTGCCGGAGGAGGTGGTGGAAGCAGGGACGATAGTGACATTTAAGAGGCATCTTGACAAATACATGAATAGGATGGGAATAGAGGGATACGGACCCAGGAAGTGTAGAAGATTTTAGTTTAGACAGGCAGCATGGTCGGCATGGGCTTGGAGGGCCGAAGTGCCTGTTCCTGTGCTGTACTTTTCTTTGTTCTTTGTTCTCCCACAGTGTCCAAGCACAGTGTCCAGGCATCACGGTCTGATTAGGGTGCTAGGCAATGACTCCCACATGTTACATGACCCGCCCACCCACGGGAATCCACTTGGGTTGTGTGAAGTGCTCACTTAACCACGATTGCCAATTCCTTATTAGCTGTAGCCTTCAGCCGGTGGGGGTTATGGGTGGTTGGTGGGGCAGACAGGCAGGGACAAGAGTTGCCCCAGAAAGGTACACATGATCCAGGGGTTGGCATGGTGGAGCTGCATGCGGATGCCCCACCCATCCAGCAACTCCTCCTCCCCTCCTCCCATGGCTGCCCATCCCTGCCGAGGGTGCCCACGCCACCAGCCGAGGGTGCCCCACTTTGTGCCGAACACTGGGGTGGCAAGCCCAGCGCCACCAGAGCTTTGCCTGTGAGAAAGATGGCTACTCACCTCCTCGGCTCCCCACAGAAGCCCTTCTGCCAGACTCACGTTTTAAAAAAGGAGTACTAATCGGCCCCCGCATGACAACCTGCTGGGGAGGCCGCTGTATGAGAGGCCATTGGATATGGGGTGGCTCCCGTTAATTGCATGGAAATAAGACATAAGTGGTGATAATTAGTTTCTCGCCACGCTACGGCAGGTTCCCGATTTCGCTTACGGGAATGGGCCTGTTGCGTCGCAAACTGTTTGGCATCTGGCATAGTTTGCGTTTTGGCTCTCCCGCTATTCACTGGCCTTGTTTCGTTCGAGTGAGAATGCAACGATGCCAGACAATTGAGTTCATAGAGTGCTCGGTGAGGTTTAACCGGGTCTCATGTATACACTTGTTGTTTAAATAAATTTATTTTACTTTTGCTCGTGGTGGACTCCCCGTGCCTTACTAAAGGTAGAATGGTGACTGAATCCCAACCCAACAGCACTTTTATTCGGGGTATGGACTCCCTGCTCTCACATGCATCACCTCCCTTTGCCTGGGAACATTCCACCCTTTGCTGTGCTCAGTAAATAAACCACTCGGATTAAAATGTCTTCTGGAGAATTGACTGTTTTAATCTGAAGAACTCGATTTAAGAAGCATAGCATACCTTATACAACAATAACTTGCACATAGAAGGGGTCTTTAATGAAAAGAAATCTCAGGTTTCTTCACAAAGGGAAAAAAAATAGATGACGGAGTGAATATCAGGCCGGGGAAAAGAAAGAAGGCTTGTGCTGAAGATCTGGGTTTAAAGTTATTGAATAAAAGATTACCTGGCCTATCCCAGGATATTATCCCAGGCAGCACGTTAGCACAGTGGGTAGCACTGTTGCTTCACAGCTCCAGGGTCCCAGGTTTGATTCCCGCCATGGGTCACTGGCTGTGTGGAGTCTGCACGTTCGCCCCGAGTCTGCGTAGGTTTCCTCCGGGTGCTCCGGATTCCACCCGAAAGACATGCTGTTAGGTAATTTGGACATTCTGAATTCTCCCTCTGTCTACCCGAACAGGCGCCGGAACCTGGCGACTACGGGCTTTTCACAGTAACTTCATTGCAGTATTAATGTAAGCCAACTTGTGACAATAAAGATCATTATTATTATAAAATAACATTAAACTCTACAACAGGCTTAGTTTGTAAAGACAATGTGCAACAGGGTCATAAATGCATCGCCTGTGCTATATTGACATTCGGGGTGGTAGGAACGGACACTTATCTTCAACATCCCTGCAGCAGGAATAGGAGTGCGAGGGGGTGAGGGGGGAGAAAGGGTGGGCGGGGAGGTTGGACGGGAGGTGGGGGGAGGATGGACGGGAGGTGGGGGGAGGAAGGACGGGGCGGGTGGTGGGGGGGGTTAAACGACTATCTGGGTAATCCACACTCAATTAATGTCAGTGACTTTAGTTTCACGTGCATTCGTGTGCCTCCAACCAAGGTTAGAATTGAGCTCCAATTTGACCCCCCCTAACCAAACAGCTTGATAACACTCACTGTCCGATCTCATGTGTGAAAATGGTCACTGGCTGAGGAACAGAGGGGAGTCAGCACCCATGGGACTGCACATCAATGCAAGGTAACATTTTCAGGACTGAAAAGGCACTGGTTTGGGAAGGAGGGCGGGGGGGAGATGAATTGTTTTTTAAATGATACCGATTCTTCCATCAGCCTCCAGGGGTGGTGCAGGTGAAAAAAATAAATGAATGATTAGTGCAAATAAATCTGTTAAAAAGAGACTGAAAATTTAGCCAAAAACATGTGTCGATTCCCGATTTAATCGGAGAGAAAAGTTTGAATGATTGTTTAGTGATCAGAGCAGACTGAAAAGCCAATCTCTGGCCGTGGAAAATGGACACATTATTTGTGATAATTGAGAGCCTGTTTTAAGATCCCTGACCTCAGAGCTGGTTTTGTTTTACACGCACATCAGTACCAATGAGAAAAAAAAACCTGTTTGTTCTCATAACTTGGGTGAGAGACACAAACAAACAAAGAGAAGCGAATCCTGCTGGTTATAAGTGTTCTAACATTTGATTAATTTATCACTGAAAAGCTGTGATTTGACTGTTCCCCCCCAGCAAGGAAGTCTTGTAACTTTTATCGAGCTCCTAAAACAATGGTTAATTTACTAATTAAGTAATCGTATCACGTCTCAGTACGGCAAATGAATTGACGACCCACATCATCTAATATTCAAACCTCCTCCTCCTCCACATCCCCCACCCTACATCCCCAATAACCCCCTCCCCACACCACCCCCACCCATAACACCCCCCCCCCCCCCATTATGCCCGCCACCGACCTCCCGAAGTCACAGAGTCGATCAGCTGTGCCTCTGCCAGACGTGGCACTCAAAGAGGCAAAATGTAGCCCCATTCTCTCTTTTTCAGCTGCAATTCTCGGGCTGTTACTTGAACGTATCTGCCACAATCAAACATCAGATGGTGATTCTTTTCCCACAGCTTGTGCGAGTGAAAACAGTGAAATTATACCCATGTTTTACTGGCCAATCCCCTAGTGTTAGATTGAAGCAACCCCACTGCAGCCCTCTTGTTCGCTGGGCCTTTGTTCCTGGCTTGCACTGTCTTTAGCACCGGACACCATTCAGTCGCCATTCAGTATTGTATGTCACTTCACATATGGTTCATCCGTTCCAAATGTGTGCATGTACCCAGAAAATGCAGCTTTTCATTTTGTATTCTCTATGTAACAGAAAAGATTAAGATGTAAGCTTAGTGAATGCAGCAGGAATTAGTTGGACAGATGAATAAGGGAAAAATGAATCTGAAATGATGGCGGATTTAGGATAATGATTGTGGGAGGGCGTAAGAACTTGGTGGTAGGTTGAGCTGTTTAATCCTGGATTGTGTATTTGGGCGGTGCAGACATGCTTCAAGGAAACTTCAGAAAAGTACAGTAAAATGGTCCACTTCACAGCAGTCTGTACGGCTCTGCTCTCATTGTCATCATGATGAACTTTCTTTCCAAATGCTTTATAAAATCTGCTGTCTAAGCAGTGCTTATATTTTGATGGATTAAGACTTTGGGAGTACGAACAGTACAATTAACTCCTTAGGTGCGGGAATTACTCAGCAGATTTTAAAATCTCTCTCTCTCTCTGCCCCATTCCTGCTTTCATTTTATGCATTGTTCAAGGGGCCAAGTCTTCATGAAATGGTGTCTGGCAAAGCTCTGCGCAGAAACGAGGAGCGACAAATCTTTGTTACGGTGGTGACACAGCATATGTGTCTGCGGCACCGGTCAAACATATTTCCCCATAGGTTGTTTGCTTCAAAACAATCTTCTCTCAGATAGCCCCAGGTTTTTTTTTCCAATGAGGACGGATGAAAAACTTACAAATATGATGAGAAATATTGCATGGAATCAGGATAAAAGGATAGGAACGGAAAATTCCACAAACACTCCATGAGGTCGGGGTAGGGGGAGGGGGGAGGGGGGGGGGGTGCCATGGTTTGGAAGTGTGACTATTGCGATCTTACAGAGCTTTGGTTTTAAATGTCAGAATTCCTAAAAAGGATGCAGTGAGTTAGCTCGCGATACAGCCTCGTGGATCTGCCAAACCCAGCTGATATCCAGTGACGCCTGGACAAGTGCATCGGTGATCACTGAATAAGAACAGGGGAGAGGCTCAACTGTGATGGTCGCCATGGCCCAGTAACTGGCAAACATTCACTCCCGAGGTCACATGAAGAATGGCTCCGGGGAGAATTGTTGTAGAATTATGGGCACACAAGGACATCTTACCGCAGCAACATGGATGTTTTCAGGGAAGAAAAGGGGAGACATGTAAAAATAAAATTCTTTGTTGATTGCAAAGTACTTTGCTACAATATTCTAAGCTTGCGAAAGGTGTCATGGGGTCATCGGGTTGATTTAATGGGAAACACACGTCCACTCAACTGCTAATCCATCTCAGAAAGCGACGATGTACGGCTCCAGGGCCTTGAGGCGACGTCTGTACATAGTCCACATTCCTGAGCCATATGGAAGAGTTGGGAGAACCACTACCTTGTACACGAGGATCCTGGTGTCAGCACGAATGTTGCGATCGTTGAAGACTCTCATCCTTAGACGTCCGAAGGCAGCATTCATGGATTGGATACGATGTTGGATCTCCATGTCGATGTCAGTCTTAGATGAAAGGTTGCTCGCCAGGTAGGGGAAGTATTCCACGTGTAGGAGGGTTTCTCCATTGATTTTGATGGAGGGAGAATCCGGATCTTGCCCTGGGGCAGGTTGGGAAAGGACTTGAGTCTTCTTGATGTTGAGACCAATCCTTCAGTATGCTTCCCTGAAGGCATCAAGCATGGTTTGGAGATTCTCGTCTGAGAGAGCGGAGATGGCGGTATCATCCACATACTGAAGTTATATCAGTTGTATCAGTGTTGTTTTCTTCTTGGATTTCAACCGGTTGAGTTTGAAAGGTTTTCTGTCCGTCCTGTCGACGATGTCCAGTCCACTGGGAAGCTTGTTCTTGACAAGGTGAAGAATGGTAGCAATGAAGACCGAGAAAAGGGTGGGAGCACGAACACATCCCTGTTTGATTCCAGTCTTGACCTCTTTAGGTTTCTGTCATATTTCCATCAGTGAGGACTGTCACCGACATCTTGTTGCTGAGGAGTCAGAGGATGTTAATGAATTTCTCTGGACAGCTGGACTTTGACAGGATCTTCCATAGCACTTCCCGATTGACTGAGCCGAAAGTCTTGGTCAGATCGATGAAGGCCGTGTAGAGTGGTTGATGTTGCCCCTGGCTTTTCTCTTGAAGCCATCGAGCAGTGAAAATCATGTCAGCTGTTCTACGGTTTGCTCAGAAGCCACGCTAGCTTTCAAGGAAGGATTTCTTCAGAGACTGGGAGAAGGTGGTTAGCCAGGATTCAGGCAATGATCTTCCCGGCGATGGAGAGTAGGGAGATCCCTCAGTAGTTCCCACAGTCCACTTTGTCTCCTTTCTTGAAGGTGCTGGCGCTGACGTATCCCTGAGGTCGGCAGGGGTTTCTTCTCTGTCCCATATTTTCAGGAACAGCTGATGGAGATGATGGGTGATCTCTTCTCCTCCAAGGTTGAAAATCTCCGCTGGGTTCCCTTCCACTCCTGTGGCTTTTCCATTAGTGATGTGTTTAATAGCAGCTTTGACTTCATCCATGCTTGGTAGGAGTTCAGGATCATCTTTGATTGGGAGTTAGGGGAGTCCCTTGATCACGTCCTCATCTATGATTGTGTCATGGTTTAGGAGTTCTTTGAGGTGTCCTCTCCATTGAAGGTTAATGTTTTCCCCGTCTCTCAAAATGGTTCCGTTCTTACACCGTAATGGTTTGAGGCTGAGGATATCGGGTCCACATTTTGGAACAGTGTGTCAGTGATGACAAGTTGGGATTCCGCACATTTGGTGAGCAGGAAAACCCCATTAGAGTTCCAGTTTCCAACTTCTTTTTATAATAATCTTTATTGTCACAAGTAGGCTTACATTAACACTGCAATGAAGTTACTGTTTAAAAACCACATTCTGGCGCCTGTTTGGGTCCACAGAGGGAGAATTCAGAATGTCCAAATTACCGAACAACACGCCTTTCTGGACTTGTGGGAGGAAACCGGAGCACCCGGAGGAAACCCACGCAGACTCGGGGAAAACGTGCAGACTCCGCATAGACAATGACCCAAGCCGGGAATCGAACCTGGGACCCTGGCGCTGTGAAGCAACAGTGCTATCCAGTGTGCTACCGTGCCGCCCTTATAATCCTTTCCGATGGTTCCTTTACAGAGTTGGGAGTCCTTCCCAACCTCAGAATTGAAGTCCCCAAAGAAGATAATCTTATCCTCCTTCGGAATGTTGGAGAGTATGGTGTCCAGGCTGGAGTAGAAGCCTTCTTTGGACTCGTCATTGACATCATGGATTGGGACATAAGCACGCACGACCATTGCCTTCTGGTTCTTGGCAGGTTGCAGACGGAGAGTCATGAGGCATTCGCTGATGCCAACAGGGAGCTCCGAAAGTCGGTTGATAAGTTTGTTCTTGATGCCAAATCCAATTCCATGCACCCTGGGCTGTGCTTGGGTTTTCTTCTCCCGAAGAAGGTGTAACCACCGCCATTTTCCTTCAGCCTACCTTTGCCTGCTCTATGGGTCTCTTACAGAGCAGCAACATCTGTGTTAAAGTGCCCGAGTCCACGGGCAACAAGGGCAGTTCTCCATTCTGGTCGATTTTTCCGTATGTTATCCATGAGGGTTCGTACATTCCGGGTTCCAAGATTGATTTTAACTTTGTTTTTCTGACCGCAGGTCAATGAGTTTGCTGGATGCAGTTTTCCAGTCAGATTGGGGATGGAACAGACTATTTTTAGAGCATCTTTCATAGCCCCTTCCCCACGCGGGGTGAGCCGAATGGGTCCTGAGGAGAGCTGTTCAGTCGTGAAGGAAGTTGTAGAAACGCTCTCCAGTTCCTATTGACTGAATCATCAAACTCCACTGCCTATGTGCCAGTCCGAAGCTAGGGAAATCTCACGGTGCTGTCCCCATCACCTGTCATAAACCGCAGGGCTTATTTCTGTGTGTCTGTGTGTGCGGGGGGGAGGGGGCGGGGGGGGGGGGGGGGGGGGGGGGAGAGAGGTGAGGGGGTGGGGGTGGTTTCCCTCTCAGTAGATTCCTTGTGCGGGAACATCTTTTAATGTGGAAATGCCATTGCACATCAGCAGACATATACTTTTAAAAATAAATTTAGAGTACCCAATTCATTTTTTACAATTAAGGGGCAATTTAGCGTGGCCAATCGACCTACCCTGCACATCTTTGGGTTGTGGGGGTGATACCCACGCAAACATGGGGAGAATGTGCAAACTCCACACTGACAGTGACCCAGAGCCGGGATCGAACCTGGGTCCTCGGCGCCGTGAGGCAGCAGTGCGAACTACTGCACCACCGTGCTGCCCCCTGCAGACACAGGACACTTGAGAAAAGGTAGGTCCAGTTTCAGTGGCAAGGGAACCTCGACGACTGGGGGGGTCACCCTACTGCTGCAGACATCATCCGCCATTGCAGCCATTGATACCATATGAGTAGACCTTCCGCCTGGTCTACCGATGAGGACTTGTTTTGGATTGTGCTTTGTCTGGTTCGTCCTCGCTGACCTTACTGCCATGGTGACCCTGCCAGGAGTTAAACCTCCTGAAGGCATTGCTCTCGGGATCAGCGGGACGCTTTAACCTCTCCGCCATGGCAAGGTGGCAAACCATGGAAAGGGAAAGAAGCAATTGTGATATGAGGAAAATCTTTTTCGCGCATCGAGTGGTCAGGGTTTGGAATGCGCTGAGTGAGAGTGTGGTGGAAGCAGGTTCAACTGAACCACTCAAAAGGAAATTAGATTGTTCACTGAAAAGGGAGAATGTGCAGGGTTACGGAGTGAAGGTGACATTCGTAGAACCAGTGAAGACACGATGGGCCAAATGTCCTCCATCTGTGCCTCAACCACTCTGTGACATAAAAATATGAAGCACACCTGACAGATAAAATGAAATTATTTTAAAAGGATTTCAATAACCATGATTAGTTGCGCAGATACCATCAATGTTTAAATGGGTATGGCGATTGGGTGAAAAAGGTTTACATTTCTAAAGCCTGTCTGCTGACATTGGCTGATTTCAAAAACACATGAATTTTCAAGATCATCTTTGCTTCTGTGCAGAATCTGAGGTCAAGCTGCAGCGGATGGGGACAGAGTGAACTCAAGTTCAGCTGCAGTTCAAAAGTAAGCTTGTGTGTGACTACGTCCAGAGCTGTGGTGCATTTCCAGGATTGCGACTTGTTGCTTTCTTTGTTTCATCAAGCAGTCACTCCGCAACACTCAGTCAGCCAGCGTCTGGGTGAATGAAACTCCCAGTATAATGAACCTCCTGACACAATGAAATGTTGTCATGGAAAGCAATTTTTGACTATATAAGGCTTCAGAGGCCTCCCTGATGGCATAGTGAGTTACCCCCTGATGGAATACTAATCCCAGTATTGAAGAAAGGTTGAGTAGATTAGGATTGTTTTCATTGGAAAGACGGAGGTTGAGGGGGGACCTGATTGAGGTCTACAAAATTATGAGAGGTATGGACAGGGTGGATAGCAACAAGCTTTTTCCAAGAGTGGGGGTGTCAATTACAAGGGGTCACGATTTCAAGGTGAGAGGGGGAAAGTTTAAGGGAGATGTGCGTGGAAAGTTTTTTATGCAGAGGGTGGTGGGTGCCTGGAACGCTTTGCCAGCGGAGGTGGTAGAGGCGGGCACGATAGCATCATTTAAGATGCATCTAGACAGATATATGAACGGGCGGGGAACAGAGGGAAGTAGATCCTTGGAAAATAGAGGACAGGTTTCGATAAAGGATCTGGATTGGTGCAGGCTGGGAGGGCCGAAGGTCCTGTTCCTGTGCTGTAATTTTCTTTGTTCTTTGTTCAGTGGAGCAGAAAGCCTCGCCATTGATTCCTGGTTTCTCCAGTTTGGGCAGAACCTATTTGGGTACCGCAGTTGCCCCCAGCACATGGGGGAATGAGGGGGTGGGGGATGGGGGTGGGGTGGTGGGCCTTGAATTTTGTTGAGATTACAATTCATTTCATGTACGACCCCTGAAGACATTTTAATCTCTTCAGTCTGGTTTACTTTTGGCCGCCCTGTTGCCATCTTTTTCTCCACTCTTCAACCAATGGCAAGAGTTCATTTCTGACAGGACCTCTCATGATTTTGAACACCTCTATCAAACCTCCTCTTATCCTGAGCTCTAAGGAGGACAATCCCGGTTTAGAGAAATCGTCAGTGCAGAATTTTGTATACATACAGACAGCTAATTGACCACATCTGACAATACAAAGGGATTAGCCTCGATGGAGAGAATTTAGTCTAAATGAAATTCAGGATGGTTTGGGTTCAGTTGAGGGGTAGATAATGTCTGAAAATCTATCTTCCAAATTGTCTGTTTCTGGCTTTGAGAGAGGCCAGGAGATGGGCAGCCAGCCAACCCACTGCAAGGAGGCTGGATGGAACTTTCAATCTGATAAAAAGGCTGAAAACATCACTGTCATTCTACTTTTCAATATTAACTCTGGTCAGCTGAGTTTTCCAAGCATAGAGAAATCCGGCAACATTCTCTTGGGGAGGTGGGATACAACAGGAAGGGGTATGCATGGGTTGGCAGCAGCCAGGGATATAAAAATAACATACCTTGCGCTGGCAGCCAGGTCGGCCTTAATTGACCTACTTAGCATCAATGCCTCTGAGTCAGAAGATGGGGTTTCCCACTCGAGAGCGGGATTCTCCTTCCCCCAAATCTGCTGCAGTGTGTTTTCCTATTCTTCGCAGCCTCTGCCACAGGAGAACCCGTGCCGGGGAGTCACTGTTGGCATGACCCATCTGCCCTCTCAAGTCAAAGAGAGGACTGATCCCCAGTGTCTTGGCCAATATTTGTCCCTCAATCACTGTCAGAGAAACAGATGATCTGGTCATTATCACCCTGCGATTTGTCAGAGCTTGCTGTCCACAAAATTGGCTGCCACATTTTTACAAAATGACTTCAAAAGTACTTCATTGACTCTAAAGCAGTTTGAGACACCCAGTGGTCCTGAGAGGGACTATATATCTGCAAGCCTTTTATTTAATTGTTGGTCTCCGAATTACCCTTTCGGGATCCCTTATTTGGCTGTTGTGTGCCTGCGAAAACTGATAAGCAAACTGCACGGTGCATGATATGCTCAATCGTAACCCAGTTTAAGGGATCTTAACAAGGGGATGGGCCTCTGATTTGCAATGGGCTTGATGCCTATTTTAGGTAGGTCCTCTCCAATAAGGGGTGTGGTGCACTTCCAGCACAGCCTGAGCATGTGCAAAAATAAGCCCCGACTCATTTCTGGGCCTCTTTACTATCCAATCAATGAATTTAGAAATCAACTAACAGAGACATATATTGTATTCTTTGAAGAGATAACAAATAGGTTAGACCAAGGAGAGCCAATGGATGTTATCTATCTTGACTTCCAAAAGGCCTTTGATAAGGTGCCTCACGGGAGACTGCTGAGTAAAATAAGGGCCCATGGTATTCGAGGCAAGGTACTAACATGGGTTGACGATTGGCTGCCAGGCAGAAGGCAGAGAGTTGGGATAAAAGGTTCTTTTTCGGAATGGCAACCGGTGACGCGTGGTGTCCCGCAGGGTTCAGTGTTGGGGCCACAGCTGTTCTCTTTATATATTAACGATCTAGATGACGGGACTGGGGGCATTCTGGCTAAGTTTGCCGATGATACAAAGATAGGTGGAGGGGCAGGTAGTATGGAGGAGGTGGGGAGGCTGCAGAAAGATTTAGACAGTTTAGGAGAGTGGTCCAAGAAATGGCTGATGAAATTCAACGTGGACAAGTGCGAGGTCTTGCACTTTGGAAAAAAGAATAGAGGCATGGACTATTTTCTAAACGGTGACAAAATTCATAATGCTGAAGTGCAAAGGGACTTGGGAGTCCTAGTCCAGGATTCTCTAAAGGTAAACTTGCAGGTTGAGTCCGTAATTAAGAAAGCAAATGCAATGTTGTCATTTATCTCAAGAGGCTTGGAATATAAAAGCAGGGATGTACTTCTGAAGTTTTATAAAGCATTAGTTAGGCCCCATTTAGAATACTGTGAGCAATTTTGGGCCCCACACCTCAGGAAGGACATACTGGCACTGGAGCGGGTCCAGCGGAGATTCACACAGATGATCCCAGGAATGGTAGGCCTAACATACGATGAACGTCTGAGGACCCTGGGATTATATTCATTGGAGTTTAGGAGGTTGACGGGAGATCTAATAGAAACTTACAAGATAATGAATGATGTGGAGATGCCGGCGTTGGACTGGGGTGAGCACAGTACGAAGTCTTACAACACCAGGTTAAAGTCCAACAGGTTTGTTTCGATGTCACTAGCTTTCGGAGCGCTGCTCCTTCCTCAGGTGAATCAGATAATGAATGGCTTAGATAGGGTGGATGTAGGGAAGTTGTTTCCATTAGCAGGGGAGACTAGGACCCGGGGGCACAGCCTTAGAATAAAAGGGAGTCACTTTAGAACAGAGATGAGGAGAAATTTCTTCAGCCAGAGAGTGGTGGGTCTGTGGAATTCATTGCCACAGAGGGCGGTGGAGGCCGGGACGTTGAGTGTCTTTAAGACAGAAGTTGATAAATTCTTGATTTCTCGAGGAATTAAGGGCTATGGAGAGAGAGCGGGTAAATGGAGTTGAAATCAGCCATGATTGAATGGTGGAGTGGACTCGATGGGCCGAATGGCCTTACTTCCACTCCTATGTCTTATGGTCTTATGGTATTCAAGGAGTTCCCGGGCATCTTTCCGAATTCTCTTAGTGGAGATTGGGCCCCTTCCTTGCTTTGACAAGCAGTATCTCACCTTGCCCAACACATAACAATTACAGCACCATCTCAAACACGCTTTAAGAAATATTATAGATCTGTCAGTTTTTAAAGGCCTCCAAATAATCAAATGAATTTCCATATCTTTTGATGTGGAAACACCCTGCAAACTAATTATTCTTTTGATAAGAAGTTCCTTTACAATAATTTAATTGCAATATTCAGTGGAATAAAGATTAGCCTACGTAGTTTATACAGAAAAATTGTTTGGCTCTCAATGGAAAGGTTTGAAAGTACACACTCTACTTGTAGTTCCACGATATATGTGATTTACTTGTCGCCTTACAACAGTTTAAAAGATGATTGAATTATGTTCTTAAATACTGTAATATTTCATAAGGCCATCTCAGCTCACATTAGCACCGAATGCGATTAACCTCTCAAGCAAAATGATATATTGATTAAGATATTCAGAATTGGTGCATGATTCAACACATGTAGACCCTATTATGAGGTTAAATTAATAATTAGTCATTAAATTAGTCATTAAAGCTCTGGATCTGTTTTAAAATCTGATCAGGTTTTTCAGTAGAGGGTTAATAATATCTTAACAAACCAGCAACTGTCAGATAAAGCAATAATTTTCCTGAAAAGTGGGCTCAGATAAACAGTCGCTATTTTATGATTTTACTGCAAATGTCCCTGTGTGTGAACTGTAGCTGCTTGTGATCGCTGAGACTCTCCGTGTCTGGAGGTTTCTTATTGCTGTTCTGTTAAAAGTGGTCTTTTTATGTTTTCTTTCTTTGGTAAATGTTGGGTTTGACCATGGAAAATCAAAAAACAAACTGGCTTTCGGAGGCAAACAACCTTCCCTTATGAGAGGAGGAATTTGCCTTTCAGCTATTATTGTAAACTTATTTCCAGCTCCGTACCCTTTCCCCAGTAACAGGCAGCACATACCAACAGGACTCACTGGCTCACACTTCTTCCTGGAAAGGAGCAGATTTCTTTCAGGCAAACTTTCTTTTAATTGTGACAAAAAAACGAAAGATAACATAGTCTTGCACAGAAATTAACAAAGCAGTGCCCAGCTTTCCAGTGCAAAAAAATCTCCTGCAGACTGAGCCTACTGCTGAAGTACCTATTGTACTGTCCCCATTGTATGACCAGACTTCTTGCTGTTGTTTCACTACACAATTACAGATAACCTGATTTCTCTTTTCTTTTTAAGCTCCTGCTTTTGTTGTACTGAAATGCCAGCTTGGAAATTTGGTCGCATTCTTGCCTTTGAATCAGATACCACTCGAAGTTGTTCTTTTTCAAATATTTATTTTCAGCCCTTTTAAAAGCTCTTTTGGATGCTGCTGCCATCTCTGTTCCTGAGAGTTATTTTTTTCAATGTACTAACAATGGTCTGCATTTCAAAATTAATTCTCCTGACCTCACTCTTAATTCCTCTAGCGATGATTAAAGCAGTATGGCCTCCAGTTAGTCGGTCAGCTACGAGCAAAAATAACCTTTCCCCATTTACCTTGACAGGACACATATTATGAAGACCGCTCTCAGCTCCCCTCTGAGTCTTCCTTGCTCTGTCAAAAAGAGCAACAATTTCTCTTTCCTGATAACTAAAGCCATTCATCTCTGGTATCATTCTAGTGAATCACTTCTGTAGCCTCTCCATGGACTTGCCATTTTTTCTAAGGGAAAGTGCTCAAACTGGACGCAATGGGTGGGATTTTCTGATTTCACCCCTGGCAGCTTTGGCAGTGGGAGGGCATTGAATCAGGCAGAAGTGGGTGTCTTGCTATCTTCCAGTCTCCACTTTATTAACTCTATGGCAGGAAGGTCTGTAAATGCCCTGCCCTGACTTCTCAATAATTCTTCAAAATCACTCATTTCCAGCTGTGGACCTATCAATTAGTCTTGCAGGTGTCAGAGTCTCTCTGTTTAGTTACCTGTCTAAAGACATCAACCACACATTCCTTACTCAGAAGGGTGATAGTCAAAAAGATGATTGACACAAAGAAATACAGATGTTTCTCAGTTGGTTCTGACATCCCGGACCTCAAATAAGAGCGTAACGAGGCCAGTGAATAGTGGGAGAGGCCAAAACCAAGAATTGCGGCAGGCGCCAAACCATCCACGATTCAACTGGCCCGCTCCCGTAGACAAAATCGGGATCCCGCCGTAGCCTGGTGACAAACTAATAATCACCACTTAAGACCGATTTCCATACAATTAACGGGAGCCACCCAATATCCAATGGCCTCCCATGATCCAGCGGCCTCTCCAGCAAGTGGTCGCGCTAGCGCTGATTAGTATTCCTTTTGAAAAACGTGAAGCTGACGGAAGGGCTGCTGTGGGGACCCTAGGAGGTGAGTAACCATCTTCACTCACAGGCAAAGAGCCCCGGACACTGGGTTTGCTGCCCCTGTGCCCAGAGAGGGTGGACCGCCAATGTGGGTGAGGGTATCGGAGCTGAGGGGGAAACCATGCACGGATCCTCCATGCCAACCCCTAGATCGTATGTACCTGTTCCGAGGGCAACCCTAGTCCCTGCCTGTCTGCCCCACCGACCAACCTAAACTCCCACTGACCACAGAGGCCTCTGGCTGTGTGGCTGAAGGCTATTGCTAATGGGGAATTGGCAATCATGGGTAAGTGAGCACTTCATACAACCCAAGTGAATTCCTGTGGGTGGGCGGGCCATGTAGAATGTGGGGCTTATTGCCTAGCTTCCCAATCAGACAGTGCTGCCTGGACACTGTTTCTGAACACTGTGGGAGGCAACACTCACAGACACAGCAGCCAACACCCGAACACCCAGGGGATTGGCCCCAGTCCTGGGCACATGTCCGCTGTCGGGGGATGGGTGAGTGCAACGGTGAGGGAACTTGCGCCCGGTCCAGGCAACGTTATGTTCGGGTGTCTGGGTGCAGGGTGTGGGGTCTGGTGAGTAGGGACCTCTGCTGCAGTCGGGTGTGTGTGGCAGGGTGTGCCAGGATGGGTGGGGAGGGGAGGGCGGTCCAGGACCTCCATGTCTGGGGGGACCGGGCATGGGTTTGGTGGTTGGCCCGCATCACCAGAGGCGTCATACTGGTGGTGGTGAACATTTTTAATGTGTCCCAAACAAGTGTACACCACTGCCCCATTCTTCCAATATCACCCTCTCCACCACCCCTGCCCCCTCTCCCCTCCCCCCAATGGACACTTCCCCCTTACCCATTACCTACCTTCTTCTCCCCCCCCCCCCCCCCCCCCCCCAGTTCCTCTCAGTATCCTCAATGTGCTTAGCCGTCCATGGTATTTCCCCAGGATGCACATCAGAGGTGGAGGCAGCCTGCTTCTTACCACGTCCTGTGGCCTTCGATGCTCCTGGCGGGTGTCCTCTGGGGCTGGGATGAACTTGCCGGTGAACGGCCGTGCCGCCCTGTCCCGTGTGCTGACTGCGAGCACGGCCTCATCAGAGGGTGGAACTTGGAGAAGCTGCTGGTCACCGTCGGCAGTCCATAGGATTGGCACCCAGCGCCCACTCCTCCCGGACTCTGGGGTTCACCTCAGAATGGAGGGGCAGCTGGATTGGGCCCTGGTTGCAACTGAACCATCTGGCTCTGCAAGCGGCCATACAATGTCTACTCATTTATATAAACTGCTCCTCAGTGAATGGGACATGCTCCGCAGCACCTCGGGTCTGCCCATCTGAGACTGGGACACAGAATATAGAACATAGAACATTTGGCCCATCGATTCTGCACCAACCCACTTAAGCCCTCATTTCCACCCTATCCCCGTAACCCAATAACCCCTCCTAACCTTTTTCTGGTCACTAAGGGCAATCTATCATGGCCAATCCACCTATCCTGCATGTCTTTAGGCTGTGGGAGGAAACCGGAGCACCCGGAGGAAACTCATGCAGACACGGGGAGAATGTGCAGACTCCGCAGAGACAGTAACCCAGCAGGGAACCGAACCTGGGACTCTGGCACTGTGAAGCCACAGTGCTTTCCACTTGTGCTACCGTGCTGCCCTTATGTCCCGCAGCGCCTCCTCAAAGTCTGCCGGGTACTGGGTCACGTCTCCCAGAGAGTCGGACATTCTACCGAGACCCTCAGCCATGGCTGGCACTGACTGAGCAATGCCTTGGACACCTTTACGAATACTGCCAGTGCTGATGGCCGCTGCCACCTCCTCCCATGCTATACTGGCTGCCCTTTGGCTCACCCTCTGGGACCCTCAGGCGATCAGGACATCCCTTCTTGCCTCGACCAGCTCCAGGAGCTCCCCAGGTCTGTGTCTCCAAATCGTGAGGCCTGTCATCTTGGTACCATGGCTGCGAGCTGAGTGGGATTGGCTGTGCAAGAGCAGTTTAAATGCTGCTCAATCTTGTTAGCGGGGGCTGGTGAGCCATGATTTGCGGCATGAAGCCCGTGGGGCCTCCTTAAGTGGTCCAATTAATGTTGGATTGTGTTGACGGCCTCGCCGGGAAGCTCACGGCAGTTCCCGCTCGCTACCACACTGAGAAACATTTTCATTGAATCATACGCTCCCTCTCCTGTCTTTGGCCAACAAAGACAACAAACTGAGAATCAGATTCCATTGACAGATACCACTGTAGATAACAATCAGTAAAGTGATTCTGGTGGTAAACGGTAATGGGTTTATAATGATAAATCCTGATATTTCAGGGCCAATTAACATTGATGCGATCATCAATTCACTCAAGGACTCGTGTCGGAGTAAAACAGTGGTTTTAATTAACTATCAACTTTGCCTGCCTGCGACTAGTACATACTGAGGACAATCCCACAGGCCAGCTACTCTTATACACCTTCAAGGGGCGGAGCCATGGGCTGAGCCCGTACATGCTCCAACATCCTCCAACATCTCCCCCTGTGGGTGAAGCCACACAATGGCCCACAGATAAAACTCACAGGGTAACATAGAACATAACTGGTGAATTAACTGTATTTACATTCACCACAAACATCACTGCAGTAATAATAGAAAACACTGGAGACACCCAACAGTTTAGGAAACATCTGTCAAAAGAAGACAAGTCAGTTGATGTTTCAGGTCTTTAAATTCTAAGGTTAAAACACCAATGGACTTGTGTTTTCTCCGTGGATGCTGCCTGACCTGCTGAGTGTCTCCTCTTGTTTTTGCTTCAGATATTCAGCACCTGCACTGATTTGCTTTTTGATCTCAATGTCTTTGTAGCCACGGTGGAACCGAATTTCCTCACAAATTAATTATGAACCATAATTAGTAACTGTGGACTTCACCCCACCTTGGACACCATAAACTGACAATAACATAAATTGAAAATGACCAGTCGGAACCCATTAATGCCCCTATGACTTGGATGGTAACAACATCCTTTCACATAATAGTTGTTTCTCTATTTTATTCACAGATTGAGCTATTTGCTCAACATGAGTAAATGAAGACAAGTATCCTTTTCAGTAAAGTCTACCCTTGTAACATACCCTTGGTTGAACATGCCGTAAGCAAAAAAGCAAACAGTGACAAAGCACTTTCATCAACAAACACCGCAATTGAGACACATTCCTGTAATAATCCCATCTTCACCCGTCTTTAATCTGCTCATGATATAGCCATTACTGCTAAAGAAGAAAATAATAGATTATTTTTTCATACAAAAGCATACCTGGAGCAGTAGAATAAAAGCAAATTATTGCGGATGCTGGAATCTGAAACCAAAAGAGAAAATACTGGAAAATCTCAGCAGGTCTGACAGCATCTGTCAGATTTTACCAAAAGAAAAAATGCTGGAAAATCTCTGCAGGTCTGGCTTTATATATATTTCTTTATCTATATCCCCCCCCCCCCACTCTTTCCCCCTATCTTATCCCCCCTTTCCTTACCTTTTCTCCCCTTTGCTTTCCCCTTCCCCCCTTTTTCTCATTTTACCAGTCTCCCATCCACCCCCCCCCCTCCCCCCACATCTACATCTGTCACAGTTTACCCTCTGATTTTAGTTCCTCTGCCGTTTGGTCTTTCACACCTTTTATTCTCTCTGGGGACCTCCACTAGCACTCTCTTCCCTTGGTTTCTGTGGCTATGACTCATCTTTCATTCCCTCACCCCGCAGCATAAATATCTCCCACTTTCTATGCCTTTCAGCTTTGACAAAGGGTCATCTGGACTCAAAACGTTAGCTATTTTCTCTCCTTACAGATGCTGCCAGACCTGCTGAGATTTTCCAGCATTTCCTCGTCTGGAGCAGTAGCAGTTGGGGATAAGGAGAGATAATTTAATAGTCCACCCAGAAGCTAACATCATTGTTAAGGATCGAATTCAGGACACATGCAGGTCATTCTGCTCCAGATCTCTGTGCATGTCCTTGTTTTTTTCTGCTGAATTAGAAATCCACCCATGTCGTTTTGACTGCTTGCACGGGCAGGCAGTCTGTGACATTCTCCTCCCAAATCATTCTTCGCACCAGCAACATTTCCAGTCTGCACCAAATGATGGATACCATGAAATTCTATTCCGAGAAATGCTGTTAAATTGATGGATTCTCTTACACAGTTTTTTTTCCATTTATAAAACATAAAAGCCAAAATTTTCTAATCACTGTTATTTTCCTATCGCTAACCGGTCTAAAATAAATTGGTTTATAATGTTGGAAATGCTGGTCTAGAAACACTGAAACCCCACAATGTTCCCAGTTGGATTACCGCTGATCTGTATGAGAGGAGTTGTGTGTTCAATGTAGCTGAAGCCTATCATTTTGTCAATCACTTGCTAATCGAGCAGTGCCAGAATCCTCAAACTGGGCACCCAAAATTTCAGTGACATAGAGACATTGGAATATAAGCATAGCAGTAGGCCATTCAACCTCTCAAGTCTGTTCCCTCATTCAATTACATCATGGAGTGATTAGCATCGCAACTCCATTTACCTGTCTGTGTTTCATATCCATTGATGCCTTTACCTAATAAAAAGTTATTGTTCTCAGTCATGAAAATGCAACATGCTAGCCTTTTGGGAGAGAGAGTTCCAAATTTCCTCTACCCTTTGAGATAAAATGTGCATTCTGCTTTCACTCCTTTTTAAAGAAATATTTTTTATTGAAGCATTTATATAAACAGCAAATACACAAACAAGAGCAAGAACAAACAGGAACATCATAACAAATAACTAACTAATCAACACCCACACACCCTGTCCTTCCCTTCCTCCCATCCTGCCTTCCCCATTTTAACCCCTTTATCCTAACCCCCACACTCGCTACCCTACTTCCCTCACCCTGCCGACACCTCAACCTCCTTGAATAAGTCGATGAATGACGTCCACCTCCGGACAAACCCATTGACCGACCCTTTCAATACGAATTTAATCTTTTCCAACCTTAGGAATACCTCCAGGTCGCTCACTCACATCCCCGATTTCTGTGACTCTCCTCCTCAGAAAGTGAACTGTCACAGCCAGAGTTCCCATTGAAGCTCCAATGCGGATGGCACCATGCACCAGGTGTCCATTGTCTCCTCGGCCGGCCTAGCATGTACAGTAACCACAATGATTGAATTCACTCAATTCAGGAGCTGCAGGTGACCCTGGGGAACCCCCGTTGTTAAGCAACCAGGAAGATATTGCTCCTGCACCAATATCATAGCGTCTCTCGGAAACAGGCACCAACGCAGAGACACACATGCCGGTGAGCACTAGGCTGTTGAATCCATAGGTAGTGCTTGTGGTGAGGGCGCATCACACTCACCTGAGGAGGTGGCAAAGGCAGAGAGGTCCAGAGTGCCATCAGCGGCTGACTGCTGGAGACCAGGAACGTGCTGAGTCCGAGGCAGATGCTGAACCTCTGGAGACGTCCATCAGGTGGCAGATGCTGCAGGTCCAGTGGGATACGCGGACAGATCTGGCGGAGATCCATCAGAGTCTGTGTACCAAGATCTCTGTCATGGAGGAGTCCATGCAGAGCATGAGCACTGCCTTGACCCTGAGCTACGAGTGCACTCCCTCATCCAGTGAGAGAATGGCAACTCTGATGGAGAGGCAGTTCCAGGAACAGAATCAGGGGTTCCTCGATGCGGTAGGTGATCAGGGAGGTCCAAACGCACCTCACGTTGGCGGGCGAGCTGCCAGTCACCTCTGTGGGTTCCTCTCAGGGTTCTCCGGACGAGGCCACCAGCTCCTCCCCCCTCAGCTAGTGGCCGCTGCATCTTATGATGCCGTGACGACTGAGAAGTGCCCAGCTATGGTGCTGGATACAACCTTCCAGGTGGAGCCAGCTCAGGCTCCACCAGCCAGAAGGTGACCACCAAGGTTACCATGGCCACCAGGACTGCAATGTCAGCAGGCTGCCCCCCATGTCACTGCCAGCAAGACAGGGTGCACCAGGACGCAGAACCCGCAGATACAAGTTTAAGGCATCTTGAGCACAGCAGCGGCATGTCATGGGTGACACTATTTATGTTCATTATTTCAAAGTTTATGTTAAGTTGGCAAATTTGTACGTAAGCATTTTCTTTACTTTAATGAGCTGAGTTGGCTCGTTGCTTTGAACAGTGGCCAGGTGCTGCACAGGATTGTAACTGTAGGGTGGTGCTGGCACTCTGGGCTGGGCTCTCATTTAATGGTTATTTGCAAAGGCCATTGGCCCGAGTGAACATCGATGCCTTGGATGTCTAGCTGAAGGTTTGCAGGATCAAAGCACCCCTGGTGTCCATGCCTCCCCGGAATATTCCTGTCCTTCACCTCGATTTCCCCACCCTGCAACTCCCCAAGATTTTCCTCTGACCCTTCCCCGGAGCCACACTTCCTGGCCTGTGGAGCTGCTTCACTTTGCCCAGCCTCCATTGGGTCCCCCAGTGTCAGAGCCAGGTTGTGCAGGTGGCGCATGCAATGACTATGAGGGAAACATAGGACCCAATTTAACGGGAAAACAACAGAGTCTCATTTTGGGCGCGTTTAGCAGAGTGTTTCTCAGCACCTGCAGCGCTGAGGGTGACCCCCACTATCGAACAAGACTTAGTTTTCTTTTCTGGCCTCGGTAAGGAACGCCCCGCTAAGGCCACACTTATCTCACTTCCTGCACTGACGAGCTCAACTCAGCTGAGCTCGTCAGTACAGGAAGAGATCAGGGCGAGATCCAGACTGATATGTCTTGCGCGATCTCGTTAGATCTCATGAGGCGTTCCAAGCATCGTGAATCTCGTGAGAGGACTCTTTTAAAAAAATATTTTTAGTCTCCTCCTTTTTCATATTTTCTCCCAAATTTACACCCACCAACAATAAACAATAATCAGTGATGAATATGTCAATCCCCATATCAATAACAACGATCCCATCCTCTCACCAAACCCCAAACATTAGCCCGCATGTTCACACAAACAAATGACAAAAAGGAATTAGGGATCATCCAAAGTCGCCGTCAACACACACAGCCCCCCTCCCCCCAACCCTCCCACCCACATGCCACAACTAATGTTCGATGTTCTCCAGTTCTTGAAAGTGCAGAATGAATAGTGCCCATGAATTGTAGAACCCCTCCATCCTACCCCTCAGTTTAAACTTAACCTTCTCAAGAGTCAAGAATTCCAACAGGTCCCCCCGCCACGCCAGGACACAGGGTGGAGAGGTTGCTCTCCAACCTATCAGGATTCGCCTTCGGGCGATCAACGAGGCGAAGGCTACAACATTTGCCTCCGCACCCGTTTCCAACCCTGGCTGGTCTGACACCCCGAATATGGCCTCGGTGGCTCGGGTCCAGTTTCACGTGCACCACTTTAGAAATTATCCTAAAAACCTCCTTCCAGTAATCCTCTAGCTTTGGACAGGACCAAAACATATGAACATGATTCGCGGGGCCCCCCCTCGCAACGTTCACACACATCTTCTACTCCTTCAAAGAATCGGCTCATCCTCACCCTCGTGAGGTGCACTCTGTATACCACCTTCAGCTGTATCAGCCCCAACCTCGCGCACGAGGTGGAGGCATTCACTCTCTGGAGCACCTCACACCAGAGCCCCTCCTCCATATCCTCTCCCAACTCTTCCTCCCACTTTGCTTTGATCCCTTCCAGTGGTGCCTTCTCCTCTTCCAAAATAGCTCCGTAAACCGTCGACACTACCTCCTTCTCCAGTTCCCCTGTCGTCAGCACCTCCTCCAGCAATGTGGAGGCCGGCTCCACCGAGAAGCTCTGTATCTCCTTTCTGGCAAAACCTCGAATCTGCATGTATCTAAACATTTCCCCCTGCTCCAGCCCATACTTCGCTTCCAGCTCCTTCAATCCTGCAAACCGACCCCTAAGAAACAAATCTTTTAGTGTCTTAATCCCCTTCTCCTCCCATTTCCAAAAATTTCCATCCCACCTCCCTGGCTCAAATCTGTGGTTCCCCCGAATCGGCATTTCCCTTGACCCTGCCCCCAACCTGAAGTGTTGGCGAAACTGCCTCCAAATTCTCAATGAAGCTATTATTACCGGACTCCCTGAGTATTTCCCCGGGGCTATCGGGAACGGCGCTGTTGCTAGTGCTTTCAATCCCGACCCCCTGCACAAACTCTCCTCCATTCTGACCCACTTGGAATCAACCCCTCTTACCCAGCTCCGCACCTTCTCCACATTCGCCGCCAGTAGTAGTACAACAGGTTCAGAAGACCCAAACCCCCTGCCTGCCTTCCCCTCTGTAGCAGCACCTTTCTAACTCTGGCCACCTTCCCTCCCCATATGAATGAAGTAATCCTTCCCTCAATCTCTCTGAAAAAGCCTATGTCAGGAAAATTGGCAGGCATTGAAAAATAAACAGAAATCGCAGCAACACGTTCATTTTAACCACCTGTACCTGACTCGCCAGTGACAGAGGGAGACCATCCCACCTTGCCAGATCAGCTTTCACTCTCCCCACCAAACTAGAAATGTTGGACCTGTGGAGCACCCCCCCCCCCCCCCCCCCGCACTCCCGGGTAACCTGCACCCCCAGGTACCGAAAGTGAGTCCCTGCCCTACGGAATGGCAGCCCCCCCCCACCCCTGCCCCCACCCCCGTCCGAGACACCACAAAATACTCACTCTTGTCGAGATTTAGTTTGTACCCCGAGAAAGACGCAAACACTCGAAGCAGCAATAATCCCCCTATCAACACACTCGGTCCCGACACGTATAACAGCAAGTCATCGGCAAAGAAGGACAACCTATGCTCTTCCCCCCACCCCCCCCCCCCCCGCACTATTCTTTTCGTGAGAGGACTCTTGCGTTATTTAACGGCCTCATCGCGTCCCACGTCAGACCCAGCGAGGCCGGACGATCATGCCCACACTCTACAGGATACTGCAATGTTCCCTCTGATCGGTCCATCTTCAGCATCCCAATGGTCCTCTTCACCATCGTCCTTGAGGAGGCATGTCCCCAGCTGTATCTCTCCTTGGCCTCATTTCTTGGGTTTTGGAGTGGGGTCATTGGCCACCTCTTCAGGGGATAGCTCTTGTCACCCGTACATCCAATCTTGCAGGAGCCACAAACATCTTTGGTACCTGTGAGTGCTCCATGATGTATGCATCGTGTGAAATACTTGGGTAATGGGTGCAAACCTGGAGAATGTGTGTCCTGTGTCCACAGACGTCTGAACATTCATTGAGTGGAACCCCCTTCTGTTTATGAAAGCTCCCAGTTCACCTGCTGGAGCCTTGATGGCAACATGAGTGCAATCTATTACACCCTAGATGCGGGGGCAGCCTTGTGCTCTCCTCATGTGTCCGGTTGGGGATAAATGTGCAGATGACTAAAGATGTCATCAGACACCAGCTTGACACAACTGTGTGGGCCTGATTGAGAGACTCTGCACAGATCCCTCATTGAGCCCTGAAAAGAACCAGAGGCGTAGAAATTGAGGGTGAATGCGACCTTCAAAACCATCGGCATGGGATGGTTTAAGGTGACACACATTTGGAAACAGTTTCAGGACTTCTCATATCACATTTTGCTGTCATTGTGTCTCTGAAGCAGTGGAGTCCCTTGTGGCTCTGGACCTCAGATATTTGAAGGTAGTTGGAGTGCTGTCTGTACTCTCTAGCCGCTGGGTAATGTGTTTGTAGCGTACCTTTGGTCTTCCTGCTGGCTCTGAAATAACTAAGCCAATGCCTCTCTGCCATGCTCAGGTGGCCTCCTCTCCTTCTTGCCCCTCTCTTCCTCTTCAGAGGAAGCCCCAGCAGCAGAATATACTTATCGCATGGGATCAGCTGCAGCGAACCAGTGCTTTGCAAATGAGGGTGCAGTGTACTCCAATCCTCAGGGAAACCTTCCAGGGAAGATGTGGTCCAGAATTGCTGAAAGGCAAGCTTGGAAATGCTAAAGAATAGCTCAGAGACTGAGGGATAACTCTGACACACGTAGCAATAAATTCACAATGAGGCAGGGCTGCTGCTCTAGGGAACCCTACTAAACCAGCCCTTGGATGAGGAAATACAACAATCCTAATTCTACCAACCTGTTTTGTCCGTGCAATTAGCTGAAAATTGCAGGGCAGCGTAAAATTTATTGTCATTGGCGTGGCTCAGGTAAATATTGATCCTTTAGAGGATGAGAAGGGAGATTTAACAATGGGAGATGAGGAAATGGCTGAGGAACTGAACAGGTTTTTTGGGTCGGTCTTCACAGTGGAAGACACAAATAACATGCCAGTGACTGATGGAAATGAGGCTATGACAGGTGAGGACCTTGAGATGATTGTTATCACTAAGGAGGTAGTGATGGGCAAGCTAATGGGGCTAAAGGTAGACAAGTCTCCTGGCCCTGATGGAATGCATTCCAGAGTGCTAAAAGAGATGGCTAGGGAAATTGCAAATGCACCAGTGATAATTTACCAAAATTCACTAGAGTCTGGGGTGGTCCCGGCGGATTGGAAATTAGCAAACGTGACACCACTGTTTAAAAAAGGAAGTAGGCAGAAAGCGGGTAATTATAGGCCAGTTAGCTTAACTTCGGTAGTAGGGAAGATGCTGGAATCTATCATCAAGGAAGAAATAACGAGGCATCTGGATGGAAATTGTCCCATTGGGCAGACGCAGCATGGGTTCATAAAGGGCAGGTCATGCCTAACTAATTTAGTGGAATTTTTGAGCACATTACCAGTGCAGTAGATAACGGGGAGCCAATGGATGTGGTATATCTGGATTTCCAGAAAGCTTTTGACAAGGGGCCACACAAAAGGTTGCTGCATAAGATAAAGATGCATGGCATTAAGGGTAAAGTAGTAGCTTGGATAGAGGATTGGTTAATTAATAGAAAGCAAAGAGTGGGGTTTAATGGGTGTTTCTCTGGTTGGCAATCAGTAGCTAGTGGTGTCCCTCAGGGATCAGTGTTGGGCTCACAATTGTTCACAATTTACATAGGTGATGTCTGCAGAGGGGTTTGGATAGGGTAAGTGAATGGGCTAGGATCTGGCAGATGGAATACAATGTTGACAAATGTGAGGTTATCCATTTTGGTAGGAATAACAGCAAAACGGATTATTATTTAAATGATAAAATATTAAAACATGCTGCTGTGCAGAGAGACCTGGGTGTGCTAGTGCATGAGTCGCAAAAAGTTGGTTTACAGGTGCAACAGGTGATTAAGAAGGCGAATGGAGTTTTGCCCTTCATTGCTAGAGGGATGGAGTTTAAGACTAGGGAGGTTATGCTGCAACTGTATAAGGTTCAGTGAGGCCACACTTGGAGTATTGTGTTCAGTTTTGGTCTCCTTACCTGAGAAAGGACGTATTGGTGCTGAAGGGTGTGCAGAGGAGATTCACTAGGTTAATCCCAGAGCTGAAGGGGTTGGATTACGAGGAGTGGTTGAGTAGACTGGGACTGTACTCGTTGGAATTTAGAAGGATGCGGGGGGGGATCTTATGGAAACATACAAAATTATGAAGGGAATCGATAGGATAGATGCGCACCAGAACCTCAAACGTTAAATTCTGGCCATGGTAATGAACTCTAAAGTAGTTCTGAAAGTTTTCTGCATTAATTTCCTTCTGAAGGAAGAACGGAAAGATGCCCAATCCCTTGTCAGTGTTACTGGCAGACCACGTAGCCATGCAGCCTGGTTAGTGAGTTCATTTCTCTCTCTTGCCATCTCCACTTCAACTTCCTCAGTTGTACTTTGTGCCTCAGCCAATGCACCTTCCTCTAACTCACTCACTGTGCTTATCAGGGGAGTGGCCGCTGTACTAGTGGAGGGGGCAGCTTGAGTTCTTGTCACAATGTTCTATGAGATGCCAGGGCAGCAGCATCACACCGTCTGGACTCGTTATCTTAGGAAGGACCAACAAAACAAATAAAAGGATTAAGATTAAGGGCAGCACTTTCGCACAGTTGTTAGCACAGTTGCTTCACAGCTCCAAGGTCCCAGGTTCGATTCCCGGCTTGGTTCACTGTCTGTGCAGAGTCTGCATGTTCTCCCCGTGACTGCGTGGGTTTCCTCCGGGTGCTCCGGTTTCCTCCAACAGTCCAAAGATGTGCAGGTTAGGTTGATTGGCGATGGTAAATTGTCCTTCGTGCCCAAAAAAAAAGGTTAGGTAGGATTACTGGGTTACGGGGATGGGGTGGGCTTAAGTGGGGTGCTCTTTCCAAGGGCCGGTGCAGGCTCGATGGGCCAAATGGCCTCCTTCTGCACTGTAAATTCTATGATTTATAATTCAGCCTGCACACAATGGCTTATAAAATAGATAGGGCAATGTAGAGCTGCTTCATGCAGCTAAGTATATAATATATAATAGGCCTAGTTGGGAAAAAAAGCAGCGATAAGTATCATACACATAATAGAATTTTTATGGTATCACCTTAAATCCAAACTTGATTCTCCAATGCCCTCTACAGCTCCCCTTGAGTGCCATTTTCTCATAAGCAGCTAATTACATCAGTAGGGCTGGGCAACCTCTGGTATTCATTCATGCCCCAATCATTTTGGGCATGGACATTAGGGACACAGCTTGTATGAAGAACCAGAATCCATTGATGTCTCCGTGAGTATAGGGCAGGGCAGCACTGCAGCACAGTGGGTAGCACTGTTGCTTCACAGCTCCAGGGTCCCAGGTTCGATTCCCGGCTTGGGTCACTGCCTGTGCAGAGTCTACACGTTTTTCCCGTGTCTGCGTGGGTTGCCTCCGGGTGCTCCGGTTTCCTCCCACAAGTCCCGAAAGACGTGCTGTTCGTTAATTTGGCCATTCTGAATTCTCCCTCTGTGTACCCGAACAGGCGCTGGAATGTGGCATCTAGGGAATTTTCACAGTAACTTCATTGGAGTGTTAATGTAAGCCTGCTTGTGACAATAATAAAGATCATTATTTTTATTATTATATTTACCTTGACACCTCTGCTGATGTAACACTACTTTTCTTCCTCTATTATCAGACCACCTGATCTGCAGCACAGGAGTGACACATTGCTGATGTCATCCCATTTGGTTTAGGATGGGACTATCTTCAGCCCTGAAGAGGGATGCACTCCTTTGTCACACCTCCTACACCAGCACATCCAAAACATCAGGGGTAAACATATACTTGGAGCCTGTGGTACCCTCAATAACGGCGCTTAGAGTGTAAACGGTAAAGAAGGCTTTAATAAACTAAGAACTAGACTGGTGCCGAGACATTTGCTAACAGCTACGCCGCCCACAAGGCAGCCCCTTATATACGGCTCCCAGATGGGCGGAGCCGGAGGCGGAGTTCCCCAGGGTTCCAAGCCCGGTCTTAAAGGGGACATTACCTTACATGATGACAAGGGTACAGTGTTACAGTAACTGTTCATCACAGAGCTATTTCACTCAGTTGAGATTGCTGAGATAATTTAGTGGCTGTTTCATTTGTCCTCGGTTAACAGGTAGTCAGGTACTTAAAGGAAGGCTATGCTTTATTCGTCTTTTGATGTACATTTATTACCTTTTTATTTTTGCCCAGAGAACATTTGTGTCATCTATGTGTAATTAGGGAATTGAGTCCCTAATTCAGTCAGTCCCACCTCTGGCAATGAATATAGTGCATTTGAAATTGTACATCAAGTATTCTGGAGAAAATAGGATCAGGCTACGGGTGAATCGGAGAATATAGGAAAAGTCTACTCAACCAAACTGTATCCAAAATAACAGCCGTGTTACCCCAGTTGAAGTAAAATATTTACCTGTATATGTTTATTATGAAAATTGCACTTTTGCAATTGTATCACTGATGGGTGCTGAGTAAACTTAGGTCGTCCCTTCAACAAACAATTGACCAGTGCGGATAAACAGCTGATATTACACTGCCATAACTCGCAAGTTATCTGAGGTTCCTTACCAGTGGAATTCAATCAGTCACTTGTTTTATAGCTGACAATTTAGTAATCTATATGTTCATGTCATATCCATAGGAATAAATGGAAAATAAATGTATAATTGGGTATAGTTTTTAATTGTAAACACTGATGACAATATAGCAGAACTGCTACCTTCCAAGAACATGTTGAAACCTTGGGCTCGTCATACCCATTGTATTGGCAGTGCCACACCTCACATACTGCTTATACTCTACAAACATCCAGTACAGATCTGTTACTGAGAAGTTATATGTCATAGAATTCTGAGCACTTTTAGTATGATCAGTTATTATATACCTTCAGCACACAGCAGAGCAAATCCTTTCATACAGCGGAGGTCCAGACGGGGTCTGTCTGAATTTACAAGCAGTGCGTTCCCAACAGATAAGAAAACATAACTCTGAGTTCCACCTCCTTAAAGGGACAATTAAAATACAGTAGAAATCAACAGCTGCCATTTTGAACATAAATGAAGATTTTAACTGCATTAGACACTGGAAGAAAGTGATGGTGTGTTGGCTACTTTAGGCTAGACATTTCAGATCTTATTTCCCCCCTCCATAATAAATGATGCAAATGATTTAAAAGCACATATATTTTTATCAAGCATAGAGAAAATACATTCAAAGCCAAAAGTTGGTTATAGTAAATAAATGGTCAAATAGCATAAAGACAAGTGACACAGGACTGAATTACTTTGGCTATAATAATAATCTTTATTGGCACAAATAGGCTTACATTAACACTGCAATGAAGTTACTGTGAAAAGCCCCTAGCCGCCACATTCCGGCACCTGTTCGGGTACACAGAGGGAGAATTCAGAATGCCCATTTCACCTAACAGCACGTCTTTTGGGACTTGTGGGAGGAAGCTGGAGCACCCAGAGGAAACCCACGCAGACACGGGGAGAACATGCAGACTCCGCACAGACAGTGACCTAAGCCGGGAATCGAACCTGGGACCCTGGCACTGTGAAGCAACAGTGCTAACCACTGTGCCACCCTATTGGTGTTTTGTATTCTAATAAATCATTGGAACCAAATGTTTATTCTAATATATGTTCAGATTAAGAAATAACCTAATGTTTGTATCACAGTGACATTGGATGGTTAGGCACCAATGCAGCTTTTTGGAGTAAAGAAACATAGTATTGAGCCCCTGCTTCCCTGAATTACTGATCTCAGCTGCGCTGCACAGCAAGGTGCTAGGGTAGCAGCTTGACGTCTGCCTCTGGGGAGAAAAGGTCGTATGGGATGATCTTAGAGGGCTCCACTCTCATAACCCCTAGAGCCATCCGAGACTTCATTGGCAGCAAGAAAAAGGCAGGGCTACCTGTTCAGTTGTAGGGTGTCAGGGCCCAACAGAGAAACCTGATTGAAGCAGCAACGAATACATGACATGTAATTAAACTGATCCTCATTTTTTAAAAGTTTACCATCAGCCATTTGAAATGTTTATTTTCTCATACAATTCAGATGGCACAGGCCATATGTTGTGATATGGCCTATTGGGGATTGGCAGAACCTTTAGCTCTGAATGTAGTATGCTAGTGGGAGTCGGTGTTCACATTGGGGATCTCTTTAGTGGGAACATGTGCAGAGAAATAAAGAGCAGGTATCATGATGGAGAGAAATTAGGGGCAACAGAGAAAGGGGTTACAAAGTCAAGAACAAGCTAGGAGTAAGGGGAAGTACGAATACAAAGGAAACAGAAATATGAGAAGCAATAATTCATTTTAATAATTATCAGGAAAACATAAACACAGTTCATCATAGAGATAAGCAGGCTAGAACAAAGAAAATAATAGTAACAAAGACTGAATGAAAGTAAACTATTGTGTTAGTATTGAGAAGGAAGCAATGAGCTCACATCCACAGCATCAGCAGTGTTATGTGATAGACAAAAACTACCAAATAATCATAATAATCTTTATTAGTGTCACAAGTAGGCTTACATTAACACGGCAATGAAGATACTGTGAAAATACTTAGTCGCCACACTACAGCGCCTGTTTGGGTACACTGAGGGAGAATTCAGAATGTCCAATTCACCTAACAGCGCGTCTTTCAGGACTTGTGGGATAAAACCAGAGCACCCGGAGTAAACCCACGCAGACACGGGGAGAATGTGCAGACTCAACACAGGCAGTGACCCAAGCCAGTATTTGAACCTGGGCCCCTGGTGCTGTGAAGCACCAGTGCTAACCACTGTGCCACCTCGATAAATTCAACACATAAGAAATCTGGCAGGTTGTCTACGGAACAGGTTGCAGGCAGCTTTATTATTTTATGAAGTTAAATGTACTGTATCAACCTGACTGAGTTGATTGAAAATCTTATGTCTGACCGAAAGGATTGTGAGTCCAGGGCCCACTCCGAGCGCTGAACAAATAATCTAGGTTGAGGCACCAGGGAGACTGCTTTAGGGAGTCTCTTCTTTGACTGAGTTTTTAGGCTGGGGTTAAAGACCCACTGAAAGAGTTAGGGACTTTCGCAGTATTCCAGGCATTTCAGAAAGTTATTTGATGTTCCTTTGTCCAAAAACTGCACTGTTGGCAGATTTATCTGGGGATTCTTGCTTCCTGTGCCTGCCATATTAAATAATGTGTTTACAATGGTGGATGCTGCCAGAGGGACACTGATGGATAGACGGGAGCATCTTTTCTCATTGTTCATTCATATTTGTAAGAATAAAGAAAATGTATTTCTGTAAAATATTCCACTTCCTCAGGACTACCCAAAGCACTTCAGAACCAACGGATTACCTCAGAAGCGTTGTTTTGCCAGCAAACACAGAGGTCAAATGGCCTGAAGCATAATTCACCATTATATGCATTAATGTGTTGTCATCATCCAGACCACAGTTGAGAAACACTGATTTGATCAGTTAGAGGTGTGGAGATTAATCAGAGCTTGCCTCTCTGCAACCTAATCATGGAAGGTACCACATCTTGGGCGCGATTCTCCACTCCCTCGGCGGTTGGGAGAATCGCCTGGGCCGACATAATTTCCGGGGACGCCGGTCCGACGCCCTCCCGCGATTCTCCCAAGCGACGGGAACGGCCCGGTCGAGTTTCGCGGGCGGCAGGCCGGAGAATCGCCGGAGACACCCAAAATGGCGATTCTCCGGCACCCCCGCTATTCTGAGGCCCGGATGGGCCGAGCGGCCAGGCCAAAGCGGCGGGTTCCCCCCGGCGCCATCCACACCTGGTCGCTGCAGTCGTGGGCGGTGCGTGAACGCTGGGGGGCGGCCTGTGGGGGGGGGCGAGGGGGGATCCTGCACCGGGCTTCACCTGGAATGTGGGGTGGCCCGCGATCAGTGCCACCGATCGTTGGGCCGTCCTCTCTGAAGGAGGACCTCCTTCCTTCCGCGGCCCCGCAAGATCCGTCCCCCATTTTCTTGCGGGCCGGACTTAGAGAGGACGGCAACCACGCATGCGCGGGTTGGCGCCGGCCCTAGAATGGCCACTGAAGGGCCTTATTGAGGGCACGGGCAGGTTTCCCATCCAAGTCCCCGCCCATCCCAGTTTAAAGTCACCTTCAGGTTGGGGAAGGCAGGTACCCAGAAGAAATCCCGTCCATGCAATTTCATGCTCCTCCCCACCTCAGAACCCACCGGGAAGTGGGTCAGAGGGAGGGTGTGGGGTGTAAAATACTTGCCCACATCTTGTGGGGAGTACAGTGAATTGTATCCTCTCTATACCTCTCATTCCTTTAGGGTCGGATTTAACAACCTCTCAGCACATTTGAAAAGAGCTGCAACCAAGTGCATTTGTAATCTGTTCCACACCTGTTGGCGAACACATTGCCTATTTTAAATTTTCTCAGAACACAAACCCAAACTCGGAACCTTCACTTTATATCCCATTCTTCATTCTTCTTCTAAAAATCCAAACCTATTCACTGCAACTCTAATAGGAACAAGTCCTTTAAATTCAAATTTTCAGACGTGCCTAAGCAACAAATCACTAAGATGCCTGTCTCAAAATGTTCCATTAAAATTACTCATGGAGACTTTCAGTTATGCATATCTTGTGACTTGCTGCAGATAGCAGCATTTATGCTACAGCATTGCAGTCCCTTATCCACCTGCAGAATTGTAGATCATGTTTTTTCAGGGGCTACCAATCTGCTATCTTCTGGCGCTTTTGGAAATTACCTTCAATCTGTATCCTCTGCTTACCTACCCTTCTGCTACCAGGAGTAGTTTTTCCTTATTTATCAAATCAATATCCTTCAAGATTTTAAACACCTCTATTAAATCAACCCTTAACTTTCTCTACTTTAAGGAGAACAACCCCAGCATTTCTCATCTCCCCACATCCCTGGTACCGTTATAAATGTGGCTGTGGAACTTATAATGTTAAAATGTTGGCAGGGCTTATATGCAGATACAAGCTCCATTCTCCATTCCTGACGCTAAGTACCAGCTTGAGTGGAGAATCCACGGGAGCTTCACGACAGGAATCGGCGCAAACCCCTCACCGATTCCGGTACCGGTGAGGCGCTAGCACCGGCGCCGAGTGAAATTCTCGCGGAACGCGCTGAAAACGGCCGGATGAATGTGGCCACGCTGGACACTGTCCGCATCCGGCACGCCAGGTTCCCGACCTCTGGGAACACACGGGGTCTGCTCCGCCGGGAACTCAGCCCATTGGGGGTGGAGCATTGTCAGCCAATGACGCCCCAACGGCATTGCAACAGCGCACGTCCTGATGACACCGGTTTGGAGGGGCGGAGCATGGTGAACCGGCATCAAACCGGCGCCTGCCCGATTCCAGCGTCGGAATCCATTGCCTGCCCGATTGCCGATCACGATTTCGGCATCAGGCTACGGAGAATCTCGCCCAGGATGTTTCAATCGACACCAGATATACAACCATTCGAACAGGTAAATGTGCCAAGTGGATTATCCATCTCAGTCTCCTCCGGAGGACCCCAGCATCACAGATGTCAGTCTTCAACGAATACGATTCACTCCACGTGATATTAAGAAATGGCTGAAGGCACTGGATACGGCAAACGGCCCTGACAATATTCCAGCAGGAGTACTGAAGACTTGTGCTCCAGAACGTGCCACACCTCTGGCCAAGCTGTTCCAGTCTAGATACAACACTGGCATCTACCCCCTGAGATATCTGCACTCATCTAATTCTGGCAGCTTGAGCTTCCCCAATTTTAGTCTGTCCACCATTGGTGGCTGTGCCTTCCTCTGTGTAGGCCCTAAGCTCTGAAATTCCCTCACTACCCCTCTCTACCTTTATTGCTCCCTTGAAGACACTTTAAAAAAAATTAATTTAGAGTACCCAATTATTTTATTCCAATTAAGGGGCAATTTAGTGTGGCCAATTCACCTACCCTTCACATCTTTGGGTTGTGGGGGCGAAACCCACACAGACAGGGGGAGAATACGCAAACTCCACACAGACAGTGACCCAGAGCCAGGATCGAACCTGGGCCGTGAGGCAGCAATGCTAACCACTGCACCATCGTGCTGCCTGGTTTAAAGACACTTCTTGAAACCTATCACTTTGACCATAACTTTGATCATCTTACATAATAGCTCCTGATTTGAATCAGTGTCATATTTTGTTTGTTAATCTTCCTGAAAAGCACCTTGTGACATTTTATTACATTAAAGGCACTATATAAATATAAGTTGTTGTTGCTGATATCTACAGTGAACCCAAAATTGTAAAACAGACATTCAGTTTAATAGACTAAAAATGGATTGCACTAGAACAACTTCTGGCTGGGGGATTTCCTGTTAATAAGATTCAAATAAATTGCAGACCAGCGGGAGAAGAGAGATTAAACCACACAGGAAGCTTACTACACCTAGAAGGAAAATCCAGATCCAATGGAGAAGCTTTTACAGGTAAGTAGGGGTTGGCCAAATATTGTAGGCCGGAGCCAGGCCTTTCATGGGGAGCATGCGCAGCCACTATGTTAGCGGAGACGTGTGTACAGGGAGGAGGCCTGTGAGGTAAATATGCATTCAAGATTACTCACTTTAGATTACTGCAGTTTTGTTTTGCATTTTGGTTCTGCAAGTATACACATGGTGATTTTAAAGCTGATTTTAAAGGGGCTGTTTAGCACAGGGCTAAATTGCTGGCTTTGAAAGCAGACCAAGGCAGGCCAGCCTCGTAATTCTCGGAACAGTCTCCCCGAACTGGCGCTGGAATGTGGCGACTAGGGGCTTTTCACAGTAACTTCATTGAAGCCTACTTGTGACAATAAGCGATTTTCATTTCATTTCAACTTTCACTTAGGTTTTAATATTCTTTGTGAAAAGTCTCTTAAGATAGTTTTGTTTCCCCATTTTTCTCATTTCCCTCAATTCCTCATTTCGGATGGCTTCAAGCTTATGGAGGATGGGAATGTGGGAGACCAGTCAGGAGAGCAATGGAACAGTCAAGTCTAGAGGTAATTAAGGCATGGATGATGGTTTCAGCAGAAGATGAACTGAGACAGAGACGAAGTCGAATGATGTTACTGAAGTTGAAGTAGGCGTTCTGAATGATGGCAGAAATATGTGTCGGGAGCTCATCTCAGGATTAATTGTTTCACCAAAGTTGCGAACAGACTAATTTAATCACAGAGGCCGGGATTCTCCGAGCCTCCACACCACAATCGCGCTCGGCGAGGGGGTGGAGAATGGGGCATCGGACCTGCAATCGGGTCCAACACCTTCCCAGGATTCTCCGGCAACCGGAGAATCGCTGCCAGTTCGCACGCGGTCGACGCAGCGCCAGTCAGGGGCCATTGCAAAAGGCCCCCGCGGTGATTCTCCGTGGATGACCGGCCGAGTTCCCGCTGGCGTGGTTCATGTCTCGTTGCACCGGCGGGAGCTCGGAGTCGTGGCTGCGGTGGCCCTCCTGGTAGGGTCGGGGGGATTTGTCACCGGGGGGGCCTCCACGACGGCCAGGCCTGCGATTGGGGGCCACTGGGTGCGTGTGATCTGGGGGGGGGCCTACTTCTTCGGCACCGGCCCACTGTGTGGTCCGGCATGTCACGCGGGGCCGGCGTCGCAGGCGGCCGTCACGCACATGCGCGGACCCGCGACCGGAATTGCAGGCCCCGTATCGGTAGCCGGAGCTGCGAGGAGCACTTCGGGGCCCTGCTAGCCTCCTGCAAAACGGAGAATCACTCCGGATTTTCTAGAAAAAAGTCCGGAGTGATTCGCACCGGTTTTCTCGCGGGCATGGGGACATAGCCCCATTATTGAAGAATCCCACCATGAGTGTTTCCAGGGAGAGGGATGGTTAGAGAATTGAGTTTGTAGTGGGGATCAAAACAACGATCTCAAACAATCATGAGTCAGAGTACAGGAGCGAGATAGAGAACCTAGAGGCATGGTGCAATGACAACAGTCAGTGTCTCCCTCAATGGCAGCAAAACAAAAGAGCTGGTCATTGACTTCAGGAAGTGAAGTATCGTACACACCCCTGTCTGCATCAATGATGCAGAGGTGGAGATGGTTGACAGCTTCAAGTTCCTAGGTGTGCACATCACCAATAAAGGGGCTGGTTTAGCACAGTGGGCAAAACAGCTGTCTTGTAATGCAGAACAAGGCCATCAGTGTGGGTTCAATTCCCGTACCAGCCTCGCCAAACAGGCGCCGGAATGCGGAATGTGGCGACTCGGGGCTTTTCACAGTAACTTCATTGAAGCCTACTTGTGACAATAAGCAATTATTATTATTATCTGTCCTGGTCCACCCACGGCGACGTTACGACCAAGAAAGCACAACAATACCTATACTTCCTCAGGAAACTAAGGAAATTCGGCATGTCCGCAATGACTCCACCCAACTTTTACAGGTGCACCATAGAGAGCATCCTATCTGGCTGCATCGCAGCCTGGTATGGCAACTGCTTGGCCCAAGACCGTGAGAAACTGAAGAGTCGTGAACACAGCCCAGTCCATCACACGAACCCGCCTTCCATCCATTGACGCTGTCTATACCTCTCACTGCCTTGGGCAAGCAAGCAGGATAATGAAAAACCCCTCCCACCTGGGTTGATCTCTCTTCCAGCCTCTTCTATCAGGCAGGAGATATATGGAGACCCTCCCATAGTACGATCGTGCTGGGGGGAGATTGGCCTCGGAGATTGGGATTCCATTTAAAAATGGTGCCACGATCTCTTGCCACACTAGGGTGTTCCGGCGAGTGGAACTTCCAACTGTGCAAAACAGGGCTATGTGTGGGCTTGGCTGCACATTCCCTGTTCAGGCCCCTTATACAATGTGAGTCATGTTGAATGGCCATGTTATTTTCGGTACGGCGAGCGCCGGGAAACACGTGGATAAACGCGCTCGCTAGGGACTTTGTTCCCTTTTTAGAGAATCGTGCCCAATGGCTCAGGTATATCGGCTTGGCTTGATTAGTGTTAGTAGCTCACTTGTTGCGTACATTCCCAGGTGCAGCCAGATTACAAGCTCTCATGGGCTGGATGTGACCCATGGGTCATAGTTTTCCCAGGTTGGGCCCAGGCCTGTTACTGAAACCCTCAACCATGCCTTCACCACCTCCAGTTTCCATTATTGTAATGCTCGAGTAGCTTATCTCCCAGCACACATTTTCCGTAAGCCTCAGCTCTTACAAAACTCTGCTGCCTCTTAATATGTTCCTCATCGAGTCCTACTCACACAACACACATACTTTTGCTGGTTTATTTTGATTCCTGGTGTCCAAGTGCCTACAATTTAAAATTCCCCTCCACAAAGTTATAACTTTCATGCCCTGGCCCCTTTCCCTGTCTTTGTAACCTCCTCCAGCTCTGCATGGTCCATTGCTCTAACCTTAGAACCTTCCTTTTACCCTACCATTGGCAGCATTCAGTCATCTTGACACCATGCTCCCTAAACTTTCCCACCTCCTCCCCCAATATATCCACACCACCACCCCCACCCACTACTTCGTCCCTCCTTAGAACGCACATTTTGGGACACGTTTTAGTCTTCTGGCTTAATCTATTGAGCTTTGGCTCCACATCCAATATATTCTGAATGTACTCGTGTGAAGTGCTTTTGAGCATTTTTCAATGTTAAAGATGCTATATAAATCAATTTGTTGCTGTTTAGCTTTACTTTCTGGTTGAATTTTGTACTCATCAACGTTATGTATGCTGCAAACAGGAACAATTTACCTCAGACCCTGAATGTTAGCAAACGTACTGAGGGGTCATGTATTATTTTTTCATTACTCCAAATCTGCAATTTAGCTCTGACCTCAGAATAGCATCTTCCACTGGGTCAGGGTGACACTTCCGTTCTCCACACAAGTTACCAATGTGGCTTCCTTAAATGAGATTGTCAATTCATTGCCAAATTGTTCCAAGTTATTGACAGTTTTGTGTAGAATTGGATTGCGATGGGTCCAACTCTTACTCTCTCTTGAAACAGTAGAGAAAATCATCATGGGAGCCTGGCTTGTATTTAAACCTGAAGTCAAAAAGAATATATGCTAATTCATGTGTCACCTCAAGAACATTGTTCATAAGGGTTCTTCATGATGTATTTTTAGGCCGATAGCCGGCTGATTTTTCCCCTCTAGTCTTCACCAGGTGTTTTGGTAAATATTTCATTGAAATAGCTCCAATATGGTGTTCGAATCTGTACATTATTACAGCAAACACTAGTCAGTTTTGGCAGATAAGACGAATTATGGTCATGACCCTTTAATAACCAGCCAACCTATCTGTTTAGTCATATAACGACTCCTCAACTGTCAGTCACCAACATACATTACACTGAAGGCACTGTACTGGAGCTAAGTAGGAGCTGACTTGTCAACTACTGCCAGCTGCCAATCTTAAACCACAGTGAGGATCAGAATCTTCCCTGACGTGACACAAACACGCCATTTAGTTTGTTACTGTGCTGGGAGCTGTCAGATGAAATTATGATCCCCAACTATAGGGGGCTGGCACACAGAACAAGGAAAGCCAGCCTTCCGTCTTGGAAAAAAAAGAATTAATTCAATTTAGAAATGACACCATTAAATAATGAACTGCATCAAAATCTGCCCTTGGGGAAGTTTAATTTAAGTCACTCATAGTGTGTTATGCTGGTGCAGGGAAACTAAACTGAATGTCGACTGATGGCAGTTTATATTAATAATTCTGCTTGTTATTCTATGATAATTTCTGCAAAAATTGACATGAAAATCTCCCAGTTTGGGTCCCTCGGGGAGTTTCGATTGAGTTTTTTTGATCCTCTTGCTCATTGATTTGAGGTCTGATGTAGTGCAAGGGTCCTTATTAGTGGCGTCTGTCACTGCTGTAATGTTTTTGTTATTTTTCTCGCTTGTTCATTCTGACATCATGTCATTACAGAATGGTGCTGTTCAGGCACAACCATGCCTGTTCGTTAGCGTGTGTTTAATGAGCAGCTTAATTGAGCTGTCTAGTAGGCCACCTGTCACCCTCAGACCTTATTAACATACTAATGGTCCGACATTGTACTCTCTGACAGGCAACAGGGTTTGCTGATTTGACGTCTGGATAGAGGGATGCTGGAAAGTTGGGATAGAGGTGGGGGCTGGGGGTTGGGTGGTAGGATTGCGGCTGCAGGAGGGAAAATTAACCCATTCTATCCTAAAGCCGAAACACTATCCTCAATCTAATTCAAAACAGATTTTGTTGTTGCCATTAGCCCAATGATCTGTCATATTTCCAGGCAAGAAACTGTTGCAAGACCTGTTTATATTTCTCATTAATCAGAAGCAACAAAGAGACTATGAAGCAGTGAGCAGAGTTTGAAGTTATTTTTAAACAATTCCCTTCATTAGCTGGATAACCTGAGTATTTGTGAATGCATTGCAAAGTTACCAGCTTTACTTATGCCAGTAAGCTGCAATGAAAAACAATCTCAAAGAACGTAATAGAAACGGAAATGCATGAGCCATAATGAAATTCAAATGATACACCTCATTTAAAATTAGATTATTTCCCAAACAAACCCAACAACAATTCAGAGATAGTTTTCAACCAGGTTCAATGCACACTCTGCTTTGAGTTGACTGAACAAATGTTTGGACTCTGTGGCTCAGATGTTGTAGATTGACAATTAGTCCCTGAGTGAGAAACGGCCAAAATCCACCGAAGGTTCCTCACCCATTCTGAATTCGAGCAATGCCTGTGGGAAGGTGGATGTGTGTATCAAGATACACCACAAGTCCGGTGGTGACGGCAGCACTGAGGATCTGGGAGCAGTGGAGGAGACACAGGGGAGAGGAGGGGGCCTCTGTGTGGACCCCGATACGGAATAACCACAGATTTGCTCCAGGTAGGATGGATGGGGGGTACCAAGGCTGGTATAGGGCAGGTATTAGGAGGATGGGGGACCTGTTTATAGACGGGGCTTTCCCCAGCATGCAGGCGCTGGAGGAGAGGTTCGGTCTGCCCACCGGGGAATGCATTCAGGTACCTTCAGGTTCGGGACTTCCTGAGAAAACAGGTGGGGACATTCCCCCTGCTGCCCCCACGTAGGATCCAGGATAGGGTGGTGTCTGGCATCTGGGTAGGGGAGGGGAAGGTGTCGGACATATATCAGGAGCTGCAAAAGATAGAGGAAGCCTCAGTGGGGGAGTTAGAACAAAGAACAAAGAAATGTACAGCACAGGAACAGGCCCTTCGGCCCTCCAAGCCCGCGCCGACCATGCTGCCCGACTAAACTACAATCTTCTACACTTCCTGGGTCCGTATCCTTCTATTCCCATCCCATTCATGTATTTGTCAAGATGCCCCTTAAATGTCACTATCGTCCCTGCTTCCACCACCTCCTCCGGTAGCGAGTTCCAGGCACCCACTACCCTCTGCGTAAAAAACTTGCCTCGTACATCTACTCTAAACCTTGCCCCTCTCACCTTAAACCTATGCCCCCTAGTAATTGACCCCTCTACCCTGGGGAAAAGCCTCTGACCATCCACTCTGTCTATGCCCCTCATAATTTTGTATACCTCTATCAGGCCTCCCCTCAACCTCCTTCGTTCCAGTGAGAACAAACCGAGTTTATTCAACCGCTCCTCATAGCTAATGCCCTCCATATCAGGCAACATTCTGGTAAATCTCTTCTGCACCCTCTCTAAAGCCTCCACATCCTTCTGGTAGTGTGGCGACCAGAATTGAACACTACACTCCAAGTGTGGCCTAACTAAGGTTCTATATAGCTGCAACATGACTGGCCAATTCTTATACTCAATGCCCCGGCCAATGAAGGCAAGCATGCCGTATGCCTTCTTGACTACCTTCTCCACCTGTGTTGCCCCTTTCAATGACCTGTGGACCTGTACTCCTAGATCTCTTTGACTTTCAATACTCTTGAGGGTTCTACCATTCACTGTATATTCCCTACCTGCGTTAGTCCTTCCAAAATGCATTACCTCACATTTGTCCGGATTAAACTCCATCTGCCATCTCTCCGCCCAAGTCTCCAGACAATCTAAATCCTGCTGTATCCTCCGACAGTCCTCATCGCTATCCGCAATTCCACCAACCTTTGTGTCGTCTGCAAACTTACTAATCAGACCAGTTACATTTTCCTCCAAATCATTTATATATACTACAAAGAGCAAAGGTCCCAGCACTGATCCCTGTGGAACACCACTGGTCACAGCCCTCCAATGAGAAAAGCATCCTTCCATTGCTACTCTCTGCCTTCTATGGCCTAGCCAGTTCTGTATCCACCTTGCCAGCTCACCCCTGATCCCGTGTGACTTCACCTTTTGTACTAGTCTACCATGAGGGACCTTGTCAAAGGCCTTACTGAAGTCCATATAGACAACATCCACTGCCCTTCCCGCAGTCCTGGGGGGGAGGGGGGATTCAGGTGAAGGGGGTGCTGTTGATATAATGTGAGTTGGGCATGGAGACAAAACCCACCTTGTTCTGTTGAAGGATAAGTGGGGGGAGGAGCTGGGCGAGGAGCTGGATGAGGGCCTGTGGGCCGATGCCCAGGGCAGGGTGAACTCCTCCTCATCATGAGCCAGGCTCAGCTTAATCCAGTTTAAGGTGGTGTATCGGGCGCATATAACGGCGGTAAGAATGAGTAGGTTTTTTGGGGTGGAGGACAGGTGCCCGAGGTGTGCAGGGAGTCCGGCAAATCATGCTCATATGTTTTGGGCATGCCCGGTGCTTGAAGGATTCTGGCAGGGGTTTGAAGGGTGATGTCTAGGGTTTTGGACGCTCGCGTGAAGGCGAGTCCGAAGGTAGCGATATTTGGGGTGGCGAAGGATCCGGGAGTGCAGGAAGCGAAAGAGGCCGAGGTACTGGCCTTTGCCTCCCTGGTAACCCGGAGACGGATTTTGTTAATGTGGAGGGACTCAAAACCCCCGAGCGTGGAGACCTGGATTAGCGATATGGCGGGGTTCCTCAGCCTGGAGCGAATAAAGTTCGCCTTGAGAGGGTCCTTGATGGGGTTCTCCCGGCGGTGGCAACTTTTCCTTGACTTTCTACAGGAGCAGTAAGTGTCAGCAGCAGCAGCATCCTGGGGGGGAGGGGGGGGATTCAGGTGAAGGGGGTGCTGTTGATATAATGTGAGTTGGGCATGGAGACAAAACCCACCTTGTTCTGTTTAAAAAAAAAAAAATTCTGTTGTGCAATTAGTTTTATTGTAAGCTTTGGGCTATGCTTATTGTTATTTTTTATTACCATCTGTATTTCTATTTTTGTTATGTAAAAACACTGATTGGAAAAACTTTAATAAAACATTTATTTTTAAAAAAAGACTCAGTTCCATGTCTCCTTATGCTCATTTTCTGGGTTCACACTCAAAAGACATACATTTACAGTACAGAAAAATGCCCTTCATCCCACTGTGTTGGTGTCATCTGAAAAAAATAGTGTTGAGGTAGAAGATCAGTAATCTAGTTAAATGGCAGAGCAGGCTCTTAACCACCTGTCCTACTAACTTTACGGGTCTGTGGACAAAGAGAATGGCCAGAATTATACGGCCATTACGGACGGCAGGTTAATCCGTTGCCGCCGGTGAACCCCGGCTGTGGGTTTCCTGGTGGCGGAGGGGAGGCGGGGAGGGGGGAGGCGTGTATACAATGGGAAACCTTGTTGATAGCAGCAGGACCTTCTCATCCCACCACTCTCCACTGATGGGCTGCCTCTGCCATCACAAAACATGCCGCAGGGGCACGGAAAATTCCGTCCAATGGGTTCTTGGACAAGGCATCTGAGGGTCGACAGTACCTGTGGGTCTGGAGCCCAAATATATTCAGTGGGAGTAATTTTGATTTGAAGCTATCTAGCTCTCCTGATATTTGTTTTCATTGACGTCAAGAGAGAAGTGTTTAACTGGAAAATTGAGCCATTTTGCAATACCCCCAATATCAAAATGAAGCTGTGTAACAAATTCAATGAGCTAAGTGTTTCTAAGGGTAAATATCACGAACCAACACTGCACATTCCTGGAAAGCCTTCATTGAAAATTGTTCAGCAAAACCTTTCACTTCTGTTTGAGGAGCGAAAAATGCTACGTGCAATATTTTCAAAGTGTCATATACAAAAGATACAATTTTTGTTACAGAGTTCTGTGCTTTAAGCCAACAAACTCAACTCTAATTCTTTCCTTATCTTAGAACCATAGAATTCCTACTGATCATCATGACAGGATTGATGGAGGAGTAGAAATTAGTTCAGGACAGAATAAAGGATTCTGGATAAGCTAAAGTTTGCAGAGTCGAGGAGGAAAGACAGCCAGGGCAACAATGATATAGCGGAGTCTGGAGTTAGTAAAAGATGGGTGCGAGTTTCAATGGAGGAGAGGCTAAGGTAGAGGCAGACAATGTTGCGGAGGATGGAGTAAGCAGTTTGCGGTGATAGGAAAGTGAGATCGAAAACTCACCATGCAGTAGAATAAAATGTAAAACTGAGAAAAATGCAGTTCAATCTGAGACAGTGGCTGAGGGGTGGAATGAAGTCAGTCATAAAAGTGAAGAGTTTGTGGTGTATGTCGAAGATAATGACTTTAGCATTACCAATGTTTCATTGAAGAAAACTGCACTTCATCCAAGACTGGATGTTGTTGTACAAATAACCAGATAATACAGTAACAGTTAAGGGGTGAGTGCGGTAGTTAATAAGTGGAGTTGGGTGTCGTCAGTGTACAAATGGAAGTTAACCTCATCTCCATGGTAGTCACAGAGAATGGTGATTATTACTATGATGAGGTTTGTCTTAATGCAGATACCAATTTGGAAAAGAGGAAACATGGAGTTCAGAGAGAGATGAAAATGTTTCTGAAGTGTAACAATACTTTCAGGGACTTTGGATAGAAAAGGGAGATGGGAGATGGGCCAGTAGTTTGCAAGATCCGTGGGCTGAATGATGAATCTTTTTGGAGGAGGGGAACGACACAGACAGTTTTAAACAGAAAGGGGAGGGGAAAATGAATAGTGAATAATTTATGAATTGCAGTCACTTTTATCTCGGCAAAGTTGACAACAAATGTGACAATAACAAAGTCTTACAAACAGCAAATTAAATAAATGGTTCACAAACCCGTTTCTGTGATTCTGATTGAGGGATAGATGTTAACCAGATCATCAAGGGGGACTCTTCTTCAAATAGAGTAATGGAATCTCTCATTTCTGCTAGATTAGACAGACATGGCCTCAGCTAAACAAATCCTACAGAAGATTCTCCAATAAAAAGCACTCCCTTGATATTACAATGAAGTGCCAAGCTAGATTATGTGTTCAAATCCTCAAATCGGGCAGGAACCCATGAGCTTCCAGGTCAGCGATGAGAACTATAACACTAAGCCAAGCTCATAACATAATGCTATGAACAGTTGCAATGCAGTGCAGTGTTAAGGTTAGTAGCAACATTCTCAGTGGTATGTTATAAATATAAATATTTTAAGTGGCATATTTGACCCATAATGCAATAATATCATTGTGCCAACATTTGCATCTTGCACTCTTTTCTGTAATATAGAAGCGTTGCTAAGTAAACAAAGCCTTGACATATCTGCTGACAATGAGCTGACAAACCACTAGAGGTAACATTCATGTTAGAGAGTAATTGATTTTCCAAAGGATCTTTTGCCATGGCTCAGTTGGTAGTGTCATAATATACACACAGTGGGACCAATCAAAGAACAAACAAAGAACAAAGAAATGTACAGCACAGGAACAGGCCCTTCGGCCCTCCAAGCCCGTGCCGACCATACTGCCCGACTAAACTACAATCTTCTACACTTCCTGGGTCCGTATCCTTCTATTCCCATCCTATTCATATATTTGTCAAGATGCCCCTTAAATGTCCCTATCGTCCCTGCCTCCACTACCTCCTCCGGTAGTGAGTTCCAGGCACCCACTACCCTCTGCGTAAAAAACTTGCCTCGTACATCTACTCTAAACTTTGCCCCTCTCACCTTAAACCTATGCCCCCTAGTAATTGACTCCTCTACCCTGGGGAAAAGCCTCTGACTATCCACTCTGTCTATGCCCCTCATAATTTTGTATACCTCTATCAGGTCGCCCCTCAACCTCCTTCGTTCCAGTGAGAACAAACCGAGTTTATTCAATCGCTCCTCATAGCTTATGCCCTCCATACCAGGCAACATTCTGGTAAATCTCTTCTGCACCCTCTCTAAAGCCTCCACATCCTTCTGGTAGTGTGGCGACCAGAATTGAACACTATACTCCAAGTGTGGCCTAACTAAGGTTCTATACAGCTGCAACATGACTTGCCAATTCTTATACTCAATGCCCCGGCCAATGAAGGCAAGCATGCCGTATGCCTTCTTGACTACCTTCTCCACCTGTGTAGCCCCTTTCAGTGATCTGTGGACCTGTACTCCTAGATCTCTTTGACTTTCAATACTCTTGAGGGTTCTACCATTCACTGTATATTCCCTACCTGCATTAGCCCTTCCAAAATGCATTACCTCACATTTGTCCAGGTTAAACTCCATCTGCCATCTCTCCGCCCAAGTCTCCAGACAATCTAAATCCTGCTGTATCCTCAGACAGTCCTCATCGCTATCCGCAATTCCACCAACCTTTGTGTCGTCTGCAAACTTACTAATCAGACCAGTTACATTTTCCTCCAAATCATTTATATATACTACAAAGAGCAAAGGTCCCAGCACTGATCCCTGTGGAACACCACTGGTCACAGCCCTCCAATTAGAAAAGCATCCCTCCATTGCTACCCTCTGCCTTCTATGGCCTAGCCAGTTCTGTATCCACCTTGCCAGTTCACCCCTGATCCCGTGTGACTTCACCTTTTGTACTAGTCTACCATGAGGGACCTTGTCAAAGGCCTTACTGAAGTCCATATAGACAACATCTACTGCCCTACCTGCATCAATCATCTTAGTGACCTCCTCGAAAAACTCTATCAAGTTAGTGAGACACGACCTCCCCTTCACAAAACCGTGCTGCCTCTCACTAATACGTCCATTTGCTTCCAAATGGGAGTAGATCCTGTCTCGAAGAATTCTCTCCAGTAATTTCCCTACCACTGAAGTAAGGCTCACCGGCCTGTAGTTCCCGGGATTATCCCTGCCACCCTTCTTAAACAGAGGAACAACATTGGCTATTCTCCAGTCCTCCGGGACATCCCCTGAAGACAGCGAGGATCCAAACATACACAACACCGCAGACAATCACCAGTGAGAGCACACGCACTATAAAGACAGGGGGACATCAGAGTTCCCGCTCATTCGAGTAGCAGCTAGCTAGGAGCACAGAGCTCACAGCCTGCAGCATAGACATTCACCACGTGCTGAGTGCATCAACTGGTTAGGACAAGGCAAAGGTCTTTAGTTAAAGCTGGTATCGTATTTACCCACAGTTCAAGTATGTTTAAATAGTTAACCATTTACTAAAATAGTGTTGCACTACTTCAAGTGTTGGTGACCTGTATGTGATCCAGAAAACCCAACACATCATGATACCAGGTGTGGTGGGATACTAGAACTTCTTAGACCTACCTGCAACATGCCTTCCACCAGCATTCCGTCATTCTGCAACATGGACAACATCAGCCCGCCGGTGCCGCTCCACATCGCCGGCAACCTCGGGGCCAACTGGAAAATTTTCAAACAGCGCTTCCAGCTCTTCCTCGAAGCCACGGACAGGGAGGGCGCCTCGGACACCAGAAAGATTGCTCTTCTCCTCTCCACGGCCGGGGACCATGCCATCCACATTTTCAATTCTCTCACCTTTGCAGATGACGAAGACAAGACCAAGTTCAAGACGGTTCTCCTCAAATTTGACACTCACTGCAGCGTAGAGGTGAATTAAAGTTTTAAACGCTACGTGTTCCAGCAGCTTTTGCAGGGTAAGGACGAACCTTTCCAATCCTTTTTAACGCACCTCCGCATCCTTGCGCAATCTTGCAGCTACGGGCCCACTTCCGACTCCATGATACGCGACCAGATCATTTTCGGTGTTTAGTCGGACCACCTACATCAGCAGCTCCTCAAAGTAAAGCAACTCACCCTAGCGACCGCCATCGAGACCTGTGTCCTACATGAAAATGCCACCAGTCGGTACTCCCATATACAAGTGGCTGAAACGGCGCGGCAAGGTCCCCACGAGTTGGAACGGGTCCAAGTGATTGAACACCTCCAGGGCCTCAGCCTGGATAAGGGCGACCATTTTGCGTGCTTTTCGCGGACTCCCGCGCTTGTACGCACCAAACGAGGGGACGGCGGCATGGAGAAACGTAATGCGCAGGCGCGCACCACGCAGGACAGCATCGCGCATGTGCAGTGGCGCAGCGAATGTGCTGACGTCATGACGTACGGCAACAGTGTCGCCGCCCATTTACAGCAACAATGCCCTGCTAAATCTCGACAATGCCTACGATGTGGAAGACTTGGCCACTATGCTGCCTGCTGTCGAGCAGCTCAGCTTTCCAATTCATATCGCTTCAGCCAGCCTCGCAGGAATGTTCAGGCAATTCAACCCACGGTCACCGAGTCCGATTCCGACCTCCCACACAGCAGTGACACCAAGGACCAAAGACACCTTTTCGAGTCGGTGTCGTAACAAAAAACAGGCTGTCCCCGAAGCAAAGACACCAGCCGCTGTCGGTATACAGCATCGATCCAGACGATGAGTGGTGTGCCACCCTGACGGTCAACCGGTCCCAAATACTATTCTGCCTGGACACTGGTGCCTCCGCCAATCTCATGGCGTTGTCTGCTTTCCAAAGCCTTCGTGTCAACCATTCTCCCATCGGCCTGCCAGCTATTGGACTACAATGGCAACATCATTCCTGCTACCGGCTCATGCCAACTCGAAGTGACGCACAAGTCACGAAAAGCCATCATTCCTTTTGAGATCGTGGGCACCTCGAAGGACTCTCTGCTTGGCGCACAGGCGTGCAAATTGCTAAACCTCGTTCAAAGAGTTCACTCTCTCTCTCCTGATGACACGTCTGCCTTCCAGGATGCTGACTTCAGGGCGCAACTCAACGCCATCATCAACCAGCACCGCGACGTCTTCGAAGGCATGGGCACACTCCCATATACTTACAAGATCCTACTCAAACAGAACGCCACGCCTGTGGTGCACGCACCTCACAGAGTCCCAACACCCCTCAAGGACCGCCTCAAGCAGCAGCTGCAGGATCTCCAAGACCAAGGAGTGATCTCCAGAGTTACGGAACCCACCGACTGGGTCAGTTCCATGGTGTGCGTCAAGAAGCCTTCCGGCGAGCTCAGAATCTGCATTGATCCAAAGGATCTGAATCGCAACATAATGAGGGAGCATTACCCAATCCCCAAGCGCGAAGAGATCACATGCGAGATGGCTCGGGCCAAGCTCTTTACTAAACTTGACACCTCAAAAGGATTCTGGCAAATTTAACTAGACAGATCCAGCAGGAAACTGTGTACCTTTAACACCCCCTTTGGCAGATATTGTTGCAACAGGATGCCGTTTGGGATCATATCGGCGTCAGAAGTGTTCCACAGGATCATGGAACAGATGATGGAAGGCATTGAAGGTGTTCGCATCTATGTTGACGACATAATAATTTGGTCCACCACCCCGCAGGAGCACACAGCCGCCTCCAGCGCATGTTCAAATGCATACGGGAGCAGGGCCTATGCCTCAACAGAGCCAAATGCTCCTTCGGCCAGTCGGAACTCAAGTTCCTCGGGAACCACATCTCCCAGTTGGGTGTGCGGCCGGATGCAGACAAGGTGTCTGCCATCACAGCTATGAAAACGCCAGAGGACAAGAAGGCGGTCCTCCGATTTCTGGGCATGGTCAACTTCCGAGGGAAATTCATCCCTAACCTTGCCTCTCATACCACAGCTCTCAGGAACCTGGCCAGGAAGACGACAGACTTCCAATGGCTTCCTGCCCACGAGCGCGAATGGAGAGAACTTAAAACCAAACTCACCACGGCCCCGGTATTGGCCTTTTTTGATACAGCGAAAGAGACAAAAATTTTGACCGATGCCAGCCAATCTGGCATTGGGGCAGTGCTCCTGCAACACGATGAGGCCTCATCATGGGCCCCTGTTGCATATGCGTCACGCGCCATAACCCCCACGGAACAGTGCTATGCGCAGATAGAAAAGAGTGCCTGGGCCTTTTGACCGGTGTCATCAAATTTCATGATTATGTGTACGGCCTTCCCAATTCACCGTCGAGACCGACCATCGCCCGCTGGTCAATATAATACAAAAAGACTTGAACGACATGATGCCTCGCCTCCAGCGCATTCTGTTCAAACTCCGGCGATACGACTTTCAGCTCGTATACACCCCAGGCAAAGACCTGATCATAGCCGATGCTCTGTCCAGGGCAGTCAACACCCCGTGTGACCCAGCGGGATTCGTCTGCCAGGTTGACGCCCATGTGGCCTTCGTGGACTCCAATCTACCGGCCACGGATGAACGCCTCGTCCAAATTCGCCGCGAGACTGCGGCTGACCCCCTGCTACAGTGTGTCATACGCCACCTAACAGATGGGTGGCTCAAGGGCCAATGCCTGCAGTTCTACAACATCAGAGACGATCTGGCGGTAGTCGATGGTGTCCTCCTGAAGCTGGACCGCATTGTTATCCCGCACAGCATGCGCCAGCTCGTCTTGGAACAGCTACACGAGGGCCATCTTGGTGTGGAGAAGTGCCGCCGACGGGCCCGAGAGGCAGTGTACTGGCCCGGCATCAATGACGACATCGCCAACACAGTGCTCAACTGCCCCACCTGTCAGCGGTTCCAGCCGTCCCAACCACGTGAGACCCTACAGCCCCATGAGTTGGTCACGTCCCCTTGGTCCAAGGTCGGCATCGACCTGTTCCACGCGCTGGGCAGGGACTATGTTCTGATTGTAGACTATTTTTCAAACTACCCGGAGGTGGTACGTTTGCACGACATCACATCGTCCGCAGTCATCCGTGCCTGTAAGGACACCTTTGCTCCTCACGGCATCCCACTCACTGTGATGTCGGACAATGGCCCCTGCTTCGCAAGCCAGGAATGGTCCAACTTTGCCAGCGGGCGCAACTTTGTGCATGTGACATCCAGTCCCCTGTACCCCCAATCCAATGGCAAAGCGGAGAAGGGCGTCCACATAGTCAAACGGCTCCTCTGCAAGGCTGCCGATGCTGGGTCCGACTTCTACCTCGCCCTGCTGGCCTATCGCTCGGCCCCACTGTCCACTGGCCTGTCGCCAGCCCAGCTGCTCATGGGTCGCACCCTGAGGACGACGGTGCCGTCCATTCATGTCCCAGACCTCGGCCACGTTCCGGTCCTTCGCCGGATGCAGCTGTCTCATGCGCAGCACAAGGCGGCTCATGACTCCCGTGCAGCTGATCTCCCTGTTCTGGCTCCAGATGACAATGTCCGCATCCATCTTCCGGATGGTGGCTGGTCTGCAACTGCTGTGGTTCTTCGGAAGGTGGCTCCCTGCTCGTTCCTGGTTCGTCTGCCGGATGGTTCCATTCTGCGCCCTAATCGGCGTGCCCTTCGTCTCGTTCCACGCTCGCTACGTGATCCTCCGCCAGTGCCACGCCCTCCTGTTGCCATGACCTGGACTATGCGGAGATTCCGGTTACTCTGCATCCTCGTCACTCTGACACAGTCCAGCCCGCTCCTCAGCCGGTGGCTCCTGACCCACCCTTGAGGCGGTCAACCAGAATTCGTCACCCACCTCAGAGACTTAATTTGTGAACTTTGCACTAATGGACTCTCTGGTCTGTTCTGTTCTTCCGTTTAATCGTTCAAGTGGTTTGTTTATAGTGTTCATCTCGTTATTTGTGTGACACACTGTTTTTTCTGCACCAGGCACCTTCCCATGTAAATAGCTTAGTTTTATGTACATAGTCCTGTAAATATTTTGCACACACGCGGTCAGGAACATTCACCACACACTATTTATTGTCACGCAGGCACATTTCTTTTATATAAAAGGGGGATGTCATAATATACACCAGTATATCATGGTGCAGACACACACTGATGGACACACAGTGGGACCAATCAACATACACAACACCGCAGCCAATCACCAGTGAGAGCACACACACTATAAAGACAGGGGACATCAGAGTTCCCACTCATCGTGTAGCAGCTAGCTAGGAGCACAGAGCTCACAGCCTGCAACACAGACATTCACCATGTGCTGAGTGCATCAACTGGTTAGGACAAGGCAAAGGTCTTTAGTTAAAGCTGGTATCGTATTTACCCACAGTTCAAGTATGTTTAAATAGTTAACCTTTTAATAAAATAGTGTTGCACTACTTCAAGTGTTGGTGACCTGTATGTGATCCAGAACACCCAACACATCAGGTAGTATCTCCCCTCTGACCCACAAGGTTCTGGGTTGAGGTTCCACCCAAACGTTTGATCATAAAAATCTACACTGAGAACCAGTGCAGTGCTGAGAGAGTGCGAGGTGCCACCTTTCAGATAAGGTGTTAAACCAAGGTCCCCTCTGCCTGCTCAGGTGGGTGTGAAAGATCCCATGGCAATTTTAAAGAACTGCAAGGGATTTATCCCATGTGTCCTGTCTAATATTATTCCTTCACAAAGAAGAAAAAAGGATTATCTGGTCATTATCACATTGCTGCTTCTGGGATCTTGCTGTGCGCAAATCAGCTGCCACTGTTCCACCATTGCAACAGTGACTGCTGCACATGTTTGTAAAGTGCTTTGAGACAGCTGGTGGTTTTGAAAGGTGCTATATAAATGCAAGTCTCTTGTTCACACAACCAGAGTTTGCGCAATTCAGAGAGAGGCGAATATTGCAAGTTGGGGAGGTACAAACATTATTTAGGTTGCTGTGTACTATTTTCTGCGAGATCGTAAAGTCTAATGCTAATTAAAGAACAGAATCTGGTGTACAGCAATTAAACTGGGTGGAGTTCAGTGCATACTGAAAACAATCTAACCAGGTGAGCAATTATCAGATTAGCATTCAACTAACTTTCAATGTGGACACAAACTGATTCGCTAAAATAGAAAAAAAAAACTTCGAATAGGTTTTATAGAATAGAATTTTAAAAGTGGCTTTTAAAATTAATTGAATGCTTTAACAAGGATTAAATACAACAAGTGGGTAAACTATAACAAGTGTCTTAAAGGGACACCACTATAACAAGCACAATGAGACGTATCCTAAAGGGGCACCACTATAACAAGCACAATGAGATGTGTCTTAAAGGGCCACCACTATAATAAGCATAATGTGGCGTGTCTTAAAGGGGCACCATCATCAATACCAAACTTTTCAGAAAATAAATATCAATAATACATACATGGGAAAAAGTTATTCCAGAAAAAAACACATCAATAACATTGAGACGTGGGCAGCATGGTGGCACAAGCGGATAGCACTGTGGCTTCACAGCGCCAGGGTCTCAGGTTCAATTCCCTGCTGGGTCACTGTCTGTGCGGAGTCTGCACGTTCTCCCCGTGTCTGCGTGGGTTTCCTCTGGGTGCTCCGGTTTCCTCCCACAGTCCAAAGACGTGCAGGTTAGGTGGATTGGTCATGATAAATTGCCCTTAGTGACCAAAAAGGTTAGGAGGGGTTATTGGGTTACGGGGATAGGGTGGAAGTGAGGGCTTAAGTGGTGCAGACTCGATGGGCCGAATGGCCTCCTTCTGCACTGTATGTTCTATGTTCTATGAGACCTATCTGGGGCTGCAATATACGACAGCTTCAAAATGGAGCTTTCTGAGTATTGAGCATTATTGAAGGTCACAACCTGAAAAACTGCCATGGTTCTCTGTAAATTCCGCCAAACTCGCCATAGAACCAAACACTAATACAATCCACAATTGAACCTCCATTAAGAGGTTACAGGAATACTTTGGGGGGTTTTCTGATCAGATCGCCACAGTTCTGGCAGAACAGCAGATACAGGGTGGTGTAGGTTTAAAATGCTCATCCTTGCAATGGAGATGGTAAGGGTGGGAGTGCTGCACGCAGCCTTGCTACCTACACCCCTATACAAACAAAAATACAAACATACAAAATAGGAGCTGAAACAGGCTATTCAGCCACCAGAGACTTCTCTGCCATTCAATAAGCTCATGCATGGTTCGTCTGTTTGCGTTTCAAGTTCTACATTCCCATCTACACCCGATAACCTTTGATTCCCTTGCTCAACAAGAATCTATCTACCTCCACCATAAAAATATTTAATAACCCCCCCACCTCCACTGCCTTCTGAGGCAGAGTTCCAAAGTCACAGAACCCTCCGAGAGAAAATAATTCTCCTCATCTCGGTTCTAAAAGGGGGGGGTCCCTAATTTTAAAACAGTGCCCCCCAGTTGTGGAATCACCCAAAAGAGGAATCATCCTTTCCACGTTCACCTTGCCGAGTTTCATCATTCCACACTAGCAACAATTGCCAGAAATGGGAATGATGCAGGAGTCCCACCCACCATTTTTAAGGTTTGATTCCGGCTTGGGTCACTGTCTGTGCGGAGTCTGCACATCCTCCCCGTGTATGCGTGGGTTTCCTCCGAGTGCTCCGGTTTCCTCCCACAGTCCAAAGATGTGCAGGTTAGGTGGATTGGCCATGCTAAATTGCCCCTTAGTGTCCAAAATTGCCCTTAGTGTTGGGTGGGGTTACTGGGCTATGGGGATAGGGTGGAGGTGTTGACCTTGGGTAGGGTGCTCTTTCCAAGAGCCGGTGCAGACTCGATGGGCCGAATGGCCTCCTTCTGCACTGTAAATTCCGAATGGCCTCCTTCTGCACTGTAAATTCTATGATAATCCTGTGCCTGGGGTGAATCCGGCGAACGCACATTACATGCAGATCTGGACCTCGCCCACTGCGAGATGTTTTGAGCGCCGCGAACCTCCTCTCACGAGATTCAATGGCCTCGTCCTGACATCAAGTTAAGTACGGTAAATCTGCTGAATTGTACCCTTTAGCTCTAAAATTCTGCACTAGCTCCCTTCTAACTAAATTGGCAATATTTGGAAAATGCAATCTATAAATAAATTACGTGTTGAATCCTCTCAACAACATTTAAACAAATTACAGGCTGCATAACACAAAAGTTTAGTTTTACTACATTTATTCATTTATAATTATTAAGTTTATAATTCTGTTGTCACAGGGCCCAGGTGAAAATCTGGGTTTAGAATCTGATTACGTTCGGAGTAAATGTCCTCCAAAACAAAAAGTGACATGAAGCCTGACTCAGCGTATGAACAGTTAATCTCTTTCAGGCCGACAGTGACTCCCCACCACATATACTTCATACTCCCTCTGAAAAGAGTCCCACTTTAATATTCTGTTTCTGCTAATTGAAACAGTTATCACCTGTCTGTCAGTTGACCTCAGTTAATGATTAGGCATGGCGTTAACTGTAGTCAGTTGTGCAGAACCACATGGGCAAGGCCTGTCCATCATTACCAATGCACAGTTTTTGAAGACAACTTCTGACTGAAACCAACAATTACCAAAATGCAATACATTGGCGTGGCCTGTCCATCATTATACAGATTTAAGGCATTGTGCATTTCAAGAGTCAACCTCTGTCTCTAACTGTGCAAATGAATTCCACAGAAAAGGCTCGACTGTCTATGGCACAAAACAATTAAATATTTGTTCCTGAATTCACTTGTGAAAATAATCATTTACAGGATGAGAGAATATTTGTATAACCCTTGGCCTTTGCTAGCCTAAATGGACAGCAGAGATATTTTTCCCTATTTTTATTCTTGGTGAAGTTTGATCTTGGTTATCCCCCGGATGATTGCAGGCTTAGCCTCTGCAGCAAAATATTTTAGGATACTCCAAGATTATGGTGAAAATTATCCTTAATAACCAGAAGGAGAAGGGCTTCAGGTTCGGTGCTCTCTATCCACTCTCTGACCATTCTATCGTCATCCTCCGACACTGTCCAAACGAAGCTCAATTCAAGTTCAAGGAACAGTAGTTTGTCTTTTGAATAAACCCTTTGCAACCATCTGGACTCAATATTGAATCCAAATACTTCAGATCATTTTTCTGGATGGTAATTGTTGTTAAAGTATCTGCTTTTTCCACTTGACACTCCTCCATACCCATGCTTTGCCTCTTTACTTTAATATCCCATTACCATTTCTTTTGTCTTCCATCATGATCGCTTTTGCCATTTAATCTCCCTTTTTCCAGTCCATTCTTTTTGCTTTTCCTCCCCTCAAACTTTGCATTTGCTCAAAACCAGTCGTATCTGGAACATTTTTCAGTTCTGTTGGAAGGCCTGTGGTATTATCAGGTATTGCAGTACCCGAGAGGCTGAAGACCATTGGTTAAACCTAGGAGTTTACCATTGGCTGTTTGGTCTGCAGCTCCGCCCTGACAGGTGGGGTATAAGAACCGGTGCCGTCCCAGCAACCCTCATTCTGTACCGAAGCTGCTGGGGAACAGTTCTAGTCTATTAAAGCCTTTTACCTCGCCTTTAATTGTAATTGATCGTGCATCAATTTAATAGACTACACTTAAGCTGAAAGGATGGATCTCCGAATCAAGTCGGAGTGTCTACAACTCAGCCCCCACACGGAGAACTCGGCGGCGATATTTAAGCACTGGCTGGCGTGTTTTAAAGGCTACCTCGAGACAGCTGGAGGCGCCCCCTCAGGAGAACAGAAAATGCATCTCCTGCACTCAAGGGTCGCCCTGGGATCTACACCCTCATCGAGGAGGCGGAGGACTTCGATGCTGCGATCGAACTGTTAAAGGGACATTATATCCGCCCTGTAAATCAGGTCTATGCATGTCACCTGCTTGCAACTAGACGGCAAAGCCCCGGGGAATCGTTGGAGCAGTTCTACCGTGCACTACTGGTGCTGGGCAGAAACTGTGGCTGCCCGCAAGTTTTGGGAAGCGAGCACATGCGGCAAGAAGGGCCATTTTGTGGGGGTCTGCCAGGCACGAGCCGTGGCCGCGGTCTCCAGTGACTCCGGACCACCGTGGCAACCTTCCCTTCGGGCCCCAGGCGGCCAGCACTCACTGCCACCCCCTATCCTAGGGCCACGTGCGACCCATTGGTGCGGCCATCTTGCCCCTCGGACACCACGCTGGACGGATGGGCGCCGCCATTTTGTCCATCCCCGCTGCCATTTTGTCCATCCTCGACCAACATGTGTGACCCATGGGAGATGCCATCTTGGATGGGGCCCCAGGCCCCCAGCATGGCCGACTACACGCTGCCCGATCAAAACCCGCAACAACTTCATCTGGCCTTGGTGATTCTGGACCAAAATCGACCTCGGACACTCGCAACAGCAAGTCGGTCTTCATCAACGGCCACGAGACGTCCTGCCTGATCGACTCTGGGAGCACGGAAAGCTTTGTACACCCCGACACGGAAGTCCTCCTCCGGGACCTCGCTCCCAACCTGGCTAGCAACACCCGGACCCATCCTGCTTCGGAAGCATGTGCGGGCGCACAAGTCGGACCTGTTGGTCGAGAGGGTCCACCTGCTGCACGCTAACCCCCAGTACACCTACGTGGCGTTCCCTGACAGCCGGCAAGATACAGTCTCCCTTCGGGGCCTGGCGCCCGCCAGAACCCCACGCGCACCTGAACCATTACCCCCCCCCCCACCCCCCCTCCACAGCACCTCACAGGAGGGTCAGTCCTCCCGCCGCTCCTGCCTAGGCCCTCCAACCCACCGACGCCCCCTACAGGCGACCCCCTCTCGTGTCAACCGTTTGTCCCACCAGCGCCGTCTAGGGTTGACGAAGCTGCCATGGAGGCCGAAGCCACGCTCCCGGAGTCGCAGACGCCCGGACCCCTACCAGCATCACCACCGAAGCTCAGACGATCCAGGAGGACGACCAGGCCACCCGGCCGATTGATTGCTACACTGTAACTGTAACTGTAAATGAACACTGAATGTATATATCTTCCACGCTTGTAAATATTCTCGACAACCCTGTAAGGAGGTATCACGGTACCTCCATATCTGATCATACCATGTTAGATGCAATTGTAACCACTGGCCACCACCCCCACTGGACTCTTTTTTTTAACAGGGGGTGAATGTGGTATTATCAGGTATTGCAGTACCCGTGAGGCTGAAGACCATTGATTAAACCTAGGAGTTTACCATTGGCTGTTTGGTATGTAGCTCTGCCCTGACAGGCGGGGTATAAGAACCGGTGCCGTCCCAGCAGCCCTCATTCTGTACCGAAGCTGCTGGGGAACAGTTCTAGTCTATTAAAGCCTTCAGTTATGTTACTACCTCGTCTTTAATTGTAATTGATCGTGCATCAAGGCCATCAACCTGAAATATTAAATAATCTCTCTCGCCAAAGATACTGCTTGAGCTGCTGAATATTGCCAGCACTTTTGTTTTATTTTCAGATTTCTAATATCTGCAGTATTTTACTTTTGTAAACATATCAAATATGCAGGAGTTCCTCAGGGATCTGTCCTTGGCTCAACCCACCTTCAGCTGCTTCATCTCAATGACCTCCTGTGCATTATAAGATCAAAAGTGCAGATGTTCGCTGATGACTGCACAATGTTCATCACCATTTGTAACTCCTCAGACACTGAAGCAGTCCATGGCCAAATGCTGCATGGATGGGATTCACATCGCTACGTCTCGCGAGATCGCGATAGATATTGTGAAGGGTTGTGAGCCGGGTAGATCCAGGGAACGGGGTCTCCTGGCTTCTACCGGCCATGTTGTGCAGCGGCTTGCTGCTTTCAAGTGCAATGTGGCCGTTCAATTGCATCCTAAGTGTGGGCAAACCCCAGAGTCTGAAGAAGTGATCAAATGTAGTTGGATAGCAGTGGGGAACTCGCCAACAGAGCTGGGGTGAAACTGCCAGCCAAACCCGCCTGAAATTATACTTAGGCGCAATCCAACGGAAAAGCAGCTTGCCGTGGCGCAGCGAGTTTCCTGAGGTACCTGAGGCTTTGGGATTCATCCTCTTTGTCTCGGAGACAAAGTGCTGAGCGCCGTTCAGCACTGGTCCCCACAAACAGGAATCAGACTCAATGGTACTCGGAAGGGTCTCCCAGGGATCAGAGGCCCTCAGTTGCCTGCTCTTTGGGCAGGGTGGTGCCACCTGGGCACCCTGGTAATGCCAGCCTGTCACCTTGGCAATGCCACCTTGGTGCCATTATTGTTTGACACAGATATCTGTCTGAAAGGCTGGCTGTTAAGGCATCTTACCACATGAGGACAGAATCCCGTAGAGAGCGAGATTAACCGGCGCTCGGAGCATCGAGTAACACCCTGCTATCTAACATCCACCCAGGTAGATACGGAGCCTCAGCAGGAAACTCCCCAACAGGCCCGCACTTAGCTCCATTTTCTGCTTGGAGGAGATCCGCCCGAGAGATCGGGAAGCCATTTTTAAATGGTGTCCCGATCTCTCAAACCCTCAACATGACCAACTCAGTATATAAAGATAGACTCCGGAAGTGAGATCTCCTGGCATTTACCGGTCGCATTGCCCCGCGCCATGCCGCGTTGCATTTCGGGCGCAACGTGACTGGTAGATCCCACCCAGAAACTAATCTAAATACTTGGTGCAGAATCACTGGTATAGATTTCAAAGAAAGAAGCAGAAGAAAATGTTTTTTGACTTTCCTCGTGGAGCCAAGAAGCGAAGATGTACTCCAGTGAGCCCAACAAGGAAAGTTTAGACTTTTCTCACCTTGGCCTTCTGTCATGCCTCTTCAATGTGGGCCATTCCTGAAGCCCCTTCCTTATGATTTACTTACTCACTGATTTCATTGAAGAGGTATTCATCTTGGAACGAATTGAAGTTTACAAGCAATAAGTAACTCGGGAAGGGCATGTTGAAGAATAATTTTTCAAGTACAGGGGAAGAGTCAAGTATTCTTGAAATGTTCTTCGATGTTATATACATGCTTAAACATCAAATATGTTTCTCTCTCCACAGATGCTGGCTGACCTGCTGTGTTTTTCCAACATTTTCCGTTTTCACTTCTGATTTCCAGTATTTTTGTTTTTGTGAACTTTAAACATGCAAACAGTCGCTAATTGAAGAATATAAAATATGAGGGCCTATCGAGTAAATAAGGATGATCTATTTACCTTAGCAGAGGAATCAAAAACAAGCGGATTAGATTTAAAGTAATTGGTAGAAGGCTTAAAGAGGAGATGTGGAAACATTTTTTAACCCAGAGGGTGGCAGGGACCTGGAACTCAATGTCTGAAAGGGTGTTAGAGGCAGAACACGCACCACATTTAAAAAGTAGCTGGATGCCTACTTGAAGGAGCCGTCATTTGCAGGGCCCTGGACATAGTGCAGGAAGGTGGGATTATGATGGGTAATTCATCATTGACCAGTATGGACCCAAGCTGCCAAATGATCTCCTTCAGTGTCGTAAATCTTCCATTATTTCTAATTTCTTAGACGCCTTAATGATTGTTTAAGCCTAATTAGACGCCATAATGGCAAATTACCAAGAACAATTATCAACAAAATTATAAACAGCATCTTCAAAGCGCAGTACAAGGAAAGTCAAGATTGAATTAAATATTCGTAAATAGTAACTGTAATGGCAAAAGCGCTTTTGTTAATTTGAGATACAATCAACAACTATGGACTGAATTAGACCATTGAAAGGTTGGTAGAGATAGGAAAAGGAAAAAAAATTGTTGCTCAAATCAAATTAGCAAGTTAAAAGTAACATTAAAGTTAACATGCCTAAGATTGATTATGCTGCAATATTGAATGCTCCAGGAAATGTGAATAGTTGTGAATGAAGTTACAAAGATTGGAAAGTGGCTCATGTGGTCCTCTTACTGATGCTGAAAAGTCAAAGAATTGGACCATGGGAAATAAAGGCTGTTGGCCTCAACTTCAGTCACAAAGATATTAGAAAATATTAAATATTGACACTTTAAACTTCTGTCATACCTTTCATGTCCTCGAGGTTTCCAGAAGTTCTTCATAACCAATTAATTATGTTTTACGTGCGGGAACAGTTGTTACGTGAGCAAATATAGCAGACAATTTGCACCACAAAGGTCCCACAGAAAGCAATGAAACAAAGATCCCTGCTTAAGAGGGCATTAGTGACCATGGGCTTCTATTCAATTTGTCCATGATTATTTTTTCATTTTATTTTTTATTCATTTACGGTATGTGGGTATCACTGGTTAGGCCAGCATTTATTGTCCATCCCTAGTTGCACTTCAGAAGGTAGTGGTAAGTTGCCTTCTTGAACTGCAGGCAATTTAGCGTGTTCAATCCACCTACCTTGAACATCTTTGGGTTGTGGGGGCGAAACTCACGCAAACATGGGAAGAATGTGCAAACTCCACACAGACAGTGACCTAGAGCCGGGATCGAACCTGGGACCTCAGCGCCGTGAGACTGCAGTGCTACCACTGCGCCACCATGCTGCCCTTACTTCGAGACACTCTTGGTGATGGTCATTGAAGTCCCCTACCCAGGGCATATTCTGCACCTTTACGGTGTTCAACATGGAGGAGTACTCTATTCATCAGCTGATGGTGGCCAGTACATGGGAATCAGCAGGAGGTTTACGTCGCATGTTTAACCTGAAGCCGTGAGACTTCATGGGGTCCAGAGTCGATGTTGAGGACTCCCAGAGCAACTCCTTCCCCACTGTGCCGCCACCTCTGCTGGGTGAGACAGGACATACCCAGGAATGGTGACAGTGGCGTCTGGGACATTGCCTGTAAGGTATGATTCTGTGAATATGACTATATCTTAACTAGTCTGTGAGACGTGGGGGGTTTGTGAGGAGTAAGGAGGACGTTGTCATTTCTGGTGCTGGTTTGATGCTGGGTGGTCCATCAAGTTTCATTCCTTTTTTGTGTTTTCGTAGCGGTTGAATACAAATGAGTGGCTTGCTAGGCCATTTAAGAGTTACCAACATTGCTGTGGGAGCTACATGTAGGTCAAACCCCAGGATGGCAGATTTCCTTCCCTAAAGGACATTAGTGAACCAGATGGTTTTTACAACGATTGACAATGGTTTCGTTTGATTCCAGATATTAAATCCAGTTAAAATTCCATCACCTGCCATGGTGGGATTCGAACCCGGGTCCCCAGATCATCATCTTGGATCTCTGGGTTACTATGCCACGACCTCCCCAAAATTGCTTGGCAAAGTTTGCTGTTGTGTCCTGCAGTATGACTGACCAGAAAATCCCCATATCTTACCAACTGCTGTCAGGTGTATTGGAAAGAATTACAGATTGATAATCAACCAGTATGGCCAGATTACGAACACAACTTCCATGGCATGCACGTCTCGAAGTGGAACCTAAACCTGAAGCTTCTGATCCATAATACCACCTGAGAGAAAGTTAATCATTCAATTTCTTGGTGGTGTGAGTTAAGGGATAAATGTTGGCCAGGATGTTTCATCTTTCCTCCTTTGCATAGTGACATGGAATTTTGTATGTCTACCTGAATAAGCAGATTGGTTCATAGTTTTATATCCAAGTTATAAACTCTCAGCCTTAATGCCCTCCCCAACATCTCCCCCCCTCCACCCCTGTACCCCCACAACACAAAAGCCCCCAACCCCAGGCAAGTTCAGACTGTCATGTGATTAATTGGGAGGGTGTAGGGTGAAGAACCCACTGGTTTTCTGCCTCCCTCAAGTCAAGTCCAGGGCAAGAATGCTTGTGGGTGGCTTTGCTGCCCGGATGGCGGTTGAGTCCTTAATGTGACCACTGATATACAGCCAGCGGTAGGTGGGGGAACGTGTCACCCCTATTGGGTATATCTGCGGCCTACTAGGGTGCTTCCTTACTCAGGGGCCCAATTGAGGGACCCAGTGTCACCAGCCCAGCAGGAATACACTCTCATGACTTTGCACCCTCCCCCCTTTGCCAGTGGTCCATCGCCTTCACTCATCCTGCCTGGTAACACAACTAGTCCTGGAGAGCTGCCGGCCTCTGATTGGTCAGATGCTCTTGGGGATGGGATTTCCATCCTACTTGGGTCTCAATTGGAGGGAAGACCCGACGCTGTCCGGGTAAATGCCTAATTGGAATTAAATGGCATCAGAGCTCCAGGAGAAACACAGCGCAGGGCAACACCTGATGGGCGAGACCCCAACACCCACATTAAATCCAGGCCTATGTGTCTAAACCCTGGAGCAGGTTTGAACGCTCAACCTCTGCCACAGGCACCAGAGTGCTGCAACTGAGCCAAAATGGCAACATAGGATACCAGAATTATTTTTGATACCCAACATAGCATCAGGAGAGAAAGATCTTCATGTCTCGGTAACTTGATTGAGGCATTTTTTGGAGATTGATCAATACAGTGGCAGAAGGAATATTGTCTACAAATGATTCTATCATAAGATTGTTGTCGGAATGACATAAGTCCTTGAAATTATATGAAGCAATATTAATTAGGAATTTGGGGCTGGTAATGAATGACAACAGTCAGGCTGGGTCTTTATTGTTCAATTAAAACAAATTTTTTGAACAGGAGATAAATTGCACTATTATTAAATCTGCAGATAATGTTCAAATTTGTAGAAAGATTGCCAATAAGGAAGAGATTATTAAACTAAAACTTGTTTGGGTAAGCTAAGTGAATGAATTCCTAAATGATAAATGTTCTTTAATGTGAAGAAGTATTCTAAACATGGGGTCAAGCAACTCCAGGCATATCTATTCCATGCACAGGTGCTCATTAAAAGTAACAGTGAAGGAACGGCTCTTGAAGCTAATCATTAGCCAATGGTTAAAGGTTGACAAATGATGTGGAGGGGCTACAGGAAAGACAAATTAAGTTTGAGAATGGATTGTGTCAATGAAATACAAAACTAAGAGCAGAGCCACAAGTCTTTGTTTATTCTGCACTGTGTTATGCCTGTTTCTGGTTTCTACATCTGCCAATAGATGTTAAGCTTCTAGAGAGGGTGCAAAAGAAGGCAATGAGGGTGATAGCTAAACTAAGTTAACAAGATAGGTGTAGAGAATTAGAGTCATTCATTTTGGGGAAAAATAGGTTTTAAAATATATTCAAAAACAGGGGAATAGGGTAAACCTGGCCATTTTCATTTTGATTTCATTTATAGGCCAGTCGATTTATTGTCAGTAGTGGGAAGCTTTTCTAAACAGTAATTCAGGAGAAAATTGACAATCACTTGGGTTTATTTCAGAATTCAAATTTAGCCATCTACTGAGGTGGGATTTGAACCCGAGACCTGAAGTTTGTGGTTTGGAGTTTAGTGACTAACACCACTAGGCCACAGGGGTAAGTGTAATTTTTCAGCTCAATTATGCCTACCACAGGACGATTTTTTTGAATCTATCCACGGCGGCGGAATTCGAGACAGGGGACCCCAGAGAGCAGTACAGATTTGTTAATGGTCAATCATGTTTGCTTACCTTGATTGACTTTTTTGATGAGGTACAAGAGAGGGTAGATGAGGACGACAATACTGGATATATGCACTTTCAGAAGACATTTGATGAAGTACCACATATTAAACTTGTTAGCAAATTTGAAGCCCATGGGACGAAAGGAGCAGTCGGAGTCCAAATTTTCTTTTTAAAATGGCTAAGGGATAGATAACAGAAAATTGTAGTGAATTGAAGGTATGCAGTGAATTCCCCAAGGTTCAACACTAGGGCCTCGGCTCTTGTTGATCTACATTGATGACCTGGGAGTATTGGTTTGTAATTTGTGGATGACACGAATCTTGAATGAGTAGGAAACCATGAGGAAAATATTAAGAGACTTCAAGAGGTCAAGAGGGTAAAGGCACCTGCTTTTATGGTGTAATGGGCAGACACATGGCAGGTGAGATTCAACACAAAAATGTGAGGTGACACACGCCAGTCGGAAGAATGAGGAGAGAAGACGTGCTAAACAGTACAATTTTAACAAGAGCAGGGGAAACTGGAATCATAGAATTGTTCTGACACACAGGAGGCCATTGGGCTCAAGCCAACTCTCTGAGGGAGCAAGTTAACTACTCCCACCCTTTCCCATTAGCCCTCCAAAAATATCCCTTCAGGTGCTAATGAAATTATCTTTTGCCGTTCCTTACATTCTGTCCAATCTTCTGACCTGCCACCTGTCTTCGCACAATTATCTGCTATTCCTTTAAGTTTGACACAATCTCTTTTGAGAACTACAATTGAATCTAGCTAATCCACTCGCTACATATGAAAGTTTTTCCTCCTGTCACCTGTGGTTCTTTTACCAATCCCTTTCCAGTTGTGTTTCCTTGTTCTTGACCCTTCCACCAATAGGAACAGTTTCTCGCTATGTACTCTGTCGAGACATTTCATGATTTTGAACACCTCTATCTAATCTTCTCTCAACCTGGGGGCGCTTGTGGACCAATCTGCTGACGTTGGCAGGACAAGTTAACAAAGCAGTTGATAAACATCCTAGGGAGTATCATTGACCAGAAGACAAAACTGGACCAGCCATATAAATAATGTGGACAAGAGCAGGTCCCAGGCTGGGAATTCTACAACGAGTAACCCATCTCCTGACTCCCCAAAGTGTGTCCACCATCTACAAGGCACAAGTCAGAAGTGGGGTGGAATGCTGTACATTTGTCTGGATGTGTGCAACTCCAACAACACTCAAGAAACTTGACACCATCCAGGACTAAGCAGCCCACTTAATTGGCACCACATTCACCACTTTCAACGTTGTCACCATCACTGATGTACTATGGCAGCAGTACAAGATGCACTGCAGCAGCACACCAAGGCCCCTATCAACAGCATCTTCCAACGCTGCATCTACCATCTATAAGAACAAGGGCAACAGATACATTAGAATGCCACCATCTGTAAGTTCCCCTCCAAGCCACACGTTTACTTGGAAATATTTTGCCGTTCCTTCACTGCAGCTGGGTCAAAATCCTGGAACATCCTTCCTAACAGCACTGTGGGTGTACCTACACCATACGGACTGCAGTGGTTTAGAAGGCGACTCGCCACCATTTTCTCAAATTGGCAGACGTAAAGGGAAACGTACAGTTGGATGATAGTGATGAGGATCGTGCGAAAGAGCGTCATAGTAGAAGGCTTGTTGGGAATCTATTTAAACATGTCCAAGCATTGCCAAGGTTTGACGAGAAGGTAGTGGAAGCCTTTTTCATTTCATTTGAGAAGGTAGCTAAACAAATGAAATGGCCACAGGAAATGTGGGTGTTACTGATTCAAACAAAGCTGGTAGGTAGAGTTAGTGAAGTGTTTGCATCACTATCGGAGGAGTTATCTGGTACGTATGAGGAGGTGAAGAAATCAGTCTTAAGTGCATATGAGCTAGTGCCTGAAGCTTACAGACAAAGGTTTAGAAATTTAAGGAAAGAATTTGGTCAAACATACATGGAGTTTGAAAGGCTCAAACAGAGTAATTTTGATAGGTGGATAAGGGCTTTGAAAATAGACGAAACGTATGAAGCTCTCAGAGAAATTATACTTTTGGAGGAGTTTAAAAATTCAATTCCTGATGTACTGAGAACTCATGTGGAAGAACAGAGGGTTAAAACTGTGAGATTAGCAGCGGAAATGGCAGATGATTATGAATTACTTCATAAATCAAAGATTGGTTTCTGACATCAGTTTCAGCCGGTGAGGGATAGAAACTGGGGACATGAGAAATACTCAAGTGGCAAAGGAAAGGTGATCTGATGGGAGACAATAAAGAGAGTGTACCTCAGATTAAAAAAGAAATCCAGGATGGTGGAAAAGCAATGAAAAGTTTCAGATGTTTTCACTGTAATAAACTAGGCCATGTAAAGTAACAGTGTTGGTGGTTGAAAAAAAGCACTGGGAAGGCTGATGTGGTAAAACAGGATAAGACAGTAGGGTTTGTTAGAATGGAAAAGGAAAGCCCAAGGGAAGCAAAGGAGGTGCAAAAGATTGTACAGCCTGTTCAAGAAATAATTGTTAAGAAGGTGCCAGATGTCTTTAAAGAATTTACTTGTGTGGGTAAAGTTTACTCATGTGTATCAGGAGGAGCAGGTAAAGAAGTCACACTTTTAAGAGATACAGGGGCTAGTCAATCTTTACTGGTAAGAGATGAGGAATTATGTAGTTTGGGAAGAATGTTGCCAGAAAAGGTGGTGATCTGTGGAATTCAGGGTGAGAGGACTAGTGTTCCATTATATAAGGTAAGGTTGGAAAGTCCAGTGAAAAGTGGTGAAGTGGTAGTAGGAGTAATAGATAAACTATTTTGTCCAGGAATACAGTTTATCTTGGGTAATGATATAGCTGGATCGCAGGTGGGAGTGATGCCTACTGTGGTTGATAAGCCATTGGAAACTCAGTCAACTGAAGTGTTGAAGGACGAATATCCTGGGATTTTTCCGGATTGTGTAGTAACAAGGTCGCAAAGTCACAGGTTAAGACAAGAGGAGAAATCAAAGAGTGAAGATGATGTTGAAGTGCAATTATAAGAAACGATTTTTGATCAGGTGGTTGAAAAAGAACAAGAACAGGTGGAGGATGAGGCGGATATTTTTAGTTCAGGAAAGTTGGCGGAGTTACAACAGAAAGATGTAGAAAGGAGGTGTTGCGAGTTGCACATGAGGTACCAGTGGGAGGTCATTTGGGAATAAGGAAAACTCAAGCTAAAATCCAGAAACATTTTTATTGGCCTGGACTACATAAAGATGTAGTTAAATTTTGTCAATCATGTCACACATGTCAAGTCATAGGGAAACCTCAAGCAGTGATAAAACCAGCACCCTTAATACCCATTCCAGCATTTGAGGAACCTTTTACAAGGGTCCTAATTGATTGTGTAGGACCGCTTCCTAAAACAAAAAGTGGAAATCAATATCTTTTGACTGTAATGGATGTGTCTACTAGGTTTCTAGAGGCCATTCCAGTATGTAATATTACAGCTAAAAGGATTGTAGAGGGGTTACTTAAATTCTTTACTAGATATGGACTAACCGCAGAAATTCAATGGGATCAAGGATCAAATTTTACTTCAAAGTTATTCAAAGAAGTTATGGATAGCTTAGGAATAAAACAATTTAAATCAACTGCGTACCATCCAGAATCGCAGGGAGCATTAGAAAGGTGGCATCAGACATTAAAGACAATGATGAGGGCTTACTGTCAAGATTACCCAGAGGATTGGGATAAAGGAATTCCATTCGTATTGTTTGCAATTAGGGATGCACCTAATGAGTCTACCAAATTTAGTCCTTTTGAACTAATTTTTGGTCATGAGGTAAGAGGACCACATAAATTGATTAAGGAGAAATTGGTGAGTGAGAAATCGGAAATTACACTATTGGATTACGTGTCAAATTTTAGGGAATGATTAAATAGACCAGAGGAATTGGCAAGACAACATTTAAAAGTTGCACAAAATGTGATGAAACGGGTAGTGGACAAGAAATCCAAAGCTCTTAGTTTTGCCAGTGGGAATAAAGTTTTAGTGTTGTTACCAGTGGTAGGTAAACCTTTAAAAGCTAGGTTTTGTGGACCGTATCAGATTGAAAGGAAATTAAGTGAGGTGAATTATGTGTTAAAAACACCAGATAGATGGAAGACTCACCGAGTGTGTCATGTGAATATGCTTAAAAGGTACTTTGAAAGGAAAGGAGAGAAAAAGGAAGTTTTAATGATTCTAACTCAAAGCAACAAACCAAATCCAGATGACTGAATTTGACATGCCTCAAATTAAATTGGAAAATTAGGATGTTCTTAAAAATTGGGATGAATTGTTAAATTACCTTCCAGAGGAAAAACAAACTGACCTGAAAGAGTTATTGATATCACATGGGCAAGTCTGTAGAGATAAATTGGGAAGTACTAAAATGGCTATATCTGATGTAGATGTGGGAAATGCTGTTCCTATCAAACAACATCCATATAGACTTAATCCTTTAAAATTGGCACAGGTTAACAGAGAGATTGAGAGTATGCTTACAAATGGCATAATTGAAGTGGGTTGCAGCCAATGGAGCTCACCCATAGTGATGGTACCTAAACTAGATGGTACCCAACGGTTGTTTGTGGACTATAGAAAGGTGAATGCAGTTACAAGAACGGACTCTTATCCTGTCCCACCATTGAAGGATTGCATGGAGAAAGTGGGACAATCTGCTTTTATTTACAACTTCCAGACATGGAAAGAACATTTAAAACATCGTATGGAGTTCTTCGATCGACTTCAGGAGGCGGGCTTGGTGATGAACCTAGCCGAAAGTGAATTTGGAGAAGCCTGAATCACTTTCTTTGAGGAGTTTCTGATACCCTCAAGACGAAGGGAAATAATGTGATTTCTTAGCATGAATGGCTTTGATCGAACAGTTGTGCAAACGTTTTGTGGCGTGATTACTCCACTGATGGACTTGCTAAAGAAACCTAAAAAATGTCAATGGACAGCGGACTTTCAAGAGGCATTTGACTGCCTGAAAGCTGTGGTCACCAATGTTCCTGTATTGGAGAATTGCAGGGCACTCTGTGGTCAGATTGAACTAAATTATCTGATTCTGAAGAGAAATGCCGAGGAGTAGAGGAATGGATGGATCGTGCAGAGACTTTGTTCAAAGAGACTGTCAATCGAGAAGGATTTTGGTTGAAGGAAGAAGAACAAAGAAAAATGGACTATATTATTATACCTGTTTGCATGTGTTGTTTCTTTTAAAATGAAAAAGTATATTTACTGTGTACATTTCTTAGTGGGTGGTGCAAAAGTGAAAAATGAAACCATCTTGAAGTTGATGGGTTTTTTTTTCTTGGGGGGAGGTGTCATGCGAGAGTGCCTTTAAGACAGGGATGTTTAAGCAATGTACCTTTGAGTAAACAGTGATGTCATAGAGTGGGTGGAGCTCAGTTCAGGTCAGCCATTTTGCAGGTTTTTAGTTTCAGTTTAAAAGCAGTGTCTGTGTTTCCAGAGAGCTGCAAGTTTTGCAGTTTGGTTTTGCTGAGAGCAGCTAAAAAGTAGCTGGCTGGTTTTGCTGAGAGCAGTTTAAAAGTAAAAAGCCAGCTTGCGACAGTCTCTGCCATTCTACAGAAAATATATATATCCTTTAACCTGATGTGATACTGTTTAAAGGTGTTAAGTCTCTTGGAAGTTTGAAGGAACATTTTAAGGAATTATTTACTGTTGCAATATTTTCTGAGTTAACTTTGATTTAAGGGGTGTTAAGAGATCCAATGTTTATTTAAGATGTTAAGTTAAGTTCATGGAATAAACAGTGTTTTGTGTTTAAAAACCCACGTGTCCATAATTGTAATTCCACACCTAGGGAAAAAGCCATGTGCTCGGAAAAGCAACAAATCCATTAAAGGGAAAGGTTGGTTGAACTCCTGGGGTTCTGAAAACGCCTCGCCCATAACAGGGGTATCAAGACTTGAGCATTAAAGACAAATCTTTCTGCCATTAGTGCAGAGTGTGATCTGTAAGAGTGTTATCCAACTGGCTGAAACTACCTTGTTATTGCTATTCTCTAACCAAACGTTTCTGACAACTAACTGGAGCTGCCATCACATCAGTTTATGCAGAGAATATCATAGAAGCTCTACAGTGCAGAAGAAGGCCATTCAGCCCATCATGTCAGCACTGACCCTCCGAAAGAGAACCCAACTCAGATCCACTACCCCGCCCCATTCCCAGAACTCACTAACCCCACCTAACATTTTGGACACTAAGGGGCAATTTAACATGGTCAATCCACCTAACCTGAACACCTTTGGACTGTGGGAGGAAACCGGAGCTCCCAGAGGAAACCCACGCAGACACGGGGAGAACGTGCAAACTCCACACAGATAGTCACCCAAGGCTGGAATTGAACCGAGTGTCGTGTTGGGTGTTCCGCTATACAAATGAACCAACATGGTTGAAGATGGTACAACTCTGTTTTATTATTCTGTGCAATAATAACTATTAACTTCTGGCTGTGGTTTGTACTTCACCAGCTAACCTGTGGACCCAGCCCTAGCACTGTCTTAGTGAGGCACTCAGCATATGGTGTATGTCTGAGTGGCACGCTGTGAGCTCTGTGCTCTGAGCTATCTCCTCATAGAATGAGCGGGAACTGTGGTGTTCTCTATTTTATAGTACGTGTGCTCACACTGGTGATTGGCTGCGATGTTGTGTGTGTGTTGGTTGGTCCAACTACCTGTCCATCAGTGTGTGTGTGTGATTGCACCATGATATGTTAATGTGGATATCATGACACCGAGGTCCCTGGAGATGTGAGGCAGCAGTACTAACCATTCTGCCACCATGCCACCCTATGCAGCTCATCTAGGGTCATCTGGATAGCATCCATTCAACAGGTCATCAATCCAATTCAAATTAATCATGATGATTCAATGTCCTCCATTCTTTGATCTTGTGTATGTGCACCAATTAATGTCTGATGACTATCCTGTTACTGCAATGGTATTCTTACATGAAGAGTTTCCATATTAGTTCCTGAATACATATTCTGCAGCTCAGCTGACTGCTACTCAGGAAATTTTGCTCAACTGATGGCACTAATTTCTCTGTACCAGTAAGATGTTCAGGACTGGTTTAGCACAGGGCTAAATCGCTGGCTTTGAAAACAGTCCAAGGCAGGCCAGCAGCACGGTTCATTTCCCGTACCAGCCTCCCCGAACAGGTGCCGGAATGTGGCGACTAGGGGCTTTTCACAGTAACTTCATTTGAAGCCTACTTGTGACAATAAGCGATTTTCATTTAATTTCATTTTTATCCTCAGAGGGTCCAATTAATTTGTGAAGCTAAAACATTAAATATCCTGGTGAGTTTAATTATAACTTCGTGCAATGAATATGTCAATGTTTCCAGAGATGCTGGTGATTTTTGACTGTGCTTGAATTGGGAGATCTTAGAGCCTTCCACATAGACTGAGGTTTATAGCAAAACACGAGGCCATTCAGTCCAACATGAGTTTACGAGCTGTTTGCTACATATCTTCCTCTGATTCAAATATTTATTCCAATTTTACTTCAGCTGCATTGGTTTCTCTCTCACTGCTCCTGGTAATGAAGCATTCAACAATTTAACTAAGCAGCTATGTGAAGGAATGTTTACTTTCTCACGCTCTTAATAATAATTATACATTGATGATTCTCATCACTGATAAGGAAATAATTTTTCCCTTTTCAGTCTATTCTTCATAATGTCAAAACCCTCTATTAAATCTCTTCTTAGCCTTCACTGTCCCAGTTGAAGCACTCTAATTTATTCCCATAATTACAATTTTTCATCCTCACAATATTCTGATTATTCTACACTTGGCATCCAAAACTGGATGAAGTACTCTAACTGTGGCCGAACCACTGATTTGTCCAAATTTTTTAATCCTTATTTTATCCACTTTTTATAAAACATCAATTTTTTTAAATTTTTTACTTTAGTTGCCTGCCCCCTCATTTTCAGAAAATTGTGCAATGAATCCTAAGTCATTCTGTTCATCCAGTGCTTTGTCTACTTCCATTAATTGTTCACTTTCATTCATTCTTTTCTCACACAATGTACTACGCCACAACTATCCATTTTAAATTGCATTGGTCACTTGCCTGACCATTAGGTTGACCTGATTATAGCTGGGATTTTCTGGTCCCTGTGCGTAGGACTGGAAAATCCAACCCCATGTCTTTCTGGAGCCTTTTAAGCCTTCTTCACTGTCTGCCAAACCTATACAAACCTATACGGCTGGCTCTGATGTTCAGAAGGGAGGGTCAAAGCGCAGAAGAGCAATAGTAATAGGGGACTCTATAGTCAGGGGCACAGATAGGCGCTTCTGTGGACGTGAAAGAGACTCCAGGATGGTATGTTGCCTCCCTGGTGCCAGGGTCCAGGATGTCTCCGAACGGGTAGAGGGCATCCTGAAGGGGGAGGGAAAACAGGCAGAGGTCGTTGTACATATTGGTACTAACGGCATAGGCAGGAAGGGGCATGAGGTCCTGCAGCAGGAGTTCAGGGAGCTAGGCAGAAAGTTAAAAGACAGGACCTCTAGGGTTGTAATCTCGGGATTACTCCCTGTGCCACGTGCCAGTGAGGCTAGAAATAGGAAGATAGAGCAGCTAAACACGTGGCTAAACAGCTGGTGTAGGAGGGAGGGTTTCCGTTATCTGGACCACTGGGAGCTCTTCCGGGGCAGGTGTGACCTATATAAGAAGGACGGGTTGCATCTAAACCGGAGAGGCATAAATATCCTGGCCACGAGGTTTGCTAGTGTCACGCGGGAGGGTTTAAACTAGTATGGCAGGGGGGGTGGGCACGGGAGCAATAGGTCAGAAGGTGAGAGCATTGAGGGAGAACTAGGGAATAGGGACAGTGGGGCTCTGAGGCAGAGCAGACAGGGAGAAGTTGCTGAACACAGTGGGTCTGGTGGCCTGAAGTGCATATGTTTTAATGCAAGAAGTATTACGGGTAAGGCAGATGAACTTAGAGCTTGGATTAGTACTTGGAACTATGATGTTGTTGCCATTACAGAGGCCTGGTTGAGGGAAGGGCAGGATTGGCAGCTAAACGTTCCAGGATTTAGATGTTTCAGGCGGGATAGAGGGGGATGTAAAAGGGGAGGCGGAGTTGCGCTACTGGTTCGGGAGAATATCACAGCTGTACTGCGGGAGGACACCTCAGAGGGCAGTGAGGCTATATGGGTAGAGATCAGGAATAAGAAGGGTGCAGTCACAATGTTGGGGGTTTACTACAGGCCTCCCAACAGCCAGCGGGAGATAGAGGAGCAGATAGGTAGACAGATTTTGGAAAAGAGTAAAAACAACAGGATTGTGGTGATGGGAGACTTCAACTTCCCCAATATTGACTGGGACTCACTTAATGCCAGGGGCTTAGACGGGGCGGAGTTTGTAAGGAGCATCCAGGAGGGCTTCTTAAAACAATATGTAGACAGTCCAACTAGGGAAGGGGCGGTACTGGACCTGGTATTGGGGAATGAGCCCGGCCAGGTGGTAGATGTTTCAGTAGGGGAGCATTTCGGTAACAGTGACCACAATTTAGTAAGTTTTAAAGTACTGGTGGACAAGGATAAGAGTGGTCCTAGGATGAATGTGCTAAATTGGGGGAAGGCTAATTATAACAATATTAGGCGGGAACTGAAGAACATAGATTGGGGGCGGATGTTTGAGGACAAATCAACATCTGACATGTGGGAGGCTTTCAAGTGGCAGTTGAAAGGAATTCAGGACCGGCATGTCCCTGTGAGGAAGAAGGATAAATACGGCAATTTTCGGGAACCTTGGATAACGAGAGATATTGTAGGCCTCGTCAAAAAGAAAAAGGAGGCATTTGTCAGGGCTAAAAGGCTGCGAACAGACGAAGCCTGCGTGGAATATAAGGAAAGTAGGAAGGAACTTAAGCAAGGAGTCAGGAGGGCTAGAAGGGGTCACGAAAAGTCATTGGCAAATAGGGTTAAGGAAAATCCCAAGGCTTTTTACACGTACATAAAAAGCAAAAGGGTAGCCAGGGAAAGGGTTGGCCCACTGAAGGATAGGCAAGGGAATCTATGTGTGGAGCCAGAGGAAATGGGCGAGGTACTAAATGAATACTTTGCATCAGTATTCACCAAAGAGAAGAAATTGGTAGATGTTGAGTCTGGAGAAGGGTGTGTAGATAGCCTGGGTCACATTGAGATCCAAAAAGACGAGGTGTTGGGTGTCTTAAAAAATATTAAGGTAGATAAGTCCCCAGGGCCTGATGGGATCTACCCCAGAATACTGAAGGAGGCTGGAGAGGAAATTGCTGAGGCCTTGACAGAAATCTTTGGATCCTCACTGTCTTCAGGGGATGTCCCGGAGGACTGGAGAATAGCCAATGTTGTTCCTCTGTTTGAGAAGGGTAGCAAGGCTAATCCAGGGAACTACAGGCCGGTGAGCCTTACTTCAGTGGTAGGGAAATTATTGGAGAGAATTCTTCGAGACAGGATCTACTCCCATTTGGAAGCAAATGGACGTATTAGTGAGAGGCAGCATGGTTTTGTGAAGGGGAGGTCGTGTCTCACTAACTTGATAGAGTTTTTTGAGGAGGTCACTAAGATGATTGATGCAGGTAGGGCAGTGGATATTGTCTATATGGACTTCAGTAAGGCCTTTGACAAGGTCCCTCATGGTAGACTGGTACAAAAGGTGAAGTCACACGGGATCAGGGGTGAGCTGGCAAGGTGGATACAGAACTGGCTAGGTCATAGAAGGCAGAGAGTAGCAATGGAAGGATGCTTTTCTAATTGGAGAGCTGTGACCAGTGGTGTTCCACAGGGATCAGTGCTGGGACCTTTGCTCTTTGTAGTATATATAAATGATTTGGAAGAAAATGTAACTGGTCTGATTAGTAAGTTTGCAGACGACACAAAGGTTGGTGGAATTGCGGGTAGCGATGAGGACTGTCAGAGGATACAGCAGGATTTAGATTGTTTCGAGACTTGGGCAGAGAGATGGCAGATGGAGTTTAATCCGGACAAATGTGAGGTAATGCATTTTGGAAGGTCTAATGCAAGTAGGGAATATACAGTGAATGGTAGAACCCTCAAGAGTATTGAAAGTCAAAGAGATCTAGGTGTACAGGTCCACAGGTCATTGAAAGGGGCAACACAGGTGGAGAAGGTAGTCAAGAAGGCATACGGCATATTGGCCGGGGCATTGAGTATAAGAATTGGCAAGTCATGTTGCAGCTGTATAGAACCTTAGTTAGGCCACACTTGGAGTACAGTGTTCAATTCTGGTCGTCACACTACCAGAAGGATGTGAGGCTTTAGAGAGGGTGCAGAAGAGATTTACCAGTATGCTGCCTGGTATGGAGGGCATTAGCTATGAGGAGCGGTTGAATAAACTTGGTTTGTTCTCACTGGAACGAAGGAGGTTGAGGGGAGACCTGATAGAGGTCTACAAAATTATGAGGGGCATAGACAGAGTGGATAGTCAGAGGCTTTTCCCCAGGATAGAGGGGTCAATTACTAGGGGGCATAGGTTTAAGGTGAGAGGGGCAAGGTTTAGAGTAGATGTACGAGGCAAGTTTTTTACGCAGAGGGTAGTGGGTGCCTGGAACTCGCTACCGGAGGAGGTGGTGGAAGCAGGGACGATAGTGACATTTAAGGGGCCTCTTGACAAATACATGAATAGGATGGGAATAGAGGGATACGGACCCAGGAAGTGTAGAAGATTGTAGTTTAGTCGGGCAGCATGGTCGGCACGGGCTTGGAGGGCCGAAGGGCCTGTTCCTGTGCTGTACATTTCTTTGTTCTTTGTTCTATTTGTGTGATTTGCAAACTTTAGACAAACACAAGTGGATCAAACATTAACCTTTGGAGATATGACTTAACCAGTCTTCAACTTGGACCAAGGCCATTTACCCTAGCTCTTTGTTTCTTGTTCAATAAATTCCTAATCTATGCAACTACATTTCCATTAGACCATATATCGCTTGTGAAGCACACTATCAGATTTCTTCACAGAGATAATATTAAAACTTTGGATTGTTAAGAACAGGGAATACCATAACGTTGAACAAGTCCATCGCTGTTATATAGAGACCAATTTCACACATGCGTCTTTCTATCATGTTCCTCAATCTATCTTTCTCCAAGAATGCATCCAATTATCTCTTGAATTTGTTTGTTCTGTGTACTTTTAATGGTCCTTCCTGATGTACTTGCTCTGCAACTTGTCAACCTTTGGATAAGAAAGATCTCATTTCTTTCCCTTTTCCTGATATGTAACGTATAATCCACTATTATTTGTATCCTTGTGGTAATAAACAGTTCACCTCGATCAATGTTATCAACTCCCTTCATCATCCCTTTTTACGTTGCAGTTATAATTGGCAGTTTATTCTGAATAACATAATTTGCTAGTGCATTCATTGCCATATGGAAAAGTAGCAGGTAAAATTGTAAGTTATTCTGATTGCCTCTACCTCATCACGCCTGACAGTCTAATGTCACAATGCCTGCAGCATCAACATTTGTTCATGTACGAACTTCAATAAACAAACGTTACTCACGCATGGCGGTGCCCTGCTGAGAATCAGCATGTAAAAGAAGCATCTCTGCTGAATGCAGCAGTGCAGATCAGAATACGTAGTCCCAAGTAAGGACTTACCGACCAGCATTAACTTCACCTTAAAATACTTCCAAGTCAGGTTTGGCGATGTACGGGACAGCATCGTCTATTGTGGGTATGAGCTCCAGTTTTCAGAATGTATCCCATGCACCAGATTAATTATTTTTTGCATTTCCTATCCCAGCGCTCCTTCTGGCCTCTCAGTAAGGTGCCAATTAACACCAATTATCTGCTACAGTTTACAACAACTAGATTTTGGACCTCAAATTAATTTCACTTCGGACCTTGACACCTCATTGAGCTGCCTCCTTCCCAGGATCAATTTAATGGTCAGAAACGTGATGTTCATTCGGATCGTAATTCAAAGCAAAACTTTTAACGTTTCACATTTTTTTTCCACCGAGAGATCCAGTTTCCTCAAATTGGAATGTAACAGAAAGCTGTCTTTCCTGTCTCTAAACTCTGATCACTTGTATGTGTCCCAAGAGGGAGGCAAACTATGCTGTGTGTCAGAGAAAGAATCAGTCGGGTTTTTTTTTGTATAGTGACTCGTATTGCTATATCAGGAGACTGTGATCACACTGCCCAATTAGAGAGACCTGTGCGTTGCACTTGGTTGGTATGACAGAAAGGTATATATATCAGGCAACCACCAGGCTGGTTGATGGGCCAGTGGGAGCTACCAGCATTGCAGGATTTGAGTTATATCCTTGCATTTTTACTGCCATTTTCTTAGCCTGGCAATATGCACTTTCATTTAATAGTGTATTGACTTCAAAAGTAGTTGTAAAGTAATGGGATATCCTGAGGATATGCTGAGGTGCTGAAAAAGGTATGTTCTTCCTCCATTACCTCAGTTAGGATAGTAGGAGATAGGCATCTCTGAGACGATTCCAGTCACATGCACCACTAAATCTAGTGCCAGCCATAGTCCGGAGATGGAATTCTCACCTCCGAGCTGAAAGGTTGTGGGTTTGAGTCTGATGCACTATCAATTACGATGAGACGAGAGTAGAATGTAATCGAGGCTTTATTACACAGAGATGTGTGGCCTCCTACAGCAGCTTACGAAATGGCTGCTGTTCGGAGAGCACACACATTTATACTCCGCCTCCTGGGCGGAGCCAGCAGGCAGGGATCTACGCCCGTACCTGTAGTACAGGGGCCTTACCGTAATACCCATATATATACAATATAATACAACAGTGGTGACTACCACATTCACCCCTTGTTAAAAATGAGTCCAGCGGGGGTGGTGGAAAACTATTTACATTCAGATTGGTTTTAAAATTACAGAGAAGGTTACAAATTTCGCTGATCAGGCGCCTTGATCTATCGTTGAGAGTGCCGCAGTGCTGGTGGTGACTCAGGCGTCGGCTTGGTCTTCGGTGACTCCGGGAGCGTGTCAAAATCCTCTTCGTCCCCGGGTGGGAGCAAGGGGAGGACGGATTGGAGCGGGGGCTGCGGTGGGGTGCGCCGGGGGAGGGGAGGGTGGCGCCATGGCAGGGGGTGTGTGTGTGGGGACCCAGCTGGTGCCAGATCACTGAGGAAGACTGTGTCTTGGCAGCCATCAGGGTACGCTACGTAGGCGTACTACGGGTTCGCATGGAGTAGCTGTACTCTCTCAACCAACGGGTCCGCCTTGTGGAGCCGCATGTGCTTGCGGAGGAGAATGGGTCCTGGAGCTTCCAGCCACGTTGGAAGCGAAACCCCGGAGATGGACTTCCTGGGGAAGGCAAAGAGACGTTCATGGGGGGTTTCGTTTGTCGCGGTGCACAGGAGCGACCGAATGGAGTGGAGGGCGTCGGGGAGGACCTCCTGCCAGCGGGAGGCTGGGAGATTTCTGGACCGTAGGGCCAGCTGGTGGGCCATCCAGACCGTCCCATTCTCCCGCTCCACCTGCCCGTTTCCCCTGGGGTTGTAGCTGGTCGTCCTGCTCGAGGCAATGCCCCTGTTGAGCAGGTACTGGCGCAGCTCCTTGCTCATAAATAAGGATCCCCGGTCGCTGTGGACGTAAGCGGGGAAACCGAACAGAGTGAAGATGGTGTTGAGGGCTTTGATGACAGTGGCAGACGTCATATCGGGGCATGGGACGGCGAAGGGGAATCGGGAATACTCATCGACCACATTAAGAAAGTACGTGTTGCAGTCAGTGGAGGGGAGGGGTCCTTTGAAGTCCACGCTGAGGCGTTCAAAGGGGCGGGAGGCCTTCACCAGGCGCGCACAGTCTGGCCAGTAGAAGTGCGGTTTACACTCCGCGCAGACCTGGCAGTCTCTGGTGATAGCCCTGACTTCCTCGATGAAGTAGGGCAGATTGCAGGACTTAATGAAGTGGTAAAAACGGGTGACCCCCGGGTGACAGAGATCGTCATGCAGGGTCCGGAGTCGGTCCACTTGTGTGCTGGCACATGTACCTCGGGACAGGATATCTGGGGGCTCATTGAGCTTACCGGGGTGATACAAAATCTCGTAATTGTAGGTGGAGAGCTCGATCCTCCACCTCAAGATTTTGTCATTTCTGATCTTACCCCGCTGTGTGTTGTTAAACATGAAGGCAACCGACCGTTGGTCAGTGAGGAGAGTGAATCTCCTGCCGACAAGGTAATGCCTCCAGTGACGCACAGCTTCAACAATGGCTTGGGCCTCCTTTTCGACGGAGGAGTGCCGAATTTCGGAGGCATGGAGGGTGCGGGAAAAGAATTGCCACAGGTCTGCCTGCCTGGTTGAGGGTGGCGGCCAGAGCGACGTCTGATGCATCGCTCTCGACTTGGAAGGGGAGTGGCTCGTCGACCGCGTTCATCGCGGCCTTGGCGATGTCGGCCGTGATACAGTTGAAGGCCTGGTGAGCCTCAGCCGTCAGTGGGAAAGCGGTGGATTGAATGAGTGGGCGGGCCTTGTCCGCATAGTTTGGGACCCACTGGGCGTAATACGAAAAGAACCCCAGGCATCGTTTGAGGGCCTGGGGGCAGTGGGGGAGGGGGAGTTCCATGAGGGGGCGCATGCGATCAGGGTCGGGCCCCAGAACTCCGTTCTGAACCACGTAGCCGAGGATGGCTAATCGGTTTGTGCTGACCACACACTTCTCCTTGTTGTAAGTTAGGTTGAGGAGTGTGGCGGTGTGGAGAAATTTGGAAAGGTTAGCGTCGTGGTCCTGCTGGTCGTGGCCGCAGATGGTGACGTTGTCCAGGTACGGGAAAGTGGCCCGCAGCCTGCAACCATTCGGTCCATCTCTCGTTGGAAGACCGAAACCCCGTTGGTGGCGCCGAAGGGAACTTTAAGGAAATGGTAAAGGCGGCAGTCTGCTTCAAACGCAGTGTATGGGCAGTCCGCCTTACGGATGGGGAGCTGATGGTAGGCAGATTTCAGGTCCACTGTGGAAAAGGCCCGGTACTGTTGTTGCTGATTTTCTCCTTGGTTCAATTGCTCTGTTTTATTACCTTTGCTCTCAAGTCGCCAGGTATCTTTATGATACCGCCACGAGGTTCACGTCCGAGTAATGATCAATAACCCAATACACCGATTAGTAAGATTTCAATCAAAGCACATTTATTATACACAGTAATCGCTACTCATGCACAAATTCTACGTCTAAGCTACTTCTACAACTAACAGGCCTCTACTTAACTTTGGACTGGCCCACCAGGTCAGGGGAACAAATGGTCTTTCGTTCGGGTTCTGAGTCTGCGGGATTCGAAGTTGGTACGGACTGGTAGCTAGGAGCGCCTTTCTCGTAGTGAGCGTTGAATTAAGACTTACTGGTTTCGGTGATCACTGGAGTCACTGCACCGGTCACAGTCAATGTTGGTTCGTGTTGCTGGGTGACACGGGCAGGAAGAAGAGAGAGATTTGAACTTGGGGCTCAACTCTTATAGTCCCCAGGGGCTTCCCGCCTTTCAGGGCGGACCCTGTACCTGGTCCCAAGTGATTGGACTTTGTCCCAATCGCTTGGTTCGATTTTCTCCAATACTGAAGCGGTTCCCTGATCGATGGATGGTCTTGAGGTGCTCGTTCACCTCCTTTGTGTTGGCTCCTGCTGGCGCCGAGGAGTCTGGCTTTGCTTTGTGTGTCCAAAATGTTACTTATTGTTCCCGGGGATTGCTCATCAGTATGCAGATGGCTGCTACTTTGTTATGCTGATGGCCGCTGGTATCAATGTTGTCTGGTTTTTGCAGAGGTAAATACACAGCAAACCTGCAGCCGCTGGTTTCTTCTTGTTGGCTGACTTTCCCATCAGCCTTTGCCATTCGCCATTTTAAATTGGGAGTTGGCCACTTTAGGTGGCTACACTGTGCAATCTGATTGACCATATCAGATATGCATGGGAGGGGGTACGCGTCGAGCTGCGTGTACCAATTGATAGTCTGACTGTAGTCAACGACCATCCTGTTTTTCTCCCTGGTTTTCACCACTATCACTTGAGCTCTCCAGGGGCTGTTGCTGGCCTCGATGATACCTTCCCGCAGCAGCCGCTGGACCTCAGACCTGATGAAGGTCCTGTCCTGGGCGCTGTACTGTCTGCTCCTGGTGGCAACGGGTTTGCAATCCGGGGTGAGGTTTGCAAACACAGAAGGCAGGTTGACACTTAAGGGTTGCGAGGCCGCAAACAGTAAGGGGTGGTATGGGCCCGCCAAATTTCATGGTTAGGCTCTGGACATTGCACTGGAAGTCCAGGCCAAGTAGCAAGGCAGAGCAGAGGTTGGGGAGGACGTAGAGCCGGAAGCCGCTGAACTCTATGCCCTGGACGGTGAGGGTGGCGATGCAGTACCCCCGGATCTCCACTGAGTGGGATCCGGAGGCCAGGGAGATTCTTTGGTTAGCGAGGGAGCAGCGCCTTACCGTATCGGGGTGGATGAAGCTCTCAGTGCTCCCGGAGTCCAGAAGGCAGGATATCTCGTGCTCGTTGACCTTCACCTTTGTCGATGCGGTCGCGAGGTTGTGCGGTCGAGACTGGTCGATCGTGCAAACTGAGGAAAGCCTAGCGTGTGCCTGCAGCTGGGAAATGAGGTTGCAAAATCCATCAACAGAAATCGCTGGAATGGACTTTCCGTCCTTCGAGGCTCTCTCTGAATCCTCACTCTGAAACAAGAAAGAAAGTTGGACACTGGAGATATCAAAGTCATCCTTGGAAGGTTTACGAAGAGAAATAATTTTATAATATGACAGAAGACAAAGGACAGGATTCTCCTGCTTCCCAGTCGCGGGTTTCTCGGCAACGCGCTGTTCCTTGGCGGAGAGATTCTCTGCTCCCACCACTGTCAATGGGAATTCCCAAACCGCCAGGAAACCTGCCAGTGGGACCAGAAAATCCCGCCACCAGCGAACGGCTGGAGTATTCCGGCCAAAGATTTCACAGCGTCACCCAGTAGAACCTGATGACAGGCTGGTCGCATTTCTGTGGTTAATAATCAAAACTCGACAAAAGAATGGATACAGACTGGCCTGTATCGGAAACATGAGGAGACTCCCATGATCTTTGACATGCCAGTCACTCAAACGTTGGAGAGAAAACAGTTTCAATGACGACAACTGGCCATGAAAAGAACTCAAATGGAATTGAATAAATTTGTATATATGGCTTTTGTTTTTGATTCTGTGGACACAAATTAACATCTGCCTCCTTGGAGGTTATTTTTTATTTATAAATAAAGATTCAAGAATAAATGTTTGGCTCCTTTGGGGGTGAAGTTGGTGGGAACAATCTCTGATTCTGTGATAGTGAGATGATGGGAGAGGGTGGATTTCAACCCCTCCAAAATATTACTCATATAAGAGTTGGTCCCTAGTTCCTGGCTATAAATATAGCTTTAGAAACTTGACATTTACGTGCGTATCTGCGAAAGCACTTTAGGTTGTCATGAAATGGTATATGAGTGCAAATCTTTGATTTCTTTCTTTAAATCCCAAACTACAAAACTTGGGGCTACAATTCTGCTGGCATGGTACAAGAGTGGTACGTATCTTATCCGTGACGGAAGGCAGCCCAGTAGCAGAGTGAGTGGGTGGAGCTTTTGTGAAGTCCCAGTTTTCCAACCAAGGGTTGTGCCGTGCATGAGAATTTAATGGAAACCAGCGACACCCAGTAATTTAAAAAAAACATAAATAGTTCCTGCTTTATGAACGATGCTTAACTTTAGAAATAAATGAAACAAGGGTGGAGAAATTGGGCTTGTCATCAAAATGGGTGGCAAGTAGATACATTTGGTGTGTCGACCCATGTCGGCCTGGAGCCTGAGCCAAATTAGATTCGGGCTTCATTTGAATGAGGCCAGCATACTACATCTGCCACTTGGGTGTCCCGTGCAGAAGGAATATTATTGTCGAGTCAAAAGTAGCATTCCAGTTCCACCTGCCTCCACCTAAATTGAACCTTCAGCAATGTTTTGTAGAATAGAATCATAGTATAGCACAAAACAACAGAAGGAGGGATTCAGCCCATCGACCAGAAATTGACTGGACCACTGGCTGTCGGGGGCTTTAAAGCGCATGCGCGATCAGAACACGTTCAATCGGATGTCTGCCGTTGTGACATCACTTCCGGATTTTCCATTCGCTGGGAACAGTGGAGGGTGGACCTCTCATGACGATGCAGCAGGACTCAATTAAAACAGAATAAACTGGAATTTTACACTGTGTTAAACATTTTATGAACAGCACGAGAGAATCACTGGGCTTTAGAGCCCTGCTTGGTTCACGGAGACAGCAACGAGACGAGGCTTCAGTGCTGCTCCTACCAGCCAGCCCACGTATGGTGGAAGGGGGTGTTGAGAATGAGGTTATGCTCGTTGACAGCAGGATGGGGGTGAAGGTGTCAGTATCAATGGAAGGAGCATGTGAAAGCAGCAGCATCAGAAGAGGGGAAGGCTGCAAGGGATAAAGTGTCATTGGCACTTGCTCTCAAGAGGTTGGCCAGGGGAGGTTTATTAGAGGAGGTTCTCATAAAATTTACAGTGCAGAAGGAGGCCATTCGGCCCATCAAGTCTGCACCGGCCCTTGGAAAGATCACCCTACCGAAGCCCACACCTCCACCCTCCCCGTAACCTGACCCAACCTTTTTTGAACACTAAGGGCAATTTAGCATGGCCAATCCACCTAACCTGCACACCTTTGGACTGTGGGAGGAAACCGGAGCACCTGGAGGAAACCCACGCAGACACGGTGAGAACGTGCAGACTCCACACAGACAGTGACCCAAGCCGGGAATCGAACCTGGGACCCTGGAGCTGTGAAGCAACTGTACTAACCACTGTGCTACCGTGCTGCCCTAAAGGAGGAAGGGAGGTGGTTGGTGAATTGCAAAGAATGCTCCGGAGAAGGAGAAGGCCACCTGGCACATGACTGACTGACCCACCCGGCCCCTCTCCCCAGCCCCTCAAAGCAGGAACATCACAGATGCGGGGAGTTCCAGGACGTGTTGGGGCCAGAGCAGGAACGGCAGGAAGAGTCACAGAGTGCCAGCATCCAGGTCGGAATGCCAGAGAAACACACAGTGGGACATGCCACCAGCCACCTGCATGAAGAAGGGCCCATGCCCAGGATACACGGTTAAACTATCAACAGAGGCCTGAATGGCAATGCCAACACAGACTGAGGCTGTCCAGAAGGGGCTGATCCCCATGGGGCTTGGTGGGCACCCAATGTCAATGGCTTTGAAAAGCAGGGAAGCTGTATTACGATCTCAGGCCAGACCCCAACAATTCTAGGATACTGGACCGAAGTTTATTTCGTAAGACAGTGCAGAAAGATGATTCGCTCCAGGAGTGATTGAATGAAAAAATTGGGAATTGGTATTTTAAAACAAAACTTTATTTTGACTACAATATTAGACTCTTTCACTTCACACCCGGAAAGAACAGCTTGCAATTACCCCTTGAACACTACTACTCAATTCCCCATTAAACAACAAGAAAAGTAACATACAGCTCTCAATCCATCTTAAAATTAGCATGGCATACTTGCTTCACAGCACAGATGTTTGGTTCTTGTTAGAACTCCTTCACACTCTGGCTGAATATCTTCGATTAGCTGTTTCATCTAGGTTGTTTCAGCCTCTTCCTTGTCTTCAGACGAGACTGCTCTGCTTGAACTATCATTACTCTTTTTTTTAACCTATCATGACCCGTGTAGGCTCCTCTTGCTCAATGTGGGAGTTCAGGGACTCGGCCGATGCCCCTGACTCCTTCATGTGCGGGAAGTGTGTCCAGTCGCAGCTCCTGTTAGACCGCATGACGGCTCTGGAGCTGCGGATGGACTCACTTTGGAGCATCCGCGATGCTGAGGAGGACGTGGATAGCACGTTCAGTGAGTTGGTCACACCGCAGATTAGGATTGGTAAGGGAGACAGGGAATGGGTGACCAAAAGGCAGAGAAAGAGCAGGAAGGCAGTGCAGGTGTCCCCTGCGGCCATCTCCCTCCAAAACAGGTATACCGTTTTGGATACTGTTGGGGGAGATGACTCACCAGGGGAAGGCAGTAGTAGCCAGGTTCATGGCACCATGGCTGGCTCTACTGCACAGAAGGACGGGAAAAAGACTGGCAGGGCTATAGTCATAGGGGATTCAATCGTAAGGGGAGTAGACAGGCGTTTCTGTGGTCGAAAGCGAGACTCCCGAATGGTATGTTGCCTCCCGGGTGCATGGGTCAGGGATGTCTCAGATCGGCTGCAGGGCATACTGAAGGGGGAGGGTGAACAGCCAGTTGTCATGGTGCATATAGGCACCAACGATATTGTACCCTGAAGGTGGCAACGCACCACAGGTGGAGAAGGTAGTCAAGAAGGCATACGGCATGCTTGCCTTCATTGGCCGGGGCATTGAGTATAAGAATTGGCAAGTCATGTTGCAGCTGTATAGAACCTTAGTTAGGCCACACTGGATAGTCAGAGGCTTTTCCCCGGGGTAGAGGGGTCAATTACTAGGGGGCATAGGTTTAAGGTGAGAGGGGCAAGGTTTAGAGTAGATGTACGAGGCAAGTTTTTTACGCAGAGGGTAGTGGGTGCCTGGAACTTGCTACTCCGCGGAGGAGGTGGTGGAAGCAGGGACGATAGTGACATTTAAGGGACATCTTGACAAATACATGAATAGGATGGGAATAGAGGGATACGGACCCAGGAAGTGTAGAAGATTGTAGTTTAGTCGGGCAGCATGGTCGGCACGGGCTTGGAGGGCCGAAGGGCCTGTTCCTGTGCTGTACATTTCTTTGTTCTTTGTTCTTTGCAGGTCAATAGAGTGCCCAAGAAGGCATACAGCATGCTTGCCTTCATCGGACAGGGTATTGAGTACAAGAGTCGGCTGGTCATGTTACAGTTGTATAGGACTTTGGTTAGGCCACATTTGGAATACTGCGTGCAGTTCTGGTCGCCACATTACCAGAAGGGTGTGGATGCTTTAGAGAGGGTGCAGAGGAGGTTCACCAGGATGTTGCCTGGTATGGAGGGTGCTAGCTATGAAAAAAGGTTGAGTAGATTAGGATTGTTTTCGTTGAAAAGACGAAGGTTGAGGGGGGGACCTGATTGAGGTCTACAAAATTATGAGAGGTATGGACAGGGTGGATAGCAACAAGCTTTTTCCAAGAGTGGGTGTCAATTACAAGGGGTCACGATTTCAAGGTGAGAGGGGGAAAGTTTAAGGGAGATGTGCGTGGAAAGTTTTTTACGCAGAGGGTGATGGGTGGCTGGAACGCTTTGCCAGTGGAGGTGGTAGAGGCGGGCACGATAGCATCATTTAAGATGCATCTAGACAGATATATGAACGGGCGGGGAACAGAGGGAAGTAGATCCTTGGAAAATAGAAGACAGGTTTAGATAAAGGATCTGGATCGGCGCAGGCTGGGAGGGCCGAAGGGCCAGTTCCTGTGCTGTAATTTTCTTTGTTCTGTCCTACTGGGAGAGAAAACTGCCTTTCCTTGTGGTCAAACAAGGATTGCCAGCTCAGACTTCAACCCTTCACCAAAGCTTTCTCAAAATGTGCCTCTCTGAATTGCTTAGCTCCAGCTAGCAATGACATCATCTCCACAAGCTGAAAAACAAATGAACTCTCCAGGGACTTCCCCAGTCAAACCACAGTGCATTAGCCCAGACTGAAAAACATATGCCTCCTGGTCAATTTCACCTTCTGGCTCCTAAAACCTCCCAGGCCCTGCAAAACATGTTTTTTTTTAAAACATGGCCACTGCAGTCAAACACACTGCAACCCCAGGCTTTTAGGCCTTAAATTGCCCAATATTTAAAATCCAATATTCCTCCATTCATCACAGCTGTCAACATCTACATCTCAAGGTCTTTCCAGGGTAGGCTCAGTCTGTGGTCCATTGCCCTATTCAAGAGGGCAATTGACTATGTGTGTTACTGAAACAATCCAGGCATATAGAAAGGGTCATCAACTTTAGGGCTATCACTGGATTCCTCAGATGCATTTCATGGACTGCATGCATGTGGCCATCTAGGTTCATATCGACCAGCCAGTCAGGTTCATTAATAGAAAGGTCTGTCATTCTATCAATGCACAACCGGTCTCTGACCATTGAAAGTGGGTCCTTCAGGTGTTTATCTGGTTCCCGGGAAGCAGCCACTGCACCTACATGCGAAGGCCATCCCAAATCCAAAGCTTTCCTTTTTCCTGGGTGCCATGGGGATGAATGCTTGGGGACAAGAGCTTTCCTCACACCTGTGAGGAACCTCGCGCACTGCAGCAGAGGAGAGGCACAATACCCGCCATGCACCCACCTGAGTGACCACCAAACAGGCTGGATGAGATTCAGGTGCCTGGACCAATTCAGGAAACCTCTTCAGTATGCCCTAGTGAGGGTTTCTCATATTGTAGTGGTCTGCTGTACTCTGCACTATCTAACAGGGCCCAGAGAAATGAGGACAACATCGACTGCCACTACTCATCTGATGAGAAGGAAGTGGAGGAGGCTGCTCAGCAGGCAGTATAGGATAAAGAACCTCTTCCACCAGAGAAGAGAAAACATGCAAGGGAGGCTCGGGGCAATCTTATGTCAGGGCTACTCAGCCCCTGAACCCACTTCTGACCTTATGATGGAGGGAAGGTCATTGATGAAGTAGCTGAAGATGATTGGATGTAGGACATCACCCTGAGGAATTCCTGCAGTGATGTCCCAGGACTGAGATGATTGCCTTCCAAAAACCACAACCATCTTCCTTTGTGCCAGATATGCCTTCAGCCAAGGTAGCTGAACTCCAGAGGAGAGATGAGAGTGACTGCCCTTGACATCAAGACAGCATTTGACAGAGTATGGCATCAAGGAGCCCTTACAAAACTGGATTCAATGGAAATCAGGAGGTAACTCTCCCCTGGCACAAAGGAAGATTGTTGTGATTTTTGGAGGTCAATCATCTCAGTCCTGGGACAACACTGCAGGAATTCCTTAGGGTGACATCCTAAGTCCAATCGTCTTCAACTACTTCATGAATGATCTCCCCTCCATCATGAAGTCAGAAGTGGGGATGTTCGTTGACGATTTCACAGTGTTCAGTACCATTCACAACTCCTCTGATACTGAAGCAATTCAGCAGGACCTGGACAACATTGAGGATTGTGCCGATAAGTAACATTTGCGCTGCACAAGTGCCAGGTAATGATTATATCCAACAAGAGAGCATCAAATCATCTCCCACGACTTTCAATAGCATTACCATCACTGAATCCCCCACTATCAACATCCTGGGGATTACCATTGACCAGAAACTGAACTGGACTAGACATATAAATACTGTGGCTACAAGAGCAACTCAGAGACTGGGAATTCTGCAGCAATAACTCACCTCCTGACTCCCCAAAGCCTGTCCACCTATCTACAAGGCAAAAGTCAGAAGTGTGATGGAATAGTCTCCACTTACCTGGATGAGTGCAGCTTCAACAACACTCAAAAAGCTCAACACCATCCAGGACAAAGCAGCTAACTCCATTCACCACCAAAGCGCAGTGGTATCAGTGTGTCCTATCTACAAGATGCACTGCAGTAACTCACCAAGGCTCCTCCAACAACACCTTACAAACCCGCAACCTCAACCACCTAGAAAGACAAAGCAGCACATGCATGGGAACACCACCACCTGCAAACTCCCCTCCAAGTCACTCACCATCCTGACTAGGAAATATATATTACGGTTGGATCACTGGGTCAAAATCCTGGAACTCCTAAACAGTAGTGTGTGTGTGTACCTACACCACATGGACTGCTGCAGTTCAAGAAGGCAGCCCACCACCACATTCTCAAGGGCAATTAGAGATGGGCAATAAATACTGGCCTAGCCAGTGAAGCCCACATCCCATGAAAGAGTTAAGAAATACACAGTTCCTGTGTATCTAGGCAGACTCAGTCAAACATGGGTAACAGAACCTTCACACTAATATTTGGTGTTGTTTAGTCATCAAGATAGTCAGATGTAGATCTAGCCAATCAAATATTCCAATATAATTCCCAGAGTTACAACTTAAAGCATTATTTTGCACAGAACATGAATTATAAAACACAACCAAATCATATGACACTTCTTTTGACAAATTACTTCCAGACTAAACTTTTGACCTGAAACACAAAACCTGCACTTAAAAGGGGAATAGTTCATCCGTGAACTACGTAATAATATCAGCTTTATCCATACACCCAGTGAGTCTGTTAAAAAAATCTTTAAGAGCCTTATGCACGCAAAGCTTAGCAGGTGCTCCATTTACCAAGTAGCAATCCTTCTAAAAGTAACGTTACTCCTTGCTTCTTTTAAAATGGGCTGAACTTTTCTGCGGGTCATACTTTGCGTCTCAGTCCTTTTTGCCAGAGTGTTGAACTTTGACTGAGGTCGCGTGCTTGTCCTGCTGTGGGTCTGCTGCAGAGTGGACCACAAGCAGTGGCCTGAGGGAGTCACCTCGCTGAGGGCGTGGTCTGCCCATGCCAGTTGATATTACTTTACCCTGACCTTCACCTACTCCATTCCTAAGAACAGATGTCAGGGGGCATGGGGCAGATGGTCTTGAACTGTCTTCCACTGACCAAAAGCCAAGTTTTAAAAAAAATGCTGGATGTGGTCTGTTTCATGTCATACCAGCACTAAAAGCTCCTGGCTTTCAGATGATTTCATACCTTTCAGGAAAATGAGCAGATTGTAGGAAACCAATATACATTTGCAGGAACAGCTTTAAAACTTATTGGAAGCATATCTTACTTTAGCAATTACCCAACTCTTTTCCTTCCCTTCCCCAAACTTCCATTTCACAATTCTTAAACAGAAAATGCAGGTAATTTAGGCTTCTGACCAGCACCGAAACCCCTATTCCTGCATTGGCTGTGGTTCATCACTACAAGGAATGCCACATTCGCCTCCCGTTTCCATCCACCACCCCCCCCCCCCCCCCCACCCCTACCCTCACCCCACCACCACCCTGGACAGTGCACTGAATTTGGTATATTTCACAAGATATCGGATCTGGAGTAAGCCATATGGCCTTCTCGAGCCTTTTCTGCCTTTGAATAAGATCCTGGCTGATCTTCTACTTTGGCTGCACTTTCCTGCTCCGTCCCCATATTCCCTTAGTGTCCAAATAAATATCTGCAAGAGAATTGAATTGGCTCCGCTTTGGATTCAGGCCTGGGTGAACATAATTGAACCTCAAGCTCGCTTTTGTTTTGGTAAATGTCCTAGGAATAGATCTCAATGTAACATTATCCAAAAAATTATGGGAACATAGGGTCAACTACCACAAGTCATGTTCCCTCGTTTAAATCACATTACACCTCAGGGATCAGGTGCATGTGTGCCTTAAATCTGCAGTTCACGTGAAGACAGATTTTGACTGTAGTCTTGCTCAGTAATTGCCTTCTCCCAAGCTCATCATGCAGGCATGCCAATCTTTTAAACTTTAAATCTGACCAGTGTCCTAAATCAGATAAGTGATGGAAACTGCAGAGATCTGATGACCATGGTTGCTTCATAGGCATGGATCTATCAGGTCACTGGAATCACTATCTAAGACAAACTATTCTAACAGTGCATCACATTGACTCTCAGGATAGATATTCTGAGCAGGAAAGATGGAATCATTATTTGAAAGAGAACCCAGGACACAATCATTATTTATTAATTACTCAAACATACTCTGAATTTCAGCAAAAGTAAAGAACATTTCAGTAGTATTACACCTCCTGTCAAAAGCCAGTTTTGTTTTGTTTAAAAAAATTTTTTTTTTTTTAATTTAGAGTACCGAATTAATGTTTTTCCAATTAAAGGCAATTTAGCATGGCTGATTCACCATGGGGCTGGTTTAGCACACTGGGCTAAATCACTGGCCTTTAAAGCAGACCAAGGCAGGCCAGCAGCACGGTTCGATTCCCGTACCAACCTCCCCAAACAGGTGCTGGAATGTGGTGACTAGGGGCTTTTCACAGTAACTTCATTTGAAGCCTACTCGTGACAATAAGCCATTTTCATTTCATTTCACCTATCCTGCACATCTTTGAGTTGTGGGGGGTGAAATCCACACAAACACGGGGAGAATATGCAAACTCCACACGGACAGTGACCCAGATCCGGGATCGAACCTGGGACCTCGGCGCCGTGAGGCAGGAGTGCTAACCACAGCACCACCGTGTTGCCCCGTTAAAAGCCAGTTAATAAACAAATCCACCAGATGAATCTGCAGAAATTCTGCATCATGGCTTTTCACTGATCTTTTTCCCCCCAAATCTACCTTGGGTTTTGGTTCCAATCTTTCCTCACCAATTATATTTGCCTTTTTTATAAAAGAAACCTAACAAAGAATCCTAAATTATAGATGGGCAGAATTTAATCCTGCTGGCAGGCAGTGAGAACCCCCTGTCATCTCCTTGAGGGAAGGTCTGTCTGGAAGATAGAGAGCTGTCCAGACTGAGCCTGTGAAAAATATTACTGTTGTGACAGTCACCTGGGCAATACGCCTGCTGATTCAGAAACAGGAAGCACCATATGTCAATTCCTTGAAAGAGAAGATCAGCTGTGTTTAAACCCCCTCAGATCCTTAAGCTGCATGCCATTCATTCATTTTCCCTACTTGGCTGTGATTGCCAGCTTGCACACATACACAGCTTTCATCTTTGCGTCATTCATCTCCTTTTACGGTTGAATAACTCTGAAGTGCTCTAACCGCAATGTTTATAAACATCAACCACTTCAAACAGAGTTAAGTGCTGTCCATTTCCAGCTGACCATTTCAAAATCACTCAAACATGAATGGTGACAAGCCTTGGGAACTCGCTATCGGATTGCCCACTCAACATGATGACCCAATAACGGGATTCCCTGGAGGATTCCTCTCAGTCCTCACCATGCATAACTTTGTATGACAAGGGATTGTGAGGACGCAAATCACATTATATTCAGCTCAGGCGAGAGAACATAGGGCGCAATTCTCAGGCCACGTTGCGCTCTCGCTCGAGCGAAACGAGGCCGGTGAATAGCGGGAGAGGCTGAAAACGAGAACCACGCCAGGCGGCAAATAGTTTGCAATGCAACCGGCTTGTTCCGTAGGCAAAATTGGGATCACGACGTAGCGTGGCGCAAAACCAATTATCACCACTTAAGATCTATTTCCATATAATTAATGAGAGCCACCCCATATCCAACTGCCTCCCGTGATTCATCAGCCTCCCCAGCAAGTGGTCTCACTGGCGCCTTTTGAAATACTTGAACCTGGCAGAAGGGCTTCGAGGAGGTGAGTAACCATCTTTGCACAGGCAAAGAGCCCGGGGGAACTGTGCTTGCCGTCCAAGTGCTCGGCAGGACGTGGGGGACCCTCGGCTTGGGTGTAATCCTCCGCAGGGGTGGGGCCGCCATGCAAAGGGGGGGAAGTGCTGGGTAGGCAACACCATGCAGCACCACCATGCCAATGCCTGGATTATGCGTGTCCATTCCGGCAGCAACCCCAGCCCTTACCCGTCTGCCCCACTGACTACCAATAACCCCCACCGACTGCCAAGGCCTCTAGCCATGCGGCTGAAGGCTATTGCTGATACGGAATTGGCAATCGTAATCAAGAGATCACTTCACACAACCCAAGTGAATTCCATTGGATAGGCAGGCCATGTAGCATGTGGGAGTCAATGCCTCACATCCCAATCAGACCGTGACGCCTGGACACTGTGCCTGAACACTGCTGGAGGCAACACCACACACGCAGCAGCCAACATCCGATCACCTAAGGGGTGGGATACAGCTCCGGGGACATATCCATGGCCGGAGGGTGGGTGAGTGCCACAGGGATGGGGGGCTGATGCCTGGAGAGATGGGTCAAGGGTTCGGAGGTCAGGCCGCATTGCGGAAGAAAGTGACAGAGGCGTCATACTGCTTGTGGTCAAGGGTTTTTAATGTGTCACAGGTGTCCAACAATGCCTGACTCTCCCGATGGTGCCGCCCCACTCTACACACACCCAGCCCCCCCACCCCCTGCCTACCCCCACCCCCAGCCCTCAGTGATCCTCAAGGTGCTTAACCTTCCTTGCTCTACCGCTAGGTCTAGGTGTGTCCCACTGTGCCAGAGTGCCAGATTCGATTCCCGGCTTGGGTCTCTGTGCGGAGTCTGCACGTTCTCCCCGTGTCTGCGTGGGTTTCCTCTGGGTGCTCCGGTTTCCTCCTACAAGGTCCCGAAAGACGTGCTTTTGGTAATCTGGACATTCTGAACTCTCTCTCTGTGTACCCGAAGAGGCGCCGGAGTGTAGCGACTAGGGGCTTTTCACAGTAACTTCATTGCAGTGTTAATGTAAGCCTACCTGTGACACTAATAAATATTAGTATTTTTATTATTAGGATGCAGATCTGAGACGGAGGCTGCCAGCTGCTTACCACATCCAGTGGCCTTCGATGGCCCTGGCGGGTGTTCCTTGGAGGCTCTGGGGCCGGAGGGCCCCGGTGCACTTGTCATCGGCACATGCACAACCGTGTGCCGCCATATCCTGTGTGTTGACTTTGAGATGCAGCCTCATCAGAGGGGTGGAACTCGGGGGAACTGGTGGCCACCATCCCCCTCAATGGGAATGGTCCGGGTTGGCACCTCACACACCCCCGTCCTGGTTGGTGCCCATAGGGCCCTGGGGTTGACCTCGGGACAGAGGAGCAGTTGGTTCAAGCCCCGGCTGCCCTTGCTTTGTCTGGCTCTGCTCCGAGGTTTTCTCCTGGTGTCATGATATTTAGATCAGCATATCATGGTGCAATCACACACACACTGATGGACATGCAGTAGGACCAACCAACACACACACAACATCACAGCCAATCACCAAGAGAGCACACGCACTATAAAAACAGGGGACACTACAGTTCCCGCTCATTCCAGCACCAGCCAGCTCAGAGCACCGAGCTCAGAGCCTGCCCCTCAGACATTCACCATGTGCTGAGTGCCTCACCCAGATAGTGATAGGACAGGGTCCACAGATTAGCTGGTAATGCACGTACCCAAGTTAGCAATGTGCTGTTACAGTTGAGTAGTTAATAAAATTGAGTTACACCACCTCCAGCCGTGTTGGATCATTTGTACATCAGAACACCCAACACGACAGGATACCAGAAGTGGACGCAAACCAGCGCCTGTGAGACCTACCTGCAACGTATTAGCAATCCGCCGTCCTGCACCATGGAGAACATCAACCCGCCGCCGCCGCTCCGCATCGCTGGCAATCTCGGGGTCAATTGGAAACTGTTCAAGCAGCGCTTCCAGCTCTTCCTCGAGGCCACAGACAGGGACACCAGGAAGATTGCCCTTCTTGTCCCCACGGCAGGGCAACACGCCATCCACATCTTTAACTCCCTTACATTTGCAGATGGCGAGGACAAAACCAAATACAAGACGGTGCTCCTGAAGTTTGACGAAAACTTCAGCGTTGAAGTAAACGAGAGCTGCGAGAGGTGCCTGTTCCAGCAGCGCCTGCAGGGTAAGGATGAACCTTTCCAGTCTTACTTAACACACCTCCGCATCCTCGCGCAGTCCTGCGGCTATGGAACCACCTCTGACTCCATGATACGCGACCAGATAGTTTTCGGAGTCATGTCGGACACCCTCCGCCAGCAGCTCCTTCGGGTCAAGCAACTCACCCCGGCGACTGCCGTTGAGACCTGTGTCCTGCATGAGAATGCTACCAGCCGGTACTCACACATCCAGGCGGCCGAAACGGCGCGGCACGGGCCCCATGAGGCGGAGTGGGTCCAGACGATCGAGTACCTCAGGGACCGCGGCCTGGAGGAGGACGGCCATTTCGCGCGCTTTCTGAGGCCTCCAGCGCTTGTACGCGCCAAAAGAGGGAACGCAGACGCAGAGGAACGCGATGCGCAGGCGCGCACTACGCAAGACCACACCACGCATGCGCGGTGGTGCAACGAAGGCACTGACGTCACGACGTGCGGCAACTGTGGCTCCGCCGATTTAAAGCGGCAATGTCCGGCCAAAGCGCGACAATGCCTACGCTGTGGAAGGCTTGGCCACGATGCTGCCTGCTGTCGAGCAGCTCACCCTGCCAACTCGCAATAGTTTAACCAGCCTCGCAGAAACGTTCGGGCAATTCAACCCACGTTCACCGAGTCCGATCCCGACATCATACAGACCAGTGACACTGAGGACAGGGAGCCCTTCTGCGTTGCTGTCATCAACAAGAACAAGCTGTCCCCGAGTCGAACGCACCAGCCGCTGTCAGTGCACAACATTGACCCGGACGACGAGTGGTGTGCCACCCTGACGGTCAACCGATCCCAGATCAGATTCCGCCTGGACTCTGGTGCCTCCGCCATTCTCCTCGCATGGTCAGCATTCCAGACCCTGAAGGTTAAACCACCTATTCTGCCATCCAACTTTCAACTCATTGACTATAATGGCAACATCATCCCCGCCACGGGGTCGTGCCAGCTCGAAGTGACACACAACTCACGTAAAGCCATACTACCATTCAAAATCGTGGGCTCCTCAAAGGACTCTCTGCTCGGCGCACAGGCGTGCAAAATCCTCCACCTCGTTCAGCGAGTACACTCTCTCTCTCCAGAAGGCACGTCCGATTTCCCAGATGCAGACTTTAGGGCGCAGCTCAACTCAATCCTCACGCACAACCAGGATGTTTTCGAGGGCATGGGCACACTGCCCTACACGTACGAAATCCGGCTTAAACAGGATGCCACCCCGGTAGTTCACGCACCTCGCAGGGTCCCAGCACCCCTCAAGGACCGCCTCAAGCAGCAGCTGCATGACCTTCAGGACCAAGGAGTGCTTTCCCGGGTAACGGAGCCAACTGAATGGGTCAGCTCCATGGTGTGCGTCAAGAAGCCTTCCGGCGAGCTCCGGATCTGTATAGACCCGAAAAACTTAAATCACAACATAATGAGGGAACACTACCCCATACCCAAACATGAGGAGATCATGTGCGAGATGGCTCGGGCAAAAATATTCACCAAGCTTGATGCCTCAAAGGGCTTCTGGCAGATTCAATTGGATCAGTCCAGCAGGAAGCTGTGCACTTTCAACACCCCATTTGGCAGATACTGCTACAACAGGATGCCACATGGCATCATATCGGCCTCTGAAGTGTTCCATCGCATCATGGAACAGATGATGGAGGGCATCGAAGGGGTGCGCGTCTATGTAGACGACATCCCACACCGCAGGAGCACATCAGTCGTCTCCAGCGTCTTTAAACAGATACGGGACCAGGGCCTGCTTCTTAACCGAGCCAAATGCTCTTTTGGACAAACCGAGCTGAAGTTCCTGGGGGACCACATCTCCCGGTTGGGGGTGCGGCCGGATGCCGACAAGGTGGCAGCCATCATGGCTATGCAGAAGCCAACAGACAAGAAGGCAGTGCTACGCTTTCTCGGAACGGTCAACTTCCTGGGGAAGTTCATCCCTAACCTTGCTTCCCACACTACAGCTCTCCGGCACCTTGTCAGGAAGACAACTGAATTCCAGTGGCTTCCCACCCACCAGCGTGAATGGGAGGAGCTCAAGGTCAAGCTCACCACCGCCCCGGTACTGGCGTTTTTCGATCCTGCAAGGGAGACGAAAATCTCGACTGATGCCAGCCGTCCGGCATTGGGGCGGTCCTCCTGCAATGGGATGATGCCTCATCATGGGCCCCAGTCGCCTATGCATCACGGGCCATGACCCCCACAGAGCAGCGCTATGCACAGATTGAGAAGGAGTGCCTAGGCCTGTTGACTGGCGTTGACAAGTTGACAAACACTATGTGTTTGGCCTTCCCCAGTTCACTGTGGAGACTGACCATCGCCCGCTGGTTGGCATCATTCAAAAGGACCTCAATGATATGACCCCTCGCCTCCAGCGGATTCTGCTCAAACTCCGGAGGTACGACTTTCAACTTGTCTACACCCCGGGTAAGGACCTCATCATAGCAGACGCTCTGTCCAGGGCAGTCAACACGCCGTCCGACCCTGAGGGGTTCGTTTGCCAAGTCGACGCACATGTAGCCTTCACTTCTGCCAATCTGCCAGGCACTGATGCCCACCTGGCCCACATTCGCTGTGAGACTGCGGCTGACCCCCTTCTGCAACGTGTGATGCACCACATGACGGACGGACGGCTCAAGGGACAATGCCCACAGTTTTACAACATTCGGGACGACTTGGCAGTCGTGGATGGTGTCCTCCTGAAGCTGGACCACATTGTGATCCCACACAGCATGCACCGGCTTGTCTTAGAACAACTGCACGAAGGCCATCCCGGCGTTGAGAAGTGCCGGCGGAGAGCCCGAGAGGCTGTGTACTGACCGGCAATTGGCGAGGACATTGCTAACACTGTGCTCAATTGCCGCACTTGTCAGCGGTTCCAGCCGGCACAACCCCGTGAAACCCTTCAGCCCCATGAGTTGGTGACATCCCCCTGGTCGAAGGTGGGTGTGGGCCTGTTCCATGTGCTCGGCGGGGACTACATCATCATCATCTACTACTTTTCCAGCAATCCAGAGGTCACACGCCTGCACAACACCACGTCATCGGCTGTCATCCGAGCCAGCAAAGAGACCTTTGCTCGCCACGGCATTCCGCTCACCGTGATGTCAGACAATGGCCCCTGCTTTGCGAGTCAGGAATAGTCTTCCTTCGCCAGCTCATACAACTTCACACACGTGACATCCAGTCCTCTGCATCCTTAGTCGAATGGCAAAGCAGAAAAGGGCGTCCACATCGTCAAAAGGCTCCTCTGCAAGGCTGCTGATGCAGGATCTGACTTCTGCCTCGCCTTGTTGGCCTATCGCTCGGCCCCACTGTCCACGGGCTTATCGCCGGCCCAGCTGCTTATGGGTCGCACCGTCAGGACCACTGTGCCATCCATTCACGTCCCAGACCTCGACCATGCTCCGGTACTTCGGCGGATGCAGCAACAGCGTGAGCAACAAAAGGCGACACATAATGCTCGGGCAACTGATCTTCCTGCCCTGGCGCCTGGAGATAAAGTCCGCATACACATTCCGGAGGGCGGTTGGTCGGCAACCGCTGAGGTTCTCCGACAGATAGCTCCCCTCTCGTTCCTGGTTCGTCTGCCTGATGGCTCTATTCACCGCCGCAATCAGCGTGCCCTTCGTCTGGTTCCGCGCTCACTACGTGTTCCTGCACCGGTGCCACGCCCTCCTGTTGTCACTGTAATGGACTTTGTTGACCTTCCGGACACCCTGCATCCTCCTCACTCGACCGTGGCCCGGCCCGTTCCTCAGCCGGTGGATCCTGACCCACCCTTGAGGCGGTCAACCCGAATTCGTCGTCCACCTGAGAGACTTAATTTATGAACCTTTTCATATTGGACTCACTGACTTGTTCTGACACACTGTTTCAGACTTTTGCCATACTGTTTAAGATTTTATTATTGTTTGTTAATAATATTGGTTTCGTTCTTGGTGTAACATAGTTAGTTTCTGCACCTGGCACCTTCCTGTGTATATAGTATAACCACATGTACATATTGTTGTAAATATTGCACACACATGATTAGATGCACTCACTACACTTATTTATTTATTATCATGTAGGCACATATTCTTTGCGAAAAGGGGGGATGTCATGATAGTTAGATCAGCATATCATGGTGCAATCACACACACACACACTGATGGACATGCAGTAGGACCAACCAACACACACACAACATCACAGCCAATCACCAGTGAGAGCACACGCACTATAAAAACAGGGGACACTACAGTTCCCGCTCATTCCAGCAGCAGCCAGCTCAGAGCACCGAGCTCAGAGCCTGTCACTCAGATATTCACCATGTGCTGAGTGCCTCACCCAGATAGTAATAGGACAGGGTCCACAGATAAGCTGGCAATGCACGTATCCAAGTTAGCAGTGTGCTGTTACAGTTGAGTAGTTAATAAAATTGAGTTACACCATCTCCAGCCGTGTTGGATCGTTTGTACATCAGAACACCCAACACGACGCCTGGTAGATCGGAAAGTAGAGGTGAGGTCACAATCAGATCAGCCATGGAGGCTCGAAGGGCCAAATGGCCTTCTGTTACTAACTCGTATGTTCTTATGCAAATCAGAAACACCAAAGAAACTCATGTTTGTGGTAGTTGCTGGATCTTAAATTCCACCAACTAGTAACTCACAAGATGCCACTACTATGTCAAATCTCTGGTATGCAGTATCCATCTCTTTGTAATATATACAACTTCAGCCTTTTGGAAGGGAAAATAGATCAATTTGAATTGATTGTGTTGCTGAATTCAATAAATGCTCTGACCTCTGGAGCAGATAATTACAGGAATCTGCCATTAACGTGCAGCTGTTTCCAACAGCATGTTCAATTTTTCAACAGCACTAATAAAGTGAATTAGAGACACATTTTATTTATTTGCCGATGAGGGGTTAAACAGTATTAGCTTGAGTGACTGATACCATAATAAATCAAATTGTGCCAATTAAATTGCTGCCAGATTAGAACAATGTTATTGGAGGAATTTCATTTAGCTTTCAATAAAACATGCAGCACACTGTTAGATTAATTATAGGGACACTCCAGTTAAACATCCAAAGCCCCGATTCGCACATGCTGGTGTGAAATCAAAACCAATTATGTAGCCAAAACCTAATTTTTTGGGTTACTCGAATGTATTTTATACATTTTCCATTACCGCACCGCTATAATTGAATTTACATATAACCTTGTTACTTTGAATAACCAGAATGTTTTATTTGTTTTTCTTCCCCCATTCCCTCATGTTTTCTTCACTCATTCTCTGAGTTTCAATCCATAGAATCCCTACAGTGCAGAAGGAGGCCATTCGGCCCACCGAGTCAACACCAACCCTCTGAAAGTGTGCCCTACCTAGGCCCCACTCCACCACCCTATCCCCGGGACCCCACCTGACCTGCACATCTTTGGACTGTGGGAGGAAACCAGAGCACCCGGAGGAAACCCACAAAGGCACTGGGAGAGCCTGCAAACTCCACCCAAGGCTGGAATTGAACCTTGCGCTGTGAGGCAGAAGTGCTAATCACTGTCAAACCATGCCCGGATAAATAGTTAATAATTCCCACCTACAATATCCTGTGGCGTTGTCAGTGCACCTTCAGCACATGGGCAGTAATCCGCTGGAGCATTTGTAAGAATGTTACCAGAACTGAAAGGTAATAGCTACCAGGAAAGACTGAACAGGCTGGGACTTTTTTTTTCCACAAGGCTGAAGGGGTGACCTGATAAAAGTCTTTAAAACTATGAAGGGGTTTGATGGGGGTGTATGTGTTTATACTTGTGGAGGAAGCCAAAAACGAGACGGCATAGATACAAGTGAGTCACTAATCGATCCAAAAGAGAATTCAGGAGGAACTACACAGTGTTTAGAATGCGGAACCCTCTGTCATATGGAGTAGTTGAGACAAATAGCATAGATGCATTTAAGGAAAAGCTAGATAACTATTTGAAGGAAAAAGATTATTCTGTTATAATTAGATGAAGTAGGGTGGGAGCAAGCTCGTATGGAGCATAAAGAGACTAGTTGGGCCGAGTGGTCTGTCTCTACGCAGTAAATTCTATGTAGGGATCACCCGCCCTTAAGTGAACCAGCGTTTATATAGTGCTTTTCATGAGCAGTGGACAACTCCAAGCGTCTTACAACCAACAAAGTACTTTCTGAAGTGTAGCCATTGTTGTAATGTAGGGAACACAGCAATTAATTTGTGAACAGGAAACTCCTACAAACAGCAATGTGATAATGACCAGCTAATCGTTTTTTGTGATGTTAATTGAGGGATAAACATTGGCTGGAAGACTGGGGGATAACTGTTCTGCTTTCTGTCCACCATGGGATCTGTGGCATCCACCCTAGCACGCAGTTGGAATTGGTGTGGAACCCAGTTATTATGATTTTCTTTCCATTTTCTCAGGCCTCTAAAAATTCCATCTATTCTGTAGTTAAAAGCCTCAGAGCAGGCAGCACGGTAGAACAGTGGTTAGCACAGTTGCTTCACAACTCCAAGGTCCCAGGTTCGATTCCGGCTTGGGTCACTGTCTATGCGGAGTCTGCACGTTCTCCCCGTGTGTGCGAGGGTTTCCTCCGGGTGCTCCAGTTTCCTCCCACAGTCCAAAAATGTGCAGGTTAGGTGGATTGGACGTGATAAATTGCCCTCAGTGTCCAAAAAAGGTTTGGTGGGGTTACTGGGTTATGGGGATAGGGTGGAGGCATGGGCTTGAGTGGGGTGCTCCTTCCAGGGGCCGGTGCAGACTCGATGGGCCGAAAGGCCTCCTTCTGCGCGGTTAATTCTGTGATTCTGTGAATAGAATGGATGGCAGCTGAGAACTGGCGTGGGTACCACTGAAGCCCAACGGAAGGTTCTAGTGTCAATGTATCAGCAATTGCATGCTTAGGCAATTACATTGTTAAGCTAACTGCCTTATTAAGGACAAGTGATGATTATTGGCGCAACCTCCAAAAGAGTATAAGTGGACACAGCCAGAACAGTTGGGAATAGGGGAACCATAAAGAGTTTGCACCTCTACTGTCATGTATGTCGAATAAACTTGCTGAAGGTAAAATACAAGCTGCTGTATTATTCCTCCATCATATACCAGCACTGATGTTAACATGGTAGTAGAGGATGAACATTACACCTTAGTAGTTTGTTGCTGCAAACTAAGGTTTTTGTCTTCACCCCCGGAAGGAAAAGAAGTATACTGCTGTTGAAAAATTTAAGTTACAGGATGGCATAAAAAATATGCAAAATGTCAGACTTTGATTATCCACCAATTGTATCTCAGCGGTGCCGTATGAGCAATGGAAAACTTAAGTTGAGATGTGGACATGGGTTACATCATTACCCAAAAAGAAACAAGGCGTGGCTTTTTCATTACCAGCAAAGAGTAAAATTAGGAGACAAGCGTTTTCAGAGTGGAACGTAAATGAGTTGGATAATAAAGAGGAACTGGACCTTCTGTTACAGTTTGTGGATCAATTCGAGAGTTATTAGAAGCATATGTAGCGTGGGCAGCCTTTGATAAATTTAAGAAAACCGGCGATCAGTCCATGGAGGAATATATCATGGGCTTTGACAGATGGTATAAGAGACTGGAGAGATTTGAACTTGACACCCTGGATGGGTATTGACATTTATGCACACATTTCCCACATAGGTAGACTTTTAGTATTGGGGTCCCGTTCTGAAATTAAGACTTTCTTTCAGACCAAATGACTGCTGCCCTAAAAAGATTTCCAGGAAGACTGTCATTTCCAACTGCTTTCCTATCGAATGCAGGTAACTCTGCGATAAAGCAAAAGATGGAAGATTCAATGGTGGGCAAGTTTTGAGGTTGACAAAACGTCAGGCACAAATTCCAATTGAGATTGAGAAATGATTTATTGGTCTGAAGGTTGCCATACTTTTAATCAATTTCAGAGTCGAGACAAAAAGTTGGTCTGGGATGGTGCCCGTAGACGTTATAACCCGAGAAATGCACGGGGAATGGTCAATCGATGTTTCTGTGTGATTCCAAGTATCAAGATGCAATTCATTGCCCTTGGTGAACGAATCAATTTTTTAAAAAAATGATGCATGAAACAGAGAACTCCGAGGCTGAAAATGAAGAGGAGGACCGCCAAGTAGGAATTGTGTTGGTCACTGAGAGTTTGAATCCAGTGATAAGTATTTTGATGGCTGGTTCAGCAAACTGTTCAGCTTTAGATAAAGGTTGCACTTCCACAGTGTGTGGGAACGACTGGTTGAACTGCTTATTGGAGTCTCCTGACGAGGCAAATGCGCAAACGGTCAAGGAGTATTAAATCTCTATGTGCTCCAACACGCTAACGTCTTCCCTTGCAGGTTAGCGGAGATCAGCCTTTTCATCAGTACAAATGTTGTTTCTCTTGACATATCTCTATTGTTAAGCAGGCCTTTGATGAAGAAAGCGCAGATGGCATGAGACATGATAAATGACAGAGAAACCATGTTCAGGAAAACTGTAGATCTACATTTTACTAGTTTGGGTCATTATTGTCTGCCATTAAGGAAACTAGAAATTTCTCAAAGTATTTATGAAGTCTTGTTAACTTCTGAGAATAAAGGCGACATTGTGGCTCAGTGGTTAGCACAGCCGCCTACGGCGCTGAGGACCCGGGTTCAATCCCGGCCCCAGGTCACTATGTGGAGTCTGCACATTCTTCGTGCCTGCATGGGTTTCACCTCCACAACCCAAAGAGGTACATCTTAGATGGTTTGGCCAGACTAAAATTGCTCCTTAATTAGAAAACAAATAATTGGGCGCTCTAAATTTTTTTTTAAACTTCTGCGAATAAGAATCTGGTAGACAAAAAGAAGATCATTTGGAAGTTGCATAGACAGTTTGCACATTCGGTCCCACAAAAACTGAAGACTTTACTGCAAGATGCTAGAACACTTAATAAAGAATACAATGACCTTATTGAGCAAATCACAGCTCAGTGTGAAATTTGTATTAAATATTGGAAGAAGCCACCATGTTCGGTTGTCAGCTTGCCACTAGCCATGGAATTAACGATGCAGTGTCAATGGACTTAAAAATATGGGACAAAGATAGGGGTATTTTTCTGCTGCAGTTTATAGATATGGCAACCAGATTTAGCTTATCCACTGTAATACATGGTTAGGGCAAATGTTCCATTGTTGATAAGCGTGCGGAGAAATGTGTGGGAACAGGATTAGGAACACCAGGGAAATACTGACAGATAGTAGTGGGGAATTTGGCGGTGAGGAACTTCGAGACATGTGAAAATCTGAACATCAATTATGCACATTGCTGCTGGGAATCCATTCAGTAATATGCAAGAGAAAGTATGCAGCAGTAGATGACATGTTACATAAAATATTAGCTGATCAACCAGATTGTAAATTGAAAATGGCACTGGCATGGGCAATGACTGCAAAGAACTCTTTACAAAGAGTCTGTACCAATTGGTGTACAGCAGGAACCTGAAGTTGCCTTTGGACTTATTAGACGTTCTCCCTGCTCCAGAAGGGACTAGCATTGGCTCTACGTTCTCTGCTCACATGAATGCTTTGCATGCAAGCAGAAAGGCTCTCATTAAAGCTCAGATTTTAAAGAAAATTTGGTGAGATTTACAGTTCCGCACAAGGCCATCGGGAGTACAGTTTAGAAAGGATAACCTGGTATATTACAAAAGAGATGGATGGAAATGCCCTGGCAAAGTGATAGGCAGTGATAGAAAAGTAATGATTATACAACACAGTAATCAAACTGTTAGTGTTCATACTTCGAGGTTAATTGGCATTGACTATAACTTTACAGATTCTGAACAATACATAGAAAGTGATGAGGCGTCCGTGCACTTTGTATATGCACATAACAGGCAATTATAAGTAACCTACTGCGGCAAATAAAGAATTGATTAATGTTGAACAAAATACTGAAGTGCAGGATAAGGCTATTTGTTCAAAAGGACAACTATCCAAAGTAGGAACAAAGGTAACATACATGCCAGAAGGGGCCAGTGTGTGGAGGGATGCCACCATCATAGGAAGAGCAGAAAAGGCCACTGGTAAATATAAACATTGAGTAAATGTGCAGGATGAAGGTCAGGAGATCTATGGATTGGAAAAATGAGGTAAAAATGTGTAGGGCCAGAAAGCACAGTACAGGTTCTGGCAGTGAACCGGAAAGGGCTTGTGAGACCAGGAAAAGATCTCGGACTTGCAGACAGGACTCTGATCGCATGTGGGAAGGGTCAAGTCGCAGCAGTCCAGGAAGAGAGAAGGGGATGAGTAGAGTTTGTAGCTGACCAGAAAGAGAAACACAGAAGAACTAGGAACGTCACTAGAAGTAGATAGAAAAATTTTAGTAGCTGTCAATAAATTGATATATAAGCTGATAAAAGAGGTAAAACAAAAAGAACTGAAAATTTGGAGAGAATTTGGAGTATTATACTGAAATACCAGACAGAGGATAGTGCGACTTATGTCATGTGAGAGTACCTTTAAGAAATGGGTGTTTTTATCGAATAAATGTAATGGGTGTACCTTTAAGAAATAGGTGTTTATTACTGCAGTGATGCCAGAGAGTGGGTGGAGCTGGGTTGTCTGTCAGCTTTTTACTTAAAAGCTGACAGACTTAAAAGCAGAGGCTTTTTTGCTGCAGGGTGGGTTTGGTTTCATTTTAGCTTTGGAGAAGCTGCAATCACAGCAGGATGTGTGTCAATCCCTGCAAGCTTGTGAGTGTCTATTTGCTGATTTCAACATGGTAACTGTTCTCAGTAGTGAAGTTAAGCCTGATGTCTTTCTGTAAAAAGGTGTTTTTAAGTCTTATGGATGTTAAAAGGAAAGCTTAAAGGATTACTTAGTGTTGTGGTCTTTGGGGGTTGTATTTGAATGAATGGTTGCTAAGATGTTCACTGTATGTTTTAAAAAGGTTAACTTGAGTTCATAGAATAAACATTGTTTTGCTTTAAAAAATACTTTTCCATTTCTGCTGTACCACACCTGTAGAGTGGGTCGTGTGCTCCCTAAACACCAATCTATTAAACGTTGTGGATCAGATGAACTCCATGATACACTTTGGGGTTCTCTAAACCCTGGCCCATAACAAATTGGGGGCTCGAGGGGGATAAAAGTCTATCTATTGGATTGGCTTAGTGAACTTAGAGACAGTGAGGGGTGAGCATATTGTGGTTGCTTTTCAGGTGTGGGATTTTAGTTTCAGTGGGGAATGTGTTGTGGACATTGGCTCTTTCAGGGGCTCTGAAGTTTTTGGGGGTGGAGACGGTCACATGCAGTACCTTACAGACAGAGACTAAAAGCAGACAGTTAGATTTGGCAAAAAACATTACAGTTAAAATTACCCGACAAAATGCGAAAAGATGAGGTAATTATGGCGGTGGCTAAGCATTTAAAGTTGCTTAAGATACAGTCTGACTCATTAGAAATGACAAAGATCCAGTTGCAGATTAAGCAACTTGAACATGAAAAAGAATTAAAGCAGCTTGAATATGCAATGAGAGAAAAAGAAAGAGAAAAGGAGATACAGATTAGGGAAAAAGAAAAGGAGAGAGAAGAAAGAAACAAAGAAAGAGATAGAGCGGAAAAGGAAAGAGATAGAGAGGAAAGGGAAAAAGAAAGAGATTTTGAACTTCAGAAAATGGCTATGAAACATAGCAGTCAGTTAAAATTGGCAGACATAAAGGGAAACAAACAGTTGGAGGATAGTGGTGAGGATAGTGAGAAAGAACGCATAGTCGAATGCTTGGTAGGGATCTATTTAAATATGTCCAAGCATTGCCAAGGTTGGATGAGAAGGAGGTAGAAGCCTTTTTCATTTCATTTGAAAAGGTAGCTAAACAAATGAAATGGCCACAGGAGATGTGGGTATTACTGATTCAAACAAAGCTGGTAGGTAGAGCTAGTGAAGTGTTTGCATCACTACCGGAGGAGGTGTCTGGGACATATGAGGAGGTGAGAAAATCCATCTTCGGTGCATATGAACTAGTGCATGAAGCCTACAGACAAAGGTTTAGAAATTTAAGGAAGGAATATGGTCAAACATACATGGAGTTTGAAAGGCTCAAACAGAGTAATTTTGATAGGTGGATAAGGGCTTTGAAAATAGACCACACGTATGAAGCTCTCAGAGAAATTATACTTTTGGAGGTGTTTAAAAATTCAATTCCTGATGTAATGAGAACTCATGTGGAAGAGCAGAGGGTTAAAACTACAAGATTGGCAGCGGAAATGGCAGATGATTATGAATTAGTTCATAAATCAAAGCTTGGTTTCCGACATCAGTTTCAGGCTGTGAGGGATAGAAACTGGGGACATGAGAAATACTCAAGTGGTAAAGGTAAAGGTGATCTGATGGGAGATAATAAGGAGAGTGTACCTCAGATTAAAAAAGAAATCCAGGAAGGTGGAAGAGAAATTAAAAGTTTCAAATGTTTTCACTGAAATAAACTAGGCCATGTAAAGTCACAGTGTTGGTGGTTGAAGAAAAGCACTGGGAAGGCTGAAGTGGTAAAACAGGATAAGACAGTGGGGTTTGTTAAAGTGGTAAAGGAAAGCCCAAGTGAAGCGAGGGAGGTGCAAAAGATTGTAAAGCCTGATCAAAAGGTGATTGATAAGAAGGTGCCAGATCTCTTTAAACAATTTACTTGTGTGGGTAAAGTTTACTCATGTGTATCAGGAGGAACGGGTAAAGAAGTTGTTATGAGCCAGGGTTTAGCGAACCCCAAAGTGTATCATGGAGTTCACCTGACCCACAACGTTTAATAGGTTGTGGTATGGGGAGCACACGGCCCACTCCACAGGTGTGGTACAGCAGAAATGGAAAAGTATTTTATAAAGCAAAACAATGTTTATTCTATGAACTCAAGTTAACCTTTTTAAAATATACAGTGAACATTTTAGCAACCATTAATTCAAACACAACCCCCAAAGAATACAACACTAAGTAATCCTTTAAGTTTTCCTTTTAACATCCATACTACTCAAAAATAAAACCTTTATCAGAAGCATATCAGGTTAAAGTCACAACTGAAAATATTTATAATTCTGAATTCACCAAATGATCAAGAGATACTCTTTTCATGGCAGAGAGATCAACAGTACAGCTGCTCTGTCTGGCTTCAGCTCCCGCACTGAAAACAAAACTAAAACACACCCTGCAGCAAACAGCCTAAAACAAAAGTAAAATGCTGACAGACTGCCCAGCTCCACCCACTCTCTGACATCACTGCAGTAGTAAACACCCATTTCTTAAAGGTACTCTCACTACAGATATTTATATACACACCCATTTATAAACACCCATTTCTTAAAGGTACTCTTGCATGACAAAGTCACAATTTTAAGAGATATACAAAGAACAAACAAAGAACAAAGAAATGTACAGCACAGGAACAGGCCCTTCGGCCCTCCAAGCCCGTGCCGACCATGCTGCCCGACTAAACTACAATCTTCTACACTTCCTGGGTCCGTATCCTTCTATTCCCATCCTATTCATATATTTGTCAAGATGCCCCTTAAATGTCCCTATCGTCCCTGCTTCCACTACCTCCTCCGGTAGCGAGTTCCAGGCACCCACTACCCTCTGCGTAAAAAACTTGCCTCGTACATCTACTCTAAACCTTGCCCCTCTCACCTTAAACCTATGCCCCCTAGTAATTGACCCCTCTACCCTGGGGAAAAGCCTCTGACTATCCACTCTGTCTATGCCCCTCATAATTTTGTATACCTCTATCAGGTCGCCCCTCAACCTCCTTTGTTCCAGTGAGAACAAACCGAGTTTATTCAATCGCTCCTCATAGCTAATGCCCTCCGTACCAGGCAACATTCTGGTAAATCTCTTCTGCACCCTCTCTAAAGCCTCCACATCCTTCTGGTTGTGTGGCGACCAGAATTGAACACTATACCCCAAGTGTGGCATAACTACTGTTCTATACAGCTGCAACATGACTTGCCAATTCTTATACTCAATGCCCCGGCCAATGAAGGCAAGCATGCGTATGCCTTCTTGACTACCTTCTCCACCTGTGTTGTCCCTTTCAATGACCTGTGGACCTGTACTCCTAGATCTCTTTGACTTTCAATACTCTTGAGGGTTCTACCATTCACTGTATATTCTTTACCTGCATTAGACCTTCCAAAATGCATTACCTCACATTTGTCCGGATTAAACTCCATCTGCCATCTCTCCGCCCAAGTCTCCAGACAATCTAAATCCTGCTGTATCCTCCGACAGTCCTCATCGCTATCCGCAATTCCACCAACCTTTGTGTCGTCTGCAAACTTACTAATCAGACCAGTTACATTTTCCTCCAAATCATTTATATATACTACAAAGAGCAAAGGTCCCAGCACTGATCCCTGTGGAACACCACTGGTCACAGCCCTCCAATTAGAAAAGCATCCCTCCATTGCTACTCTCTGCCTTCTATGGCCTAGCCAGTTCTGTATCCACCTTGCCAGCTCACCCCTGATCCCGTGTGACTTCACCTTTTGTACTAGTCTACCATGAGGGACCTTGTCAAAGGCCTTACTGAAGTCCATATAGACAACATCTACTGCCCTACCTGCATCAATCATCTTAGTGACCTCCTTGAAAAACTCTATCAAGTTAGTGAGACACGACCTCCCCTTTACAAAACCGTGCTGCCTCTCACTAATACGTCCATTTGCTTCCAAATGGGAGTAGATCCTGTCTCGAAGAATTCTCTCCAGTAATTTCCCTACCACTGAAGTAAGGCTCACCGGCCTGTAGCTCCCGGGATTATCCTTGCTACCCTTCTTAAACAGAGGAACAACATTGGCTATTCTCCAGTCCTCCGGGACATCCCCTGAAGACAGCGAGGATCCAAAGATTTCTGTCAAGGCCTCAGCAATTTCCTCTCCAGCCTCCTTCAGTATTCTGGGGTAGATCCCATCAGGCCCTGGGGACTTATCTACCTTAATATTTTTTAAGACACCCAACACCTTGTCTTTTTGGATCTCAATGTGACCCAGGCTATCTACACACCCTTCTCCAGACTCAACATCTACCAATTTCTTCTCTTTGGTGAATACTGATGCAAAGTATTCATTTAGTACCTCGCCCATTTCCTCTGGCTCCACACATAGATTCCCTTGCCTATCCTTCAGTGGGCCAACCCTTTCCCTGGCTACCCTCTTGCTTTTTATGTACGTGTAAAAAGCCTTGGGATTTTCCTTAACCCTATTTGCCAATGACTTTTCGTGACCCCTTCTAGCCCTCCTGACTCCTTGCTTAAGTTCGTTCCTACTTTCCTTATATTCCACGCAGGCTTCGTCTGTTCCCAGCCTTTTAGCCCTGACAAATGCCTCCTTTTTCTTTTTGACGAGGCCTACAATATCTCTCGTCATCCAAGGTTCCTGAAAATTGCCGTATTTATCCTTCTTCCTCACAGGAACATGCCGGTCCTGAATTCCTTTCAACTGCCACTTGAAAGCCTCCCACATGTCAGATGTTGATTTGCCCTCAAACATCCGCCCCCAATCTATGTTCTTCAGTTCCCGCCTAATATTGTTATAATTAGCCTTCCCCCAATTTAGCACATTCATCCTAGGACCACTCTTATCCTTGTCCACCAGTACTTTAAAACTTACTGAATTGTGGTCACTGTTACTAAAATGCTCCCCTACTGAAACATCTACCACCTGGCCGGGCTCATTCCCCAATACCAGGTCCAGTACCGCCCCTTCCCTAGTTGGACTGTCTACATATTGTTTTAAGAAGCCCTCCTGGATGCTCCTTACAAACTCCGCCCCGTCTAAGCCCCTGGCACTAAGTGAGTCCCAGTCAATATTGGGGAAGTTGAAGTCTCCCATCACCACAACCCTGTTGTTTTTACTCTTTTCCAAAATCTGTCTACCTATCTGCTCCTCTATCTCCCGCTGGCTGTTGGGAGGCCTGTAGTAAACCCCCAACATTGTGACTGCACCCTTCTTATTCCTGATCTCTACCCATATAGCCTCACTGCCCTCTGAGGTGCCCTCCCACAGTACAGCTGTGATATTCTCCCGAACCAGTAGCGCAACTCCGCCTCCCCTTTTACATCCCCCTCTATCCCGCCTGAAACATCTAAATCCTGGAACGTTTAGCTGCCAATCCTGCCCTTCCCTCAACCAGGTCTCTGTAATGGCAACAACATCATAGTTCCAAGTACTAATCCAAGCTCTAAGTTCATCTGCCTTACCCGTAATACTTCTTGCATTAAAACATATGCACTTCAGGCCACCAGACCCGCTGTGTTCAGCAACTTCTCCCTGTCTGCTCTGCCTCAGAGCCACATTGTCCCTATTCCCTAGTTCTCCCTCAATGCTCTCACCTTCTGACCTATTGCTCCCGTGCCCACCCCCCTGCCACACTAGTTTAAACCCTCCCGTGTGACACTAGCAAACCTCGCGGCCAGGATATTTATGCCTCTCCGGTTTAGATGCATCCCGTCCTTCTTATACAGGTCACACCTGCCCCAGAAGAGCTCCCAGTGGTCCAGATAATGGAAACCCTCCCTCCAGACTCAACATCTACCAATTCCTTCTCTTTGGTGAATACTGATGCAAAGTATTCATTTAGTACCTCGCCCATTTCCTCTGGCTCCACACATAGATTCCCTTGCCTATCCTTCAGTGGGCCAACCCTTTCCCTGGCTACCCTCTTGCTTTTTATGTACGTGTAAAAAGCCTTGGGATTTTCCTTAACCCTATTTGCCAATGACTTTTCGTGACTTTTCGAGATATGGGAGCTAGTCAATCTTTAATGGTAAGAGATGAGGGGTTATGCAGTTTGGGAAGAATATTCCCAGAAAAGGTGGTAATATGTGGAATTCCGGGTGAGAGGAGTAATGTTCCATTATATAAGGTAAGGTTGGAAAGTCCAGTGAAGAGTAGTGAAGTGGTAGTAGGAGTAATAGAGAAACTATCTTGTCCAGGAATACAGTTTATCTTGGGTAATGATATAGCTGGATCGCAGGTGGGAGTGATGCTTACTGTGGTTGATAAGCCAGTGGAAAATCAGACAACTGAAGTGTTGAAGGACTAATATCCTGGGATTTTTCCGGATTGTGTAATAACAGCTGTTTTCGTTAGAGAGAAGAAGGTTAAGAGGTGACGTAATTGAGGCATACAAGGTGATCAGAGGATTGGATAGGGTGGACAGAGAGAACCTTTTTCCTCGGATGGTGATGTCTTGCACGAGGGGACATAGCTTTAAATTGAGGGGAGATAGATATAAGACAGATGTCAGAGGTAGGTTCTTTACTCAGAGAGTAGTAAGGGCGTGGAATGCCCTGCCTGCAACAGTAGTGGACTCGCCAACACTAAGGGCATTCAAATGGTCATTGGATAGACATATGGACGATAAGGGAATGGTGTAGATGGGCTTTAGAGTGGTTTCACAGGTCGACGCGACATCGAGGTCCGAAGGGCCTGTACTGCGCTGTAATGTTCTATGTTCTATGTTCTAAGGTCGCAAAGTCACAGTTAAGACAAGAGGAGAAATCCAAGAGTGAAGATGAAGTTGAAGTGCAATTATCAGAAACAATTTTTGATCGGATGGTTGAAAAAGAACAAGAATAGGTGGAGGATGAGGCAGATAGTTTTAGTTCAGGAAAATTGGCGGAGTTACAACAGAAAGATATAGAAATAAAATGGATGTATCAGAAAGCATATGCGGAAGAGGAATCTGAGTGTATACCAGAAAGTTATTACCGTAAAAGTGATGCCTTGATGAGAAAATGGAGGCCTTTATATATGTAGACGGATGAAAAGTGGGCAGAAGTTCATCAAGTAGTATTGCCGGTAGGGTATAGAATGGAGGTGTTGTGAGTAGCACATGAGGTACCAGTGGGGGGTCATTTGGGAATAAGGAAAGCTCAAGCTAAAATCCAAAAACATTTTTATTGGCCTGGACCACATAAAGATGTAGTTAAATTTTGTCAATCATGTCACACATGTCAAGTGACAGGGGAACCTCAAGCAGTGATAAAACCAGTGCCCTTAATACCCATTCCAGCATTTGAGGAACACTTTACAAGGGTCCTAATTGATTGCGTAGGACCGCTTCCGAAAACGAAAAGTGGGAATCAATATCTTTTGATGATAATGGATGTGTCTACTAGGTTTCCAGAGGCCATTCCAGTCTGTAATATTTCAGCTTTTGTGACTCCAGATGGTATATACCAATTCAAAGATATGCCATTTGGCATGAAAAACGCCCCAGCCACATTTAAACGGTTAACTAACAAAGCCATTTCAGGATTACCCAATGGAGCGGTATACATCGACGATCTGGTAATTTTAAGACAGACATGGAAAGAATAGTTAAAACATCTGATGGAGTTATTCGATCGACTTCAGGAGGCGGGTTTGGTGATAAACCTAGCCAAAAGTGGATTTGGAAAAGCCCAAGTCACTTTCCTTGGCCATACAATTGGACAGGGTCAAATGGTCATACGGGATGTGAAAGCAACAGTTATTGAGGAGTTTCCAATACCCTCGACACGAAGGGAAATAATGCAATTTCTTGGCATGAGTGGATTTGATCGAACATTTGTGAAAAGGTTTTGTAGCGTGGTGCTCCACAGATGGACTTGCTGAAGAAAAGTCAAAACTTTTTGTGGACAGCGGACTTTCAACGGGCATTTGACTGCCTGAAAACTGTGATAACCAATGCTCCTGTGTTGGAGAATTACCAGGGACTCTGATCAGATTGAACAAAGTAATCTGACTTTAAAGAGAAATGCCGAGGCGTAGAGAAATGGATGGATCATGCAGAGACCTTCTTGTTACAAGAGACTGTCAATCGAGAAAGATTCCAGCTGGAGGAAGAAGAACAAAAATGGACTATATTATTATACCTGTTTGCGTGTGTTGTTTTTTGAAATGAAGAAATATATTTACTGTGTGCATTTGGTAAAGGATAGTGAAAAGGTGAAAAATGAAACCATCTTGAAGTTGATGGTTTATTTATTTTTTCTTGGGGGGAGGAGTCATGTGAGAGTACCTTTAAGAAATGGGTGTTTTTATAGAAGAACTGTAATGAGTGTACCTTTAAACAATGGGTGTTTATTACTGCAGTGATGTCAGAGAGTGGGTGGAGCTATGCTGTCTGTCAGCTTTTTACTTTCGCTTTAGGCTTTTTGCTGCAGGGTGGGTTTGGTTTCATTTTAGTTTTGGAGAAACTGCAATCACAGCAGGATATGTGTGAATCCCTGCAAGCTTATGAGTGTCCATTTGCTGATTTCAACGTGGTAGCTGTTCTCAGTAGTGAAGTTAAGCCTGATGTCTTTCTGGAAAAAGATTTTTTAAAGTCTTATGGATGTTTTTTTTTTCATAGATTCATAGAATTTACAGTGCAGAAGGAGGCCATTCGGCTTAAAAGGAAAGCTTCAAGGATTACTTAGTGTTGTAATCTTTGGGGGTTGTATTTGAATTAATGGTTGCTAAGATGTTCACTGTATGTTTTAAAAAGGTTAACTTGAGTTCATAGAATAAACATTGTTTTGCTTAAAAAAATACTTTTCCATTTCTGCAGTACCACACCTGTAGAGTGGGCCATGTGCTCCCCGTACCACAATCTATTAAAAGTTGTGGGTCAGGTGAACTCCATGATACACTTTGGGGTTCTCTAAACCCTGGCCCATAACACTTGCCACACAGCTGGATATGTATTGCAAAGTTGCCCCCTGACAGCACATACAAGGATAAAGCTAGACTGATTGTTCAGGGTTTTGATGAAAGATTTGGGGACCAAGAGCTCAGAGTGGATTCCCTTACTGTAGGGAAAATAAGCTTGAAGATTGTTTTGACTATTTTGACAACATACTCCTGGGAGTGCAGATTGATAGACATAAAAGCAGCGTTTTTGCAGGGTGAGAAATTTCAAAGGGAAGTATTTTTGAAACTGCTTAAAGAAGCCTCCAATATATAAGGAACATTATGGAAATTAAACAAGTGCGTTCACAGATTGAATGATGCGTCAAGAGTATGGCATTTGTCCGTGAGGTCGGTCCTGTTGAAAACAGGTTGCTTCCAGTTAAAAGCAGACTTTGTGATGTTCTATTGGTACCACAAGGGGAGACTAGCAGGAATCTTTATCAAGCATGTGGGGAGGTTCTGTGGAATTTAATTAATGGGTGATCGATAAAATCAAGAAAGAATTCACGGTTGGAAGCCAGGCTTCAGGGGCCTTTAAATAAATAGATTTAAACATTAAGCAAAACAATTCAGGAGTGACATTGAACCAACAATACTCTCTAGAAAATGTTAGTCGCATCGCATTAAATCGAGTCAGACATTTACAAAAAGAGGAGCCAGTGACCAAGGAATAAACTGATCAATTGAGAAGTTTGATTGGACAGTTGAACTGGTTCTGCACTCAGACTAGACCTGATACCAGTTATGACATGTTGGAGATGAGTGCCACGATGAAGCATGCCACAATAGAGGACGTCTGAGAGAAAACAAAACATTAAAGAAACTGGTAAAAACTGAAAATGCTGGATAAATTCAGCAGATGTGGCCGCACCTGTGGAGGTAGAGGAGTGTACTTAACGTTTGACCCTTCTACAGAACTGTATACCTTAAACCTCAATTCTGTAAAGGGTCATATGGACCCGAAACGTTAACTCTGTTTCTCTCTCCACAGATGCTGCCAGACCTGCTGAGTTTATCCAGCAATTTCTGTCTTTATTTCATATTTCCAGCATCTGCAGTATTTTGCTTTTTTAAACGAAACTAAACTTTGTGAAATGCACACTGAAGTTTCCAGCCCTTGAGATGCCAATCTTTTGGATAGATATTTGATCAGGGTTCATCATATTTTTGGTAGGAAAGAATGATAAATGTTACCCTTTGGCTTGGAAAACCAACAAATCTAAACGGGTAGTGAAAAACACCTTAGCTGCAGAATCCAGGCGCTGATTGAAGCAATAGATATGGGGGTCTAATTATCCAGTGTACTGACAGAAATATTGTTCAAGGGGCAAGGTGAAAAAGGTTTGCCCATTGAGTGTTATGTTGACAAACGATCCCTGTGGGACAATGTCCATTCAGTGAAAAGTGTCACTGAGAAAAGGCTAAGAATAGACATAGCTTGCATCAAATAAATGTTAGAAAGAAGAGAGATCTCTAAGATGCAATGAGTTCACACAAGTTAACAATCATCAAACTGTTTTACAAAAAGAAATGCCTGCTCCAAGATATTGTTAAATGTATTGAAAGAGAGACATCTTGTGTTATAATAACTAAATGGAAAATTATTTTTTGCTTTGCAATTATATATATAATATATATATATAAAAATGGTAAAGGGAATGCAGGATCTATAATGTTGAAGATCATGTGTTTCTGTTTGTTTGGACTGAAAAAAAATGAGTTCTTGAATTTCTTTTTGTTTCTAAAAAGCTTTAATTTAAAAGAAAGCGAGGGGAATAAGAGTTCTTGAATTTCTTTTTGTTTGTAAAAAGCTTTAATTTAAATGAAAGAGAGGGGAATCTGCCAATGTATTAGAAAATGTCTGCCACATTTGGAATATTGCGTGCAGTTCTGGTCGCCACATTACCAGAAGGATGTGGATGCTTTAGAGAGGGTGCAGAGGAGATTCACCAGGATGTTGCCTGGTATGGAGGGTGCTAGCTATGAAGAAAGGTTGAGTAGATTATGATTGTTTTCGTTGGAAAGACAGAGTTTGAGGGGGGACCTGATTGAGGTCTACAAAATTATGAGAGGTATGGACAGAGTGGATAGCAACAAGCTTTTTCCAAGAGTGGGGGTGTCAATTACAAGGGGTCACGATTTCAAGGTGAGAGGGGGAAAGTTTAAGGGAGATGTGCGTGGAAGGTTTTTTACGCAGATTATGGTGGGTGCCTGGAATGCTTTGCCAGCGGAGGTGGTAGAGGTGGGCACGATTGCATAATTTAAGATGCATCTAGACAGATATATGAACAGGCGGGGAATAGAGGGAAGTAGATCCTTGGAAAATAGAAGGCAGGTTTAGATAAAGGATCTGGATCGGCACAGGCTGGGAGGTCCGAAGTGCCTGTTCCTGTGCTATAATTTTCTTTATTCTTGTTCTTTGTTTGTCAAGTAAAGGATAATCAGCGAAAACAGCGCCGGAAGAGAGAGCCGGGAGATTTAAAAAGCGCGGGAGGAGAGAGCCGGGACAGCGAAAACAGTGCGGGAGGAGAGAGCCGGGAGATTTAAAAAGCGCGGGAGGAGAGAGCCGTGACAGCAAAAACAGCGCCGGAGGAGAGAGCGGGGTGATTTCAAAAGCGCGGGAGGAGAGAGCCGGGACAGCGAAAACAGCGCTGGAGGAGAGAGCCGGGAGATTTAAAAAGCGCAGGAGGAGGGAGCCGGGACAGCGAAAACAGCGCCGGAGGAGAGAGCCGGGAGATATAAAAAGCGCGGGAGGAGAGAGCCGGGACAGCGAAAACAGCGCCGGAGGAGAAAGCCGGGTAATTTTAAAAGCGCGGGAAGGGAGAGTTAATAATAGGAGACGGGGAAATGGCTGAGGAGCTGAACAGGTTTTTGGGGTCAGTCTTCACAGTGGAGGACACAAATAACATGCCAGTGACTGATGGAAATAAAGATATGATAGGTGAGGACCTTGAGATGATTGTAATCACTAAGGAGGCAGTATTGGGAAAGCTAATGGGGCTAAAGGTAGACAAGTCTCCTGGCCCTGATGGGATGCATCCCAGAGTGTTAAAAGAGATGGCTAGGGAAATTGTAAACGCACTAGTGATAATTGATCAAAATTCACTAGACTCTGGGGTGGCCCCAGAGGATTGGAAAGTAGCAAACGTGACACCACTGTTTAAAAAAGGAGGTCGGCAGAAAGCGGGTAATTATAGGCCGGTGTGTTTAACTTCGGTTGTAGGGAAAATGCTGGAATCTATCATTGAGGAGGAAATAGCGGGGCACCTGGAGGGAAATTGTCCCATTGGGCAGACGCAGCATGGGTTCACAAAGGGTAGGTCGTGTCTGACTAATTTGGTAGAATTTTTTGAGGACGTTACCAGTGCAGTAGATAACGGGGAGCCAATGGATGTGGTATATCTGGATTTCCAGAAAGCTTTTGACAAGGTGCCACACAAAAGGTTGCTGCATAAACTAAAGATGCATGGCATTGAGGGTAAAGTGGTAGCATGGGCAGAGGATTGGTTAACTAACAGAAAGCAGAGAGTGGGGATAAATGGGTGTTTCTCTGGTTGGCAACCTGTAATTAGTGGGGTCCCTCAAGGATCAGTGTTGGGCCCGCAGTTGTTCACAATTTACATAGACGATTTGGAGTTGGGGACCAAGTGCAATGTGTCAAAGTTTGCAGACGACACTAAGATGAGTGGTAAAGCAAAAAGTGCAGAGGATACCGTAAATCTGCAGAAGGATTTGGATAGGTTAAGTGAATGGGCTAGGGTCTGGCAGATGGAATTCAATGTTGCCAAGTGTGAGGCTATCCATTTTGGGAGGAATAACAGCAGAATGGATTATTATTTAAATGGTAAGATGTTAAAACATGCTGCTGTGCAGAGGGACCTGGGTGTGCTGGTGCACGAGTCGCAAAAAGTTGGTGTGCAGGTGCAACAGGTGATTAAGAAGGCTAATCGAGTTTTGTCTTTCATTGCTAGAGGTGTGGAGATGCCGGCGTTGGACTGGGGTGAGCACAGTACGAAGTCTTACAACACCAGGTTAAAGTCCAACAGGTTTGTTTTGATGTCACTAGCTTTCGGAGCGCTGCTCCTTCCTCAGGTGAATGAAGAGGTATGTTCCAGAAACATATATATAGACAAATTCAAAGATGCCAAACAATGCTTGGAATGCGACCATTAGCAGGTGATTAAATCTTTACAGATCCAGAGATGGGGTAACCCCATTGCTAGAGGGATGGAGTTCAAGACTAGTGAGGTTATGCTGCAATTGTATAGGGTGTTGGTGAGGCCGCATCTGGAGTATTGTGTTCAGTTTTGGTCTCCTTACCTGAGAAAAGACATATTGGCACTGGAGGGAGTGCAGAGGAGATTCACTAGGTTGATCCCAGAGTTGAGGGGATTAGATTATGACGAGAGGTTGAGTAGACTGGGACTGTACTCATTGGAGTTTAGAAGGATGCTGGGGGGGGATCTTATTGAGAGATATAAAATTATGAAGGGAATAGATAGGATAGATGCGGGCAGGTTGTTTCCACTGGTCGGGGAAAGCAGAACTCGGGGGCATAGCCTCAAAATAAGGGGAGGTAGATTTAGGACGGAGTGTAGGAGGAACTTCTTCACCCAAAGGGTTGTGAATCTCTGGAATTCCTTGCCCAGTGAAGCAGTTGAGGCTCCTTCTTTAAACGTTTTTAAGAAAAAGATAGATGCCTTTCTAAAAAAAAAAAAAATTTTAATTTTAATTTTAATTGATTGACGCAATGTCAGTTAGAGGGGTGCAGTGCTCTGACTGTGAGATGTGGCAGGTCCGGGAGGCTTCCAGCGTCCAGGATGGCTTCATCTGCAGAAAGTGCACCCAACTGGAGCTCCTCACAGACCATATGGTTCGGTTGGAGCAGCAATTGGATGCACTTAGGAGCATGCAGGTGGAGGAAAGCGGCATAGATCGCAGTTATGTAAATGTGGTCACACCCAAGGTGCAGGCAGAGAACTGGGTGACTACCAGAAAGGGCAGGCAGTCAGTGCAGGAATCCCCTGTGGTCGTCCCCCTCTCGAACAGGTATACCCCTTTGGATACTGTCGGGGGGGATAGCCTATCAGGGGAAAACAGCAGCAGCCAGAGCAGTGGCACCACTGATGTTCAGAAGGGAGGGTCAAAGCGCAGAAGAGTAATAGTAATAGGGGACGCTATAGTCAGGGGCACAGATAGGCGCTTCTGGGGACGTGAAAGAGACTCCAGGATGGTATGTGGCCTCCCTGGTGCCAGGGTCCAGGATGTCTCCGAACGGGTAGAGGGCATCCTGAAGGGGGAGGGCAAACAGGCAGAGGTCGTTGTACATATTGGTACTAACGACATAGGCAGGAAGGGGCATGAGGTCCTGCAGCAGGAGTTCAGGGAGCGAGGCAGAAAGTTAAAAGACAGGACCTCGAGGGTTGTAATCTCGGGATTACTCCCTGTGCCATGTGCCAGTGAGGCTAGAAATAGGAAGATAGAGCAGCTAAACACGTGGCTAAACAGCTGGTGTAGGAGGGAGGGTTTCCATTATCTGGACCACTGGGAGCTCTTCCGGGGCAGGTATGACCTGTATAAGAAGGACGGGTTGCATCTAAACCGGAGAGGCATAAATATCCTGGCCACGAGGTTTGCTAGTGTCACACGGGAGGGTTTAAACTAGTATGGTAGGGGGGTGGGCACGGGAGCAATAGGTCAGAAGGTGAGAGCATTGAGGGAGAACTAGGGAATAGGGACAGTGTGGCTCTGAGGCAGAGCAGACAGGGAGAAGTTGCTGAACACAGCGGGTCTGGTGGCCTGAAGTGCATATGTTTTAATGCAAGAAGTATTACGGGTAAGGCAGATGAACTTAGAGCTTGGATTAGTACTTGGAACTATGATGTTGTTGCCATTACAGAGACCTGGTTGAGGGAAGGGCAGGATTGGCAGCTAAACGTTCCAGGATTTAGATGTTTCAGGCGGGATAGAGGGGGATGTAAAAGGGGAGACGGAGTTGCGCTACTGGTTCGGGAGAATATCACAGCTGTACTGCGGGAGGACACCTCAGAGGGCAGTGAGGCTATATGGGTAGAGATCAGGAATAAGAAGGGTGCAGTCACAATGTTGGGGGTTTACTACAGGCCTCCCAACAGCCAGCGGGAGATAGAGGAGCAGATAGGTAGACAGATTTTGGAAAAGAGTAAAACCAACAGGGTTGTGGTGATGGGAGACTTCAACTTCCCCAATATTGACTGGGACTCACTTAGTGCCAGGGGCTTAGACGGGGCGGAGTTTGTAAGGAGCATCCAGGAGGGCTTCTTAAAACAATATGTAGACAGTCCAACTAGGGAAGGGGCGGTACTGGACCTGGTATTGGGGAATGAGCCCGGCCAGGTGGTAGATGTTTCAGTAGGGGAGCATTTTGGTAACAGTGACCACAATTCAGTAAGTTTTAAAGTACTGGTGGACAAGGATAAGAGTGGTCCTAGGATGAATGTGCTAACTTGGGGGAAGGCTAATTATAACAATATTAGGCGGGAACTGAAGAACATAGATTGGGGGCGGATGTTTGAGGGCAAATCAACATCTGACATGTGGGAGGCTTTCAAGTGGCAGTTGAAAGGAATTCAGGACCGGCATGTTCCTGTGAGGAAGAAGGATATATACGGCAATTTTCGGGTACCTTGGATGACGAGAGATATTGTAGGCCTCGTCAAAAAGAAAAAGGAGGCATTTGTCAGGGCTAAAAGGCTGGGAACAGACGAAGCCTGCGTGGAATATAAGGAAAGTAGCAAGGAGTCAGGAGGGCTAGAAGGGGTCACGAAAAGTCATTGGCAAAAAGGGTTAAGGAAAATCCCAAGGCTTTTTACACGTACATAAAAAGCAAGAGGGTAGCCAGGGAAAGGGTTGGCCCACTGAAGGATAGGCAAGGGAATCTATGTGTGGAGCCAGAGGAAATGGGCGAGGTACTAAATGAATACTTTGCATCAGTATTCACCAAAGAGAAGAAATTGGTAGATGTTGAGTCTGGAGAAGGGTGTGTAGATAGCCTGGGTCACATTGAGATCCAAAAAGACAAGGTGTTGGGTGTCTTAAAAAATATTAAGGTAGATAAGTCCCCAGGGCCTGATGGGATCTACCCCAGAATACTGAAGGAGGCTGGAGAGGAAATTGCTGAGGCCTTGACAGAAATCTTTGGATCCTCGCTGTCTTCAGGGGATGTCCCGGAGGACTGGAGAATAGCCAATGTTGTTCCTCTGTTTAAGAAGGGTAGCAAGGATAATCCCGGGAACTACAGGCCGGTGAGCCTTAGTTCAGTGGTAGGGAAATTACTGGAGAGAATGCACCGGCTCTTGGAAAGAGCACCCTACCCAAACTCAACACCTTCACCCAACACCAAGGTCAATTTGGACATTAAGGGCAATTTATCATTGGCCAATTCACCTAACCTGCACATCTTTGGATTGTGGGAGGAAACCGGAGCACCCGGAGGAAACCCACGCAGACACGGGGAGGACGTGCAGACTCCGCACAGTCAGTGATCCAAGCCGGAATCGAACCTGGGACCCAGGAGCTGTGAAGCAATTGTGCTATCCACAATGCTACCGTGCTGCCCTTGAGAACAAATAAAGCTACACTATATCATTTAACCGTAATCCATGTACCTATCCAATAGCTGCTTGAAGGTCCCTAATGTTTCCGACTCAACTACTTCCACAGGCAGTGCATTCCATGCCCCCACTACTCTCTGGGTAAAGAACCTACCTCTGATATCCCTCCTATATCTTCCACCTTTCACCTTAAATTTATGTCCCCTTGTAATGGTTTGTTCCACCCGGGGAAAAAGTCTCTGACTGTCTACTCTATCTATTCCCCTGATCATCTTATAAACCTCTATCAAGTCGCCCCTCATCCTTCTCCGTTCTAATGAGAAAAGGCCTAGCACCCTCAACCTTTCCTCGTAAGACCTACTCTCCATTCCAGGCAACATCCTGGTAAATCTTCTTTGCACCTTTTCCAAAGCTTCCACATCCTTCCTAAAATGAGGCGACCAGAACTGTACACAGTACTCCAAATGTGGCCTTACCAAAGTTTTGTACAGCTGCATCATCACCTCACAGCTCTTAAATTCAATCCCTCTGTTAATGAACGCGAGCACACCATAGGCCTTCTTCACAGCTCTATCCACTTGAGTGGCAACTTTCAAAGATGTATGAACATAGACCCCAAGATCTCTCTGCTCCTCCACATTGCCAAGAACTCTACCGTTAACCCTGTATTCCGCATTCATATTTGTCCTTCCAAAATGGACAACCTCACACTTTTCAGGGTTAAACTCCATCTGCCACTTCTCAGCCCAGCTCTGCATCCTATCTATGTCTCTTTGCAGCCGACAACAGCCCTCCTTACTATCCACAACTCCACCAATCTTCGTATCATCTGCAAATTTACTGACCCACCCTTCAACTCCCTCATCCAAGTCATTAATGAAAATCACAAACAGCAGAGGACCCAGAACTGATCCCTGCGGTACGCCACTGGTAACTGGGATCCAGGCTGAATATTTGCCATCCACCACCACTCTCTGACTTCTATCGGTTAGCCAGTTCGTTATCCAACTGGCCAAATTTCCCACTATCCCATGCCTCCTTACTTTCTGCATAAGCCTACCATGGGGAACTTTATCAAATGCCTTACTAAAATCCATGTACACTACATCCACTGCTTTACCTTCATCCACATGCTTGGTCACCTCCTCAAAGAATTCAATAAGATTTGTAAGGCAAGACCTACCCCTCACAAATCCGTGCTGACTATCCCTAATCAAGCAGTGTCTTTCCAGATGCTCAGAAATCCTATCCTTCAGTACCCTTTCCATTACTTTGCCTACCACCGAAGTAAGACTAACTGGCCTGTAATTCCCAGGGTTATCCCTAGTCCCTTTTTTGAACAGGGGCACGACATTCGCCACTCTCCAATCCCCTGGTACCACCCCTGTTGACAGTGAGGACGAAAAGATCATTGCCAACGGCTCTGCAATTTCATCTCTTGCTTCCCATAGAATCCTTGGATATATCCCGTCAGGCCCGGGGGACTTGTCTATCCTCAAGTTTTTCAAAATGCCCAACATATCTTCCTTCCTAACAAGTATTTCCTCGAGCTTACCAATCTGTTTCACACTGTCCTCTCCAACAATATCGCCCCTCTCATTTGTAAATACAGAAGAAAAGTACTCGTTCAAGACCTCTCCTATCTCTTCAGACTCAATACACAATCTCCCGCTACTGTCCTTGATCGGACCTACCCTCGCTCTAGTCATTCTCATATTTCTCACATATGTGTAAAAGGCCTTGGGGTTTTCCTTGATCCTACCCGCCAAAGATTGTTCATGCCCTCTCTTAGCTCTCCTAATCCCTTTCTTCAGTTCCCTCCTGGCTATCTTGTATCCCTCCAATGCCCTGTCTGAACCTTGTTTCCTCAGCCTTACATAAGTCACCTTTTTCCTCTTAACAAGACATTCAACCTCTCTTGTCAACCATGGTTCCCTCACTCGACAATCTCTTCCCTGCCTGACAGGGACATACATATCAAGGACACGTAGCACCTGTTCCTTGAACAAGTTCCACATTTCATTTGTGTCCTTCCCTGCCAGCCTATGTTCCCAACTTATGCACTTCAATTCTTGTCTGACAACATCGTATTTACCCTTCCCCCAATTGTAAACCTTGCCCTGTTGCACGTACCTATCCCTCTCCATTACTAAAGTGAAAGTCACAGAATTGTGGTCACTATCTCCAAAATGCTCCCCCACTAACAAATCTATCACTTGCCCTGGCTCATTACCCAGTACTAAATCCAATATTGCCCCTCCTCTGGTCGGACAATCTACATACTGCGTTAGAAAAGCTTCCTGGACACACTGCACAAACACCACCCCATCCAAACTATTTGATCTCAAGAATTTCCACTCAATATTTGGGAAGTTAAAGTCGCCCATGACTACTACCCTATGACTTCTGCACCTTTCCAAAATCTGTTTCCCAATCTGTTCCTCCACATCTCTGCTACTATTGGGGGGCCTATAGAAAACTCCTAACAAGGTGACTGCTCCTTTCCTATTTCTGACTTCAACCCATACTACCTCAGTAGGTTGATACTCCTCGAACTGCCTTTCTGCAGCTGTTATACTATCTCTAATTAATAATGCCACCCCCCCACCTCTTTTACCACCCTCCCTAATCTTATTGAAACATCTATAACCAGGGACCTCCAACAACCATTTCTGCCCCTCTTCTATCCAAGTTTCCGTGATGGCCACCACATCGTAGTCCCAAGTACCGATCCATGCCTTAAGTTCACCCACCTTATTCCTGATGCTTCTTGCGTTGAAGTATACACACTTCAACCCCTCTCCGTGCCTGCAAGTACTCTCCTTTGTCAGTGTTCCCTTCCCCACTGCCTCATTACACGCTTTGGCGTCCTGAATATCGGCTACCTTAGTTGCTGGACTACAAATCCGGTTCCCATTCCCCTGCCAAATTAGTTTAAACCCTCCCGAAGAGTACTAGAAAACCTCCCTCCCAGGATATTGGTGCCCCTCTGGTTCAGATGCAACCCGTCCTGCTTGTACAGGTCCCACCTTCCCCAGAATGCGCTCCAATTATCCAAATACCTGAAGCCCTCCCTCCTACACCATTCCTGCAGCCACGTGTTCAACTGCACTCTTTCCCTATTCCTAGCCTCGCTATCACGTGGCACCGGCAACAAACCAGAGATGACAACTCTGTCTGTCCTGGCTTTTAACTTCCAGCCTAACTCCCTAAACTTGTTTATTACCTCCACACCCCTTTTCCTACCTATGTCGTTGGTACCAATGTGCACCACGACTTCTGGCTGCTCACCCTCCCCCTTAAGGATCCTGAAGACACGATCCGAGACATCCCTGGCCCTGGCACCCGGGAGGCAACATACCTTCCGGGAGTCTCGCTCGCGACCACAGAATCTCCTATCTATTCCCCTAACCATTGAATCTCCTACAACTATTGCTTTACTATTCTCCCCCCTTCCCTTCTGAGCCCCAGAGCCAGACTCAGTGCCAGAGACCTGGCCGCTAGGGCCTTCCCCCGGTAGGTCATCCCCCCCAACAGCATCCAAAATGGTATACTTGTTTTGAAGGGGAACGGCCACGAGGGATCCCTGCACTTTCTGCCTGTTTGTTTTTTTCCCCCTGACTGTAACCCAGCTATTCTTGTCCTGTACCTTGGGTGTGGTTACCTCCTTGTAACTCTTCTCAATCACCCCCTCTGCCTCCCGGATGATCCGAAGTTCATCCTTCTGCACTGTAAATTCAATGATAATCTATGATTAATCTAGGACAAAGGTTCGGCACAACATCGTGGGCCGAAGGGCCTGTTCTGTGCTGTATTTTCTATGTTCTATGTTCTATGTTCTTCGAGACAGGATCTACTCCCATTTGGAAGCAAATGGACGTATTAGTGAGAGGCAGCACGGTTTTGTGAATCATAGAATCATAGAATTTACAGTGCAGAAGGAGGCCATTCGGCCCATCGAGTCTGCACCGGCTCTTGGAAAGAGCACCCTACCCAAGGTCCACATGTCCACCCTATCCCTATAACCCAGTAACCCCACCCAACACTAAGGGCAATTTTGGACACTATGGTCAATTTAGTATGGCCAACCCTAACCTGCACATCTTTGGACTGTGGGAGGAAGGTCGTGTCTCACTAACTTGATAGAGTTTTTCGAGGAGGTCACTAAGATGATTGATGCAGGTAGGGCAGTGGATGTTGTCTATATGGACTTCAGTAAGGCCTTTGACAAGGTCCCTCATGGTAGACTAGTACAAAAGGTGAAGTCACACGGGATCAGGGGTGAGCTGGCAAGGTGGATACAGAACTGGCTAGGCCATAGAAGGCAGAGAGTAGCAATGGAAGGATGCTTTTCTAATTGGAGGGCTGTAACCAGTGGTGTTCCACAGGGATCAGTGCTGGGACCTTTGCTCTTTGTAGTATATATAAATGATTTGGAGGAAAATGTAACTGGTCTGATTAGTAAGTTTGCAGACGACACAAAGGTTGGTGGAATTGCGGCTAGCGATGAGGACTGTCGGAGGATACAGCAGGATTTAGATTGTTTGGAGACTTGGGCGGAGAGATGGCAGATGGAGTTTAATCCGGACAAATGTGAGGTAATGCATTTTGGAAGGTCTAATGCAGGTAGGGAATATACAGTGAATGGTAGAACCTTCAAGAGTATTGAAAGTCAAAGAGATCTAGGAGTACAGGTCCACAGGTCATTGAAAGGGGCAACACAGGTGGAGAAGGTTGTCAAGAAGGCATACGGCATGCTTGCCTTCATTGGCCGGGGCATTGAGTATAAGAATTGGCAAGTCATGTTGCAGCTGTATAGAACCTTAGTTAGGCCACACTTGGAGTATAGTGTTCAATTCTGGTCGCCACACAACCAGAAGGATGTGGAGGCTTTAGAGAGGGTGCAGAAGAGATTTACCAGAATGTTGCCTGGTATGGAGGGCATTAGCTATGAGGAGCGGTTGAATAAACTCGGTTTGTTCTCACTGGAACGAAGGAGGTTGAGGGGAGACCTGATAGAGGTCTACAAAATTATGTGGGGCATAGACAGAGTGGATAGTCAGAGGCTTTTCCCCAGGGTAGAGGAATCAATTACTAGGGGGCTTAGGTTTAAGGTGAGAGGGGCAAGGTTTAGAGTAGATGTACGAGGCAAGTTTTTTACGCAGAGGGTAGTGGGTGCCTGAAACTCGCTACCGGAGGAGGTGGTGGAAGCAGGGACGATAGTAACATTTAAGGGGCATCTTGACAAATACATGAATAGGATGGGAATAGAGGGATACGGACCCAGGAAGTGTAGAAGATTGTAGTTTAGTCGGGCAGCATGGTCGGGCTTGGAGGGCCGAAGGGCCTGTTCCTGTGCTGTACATTTCTTTGTTCTTTGTTCTTTGTAAAGAATAAAGGGATTCGGGGATATGGTGTACGGGCCGGAGAGTGGAGCTGAGTCCACAAAGATCAGCCATGATCTCATTAAATGGCGGAGCAGGCTCGAGGGGCCAGATGGCCTACTCCTGTTCCTAGTTCTTATGTTCTCATGTTCTTATAATTCTTGGCTCAACCTCCAAAAGAGTATAAATTAATACAGCTGGAACAGTTGGAGTAGGGGAACCATAAGGAGTTTGTACCTCTACTGAGCTGTACATAGAATAAACTTGTTGAAGGTAAAATGTATTATTCCTCCATCATATACCAGCACTGATGCTAACACCTAAAATCTTCCAAGAGAAAGCTCACCTACATGGTATCTCAGCAAAAACTGTTTGAGATACCATATAAAACACACCCCTTGGATTTTCAGAATCTATATTATCATTTATTTAAAGAATTCTGCAAGATCATTCAAACGCAACCTACATTTTTAAATCTCTGCTGGCCGGTTGGGGTCACTCATATTTTCACAAGCACTTAATAATTTAGCCCCTGTCATCTCTTGGTCTGAGAAATTGCAGTGGCACAGAGCCATTGAAAATTAAATAGAGTGGGTGTTCTGCCCACCTATATAGTCATGTTGTAGGTCCATACAAACCCTGGGGACAAGGTTTTTTAAATATTAGGGATGGGCACCAACACTGTTATCAATTGTACTGAGGTGTCTGCCTCACAGACCCAGCAAGTTATTGAAGTAGCAGGTTGTTGCTCCACTGGGGGAGGGATACAGACTGCTAAGACTGCAGCCTAATGAGTACTTCCTCACTGCTCTCTCACTGGTGGGATCCATATGCAATTGATCCCATTTCCATTGTAGGACTGACATATAGACCCTGCACGATGAGGACATGCGGACATATTTCTTTTGGCTGTAATGGAAGCATAAGCAGCAAGATTTATGGGGGAATGCCCTCCCACTCTCACCCCACACCAACATGTTTCTTCAATCCCCACTCAAATGGATGCCATTAATTGAAGAATAGCAGGGAATTTCCCCTAGGCATCCCGCCAATATTTACCCCTTAACCAGCATTCTAAGAAAATGTTCTTTATCACATTACCGTTTGTGGTACCTTGCTGTGCTCAAACTGGCTGCCATTTTAACTACTCCTCCAGGGAGCGTGGCAGGCGAGGAGGTTGACTTGACAGTAGAGCTGTCACAGTGCAACATAGGTGCCTTAAGATAAGCTCATGGAAGACAAGCCTCCTGTGACACAGAAATGCACTCGGCTGTAAAGCACTTTATAACATCCAAAGGTTCTGAGAGGTGCTATATAAATGCAAGTTTTCTTTCTTTTTTTCAGTGAGTGAAAGACGGGTGGCTTTATGTGCTCCGAGACGCATTATTTCACTTCCAGCTACTGGTAGCTCACGATAATAATGTTGTGCTAACAATTTAAAAATGCGAATTGATTGCAAAAGCTGTCACAGAAAGCTCAGATTTTTAACTCTCTCACATTCACAGTGTCTTAATACCTATCATTCATCAGCCTCAAGAGGCTTTCGTCTGGGCTTTAAAGGTAAAGCAAACGACAAGAATTATTCAATTGAAACTGTAAGGTTAAGCAAGCAATCATAACTTATCAAACCACAACAAATTAGCTGAAAGTGAGACATCTTATCCTACCCACAAACTTCCTTGTCTTATCCTTTAATTTGAACAATTACCTGCTTTAAATGATTTTTTAAAAGCCTGTAATTATAATACAGATCATTCACTTTAAACTGATTCAGCAGTGTGTCATTTGTCACACACTGAGCTGGTGCATGTTCTCGAAAGGATCACAATATTCAGTTGGATGAATGCTAACTGAAAGTACCATATGTTAAAGCCTGGTGACTTCAAACAGCAGATTCAAACTTGAATGCATTTGTAGGCTAATGGATGGCTAGAATTAGTTTGTAAATTAGTTTTTTCTTGTTTTTGTGTTTTGTTTTTGGCAGCCTCACACATATTGGCTCAAATCTGTGTCATTTGTTCTGAATGTGTATCAGGTCTAAATGTTATTAAGCAAGGACAAAGCCGTCAGGTAGCCCCCCGCGGCTTTAGCAGTTTGGGATGCTGGGCTCCCACTGGGACTAACAAGGCATCCTGCTATGGAACCATCCAAGGTCAATGCTGGGTTTGTAGGCATCTGCAGACAGCACAAGCCCTGTTCCACCCTAGTGGTCATTGTTACCTTCCACTGACCAGCTGCTGGTGATCGCTAGGTCAAAACAAAACGGGTATAGAGGCTCCATTCACCCAAGATTAAATGCCTGAAATGAGCCACACCTTTGAACAATTGCATCCTACAAGAGGAACAGCATTCAATGGCTGTGGGGCCCCACTGATCAATGCTTAAGAAAGGTGCAGTCTACAAAGCAGCTTCACACCCTCAGACCTTATACGACTGTTCAACTGCTCACACTACCAAATCCAATATTTCCTTCTGTCTGACACACACATTAGTCTGCGCAGAGAAAATTGTCAAGTCCCAGGACAGGCAGCCTTTCACTGGCATAAACCACGATCTGTTTACATTTGCACAGAATATCTTGTACCAAGACAGTTCAAACCTAGATATTATTTCATGCCCCTGTCCCTTTCCTTCTCGGAATTTTTAATGGATCTCACAGGTTAAAGACTTTATCAAGATGATTTCTTCCAGTCCAATTTTAAATCCAAGTAGAGGTTCGGAATGTCTGCTCAGTAACTTAATTCTGAAGCAGTTTTTGCATAAAACACAATGGATTGCACAAGGCAAGCATCTAACAAATAGCAACATTTTCATGTTGCTATAGTGAATGGGGATATTCAAACGTATTTGTGAGACCTCTTTCAAGATAATTTCATACGGGAACACTTTGATATTTCACAAGAACTCAGGTTCAATTTAAACAATTGAACAGTTCCCTCTTCGAACAAGTAAGTTAATTAGTAAATAGATAAATAGAAGTAGGCAACAGCTTATTGGGCTGTTGTTAATGTGTGGTATAGACACCTAGATTTTTAGAATTATCTTGCTTCTACCCATGCATGAGTTCTTAATAGGCTCAGACACATCAATGTTGAAAAAGCAAATGTGAAAGCTGTTCTCGTTGATAATCATTTTAATGATGATTGCAGTAGATTTCATGTATGAATACAGAACCTGAAATTGACTAAGGCACTCCGATGACACCCGGTGTACCACCATATTTTGATTTCTAGCTTAAACAGGCTAAAGCATTTATTATAATAATAGACACATTTCTTACTGTAACATTCCCCTCTCACTTCTGGCCTTAGATGACTGTGTGGAGTTTGCACATTCCTCACGTATCTGTGTGGATTTCCTGTGGGTGCTCCAGTTATCTCCCACAGTGCAAAAATATGCAGGTTAGGTGGATCGGCTATGATAAATTGATCCTTAGTGCCCACGGGTTCGGTGGGGTTATGGAAATAGGACATTGGACCTAGGTGGGGTTGTCTTTCAAAGTGTCGGTGCAGGCTCGATGGGCCAAATGGCCTCCTACTGCACTGTAGGGTTTCTATGATTCTATGGATTCTGGGTTCAACACAACTCTGAAGATTGTGGAGAAAATCAATATCTTTAGGAAAGAACAAATGGATGAAGAAGGCCAGTTTTATTTTTGCAAGGCCCTGCTTATATGAAAATGAAGTATTTGGCAAATCATTTTTGTTTCTTTATGGTGACTGAACTAGCTTGCAAATGCAACAGAAGGGATAAAATCTACACGTTTCTCTTTTCCCACTAAGGCAGAATTCACTGCATACTTCTGTATAAAAACAGTGTTTATTCCTTCAATAATCTAAGCCCAGAACTATACGAGATAAAATGTGAATTTAATGTGTGGGATTTAAATGTGATGAATTTAGAGGGCTATGGAGAAAGGGTTGCAGAATGGGACTGGCAAGGTAGCTCTTTCAGGACCCCATGCAGACACGATGGACCGAATGGCCTCCTTCTGTGCTGTAAAATTCTATGATTCTATATTGCAGACCTTGACAAATTATAACATAAGGGAAGTGTGCTTCAACTCAGAATTCTTTCTTTAAGTTTACAGCTTTGTTTATTTAGGCTTGAGAACGTACATGAAACTTTTCACATAACACATTATATGTGACAAAGTGATGCCCAGGAAAGCTCTCCCCAAATCCAATTGATGAAATGCATTGAGTGTATTCTTTAATGTCCATGTGAAACGTCACTCACCATCACACCACATCCATTTTAAGAAACGTTTTATTAGAATTAACCGTATTGGAATTACAATTTAGATATCAAAGTTATTGATAGGGAAAAGGTAAGATCTCGTATATACATCTAGATATAAAGGCTCAATTTTATAACAAAACCTACAGCCACATCCCAGCTTCATCTGTGATGTAGCAGATTAGCCAAGTCCTTCACAAATTGTTAAGAAAGGGGAAAAAATCTGTTGTCAGATTTGGGTGTTTATCAGCTACGTTCCAGACACTTGACCTGATGTTATGGACACCTAATCCGCTGATCTGCATGCTGGGAGCCTTGTGAGGCTCAGTCTCCAAACACACATGAAATTGGCTGTCGCACTTGTGCTAATACACAGAGGCCTCAGCACATTGTCTGCACCAAATGCAATTCCACTCACAAAACTGGTGGCGAATATGAAATGCGAGGCTGGATTTTCTGAATCGTCCAACTAATGAAACAGTCTGTGGCCATTATACTAGCTTCGCACTGAGAGGCTTTACAGCTCTCCTACCACAGAGCTTGTAAAGGTTAAAGTTGTTGAAATGGAGGCCACAAAAGAATAAATAGTTTGATGTTGTCAGCTAAGACTGTACAAACTGATTGGCACACAAACAGTTACAGCATGTGGCCTCTTGTGGTTTCAAATCCAGGTTATTTAAGTCCACCGATTTGTAACTACAAATAGTCGTAGCCTGAAGATGTTTGCAAGTGAATGCAAACCAAATGAAAAAGGGAGGGAGGAGAAAGATAGTTCTCCTCGGATTCAGTTAACTACAATGTACCAAGGTAACAAGTTACCTACATTGGTGCTTTGTCCAGCAAAATAATTAATCACATGCATTACTTTGCATTACTTAGTTCCTAAGATCGCAAGTTGCCATTTCTCCAAACTTGTTATCGTCAACTTGTGGACGATTTCTGCTCTGCCAGACTCATGGCTTACCCTATGTGAGTGGCTGCTTTGTCTTAATAAACAATCAGATACATCATTTTTTTGCCTCGGGGAGACCAGGAAGTCTTTTGAGAAAATTGTATACAATCGCTGTCAAGGAAGGATTTCTCTACCATGACAAATATACCAGTTAGAGTTTCAAATATTCTTAAAACCTGTGCTCAATCCTTTTTTTTTCCCCTTGTGCTGCTTTACTGTAAGCATGTGCACTTGTAACTGGGACATTTTCTAAAGAACCAGAATCTCATTTTCTTTCCATCCAAAGCCCACGGAGATTTGCAAATAATGCCAAGGGTGAGGAATTGGTCGAAAGGAGGACTAGAACGGGGAGAAAAAACAATATTATCACGGTGAAGTTCAGGAAAATCGCTCATAGGAAATCCATCGGTAAAGGATCAGATTTCTACCAGTGAAGAACAAGACAGTTCAAGACAGAACAGGAAAAGATACTTGTTACTGCCCATGAACATATTGTATTTCTGTTCTGAAAGTTATTGTTTGAGTCGGAGACGTTTTACCCTTTTCCATTCATACTAATTACACAATTGTAATTCAGTATGCATCCATGACGTTCATTTGAAAGACCTGGAACATGTCTTAGTTACTCTAATCATTCTTTTGTGTGAGGCTGTGACTCCTGCTGACACTCCCGACAAGCACAGAATAAGCCACCTTATCAGAACATCAAAGAGATTCATGAATCAGGTAGTTTGGCCTCACCTCAGCCCTCAAAGGAGAAAGGGGTTCAGGAGCAAGGAGGTGCAACAGATAGTAAGTGACTGTTGTCACAGATCTGGATTGTTTTAAATTGTAAAACAATTAAACTAGCTGGAGGTTTAGTATAGAATCCATAGAATCCCTTCAGTGCAGAATGAGGCCATTTGACCCTCTGAAAGAGCACCCCATCTCGGCCCACTCACCCGCCCTATCCCCATAGCCCCACCGAAACTGCACATCTTTGGACACTAAGGGGCAATTGATCATGGCCAATCCACCTAACACGCACATCTTTGGACTGTGGGAAGAAGCCGGTGAACTCGGAGGAAACCCACGCAGACAAAGGGAGAATGTGCAAACTCCACACAGATAGTCAGCAAAGGCTGGAATTGAACCCGGGTCCCTGGCGCTGTGAGGCTGCAATGCTAACCACTATGCCACGGTGCTGCCCTCCTTGTAAAAAGCTCTTTAGATCCAGTGAATTACATCTCTGAAGTACGGCTACTGTTATAATTTTGGCAACTATTTTGTGCACAGGAAGTTTGCTGAAATAGCACTGAAATGTATGAAAATGAATCTGTAAATAATATTTTTAAAGGTGGATTTGTTATTTTTGCTCAGATTATGTTTCAGATCTGTTTTTAGTAATTCTGTATCTCATCAAATTTAAGAACCATTTGGTCTCTTGTGAAAACATTAACATACAAGCCAGTTTATGCTGTCCCACTCGAGAGGCAAAACACACAAGTTCAATTAGTGCACTGACAATGTTTAGTTCACTGGGGAGAAAATTACATAATGAAAGTTGAACCATTGCAATAAAATGAAAACAGACCTGAGGCATATTTCATCAATAATGATTTTTCTTGTCAGTGCATCCATATGGGAAAGCCACAGATGTTTATTTTTAGCATTGCAATATGTTTTGCAGTCATTAAAGTTGTGGTATACCGCAAATATCCTGTAAATGTAAATAGTTCTCCAGTAATAATAATAATCTTTATTGTCACAAGTAGGCTGCAATGAAGTTACTGTTAAAAGCCGCTAGTCGCCACATTCTGGTGACTGTTCGGGTACCATAAGACATAGGAGCAAAAATTAGTCAACTCGGCACCGTCATTGAATCATAGCTGATATTATTCTCATCCCCATTTTTCTGGCTTCTCCCATAACCCCTGATCCCCTTATTAATCAAGAACCTATCTATCTCTGTCTTAAAGACACTCAGTGATTTGGCCTCCACAGCCTTCTGCGGCAAAGAGTTCCACAGATTCACCACCCCCTGGCTAAAGAAATTCTTCCTCATCTTGTTTTAAAGGATTGTCCTTTAGTCTGAGATGGTGTCTTTAAGGGAGAATTCAGAATGTCCAAATTACTTAACAGCTCAACTTTTGGGACTTGTGGGAGGAAACCAGAGCACCCACAGACACAGAGAGAATGTGCAGACTCCGCACAGACAGTGACCAAAGCCGGGAATCGAACCTGAAACCCTGGCGCTGTGGAGCAACAGCGCTACCCACTGTGCTACGGTGCCACCCACATACAGCAAAGAACTGAAGAAGGTGTCATTTTCGGTGACGTCCAGAGACAAAGCAAAAGCGGACGGTGAAAATCTGAACTAAAAATTGAAAATACTTTAAGAACCTGGCAGGCCTGGTGGATGTCCTTTCGTCAGAACTGAAAAAAATTAAAGATTTAAGCAGGGAATGGAGAGAGCTTTAACTGAGATATTCAAGATCATGATTTTCGATCAAGATTAAGGGTTTTGAAATAGTCAATAAGGAGTAACTATTCCCAGTACAGCAAGTGTTATGGGCCAGGGTTTAGAGAATCCCAAAGTGTATCATGGAGTTCACCTGACCCACAACTTTTAATAGATTGTGGTATGGAGAGCACACGGCCCACTCTACAGGTGTGGTACAGCAGAAATGGAAAAGTATTTTTTGAAGCAAAACAATGTTTATTCTATGAACTCAAGCTAACCTTTTTAAAACATACAGTGAACATCTTAGCAACCATGAATTCAAATACAACCCCCAAAGAATACAACACTAAGTAATCCGTAAGCTGTCCTTTTAACATCCAGAAGACTTAAGAAACCCCTTTTAACAGAAGCACATTAGGTTTACATTCACTACTGAGAACATTTATAATTCTGAATTCACCAAATGATCAAGAGATAGTCTTTTCATGGCAGCGAGATCAACAGTGCACCTGCTCTGTCTGACTTCAGCTCCAACACTGAAAACGAAACTAAAACACGCCCTGCAGCAAACAGCCTAAAACAAAAGTGAAAAGCTGACAGACAGCCCAGCTCCACCCACACTCTGACATCACTGATAAACACCCATTTCTTAAAGGTACATTTCTTAAACACCTATTTCTTAAAGGTACTCTCACATGACACAAGTTAGCAATTAGAGACTGCAGGGGTGCGATTCCACGACTGCTTTGCACCCGGTGTGGATATGGGCACTCCGGGTGACCAGCAGGAGAGGTCAAAATCGAGATTTGTGCCGGGCGCAAACCATTTTGTGATTCACCCGGTCCGCTCCCGATGCCGAGTTCCGGATTTCGCGCAAAAATGACGAGAATGTCGTTAACCTTCATTTGCATTCATTTCAATCTCATTAACGCAATTGAAGTCGAATGCAGTGGCCTCCCAGGAATTACCCGACTCCCCAGCGGGAAGTCACGCGGGCATTGTTTAGTACTCCTTTCCAAAAACGTGAAGCTGGCACAATGGCCTCTGGGCTTTTGAGGGGAACTGAGGAGGTGAGCTGCTGCCCCAGAGCTTAGGGGTAGGGGTGGGGGGGAGGGGGGGCATTTAGTGGGTTGGATTTGGTCAGGGAGCTAAAGCGTTCCAGGTTTAGGTTCGCCCCTGGGTCAGGGGAGTGAGGCCTTCAAACCATGTTTAAATATTGTGCAGACCCATAACAGGAGCAACCACAGATGCAGTCTGTCTGTCCTACCAAACTCTTCCAGGACATAGCCATGCTGAAGCCTTTCGCCTGAAAGTCAATTTCACTCCCTTTGACAGTGCACAACCCCCAGCTTCACAGCCGAAGACTATTTCAAATGAAGATGTAGCCTTGATAGTTGTGAGAGCACTTCACATTGTTATGGATCCGGGTTTACAGAACTCCAAAGTGTTTCATGGAGTTCAACCGACCCACAACTTTTAATAGATTATGGTGTGGGAAGCACACGGTGTACTCTCCAGGTGTGATACAGCAGAAATGGACAAGTGGTTTTTAAAACAAAACAATGTTTATTCTATGAACTCAGGTTAACCTTTTTAAAACAAACATTGAATATTTTAACATCCATTACTTCAAAGATAACCCCAAAAGACTACAACACTAAATAATCCTTCAAACTGCTCCTTTAAACATCCAAAAGATTTCAAACCTTCAAAAACAGGAGCACATTAGGTAACATTCAATATATTTCTAGTCTTTGGATTGCAGAAATCAACAGACCAGCTCTGTGTTTCTTCATGCAGCTCACACAAAACACACAGACACTCCCAGCTGCCTTCTCAATCTGAAACTCAAAAAGCAGAAGTGAGCTCAGCTCCCCCCACCCTCTGACATCACTTCAGTAATATGATCAGCTCCATTTCTCAAAGGTACAATGCTTAAACATCCATTTCTTAAAGGTACTCTCACATGACAACACTGCTAAACTCTCAAGTGTCTCCTCGAAGGCACAGGTGCCATGTCTCAGAGGATGATTAGTGCACTGCATGTCCAGCAGCCTTTGATTCCTGAACAGTGTGCCTGAACTCTAGGAGCGTCAGCACCATAGAGGCAGCTGGCAAAAATCAACAGTAAAGAGCAGGGCTTCATCACTGAGGATCCTTTCATGACCATAGGGTAAGTGTGTGGATGAGCGGAGGGCAGCTGAGCACCTCCCTGTTTCCCAGCACAACTGGGCAACCTAAAAGAAGGTGGGACAATCATGTTAAGGGTTGGGGAGGTTTGGGGGATGTCAGGGTCCAGGGATGGAAGCCCTAACTGACTATTGGTTCAATCTTTCTACAATCCTCCCTGATAAAGAAATGTTGGTGCCGTTGATCCCACGGAGGCTGCTCTCACTCTGCTTGTGGCAGCTGAGTCGGGCAGACACCGTAGCAGGCGACAACACCAAAGTAGACTGCATGGGGCCATGTGCAGGGGCCACTGCACACCCTGATGATCCAGTTGCCCATAGGCTGAGGAGGGACCTAGAGGGGGACGCCAGTGATGGCCAAAGGTGTCGTTGGTTATTCCATGAGCTGACGGATAGCATGTGCCGCAGAAAACTCCATCTCAACAGGGAGATGGTCCGGCACCTGTGCACCTTCCCATGAAGGAGGAGGACACCCTCTCCCAATGGCTGCGACGGTCACTGCAGCCCTAAACCTCCATGGCATCAGATCATTCCAGGGCTCAATCTCCAGTCCGCAGGTGCATCTGGGAGGTTACATGTGCTCTGTATGCCCCGGCATCAGACTATGCAACCCTCAAGCTAGACCAGGCCCACCAAGATGCCCAGGCTGTTGGATTTGCTACCATTTGTGGATGCCCCAGGGGGCAATCGATGGCACGCATGTCGCCCTGTGAGGACCAGGGCAACAGGGAGTGGCCTATATTAAACAGGAAGGAGTTCCACTCCCAGAATATTCATATCATGTGTGACCCCCACCTCAGAATCCTGCACATGTGTGCCCGGGATCCAGGGAGCGTGCATGACAGCTACATCCTAAGGCACTCGGAGATCCCCAGACATGATACAATGAAACCCGCATTGCCACCCGTGCTGTCATTTAGCGATGCATCGAGTTGCTCAAGATGTGGTTCCGATGCCTTGACCCCTCTGGCGGTGCCTTGCAGTATACCCCCCAGTGCATCTCCCCCTTTTGGTAGTCTGCTGTGGCTGCCACAGTCTGGCACTTCGGCGGGGCAATATGCTGGAGGAGGAGGAGACAGAGCGAAATGCCACCTCATCTGAAGAGGAGGAGGTAGGCCAGGGGGGCTGGAGGATGAGCCCAAGGAAGATCTGGAAGATGGAGGTCAGGCTGTGGTGAGAGCCAGCATGCGAGGAGAACCAGGGAGGGCCTCATCATCTCCAGATTCTCCTTGGGCTAGGCTGTGTCAGTCAGCTCCTGGATCACTTCAGACAGAGTTAGGTGCTGTTAGTTCTACAGCTGACCACTTCAAAGTCACTCAACCGTGAAGGGAGATGATTGGAAAGCACTTAACTCTGTTTGAAGTGGTCCAGGAGCTGTCAATCAAAGTTCAATATTTATAAACATTACGGTTAGTTTCACAGCTGACCATTTCAAAATTACTCAACTGTGAAGGGAGATGAATGAAATAATGCTGACAGCTGCATGTGTGTGGGAGCTGCCAATCACAGACTAGTAAAATAAATATCAAAGAGAAATTAATGAATGGCTTGCAGATCAAATTTTTGATGGGGTTTAAACACAACTGAAGCTGGTCCTGTTTTCTCCCGACGATAGATTCTCCACCATATCCTCTAGGGAGTGAAAATGGGGAATTAATAAAGGAAAATTAAGTATTACAAAAAATAAACAAACAAATATTGAGCAGATATTTTGTAGATTCTGATGGACTTCATTCTAAGGTCTTGAAAGAAGTGACTGCTGAGATGGCAGAAGCATTGGTTTTAATTTTCCCAAATTCCCTAGATTCTGGAAAGGTCCCACCAGATTGGAAATAAACAAATGTGATTCCTCTATTCAGGAAAGAAAGTGGGAACTATAGCCCAGTTAGCCTAACATATGTCAAATGGAAATTGTTGCAATCTATTATTGAGGTGGTTATAGCGGGGCACTTAGAAAATCGCAATACAATAAAGCAGATTCAACATGGTTCTGAGATAAGGAAATCATGTTTGACAAATTTATTGGAGTTCTTTAGGAATTAACAAGCAACAAGGAGTAAAGGGAACCTCTGGATATTGTACTTAGATTTCCAGAAGACATTTAACAAGGTGCCTTTTCAAAGTTTATCACACAAAATAAGACCTCGGGGAGTAGGGGGCAACATATTAGCTTGGATAGAGGATTATTTAGCTAACAGGAGGCAGAGAATAGGGATAAATGAGTCTTTTGGGTTGTTGGGATGTGATGAAGTGCTGCGATTAGTGCTGCGACTTCAACTATTTACAATCCATATCAGTGACTCGGGTGAAGGACCAAATATATGGGGCTGGATTCTCCGATCCCCGACGCCGAAATCGCGTTCGGCAACGGGGCAGAGAATCCCCGATGACGCTGAAATCGGGGTGGTGCCGCTTTTGCGACGCTCCGCCCCCTGAAAAGCAGCATACTCTCAGAGTACGGTGCGCCATGTATCCATGGCCTCAGGCCCACCTCCCTGATGCTCCGTCTCTCATGGTCTCACCCGTCGGGAACTCAGCGTGGTGCCTGCAGACTCAGTACAGAGCCGCCACAGTCGGGGGAGGGCTGATCCGCGGGCAGGGGTGGACATATTCGGGGCTGGGAGGGTGTGGTGGGGCGGTCCAGGGCGCGCGAGCCGGCTGAAGGGGGAGGAACTATTTTGCGGGCCGGGTTCGCGAGCAGCATCCACCATGAAGCACAGTGCAGACGCTGCAGGCCGCCGTCGTGCGCATGTGCAGCCACAGATCCGGCAATTCTCCAGGCTGTATCAGCAGTTCGAGCCGGGTGCTCTACGCTGCGTCCCTGCGAGCCCCCAGCAAAACGAGGAATCGGTGGCCGCTTTGCGCCAGTTTTCCTGACGTAAAATGCCACCGTTCCCATGCCGGTGTGGGGGACATAGTCCCCAAATCGGAGAATCCAGCACGTGATTTCTAAATTTGCCGACAACACACAAATGGGGAGGAAAGTAATTGGGAAAAAGACATAAGGATTGTGCAAAGGGCTATAGATAGATTAGGTGAGTGGGCAAAAGTGTGACAGATGGAGTATAATGTCGGAAAATGTGAACTTGTCCACTTTGGAAGGAAGAATAGAAAAGCAGTACACTATTTAAATGGAGAGAGATTGCAGGACTCAATGGTCTAGAGGAATGTGGGTGTCCTGGTACATGAATCAAGAAAAGTTAATATGCAGGTATAGCAAGTGATTAGGAAGGCAAATGGAATGTTGTCATTTATCGCAAGGGAAATGGAATATAAAAGTAGGGGTGTTTTCACACCAGGCATTCGTCAGACCACATCCGGAACACTGTGCACAGTTTTGGTCTCCCTATTTAAGAAATGGATAAATGCAATAGAAGCAGTTCAAAGAAGGTTAATTCAACTGATATATGGGATGGGGGTGGTTATCTTGTGAGGAAAGGTGGACAGGCTGGGCCTCTATCCATTGGAGTTTATAATATTATAATCTTTATTGTCACAAGTAGGTTTACATTAACACTGCAGTGAAGTTACGGTGAAAAGCCCCTAGTCGCCACATTCCGGCACCTGATCGGGTACACAGATGGAGAATTCAGAATGTCTAATTCACCTAACAAGCACGTCTTTAGGAACTTGTGGGAAGAAACCAGAGCACCCGGAGAAAACCCACGCAGATACTGGGAGAACGTGCAGACTCCGCACACCGAGTGACCCAAGCCGGGAATTGAACCTGGGACCCTGGCGCTGAGAAGCAACAGTGTTAACCATTGTGCCACCGTGTCACTCAAGAAGAATGAGAGGTGATCTAATTTAAACATATAAGAGCCTGAGGGGACTTGACAGGGTGGATTCCGAAAGGATGTTTCCCCTTGTGGGAGGGACCTGGGGCGAGATTCTCCGACCCCCCCCCCCCCCCCCCCCCCCCCGCCGGGTCGGAGAATCGGCGGGGGCTGGCGTGAATCCCGCCCCCGCCGGTTGCCAAATTCTCCGGCACCGGCTATTCGGCGGGGGCGGGAATCGCGCCTCGTTGGTTGGTGGGCCCCCCCGACGTGATTCTCCGGCCCGGATGGGCCGAAGTCCCGCTGCTAAAATGCCTGTCCCGCCGGCGTAGATTAAACCTGGCCCCGGGGGTGGCCCTACGGTGGCCTGGCCCGCGATCAGGGCCCACCGATTCGCGGGCGGGCCTGTGCCGTGGGGGCACTCTTTTCCTTCCGCCTTCCCCACGGTCTCCACCATGGCGGAGGCGGAAGAGATTCCTCCCACTGCGCATGTGCGGGAATGCCGTCAGCGGCCGCTAACGCTCCCATGCATGCACCACCCGGAGATGTCATTTCCGTGCCAGCTGGCGGGGCACCAAAGGCCTTTTCCGCCAGCTGGCGGGGACGGAAATTAGTCCGGCGCGGGCCTAGCCCCTTAAGTTTGGGGCTTGGCCCCCCAAGATGCGGAGCATTCCGCACCTTTGGGGCGGCGTGATGCCCGACTGATTTACGCCATTTTGGGCGCCAGTCGGCGTATATTGCGCCGATGCCGGAGAATTTTGCCCTATAACAGAGGGACAGAGTGCAAATATGAGAGGTGGGGCTCTCCGACCCCCCACCGGGTCGGAGAATCGCCGGGGGACGGCTTGAATCCCGCCCCCGCCGGCTGCCAAATTCTCCAGCGCCGGGGATTTGGCGGGGGCGGGAATCGCGCCACGCCTATCGACGGCTGCTGGCAGCGGCCCTCCCGGCGATTCTCTGGTCCGCGATGGGCCAAGTGGCTGCCCGTTTTCGGCCGGTCCCGCCGGCATAAATTAGAGTAGGTACTTACCGGCGGACCTGGCTCTGCGAGCGGCATCCGGGGTCCTCGGGAGGGGGGGGGAGCGGGGATCTGGCCCTGGGGTTTCCCCCACGGTGGCCTGGCCCGCAGTCAGGGCCCACCAATCCGTGGGCGGGCCTGTGCCGTGGGGGCACTCTATTCCTCCGTGTCGGCCGCTGTGACAGTCCGCGATGGCCGATGCGAATATGAACACCCCTGCGCAAGCGCTGGGTGACGCCAGCACATGCTGGCGCTCACCTGCATGCGGCAACTCACGCCGGCCGGCGAAGGCCCTTCAGCGCCGGTTGGCATGGCGCCAAGCCCCTTCCGCGCCGGCCAGCGCGGCACAAACCACTCCGGTGCCGGCCTAGCCCCTGAAGGTGCGGAGGATGCCGCACCTTCAGGGTTGGCCCAACGCCTGAGTGGTTCACGCCACTCCTTCGCGCCGGAGTTACCCGCCCCGACAATTCCCGCAGAATCCCGCCCAAGAAACTCCCATTTTAGATGAAAAAAATAAGATTTTGTTTCTCTTTCAGAGGGTCATGAATCTTCGGCTCTCTCTGCACCGAGAGCAGTGGAGGCAGGGTTAAAGAATAGTTTCAGACAGAGGTAAATAGATTCTTGACTAAGGAGTCAAAGATTATCAGGGGTGGTCTTGAGGCCACAATCTGATCATACATGACCTTATTGGAGCAGACGTGAGTGACCTACGTCCGCTCCTAGTTCTTATGTTTTTACGTTCATTTGCAAAGGTGATAGAATCCTGCTCCTGCTTATTAAACGCATATTTCATTGGCTAAAAGAATGTATGCCCTTGCAATCATGAATAGGAATATTATCAGCATTGTGGGTTCTCCATTAAAAACAAATCCATTTTCCCCCGCTGGTTACAAAATGGGTTTTCCTGCTTCCAAACTTTAAAAATAATATTAGTAAAAAAACGGTGAAAATTCACTCGAACGTGTGCTGGGCAAATTGACTCTATTTGTGAAAAAATGTCAAAACTAAGAGGGGATGGAATCTAATTCTTTAACAGACTGGCAGCCATTGGTAAGAAAGTGTAGCTGAAGTACATTGAAAGAACTGGAGTGTGGAAACACAAGATTAATGAGCCTCAAGTCAGGCAATGGATTAAAAGATTTTCTTCTCATAGAGCAGGTGATATGTGGAACTGATAGTGAGAAAAAGCAGTAAATGTCACATTAATTAACTCCTTAAAAAAGGGAAGGATAAATTTCGGGTTAGGAATAAATCAAAAGTTTATAGTGATGACTGTAAACAGAGTTGACCAAATGCCCCGTACGGCCATTATAGCTCATGTGCTGCTGCCAACCAGGGAAATGCCATCTGGTCCAGATTGAATAATGGAATCTTTAAGGTTGCATAGATAATCATGAACTGTTTTCAGAGGGGATTAATGTGACATTTACATTAACACTAGAGTGTTGGTGTCAAATGGCTTGGTTTGGTAAGAATTTATAGTGAGAGTGAGGACACCTCAAGCAAATTAGCACACATTCAGTACTGTATCCAAGTGTCCGTCCAAATGACATGTTCTCTTCCCAGTAGGGCTCGTATCCAAACCCTTCTGAACCTGACCAGTTGAACCAAGCTGACCCTCTACCTCTCAATAGTTCCACTGTTTCTAGAAAGGGAGAGGCAATCTCATTCCTGAAGGAGACCACTCAAAGGACAAATAATTTTTTTAAAAACCTTGTCATTCAAAAACTACTGACACTCAGTTTCTCACAAGCACCCATTTCTAAAATTGCAAATCTTCTCTCCTTTTAGTTTCCAATACCTTGATTATGGGTGGGATTTTCCAGCCCTTCCCGCCTGCCAGATCTTCCAGTACCGCCGAAGCGTCCCCTGTGGTGGGTTCCCAAGCGGCGAGGCAGACAAGCCATGCAAGGCGCCAAAGTCTTTGGCGGGGCCGGAAAATCCCACCGGCTGCCTCTGCAGTCGGAAAACATGCCACGGAGGGGGATCAGAAAATCCCGTCATATGTGGATCGCAATAGTTATTATTCCACCTGTTATAACAATTACAGACGTCTATCCTGCTTCCCAAATGCTCTTTATTCCTCATGATGATTTCTGAAATACTCAACCATCTTTAACTTTTCTTACAGTATCTTGTCTGTCACACTTTGTGACAGAGAAGGAGATAGTTGGGTCAACTATTCACACATCCTTCATCCTGGCATGAATGCTAAACACAGCACTGTCACAGTTAACTATGCCAGGTTGGGAAGGTTGGCCATGTACCTTCACCAGTGGACACGTCCCAGGTGCCTGCCATGGTGTTAAGCCAGGCACGCCATCAGAGTCTTTGATCCAATGACAGTGAGGGAATGTTCATGTGTGCCCAAGTCAGGGTGGAGTGGTGTTTCCCAAGTACCTGCTTCCTTTGTCCTAAGTGGTGGAGGTTGCGGGTTTGGGAGGTGCTACTGAGGAAATCTCAGCAGGTTGGCGCAGTGAATCCTAATAATGAAGAAAATGGATGTTTAAGCTGCTGGGTGAAGTGCTGATCGAGCAAACCACCTTAAACTAGATGGCACTGAGTTTATGGGCGCGATTTAACCAAACTCGTTCGAAGTGTTGTAGCGAGCAGGAATTGCCGATGTTTCCCGACGGCCAACCCGGCAAAGCCATCACTGATATCCAACGTTAATTAGGGCCAATAATGATGCCCCACAGGCTTCACACTGCAAATGACTGTCCCGCCGTCTGATTCGCCGGGACTGCACCTGGCAGCCCCTCGCTAACAAGGGGGAACAACACTTAAACAGATCCCGCAGAGTAAACCCCAGATAACACACAGCTATGCAATCGTGCAGACTAGCTCCATGATTCGGGGATGCCGGCCTGGCCATATTGATGGATGTTGTAGAGTCCTCTGGGATATCCTGTTTCCCCAAGGGGGTTCAGAGGGTCAGCCAGTGCCACCTGGATGGTATGGGCAGCAGCCGTCAGCTCGGGGAGTGACACCAGTAGTACCACCATCCAATACCCGAAGAAGCTCGGGTGAATTGGCACCAGCTCCCTGGCACCAGTCTGCCTGCTACACCCCCCCCCCCCCGACGACCCTGCGCATGGCACAATCCACCCACCCCCAGCATAATACCATGATATGCCCATCACACCCTGGCACCAACCTGATGCTCCAACCCACCTGATGCTTGAACTGTGCGGGTCATGATGCCTCCTCTGTGTCCCCGCAGGAGACGTTGGCACACAACCGACGGGATAGGATCCACCCAGGAGCCAGGGTGCCGGACCTCAGGGTCCTCATCCCCTGACAACCATGGCTGAGCACCTTGACAGCATGTCCGAGTTGCTGGGGGGGGGGGGGGGGGGGGGGGGGGATGTCCCTGATGCAGGTGGACATTTCTGAGATGCTGCGGAGCATGTCCCAGTTGCTAAGGAGTTTGCCCCAATCTCAGGTGGACCTGGCCGAGGTGCTGCAGAGCATGGCCCGCTCACTGAGGGGCATCGGAGAGGGTATCGGCACGTGGTGCAGACATTGGGGAGTCGCCGGGACTGGCAGAGCCAGGTAATGCAGGGGCACCCGGAGCTCAATCCAATTGCCCCTCCATCCCGAGGTGACCCCAGAGCCCTATGGGCACCTTTTGGAAGGAGCTACCCTATGGGGTCACGACGGAGGTCACCAGCTCTCTCGAGTCCACCACCCACCCCAACAATGGCGCATCTCAGGGTCAGCGTGTGGAACAGGGTGCCACGGCAATGTAGCACAGTGGCACAGTGGTTAGTACTGATGTCTCACAGCGCCAGGGACCTGGGTTCGAACCGACATTGGGTGACTATGTAAAATTGCACATTTTTCCCATATCTGCATAGGTTTCCTCTGGGTGCTCCAGTTTCCTCCCACAGTCCAAAGATGTGCCGGTTAGTTGGATTGGCCATGCCAAATTGCCCTTAGGTGGGGTTACGGGGATAGAGTGGGATTGGGCCTAGGTAGAGTTTTCTTTCAGAGGTCGGTGTAGACTCAATGGGCTGGATGGCCTCTTTCTGCACTGTAGGAATTCTATGTGCCACCGCCAAATCAGATGGGGCCCTCCGACCCCACACACTCCAGAGAACGCCCGTCAGGATCATCAAAGGCCTTGGTACGCAGTAAGCAGCAGGTTGTCCCACTCCTGATGTGCACCCAGGGGATGCACCTAGATGTAGTGGTAGAGCATGGAGGGCTAAGCAGATAGAGGATCACTGAGGGGGTACTGGGGTGGGGGGGATGGCACTCTTGTAGTGATATTCACATATCAATATACATGATCAATGAATGTAAATGTAATACAGTCATTTCAACACTAGATGGCTCACAGTTAGATACGAGAAGAACTGGTTTCCTGTCTTTTCTAAGTCACATGATGATGTGATTCAGAACAGTGAACAAGCAAGTCATGGAAAGGTAGAGTGAGAGAAGTTAGTTTGTATAGTTATATTGTTATCTGTATTGTACTTTAATTCCTTATTGTTAGTTTAATATCGAGTAAAAGAACTCACAGTTTATTATTTTATTACTCATTAAATAATTCATCTTTCAACAAGAAGACTATTGGTCATTTTATCATCCTGGTGGATTCAAGAGTAATATATATATTTTAGATAAGTCATTATTTAAAATATAACAACCCTCAGGAGCTAGGGACAGCTGGGGTCACAATTGTACACCATTTAAAATGTTACACCCGAGACATGTGAAGCCCCTGTCACATTATTCCCCACTACAGGCTGGCCTACTCCCCCCCCCCCCCCCCCCGCTCTGCCCTACAGGTCCCCCCATGGCGACCACCATGGTCAGCGAGGGTTAAAGTGATCATCACTAAATTACCATGGACAGGAGTCTGTCACGGGGGTGTTCAGTGGGACTGACAGGCTGTCTTCTGGTTATCACATTATGTGTGCTTTTCCTCTACAGCACATGGTGATCAAGTATTCAGGCATTTTATAAATAAAAGTTACAGTCACAGATAATCTTAATATTGCTTGATAGTCTGTGGTCAGCAACAGGAACTACTTGGGCAGTTTCTGCTCCACAGTAAAACTTCAAACAAACTATGGGCATGATTCAACTGAAAGGGTACAAAGGGCTGGATTCTCCCACCCAGTCCGCTGCAGGAACGCCACGGGCAAGATGCCGACAATGGAAAAATCCATTGACCTCGGGTGGGATTCTCTGATCGCCGGGCGAACGCAGCCAGAGAATCACGGCCATAATCCCATTGCAAGTGCGCTTAGACACATGTTTCCTGGCACTCGCAGATTGGAGGCCTAAGTGGGGAACGTGCGGCCAAAGCTGCACATAGCCCCGTTTTGTGCACTGGGGAGCTCTGCTCATCAGAGCTCCTCAGTGCAGTGAGAGATTGGGACACCATTTTTAAATGACATCTCCAAGGGGGTCCCAAACACCCACACAGGGCACCACCAGCCCAATCAGCAGCACAAAAAATGCCAGCCTGGCACATTGCCAAACTGTTAATGCCCCTTCAGTGCCAGAGTACCAGCCTGCCCCAAAGGCATGTACCTGGAACCCTCCAATCCCCCAGGAGCCCCCCACAAGTGCTGTTCCACCTGGTCCCCATTTGTGGAGACCAGTGCTGAAGAGCACTCACCCAAGGTTCTCTAAAGCAAAGCAGATAGATCCCACACTTCAGGTAACTCAGGAATCTTCACATTAAAGTGAGACTAGTTCTCTCACTTTAATATGCAAATTTGCTAAGAAGTGAGGGGTGGGATTTACATCACAATGTCCTGCGGGATCGCTTTATATCTCTTGGGGAGTTGCGAGCCGGGTAGATCCCGGGAGCGGGGTCTCCTGGCTTCTATCGGCCACGCTGCACCACGGCGATCTGCTTTTTGGGCACATTGTGACAGCTGGGTCGAGCACCTATATTTTGAGCAAAACATTTTGATAATAAGTTCTTCAATTTCTAAAGCCTTTAATGTCATGCTTATATCATTGTGATTAATCAGAATGTTTCCTAACATAATCTACTTCCAACCTATGTATTATGTGATCAGTTGCACTATTTATTTCCTTAATTTGAAGCTGAATTCAATGATCCTCTAATCTTGAAAGCTTTGGAATGCAACATAACTGTGTCGCCACCTTACTCACCATTTCCTGTTTGAATTGTCCAAGGATACTTCTGAGGATTTATGTTGATCAAAGTCACAAGTGGCACCCTGCAAGTGTATGAATGCTGGTCCCATCCTCCTCAACGTCTATGCTACTTTCATGCTCTTTCAGCTGCTTTCTTCTACTTTCCACCTTATTGCTGTTCGCTTCTGGCCATTCTTACTTGTCAAATCCAATAATGACCATAAAAGCAGTGGTTCCCTGGAAGGGAAAGAGCCTGACAATCATTAGACGTGATGGGCTCTTAGTTCCCTCGGGGCAACAAGGGACTGGCAGTAAATACTGCTGGACAACTTTGTCCATATCCCAAGAATAGGTAAAGGAGAGCGAATATAATTGGATTGCTCAATAACATACAATCAAAGACTGGTTCAGAGCAGAAACATCGTAGACCACAGCTTCCATCCAAATACCCATTCCTCCCCATTTGCTAAATGGGACATAAAAGCATTCATTCTTTTCACTTCTTGATAAAATAGAATAAATAATCTTTTATTGTCACAAGTCGGCTTACATTAATACTGCAATGAAGTTACTGTGAAAAGCCTCTTCTTGATCCTTTCAAAGGTAAGTTTAGATTATTTTTCATTCTTCCGTGTAGAATGTTTCACCTCTTATTCCTTTCTCCTCCGACATGGACAGTTTTTTCCCCTTTTGCACTTTATGATATTTCCCGTTATTATTCCAAAGAAGTTCAACGTAGAAAATGTACATGTTGACTTATTTATTTTTTAAATCCACTTCTAAAAGGATTAAAATGAAAATCTCAGTGAAGCCTAGGTGGCTGCACATTTCCAGGAGGGTAATTGTTCCTATACTGTCGAACCAGGAAGCCAATCGCTCAGCTAGTCAACCTTTAAATTATCACGGAACTTAAACTAATCCAATTTGTTACAGCACTGTTAAGCCTTGTGGGATACCGCACAACACTTTCACAAATACCTCTTCCAGCTGATAACTAGAGGGCAGTTTTTAAAAGTGCCAGCGACTAAACACCAGGGATCACAATTTGTGTTCCATTCTTAAATCGCCAATAAAAGTCCAACATGTTGCAAGCCACTGCTCATAAACAGAGAAAGGGTCAGCTGCGAAAGGTCAAAGAGTCCTTACTTCTGACCTTTGGTTCTCTCCATCACTGAAGCTGTAGCTTTCAAGCATTGTTTCTGGACTTCAGGCAGCAGGAGCAGATAGGTATAGGAGAAAATAGCCCACAAAGACAATTTAACAGGCCAGCGACACAGGCAAAACAGCCAGAGAAATAAATGCAACAGAGAATTTATGTACCCCCTTATATGTTTTCTTTTTACAGTTTTTTTATTGCATAAATTGTAAGTTTTATCTTTGGCAAAATGCATTTCAGCTTTTTTATGTTCACATTTTATTTCAAAATTTCTGTTTAATTTGTACTTTTAATTGCATTGCAGTTTCAGGGCTGGTAATAATTAGTCAAGGCACATTTTCGATTCCCGGCTTGGGCCACTGTCTGTGTGGAGTCTGCACGTTCTCCCTGCGTCTGCGGGGTTTCCTCCGGCTGTTCCGGTTTCCTCCCACAAGTCTCGAAAGACGTGCTGTTAGGTAATTTGGACATTCTGAATTTTCCCTCCGTGTACCCGAACAGGACGTCAGAGTGCCGCGACTAGGGGATTTTCACAGTAACTTCATTGCAGTGTTAATGTAAGCCTACTTGTGACAATAATAAAGATTATCATTATCATTATTATTATTATACAGACATACCAGTTCAACACAGCATTCTCGGTGCTCCAGCCAACAACTTTCGTTAGATCAGAAGCTAGATCCACTCAGAACCACACAGGATAATTTTCTTAACCTTTTTAATGATCATTTAAGAGCAGCTATTGACTGCGGACCACAGGGAGAAGGCAGAGGAAGTGGTACTAGGTGAAGTGCTCCTTTGGAGAGCCAGCACAGACACAATGGACCAAGTGGCCTCCTTCTGTGTTCTAATCATTCTGTGATTCTGTGAACAGATAGCCAAGAACCTTAGCTGGGAATGGAGCCTAGGAACAAAACTCTGAAAGGAACAAACAGACAATATTCTGTCTTATGGTAAATCATTTCAACCCATTATCCATGAATCACTGTTCTGATATTACAAATAATGCAACGTGTCAGATTTCCAAAGTATTGCAATTTTCAGCTATTATAAACAAGGAATGACCTTCACTCACAAGAATAGTATGATATTGATAGTATATGATGTGGAGATGCCGGCGTTGGACTGGGGTGAGCACAGTACGAAGTCTTACAACACCAGGTTAAAGTCCAACAGGTTTGTTTCGATGTCACTAGCTTTCCGAGCGCTGCTCCTTCCTCAGGTGAATGAAGAGGTATGTTCCAGAAACACATATATAGACAAATTCAAAGATGCCAGGCAATGTTTGGAATGCGAGCATTAGCAGGTGATTAAATCTTTACAGATCCAGAGATGGGGTAACCCCAGGTTAAAGAGGTGTGAATTGTCTCAAGCCAGGACAGTTGGTAGGATTTCGCAGGCCAGATGGTGGGGGATGAATGTAATGTGACATGAATCCCAGGTCCCGGTTGAGGCCGCACTCATGTGTGCGGAACTTGGCTATAAGTTTCTGCTCGGCGATTCTGCGTTGTCGCGGGTCCTGAAGGCCGCCTTGGAGAACGCTTACCCGGAGATCAGAGGCTGAATGCCCTTGACTGCTGAAGTGTTCCCCGACTGGAAGGGAACATTCCTGCCTGGTGATTGTTGCGCGATGTCCGTTCATTCGTTGTCGCAGCGTCTGCATGGTCTCGCCAATGTACCACGCTTCGGGACATCCTTTCCTGCAGCGTATGAGGTAGACAACGTTGGCCGAGTCGCACGAGTATGTACCGCGTACCTGGTGGGTGGTGTTCTCACGTGTAATAGTGGTATCCATGTCGATGATCTGGCACGTCTTGCAGAGATTACCATGACAGGGTTGTGTGGTGTCGTGGTCACTGTTCTGAAGACTGGGTAGTTTGCTGCAAACAATGGTTCGTTTGAGGTTGCGCGGTTGTTTGAAGGCAAGTAGTGGGGGTGTGGGGATGACTTTGGCAAGATGTTCATCATCATCAATGACGTGTTGAAGGCTGTGAAGAAGATGACGTAGTTTCTCCGCTCCGGGGAAGTACTGGACGACGAAGGGTATTCTGTCGGTTGTGTCCCATGTTTGTCTTCTGAGGAGGTCGGTCCGGTTTTTCGCTGTGGCACGTTGGAACTGTTGATCGATGAGTCGAGTGCCATATCCCGTTCGTACGAGGGCATCTTTCAACGTCTGTAGATGTCTGTTACGCTCCTCCTCGTCTGAGCAGATCCTGTGTATACGGAGCGCTTGTCCATAGGGGATGGCTTCTTTAATGTGTTTAGGGTGGAAGCTGGAGAAGTGGAGCATCATGAGGTTATCCGTGGGTTTGCGGTAAAGTGAAGTGCTGAGGTGACCGTCCTTGATGGAGACGAGTGTGTCCAAGAATGCAACTGATTTTGGAGAGTAGTCCATGGTGAGTCTGATGGTTGGATGGAACTTATTAATGTCATTGTGTAGTCGTTTCAGTGATTCTTCGCCGTGGGTCCAAAGGAAAAAAATGTCATCGATGTATCTGGTGTATAACATCGGTTGAAGGTCCTGTGCGGTGAGTAGGTCCTGTTCAAACTTGTGCATGAAGATGTTGGCGTATTGGGGTGCGAATTTGGTCCCCATGGCTGTTCCGTGCGTCTGAATGAAGAACTTGTTGTCGAAGGTGAAGACGTTGTGATCCAGAATGAAACGGATGAGTTGCAGAATTGCGTCTGGAGATTGGCAGTTGTCGGTGTTGAGTACTGAGGCTGTTGCAGCAATGCCGTCGTCATGGGGGATGCTGGTGTAGAGTGCCGAGACGTCCATTGTGACGAGGAATGTTCCTGGTTCAACTGGTCCATGGGTGCTGAGTTTCTGTAGGAAGTCCGTCGTGTCGTGACAGAAGCTGGGTGTACCTTGTACGATGGGTTTCAAGATGTCCTCGATGTAGCCAGAGAGGTTCTCACACAGGGTCCCATTGCCCATCTGAAACGATAGGGCGGCCTGGTGTGTTGGCCTTATGTATTTTCGGGAGGCAGTAGAGATCTCCAATGCGGGGAGTACGTGGGATGAGAGCACGTAGGGTGCTCTGAAGATCTGGATCCAAGGTCTTGATCAGTCTGTTAAGTTGGCGGATGTGTTCCTTGGTCGGATCTGCGGGTAACTGTCTGTAGTGTTCTTGGTTGTTCAGTTGTCGGTATACGTCTTTGCAGCAGTCCGTTCTGTTCAGTACGACAGTGGCCCCCCCTTTGTCTGCTGGTTTGATGACGATGCTGTGGTTGGTCTTGAGAGCGCGGATGGCATTGCGTTGTGCTTGGGTGACGTTCGGGGTTGTCTTGTGAATGCGACTGATGAATCTGGCATTGACGCGACTCCTGACGGCTTGAGCATACATGTCGAGTCTAAGGCAGCGGCCTTCCGGAGGGGTCCAATTCGACTCGTTCCTCTTCGGTTGCCGCACCGCAGATCTCTCGGTCTGCTGTTCCGGTTCATTGGTAGTCTGCTTGGGTTCGCTGTTGGCCTCTTGGGGTCTGTGGAAGAATTCCCGGAGCCTCATTCGCCTGTTGAATTCCTCCGTGTCTGCCGCGAGACTGATGGGGTCCATTTTGGTGGTGGTGCAGAAATTGAGCCCTCTGCTGAGGACTTCGATTTTGTCTGGTTGAAGGGTGTAGTCTGACAAGTTGACAATAGATTTCCCTGTATTGTTTTCTACTGTGACACCGGGGGTGGCTTGGTTGCTGCCGGTGGTGATGCCAAGTTTCTCAAGCTTTCTGTTCTTGGTATGCATATAGGTGGCATAGTATTGTTGTCTCATCTGTTTGGCGGTGTTCCGCAGCTGGTCTGCTGCATCCTGAGCGCAAGTTGAGAATATGGCCTCTATCTTGGTTTCCAGGTTGCGTCGTCTGCTGTAGAGCTGGCGGACGAGGTGGTTGAGGAGTGTGAGAGAGGTGTGACGGCAGAGTCTCTCAGCGAAGTCTGTGTTGTAGGTCGACTTGAGTGGGTTTGTGATCTGTAGCCCTTTCGGGATCTTGTCTGCTTTCTTGCATCTTTGTAGAAACCTAATGTCAGTGTCTATATGCGCGATCTTCCTGGAGATCCTCTCCACTTTGAGCCGGCAGTTTGCGGTGTCGATGGTAGCCATGATGTGGAGATGCCGGTGTTGGACTGGGGTGAGCACAGTACGAAGTCTTACAACACCAGGTTAAAGTCCAACAGGTTTGTTTCGATGTCACTAGCTTTCGGAGCGCTGCTCCTTCCTCAGGTGAATGAAGAGGTCTGTTCCAGAAACACATATATAGACAAATTCAAAGATGCCAGGCAATGTTTGGAATGCGAGCATTAGCAGGTGATTAAATCTTTACAGATCCAGAGATGGGGTAACCCCAGGTTAAAGAGGTGTGAATTGTCTCAAGCCAGGACAGTTGGTAGGATTTCGCAGGCCAGATGGTGGGGGATGAATGTAATGTGACATGAATCCCAGGTCCCGGTTGAGGCCGCACTCATGTGTGCGGAACTTGGCTATAAGTTTCTGCTCGGCGATTCTGCGTTGTCGCGGGTCCTGAAGGCCGCCTTGGAGAACGCTTACCCGGAGATCAGAGGCTGAATGCCCTTGACTGCTGAAGTGTTCCCCGACTGGAAGGGAACATTCCTGCCTGGTGATTGTTGCGCGATGTCCGTTCATTCGTTGTCGCAGCGTCTGCATGGTCTCGCCAATGTACCACGCTTCGGGACATCCTTTCCTGCAGCGTATGAGGTAGACAACGTTGGCCGAGTCGCACGAGTATGTACCGCGTACCTGGTGGGTGGTGTTCTCACGTGTAATAGTGGTATCCATGTCGATGATCTGGCACGTCTTGCAGAGATTACCATGACAGGGTTGTGTGGTGTCGTGGTCACTGTTCTGAAGACTGGGTAGTTTGCTGCAAACAATGGTTCGTTTGAGGTTGCGCGGTTGTTTGAAGGCAAGTAGTGGGGGTGTGGGGATGACTTTGGCAAGATGTTCATCATCATCAATGACGTGTTGAAGGCTGTGAAGAAGATGACGTAGTTTCTCCGCTCCGGGGAAGTACTGGACGACGAAGGGTATTCTGTCGGTTGTGTCCCATGTTTGTCTTCTGAGGAGGTCGGTCCGGTTTTTCGCTGTGGCACGTTGGAACTGTTGATCGATGAGTCGAGTGCCATATCCCGTTCGTACGAGGGCATCTTTCAACGTCTGTAGATGTCTGTTACGCTCCTCCTCGTCTGAGCAGATCCTGTGTATACGGAGCGCTTGTCCATAGGGGATGGCTTCTTTAATGTGTTTAGGGTGGAAGCTGGAGAAGTGGAGCATCGTGAGGTTATCCGTGGGTTTGCGGTAAAGCGAAGTGCTGAGGTGACCGTCCTTGATGGAGACGAGTGTGTCCAAGAATGCAACTGATTTTGGAGAGTGGTCCATGGTGAGTCTGATGGTTGCATGGAACTTCAAACAACCGCGCAACCTCAAACGAACCATTGTTTGCAGCAAACTACCCAGTCTTCAGAACAGTGGCCACGACACCACACAACCCTGTCATGGTAATCTCTGCACGACGTGCCAGATCATCGACATGGATACCACCATTACACGTGAGAACACCACCCACCAGGTACGCGGTACATACTCGTGCGACTCGGCCAACGTTGTCTACCTCATACACTGCAGGAAAGGATGTCCCGAAGCGTGGTACATTGACGAGACCATGCAGACGCTGCGACAACGAATGAACGGACATCGTGCAACAATCACCAGGCAGGAATGTTCCCTTCCAGTCGGGGAACACTTCAGCAGTCAAGGGCATTCAGCCTCTGATCTCCGGGTAAGCGTTCTCCAAGGCGGCCTTCAGGACCCGCGACAACACAGAATCGCCGAGCAGAAACTTATAGCCAAGTTCCGCACACATGAGTGCGGCCTCAACCGGGACCTGGGATTCATGTCACATTACATCCATCCCCCACCATCTGGCCTGCGAAATCCTACCAACTGTCCTGGCTTGAGACAATTCACACCTCTTTAACCTGGGGTTACCCCATCTCTGGATCTGTAACGATTTAATCACCTGCTAATGCTCGCATTCCAAACATTGTCTGGCATCTTTGAATTTGTCTATATATGTGTTTCTGGAACAGACCTCTTCATTCACCTGAGGAAGGAGCAGCGCTCCGAAAGCTAGTGACATCGAAACAAACCTGTTGGACTTTAACCTGGTGTTGTAAGACTTCGTATTGATAGTATATTCAGCAATAAATGGCTAAAGAAAATCATCCATGCGTTACATTTAACCGGGCAGCACAGTGGTGCAGTGGTCGCCACTACTGCCTCATGACGCCAAGGACCCAGGTTCGATCCCTGCCCCGGGTCACTGTCCGTGTGGAGTTTGCACACTCTCACCATGTCTGCATGGGTCTCACCCCTACATCCCAAGATGTGCAGGGTAGGTGGATTGGTCACGCTAAATTGCCCCATAGTTGGGAAAAGAAATGTGTTATATTTATCCCACAATATCTTAATGAAGACATAATTTTGTCTGTGAGATAATTGTAATTGATGGGGTCATTTTTAAATGGTCTCATTTAAAATAAAGTAAAATTGAAAAATATAGGCCGGGATTCTCCCTTCCCGGGACTAAGTTCCCACGCCGGCAGGAAAACTGGCGCCAACGACTCCGGCATCAACGGGCCCCCAAGGTGAGGGATTCTCACATGTCTCGGGGGCCAGGTGGACACTGGAGGGGTTGGCGCCACTCCAGCCAGCGCCGAAGATACTGCGCGAGTTCGCGCATGCGTGGAACCGCCAGCGTAATTCTGTGCATGCGCAGACCAGCCATCGTATTTTGGCGCATGCGCAGGATGTTCTCTTCTCCACGCCGGCCATGGCGAAGCCCGACAAGGGCCGGCATGGAAGGGAGAAGCCCACAGAACAGGCCCGCCTGCAGATCGGTGGGCCCCGATCGCGGGCCTGGCCACCGTGGGGACACCCCCCGGGGTCGGATCCCCCCGTGCCCCCCCGAGGTCCGCCCACGCCGACTTACCTGCCATGTCCCGCCTTGTGGGACCATGCATAACCCATGCCGGCTGGACTAGCCAAAAATGGATGGCCGCTCGGCCCATCGGGGCCCGAGAATTACCGGGGGGGCCGCTGCCAACGGCCCCCGACCGCCGTGGCATGAGTTCCACCCGAAAAACAGCACCGGAGAATACGGCAGCTGGCGTCGGGGCTGCAGGGCTGGATTCGCGCCATCCCCCTGGGATTCTCCGACCCGGCGGGGGGTCGGAGAATCCTGCCCATAATTCTTACCTAGGTCGGGATTCTCCGACCCCCCGCCGGGTCGGAGAATCGCCGGGGGCTGGCATGAATCCCGCCCCCGCCGGTTGCCGAATTCTCCGGCACCAGATATTTTGCGGGGGTGGGAATCGCACCGCGCCGGTTGGCGGCCCTCCCCCCCCCCCCCCCCCCCCCCCCCCCCCCCCCCGGCGATTCTCCGGCCGCGATGGGCCGAAGTCCCGCTGCTGGAATGCCTGTCCCGCCGGCGAGAATTAAACCACCTCTCTTACTGGCGGGACAAGGCGGTGTAGGCAGGCTCCGGGGTCCTGGGGGAGGGGCGGGGCGATCTGGCCCCGAGGGGGGGGGGGCCCACGGTGGCCTGGCCCGCGATCGGGGCCCACCGATCCGCGGGCAGGCCTGTGCTGTGGGGGCACTCTTTTCCGTCCGCCTTTGCCATGGTCTCCACTATGGCGGAGGCGGAAGGGACCCCCTCCACTGCGCATGCGCGGGGATGCAGTGAGCGGCCGCTGGCGCTCCCGCGCAAGCGCCGCACGGCAAAGTCAGTTTCGCGCCAGCTGGCGGGGCACCAAAGGCCTTTCCCACCAGCTGGCGGGGCGGAAATCAGTCCGGCGCGGGCCTAGCCCCTCAAGGTTAGGGCTCGGCCCCTCAAGATGCGGAGGATTCCGCACCTTTGGGGCGGCGCGATAAAATGAAAATGAAATGAAAATCGCTTATTGTCACAAGTAGGCTTCAAATGAAGTTACTGTGAAAAGCCCCTAGTCGCCACATTCCGGCGCCTGGTCGGGGAGGCTGTTACGGGCCGGACTGATTCGCGCCGTTTTTGGCGCCGGTCGGCGGACATCGCGCCGATTGTGGAGAATCACGCCCCTTAAGTCAGATTACCAACATCCATTGCAGAAATTACAATACAGTACTTAAAACTCACCTCATAATGTTCTGTGTCTGATCATAAGCACATAAGAAAGAGGAGGACCATTTCATAGAATCACTGCAGTGCAGAAGGAGGCCATTCAGCCCATTGCACCAATCTACTCCGCCCTTTTACCTGTAACCCTGTAACCTACCTGCATATCCTTGGACACTAAAGGTCAATTTATCATGGCCAATCCACCTAACCTGCACATCTTTGGATTGTGGGAACTGGAGCACCCGGAGGAATCCTACGCAGTCACGGGGAGAACTTGCTCTGACATTCTATCTGAGCATGGCTCAACTCAACCAGCAACACGGTTCAATTCCCGTACCAGCCTCCCCGAACAGGCGCCAGAATGTGGTGACTAGGGGCTTTCACAGTAACTTCATTGAAGCCTACTCGTGGCAATAAGCGATTTTCATTTCATTTTTCATATATGATGAGCAGCCACATCCCTCTTGGTTCGACAATTCCAAAGTGAAGAAATCTCTCCACTTCTCAGACCTAAATCATTGACCTCTTATCCTGAGGCTGTGCCCATGTTCTTGATTCCCCAGCCAGGAGAAAGAACCTCTCGGTGTCTGCCTTGACAAACCTTTTCAGAATCTTACATGTTTCAATGAGGTTTTATCAGTACCATGGACAGCATTCCTGAAGGCTCAAAAAGGCACTTAAATTAAAAATGGATTTAAAAAATAAAGAATACACCAGCACATGTTTGTAATTCACACAATTATATACATCCACAAGGTGGTAGTGAGCTACCTTCTAGAACCTCTGCAGTCCAAGTGGTGTAGGTACACCCACTGTGCTGTTAAGGAGGGAGTTCCAGGATTTTGACCCAGCAACAGTGAAGGAACGATGATATATTTTCCGGTCAGCATGGTGTGTGGCTTGGAGGGGAAACTTTCAGGTGATGGTGTTCCCATGCATCAGCTGCTCTTGTCCTACTAGATGGTCGAGGTCACAGGTTTAGAACATGCTGTTGAAGGAAGATTTCCAGATTGATGCAATGCACTTTGCATACTGCTGCCACTGTGATAGTGGAGAGAGTGAATGTTTAATATGGCAGATGAAGTGCTAATCAAGTGGGCTGCTTTATCCTGGATGTTGAGCTTCTTGAGTGCTGTAGGAGCTGCATACATCCAGGCAAGTGGAGAGTACTGCATCACACTCCTCACTTGTGCTTTGCAGATGGCAGACAGACTTTGGGGAGTCAAGAGATGAGTTACTTGTCACAGAATTTCCAGCCTCTAACCAGCTCTAGTAACCACAGTATTTGTATGGCTGGTCCAGTACAGTTTCTGGTCAATGGTGATCAACAGGATCTGGATAGTGGGGTATTCAGCGATAATAATGCCATGGAATGTCAAGGGGAGATGGTTAGATTGTCCCTTGTTGAAGATGGTCATTACCTGGCACTTGTGTGACAGGAATGCTACTTGCCATTTATCAGCCTAAGTCTGAAAGTTGTCTAGGTCTTGGTGCATATGGACATGGACTGCTTCAGTATCTGAAGAATTGGGAGTAAGGCTGAATATTGTGCAATCACTTGGACCTCACGATGAAAGGAAGGTCATTGATAAAACAGCTGAAGGTGGTTGGGCCTAGGAAACTACCTTGAGGAACTCCTGCAACGATGGTCTGGGGCTGAGAAGATTGACCTCCAACAACCAGAGTCATCTTCCTTTATGTTAGGTATGACTCCACACAGTGAAGTGTTTTCCCCCTGATTTCCATTGAAGTCAATTTTGTCCGGCATCCTTGATGCCACTGACTCACTTGATGTCAAATGCTGCCTTGATGTCAAGGGCAGTCATTCTCATCCCACCCATTAATGCATTTAGGTAGGTCTACCATAGAGAGGAAATATACCGTAAATGACAAAACTCTTAGGAATATAGAAAGTCAGAGAGATCTGGGCGTGCATGTCCACAGGTCTTTGAAGGTAGCTACACAAGTGGACAAGGTAGTCAAGAAAGCATTTGGAATGCTTGCCTTCATTGGACGGGGCATTGAGTATAAAAACTGGCAAGTCATGCTACAGTTGTATAGAACCTTGGTACGGCCGCATTTGGAATATTGCGCACAATTCTGGTCGCCACACTACCAGAAGGATGTGGAGGTTTTGGAGAGGGTACAGAGGAGGTTTACCAGGATGTTGCCTGCTCTGGAGGGTGTTAGCTATGTGGATAGGCTGAATAGACTCGGACTGTTTTCATTAGAAAGACGGAGGTTGAGGGGTGACCTGGCAGAGATCTACACGATTATCAGGGGCAATGACAAAGTGGATGGGCAAGCACTCTTTCCAACGGTGGAGGGGTCAGTCACCAGGGGGCATAGGTTTTAGGTCCGTGGGGCAAAGTTTAGAGGAGATGTGCAAGGCAGGTTTTTTACGCAGAGGGTGTTGAGTGCCTGGAACGCGTTGCCAGGGAAGGTTGTGGAGGCAGATACATTAATGGTGTTCAAAAGGCATCTTGACAAACACATGGATAGGATGGATATAGAGGGATATGGCACAAGGAAGTGCTGAGTGCTTTGGCAAAGATTAGTATCATGACCGGTACAGGCCTGGAGGGTCGAAGGGCCTGTTCCTGTGCTGTATTGTTCTTTGTTCTTTGAATTCAACTCCTTTGTCCATATTTGGATCAAGGTTGTAATGAAGTCAGGAGTTTAGTGGCACTGGCGGAACACAAGCTGAGCATCAGTGATCCAGTTATTTCCTTATGTGTTTCTTGATAGTGCTGTCAATGACAGCCGCCATCACTTCATTGATGATTGAGATTAGACAGACGAGGTGGTAATTGGCTGAATTGGATTTATCCTGCTTTTTGTGGGCAGGCCACTCCTGGGCAATTTCCCACCTTGTTGGGTAGATACCAATGTTGTGGCTGTACTGGAGCAGTTTGGTTAGGCATGCGATTAGTTCTGGAACACAAGTCTTCAGTACTATTGCCTAAATATTGTTCGGGTCCATAGCCTTTGCAATATCCACTGCCTTCAGCCATTTCTTGGTATAAAATGGAGTGAATCAGATTGGCTGAAGGCTGAGATTTGCGATGCTGGGGAACTCAGGAGGAGGCAGAGATGGATAATCCACTCGGCGTTTCTGGCTGAAGTAGGTCGCAGATATATCAGACCTATCTTTTGCACTGATGTGCAGGGTTCATCCGTCATGAATGTGAGTGATATAGGGCAGCATGGTGGCCTAGTGGTTAGCACAGCTGCCTCACAGCGCTGAGGTCCCAGGTTCGATCCCGGCTCTGGGTTACTGTCCGTGTGGAGTTTGCACATTCTCCCTGTGTCTGCATGGGTTTCACCCCCACAACCCAAAAATGTGCAAAGTAGGTGGATTGGCCACACTAAATTAGCCCTTAATTGGAAAAAATAATTGGGTAATCTAAATTTTTTTTAAAAAAATGAATGTGAGTGATATGATGGAGCACAGCATTCTGAATAATTCATAATTTTCAAAGCAGCAGAAGCAGGATCAGCTGGGCAAGCATTAGAAAAGTCAAACTAGGAATTTAGTTCAGCCAAAGTTATTAAGCCCAAGCTTACACTACCAGAGCTGCTGTATTACCATAGGGCAGATGATTGAAATTAGTGGTCACAGGAGCCAAACAGGGTGTCTTGGTTTTGACAACATTAAACTGGAGGAATCATTTGAGTCATCCAGATTTTATCAGAGAGGGTACTGGAGAGTAGAGCCACAGTCATGGGATTGGGTGACACTGTTGAAGTGGTAATGTTGGAGTACATGTAGAACCGTGCCCCATACTCCTGGATGGTAAAATGTAATGATGAAGAGGAGGGGGAGGGAATCAATGATGGAAATCTGAGGTACATCAGAGGCAAAATGGTTGTAATATATATGTGTGTAAGCAAGAGAGTGAAGTGCGATAGAACTGAATGACAGAGGAAAATATGATGCACTGAAATTCTAACAAGCATTTTGACAAGTCTAATTACCCATTGTTTGTTTATTAATACTTTCCTTTTACATCAGTTCATTTTTGTTGTGCTTGATTAAAGATGATGCACCACTGATACCTTGTGTATACAAGTTGCAAAGAATGATCATGAACAATAACATCTTCAGATTTACCAGTGAACAATTTGTTTGAAGCGATGAAATCAGCAGTGGAGATCCAGTTTGGATGAGTCGCGAGGAGTAAAGTTAAGCTTTAGCAGCGGACAAACGGGCGGTAGCGAATTGGGCACCCATTATGCACAGTCCTGTTTCCCTCCTCATTGACTGTAAGAGAAATAAAGTTCATGCAGGGTGCATATTGAATGGCTTACCCATACTGCACTTTTCCCATTAAGTCTAACAGTAAGGGATTCCTAAAATTGCATCCTTAGAGACACAACCATAAATACAGGGGAAATATGGTGAAGATTTTAGATTCATTTGTGAAACAGCCAGCTGCCATCCACTGTCAAGCGTATTCCACCAGACTACAGTATTTGGGATTTAAATTGAAACAGTTAAAATATACAATTAATATTATTTGAAAGAATGGCGATAATAATATATTTAATAATAATACTCTTTATTGGCAGCACGTTGGTGCAGTGGTCTGCACTACTGCCTCACGGCGCCAAGGTCCCAAGTTTGATCCCGGCTCTGGGTCACTGTCAGTGTGGAGTTCTCCCCATGTTTGCATGGGTTTCGCCCCCACAACCCAAAGATGTGCAAGGTAGGTGGATTGGCAATGCTAAATTGCCCCTTAATTGGAAAAATGAATTTGGTACCCTAAATTTTTTTTTAAAATAATAATCTTTAATATTGTCACAAGTAGTCTTACATTAACACTGCAATGAAGTTACTGTGAAAATCCTCCAGTCGCCACACTCCGGCACCTGTTCGGGTGCATTGAGGGAGAACTCAGAATGTCCAATTCACCTCACAAGCACGTCTTTCATGACTTGTGGGAGGAAACTGGAGCACCCGGAGGAAATTCACGCAGACACGGGGAGAACGCGCAGACTCTGCACAGACAGTGACCCAAACAGGGAATCGAACCCGGGTCCCTGGCGCTGTGAAGCAACAGTGCTATCCACTGTGCTACCGTGCTGTTGCAGTGGCACCAATTGAGAGAGCCGTTTTTTAAGGGGCATTGACAAAGTGGCAACTTTCTTTTTCTTTATGAGTGCAAAGCCAGGCGATGCACATTGTGTTGAAATAGACCCTGGAGCTCAGGCCTGAGGGGTGACAATGTTGTTTGGCTTTCTCCTGGCTCTTCTTCTGCACCAAATAAAATAAAAAATTGCCTTGCCAGGTTCCATTTTTCACGCAGAGTATGGTCCCTTAAACTACTATACTTCAGGAGAAAATGCTGTCTAATTTCTCCCATCTCAAAAGAAAGCAAGCCAGCGTCAAGCAGCCTTTGAAAGTGAGCAGAGAGTCTGCAGCAGGAAGGCAGCTCTTTCTACCATATGCCTTTCACTTTCTCTGGGGCCCCGCCGGCATTCTGAAGTGCTGCTACTTGATTCCCTTCATTACCTGGTTTTAATTAACCTCCTGAAGTCTCTTTGTGTGTTTGATGATGTCAGTGGAGCGGTTGAATAGAAAAACGCCCCCGTCAGATTTTTGGGACAGGCTCCACATGAATGGGTCGCCTCAGCCCGATGGTTGTTTCCTCTTTAATCCCATGTTTAGGAGCACGAGCTGTGGACAATAGGCAACTCCTCCAGCCTCTCTAATCTTGATTCCATTTGACACATCCAGCCCCATTGTTGACCCTCCTAAGAATAAGCTACCTCAATGTACTCGAGATAAGATTACCTTCAGAAGTGTCATTGAGATAAAACAGTCCAGAGTACTGTGCCTGGCAACTCCATGCCTGAGAAAACGGCATTACGAAGCAACCTTCTTTAAAATGTCATTGTGCATAAGCCCTCAGATAAAGTGCTACTTTCCACAGGATACACAGGATGATGAAAGGCCTGCCCAATCATTGGATATAGTTTTCTGAAACCAGTCAAGCTAGACTTTAAACTGTTTTTATTCATTTTATGGGTAGCCAGTTTGTCAGTGGCAGTGCTGATTGGTGTTTCTGCTGAGTGGTGTTTCAAATGGAGCGATTGCTGAGCAGAATGGCTATTTCTAATTTTGCATTTGGCTTACTGGGAGGATGCTGTGCAACAAGTCTCTCACTGCTACATAAATTAGAGACATTCAACATGCAGAAATGCAGAATCCCCAACACTACCTAGTGGAAATGTGAAGAAAGGCCCATATCAGTGCGATATCCAGGGAAAGTGAATTCCTATCCTAAGTTTTTTAACTTTGGAAATTCGCCTCCCAGCCATTATCACTAAAAACATTTTCTCGGGACATTTGCATGTTACTGTTTGTGAAATCTTGAGGTTTCCTACAACAGGGATAACACTTCAAAAGTACTTGCTTGCAGCTAAGGCATTTTGGGCAGTCCTAATAGCATGAAAGATGCTAGTCTTTATTTATTTTTTTCAAAAAGGCTACATGTTAAGTAGAATTTATTGCATGTAATATTCACAGCCCTCTATTTAAAATAGCAGCTAACATTTCCAATGAAGATATTACAATCTGTCTATCACGTGGGGGCTGGCACAAGATTCTTGGAAGACTCAACACTTGTGCACTTTCTTGCCAGCATTTGAAGAACCAGAATGTCTCAGTTAATAATAGCTGAAAGCTACTCACCTGCCACACCATTTGTGTTTTTAAGTGTGCAGAATCGTTTATGTAAATGATTTCATAGAATTTCATAGAATTTACAGTGCACAAGGAGGCCATTCGGCCCATCGAGTTTGCACCGGCTCTTGGAAAGAGCACCCCACCCAAGGTCAACACCTCCACCCTATCCCCATAACTCAGTAACCCCACCCAACACTAAGGGCAATTTTGAACACTAAGGGCAATTTAGCATGGCCAATCCACCTAACCTGCACATCTTTGGACTGTGGGAGGAAACCGGAGCACCCGGAGGAAACCCAGGCGCACACGGGGAGGATGTGCAGACTCCGCACAGACAGTGACCCATGCCGGAATTGAACCTAGGACCCTGGAGCTGTGAAGCAATTGTGCTATCCACAAGGCTACCGTGCTGCCATTTAGACATGAATGTAGGATCAGTAAGTTGATCAGTATGTTTCCAGATGATACAAAAATTGGTGGGATGGTAAATAGTGAGGAGGATAGCCTTCGATTACAGGGCATAGACAGGCTGATCAGGTGGGCTGTGATGCACTATCAATTACTACAAAGACGAGAGTAGCGAATAATCAAGGCTTTATTGAGCAGAGATGTGTGGCCTCCTGTAGCTGCTGCCAGAATGGGAGCAGTTCTGGTGTGCGCGCACATTTATACGCTGCCTACTGGGTGGAGCCAGCAGGCAGGGATTTACCCCCGTACCTCTAGTACAGGAGTCTTACCGTACTAAATCTAATATACAGTCAATACAGTTAGTGGTGACTACCACAGGCTGATCAGTGGCAAATGAAATTAAATCTGGATACGTATGAGGTGATGCACTTGGGCAGGACAAACAAAGCAAGGGGATACATGATAAACATCAACTCTATCTATGCCCCTTTACAGCCTTGCACATTCAACATCAAGTTCAATCAGTTCACATCATGACCATATTTTTGAACAATGTTTACACCTCTTCCAAACCCATCTTTTGTTTATTTTAAATAACCCATTACTATCCTCTTTTTCCTTGCATCATCATTCCTCTGGTCATTTCGCCTCTAATTCAACATGCAGGCTTGGGCTAATAAATTCGCACCACACAAGTGACAGGCAAGGACTATCTCCACCAACAGAGAATCTAACCATTTCCCCTTGGATGTTCAACAGCATCATTGAATCCCCCACTGTCAACAGCCTGGGGGTTACTAGACCAGAAACTGAATGGGACCCAACTATATACATATTGTGGCGACAAGAGCAGGTCTGAGGCTAGAAATTCTGCAAAGTGTAACTCACCTCCTGACTCCCCAAAGCCTGTCCACCATCTACAAGGGACAAGTCAGCACTGTGATGGAATACTCTCCACTTGCCTAAATGGGTGCAGCTCCAACAACACTCAGTTTGATACTACCCAGGACAAAGCAGTCTGTTAGATTGGCGCACCATCCACCAACTTCAACATTCACTCCCTCCACCACCAATACACAGTGACAGTAGTGTGTACCATCTTTAAGACACACAACAGTAACTGACCAAGACTCCTTCGACAGCACCATCCAAACCCATGACCTCTACCACCTAAGCGGACAAGGGTAGCAGATGTATGAGAACACCACTATCTGCAAGTTCCCCTCCAAGTCACACACCATCCTGACTTGGCAATGTACCACCGTTCCTTCATTGCCACTGAGTCAAAATCCTGGAACTCCCTTCCTAACAGCACTTGGGGTGTACCTACACCACATGGACTGTAGCAGTTGAAGAAGATGGCTCACCATCAACTTCCCAAAGATAATTAGGGATGGGCAACAAATCACAGAATCCTTATGAAAATGAAAATCACTTATTGTCACAAGTAGGCTTCAAATGAAGTTACTGTGAAAAGCCCCTAGTCGCCACATTCCGGCGCCTGTTTGGGGAGGCTGGTACGGGAATTGAACCGTGCTGCTGGCCTGCCTTGGTCTGCTTTCAAAGCCAGCGATTTAGCCCTGTGCTAAACAGTCCCTGTGTGGAATGTAGGCCATTCGGCCCATCAAGGCTGCACCGACCCTCTGAAAGAGCACTCCACCCTATCTTAACAACCCCATAACCTAACCTACACATCGCTGGACACCAAGGGGCAATTGATCATGTCTAATCCACCTAACATGCACTGCTTTGTACTGTGGAAGGAAACTGGAACATCCGGAGGAAACCCATGCAGACACGGGGAGAACATACAAACTCCACACAGTCACCCAAAGCCGCAATTGAACCCAGATCCCTGGTGCTGTGAGGCAGCAGTTCTAACTACCGTGCCACCCCAAATTAGTCTACCATCAACCAAGTCATGATATGAAGAAAGGCCCCCAGCCATGGAAAGTTCAGGAACTGTAGCTCCAAAAGGTTTCTCCCAAGCTCTCACCATATATCATATCACAAGCAAGTCAGGTTCCCAATCCCTAAATATTATCTTCTGAAAGAGCAATGAATTCAAATGTTAGCCTTGCCAGCCTTGCTCACATCCCATGAAAGAAATAACAGCCTGACATGAATTAAACTTCCATAACCACAATCATCTTCATACCAGGATGGGAATGACTATTTGGACTCCCACAATCCATATGATGAGTATATTCCTCTAGCTCAGTGGGCTAGACAGCTGGTTTGTGATGGAGAACAAGGCCAGCAGCATGGATTGAATTCCTGTACCTGCTGAGATTATTCATGAAGGCCCCGCCTTCTCAACCTTGCCCCTCGCTTGAGGTGTGGTGATCCTCAGGTTAAACCACCACCAGTCAGCTCTCCCCCTCAAAAGCAGCCTATCGTCACCTGGGACTATGGCGACTTTACCCTTAACTTACCTACCCATTGGTTGCAAGTAAGCCATTGGATGTCAGGATTTAGAGCCATAGATCTGACTGGCACTTGAGTGACTGACTGGAGCGAGTGGGATTCGATCCCCATACCTACTGACTCAGAGGTGAGAATTCTATCACTGAGCCAAAAGTTCCTCCAGCTTAAATTTCAATAAATAAGGTGCTATCCAAGGCCATTGAAGCAGGTAAGCATTTTCTTTATGCCTATGATATTGATGAAGCAAATACATATCATATACAGGTCATTCCTACAGTTGTTTGGCAATACCACAATAGATAATTTAGCAACAATTCCATGATACATTTGTTTGTTTTGTTTATGTCAGATCACAAGTTCAATTTTGGGTCTGATGTAAGATGCTGAAAATAAAAATTGACAGTAGAAGCAAGGTGGCTCAAATGGTCTACTCCTTATTCTACGGTCTCAAATAACCAGAGTAACTTTTACCTCCACCATCTTTCCATAGGTTCACAACAAAAGGAAACATGTAGAAAACCAGGGAAGGATAAAAGCACCATGAGAGCCAGCCAAATAAATTAGCAAAGGTTCTGGAATTTCCCCATTACCACTACATCTTGAAAACATCATCTACAATTAAGAATAATTGCTCTTTTAGAGGTAGAAAGATGCACTGCTTGTTCTATTGTACTTGGGAAAATTAAACAAATGAAGATTTCCTCATGGTTTACCAGATGATAACATCAAACCGACATCTACCAAGCAAAACAATTCTCCCAATTTTAGAACTTTACTGGTTCGGCAATCTGACAAGCATCTAGTAACATGGGTTTTCCACTCTCGGTTTTAATTATTGAGGACTTAGTCTTGTCTGTGTGCATCAAGGTAGAGATACTAAATCCTGATGAGAAACATACCCACCGTGGGAGAGGGATGGCTGGTAAATAATCATGGGCCACTCATGCATTCTTCATTAGCCAATCTATTAGTAGGATCGATAGAGTGCTCACTGCAGGTGGACAGATATCTAAGAAGGTACAAAATAAGGCAAAAGCTAAATAAATAATAATAATAATTGCTTATTGTCACAAATAGGCTTCAATGAAGTTACTGTGAAAAGCTCCTAGTCGCCACATTCCGGCGCCTGTTCGGGGAGGCCAGTGCAGGAATTGAACCCGCACTGCTGTCATTGTTCTGCATTACAAGCCAGCTGTTTACCCCACTGTGTTAAATAATGGGTGGGCCCCCTTATTTCTTAACTTATTCTTTCATGGGATGTGGGCACCGCAAGCAAGACCAGCATTTGTTGTCCTAATTGCCCTTGGACTCACTGCAGTAAAGAGTCAACCACATTATTGTGGATCTGGAGTCACATGTAGGCCAGACCAGGTAAGGATGGCAGATTTCCTTCACTAGAAGACATTTGTGAACCGGATGGGTTTTTACGACAATTGATAATAGCTCTGCCACCAGCATTCCTGAGACCAGCTTTGAATTCTAGATTTATTAATTAACCTTAAATTCAAACAGCTGTCAAAGTGTGATTTGAACCCATATCCCCAGAGGATTATCCTGCGCTTGTGGATTACTGGCCTAGTGATCTTACCACCACGACACCATCTCTCCCATGGTGTGGTTAAGGAATGCACTGCACATTGTGCTAAGCGTTCCCAACGGGGCAGGCTTAAACAAGGGACACAGATTTAAGGTGATTGTCTTAAGGTGATTGACTTAAGGTGAGTGACAACAGAGCCAAAGGTGAGAGGAGAAAAATCTATTTTACGCAGTAAGCGATTACAATCTGGAATGTACTGCCTGAAAGGGTAATGGAGGCAAATTAAAATCATGGATTTCAAAAGGAAATAGGACAAACATCTGAATGGAAAAGATTTTCAGGGCCTCAGAGAAAGAGTGAGGGAGTGGGATCATCCAAATTGCTCTTGCAGAGAGCCAGCAGAAGCTCAATGATTCTCATCTGTGCTGGAACTATTCTAAGATTCTGTGGTTCTAGTCAGTGAGCCAGACATGACAAGAAGGACTTGGTCTGAGAATGTGTGTATGCATGGTTGTGAGGCCAAGACCAGGATTGAACAATGTTGGGAAGACTCCAATGTCGAAATAGCCTGACATAATTTACCATCAAGTCGCACACATGAAGACTACCTCTTCAGGCACAGGAAAGGGCGGACGTCAATGACTGTAGAACAATGCACCCGTGTGAGGCAATCCCTTCAGGAGATATCTGGAAAAAAAATCTTTACAAAGTATTTTTTTTAAAATAGCAGTATGTATAGAGCCTCTAAACAGTCAGTTGCAGCGAAATGTTTATTGATATTTTTAGCCTTTAACAAGAGTAAGACAATTTTAATGTTGTCAAACACAATTGACAGCCACTAAGTTGCATTTCATTTTGGAAATATGTCACGCTGAGAGACATCTCACATTATTTGGCAGTTTCATTGCATTCGTTCTGTATAATCCCGCAGCCAACATACTGAATAAAATCACAAGCTATTTATAAATAAAACCAGATACTAATGAGACAAATAATGGCACCAAGAAAAGGTTGACTAATCATGCATTTGTGGAGACACATAAAGTGAAACCTTTCTTAATTTACGGTGCACATTAATGTTCTAAAAGCCTGCATGATCCCATAAGACGACATAGAATTTGTAATTAGGGACAATCAATGGGACGATCAAATTCTTCTTTTATTCTTCAGAAAAGAATGTACTGTTGAATGTTAATTTGAATCTAGAACTGCAGTTTGATGTTGTTCCAATTTCTGCTTGAATAGTAGCCATTCTGCTGTTCGATGCTTTGCATCCAGCTCATTGTTTTAATGAGGTGCACAGCAAAATACGACAGGTGCAGAACTGGAGCAGTCGGAAATCCTCTGGGAAACATCAGCTGAATCACTTGTGCTGGTAAACTGACTGCTGGAAATATCAGCAATTCGGAAGAAGAGAGGCCAATTTACCCAAGATTTTATTTTTAATAAAGAGACAAAAAAGTGTAGGAGGAGTACTTTCATTAAGAAAAGGGGCTCAAAAAAGTTATTTAAAAAACATTCTATTCTTAGTTGAGATTATTTTCTGTACTGGATTACTTTCCAAGCCCACAGAGATAAGCCATTTTGGCGTCTGGTCTCACTCCCTTGCTGGCAACACCTACAGGAGACTCAGTGAGCTGCTCCAAGGGGAATCCCTTGGGTCTGGATGCTGACTGGGATGTGTCTGGACTGACTAGAATTCTGTGGTGGTTATGTATCAGCTTGTCTTGGGGCAGAAGTGTTATTTTGCCACCTCATGCATCGCCTGATTAGCGCCTATCTGTCCATTGCCTCTATCTGGAAACTTTCACTCCTGTTCAGCACCTGACACCAATTGAATAACCTTCTGCTCTGAGAGGAGGTTTGAAATGGGCCAAAATATTTATTTAAATTAGCAATACCTCACAACAGCGTTGCTGGTTGTGCTTTCAGCAGCCTGGGGCCTAATCTTTGGAATTCCCTTCCCTAATCTCTCTACCACTCTACTGTCCTTTCCTCCGATAAATTGCTTGTTGAAACCCACCTCTTTAAACAAGCTTTGGTCACCTCTCCTTTTCATAGAACCATAGAATATACAGTGCAGAAGGAGGCTATTCGGTCCATCGAGTCTGCACCGGCCCTTCGAAAGAGCACCCTACTTAAGCCTACACCTCCACCCTAACCCCGTAACCCAACGTAACCTTTTGTACACTAAGGGCAATTTAGCATGGCCAATTCACCTAACCTGCACTTCATTGGACAGTGGGAGGAAACACTTTGTGACCTGGGGCGAGATTCTCCGACCCCCCGCCGGGTCGGAGAATCGCCGGGGGTTGGCGTGAATCCTGCCCCCGCCGGTTGCCGAAGTCACCGGCACCGGATATTCGGCGAGGGCGGGAATCACGCCGCGCCGGTTGGCGGGCGCCCCCGCGCGAATCTCCGGCTCGGATGGGCCGAAGTCCCGCTGCTAAAATGCCTGTCCCGCCGGCGTAGATTAAACCACCTACCTTACCGGCGGGACAAGGCGGCGCGGGCGGGCTCCGGGGTCCTGGGGGGGGCGCGGGGCGATCTGGCCCCGGGGGGTGCCCCCCCGGTGGCCTGGCCCGCGATCGGGGCCCACCGATCCACGGGCGGGGCCTGTGCCGTGGGGGCACTCTTTTCCTTCCGCCTTCGCCACGGTCTCCACCATGGTGGAGGTGGAAGAGACTCCCTCCACAGCGCATGTGCGGGAATGCCGCCAGCGGGCGCTAACGCTCCCGCGCATGCGCCGCCCGGAGATGTCATTTCCACGCCAGCTGGCGGGGCACCAAAGACATTTTCCGCCAGCTGGCGGGGCGGAAATTCGTCCGGCGCCGACCTAGCCCCTTGAGGTTGGGGCTCGGCCCCCAAAGATGCGGAGAATTCCGCACCTTTGGGGCGGCGCGATGCCCGTCTGATTTGCGCCGTTTTGGGCGCCAGTCGGCGGACATTGCGCCGTTTCCAGCGAATTTCGCCCCTGGTGTCAAACCTCGTCTGATAATGCCCCTAAGAAGTGCCTTGGAACCTTTCTCACAATGTTACAGACACTATATAAATGTATTAAAAACCAAGTGCTGGAAAAACTCAGCAGGTCTGGCAGCATCTGTTGGACAAGGAAATAGAGTTACCATTTTGAGTCCAATGTGACCCTTCTTCAGAACAGATGTTGTCGGAATTGTTGTTAGTGCAGCAGAATTCTTGACACCTAATTGCAACATCAGAGGCTCCCAGATTAGGTGGAGCATAGTCATAAGCAGAGTAAAACCATTTCTATTCTGCCCTCCCAATGGTCACAGCCTCGATCATGGAGATTCTTTTCTGTTTTCCGCACCATCCATTTATGTGAGATTGCCAACACGTTGTCACTTTTGTTGGGCAGGTTTCTGTGGTGCTGTTCATTCCCACAATACAATTTGCTGAAACTACCATGATCCATTTCACACAGAACCTTTATAATCTTCAGGAAACAAAATAAACTTTCATCCAATCAACCTGAAAGGGAGTTTGCAGGTACTTTATTTTGCTTTAAGTTGTTTTCTCCTTTAAAGGGAATCCCAATCTTCATAAAAGCTTGCGTTTAATCCACATAATTTGTCTCCAAATAGTACCCCTGACATCAGGACATTTATCTCCTCACTACAGCAAGAAAGGTTATAAAAAGGATATTTCGCTAGAACTGAGAGCAGCCATTTTGACTCCCAGTGACGATATCACAATACACTGGGACGTTAGAGATATTAGAAAAAAGGCTCTGTAATTAAAAACTCAGGAATACAGATATTTTTTATTCATGGGCAGCACGGTAGCATTGTGGATAGCACAATTGCTTCACAGCTCCAGGGTCCCAGGTTCGATTCCGGCTTGGGTCACTGTCTGTGCGGAGTCTGTACATCCTCCCAGTGTGATCGTGGGTTTCCTCCGGGTGCTCTGGTTTCCTCCCACAGTCCAAAGATGTGCAGGTTAGGTGGATTGGCCATGATAAATTGCCCTTAGAGTCCAAAATTGCCCTTAGTGTTGGGTGGGGTTACTGGGTTATGGGGGTAGGGTGCTCTTTCCAAGAGCCGGTGCAGACTCGATGGGCCGTATGGCCTCCTTCTGCACTGTAAATTCTATGATGATCTGCCCCAATCACGCTGTGGGATTACGCCAGTGTAGAGATGTATTTTGGTCTAATTACATGTGTCTTTCCTGTGTATTTCTGTAAAACATTACAATGGTTACTCACTTCACGTTTAATAGCACTTTGAGCTGTCCGGTGGTCGCATTACACAAATGCAAGTCTTTCATTTAACTGCTTGATAAATGATTTACCAAAAAGAGTCAAAGTTAAAAAACCGTCATTAAAAAATACAAATGTACATTGCAGTGTTATTTCTCTCTGGCACAGTGCAACATTATTAAACCAAGTCATCACTGGGTGTCCTGAGAAAGAGCCAGATAGAAAGCTTTCCCATACGCCTGTGCTGCCCCTTAAAATTAATTCAAAATTCAGTGAATATAAATATGTATGAAGGGAATATAGTCCCAATCTACTCAATTCATTCTCAAGGGACAATCTCCACAACTACAGAATCAGTCTGGTGAACCTTCATTCCACACCCTCCAAGGCTAGTATATCCTTCCTTCGATAACTGGACCAAAACCATACACAATACTCCAGGTGTGGTCTCACCAAGGTCCTCTATACAATTTCAGTAAGACTTCTTCACTCTTTTATTCCAATCCCTTTGTTATAAAGGATACCATATTATTTGCTCCCTAATTATTTCTTATATCTCCATGTTAACTTTCTGTGACTCATGTACAAATAACTTGAGTCATAAAATTGTCCTCAGGTCACTTCAAAGTCATGTGCGCCTGTCTTGGCACTACTCAATTGTCACAGTTGAGTTTGAAGTAGTGTTGTTAATTGCGCCTTTCTGTATGCTAATATTTCTTAGTTCCCCGTTCTCTAGCTATCAAATTTATCTCACTCCCTGACAACTGTCGGACGCTGAATCTGACAGTTTGCAACCTTAGTGTCATATTTGATCCAACCATATATTCGTACCATCACTTAGACCACCTATTTTTAACCTCTGTAATATCACAGATTCTGCCCTTGCGTCATTTGCTGCCCAACCCCTCATTTACAATTTTGTTACCTCTAGACCTGACTACTTCAATGGACTTCTGGTTGGTCTCTCACACCTCTTGTCCTCTGTAAACTTGAGGTCACTCATAACTCTGCTGCCTATTCCCTAATTCACACCAAGTCACATTCACCCATCTGCCCCTCTGCCCCCTAACCTGCATTGGCTCCCAGTCAAGCAACATCTCAATTTCAAAATTATCATCCTCGATTTCAAATCGCTCCATGGTCTTGACTCCCACAATACCCTACCCTCCATCTCTATAACCTCCTTCAGCCCTTCAATCAATCATCAGACATCTGCACCCAGCTAAATCTTGTCTCTTGAGCACTCACCATTCGTGACTTTGTCTCTAGCTGCCCAGCCCCTTAGCTCAGGATAGCCTTCCTGTCTCTCCACCTTGCTCTGTTTCTTTTCTCCTTTAAGATGCTCCTTAAAAGCTACATCTTTTGGCCAAGCTTTTGCCGATCTGCAATAATGTTGCTTTTTCCATCTAATTTTGATTTACAGCACTCCTGTGAAGCACCTTGGGATGTTTTATTGCATTAATGATGCTCCAAAATACAAGTTGTCGCACTCTTTGTGTATTTAAATAGCCTGCTTTACTATTCTTCCTCCTAGAGTGAACAATTTCACCTTCCCATATTTTGTGTGGGGTCCCCCCCCCCCGCCACCCCCCAACACCAGCTACATCATCGCGGGTGGGACAGGAAATTTTGGAGATTCGTTAACAGCTAAGAGCTTTCTAAGTTTTCTTGTCCTGCCAGAACAACGCCTGTCAGTGGCAGGGCCAGAGAATCCTGGCCTACATTTAATTTACCATGTTCTTTCCCATTCACTTAACAGGCCTGTATCCCCTTGCAGCTGCTTTGCATCCTCCTCACCGCTTACTTTACCAGTAGGTTCTAGATAGCTGAGGCCTAAGCATTGATCCCCACAGTACCCTACCATTTACAGCCTGCCGACCCGAACATGATGGGCCGAAGGGCCTCTTTCTGTGCTGTCACCTCTATCATCCATTTATTACAGACCATTAACCAATGCTCAGTCAATGCTAATATATTACCCTCAAGCCCTATTTTTGTGTAAGTACATCTTGTGTGACATCTCATTGAAAGACTGTTAAGTCTTTAAATACACTATATTCACCTATTTCTCCTTTATCTACCCTGCTAGTTACAACCTGAAAAATCTCTTAACTTTATCGAACACCTACTTGTGACACTTTATGCCATGTTGACTCTGCCTAACCATACCACAATTCTCTAAGTGCCCTGTACCATTTCCCTATTAATCTACTACTGATGTCAGTTTAAATGGTCTATATTTCCCGGTTTTCTCATTCCCTCCTTTCTTGAATAATGGTGTTACATTAGCTTTCTTTCAATCCATAGGGCTGTTGTATAATCTAAGGAATTCTGGAAGATTAAAACCAATACATTCGCTGGGTGGATTTTATGGCCTTTCCCACCAGCAGGAATTTCCATTCCCGCCAGAGTCAATGGACTTCTGAATGGTTCGCCACATTTTCTGGCCCCACCCCCACCCATGACAGGGCCATAAACCTCCGCCCATCATCTCTGTAGCTATCTATTTTAAAACACATGGATGCAGGCAATAAGGTCCAGTGAATGTGGGAACATTAAGTTCCATTAAATTCCCAGTACAATTTATTGCTGACAATAATATTTCTCAGCTGTTCATTTCCTACAAAACTTTGTTTCCTTAAGGTTAAGGAAAATCCAAGGCTTTTCACACGTACATAAAAAGCAAGAGGGTAGCCAGGGAAAGGGTTGGCCCACTGAAGGACAGGCGAGGGAACCTATGTGTGGAGCCAGAGGAAATGGGCGAGGTACTAAATGAATACTTTGCATCAGTATGCACCAAAGAGAAGGAATTGGTTGATGTTGAGTCTGGAGAAAGGTGCATAGATAGCCTGGGTCACATTGAGATCAAAAAGACGAGGTGTTGGGCTTCTTGAAAAATATTAAGCTAGATAAATCCCCAGGGCCTGATGGGTTTTACCCCAGAATACTGAAGGAGGCTAGAAAGGAAATTGCTGAGGCCTTGACAGAAATCTTTGCATCCTCACTGTCTTCAGATGATGTCCCGGAGGACTGGAGAATAGCCAATGTTGTTCCTTTGTTTAAGAAGGGTAGCAAGGATAATCCAGGTAACTACAGGACGGTGAGCCTTACATCAGTGGTCGGGAAATTACTGAAGAGATGGCAGATGGAGTTTAATCTGGACAAATGTGAGGTAATGCATTTTGGAAGGTCTAATGCAGGTAGGGAATATAAAGTGAATGGTAGAACCCTTAAGAGTATTGACAGTCAGAGAGATCTAGGTGTACAGGTCCACAGGTCACTGAAAGGGGCATCACAGATGGAGAAGGTAGTCAAGAAGGCATACGGCATGCTTGCCTTCATTGGCCGGGGCACTGAGTATAAAAATTGCCAAGTCATGTTGCAGCTGTATAGAACCTTAGTTAAGCCACACTTGGAGTATAGTGTTCAATTCTGGTCGCCACACTATCAGAAGGATGTGGAGGCTTTAGAGAGGGTGCAGAAGAGATTTACCAGGATGTTGCCTGGTATGGAGGGCATTACCTATGAGGAGAGGTTGAATAAACTCGGATTGTTCTCATTGGAACGACGGAGGTTGAGGGGCGATCTGATAGAGGTCTACAAAAGTATGAGGGGCATAGACAGAGTGGATAGTCAGAGACTTTTTCCCAGGGTAGAGGGGTCAATTATTAGGGGGCGTAGGTTTAAGGGGCGAGGGGCAAGGTTTAGAGGAGATGTATGAGGCAAGTTTTTTACACAGAGGGTACTGGGTGCCTGGAACTCGCTGCCAGATGAGGTGGTGGAAGCAGGGCCGATAGTGACGTTTAAGGGGCATCTTGACAAATACATGAATACGATGGGAAAAGGGGGATATGTACCCCGGAAGTGCAGAAGATTTTAGTTTGGACGGGCCATGCTGCCAGTCGGCACAGGCTTAGAGGGCCGAAGGGCCTGTTCCTGTGCTGTACTTTTCTTTGTTCTTGGTTCTTGGTTCTTTGTTCCTCACTATTTCCAGAATAGTTTCCCTGATCATTGTCACATTGCTGTTTGGGAGAGCTTGTTGAGCACAACTTGCAGCACTTCCTGCTTTACAACAACGGCAAACTCCAGACTATTGGCCATGAAATTCTGTGGGACATTCCAAGGACCTGAAATGTGCTTTATGGATGTGGGTCTTTCTTTCTTCCTCTGCCTATGCTCATTAGTGACTGCGGCTCTGGCTACACTGCTGGAATAACTTGAATTCACACCAACTTCCTAACCTGTTATAATGTTTCCGTTTCGGTTCTTCCTCCAGAAACAGCAGTGTTCTTCACCAAAAGGCACCTTCAAGCCTGTTTTAGATTTTAGCAAGAAAACAATAATGAAAAGGCAATTGGTGCCACAGCTCCAGGGTCCCAGGTTCGATTGCCGGCTTGGGTCATTGTCTGTGCCTTGTCTGTGTGGATTTCCTCCGGGTGCTCCGGTTTCATCCCACAAGTCCCCAAAGACGTGCTGTTAGGTGATTTGGACATTCTGAATTCTCCCTCTGTGTACCTGAACAGGTGCCGTAATGTGGTGACTAGGGGATTTTCACAGTAACTTCATTGCAGTGTTAATGTAACCCTAGTTTTGACACTAATAAAGATTATTATTCCAATTATTAAAAGAACTCTTTTTAAAAATGCCTCTCTGATATTCCCCACACTCTACACTTTTCAAATTTGTTGTATTCATGTTAATTGGTCCTTTGAAGCGTATTGATTTGGATTTATTTTTGTTAGATGTTGCCTGGGCTGGGACGCCAGCACTGTACACCACGGCACTGGTTCTTTTCGTTGTTCAAATAAACAAATATTTTGGATGACGCCTGGCCATGGTGGAGTTAATACATTTGGTGACAAGGCGTAAAAACAAGATTCTCGAGCAGCCTTCAGAATAAAGCAAACAGGCCTCTGGTGAGGAACAAATAAATACCTCTTTTCAGTAAACTCGAGCCTGACAACATTAACGGAGAAGACTGGGCCCAATATGCAGAGCGCATGCGCTATTTCAACGGGCTAACCACATTGTGGGGAACGAGAGCCAGAAGGTAATCCTGCTGATAGCATGCGGGGCTCCAACATTCAACGTAACAAAAAGCCTGACTTTCCCAGATGCCCCTGACTCAAAAACTTTTGATGAGCTCACAGACCCAGTGCAAAACCACTGTCAAAACCACTATGACCCAAAGCCCTCAATCATCCTCCAGAGGTACCGTTTCAATATGACAGGGAGGATCCTGGGGTAACCCCTCACTGAGTTCCTCAGTAGGCTATGGAAACTGACAGAATATTGTAAATTTGGCCCATCCCTGACTGAAATGCTATGCAATAGATCGGTGTGCGGAATAAACAACGTCACTACTCAACGGAATTTACTGGTGAAGCCTACTGTAGACCAGAAAAAGGTCATTAAGATAGCCCTATCCTTGGAGAGTGTATCGAAAAGGGCTGAGGAACTACCTGGGGCACCGGACAGAAGTGTCCTCCAGTTGGTGGAGGGGCCCCATACAGGAAAGCTCCGTACCTTAGATGAAGGCGAGTTGCCCATGGCCTGACCGGAACTTTGCAGCGGCTCCCCGGCAGCCAAGGAAACCTCATGGCAAACCAAGGTGTACCAGGGAACCCAGTCCAGAGGAATGCAAGTGCCAGCTCAGAGACGACTGCAAGCATTGCAGAACAGCACAACCAAGGCAAGGCTGCCGGAATCGGCAATATGCATATTACCCAGGCAAGAAGACAAGGCCAGCATGTGTTTATACCATGCGGGTATACCAAATTCCAGATAAAGAGACAATGTAATTGAACTGTATCATCACGACTAACGTTGCCCCAAGATGTTAAGGCTACTCATGAATCATAACCAATTAGAGGTGATGGATATGAGGGCTGCTGTCTCAAACATTGGAGAACAGATAATTAATCACCTCCAGACTGACATCCTACCTCTGAGTCTAGAGGACACCAGAGCTAAATTAACCACATATACGGGGGGAAGCTTTATGGATCATGGATCCACAATGATGGCAATGATCTACAGACAACAGACAGCCCAACTTCCACTCATTGTCATGCGAGGACAAGGACCAAGTCATATGGGCAGAGATTGGCTCCAATGGATCAGACTGGAAATTCTCAGATTGGGCATTAGAGGACGATGTGAAATTACCAGTGAATACCCTGAAGAGGGCGTTGGAAAAATAAAAGGTGCCAGTGCCAGAACCTATGTTGACACCGACACCATGCCAAAATACTTCAATGCCTGACCAGTTCCATACTCATTGCTAGAGAAAGTAGAAACGGAGCTTGGGTGCCTGGAAAGCCTGTGGATAATAAGATCCGTGCAATTCACAGAATGGTTTGCACCCATCGTACCCGTCCTGAAACCCGACAAATCAATCCACCTTGGCAGGGATTGTAAACTCAGTTAATTGGGTCTCAAAATTGGACAGGTTCCCATGCCACGAACAGAGGACTTATACGCCAAACAGGTAGCTGGTCAGTTTTTCACAAACTGCACATGATCCACACCAACCTCCAACTCCAACTAGGCAAACCCTCCCATAAATACATCACAATTAACACACATAAGGGCCTGCACAAATATACCTACCTGCCATTTGGGGTCTCGTGGTGTGTGCCATATTTCAGAGGGTTATGGAGAATATACTCCAAGGGTTACCCAAGGTGGTTGACTACCTGGATGATGTTCTGATTACAGGGACTACAGAGCAGGAGCACCAAGCAAACCTAGACGAGGCCCTTTTCAAAAGCAGGGGTACATCTTAAAAGAGAATAGCGCGATTTCCAAATGAGTAAAGTAACCTATCGACAGAATGGACAAAAAAAGCCTGGAGGGCAAGGTCAAAGCCATTAAGGAAGCTCTTATCAAACAAAATATCACAGAATTGAAATCCTTCCTGTGACTAGACAATTGTATTGGGAAATTCCTCCTGAACGTGGCCTCTTTGTCGTCGCCATTACATCGACTATTGAGGAAATACCAGAAATGGTCCTGCAAGGCGCCACAGGAAGAGGCCTTTGAAAGAGTCAAATGGCAGCTATTATCATCTAATTTATTGGCCAATTACGATCCCAAGCAGGAGCTCATAATATCATGTGATGTCTCTCCTTATGGAGTTGGAGTGGTACTCTCCCATCGTTGGGAAGACAGCACAGAACGACCCATTGCCAATGCGTCTAGGACTCTTTCGGATGCAGAGCAGCGCTACTCGCAAATCGAGAAGGAAGGCCTGGCATTTACGTTAGGTGTAAAACATGTTACCAGTCCATCTATGGTATGTGCTTGTGATAGTGGCCAGACCACAGTCTTTATTGGGCCTTTTAATAGAAGATAGAGGAATCCCTCCTATCGCCTAGCCCGGATACAGCGTTGGCCTTGTTACTCGCAGCCTACGAATATTCCTTGGAGCATTGCCCAAGAAGGTGAATAGCCAATGCTGTGCTTTGAGTCGTCTCCCACTACCCATAAGCTTGGCTCCCTTGTCTGCATTAGAAGAGGTCACAGTGGCCTTGTATTTTTTAGAAACCCTCCCAGTATCAGCAAAGCAAATCAAGGCTTGTACACAGAAAGACCCAACATTATCAAAGTTAAAACACATGATCTTGAACGGCGGGGTCCGAGGACAACCCTCTGATGACATGAAATCATGTCTAACTAAGAGAGGCAAACTCAGTGTTTCAGACGGTATAACTTGTGGGGATCCCGGGTAGTTGTTCCCGGCCCAGGGCAGTGCCAATCCTGATGAAATTACATAACAGCCACCCTAAGGTTTCCAAAATGAAGATGTTCACCGGGAGCTACATTTGGCGGCCCTGGCTCAACACGGACATCACGGACCTGGTTGACGAATGTACGTTATTTCTGGATAGCCAGAAACTCCCCCCCTTGGCCTCCCTACACCCAAAGGATTGGCCAGGCAGGCCATGTATGCAGGTGCATGTCGACTTTGCCGGGTCTTTCTTGGGGTCTATGTTCCTGATCTTGGTGGATGCGAATTCCAAATGGATGAAGGTACATCGCATGGCCTCTATGATCTCATACCCCACCATTGAGAAACTTCGACAAAGTTGTAGCACATTAGGCCTACTGAAGGTCGTAGTATCTGACAATGGCACGGCCTTCACTAGTGGGGAGTTCCAGTCCTTCATGAAGTCAAATGACATGAAGCACATTAAGGTGATATCACCAATGGACTGGCAGAGCAGTGCAGACCTTCAAGAATGGCATAGAGAAGCTGCCAGCTGCATATATAGAGACTAAGTTGGCATGATTCTTGTTTGATTACAGGACCACTCCCCATACCATGACAGGAGTTGCTTCAGCAGAAATATTGATGGGATGACGGCATCGCATCAGGTTAAGCTTCTTATTTCCAGACTTGGCAGGGAGGGTGGAGTCCAAACAGGAAAATCAAAAAAGAAATCATGGTGCCATAATATCTGAGAGTGTTCAAGGCCAGTGACCCAGTCTGCATACGGAATTTCGGAGATGGCTTCAGTTGCATACCTGGAGTCATATTAGAAAACAAAAAGAGGCCTGTATCCTATAAGGTCAAGGTTCAAGACAAGGTTCTGAGAAAGCACCTGGACTACCTCAGGAGTAGGGAGCCTGCCCTGTTGAAGCCTTGTCTCCTACTCCAGTGGTGGCCTTTGCTGGTGCAGGGATACCACCCGTAGAGGACTCTATGCCCATCTCCCCTGATTGTGAGGACTCGGGTTCTGACACGGAGACAGGGGAATTGGGTATTCACCCGATAGCCAATGCCGAAGAATAATCCATGTCCAGAAGGCCTTTGACAAGGTGCCGTATAGGAGGCTGTTAAATAACGTACGAGCACATGGTGTTAAGGGTAAGATACTGGCATGGGTAGAGAATTGGCTGACTGACAGACGGCAGAGAGTGGGGATAAATGGGTCTTTTTCAGGCTGGCAGCCGGTGTCTAGGGGTGTGCCTCAGGGATCTGTGCTGGGACCACAACTAGTCACAATATACATTAACAATCTGGAAGAAGGAACTCAGGACACTGTTGCTAAGTTTGCAGATGATACAAAGATATGCAGAGGGACAGGTAGTATTGAGGAAGTAGGAGGTTGCAGAAGGACTTGGACAGGCTAGGAGAGTGGGCAAAGAAGGAGGAATGGGGGCATAGACTATTTTCTAATGGGGAAATGCTAAGGAAATCAGAAGCACAAAAGGACTTAGGAGTCCTTGTTCAAGATCCTCTTAAGGTTAACGTGCAGGTTCAGTCGGCAGTTAGGAAGGCAAATGCAATGTTAACATTCATGTCAAGAGGGCTAGAATACAAGACCAGGGATGTACTTCTGAGGCTGTATAAGGCGCTGGTCAGACCCCATTTGGAGTATTGTGATCAGTTTTGGGCCCCGTATCTAAGGAAGGATGTGCTGGCCTTGGAAAGGGTCCAGAGGTGGTTCACAAGAATGACCACTGGAATGAAGAGTTTGTCACATGAGGAGAGGTTGAGGACTCTGGGTCTGTACGCATTCGAGTTTCGAACAATATGGGGAATCTTATTGAAACATACAGGATACTGCAAGGCCTGGATAGAGTGGACGTGGAGAGGATGTTTCCACTGGTAGGAGAGACTAGAAAACGAGGGCACAACCGCAGGCTGAAGGGATCATTTAAAACAGAGAGGAGGAGGAATTTCTTCAACAAGAGGATGGTGAATCTGGAACTCATTGCCACAGAAGGCTGTGGATGGAAAATCACTGAGTGTCTTTAAGAAAGAGATAGGTAGGTTCTTGATTATTAAAGGGATCAGGGGTTATGGGGAGAAGGCAGGAGAATAGGAATGAGAAAAATATCAGCCATGATTGAATGGCAGAGCAGACTCGCTGGGCCGAGTGGCCTCATTCTGCTCCTCTGTCTTATGTCAGTGACCCATAAGCGCTTCCTGTGGAGCTCCACCGGCTCCACCTTCTGTGGACTCATGGCTGAGTACAAAGAGGTGGAAGAGGCCTCCTCGTCATGGAGGGGGGGGGGGGGAGAGATGTTATGACGACCATGAAGGACAGGGGGGAATCGTCCATTGATCTTCCCGGAATATGACTTCTCCTATTGAGCGGGCAGAGGCTCACCCAATAAGAACCATTTGGCAGGAATTTAAAACCCGCAGCAATGAAAAAATATTTCATTGTTCGAATAAACAAGAGTTTTGTACGAAGTCTTGCCTTGGCAGAGTCATTACAGATTTGCTTGTGCATTTAATGTGAAGTAAAGGGATACCATGCAATTGTGAAATATGCACAAAGCTGGCAAGGAAATAGGATTTATTATTAACTAATTACTGCACTCGTTCTTTTTCTACCTGTTCATTTAGTTTGAGAGCTGTTGCTTCAGCGGTTTTTGATTGTGCAGAACAGCCCCTCCCAGCGGCTCCAAGGTTTACTATCCGCATCGTTAAAAGTGCAATTCAAGTTTTAGTTTATAAGTCTGGGATATTTTGGGCGGGGACGACAATGATCTTTGACAGCGTTTATACAAGTCCAGCTGTCAACCTGAATTCAATTCCTTTGTGACCAATTTAGTCAAAATAACTTATTTTGCTATGTTCAAAAAACATAGTGCAGAAGTGTTACCGTTTTGTCAAGATGGCGGTCTGAGCCAAGGCTGCCATGGCAATGACGTCAGACCAGCTGCAGAATGAAGTAAGTGATCCCTGCAGGAACCTTGCAAATCCCTAAATGCACTTAAAGAAATAGATTAAGCCCTCGTTCATCGGAGAATCAGTTACAGACCTCATACAAAGAGGACAGCTGGGGACTGTTAGAAAACTTAATATCACCAGCAGATCTGTAAAGTTCTACAGTATTCTCCATTATCCCACTGGCTCTTCTTTTTTCCCATCAGTGCAGGAAACAAAAATAAATGGTTCCTGGTTGCACAATGCAGGCAAAAGTAAAATGCCTGGAAGTACAACAAAAATGGCCTCATTGTGGCATCTTTCATTTTGGGAATCTGAACTGTAAAGAACTGTATGCTCCCCAGGTGCACAGTGCCCTCTGCAGGCTATTGTGTCTCAGCGATAATGTTGTCTGATGAATATTCATTGTAAAAGATAGTGATCGAATGCATGGAGGCAATTCAATGAATTTAAACCACATTTACAGTTTGCAAATATTGTTCATGTGTCATGATGAAATTGTCTAATTTTAAATAGTGGACATTATTGCCATAAAACATTTTATTTTATATATATATATTACTATGCAACCAAAAAAAACATTTTTACACAGCAAAATACTCCTAGTTTCTTTGAGGTGCAAACCTAAAACTAATTTATAATCTGTGGTACGCAACTATTTTGGGATTATTTTTATCCCTGTTTTTCTATTGAAAGTACTGATGGATGCCATTGTTCAGTTCCAATGCCATTGGCACATCTCGAACTGTCTATCATCCATGTGGGCGCCTGCAATCGGGAGGGTTATCAAGCTATTCAGCTACAGAGGCATCAAAACATGGCCCAATCCTTTGTGTGCCCAACATTTTCAGTGCCGGGTTGTAATTCCCGCACTGCTCAACATGGCAGATATCATCCAGAGGAACAGAATCTCGGAATTGAACCTGGAAACTTGGCGGTCTACATTGTACAGTTCTACCCTCGGGCTAGGCACTTACTCAACATTAAAGCTCCATTATAAGTTTATTTGAATTAATCTGCAAATTCAGCTAATTCTGAGTCCAGCTTAGTCACTGCAGTAAATAATAAACAACTGGTGATAATGCACAGAGACAAATATCTTATTGCATTCATTGCTATTTTGTTGCTTTCACTCCCAGTTTAATGTCATTGTCGACTTAATTAAATGGTTTTATTTTAAACAACTCAGTTTAAATCACTTCAGTTGATTGTTTTAATATGGATACCATCCAAGTAAAACTGAATCTTCCATATAATGAGCCTGGGGCCAAATCTCCGAGTTGGGCATTGTAAAAGTAGTTAGGTGCACCACAGGTGACTGTTGTGTGATATTGCCTAGGATTAGCAAGCAGTACTGGGGAGGATGAATTTCTCTTGCGTATTAAGTCAGAAATCCATGTACAAAGAACAGTTTTTCAGATTTCATTACGCATGGCACACCGAGTAAATCTTCATCTAAAGTAGCAATTTGAGCCCTGAAACTGCAACTGGCCTATAATGGAACTTACCTGCACATTTCTGGGGAAGGAATCACCTTGACACTTTGGGATTGAAATCAAACAATGCCCTATTCGCAACAACTGTGTTTAGATTAAATTTCTCTGTGTGCTATGTTAATCCACACGCTAGTGCTGTTGTTAAAAAACAGACAAAGGAATTTCGCAAGCATATGTGTCTTACTAATACCACATAGTATGATCTCAGTTTCACTTATGTATGTGTTTAGCTGGCTCAGTTAATAGTATTTGCATTCTTAGGCCAGGATTTTATGATCCCTCCCACCCAGCGGGTTATTACTATTGGGCCATGGTTTGTGTCACTGGAGTTGAATAGCTTGATAGCCCGCTGAATAACAATTTAAAAGGCTCGCCACATCTGCCGGGGGAGTAGGGATGACTCAGTGTCAGGGTCATAAAATCCAAAGGCCTTAGGCTCAAGAATCCAATTCAGAACTCAACCTTATGGGGCGAGATTCTTCTGCCCCGCCCGCCGCTAGAACGCCACGGGCGAACTGCGGACAATGAAGAAGCCCATTGACTTCGGGCGGGTTTCGCCGGTCGCCAGGCGAATGCGTTGTCTAGAATCCCATTGTCTAGGTTAATAGCTCAGATGAGATATTAAATCAAGGCTCTCATGAGTTAGATCCCTCCAAACTCTCTGAAGAATAAAAATGTCCCAGCTCTGTTCCACAATATGGGTACAATTTAACAAAACGGTTCTAAGTGTCATATTGGCACAACTTCAAAGAATCATAGCATCCCTATAGTGCAGGAGTAGGCCATTCGGAGCATCGAGTCTGCACCCACCCTCTGAAAGGGCATCCTAACCTAGGCCCAATTCCTCACCCTATCCTTGTAACCCCACCGAGGGACAATTTAGCATATCCAATCCACCTAGCCTGCACATCTTTGGACTGTGCGAGGGAACCGGAGCACCCGGAGGAAACCCACGCAGATACGGGAAAAATGTGAAAACTCCACACAGACAGTCGCTCGAGGTCGGAATCGAACCAGGCGCTGTGAGGCAGCAATGCTAACCACTGTGCTCCTGAGTGGTTCCCGAGAACTGAGCCGGCGGGACCACGGCCCGTATTTCATGGATCTTTGTGCCAAAAATGATCCCCCACTTAGCTTCACGTTGGAGGCTGTCCCTCCAACTCATTCACTTGGCAGCTCCCTGCTAACAAGGAGGAGTTGCTTATAAACGCTACCTCCGAACTCACTCCTAGTCAGCACATGGCCATGACAACACGCAGACCTGCTTCACGCTTCGGGGATGCCGACCTGGCCAGGCTTCTGGACGCTGTGGAGATGAGACGGGACACCCTATTCCCCTGAGGGGGTCGGTGGACCAGCTGCAGGGCCGCCAATGCTGCCTGGGAGGTGATGGCAGCGGCCGTCAGTTTGGGCAGGGTGACCAGGGAGTCTGCTGTACCACAAGGGTAAGTTAACACTGGCCTCATGGCATCAGTTCCACCTGCCACCCCCACCAACAGGTCAGCAGCTGGCACCTTGCACTCTCCCCACATCCAATCACCATGTTTGTGCACCAGCACACCCTGGCACCCACTAGCACAAGCCCACCATGTCCAGGTATGATGCCCATGCATACCACCTGCCAAAGACCCCTCCCAATTCACTAAGCACATGGCTCCCAATGCCCCCTGTCTGTCCCCACAAGAGAAGTTAGCCCATAATAGGCGCGAAAGGGTTTGGCGGAGTTCCAGATGTCCGTCATCTCCTCATATGACCAATAACGCCTGTACACCTTAAGCCACTGCCGGCATCACCCTCTGGGTCCCTCCTCGATCTGTAGGGTGCAGCGGCCCCCTGCACATGGGGTGTCTGCATTGACGCTGCTGTCGCCTTCTCTGATGTCTGGCCAGCTGGCCTGCAACTAGCCCGGAGAGGGCTGCCCCTGTGGGGTCAAAAACACCATCCATTGTTATTTGTAAGGAATTGGAGCAGGAGAGAAACCACTAATCAGTTACGGCTTCCAGCCCGGGACTCCTAGATCCCCCAAGCATCTCCCAACCTTGCGTGTCCCTCCTTCTCTCAGAACGCCATCCATCGAACCAGTTGTGCTGGAGATACCCGTTCTGCACACTCAAAGAACAAAGAAATGTAGAGCACAGGAACAGGTCCTTCGGCCCCCCAAGCCTGCGCTGGCCATGCTGTCTATCTAAACTAAAATCTTCTACACGTCCTGGGTCCGTATCCCTCTATTCCCATCCTATTCATGTATTTGTCAAGATGCCCCTTAAATGTCACTATCGGCCCTGCTTCCACCACCTCCTCCGGTAGCGAGTTCCAGGCACCCACTACCCTCTGTGTAAAAAACTTTCCTCGTACATCTACTCTAAACCTTGCCTCTCGCACCTTAAACCTATGCCCCCTAGTAATTGACCCCTCTACCCTGGGGAAAAGTCTCTGACTATCCACTGTCTATACCCCTCATAATTTTGTAGACCTCTTTCAGGTCACCCCTCAGCCTCCTTTGTTCCAGTGAGAACAAACAGAGTTTATTCAACCTCTCCTCATAGCTAATGCCCTCCATACCAGGCAACATCCTGGTAAATCTCTTCTGCACCCTCTCTAAAGCCTCCACATCCTTCTGGTAGTGTGGCGACCAGAATTAAACACTATACTCCAAGTGTGGCCTAACTAAGATTCTATACAGCTGCAACATGACTTGCCAATTTTTATACTCAATGCCCCGGCCAATGAAGGCAAGCATACCGTATGCCTTCTTGACTACCTTCTCCACCTGTGTTGCCCCTTTCAGTGACCTGTGGACCTGTACACCTAGATCTCTCTGACTTTCAATAATCTTGAGGGTTCTATCATTCACTGTATATTCCCTACGTGTATTAGACCTTCCAAAATGCATTACTTCACATTTGTCCGGATTAAACTCCATCTGCCATCTCTCCGCCCAAGTCTCCAAATGATCTAAATCCTGCTGTATCCTCTGACAGTCCTCATTACGATCTGCAATTCCACCAACCTTTGTGGCGTCTGCAAACTTACTAATCAGACGAGTTACATTTTCCTGCAAATCATTTATATATATTACGAACAGCAAAGGTCCCAGCACTTATCCCTGAGGAACACCACTAGTCACAGCCCTCCAATCAGAAAAGCACCCTTCCATTGCTACTCTCTGCCTTCTATGACCTAGCCAGTTCTGAATCCCTGCAGCAATGTCAGGGAACCCTAGGACCCAGACCCCTACTGGGAATATTAGGAAGTCCGTGCTCAGGTGCCCTCCCCAGATTCACAATCTCACCCTCTGGTCGCAGGGGCATCCCCAGTGCTGACATCCAGCTCTAGAGTGTATGATTGTTGGCTGTTGCCTCTGAGGTGCTGACGCCTCCAGTGTCCAGGCTCCGCAGTTTAATTGTAATGTTGGGCAATAATCATCATCTGAAGCATGGCACATGTACCCACGAGAATGCTCTTGGAAGCTGTGAACTGCTCACATCACTAACAATGTCAATTCCTTATTAGGTATGTGCAGCTAGAGGCTGCTCTCAGTAAAAGGGAGTTTTACATAAGAACAGGGCCCTGTTCTGGAAGTGAGTGGTAGGACAGACAGGCTGTAGTTGCACCTGTTATGGGTATACACAACATTGGAGGATGGCTTGTAGGCCCCGCAGATGTTATGCCCCTCCCCCCCCCCCCCCCCCCCCCAAGCCCACGGGCAATCCCGACCTATGCGCCCAGCCCCCAACCAGGCCCAATTTCCTCGAGGCGTGCAACACTGCTCTGCCACCCCCTGAGCACTGGGGCAACAGCTCCAGTGCCCCTGGGTTTGCATGCCAGGGATTGAAAATGGTGACTCACCTCCTCAGCTCTCCTCAGCAGCCATTGCACCAGATTCCCATTTTTAAAAAGGAGTGCTGAATGATGCCAGTGTGATCTCTCGCGAGGGAGAGTGCTGGTGAGGTTCCGGGAGGCCATTATTGGCACCTCGCCGCATTTGGGCGGGATCTTGAAACTCACCATCAGGAGCAGGCTGGTTAGATCACAAACCAATTTGCACGTGGTGTTGGCCTCTCCCGCTATTTAACCGCGCGCCTGGATCTGCGCCGAGCACAACGTGGCTGTTAAATAGCACCCCAATATTTCTCCCCCCAATAACCAGCAAAAGATGGTATAACTGATTTCTGCTGTCATTGTGTGCACAATGTCCACACAATAGATGACACTTCCTTTATATAATCACAGTTGTCTGTCTGCTGTGGCTCAGCTGGTAACTCCCGCACCTCTGGATTCAAGTCTCACTCCAGGACTTGAGTACAAAAATCAAGGTCCATCTTCCAGTGCAGCCAGCACTGAGGGAGTGCCGCACAGTCGGAGGCACTGTCTTTCAGATGTGGCGTTAAACCTAGTTCCGATCTATCCTCTCAGGTAGATGTAAAACAGGTCAACTGTTGGCCCACAGGCCAGATTCCGGCCCCCGAGCCTTCTGGATCCGGCCGGTCAAACTGGTTGGAAATAGAACTGACTAACGCTTTAAAAATAATGTAAAGCTACCTATCCAATCACAGGCTGGTATCTCCCTTCATTTTCTGCTTTATCAAACAGGTACGTTTCCAAGGCAAATTCCAGGGCTTGGAGTAAGACTGGGACTGGGACCAGCAAGAAGGAAAGGACAGTTCAGACAAGAATTCCTATTTCCCCCGCCTTACTGTTTTTGCCTTCTGGGCAGGGGGAAGCTGGAGGGAGAGCAGGGTCATGGGAAGCTTCAGTGAGGGTGGGCTCTGAGGGAGCCAGAGTGAGACTTGGGTAGGGGGCACAGAGGGCCCGGAGACCCGACCCCCCCCACCCTGACCCCCACCTAAATTTTCCATCCACATCGGCGTGTCCTCATTTGCCCTCAAATTACATTGCGGATGGGGCGGGTTCTGGCACCCCCCTTAGAAGTTCCTAAAAATAGAGCGGACGATACCGCTGATTTGTTATGTTGTAGGTGTAACATAAGCGGCTTCCTTGTGGTGCACTTGACAAAGGAAGGTTCAGACGTGGAGATAACTTCAACACGTTTATTAAAGTATTTACACTTCTATTACTCGGGTTCGACACTACTGCTAATCCTACTATAGCTACCCAGACTGACTAACCAGTTGCTGCAATCCACGTGGTGGGTGTAATATTGAATCAACCCTGTGTCTCTACTCACTGACCGTCTCCACTGGAAAGAGGCAGATCATGTGTGTGGTGTCCTTTATATATGGGTTGGTGTAATGCCCCCCTGTGGTCGCGTCACCTCCGTGTGTATCATGTGTGTCCATTGGTCCTGTCCTATCTAACTGATCTATTGGTTGAGTGTGTGTGTGTGATGTCTTTGGTGCTCCCTCTAGTGTCTAGCAAGCCTACAGGCATTTACATTGATGCACATCACCACAACCGCCCTGGTGGCTGATGGCTTCCATGCCATTTGTCCCTCCTTCTACTCCAATCTGCCTAAAAATGAGAAAATTTCACCCCTTATCTTTCCAAAATTTGGTCATTGGTACCTTCAGCATGAAAAATATTGAAATAAGGAACTGTTGGACAAACCTGATGTAAAAGATCTCATAACACTATTCTAAAGAGAAGCTGGAAGAATGAAGTGTCAAGATTTCATGTTCAAAGACCTTTACAGTAAAAAATAACTAAAAGCACCAATGACTGCTATTTCCTGTTTTGCAGGCAACTTCCTCTTCCTCGGCGATCACTTGTTAACGAGTATGATTGAAGGGAACACTCACCTTTCATACTTATTATCAAGTGTACTCTCCATAGAATTACAGTCCTTTTAGCAAACAGGCCACTGTTGTTCCCAGCTTCTAATTGGTTCCCGTATCACTCTTTTGCCGAGTAGTAACTTTGAGTGACCGTCTCCATGTACTTGCCCCTGTTTTCAGAGAGATTATTAAATCTCCCACCAGCGGTAAAGCCATTCCGAAGGTTCTCCTTCTCCCTGGCTCTGCCAGGATGGATCTCCTGGAATCTTTAGAGATTTGTATGATGCATCCCCTTGATTTGAGACTGTCTCCCTCCTGCATCCGATTGCTGTAGTTTTAAAAAAAAGAATCTTAACAGTTTTTTAAAAATCAGTCACAAGTAGGCTTACATTAACACTGCAATGAAGTTACTGTGGAAAGCCTCTAGTCGGCACATTCCGGCGCCTGTTCGGGTACACGGAGGGAGAATTCAGAATGTCCAATTCACCTAACAAGCACGTCTTTCGGGACATTGTGGGAGAAAACCGGAGCACAGTGGTTAGCACTGTGGCTTCACAGCACTAGTGTCCCAGGTTCGATACCCGGCTTGGATGGACACATCAGTGAGAGCACCTCACAGTCATGGGAGATTGAGAAAGAGAAGGTCTCTGGCAGAAGTGTTAGAGGTGACCTAGATGCTGAGCCTAAGGCTGATGTTTAGCTTCTGGAATTGTCTATCAGATGGCAGATGCTTGGTGTCCAGAATGAGACTTATGGGGATGTAGCAGAGACACCATGGTTGCGTGTTCTGGCAGGGGCAATGGAGGACTTCATCCAGGCATTGAACATTGCGATTAACATTACAATTAAGTGTTGAACAGATTGAGCGGCCTCCTCCAATGACAGACTGCCAACGGTCATGGAGAACTCAACTCAGCAAGCCACACCACAGCATCTGGAATAGAATTAGGAAAGCTCCACTTTAGTCAGACATGGGTGCAGGTGTGTGCCGTTCTTATTTGTGAAATTTGAATATCATTTAAATTTATTGTGAACATAAATGATATTACTTTCTACATGATTCTCAAGCTGCATTTGTTTCATTATCTCTGAGTGATCTGGTGGATTTGAATTGAAATTCTAAGCTGCTGTTCTGTTAGTTTATGGTCTTGTGGATCCGTCCTTCTGCTCGATATTATTAGGTGACTCACATTTTCCTTACATGATCTGGTGTTGGTGATAGGCTGCTGACAGGAGAAGATGCCAAGATGCTATTGAACTGGAGACACTTTGTTATTGGAATCTTTGAAGTATCAGCATCTCTTGTCTCACGGGCATCCCGACGTTCCTGCAGAGTGACTTACACAGCTTCCCAGGGTGGCTAATCCACCTCTTCACCAGACCCATTATCAGAGTCTCCATTAATTTCTCCTCCAACAGGGCTCCCCTTCTGTTGGGCCAGGTTGTGCAACACAAAGTGAATGATGACCAGAAGTGACACTCACACAGGGGCATGTAGCGGAGCGACACCTGATATGTCCAGACGTTTGAATCATATCTTCTGCTCAACATGACTCTGGTTGATGCGTGACTATCATTGTACCGAAGCTTAGAATCACTGCAATGCAGAGGGAGACGATTCAGCCCTTCAAGTCTGCACCAATCCTCCAAAAGAAGCACCCAGTTACCTCTCCCCGCAACCCCTGTAACCTAACCTAACATCTTTGTACACTAAGGGCAATTTATCATGGCCAATCCACCGAACCTGCACATCTTTGGAATGTGGGAGGAAACCGGAGCACCGGACGAAACCCACGCAGAGATGGGAAGAATGCGCAAACACCGCCCAAGGTCGGAATCAAACCCAGGTCCCTGGTGCTGTGATGCAGCAGTGCTAACCACTGTGCCGCCCATGCTCAGGTTCCATCCACAGATTCCTATTTATTGACTACAGCTCCGCCTTCAACACCATAATCCCAGCCAAGCTCATATCAAAGCTCCAAAACCTAGGACTTGGCTCCCCACTCTGCAACTGGATCCTCGGTTTTCTGACCAACAGACCACAATCAGTAAGAATGAACAACAACACGTCTTCCACAATAGTCCTCAACACCGGCGCCCCCAAGGCTGCGTACTTAGCCCACTACTCTACTCCCTGTACACACACGACTGCGTGGCAAAACTTGGTTCCAACTCCATCTACAAGTTTGCTGACGATACGACCATAGTGGGCCGGATCTCGAACAACGACGAGTCAGAATACAGGAGGGAGATAGAGAACCTAGTGGAGTGGTGCAGCGACAACAATCTCTCCCTCAATGCCAGCAAAACTAAAGAGCTGGTATTTGACTTCAGGAAGGAAAGTACTGTACACACGCCTGTCAGCATCAACGGGGCCGAGGAGGAGATGGTTAGCAGTTTCAAATTCCTAGGGGTGCACATCTCCAAAAATCTGTCCTGGTCCACCCACATCGACGCTACCACCAAGAAAGCACAACAGCGCCTATACTTCCTCAGGAAACTAAGGAAATTCGGCATGTCCACATTGACTCTTACCAACTTTTACAGATGCACCATCGAAAGCATCCTATCAGGTTGCATCACAGCCTGGTACGGCAACTGCTCGGCCCAGGACCGCAAGAAACTTCAGAGAGTCGTGAACACAGCCCAGTCCATCACACGAACCTGCCTCCCATCCATTGACTCCATCTACACCTCCCGCTGCCTGGGGAAAGCGGGCACTATAATCAAAGATCCCTCCCACCCGGCTTACTCACTCTTCCAACTTCTTCCATCGGGCAGGAGATACAGAAGTCTGAGAACACGCACAAACAGACTCAAAAACAGCTTCTTCCCCACTGTCACCAGACTCCTAAATGACCCTCTTATGGACTGACCTCATTTACACTACACCCTGTATGCTTCATCCGATGCCGGTGCTTATGTAGTTACATTGTACACCTTGTGTTGCCCGATTATGTATTTTATTTTATTCCCTTTTCTTCCCATGTACTTAATGATCTGTTGAGCTGCTCACAGAAAAATACTTTTCACTGTACCTTGGTACACGTGACAATAAACAAATCCAAATCCAAATCCTTACTCGTCATTGGTTAACTTTTTAATGGGCATCCTTTATTGCAAGCAGTCAATCATCCGAAGATTCCAGGCCAATAAACATCCCTGATACCTGGGAGTGTCGGAGGATGTATACATCATGGCTGCTACCCAGATAACGTACACACACCTGCATTATTCTTTCTGGGTGGCACGGTGGCACAGCGGTTAGCACTGCTGCCTCACAGATCCAGGGTCCCAGGTTTAATTCTGGCCTCGGGTGACTGTCTGTGGAGTTTGCACTTTCTCCCAGTGTCTACGTGGGTTTCCTCCGGGTGCTCCGGTTTCCTCCCACAGTCCAAAGATGTGCAGGTTAGGTGGATTGCCGATGCTAAATTGCCCCTTAGTGTCTAAAAATGTTTGGTCGGGTTACTGGGTTACAGGGATAGGGTGAAAGCTTTGGCTTGGATAGGGTGCTCTTTCCAAGGGCTGATGCAGACTTGATGGGCTGAATGACCTCCTTCTGCACTGTAAATTCTATAATTCTATGCACACAATCTGAACATGGAGTGGCATCTTTTTCTGTTTATGAATGCCCCTGACTGTCCAGCTGGTGCTTGTATGGCTACATGGGTGCAATCAATGACCCCTCCTCTCTCTGGGAATCAAGCCATGGATCTTTCAGCTGGATTGTGTTGTGTGATGAAGCCAAGAAATAAAAAAGGGAGAAAAAAGCTCACCTTATAGTTGGAGTTGGGGGACTACAGTTCCTGGCAGGCCTTGCGATTTCGTTGTTTTTTTTCCCCGAGGTATCTGCATGTGAGCTAGTCAAAGAAGGGCTGCACAAGAGCAGTTGGTTGATTTTCACGTCTTCAGGCCAGGGGCCGCCCTGCGCACATACGCAGTTGGATTTTTTATTTCTTCAGCCACGAAGCCAGCCCCAGGCAGAAGAAAAAAAAGCCCAAAAGTGACAGTGTGAAAAGGAGGTCAGGGGACCGGGAAGAGGAGCACCATTCCAAAGAAGGTGTCCCAAGGAGCAGGACATCCAGGAGAGAAATAGGGAAAAGGTCCAAAACAAACAAAAAGATCCCCAAAAAAGGGAGTGGTACAGAAACAGGTCCCACAACATAGTCCAAGTGAAGGACAGTGGATAAGAATCTGAAACAGTGGGCAGCATGGTGGCACAGTGGATTAGCCCTGATGCCTCACGGCGCCGAGGTCCCAGCTTCGATCCCGGCTCTGGGTCACTGTCCGTGTGGGGTTTGCACATTCTCCCCGTGTTTGCGTGGGTTTCGCCCTCACAACCCAAAGATGTGCAGGGTAGGTGGATTGGCCACGCTAAATTGCCCCTTAATTGGAAAAAATGAATTGGGTACTCTGAGTTTTTTTAAAAAAGAATCTGAAACATGTCCCGTAAAGTAAAATTAAAAGTAAGAAGCAGAGCAATTCACTCAAAATTAAAGAGGCAGAGCTGTGAAGGGCAGGCTTGGAGAAAAGTGGGTTTCAATGAAGCCTGAAGTTTTGACGAGGCAGCCGAAGGTTCGTGACTCCGTGTTGCAGGCCGATAATGGGAAAGGTACTCTTTTAGAGCAATGATGTTCTGCTTGGCATGGCCAAATGTCTGAAGGTGTGTCTGAGAACAGTATACCTATTGATTCCCATGTGCATTCTTACCATGATTAGTAGAGAATAAGATGTTTTTTGTAAGTGGTGTTATTGTTCGGACTTTGTATGTATCTGTAAGGGTGTAGATGGGGTAAAGGAATTGTGTGACGCAGTGGTTCCCACCGACGGAGAATCCCACTGATGGTTTTTTTGGAGCAGCTGGTTACAGAGCCCACTAGGGAACAGACAATTCTGGATTTGGTGATGTGTAATAATGCAGATTTGATTAGGAACTTAGGGTGAAGGAACCCTAAGGGGCAGTGACCACAATATGATAGAGTTGGTAATCCATTTCTTTATCCCCTATCATACATTCTCCTGCTTCTGACTGTAAAGGACCTGCATTTGTCTTCACCAATATTTTTCTCTTCACATACCAATAGAAAACTTTTACAGTCAGTTTTTATATTCCCCGAAAGCTTACTCATACTCTATTTTCCCCTTCTTAATCAATCCCTTTGTCCTCCTTTACTGAATTCCAAACTGCTTCCAATCCTCAGACCTGTTGTTTTTCTTGACCAAGTTGCATACTTCTTCCTTGGATCTAGTACTATCTCTAATTTCCCTTGGAAGCCATGATTTGGCTAACTTTCCCATTTTACTTTTGCGCCAGACAGGAATAAACAGTTGTTGCAATTCACCCATGCGCTCCTTGAATGTTTGCCATTGTGTATCCACTGTCATCCCTTTCAGTAATGTTTCCCAAACTATCGTAGCCAACTCACACCTCATATCATCAAAGTTTCCTTTATTAAGATTCAGGACCCCAGTCTCAGAATCAACGACGTCACTCTCCATCTTGATGAAAATTTCTATCATGTTAGGGTTGCTCATCTCCAAGGGGTCTCACACAACTAGATTGCCAATGATTCCTTTCTCATTGCACAATTCCCAGTCCTGGATGGCCTGTTCTCTAGTTGGTTCCTCAACATATTGATCCAAAACTATCCACAGCAGATGCCATTTTCCTGGCCCTACGCTCATCCCTAAAGCATCTCAACAACAAGGACTCCTACATCAAACTCATATTTATTGACTACAGCTTCGCCTTGAACACCATAATCCCAGCCAAACTCATGTCAAAGCTCCAACACCTAGGACTTGGCTCCTCACTCTGCAACTGGATCCTCGACTCTGACCCACAGACCACAATCAGTAATAATAAACAATAACACCTCCTCCACAATAGTCCTCAATACTGGGGCCCCGCAAGGCTGCGTGCTTAGCCCCGTACTGTACTCCCTGTACACACACGACTGCGTGGCAAAATTTGGTTCCAACTCCATCTACAAGTTTGCTGACAACACTACCATAGTGGGCCGGATCGCGAATAACGACAAGTCAGAATACAGGAGGGTGATAGAGAACCTAGTGGAGTGGTGCAGCGACAACAATCTATCCCTCAATGCCAGCAAAACTAAAGAGCTGGTCATTGACTTCAGGAAGGAAAGTACTGTACACACTGTCAGAATCAATGGGGTCGAGGTGGAGATGGTTTACAGCTTCAAATTCCTAGGGGTGCACATCACCAGAAAATCAGTCCTGGTCCACCCATGTCAATGCTACCACCAAGAAACCACAACAGCGCCTATACTTCCTCAGGAAACTAAGGAAATTTGGCATGTTCACATTAACTCTTACCAACTTTTACAGGTGCACCATAGAAAGCATCCTATCTAGCTACATCACAGCCTGATATGGCAACTGCTCGGCCCAAGACCACAAGAAACTTCAGAGAGTTGTGAACACAACACAGTCCATCACACGATTCCCTGCCTCCCATCCATTGACTCTATCTACACCTCCTGCTGCCTGGGGAAAGCGGGCAGCATAATCAAAGACCCCTCCCACCCAGCTTACTCACTCTTCCAATTTCTTCCATCGGGCAGGAGATGCAAAAGTCTGAGAACACGCATGAACAGACTCAAAAAGAGTTTCTTCCCCACTGTTACCAGACTTCTAAACAACCCTCTTATTGGCTGACCCGATTAATACTACACCCCTGTGTGCTTCACTCGATGCCGGTGTCTATATATTTGCATTGTGTACCTTGTGTTGCCCTATTATGTATTTTCTTTTCTTTTCATGTACTTAATGATCTGTTTGAGCGGCTCGCAGAAAAATACTTTTCACTGTACCTCGGTACACGTGACAATAAATAAATCCAATCCAATATATACTTCAGGAATTTCTCTTCTACAGTATCTATATGCAGATTAAAATCACCCATAATTATAGATAATCCTTTATTGGATGAGTCACTAATTTTCGCTTTAATGCCATTCCCAACATCGCACCTGCAGTTTGGGGTCTATTTACAACCTCTACTAATGGTTTGTGTCCCTTGATGTTGCTCAGCTCTAACCATTCAGATTCCACATTGTCAGAACTAATATCCTTCCTCACTACTGAGTTAATTTCCTCTTTACAAGCATTGCCATTCCACCACCGTTTCCTATTTGCCTATCCTTCCTAAATACTAAATATCCCTGGATGTTCAGTTCCCATCCCTGGTCACCCTGCAGCCATGACTCTGTAAACCCGACTATATCATACCCAACTACATCTATTTGCGCAATTAATTCATTCACTTTATAGCAAATGCTCTCTGCGTTAAGGCACAAAGTCTTAATAGAACAAAGAACAAAGAAAAGTACAGCACAGGAACAGGCCCTTCGGCCCTCCAGCCCGTGCCGACCATGCTGCCCGACTAAACTACAATCTTCTACACTTCCTGGGTCCGCATCCCTCCATTCCCATCCTTGTGATTTTTACATTACTTGTCTCGTTCCCACTATTATTCACTGTGGCCCTGTTTGAATATGGCTCTTGGTTTCTCTGCCTATCAATTTTCATATTCCTCTCTGTCTTTTGTTTTTGTCCTTGGTCCCCCCCCGCGACGAACAGATCCTCAAACATGGTCACAAACATCCCCCACCTTTTCCCGTACCAGCCTCCCTGAACAGGCACCGGAATGTGGCGACTAGGGGCTTTTCACAGTAACTTCATTTGAAGCCTACTTGTGACAATAAGCGATTTTTATTTCAATTTCATTTCAAACCCCCGTGCAGAGCCCCTTAACTCATACTTTATCTTCTCTAACTGTAGGAAGTCATACAGGTCATGCTGGGCAGCACGGTGGCCCAGTGGTTAGCATTGCTGCCTCACGGCGCCGAGGTCCCAGGTTCGATCCCGGCTCTGGGTCACTGTCCGTGTGGAGTTTGCACATTCTCCCCGTGTTTGCGTGGGGTTCCACCCCCACAACCCAAAGATGTGCAGGGTAGGTTAATTGGCCACGTTAAATTGCCTCTTAATTGGAAAAAAAGAATTGGGTATTCTAAATTTATTTGAAAAAAAATACAGGTTATGCCTGCGGTCTGACCACTTCTCTATGCATGGTATCCACTATACTCTCCATCTCGCAGAGGCTCTACAGTGTCCCCAGTCCATCACTCCAGCTCCAAAACCCTGGCTTCCAGGAGCTGTAGGTGGAGACATTTCCTGCACATTTGCTGGCCCTGGAAATATGCCCGACTTACCACATAGCGCACGAGGAGCAAACCATACCTTTAAGCTCTCCTGCCATGATTTACCCCTTAAAATTAAACCTTTGGCAGATGCATGATATTAGATTATAGCCAATTCACTAGGCCCTTCTCGCCAAGTCACTACTGAATATAGCCCTTACAAAAAGATCTCTCAAACTACAAGTGATATATGTAGTAAATACTTACTTGACCTTCCGCATTGCTTACCAATCAGCTCCCTCCCTTATGTCCTCTGGTACTGCAGCAGGGCAAGGCCATGCTCTGAATATTTAAAAGTTAGAATGCAAGGGGAAAAAGCAAAAAGAATAAAGAACAACACAGGAACAGGCCCTATGGCCCGACAAGCCTCCGCTGAGCATGCTGCCCGTCTAATCTGAAACCTTGTACACTTCCGGGGGCCTTATCACTCCATTCCCATCATATTCATGTATTTGTCAAGCTGCCCTTAAACGTCACTATCATACCTGCTTCCACCATCTCCTCCGGCAGCGTGTTCCATCACTGGGGGTGGGGGTGGGGGCCTCCAGGACGGCCAGGGTTCCGATCGGGGGCCACCAATCAGCGGGCGGGGGTGATCTGGGGGGCATATATTGTCGGGGCCAGCCTGCTGCGTAGGTCCACCATGTCCGCCACTGAGTGCTGAATTTGGTGCTTTTTGAGTGCGATAGTGAGAGTTTGGTGACCGAGGGAGTGCTGAATTTGGTGCTTTTTGAGTGCGATAGTGAGAGTTTGGTGACCGAGGGAGTTAGGTGAGGAGGGAGTAAGGTGCTCCTTTCATTTTGTTTCCGACATTTCCGCAAAGAGTGCGAAGAGAGCCAGGAGTTTACAGGAAGTGTAGCTGACTGGGAGCAGAGTCGGAGGGTGGAGATCTAGTTAGTCCACACAGCAGCTATATTCTGTAATGTAAGAGGGGATGGAGGCTAGGCCAGTTACATGCTCCTCCTGTAGGATGTGGGTGGTGAGGGATACCACCGGTGTCCCCACTGACTATACCTGCGGGAAGTGCACCCAACTTCAGCTCCTCAAAGACTGTGTTAGGGAACTGGAGCTGAAGCTGGATGAACTTCGGATCATCCGGGAGGCAGAGGGGGTGATTGAGAAGAGTTACAGGGAGGTAACCACACCCAAGGTACAGGACAAGAATAGCTGGGTTACAGTCAGGGGGAAAAAAACAAACAGGCAGACAGTGCAGGGATCCCTCGTGGCCGTTCCCCTTCAAAACAAGTATACCGTTTTGGATGCTGTTGGGGGGGATGACCTACCGGGGGAAGGCCCTAGCGGCCAGGTCTCTGGCACTGAGTCTGGCTCTGGGGCTCAGAAGGGAAGGGGGGAGAATAGAAAAGCAATAGTTGTAGGAGATTCAATGGTTAGGGGAATAGATAGGAGATTCTGTGGTCGCGAGCGAGACTCCCGGAAGGTATGTTGCCTCCCGGGTGCCAGGGCCAGGGATGTCTCGGATCGTGTCTTCAGGATCCTTAAGGGGGAGGGGGAGCAGCCAGAAGTCGTGGTGCACATTGGTACCAACGACATAGGTAGGAAAAGGGGTGTGGAGGTAATAAACAAGTTTAGGGAGTTAGGCTGGAAGTTGAAAGCCAGGACAGACAGAGTTGTCATCTCTGGTTTGTTGCCGGTGCCACGTGATAGCGAGGCTAGGAATAGGGAGAGAGTGCAGTTGAACACGTGGCTGCAGGAATGGTGTAGGAGGGAGGGCTTCAGGTATTTGGATAATTGGAGCGCATTCTGGGGAAGGTGGGACCTGTACAAGCAGGACGGGTTGCATCTGAACCAGAGGGGCACCAATATCCTGGGAGGGAGGTTTGCTAGTACTCTTCGGGAGGGTTTAAACTAATTTGGCAGGGGAATGGGAACCGGATTTGTAGTCCAGCAACTAAGGTAGCCGATATTCAGGACGCCAAAGCTTGTAATGAGGCAGTGGGGAAGGGAACACTGACAAAGGAGAGTATTTGCAGGCACGGAGATGGGTTGAAGTGTGTATACTTCAACGCAAGAAGCATCAGGAATAAGGTGGGTGAACTTAAGGCATGGATCGGTACTTGGGACTACGATGTGGTGGCCATCACGGAAACTTGGATAGAAGAGGGGCAGAAATGGTTGTTGGAGGTCCCTGGTTATAGATGTTTCAATAAGATTAGGGAGGGTGGTAAAAGAGGTGGGGGGGGGGGGGGTGGCATTATTAATTAGAGATAGTATAACAGCTGCAGAAAGGCAGTTTGAGGAGTATCACCCTATTGAGGTAGTATGGGTTGAAGTCAGAAATAGGAAAGGAGCAGTCACCTTGTTAGGAGTTTTCTATAGGCCCCCCAATAGTAGCAGAGATGTGGAGGAACAGATTGGGAAACAGATTTTGGAAAGGTGCAGAAGTCATAGGGTAGTAGTCATGGGCGACTTTAACTTCCCAAATATTGAGTGGAAACTCTTTAGATCAAATAGTTTGGATGGGGTGGTGTTTGTGCAGTGTGTCCAGGAAGCTTTTCTAACACAGTATGTAGATTGTCCAACCAGAGGAGGGGCAATATTGGATTTAGTACTGGGTAATGAACCAGGGCAAGTGATAGATTTGTTAGTGGGGGAGCATTTTGGAGATAGTGACCACAATTCTGTGACTTTCACTTTAGTAATGGAGAGGGATAGGTACGTGCAACAGGGCAAGGTTTACAATTGGGGGAAGGGTAAATACGATGTTGTCAGACAAGAATTGAAGTGCATAAGTTGGGAACATAGGCTGGCAGGGAAGGACACAAGTGAAATGTGGAACTTGTTCAAGGAACAGGTGCTACGTGTCCTTGATATGTATGTCCCTGTCAGGCAGGGAAGAGATGGTCGAGTGAGGGAACCATGGTTGACAAGAGAGGTTGAATGTCTTGTTAAGAGGAAAAAGGTGACTTATGTAAGGCAGAGGAAACAAGGTTCAGACAGGGCATTGGAGGGATACAAGATAGCCAGGAGGGAACTGAAGAAAGGGATTAGGAGAGCTAAGAGAGGGCATGAACAATCTTTGGCGGGTAGGATCAAGGAAAACCCCAAGGCCTTTTACACATATGTGAGAAATATGAGAATGACTAGAGCGAGGGTAGGTCCGATCAAGGACAGTAGCGGGAGATTGTGTATTGAGTCTGAAGAGATAGGAGAGGTCTTGAATGAGTACTTTTCTTCTGTATTTACAAATGAGAGGGGCGATATTGTTGGAGAGGACAGTGTGAAACAGATTGGTAAGCTCGAGGAAATACTTGTTAGGAAGGAAGATGTGTTGGGCATTTTGAAAAACTTGAGGATAGACAAGTCCCCCGGGCCTGACGGGATATATCCAAGGATTCTATGGGAAGCAAGAGATGAAATTGCAGAGCCGTTGGCAATTATCTTTTCGTCCTCACTATCAACAGGGGTGGTATCAGGGGATTGGAGAGTGGCGAATGTCGTGCCCCTGTTCAAAAAAGGAACTAGGGATAACCCTGGGAATTACAGGCCAGTTAGTCTTACTTCGGTGGTAGGCAAAGTAATGGAAAGGGTACTGAAGGATAGGATTTCTGAGCATCTGGAAAGACACTGCTTGATTAGGGATAGTCAGCACGGATTTGTGAGGGGTAGGTCTTGCCTTACAAATCTTATTGAATTCTTTGAGGAGGTGACCAAGCATGTGGATGAAGGTAAAGCAGTGGATGTAGTGTACATGGATTTTAGTAAGGCATTTGATAAAGTTCCCCATGGTAGGCTTCTGCACAAAGTAAGGAGGCATGGGATAGTGGGAAATTTGGCCAGTTGGATAACAAACTGGCTAACCGATAGAAGTCAGAGAGTGGTGGTGGATGGCAAATATTCAGCCTGGATCCCAGTTACCAGTGGTGTACCGCAGGGATCAGTTCTGGGTCCTCTGCTGTTTGTGATTTTCATTAATGACTTGGATGAGGGAGTTGAAGGGTGGGTCAGTAAATTTGCAGACGATACGAAGATTGGTGGAGTTGTGGATAGTAAGGAGGGCTGTTGTCGGCTGCAAAGAGACATAGATAGGATGCAGAGCTGGGCTGAGAAGTGGCAGATGGAGTTTAACCCTGAAAAGTGTGAGGTTGTCCATTTTGGAAGGACAAATATGAATGCGGAATACAGGGTTAACGGTAGAGTTCTTGGCATTGTGGAGGAGCAGAGAGACCTTGGGGTCTATGTTCATACATCTTTGAAAGTTGCCACTCAAGTGGATAGAGCTGTGAAGAAGGCCTATGGTGTGCTCGCGTTCATTAACAGAGGGATTGAATTTAAGAGCCATGAGGTAATGATGCAGCTGTACAAAACTTTGGTAAGGCCACATTTGGAGTACTGTGTACAGTTCTGGTCGCCTCATTTTAGGAAGGATGTGGAAGCTCTGGAAAAGGTGCAAAGAAGATTTACCAGGATGTTGCCTGGAATGGAGAGTAGATCTTACGAGGAAAGGTTGAGGGTGCTAGGCCTTTTCTCATTAGAGCGGAGAAGGATGAGGGGCGACTTGATAGAGGTTTATAAGATGATCAGGGGAATAGATAGAGTAGACAGTCAGAGACTTTTTCCCCAGGTGGAACACACCATTACAAGGGGACATAAATTTAAGGTGACAGGTGGAAGATATAGGAGGGATATCAGAGGTAGGTTCTTTACCCAGAGAGTAGTGGGGGCATGGAATTCACTGCCTGTGGAAGTAGTTGAGTCGGAAACATTAGGGACCTTCAAGCAGCTGTTGGATAGGTACATGGATTACGGGAAAATGATATAGTGTAGATTTATTTGTTCTTAAGGGCAGCACGGTAGCATTGTGGATAGCACAATTGCTTCACAGATCCATGGTCCCAGGTTCGATTCCAGCTTGGGTCATTGTCTGTGCGGAGTCTGCACGTCCTCCCCGTGTCTGCGTGGGTTTCCTCCGGGTGCTCCGGTTTCCTCCCACAGTCCAAAGATGTGCGGGTTAGGTGAATTGGCCAATGATAAATTGCCATTAATGTCCAAATTGCCCTTGGTGTTGGGTGGAGGTGTTGAGTTTGGGTAGGGTGCTCTTTCCAAGAGCTGGTGCAGACTCAAAGGGCCGAATGGCCTCCTTCTGCACTGTAAATTCAATGATAATCTATGATTAATCTAGGACAAAGGTTCGGCACAACATCGTGGGCTGAAGGGCCTGTTATGTGCTGTATTTTCTATGTTCTATGTTCTATGTTGCGCAGATCCGCCGCTGCAGGCGCGCGCATGAGCAGACCCGCGGCCGGAAGTGCAGGGCCCCGTATCAGCAGCCGGAACTGCATGGAGCACTGCGGGGCCCTGCTGGCCCCCTTCAAAATGGAGAATCACTCTGGACTTTCTCCAGGAAAGTCCAGAGTGATTCACGCCTGTTTTCACGTGGGGACATAGCCCCAGTATGAGAGAATTCCACCCTGATACCTGTACTAATTCTGGCTGTGTCTCACTCCCACTGCTCATGTGCACTGTGAGTGCAGTTCCAAGCCCCTTTCTTAAATAGAGCTGACGTGAGCTGGGATAACTCACACACCAATTAAACTTCAAAAGTAATCACACCTATTGAGGTCCTAATCAGGTTTCAGGTGATTGACAGTTAACTGCCACTCAGTTAGCTGAGTCAGCCCCCTATTAACCTTTTAACTAGATTACTGAATTTACAAAACAGGAAAAGCTCCAAATTCCCGATACCCACACTCACTCTGGCTGTATCTCACTCAGGCTGTGTCCTCTCCCACTGCTCGAGTGCACTCTAACTGTTATGAAAACCAACATTTGCAAAACTAGCAGCAGATTCCTAAAGTGAAGTCAGGCATAAGCCTTCTGGCAACTGTTGCTACAAAGCCTGAAAAATACATGACTCCCACTGACCATGTTGGCCATGCACCCACCCATTAAGATGTGAGTAATGTTTTATTTCAAACAATTGCCTTTCAAGCAAGCCTAAATGCTTGTTAATGAGGTTTTCAAAAATAGCGAACTCTTCCGATTTTGCCACCCTGAAATACGAACCCAAGTGTCTCCAGCGTTATCTGGTTTTATTTCCCATTTCCAGCATCCACATTATTTTGTCTGGCATGTTTGAATTTCTTGTATTTTCTTACTGTGCCTCTACATTCACAGCAGAATCTCTTCAATCTGGGCCCACCTTCAGCACTGCAGCAGCACAAATACCAATGGCCAAGGATCTCAAAATCGGCTCAAAATCAGCCTTTTCTCTTCTGTATACACTAGAGGGAGACAAATGTTAGCAACCACAACCTGACGATAAAGATTACTCCTGAATAATCGCACTTCTCCACTTTGTTACTTCACTTCTTCCAAGAAAACGGTAAAGAGTCCTTGTGCTGCAAAATGACACAGTACTATCAGGAAAAAAATGTTTTCAGGTTTTATGTTTGTTTCAAGCTTCGGTATTGGTAGAATGCCTCTCCTCTGTTGTTCAGCTGGGTGGAAGTGTCCTCGCCTGGTTCTGTTCCTCTTTCTCCAGCCAGAAAATATCCCAAAATGGCTTTGCTTCCTGTTCGGAGACCATGACTTTGGAATCCCCCCAAAGATCTCTCCATGGCCGCCTCCTACAAGATGCCCCTCAGCAACATCGCCCGAAGACACAATTGCCAAATGTTGCTGTGTTAGGGAATCTAACAGTGCCTGCTGTCAGTTGAAATTGCTCCTGTCCACTTTTTTTTATCAATTTAAAGTACCCAGTTCTTTATTTTTCCAATTAAGGGGTAATTTAGCATGGCCAATCCACCTACCCTGCACATATTTGGGTTGTGGGGGTGAGACCCACGCAGACACGTGGAGAATGTGCAAACTCCACACGGACAGTGACTCGGGGCCGGGATCGAACACGGTCCCTCGGTGCCGTGAGGCAGCAGTGCTAACCACTGCGTCACCGTGCCACCCTAAAATTGCTCCTGTATACTTAGGTTGCCAGCCAGCAAGCTGCTGAAGGCTCATATTAGCGAGGGAAAGAGAACATCTGGGACTTGAGTGAACAAGATATGTAACTGTGTGCCTCCCTGGCCAAACAGGGTTGAAAGGTTGCGTCATTAACAGAAGTAAGACTGAGAAATAAGAGTAAATGAGAGTGGGTGAGTTCAATGTCAATCAGGTGCAGAAAAAGAAATGAAACGAGGGAAAGAATGATTGGATTAAGAACAAGGCAAAAAAGAGGCAGAAAGGAAAATTGCTCCTCCTCTGGGCCCCAGAAATATTAACCCAAACTTCCGTGAGCTGGACCTCTTCAGCTCTATCATCACCGGAGATGGTCGGATTATACATGAGCACACTAAAATGGCAATCTGCATCCTAAAATCTAAATCAGTTGGGATAGGATAGGAAGCAGAGAAATAGATATGGTGAGAGATTAAAATGATAAAAGTATTGAGTGAAAGGATCAATTATTACACAGGACACAACATTACTTGTTCTACGAAGGTCAAGTAGATTTCTGTGGAAGTCAGCGGGTGCGATTTAACCACCGCCTTGCACCCGGTGCGGATCTGGGCGTCCCGGTTAAATAGCGGGAAATGCGAAAATCGAGATTTACACCAGGTGCAAATCAGTTTGTTCTCGAACCAACCCACTCCCGATGGCGAGTCCCGAATCGTGCCCAAATATGGCGAGCATATCATTGACCCCAATTTGCATCAATTTGAATATCATTAGCGAGATTGAATTCAAATGCAGTGCCCCCAACCCCCCTCTCCCCGGCAATTAACTGGCTCCCCAGCGAGAGGTCACGCAGACATCGTTTAGTACTCCTTTCTAAAAACGTAAAGCTGGTGCAATGGCTGCTGATGGGGGGGGGGGGGGGGGGGGGGGGGGGTGTAGTGTTGAGGGACTTTTCGTCTGTCAAACCTTCAAGCCATCTTTAAATATTATGGATACCCATAACAGGGGCAACTACAGCTGCCGACTGTCTGTCCTACCAAACACTTCCAGGACAGAGCCCTGTTCTTAGTTATATGTTGTCGGTTGCTTTAACTCCATTTGACTGTGAGCAGCCTCTGGCTTCATAGTTGAAGGCTATTGCTAATGAGGAAATTGCCTTGTCAGTGGTGAGAGCACATCACAGCTCTCAAGTGCATTCTCATGGGTACATGTGCCCTGTCTCTGCCGATGATTATTGCATTGCATTTCAATAAAACTTTGAAGCCTGAACAGTTTGCCTGAACTTTAGAAGTGTTGGCACCACAAAGGCAGCAGCCAACAATCAAACACTCAGGAGCTGGGCTTCAGCACTGGGGATATCCTTGTGACCATTGGGTAAATGTATAGATCAGGGGACGGCACTGAGTGCGGTCTCTCGAATGTTCCCAGCAGGGTTCTGGGGTCGAGGGGTTCCTGCTGTGGCTGGGAGTGAGTGTGCAGAGCGAGGTTTTCCAGCACAACTGGCTCGCTGGATGGCAGTCTGAGAGAATGCGGGACACATAAGTGTGGGGGAGACTTGGGGGATTTGAGGGTCTCGGGGTGGAAGACCTAAATGGGTGTCAGCCTCTCTCCTTCTCCAATTCCTGATAGATACCACAATGGGTGGTGGTCTCGATGCAGCAGAGGATGCCTTTGCGGTGCTTGTGGCAGCCCAGGCGACCAGAGGCCAGAGAAGGTGGCAGCAGCGTCCACTCAGACTAGAGGAGGCACCCAATGTGCAGGGGACCACCGTGTACATCAGGCCACGGAGGAACCCAGAGGGGGATGCCAGCAATATACCAAGGTGTACAGGCATTGTTGGTCTATCGAGGCTATGAAGGACATCATGTGCCGCAGGAGACTCCATCTCAACAAAGAGACAGTGCGGCACCTGTGCCACGTCCTCACGGACTTTGCACCCCGTGGAGAAGGAGGACACCCACTCCCCGAGGCCATGAACGTCATCGCAGCCCTGAATCTTTATGCAACTGGATCATTCCAGGGTTTGAGTGGGGACTTGTGTGGCAATTTCCCAAGCTACAGCTCACAAGTGCATCCATGAGGTCACGGATGCCTTGTATGCCCGGGCAGCTTTAGCAACTTTGAGCTGGATCAAGTCCCCCAAGATGCCCGGGCTGCAGGATTCTCCGCCATCGCTGGGATGCCCCAGGTCAAGGAGGTAATTGATGGCACGCATGTCACCTTGCACGCACTGGGGCATCAGGGAGTGCCCTTCATTAACAGGAAAGGATTCCACTCCCTGAATGATCAACTCACGTGCAACCACACCATGCACGTGTGTGTACGCTTTCCAGAAAGCATGCATGACAGCTACATCCCGCATCCTGGGACAGTCGGGTAGCCCCAGCATCTTTGAGGACCACCCCAGGATGAAAGGTTGACACTCTGGGGATAAGGAGTATCCACTGAGGTTCTGGCTGACGACACCAGTACGGAGGCCAGAGACCGAGGTGGCGACCTGGTATAGCCAGACCCACGTTGCCACCCATTCTGTAATTGAGCGGCGCACTAGACTGCTAAAAATGCAGTTCCAATGCCTGGACTGCTTTGGTGGTGCACTGCAGTACACTCCCAGAGGGTCTCCCGCTTTGTGGTGGTCTGCTGTGCCCTCCACAACCTGCAACAGCAGCGGCGCAACATGCTGGGGGAGCAGGAGGAGGGACATGCAGCCTTGTCTGAGGAGGAGGAGGCGGACCAGGAGGGAATGGTTGATGAATCTGGGATGAGATGCAGGAGGAGCTGGAGGATGGAGGACAGGCGGCAAGGGTCCGACATACCCTGAGGACCATGGAGGCCTCATCATCACCCACTTCTCATTCGATGAAGCTTTGGCCATCAGTTTACCCTCTCCCCCCACATTCCCCTCCTTCGCTACCATTCCCCTCCTTCTCCACCATTCCCGCCATTCCCCTGTTTCCTCCATTCTAGTCCTCAGCAAAGTCCATCTGCGTTTGGGGCATTTCCCTCATTGACTGGGCCATGATGTTGATGCCCTCAGCCATGGTCATCAGAGACTGAGCCATGCCGTGGACACCGCCACTCAAGATGCTGACATCCTGCTCCAGGCTTTCTATTGTGGTTACCACCCTAGCAGTGCCGGCCTCGGTGCTACCCGTTTTTGGCTCCATCTCCTGTGCCATTGAGACTACTCCAATCGGCTATGCACTTGCCACAGTGTCGCTGACTCCCTCCTGAATCACACGGCCGTGTCCCTGCATCTGCAACAACTCTGCGATAACCTTGTCCAGGGGCTCGGCATCCGACTGGGACTCAGCTGAGTCCTTGGATCCAGCAATCCTCCGACTGCTGACTGCCTCGGATGTTCCTGCCTCCACCTGGTGTGCATCAGCAACTGTGTGGTGCTCACCAGATTGTGTCCCAGAAGCCTGTCCACTAATGTCGCCCACCGCGGTGTGCTGGTGGAAGATGGGGATGACAACTGTGACGCCTCAATGGTGGCCCCCTCAGAGTTCTTCGAGGTGGTCTCTTGAGTGATGCGGGGGGGGTGACAACTCCAGATGACCCGGCCCCATCAGATGGAGATCCTGCGAGGGAACGGACATGTGGTCAGTGAGAGGGAAGGATCATTTTGTCTGATATTAATAACTCACTGGAGACAGGTCATCTGGGTGAAGGGGCAGTAGATCCTTACCTCTGCAGTACAGGCCAACCTCGCCGTCGGTGACTCCTCTCTCCTCGGACAACCCCGTGACCTCCAGGGCCCGTTCTTCATTGGAGATGAGGACTCAGATCTCTGGTTCTCTGCCACCCATCTTGGCCCTTTCCCACCTTTTGTAGACTATCTTCTCCTGCGGGGACAAAGAGAGGACATTGTGAGCCGCACACTTGATGGATCGGGGGTGGGGGGGGGGTCTATGACAAGTGGCATGTGTGGGTACCACAACTCGACATGAAGGGGTTATGCTGGTGGGTGCCAGCTGAGGAACAAGCACGAAGATCAGATGTGCAGCTAGGAAGAAATTGTTGGTCTTCTTCCTTCATTTTATAGCGGTCTTCCTGGTCATGCTGCCCAAACTGACAGCCTCTGCCACTGCCTTGCAGGCGGTATTGGTGGCCCTGTTGCTGGGCCTCTGACCCTCTCTGGGGAAACAGGATGTCCCATGTCGCTCCACAGTTTCCAGAAGCCTGGCCAGGATGGCATCACCAAAGCGAGGAGCAGGTCTGCGCACTGCCATGCTTGTGTGTTGGCTGTGAGTGAGTGGAGAGGGAGCGTTTAAAAGCAGCTCGCCCTTGTTAGCGGCGAGACGCTGAGGCACACGTCCGGCGAATCAGACAACAAGACAGCCAGAAATGGCGAGAAACCCGTGGGGACTTATTTTCGGCACTCAGTGTCATTAAATACGTGACGCGATCTCGCCAACGCGGCAGTCGAGAAACACCCCACCAATCGCGCCCAAATTCGCACGTAGAAATGCTTCCGTTAACTTGGGCCCAATGTTTCTGATTGATGGAGATTTGAGAGTAGATATATATCCTGGATGTCTGAGGGGTTGCCTTTTGGAAACCAGAGATTTTATAGAGATTCCCCTGTGTAGATTATATAGATGCTTTAACATCCAATAACTTACATTCGTATCAGCACCATTAACCTCGGTAAAAGAACCATAGTTGCTTGTTATGAATTACAAAGTTGATTGTGCATAAACTGTGAAAAGAATAGAATTGGGAGCGTTGGCCCCTGACTGGTGGTGCAGACCTGCACAAGGCTGCATAGTGTCCAGGCTTCCCGCAGTTTAAACATCGCCTGCCTCTTGCAGGGCAGTGTCCCTTTAAGTGGGGATTGCCGCAGTTCGAGCACGCATATGCTTGATTTTTAAGAGCTGCTCTCTCTGAGGATCAGAGTGAACTCCAAACACGACTTGGTCTCTGATCATTGAATCAGCAATATCACCAAAGTTGCAGGACAGCGCTAGCAGGCGGAGGTTAGTTAAGAAGACATTGAAAGATTCCTCTTTACCTTGAAGACGTTGTTTGAATATGTAGCGCTCGAAGATTTCTTTGGCGCCCACTTCACAGTGACTATCGAACTTGTCCAGGATGGTCTGAGACTTTGTCTTGTCCTGGCCTTCGGTGAAGTTAAACGAGTTGAAGAGTTCGATGGCTTGATCATCCACTGTTGAGAGGAGAAGCGCAATCTTTCTTGCATTAAACGCACCCTCGAGGTCTGAGGCTGCGATGTACAGCAGAAACTTTTGCTTGAATGTCCGCCAGTTGGCACTGAGATTGCCGGAGTTCCTGAGCTGCTGAGGAACCTGAATCTTCTCCATAGTGCCGGGATACATTTGCTGGTCGTCACAAAACGGGCTGGGGTAAGCCACCTTAAATTAGTAGTCTCCTGGTATCATGTCGTGTTAAGTACTGGCTGCAACTGGATGCAGCTCAGATCAAAAAGATACTCCAGACCTTGAAGTTAGTTCAATCAGGTTTATTGAACTAATAGCACAGTTATCACAGTTCTCTGTGAGTTCGACTCTCTGCTAACTTAAGTGTGGTTACTCTGTCTGACTGAACCAGACTAGCTCTTAGCCACGTGGTGGGGGTGTGAGATTGTAACAACACCCTTGACTGACTCTCCAGATGTTCATCATGGAAAGAGACGGAGTGTGAGTGCCTCGTGTCTTTTATAGTCAGATCCCACCCTGAGTGTCCTGCCTGCTTATTGGTCATGTCCTGTTCTCTGTGCCCATTAGCTGCTTGTCTGCGTCTGCCTGTATATCATTATGTGTGTGTCTGGATATCATGACAGACAGAACAAACGACCTCTCTCATTTCATACTCATATTCTTACAATCTTTATGAAGATTGTAGAAAAACGTATTTGCAACGACTAAAATTGTTCCCCGTACACCTCTTTTACAAGCCAAATTTGATGCCCATAAAGAAGAGACACAACACCTGAAGCATCTGCTAAGAGGGAAGTCATTTGATCGGTTAGCTAGCATTGTTGCACGAAGCAAAACCAAACAGAATTAAACCATTTCAAAATGACGTCTTTGTTCCTAAAGCTTGCACTGCAGTGTCAGTCTTTGTCATTGTTCATCTCATAAATTAAAAACACCAGGCCCGCTCAAGGGACCACACCAGGTAAAGTTGGTTCAAATATGGTTTGCAGTCAAAGAAATCTGAAATTTTCATGTTGAGATGTTTAATCTAATGTTGCTCCACCACGCTTAATGGATGTGCCAAGAACATCCTGTGTAATAGAACACCCCGGCTAGCATTTCGCCTACATCTGTCAGCCTCGCACCCAGTCTACGAGTGGAATATATGTTTCAGCATGACAAAACTTCCTGTTTACAAACTTTTTTCCGCCTTCTTCCATTGACAGGAGAAAATTAAACCAAAGCAGCACCAAGAAATGCTCACTTTAACAGCAGTCAGATGATTAATTCCTGGCTGACAGCAGATTGACAAGAAGTAGTTAAAATTAAGTGAAATCATGAGAGGCCAATTAACTGACCAGCAGTCTTGACGTGCATCTTCACAGAAGCTACCAAGTCTGAACCTTGTGTCTACAATCTGGGCTCCAATCAGTCAGAACTGTGTTTACATTGCCTGCTTTGAACTGGAACATTCCAACCCGGGAGACAGCTGTGTGCGGCCATTGATACAGCACGGGTGGCGAGGGCAGAGCACGCTGCCACCAGTAAAAGATGGAAATGTTTGGGAAGTGGAATAGGGAGGATCCTCACTGAGGTTAGGTGAGTTTATAACCTGCTTGGTTTGGAAGCAGCACAAGATTTACATTCCAAGTTAAGTTGTGTGCCCTACCCCCATCCACGGAGTCGCGTTTCGCTTCACTCCACAGCCAATTTGGACCCTTGCTCTAAAGTCCACATTGAATTTTATATTTGTGGTATATCTACTCAGCATTTATCTCATTTGCAAGACTTTGCTGACTTGTTAGCCACAGACTGAGGGTGGCAACATTTCCAAAATAATTAAATGTCTTGAAACACAGTGAGATGCCCTATGAATCATAGAATTTACAGTACAGAAGGAGGCCATTCGGCCCATCGAGTCTGCAGCGGCCCTTGGCAAGAGCACCATACTTAAACCCACACCGCCACCCTATCCCCGTAACCCAGTAACCCCACCTAACCTTTTGGGAACCTAAGGGCAATTTAGCAAGGCCAATCCACCTAACCTGCATATCTTTTGGACTGTGTGAGCACCCGGAAGAAACCCATGCAGACATGGGGAGAAAGTGCAGACTCGACACAGACAGTGGCCCAAGCAGGGAATCGAACCTACGACCCTGGAGCTGTGAAGCAACAATGCTAACCACTGTGCTACCATGCCGTCCTGAATGCCAGTTAACCTTTATTCTTTCTTAACCACACTCTCAGACTCAGTTCCAACTTGCTAATTTTTTAATGTACAATAAATAATTCACCTGGCACCTGAGCCAAACCACAGTACCCAAGTTCATCTGTGTAACCAAAAGAGTAGCTAATATCTTGCACCGTAGCTCTATTCAGTGCAACTTATTTATAAATGGTCAGTCAAATATAGAAAATTGGGGAAAGACCTGTATACTGAGTGTTTGTACATGAAGAGCACCCATACAATCCTGCTAGGATAATCCCCGTCAATATCTGTTGCTTCTCAAAGCCACTTTAATTGGGTATGGTAGCCTTGTAGTTCTGGTACTGGCCTAGCAGCTCAGAAACCTAGGAAAGCTTCTGCATTGTTGTAACAGCCAAACTGCTTCACTAATATCATTCAGGCCACCCAGGTATAAATAACTTGAGTTAAAATTCAGGAAATCTGGTCAGAGTGTAAACAGTGCACATCCTCCCCAAATGGTAAGAGTGATCCTATGCTTGCCAGTTCAATTCCGATGAGTCTCCCTGACATCAAAATGACTTGGGCCTTTTTGATGTTGGCACCGTTTTGTGACCAATCCACTCTGCCAGTTGGCCACCGAAGATTAGAATCTACTCCCCTGGCATAAATATTCAATGGCACGGGTTAACGGGAGAGAATCTCGAAGAAATCACTCAACGCTCAGGGCTGGCCGTCGCATCAAATGGTTTATTGACACCGGAGGGGAGATAGCGTCTGTTAAAGACCCAGACCGTCTCTCCACTGAACAAAAGAAAAACATCCATTCTTTTTTTTAAAATAAAATTTAGAGTACCCAATTCATTTTTTCCAATTAAGGGGCAATTTAGTGTGGCCAATCTACCTAACCTGCACATTTTTGGATTGTGGGGGCGAAACCCACGCAAACACAGGGAGATGTGCAAACTCCACACAGACAGTGACCCAGAGCCTGGAAGGAACCTGGGACCTCGGCGCCGTGAGGCAGCAAGGCTAACCCACTGCGCCACCGTGCTGCCCTAAAACATCCATTCTTAAACATTTTTCAAAACAGCTACCATTTTGATTGGACCTTGTCCAATAATACCGATTATAGATTACATGCATTAGTTATATATCTAATGAAATTTGACATTACGTAAAATGGGTTGGTACAGGATCAGCCCCTGACCTCATGCTAACTGTTAGAATTCTCTTTTCTGTCTCTATCTGGTGACCTTGAGCCTGCAAGGATCTACAATGCTCCTTGTTCTGTGGACCCTGCTATCACTTGTTTGTGATTTCCTCCCTTAATCCTATTTGTCTGTTTACCATTCGTGACATTAATATCATTCATCATTATCTACCTGACCATTTCTGCTGTCTGTAATTATTAATGTTGTTTATACCAGTTTGCAACTTACCCAGCTAATTGTTGTTCAGGAATGCGGCTAGTTCAGCTAACAGCCGTTTTGTGTCATTTCTTTTAACTGTATGTCTGTCCTTTCTGATATTAGTAATTCTTAGGTTATAAAATTCATACACATAATTTATACATTATCTATTCCTACAAATTGGCTTATACAGGCATCTAAGCCAGGGTACCTTTGTCTAAAACCTTCTTTCTAAATCTGCCTTCAACAACACGGAAATAATACTGATTCATTACTGTGATTATCAACCTGCAAGTACAACTCTTGCCTCTGATTCGGAGGTTTGTTAGTTTGCATCGCACTCCACAGACTTCAGCACATAATCTCAGCCAAAACTCCAGTGCAGTACTGAGGAAGTGCTGTACTGTGGGAGATGCTGTCCTTTGGATGGGATGTTACATCATAATATGAGAGAATCTTTCATCAAGATGGAGAGTGTCGTACCTGATTCTGAGACTAAGGTCCTGAATCTTAACAAAGGAAACTACAATGGTATGAGGCGCAAGTTTGCGATGATGGTTTGGGAGATGTTACTTAAAGGGATGACAGTGGATAGGCAATGGCAAAGATGCAAGAGGCGCATGGGCGAACTGGAACAATTGTTTATTCCTGTCTGGCACAGAAGTAAAATGAGAAAGGTGGCCAATCCGTGGCTGACAAGGAAATTAGAGATAGTATTTGACCCAAAGAAGAAGCATTCAGATTGGCAAAGAAATACAAGAGATCTGAGGATTAGACGCAGTGTAGAACTCAGCAAAGAAGGAACAAAGAATTGATTAAGAAGGGGAAAATAGAGTATGAGAGTAAGCTTGCGGGGAAAATAAAAAAATAGCTGTGAAAGTTTCTACAGATTCGTGAAGAGAAAGAGACAATAATAATAATCTTTATTGTCACAAGTAGGTTTACATTAACACTGCGATGAAGTTACCATGAAAAATGTAGGTTCCCTACTGTCAGAAACAGTGGAATGTATAATAAGAGACAAAGAAATGACTGAGCAAGTAAACACATACTTTGGTCCCGTCTTCACAAATGAGGACACAAATTGGATTGGATTGGATTTGTTTATTGTCACGTGTACCAAGGTACAGTGAAAAGTATTTTTCTGCGAGCAGCTCAACAGATCATTAAGTACATGGGAAGAAAAGGGAATAAAAGAAAATACATAATAGGGCAACACAAGGTACACAATGTAACTACATAAGCACCGGCATCGGATGAAGCATACAGGGTGTAGTGTTAATGAGGTTAGTCCATAAGAGGGTCATTTAGGAGTCTGGTAACAGCGGGGAAGAAGCTGTTTTTGAGTCTGTTCGTGCGTGTTCTCAGACTTCTGTATCTCCTGCCCGATGGGAGAAGTTGGAAGAGTGAGTAAGCCGGGTGGGAGGGATCTTTGATTATGCTGCCCGATTTCCCCAGGCAACGGGAGGTGTAGATGGAGTCAATGGATGGGAGGCAGGTTTGTGTGATGGACTGGGGGTGTTCACGATTCTCTGAAGTTTCTTGCGGTCCTGGTCCGAGCAGTTGCCATACCAGGCTGTGATACAGCCAGGTAGGATGCTTTCTATGGTGCATCTGTAAAAGTTGGTAAGGGTTAATGTGGACATGCCGAATTTCCTTAGTTTCCTGAGGAAGTATAGGCGCTGTTGTGCTTTCTTTGTGGTAGCGTCGATGTGGGTGGACCAGGACAGATTTTTGGCGATGTGCACCCCAAGGAATTTGAAACTGCTAACCATCTCCACCTCGACCACGTTGATGCTGACAGGGGTGTGTACAGTACTTTGCTTCCTGAAGTCAATGACCAGCATTGAGGGAGAGATTGTTGTCGCTGCACCACTCCACTATGTTCTCTATCTCCCTCCTGTATTCTGACTCGTCGTTGTTCGAGATCCGGCCCACTATGGTTGTATCGTCAGCAAACTTGTAGATGGAGTTGGAACCAAATTTTGCCACGCAGTCGTGTGTGTACAGGGAGTAGAGTAGGGGGCTAAGTATGCAGCCTTGCGGGGCCCCGGTATTGAGAACGTCTGAGGGTTCACTTCCCATCGCCTTCCGAGGGTTCACTTTCAGGAAGGCCGATCTGACTTCGGACGCTGTGATGGTGGGCATGGCTGAGTGCTGGACTGCTGGGGCACTCGACAGCGGATTGTTGGTTACCTGCTCGAACCGATCATAGAATGCATTGAGTTCATCGGGAGGGGTGCGCTGCTGCCGGAGATGCTGCTCGGCTTCGCTTTGTAGCCCGTTATGTTGTTTAGTCCTTGCCACAATCGCCAAGAGTCTGTCTGTGACTCTAGCTTGGTTTGATATTCTCTCTTGACATCTCGGATGGCTTTGCGGAGGTCGTACCTGGATTTCTTGTATAGGTCAGGGTCATCTGACTTGAACGCCTCAGATCTATCCTTCAGTAGGGAGTCAATCTCGTGATTGAGCCATGGTTTCCGGTTGGGGAACGTACGTACTGCTTTCTTTGGCACGCAGTCGTCCACACATTTGCTGATGAAGTCTGTGACGGTGGTGGCATACTCATTGAAGTTGGTCGCTGAGTTCTTAAATATGGACCAGTCCACTGTCTCTAAGCAGTCACATAAGAGCTCTTCTGTTTTCTCGGACCAGCACTGCACAACCTTCTTAGCTGGATTCTCCCGCTTGAGTTTCTGCTTGTATGCCGGGAGAAGGAGCATCATCTTATGGTCTGATTTCCCAAAGTGCGGTCGGGGGATGGAACGGTAGACGCCCTTGATTTTTGAGTAGCAGTGGTGAAGAGTGTTGTTGCCCTGGTGGGACAGGAGATGTGCTGGTGGAATTTTGGCAGTACACTCTTGAGGTTGGCCTTGTTGAAGTCCCTGGCCACAATGAACAAGGCCTCCGGATGTTCTGTTTCGTAGTTGTTTATAACTGTGTACAGTTCGTCCAGGGCCTTCCTGACTTCTGCCTGGGGTGGGATGTAGACCACTGTGATAATGGCTGAAGTGAACTCATGTGGAAGATAGTATGGGCGGCACTTCACGGTCAGGTATTCCAGGTCCGGGCAGCAGTAGGTCGCCAGGGTCGCCACATCCAAGCACCAGGAGGAGTTGATGAGGAGGCATACCCCTCCATCCTTCACTTTGCTGATGACATGGTGCGGTCCGCCCGGTGAATTGAGAAGCCTTCAGGTTGTATGGCACAGTCCGGTGAGGCGGGGGTGAGCCATGTCTCTGTGAAACAGAGCACACAGCAGTCTCTTACTTCCCTCTGAGAGGTAAGTCTGGTGTTAAGTTCATCAAGCTTGTTTTCGATTGCTTGGACATTTACCAGGAGTATGCTGGGGAGAGGGGTCTTGAAATCACGTTGCTTCAGTCTAACCTGCAGACCACTGCGTTTCCCTCGCTTCCTCGGTCGGCGGCTGCGGCTGGATGATCCTGGGATCTGATGGGAGAAGTCTGACCTTGTGGAAGGTAGGTTGTTGCGTCTGGCAGGGTCCAGGGTGCTGGTGGAGACCAGGGCACTGGTTATGTTTCCGGGGTCACGTCTGGCAGGGTCCTGGGTGCTGGTTGAGGAAGAGGGGTTGCTAGGGGGGCATGTTTGCGATCCGGATGGGTCCCGGTGTTCTGCGGGCACGTGAATACCTTGCAGCGCGTTCGTGTCCTCACGCGGGGTCTCTGCCATTTTGGGGGTCCTGGTTGTGGGCAGGAGCTTCCTGAGGCATGTTGGGCTGAGTCCTTTGGTCTGTTCCCTCCCTGGGCGCTCCTGGGATCGGGTCTTGAAGTAGGTCCGGTCGGGCCTCCACATGGATTTTTCTTTCTTCCATCTCCAGGTAGGTCAGTTTTCTGGGCAGGCCTCGCAGGGTCGGGTCACTGGGCGGGTCTCTAGGGGTTGATTTGGGCCGGGTCTCGTCGTCGGGGGTTGGGTCGGGAGCTCCGGGGACCGGGCCGGGCGATCCGGGGGCTGGCGTCGGTTGTTAGGCCAGATTAGGAGCTCCAAGGATCGGGTCAGCTCCAAATCAAGGTCAGGGCTTCACTTCAGGTTTGGGCCCAATTAACTTCCAGGTCGCGGAGGTCAAGTCAGGCCGGGTTAAAAGGTCTCCACGGGCGTCGGAGGATGTTCAAGCCTGCAAGAAAAGATAAAAGAGAGAGATTAGTAATAATGTTAGTTTTAGAATTAAATTGTAAAAGATTAGAACGAGTATAAGTTAAATAAAAAGTCGATCTGTTCGGGAGAGTTCGCAGAGAGTCACCTCGCTCCAGCGCCATCTTCTGGACAATCAGATACCAGAAATGTTGGAGAATGCAGGGTTCAGTGAGAGTGAGGAACTGAAGATCAATATTAGTAGAGAACATGTGTTGGGGAAATTGATGGGATTGAACGCTGATAAATCCCCAGGGCCTGATAAGCTACACCCCACAGTACTTAATGAAGTGTCTCTATAAATAGTAGAGTAAGACGTCTTACAACACCAGGTTAAAGTCCAACAGGTTTGTTTCGATATCACTAGCTTTTGGAGCGCTGCTCCTTCCTCAGGTGAATGAAGAGGTTTGTTCCAGAAACATATATATAGACAAATTCAAAGATGCCAGACAATGCTTGGAATGCGAGCATTAGCAGATGATTAAATCTTTACAGATCCAGAGATGGGGTAACCCCAGGTTAAAGAGGTGTGAATTGTCTCAAGCCAGGACAGTTGGTAGGATTACGCAGGCCAGATGGTGGGGGATGAATGTAATGCGACATGAATCCCAGGTCCCGGTTGAGGCAGCACTCATGTGTGCGGAACTTGGCTATAAGTTTCTGCTCGGCGATTCTGCGTTGTCGCGCGTCCTGAAGGCCGCTTTGGAGAACACTTACCCGGAGATCAGAGGCTGAATGCCCTTGACTGCTGAAGTGTTCCCCGACTGGAAGGGAACATTCCTGTCTGGTGATTGTCGCGTGATGTCCGTTCATTCGTTGTCCCAGCATCTGCATGGTCTCGCCAATGTACCACGCTTCAGGATATCCTTTCCTGCAGCGTATGAGATAGGCAACGTTGGCCGAGTCGCTCGAGTATGTACCGCGTACCTGGTGGGTAGTGTTCTCATGTGTAATGCTGGTATCCATGTCGATGATCTGGCACGTCTTGCAGAGATTGCCATGGCAGGGTTGTGTGGTGTCATGGTCACTGTTTTGAATGCTGTGTAGTTTGCTGCAAACAATGGTTTGTTTGAGGTTGCGCGGTTGTTTGAAGGCAAGTAGTGGGGGTGTAGGGATGACCTTGGCAAGATGTTCATCTTCATCGATGACGTGTTGAAGGCTGTGAAGAAGATGTCGTACTTTCTCCGCTCCGGGAAAGTACTGGACGACGAAGGGTATTCTGTCGGTTGTGTCCCATTTTTTCTTCTGAGGAGGTCGGTGCGGTTTTTTGCTGTGGCGCGTTGGAAATGTCGATCGATGAGTCGTGCGTCATATCCCATTCGCACGAGGGCATCTTTCAACGTCTGTAGATCTCTGTTACGCTCCTCCTCGTCTGAGCAGATCCTGTGTATACGGAGAGCTTGTCCATAGGGGATGGCTTCTTTAATGTGTTTAGGGTGGAAGCTGGAGAAGTGGAGCATTGTAAGGATATCCGTGGGCTTGCGGTAAAGCGAAGTGTTGAGGTGACCGTCCTTGATGGAGACGGGTGTGTCCAACAATGCAACTGATAACTGATTTTGGAGAGTAGTCCATGGTGAGTCTGATGGTTGGATGGAACTTATTGATGTCATCATGTAGTCGTTGCCACAGCAAAAAAATGCACCGACCTCCTCAGAAGAAAAACATGGGACACAACCGACAGAATACCCTTCGTCGTCCAGTACTTTCCTGGAGCGGAGAAACTACGACATCTTCTTCACAGCCTTCAACACGTCATCGATGAAGGTGAACGTCTTGCCAAAGTCATCCCCACACCCCCACTACTTGCCTTCAAACAACCGCGCTTCAAACAACCGCGCAACCTCAAACAAACCATTGTTTGCAGCAAACTACCCAGCCTTCAGAACAGTGACCACGACACCACACAACCCTGCCATGGCAATCTCGGCAAGACGTGCCAGATCATCGACATGGATACCAGCATTACACGTAAGAACACCACCCACCAGGTACGCGGTACACACTCGTGCGACTTGGCCAACGTTGTCTACCTCATACACTGCAGGAAAGGATGTCCCGAAGCGTGGTACATTGGCGAGACCATGCAGACGCTGGGCCAACGAATGAACGGACATCGCGCGACAATCACCAGACAGGAATGTTCCCTTCCAGTCGGGGAACACTTCAGCAGTCAAGGGCATTCAGCCTCTGATCTCCGGGTAAGCGTTCTCCAAGGCTGCCTTCAGGACGCGCGACAACGCAGAATCGCCGAGCAGAAACTTATAGCCAAGTTCCGCACACATGAGTGCTGCCTCAACCGGGACCTGGGATTCATGTCGCATTACATTCATCCCCCACCATCTGGCCTGCGTAATCCTACCAACTGTCCTGGCTTTAGACAATTCACATCTCTTTAACCTGGGGTTACCCCATCTCTGGATCTGTAAAGATTTAATCATCTGCTAATGCTCACATTCCAAGCATTGTCTGGCATCTTTGAATTTGTCTATATATATGTTTCTGGAACAAACCTCTTCATTCACCTGAGGAAGGAGCAGCGCTCCGAAAGCAAGTGATATCGAAACAAACCTGTTGGACTTTAACCTGGTGTTGTAAGACTTCTTACTGTGCTCACCCCAGTCCAACGCCAGCATCTCCACATTATAAATAGTAGATGCATTGGTGGTCATCTTCCAGGATTCTATAGACTCTGGTACAGTTCCTGGAGATTGGAGAGTAGCTAATGTAACTCCACTATTTAAAAAGGGGGGGAGAGAGAAAAATGGGAATTATAGACCAGTAAGCCTGACATCAGTAGTGGAGAAAATTCTAGAATCCATTGTCAAAGATTTTATAGCAGAGCCCTTAGAAAACAGTTACAGGGTCGGACAGAATCACCATGGATTTATGAAGGGGATAGCATGCTTGACAAATCTACTGGAATTTTTTGAGGCTTTAACTAGTAGAGTTGACGAGGGGAGCCAGTGGATATGATATATTTGGACTTTCAGAAAGTTTTTGACAAACTCCCACATAAGAGATTAGCGTGTCAAGTTAGTGCATGGTATTAGGGATAGCCTATTGAAATAGATAGAAAACTGTTTGGCATACAGGAAACAAAGAGTAGAAATTAATGGGTCTTATTCAAATTGGCAGGCAGTGACTAGTGGGGTACCATAGAGATCAATGCTAGGACCCCAGCTATTCACATTATGTATGGATGATTTAGGTGAGGGAACAAAATGTAATATCTCCAGAATTGCAGACGAGACCAAGTTGTGTGGGAGGGTAAGCTGTGAGGAGGATGCAAAGATCCTTCAGTGTGATTTGGACAAGTTGGGTGAGTGGGCAAATGAATGGGAGATGCAGTATAATTTGGAGAAATGCAAGGTTATCAACTTTGGTCGCAAAATCAAAAAGGCGGACTATTATCTGAATGGCCATAAATTAGGAGAGGGGAATGTGCAAGAAGACTTGGGTGTCCTCGCATACCAGTTGCTGAAGGTAAGCATGCAGGTACAGCAGGCGGTAAAGAAGGCAAATGGTATGTTGGCCTTCAATGCGAGAGGATCCGAGTACAGGAGCTGAGATGTTTGCACATTCTCCCCATGTTTGCGTGGGTTTCACCCACCCAACCCAAAGGTGTGCAGGGTTGATGGATTGGCCACGCTAAATTGCCCCTTAATTGGGAAAAATCAATTGGGTACTCTAAATTTATCAAAAAAATTAAAAATTCTAACAGGTCTAGACAGCGTAGATGCAGTTAGTGGCAGTTCAAGAAAGTGGCTCACCTTCTGAAGGACACATATTCTGGCCGAGTCAGCAATGTCCATATCCTGCGAAAGAATTTAAAAAAACAAGAGCTGGATGAGTAGAATCATCAGCCACCAAAAAGGTGAAGCAGCCTGTGGGGTGATAGTTAAAGGACGATTCAACCATTTCTTTCAATAAGCAATTATTAGATGTGCTGAATTTAGAACTTTATCATTTTGAAAGATCCCGTTTCTTCAAATTGTGGAATTGATATTTTTCTCAGCTGTTACAGCTGCGTGGTTGACAGAAGTGTTTTCTTGCCATGTTCTCTCATTAGTGCAATCATCTGGACTAGGGAGTTTCCCTGCAGCTTTATAAGAAACAAGAAATCATTGAGCCAAGTTTTCTATTTGAACATTATTAACCTTTTAAGGCATCACACTTCAAATTTGTTAACATCAGAGCGTAAGAAATAAGAGCCAAGACTCAATCATACGGCTCATTGAGCCTGCTCCTCCATTCAATATGATCACAGCTGATCTTCAACTCCATTATTCCACCTGCTCCCCTCATATCCTTGATTTCCTCTGAAATCGGTCTGTCTCAGCTTTTAATGTATTCACTGATGGAGCATCCACAATCTCCTGAGGTAGTGAATTCCAAAAAGTCACAACCCTTTAAGCAAAGAGATTTTTCCTCATATCAGTCACAGAATGACAGAATTGTTACGGGGCAGAATGAGACCATTCGGCCCATCATGTCCGCACCAGCTCTCCAAACGGGCTTCATGACTTAGCGCCATACCCCTGCCTTTTCCCCATACCCCTGCACATTGTTTCTATTCAAATAATCATCTAATGCCCTCCACTGCACTTCCAGGAGTGCATTCCATATCAAAACCACTCGCTGTGTAAAAAAGATATTTCACATTTGCTTCCTCCAGCTGAGGTGTAGCTAGTGTCATGTATAAGTTCAGCATTAGTCCTTGCTCTTGTACTCTCTGCCCCTATTAATAAAGTCCAGAATATTATCTACTTTATTAACTGCTCTCACCACCATGGCCTCACATGGGCTGTCAAGGTCAGTGAATGCATCTTCAAAGGACAGCCCCTATCCACCGCTCGACCAAGCTCCACCAAAGTTCCGTTCTGATTGGCAGATGGCATCATGCAGAGCTTGCCCTCTCCACAGCCTCTGCTCCATTTGTCTGCCATGCTGCAGAATCAGAGGCAGTGCCACCGCTGTGTCCATACTAGTTATAGCCCTTGTTTGGGCAGTTTACCTACTGCTGCTCTGTAGTTCTGCCATTCTCTGAAGATTCAGTAACAGTCCCTGTCAAATCTGGGCAGACACCCCACAGACCGTTAAACACACTGCAATAATTCCAGATAAATTGCAGTGGCAGAAGTTATTCTAAATGACCTTACCTGTGAAATGGGCGTCTAGTGCTTTAAGTATTACTAGTGCTGGGTACATCTCACAAGTGAACATACACTGCTTGGTGAGTGACAAGTGAATATGCTGAATGGTCCTGCATGGTCCAGGTCATGAACAGAGGGGTCAAATTAACCAGTAGGGCTGTTTGGTGCAATGACAGCACCAATTATGAGGCTTATGGTGCAAGAAGGGTGTGTGCTAGTGCCTTTCCCATGGTGCATGGATGGCACCGTGAATAGGGGTGTTGGACATGGTTGGCAGCACAGTGTACCTCAATCAGGAGCCTCTTGCTTCCATGGTGTTGTTCTCAAACAGCACTTGGATCTGAATTTCGCCCTCCTTAAGTTTCATGGTATCAATTCATGCCATCATCTGAATTCTGCATCAAGATTGCTTCTTATATCTGGCTATCGTTTGTCTAATTATTTTGCGTATAAGGTTACTGGATTGAAGTAGGATGGATTTTATGTTAATTCATCAGTACCTTTCTCACTCTTTTGCTACACACACTGACAGATCAGAGACCAAGCAAGCAAAGTGTTCCCAGGCTTCTATCAATGTTCTTCCAGAGATGTAATTTTACCTCAGGCCCTCTCTATGGGGAAAGTACATGATTTCTCCTTATAACCCCACCCATTGTTGGCAGAACTGAAATTGTCAAATCGCAGACATGAGAGGAAACCACAAAGTAGAAATTGGACCTAACTGAAATAATTTTATGTGCTGAAAATGTGCAAAACACGGACCAGACCTAAGGAGAAATATCCCGCTACAGAGTGTTGGGATACAGGCGCCACTATATTGACTTAGGCTGATGCACAGGTGCAACCTTGTGGTACCCAGTGGAAGCAGATGTTTGGAACATATAAATGAGGGATTTAACTCCTGTTTCAGGGCCCATGTACTAAATTGATGAACAACGGTTAGAGCATCAGGCTCCAGGCCTGCTCGAATCTGCTATACCTGTTATTATTCAGCAATGACTGCAGTCGACGCAGCTACCACCATCAAGGACGCTTCTAAAAGAAAACATCTGATGCCTCCAGGCTGCTCTGCACCTTTTGGGGGACACTGTCAGTCCTTCTCTGACAGCTTCTACTCGAGAGGCAGGCAGTCTGGAATTGGACCATTGTCAATGGGCCAGTTGCCTCTGCAGGCATGCAGCCTGCCCAAATAATTGAAATGAGGCTGAAGGTCCAGTTCAGAGTGATTTCGGGCCTCCCAGGTGGGGCGTGCACACCTTTTGCACTGTCTGCTAGGTCCCAGAAAATGGGCCATAACCAATATTCATCCCAGGAAACCAGTTGGGATCCTACAAACCTTTTTCAGAACCTATATTAGTGAGGGGATCAGGGGTTATGGGGAGAAGGCAGGAGAATGGGGATGAGAAACGTATCAGCCATGATCAAATGTCAGAGTAGACTCAATGGGCCGAATGGCCTAATTCTGCTACTATGTTCGTATGGTCTGTGTAAACTTATCTCATTTCAGATTTGTTGATATCAGGGGCACAATCTAACGGCTGCGCGGGCAAGAATCCAAGCAGACCGGTTAGATCGCGGGAGAGTCCGAAATCGGGAAGCGAGCCAGGTCGCAATTGGTTTCCGATCTAACTGCTCCGCTCCTGTTGGTGAGATCCGGATCCCTCCATGAAGTGGCGAGAAACCAATAATCACCAATTAAGGCCAATCTCCACCCCATTAACAGGAAGGACCCGTGATGTAACCGGCTTCCCATCGAGCGGTCCCTTTAGCACACTTCTTTAAAATGTGAAGCTAGTGAAATCTGCTGTGGGGATTGGAGGAGGTGAGCAGCCATCTTGGTAAATGGGCAGTCAGCACGGGGGCGCTGGGGCTGCGATCCCAGTGCTCGGGGGAAGTGTGGGAAACCCCGGGGGGTGGGTGGGGCAGGGCGGGCCAGACCGGGGGTGTCAGTCACCACCGGTGTGGGGTCAGCCCTGGGCTGAGAGCACTGGGCGGGAGGATGGGGGGCTCAACGGTCACGGGTCTGAAATGCCACCCCCCAAGTCGTGTATATGCATATTAGGGACAACTTCAGCTGCTGCCTGTCCATCCCACCAAATACCCCCAGGACAGAGCCCCATCCGTGGTAATATGGTGCCTGATGCCGCACAGCTGAAGGCTATCATTAATGGGGAATTGGCAATTCATAGAATCCCTACACTGCAGAAATAGGCCAGTCAGCCTATCGATTCAGCACCAACTCTCCGAAAAAGCACCCTACCTATGTCCACTCCGCCGTATCCCCGTAAACTGACCTGCACATCCCTGGACACTAAGGGGCAATTTATCATGGCCAATCCACCTAACTTGCATATCTTTGGACTGTGGGAGGAAACCGGAGCACCCGGAAGAAACCCACGCACACACGGGGAGAACGTGCAAATTCCACACAGACAGTCACCCAAGGCCGGAATTCAACCTGGGTCCCTGATGCTCTGAGGCAGCAGTGCTAACCACTGTGCCACCACTTCCAAGTGGATACCCATGGGTAGATGTGCCACGTCGCAGGAGGGTGTTACTGCCTGGCATCCCAATCAGACGTTGCAGTCCAAACACATTGCCTGAACACTGGAGGCTGTACAATCGCAGGGGCAGCAGCCAATAACCATACACCCTCAAGCTGGGCCGCAGCACTGGGGACACCTTCACAGCCAGAGGGTGTGTGTGTATCAGTTGGGGGGTGGGGGGAGGCACCCGGGCATGGTCCCAGTTCCATTCCTGGTGGGGGTCTGGAGTCCAGGGCTCGGTACCCAGGGGCCCCTGCTGTGGCCGGGGGTGAGTGTACAGGGCAGCGTCGTCCAGTGTTCAAAGATGTGCAGGTTGGGTGGATTGGCCATGCTAAGTTGCCCCTTAGTGTCCAAATATATGCAGGTTAGGTGGATTGACCACGGTCAATACGCGGGGGTTACAGGGATAGGGTGGGGGAGTGGGCCAAGGTGGAGTGCTCTTTAGGAGGGTGAGTGCTGACTCAATGGGCCGAATGGCCTACTTCTGCACTGTAGGGATTCTATGAAAATCCTTTTTGTGCAGAACTTCAATAAATGCCTTTTGGAATTCTATACATTTGACATCACAGGGCTCTTGTCACGATGCCCTAGGCTCGTACGTGGTCAATTCCAGCCCCACTTGATCCAGAGTCACAACACGGTAAAATTGGCTTTATTTAAATTACCCAAGACCCTTGGCTGAGCCCAAGAAACTTTAGTCACCAGGTTTATAACTTTAAAACACATGTAACCTTTAATTATGTACAGGATTATAATTAAATGGACAGAATACGTAACTGACTATCTAATACCCCTTTCCCAACAACCACCCCCCCCTCCCCCCCCCTCCCTACTCGCCCACTCTCTATACACACAGACAAACATCACAGAGAGGAGAAGGTGATGGAAAGAGAAAGAAAATATGAATAAAAATGAAACCTTCAAGTGGCCTAATTCTGGTTATTGAGGCACAAAGGAGACAAGCCACAATTGAGGGAAGTGCAAAGAAGAGGGGTGATTCCCTACTGTCAGAGGTCTGAGGTTTAAAGAAAGACTGGAGGTATTTAGGAATTGACCATGGAGTGTCGCAGAAAAGGCCTGTGGCTATCTGAACACTTTTTATGTTCTGCCTGATTATCGACTCTGCTTTTTTTAGTTGAAATTTAACTACATGCATTAATAAAAGATCTTTTCTGGTTAAGGTATTAAATTAACAGATTTTTGTCAAACATATTATTGAACCAATTAAATTACCACAACAGTAATTGTATGGCCATAGCATTGTTTCCTGCATTTACTGACAAAAGTGGTTTGACTTTGTTGAAAACGTAGATTTGTTCACAAGTTTAATTTGAAATTAAGGAAGTAGGACTGTCATTATTGCATTGGTTTTGATATTACAGTTCAAACGATTATTACAAAAGCAGAGTTATTTTTAAACACTGGAAACTTTTTATCTCATTTATGGGAATTGGTGTTAAACTGATTTACGGGGAGATAAAAAAACTGTGGCATTAAAGAGGCAACACACATCATTGTTGCAACCGACTGCACAGCTAACTTCACACTCCAGCAAACATTTCCCCAATGCGTTTTCATTTCCCAATGATAGTTCTAGAGCAGGGTCAAATTCAAATGTGAGTATGGAATGATTTACAAATAATCGCCAAACTTGAGCATTGCAGAGAAAAAGAGACATGGGACTGAATTTTCAGTATGGCCGGAGCCCAGCCCTCTCCATCCAAAGGGTGAGTGGAGAACACATCCCCACCGACTCCCCAAAACTATTGGTTAGCCAGCAACTCTCCATTCCCTCCAGCTACTGCACTGGAGGCTGTAGGCTGACTCTAGGTCCTGGGAATTGGAGGATAAGGTAAGTGTCATGGAGGGTAGGGAATGTCAGGGAAGAGTAACGTGGGGGCGGGGGTCAATTAGGGTCTTAGGGGATAGGCCGGGGCAAGGGTGGTCCAGAGTTGACCAGGCCTTAGGGGAAGGGTCAGAAGGGGGTTTCTGATAAAGGCCCCCCCCCATTTCCACCCAAGTTCCAAATATCTTTATTTACGCCTCAGCGTAAAATCGCTACCAAGTCAACGAGAGCAGGGACCCGGAGGGAATCCCATCCATTCAATTTCATGCTCCAACCATCCCCCCTTCCCCCCAACCTGAGAAACCGCTGGGGGCAGGGGGAGGGGGCTGTAAAATTCTGATCATGCTTGCACTAATCAGGACAGACACAAGAATGCCAAATTTCAAAGGAAGCAACAATTTATATTGCACAAAGTTATATTGCTGATTAGTTGGTAAGTCAAGTATGGTGGGTATACCAGGGAGCTGTAGAAATTCCAGCATGCATATTGACCAGGGAAAATAAGCTTGCAGTAGACAGTAGCAGAGAGCCCATTAGCAGGTTTCTCAGCCAGCATGTCAAGGAAGGGGAAATCGTTTGACTGCTCATTTTCAATGGTAAATTCACCATTCCTCCCTTGCTTTATTAATATTAGATTGGACAGCAATTGCTGAATAATCCTGTATGCCAAGTATTAGAGTAACAACCAATTTGAGGATATCAGTCAGGTTCACAATTGGGCTCACTTATGCCTCTGAGAAGCTACATGTGTTCACATGCAAGGACCTGTCCTCTGCAGGCAAAAGGAACATGTCCTGGCATTGCGGCATTTTTTAAAAATTAAACAAAAGTGTGGGGTCAGTCGCTCCCTGGTGCATTCTCCATGGGAACACCTTGCCCAATCAGAATTGACTTGCCAACCAAACCCTTTTCTCCTGCAATATAAAATATTGCTCCCTATGAAATTTGACCAATAATTTAAAATTAGTAAAGTATTTGTTTTCGAGCCTGTGAACCATTCAAGTCTGGTCTTTAGTTGGATGTAACAAAAATTGCAAAACAAAACCACACCAATTCACCATTAGATGTCTCTCTCTTAGCATTTTCAGGTGACTTTGATTTAGTGGTCAGCATTCTCACCAGGAATTAAGCAGAGGCCTAATGAATATGTGGAAAGATGAACCAAATAACACAGAATAGACTCCAACATGATTTTCATGTCAATCACCAATGTCGTCATTATTTCCTCAACCCTTCACCAATTATGAGCAGTGCAACTGGGAGACAGCCATGCATTTCCAGAGCTACTTACAAAGTTGTAGTAAAGCTCAGCAGGACATGGATCTGACAGTCATTTTCCTTCATGCTTTTGAGTACTTTGAACTGTAAAGTTTTCTCAACTTCAACTCATCCCTGCTATGTTGAAGCCCGATTGCCTCTCAATTCTTTGAGTATTGCTGGGTGAATTACATTAAAGTTAGCTCCCTAATTGATGTAAGACCCCTTATGAGTTATTTTGACAATATCAATTTCAGCATCAATCCTATCATATATCAGTAATTCAACATTGACAGCTGTAGATTGATGCAAGTAACTGTCTACAAACTCTGCCATATCATGGGACCAGATGATCCTGTCTGGAGGAATACCTAAGGTTCCTTGGCTACTGAGATAGCTGTAAAAAACATTGATGGCAGTAATTGGTATCTTCATAACTCATGTTCTTTTGAAATATGGGATTAGCGACAAGCATTGCATTTTCATCAATTTGATTTGGATAATCATGTTGATTATAATATTGTTGTCACTATTGTCCATATGTTTCTCCTACATGGGCATCTGATGCTATAAAGAGAGAAAGTCCTGCATTATATATCACATTACATGACGTCAGGACATCCCAAAGTACTTTGCAGCCAATTAGGCACTTATGACTGATATTCTTAAATTGGTTATTAGTGTAATACTTGTTCTGATGAAGGAGACTTGCCAATTTGCTATACACTAAAAACATCTAGTACCTGATTAGTCCTAGACTCCTCACTAACATATTGTATACAAACGTAACCATTTATTCTACCTAAAAATACATGTGTAATAATAGAATAATGGTCACGGAATTCTCTTGCAGTTAGTCATTATTTGCAATGTAATCAAGAAGGTATTACCCAAAAATGTGATCCTCAAAATTGGCCGAATGTTTGAATGCCATTCGATATCTAAAGGCCCTATTTTGGGCAGAAAGTGTATACATGTTGCCAGTTAAGAGTGTGCCATGAACCATAATGACAAAACTGAAGACAAAAATGCACAGGTATGAGTTTTAGCTGCCTCAGGGATACCAAAGCTGGGGGGTCAGCTGCCGATTCCAACAAGAAACATAAGTAACTGAGGTGAATGTGTGGTCAGAAGGAACAGGATTGCTAATCCATATTAAGTCAACTGATCACCACTGCTCCCCTAACCTGCCACCAATTGCAACCCCCACAATAGACCAACTTAAAAAAAAATTAATTTAGAGTACCCGATTCTTTTCTTTTCAATTAAGGGGCAATTTAGCATGGCCAATCCAACGACCCTGCACACCTTGGGGTTGTGGGAGCTGAGACCCATGGAGAAAACTCCACACGGACAGTCCCGGGGCCGGTATCGAACCCAGGTCCTCAACGCTGTGAGGCAGCAGTACTAACCACTATGCCACCATGCTGCCCTTACAATAGACCATCTTAACTTCTATCCTGACCATCCAATCTCTCTGATCCTGATCCTCAATCTTTTAAGTGATGTTAAAGCTGGTGGATGGATGGATCAAACATGCTGCTTTGTCCAGCATGATGGTGATATTCATCAGTGTTTTCTCCTTTGCAGACATCCAGACAAGTAGATAGCATTCCATCATACTTGTGCCGTGTACATTTACGGTAGCACAGCGGTTAGCGCCAGGGGCCCGGGTTCGATTCCCGGCTTGGGTCACTGTCTGTGCGGAGTCTGCACATTCTCCTCGGGTCTACGTGGGTTTCCTCCAGATGCTCCAATTTTCTCCCACAACGCCCGAAAGACGTGCTGTTAGGTGAATTGGACATTCTGAATTCTCCCTCAGTGTACCCGAACAGGTGCCAGAGTTTGGCGACTAGGGGCTTTTCACAGTAACTTCATTGCAATGTTAATGTAAGCCTACTTGTGACAATAAAGATTATTATTATTATTATTATTATTATGTAATGAAGAGGCTTGAGGCAGTCAGGGGTGAGTTACTCACCACAGAACATGGCACTCACCAGCATCTGGTGTCCATGGCATTTACGTGATTGGTTCCAGTTGTATTTCTGGTTAATGGTGGCCCCTAGGATGTTGATGGTGGAACATGTGGTGACTGCAATGCTATTGATTGGCAAGGCAATATGGTTAGGCTCTCTCTTGTGTCAATGCCTGGCACTTGTGTGATATGAATGTTACTTGGCACTTATCTAGACTAGGATTAGTTGCATGTGGGCATGGATTGCTATATTTTCTGAGAAATTGCAAGCAGAGATGACCACTGTGGAATCACCAGCAATAGTCCCGCTTCTGATGTCATTATGGAAGGAAAACCATTGATGATGCAGTTGAAGATTGGTGGGCTTAGAAGTGTGATGAATGAAGGAATTTCAGATATATTATATTATAGATACTTAGTGCAGTAAGGGATGAAATCCTGGATTTGTGTGTGTATGACTGCTGCAGTAGTGTTTTTTAAAGAATCCTGACATTAAAGGTTTTAGGAGCCAGAGGTGCAATTAAGGCATCATAAAAAAATGTAAAATGTTAATAGCAAAATAAAATAAAGAAAGGAGAAAGCAAGGAAAAAACAGAGTTTAAACACAAGGATCATTTTTAAGCTTGCATGTTTAAATGTAATATGATATGTATCTTATAGTTGTGTTTAGTAATGAGAAATCTTTAGAGTTAAAAGGCTTTGAGAAAATGAGGCCATCCTTTTTTATATTTTTTATTTTTTTTTATATTTTTATATTTCTGGTTCACCTTTTAAAGACAGGAGCTAGGATGAATATAGGAATTTCAAAAATGTTTTGTCATGTAGGTATTTGGTGCAGTAAGGGTCTAAAACCTGGGTTAGTGTGTATATAACTTAAAAGAATCCTGGTTTAAAATGTTTTTGGGGGCCAGAGGTGTGATTAAGACATCCTAAAAAGCTTGTGCGAATTGAATTTTGTTTGGATTCATGGGGTACCCTGTGGAGTTAATTAGATTTCAGCTTGGTAAGATGTTGTAATTAATAGGAGGAGCTAAGGTCTGGGAGATTTTGCAGGAAAGCAATTTAATTGAGTTTTAAATTGAGATGAGAGAAGAAGTCAAGCATCTGCCTTCACTGCAGTTCAGTTAAAGATATGTCAGGAGACAGACTAGTAGTTCCAAGCTGTTAAGAATTGTGTGATTAGATTGTGAGCTGAAACAAGCTGAGAAGCAGCTTCTGAAGCAATACAGCCAGAGTTTCTGCATGGTTCTGACAAAATTCAGGTCTTTTCTTTCAAACAGTCTCAAAGAACTTCCTGTAAAGCAAGTATTCCTGAGTGCTAATTGTGTTTGAATGTGGATTGAGAGCTGAAGTTTTTTGTTGTTGTTTGAGTGGGAATAAAGATAGCAGTTAAGGATTATTGTGTCACTGTATTGATTAGTAATGGTTAAGGGGTGTAAGATATTTTCTTGTGCAATGTTAAAGATATTTTAATACTCTGTTAGTAATAAAGTTTGTATTTATACACCATACCCCTAGTTTGTGTCAAATCACTCCAGGAGCAAGGTATCCATTCCTCAGTCTTAAAGAATTAAAATAAAATATTGGGGTTTCTATCCAGTATCCTTGCCACTGTTGAGGTCTGGTCTGGGTTCGTAATAAAATTGGGGGTCTCTTTACCAGGATCTTAAAATATAATTCATTGTAGGACTTCCAGTGATGGTGATGTGCTGAGCAGACACACATCAGGTGGTTCTCCTCCAGAACATAGCCAAATAGACACTTTTAGTCAAAATGAGCCCGAACGCTTGGTCATATCTGACCCACAATTAAAGGGACAGGACAGAATCATCATGCCAGCAACCGAGCGTTTGAGAGGTCACAGAGACAGCGGAAGCGGACGGAAAGGCCACGAGCAGCGGGTGGACAAGCCGGCGGATCCACGAGACGAGGAGTCCCCGGTCACCCCGGAGAGAGGCAAACAGACAACCCGAACAACGGTCTTTCCCCCCACACCGCCCCCTCCACCCCGCCCCTCCACCTGGAGATGGATAGCAGTCGTTCCTGATGAAGGAACTGACGGCGATGAGGGAGGCAATAAAAGTGCAAATCCAGGTGGTGGTCAAAGTGGCAGTGACGGAGGCATTGGCCACCAATGGACTGGCGATTGGTGTAGGCGCAGGGGAAGACAATCCTTGAGCTGGAAAATACGTTGATGGACCTGAGCAACAGGATTGTCACTCTGGAGGCAGAGACCAAAAGGTTGATGGCAACCCAGAGTAGCTTGAAGGAGAAAGTCGAATAGGTTTCGACACCAGAATATCCAGATCGTGGGCCTGCCAGAAGGGATCAAGGGCAGGGACCCGATGGGCTACGTGGCCCAAATACTGGGCAACCTATTCGGGAGGGATAGTTTCCCCAATCCGACGGAGATCGACAGGACGCGCAGATCGCTCCGACCAAAACCCAAAGTGGGGGAACAACCAATGGCGGTAATTGTGAAACTGCATCGTTACCAGGATCGGGAGAGGAACCTGCGGTGGGAAAGGCAGATGAAGGCAAGCAGCTGGGAAGGACATAGAATCGGGGTCTACCAGGACATTGGGGCAGACCGAGTTCAACCAGGCAAAATCGGCCCTGTACAGGAATGGAGTGAGATTTAGAATGCTGTTCCCAGCCAGGCTCTGGATCACGTTCCAAAATAAGGAACATTATTTCAACACCTCGGCAGAGGCAGACAAGTTTGTTCGGAAGAACAGCCTGGACAAGGGGCACGCAAGGCAATGCTGAGGGTGAAGCAGAGGAGGAAAGAGGGGAGAGAAAAAAGAACTGTGATGGACATACACTATGTTTGTTTGGAACTGCACTGCCTTGCTTTGGTGAGAAAGATCAGACCACAGGGAAGGGCGAGGCAGCAGGACGCAGGAGAGGGTGAGGCAGAGATAGAGGGAACAGATATTTACCGGGCATGGGAAAGGGGTAAGACCAGCCCCAGGTGGGGGCCACCATACCACTGGGGAAAGCTGGTGCAGGAAGTATGGAAGCGAGGGGGGCCGCCGGGGGCTGCAACGCACCTCCCTGCAGGGAGGGAGCATCTGGTGTGGGAGGGAATCACGGGGGCAGGGATGGGGAATGTAAGGGGGGAGATGGGGAGGGTGCAACATGAGGGGTGATGAGGGGGTAGCAGGGGGGAACAAAGGAGGGCAAGAGGGAACACAAGGGGAATACAAGGTAAAGAAAGAGCAGGGTCTCAGATAGGCTTCAGCAGGTAAAGTGCAGGTTGAAGGATTAAGATGGCGCCACAAGCAGCTACTTTGGAGGGTCCCTAAACAAAAGGAAACCTCGAGTGTAGGGGAGCGTCCACCAGGTAAGTATGGTTGATCCCGCAGGACCGGGGGAGTCAGAAACCCCCCACCATGATTGTTACCAAGAACGTAAGTGGTCTTAACAGCCCGGTGAAAAGACCCAGAGTCTTCACCCATTTGAGAAGTTTGAAAAATGACATAGTCTTCCTCCAAGTGACGCACCTGAGGCAGAAGGACCGACTGCGGGTAAGGAAGGGCTAGGGAAGGGAATGGACATATCATTCATGTTAGTGGTCAAGGGCTAGGGGAGTAGCCATAATGATTAGTAAGAGGACACTGTTTACACTGACAAGGACGGTTACGGACCCAGGGGGACGGTACATCATGGTCAGCGGCGTCCTGGACGGGGCACTGGTAGTCCTGGTAAACATATTCGCTCCCAACTGAGCAACAAGGATTTTATAAAGAAGACCGTGGCGGAAATCCCCGACATCGACACACACCGACTGTTCATGGGGGGGGAGGGTCGACAGGATACTCCGAGGCCCCAACTAAAGAGCTTCTGGCAGAGAGGAAAAAACTACAAATGGACTTTAACCTGCTATCTCCAGGAAGGCAGTGCACCCACTCCGCCAGACACAGGGGACCTTTTATGAACACGGAGAGAAGGCTAGTCGCATGTTGGCTCACCAGCTGAGAAAGCGGAGAGGCAGAAATAGCCAAGGTTGGCAGCACGGTAGCGCAGTAGTTAGCACTTTGCCTCACGGCGCCGAGGGCACAGGTTCGATCCAGGCTCCGGATCACTGTCCGTGTGGAGTTTGCACATTCTCCCCGTGTTTGCGTGGGTTTCGCCCCCACAACCTAAAGAAGTGCAGTGTAGGTGGATTGGCCACGCTAAATTGCCCCTAAATTGGAAAAAATGAATTGGGTACTCTAAATTTAAAAAAAAGAAATAGCCAAGGTAAAGGGTAGCAGAGGCGGATGGGTAGCCGGCCCGAAAAAGGTCAACCAAGCATTTGAGGCCTTCTACTTCAAACTGTACTCCTCTGAGCCCCCCGACGGGGACAAATAACCTGTATAAAATTCCCAAAATCTTTGGTCCTTGGCTGATGAATCATTTACAGTCACCAGGTTTGTAAGTGGAACAAAATTGCTGCTTATTCATAACCGAAATAACGACAAGCTAACCTACTACCCCCCTTTTACAGTAGTGCCCGCAACCACAGATGCAAGACAAACAAACACAGAGGGGTGGAAAGGGGTGAAAATAATAAGGATTAAGATAAAAAGATAAAAGTCCTTGCTTTCAATGTTGAACTCTTTGCAGTGGGCTGTCCTCCAAGTATTCTGAGTGATCTAAGTCACTTATGTACATTTGGTTATCGTTTTCTAGCAGAAACATTCACTCAGTACTTACAGGCAGTAGGATAGCAACTGGAGAAACCCATTAGCCTTTATTAAACTGGGCCTTCCACTCAAAGGTTCACCTTCAAGTCTTCTTCTCTCATTAGACTCTTGGTCCCACATCAGACCCAGCTCCCACCCCGGGTTTGTAGTCTCAATCCTTTGCGGTTTCACTAAAATGACCTCCAGCCTTACTGGGGAAAGAAAAGAGATCTCCATTGTATTTTTTAGAGTGATTTCATTATATCAGAGAACGAAAATCAGACAAGCTTCTTCCAGCTTCTGAACTCACAGCAAAATTACCACCGAGCCTTACTGAGGAGAGAGATATTCCAGAGGAATCAGAACCAATCACTACAGGCTATCGGCCAAAGCCCGCCATTTTGAGTCAGTTCACTGGCCGCCAGTCATATAATCATAGAATTTACAGCACAGAAGGAGGCCATTCGGCCCATCGAGTCTGCACCGGCTCTTGGAAAGAGCACCCCACTTAAGCCCACACATCCCCGTAGCCCAGTAACCCCACCTAATCTAAGGACAATTTAGCATGACCAATCCACCTAACCTGCACATCTTTGGACTGTGGGAGAAAACCCACGCAGACACGGGGAGAACGTGCAGACTCCGCACAGACAGTGACCCAAGCCAGGAATCGAACCTGGGACCCTGGAGCTGTGAAGCAACTGTGCTAACCACTGAGCTACCATGCCGCCATCTGAGTCATCACTGATGTCAGTCAAATAATTTTGCAATTTGCATGTTTGATTTAAAAGCAGCCCTCTGCTTTTTTGAATTAAAGACTGCTTCATGCAGACTGCTATCTTAAGGTCACATGTCAATCTTCAGTTTAAACCAGCCCAGGCTTCTGCTCGAATTAAAGGCACAGTTCCACTAATCCTCCATGGACCAAAATGTAAATTGTTAATTGCGAAATAAAATAAAAGAAAGAAGAAAACAGGGAACAAACAGGATTTAAACAGGACGATCCTTACAGCATGTTGAAGTTTGCATGTTTAAATGTAATATGATATGTATCTTATTGTATTAGTTGTGTTTAGTAATGAGAAATGTTTATTAGTGAAGATGGTGCAGAAAGGCCCATCGCCAAGCCTTGCGGATTCTGACTGATGCTGAGCAAATTTATTCGCAAATTGAAAAAGAGGAACTAGCTGTAATCTTTGGAGAGAAAAGTTCCATTAATACGTCTATGGGTGACATTCATAGTAGTTATCAACCACAAACCCCTGTTGGGGTTATTTAGGGAGGATAAAGTCACTCCTTCACCCCCCCCCTCCCCCCTCCCCCATAGCTTCAGCTAGGGTCCAACACTGGGCTCTATTGTTGGCAGCCTACGAGTATATAGTTCAACATAGGCCGGGCACTCACATTCCAAATGCAGACGCTTTAAGCCTCCTTCTCCTACCCAAAAATATACCACCTCCGCCAGTACCACAGGATTTGGTCCCAAAAAGACCCCATATTATCTCAATTCAAATACATTGTTCTCCATGGCTGGCATCATGATAACAGGTCTGAGCAGTGATGACCCTTTCAGATAAGAAAAGGCGAGTTAAGTTGTGAAGACGGCGTGTTATTGTGGGGAGTTAGGGTGGTCATTCCCACTCCTGCTAGACAGTTATTATTGCAGGAGCTACATCCTGGGATGACAAAGATGTAAATGTTCACACGCAGTTATGTGCGGTGGCCTGGGGTGGATACCGACATAGAGAATCACCACCATCTGGAACATCCTTCCTGCATCTACCCTGTCTAGCCCTGCTAGAATTCTATAGGTTTCTATGAGATCCCCCGCATTCTTCTAAATCCCAGTGAATATAATCCTAACAGAATCAATCTCTCCTCATACACCCGTCCTGTCATCCTAGGAATCAGCCTGGTAAACATGCTCTACATTCTCTGCAGCAAGAACATCCTTCCTCAGATAAGGAGATCAGAACTGCACACAATATTCCAGGTGTGGCCTCACCAAGGCCCTGTATAATTGCAGCAAGACATCCCAGCTCCTGCACTCGAATCCTCTCGCTATGAAGGTAAACAGACCATTTGCCTCCTTTACCGCCTGCTGTACCTGCATGCTTACCTTCAGCAACTGGTGTATGAGGTCACCCAGGGCTCATTACACATTCCCCTCTCTTAATTTATAGCCATTCAAATAATAATTTGCCTTCCTCTTTTCGCTACCAAAATGGATAACCTCACATTTATCCACATTATATTGCATCTGCCATACATTTGCCAGCTCACTCAGCTTCTCCAAATCACACTCAAGCATCTCTGCATCCTCCTCACAGCTCACCCTCCCAATCAGCATTATGTCATCTGCAAATTTGGAGATATTACATTTAGTTCCCTCATCTAAATCATTAATATATATTGTGAATAGCTGTAGTCCTAGCATGGATCCCTATGGTACCCCACGAGTCACTGCCTGCAAATCTGAAAAAGACCAGTTTTCTATCCATCTCAATACACTATCCCCAATCCCATGAGCTTTAATTTTACATGCTGATCTCTTATGTGGGATCTTGTAGAAAACCTTCTGAAAGTCCAAATAAACCACTTCCACTGGCTCCCTTCATCAATTCTACTAGTTACATCCTTGACTAATACCAATAGATTCGTCAAGCATGACTTCCCTTTCATAAATCCATACTGACTCTGCCCGATTCTACCTCTATTTTCCAAGTGCACTGCCAAAAAATCTTTAATAATGGACTCTAAAATTTTCCCCACTACCAACGTCAGGCTGACTAATCTATAATTCCCTGTTTTCCTCTACCTCCCTTTTTAAATAATGGGGTTATATTAGCTCCCCAATCTGTAGGAATTCTTCCTGAGTCTATAGAATCTTGGAAGATGGTCACCAATGCATCCACTCTTTCTAGGCACTTCCTTCAATACTCTGGGATGTAGATTATCAGGCCCTGGAGATTTATCGGCCTTCAATCCCATGAATTCACCCAACATAATTTCTTTACTAATACTGATTTCCTTCAGCTCCTCCCTCTCACAAAGCCCTGTATTCCCCAACATTTCTGGTATGTTATCTGTGTCCTCCTTTGTGAAGACAGAACCAAAGTATGTATTTAGTTGGTCAGCCATTTCTTTGTTCCCCGTTATACATTCCCCTATTTCTGACTGTAAGGGACCAACATTTCACCTCACCAATCTTTTTCTCTTCACATAACTATAGAAACTTTACAGTCAGTTTTTATGTTCCTCGCAAACTTACCCTCGTACTCTATTTTCCATTTCTTAATCAATCCCTTGGTCCTCCTTGGATCTAATACTATCTCTAATTTCCCTTGTAAAACCATGGTTTGGCCACCTTTCCCATTTTATTTTTGTGTCAGACAGGAATGAACAATTGTTGCAGTTCACCCATGCACTCTTTGTGTTTGTCATTGCCTTGCCACTGTCATCTCTTTAAGTAACATTTTCCAATCCATCATCAGCAACTTGTGCCTCATACCATCGGAGATTCCTTTATTAAGATTCAGGACCTTAGTCTCAGAATCAACTATGTAACTTTCTTGATGAAAAATTCTATCATATTATAGTCGTTCGTCCCCAAGTGGTCTCACACAACTAGATTGTCAATTATTCCTTTCTCATTACACAATACCCACTCTAGGATGCACTGTTCTTCAGTTGGTTACTCAACATATTGGTCCAGAAACCATCCTGTACACATTCCAGGAATTCCTCCTCTACGGTATTGTGACTAATTTGATTTGCGCTAATCAGGCTTCAGGTGATTGACAGTTAACTACCACTCAGTAAGCTGAGTCAGCTACTTTATCAACTTTTTATCTAGACTACTGAACTTACAAAAATTAAAGAGAAATACTTGACAGTTCCACTCCCACTCTGCTCCAAATCCCTGATACCCACACTGGCACTGACTGTGCCTCACTCAGGATGTGCTCTCTTCCACTGCTCTTCCACAAAGTTCACTGGAGTCACTCTTTGTAAATAGTTATGTGCCGTAATAAACCATTTATTCATTAATCCACTTGGTGGTCGTCAGTCTTTCAAGATACTACATCAGGGAACATTCATTCAGCAACTGAGGTTATACTTAAAAAGATCTCATCGAATCGTTATGGCACTGAAAGAGACATTTGGCCCATCGTGTCTGCACCTACTCTCCAAAGGAGCATTATGACTTGGTGCCTTTTCCCCGTAACCCTGAACATTGTTTCTATTGAAGTAATCATCTACTGCCCTCTTTAATGCCCTGATTGAATCTGCCTCACATCCAGGCAAAGCATTCCTGCCCCGAACCACTCATTGCGTGAAAAAAGGGTTTTCTCACATCACATTTGCTTCCTTTGCAAATCACTTTAAATCTGTGATCGCTCACTCTCACTCCTTTTACAAGCAGGTACAGTTTCTCCCTATCTACTCTGTCCAGCCCACTCATGATTTTGATAATTTCTATCAAATCTCCTCTTAGCCTTCTCTTCTCCAAGGAAAACAGTCCCAACCCCTCCAATCTATCCTCATAACTGAAAGTTTCTCATTCCTGGAACTGTTCTTGTAAACCTCTTCTGCACTCTCTCCAATGCTTTCACAACCTTCCTATAGTATGGTACCCAAATCTGTGCACAATATTCCAGCTGAAGTCTAACTAGTGTCTTGTATAAGTTCAGCATAACCTCCTTGCTCCTGTACTCTATATCCCTATTAATAAATCCCAGAATACTATGGGTGCAATCTACCAGCTGCGTGTCGCACTTGAACAGGAGCACGGCTTGGCTGGTAGATGTCGGTGAAGCCTCCCGCGGGCTTCCCGGCAGCCAGAACTCATGAGGTCCTGTCCGCAATGGCCATGACCAAGCCACACATTCCAGGAGGCCCTAGCTGGCGCCATTCAGTACTGGTCCACAGGCAGAAGGCCACCCGGTGGTCTCCTAGGTCAGCAGAGGCCCCTGGATGGTCAGGTACAGGGTGCAATGGTCAAAGGCCCCCTGGCCCTCCTCCTGGAGCATGGGCACCATGGCAGTGCCAGAGTGGCACTGAAAAGCCGGCTTCAGTTTAAAATTTAGTATGCTTGGTAACTCGAAGTTGGTGCTTTTTAACTCTTTCTAAACACATGTGCATGATCAGTGAAGTTACTGATTCCTAATTGGCTCATGTGGTATGCGATCAGGCCCTGATTGGTTTAGATGGTTCAGGTGCACATGTGGTGCATGATCAGGCCCTGATTGGTTTAGGTCGTGCATGATCAGTTTCTGATTGATTCCTCCAGTGGGATGGTCATCTATTCAGGTAATTAATTACCTGTTGTCTCCTGACTGGCCTTAAGGCGTCAATGGCTTGTGGGACCAACCCTCTCATTATAACATTTCCGTAATTTCATTCAGTGTTACCATTTTCTTCTAAGATAATGTTGGGATGCTTTTGATGTCTGCATATTTGAGATAGGGAGCATATGATGACTAGTAACATTGGATTGCTTGTCCCAGTTGTCTAATTGAACAATAGATATCAGTAGAACTTAATTTAAACAAGTACTTATCAGTGTGTTTTAGTTGACAGAACTGTTTTTGCCATTGTATGTTTTTGTTGTACCTGCAAGTTCTTGGTATAAGTCAAAAATTACAAAGTTACAGAAATTACAAAAATCAATTAAAAACCTGTGCTTAAAAGTAATTGGTGTGATGAAGTTAAGGCAGCAAGATACACTTTAAAATATAATGTATCCAACTAATACATATCCCTAAGTAATACAAGTCAAAAGAATTATGTAGCTAATTCCACAGCTTAATTATAAACTTATAAGTCAGAGCTGAAGGAAAGTGACTGCTTCCTCTTTTAAACATTACAAATTAAAATGCATTCATTTAATGCTCAAGGTTGAATGTTTAACACCTGTTTTTCTTTGCACAATAGGTGCTTGAACCTTAGGGGAATAAAGCCGATAAGTTTAAGTGGCTGGGGAGGGCGATGGTCCCAGGCCAGAGCTGTTCAAACTTGATGACTTGCATCACTGGCTTTGGCCATACGGTTGTCTCCCTTGTCAAGTGTGAGGGTGATGCCAACAAAGACCAAGTCATGTGATGTGCCAGTGCCCCACAATTTAGCATGATATCATATTGGGTTAATGTACTTATTATTTGATCAGTACACAAAACTAAACTACAAACTAATTGTAAATAATGACCAAACTCAAACTTTTCTTTAGAGGCCATTTGGCCGTTGATTCCATGTCGGCTTTGTGCGGAGCAATTCAGTCAATCCCACTATGCATCTCCATCCTCAAAGCCCTGCCAGTTTATTTCCTTCAAGTGCCCATCCAATTTCTTCTTGAAGACATTATTTTTGCTATCACCACCTTCATGGTCAAAGAGTTCCAGATCACTTCAAATGTGATGAATGTAAGAAATTGGTATATATATTGTATTTTATGTCTATTGCAATAAGATTTTTTTAAAGCATGAGATAAGGTATATATTAGTTGCAGCAATTTTATTAAAAAACCCAGGTTAAGGTATCCAGACTGTGTGTCTGCTAAAGCTGCAACTTAGAGGTCATAAAAGGTGAGGTAATTTTTAATTTTAACCATTTACTTGTTCACAGAGAGATGCCAAATGGAACATTGTTATGATTGCTGGAGATTCCCTGCAGAGGAGATAATTTATGAGGGATTGTATGTAGCCCTAGCTAAACAGGCGATGGAACATCATATTGGAATACAGATGATGTAATTAATGGGAGGAGCCAGGTGTGTTTTTATTTTTGCAGTCTGCCAGAAGTTTTTAAGTTGAACAGCATTCTTGCCAAATGCTGTCAGGTTGTCCCTGAAAGTCTCTCCAAAAGTCTTCACAAATATTCAAGTAAACCTATTTTGTTAACTTTATTTATAAGTGCCATTTGAACTGTACTGCGGTGCTTAATTGGAGTTAGTGGCATGTAGATAGTAAGTAAGTTTTCCCTTGTGTTTAAGAACTGTTTAACTGATCATTGTAAAGCTGTTTTCTTTGAAGTTAATGTGGTTAATTCTGTGTTTAAATTAAAGTTTGTTTTAACATAAAAGATACCTATTGGTCAGATTCATCACTCCTGCGTGAAGTATTCTCACCTCAGTTTTACAAATTAAAAATAAATGTTTGGGGTTCTTGTCTGGCAGCCTAACAAATGTGGGGGTCTGGTCCAGAATCTTAACACCATTTACTGCTTAAAGAATTATTCTTCATATTCCCCCTGCTTCGCTTCCACAACATCATAAATCTGTGGCCCCTCATCCTTGTACCATCAGCCATGAACAGTTTATCCTTGTCTACCTTACCTAAGCCTGTCTTAATCTTGTACACCTCTATCAAATCTCCCTCAACATCCTTTGCTCCAAGGTGAACAACCCCACCAGCTTTTCCAGCCTAACCTTGTACCTAACAGCCCCCCCCCCCCTCGATAATGTTAATTAATTTCAGTCATGCTCATATAATTCATTGCTACTGTTCTCTTTATCTTTGTGACTATATGGGCGGGATTCTCCATTCCCCGACGTCGATTTCGTAATCGACGATCGGGCGGAGAATCCCTTTCTACAATGGAATCGGGGACAGTGCCTGTTTTCGCATCCTCCGCCCAGGGGCTGGTTGAGCACAGGGGGCTAAACAGCTGACTTGTAATGCAGAACAAGGCCAGCATTCCGGTTCAATTCCCGTACCGGCCTCCCCGAACAGGTGGCGGAATGTGGCGACTAGGGGCTTTTCACAGTAACTTCATTGAAGCCTACTTGTGGTAATAAGCGATTATTACTATGAATGGCATCATCGAGGAGCATGCCGCACGCCGTTGGGACGGCCTCAGGATGTCACCTGAAGGCCCTCCCCCAGTGCTCCGCACCCAAAGGGCTGGGTTCCCGACCGCGCAGTTGACGTATGGTCTCAGCAGTCGGGAACGCGGCGTGGCGGCTGCTGACTGTGTCCAGCGCCGCCACAGTTGGCGGGAGCTGTGCTGCTGACCGGGCGGGCTTCAGCAAGGGCTGGAAGGGACTGGTGATGGGTGGCCAAGGGGTGGTGAGGGGGTGCCCAGGGGGGCCCGCGCACGGCCGGCGTTTGTTGCACGGCGCGACTGCTGCAGGTTGCCAACGTGTGCATGCGCGGCCACGGACCTGGTAATTCTCCAGCCGTTTTTGTCATGGTAGCCGGGCGTTTTACGTGGCGCAGCTGCTAGCCCCTCACCAGGCGGAGGATCGGTCCTGGGGCGGCGCCGATATTTTTGACATAAAACGCCATGGATCCTCTGGATCTAGCCTGGAGAATCCAGCCCTCTCTTTTTTGACCGAGTTCAGTCAGCAAAATTGTTGTGTACTATAAACTCGGAATGAACTTCACAATTTTAATAGTCTGAGGTAATGTAAATTAGGAAGTTAGAAGCAGTTACAGTAAATGAAGGATACTTGTTTCCCTGCTGTGTTAATAATTAAATTGTGAGCCTTGGGCTGCCCTTCGTCTTCAAACTGTTGCTGTGGCAACAGCTGGGGGTTATGGCCTCCAGTGAGCATTGAAAGAAGCAAGTCCAAGATCAGAGAGCGCATTCCTTCGCTACTAGATTTACAAGTCTTGTCAAAAGGGATAGTTGGTGTGAGGCGTGGGATAAGATACAGTTCACAAAACTGATTTAGGCTGCCTAGAGCAAACTAAATGTAGCAAAAGGTAGGTGAAGTATCTTTTTGTCTGAATTTACTACCCCAAATGTTAGGTGTTCGTGCTTTTATTGGATCTTTTGTATTTAGCACTGTTACTTTTCATTCATAACCAACATTTCAGAGTTAAATATTGGAAAAGGGTTTTTGGTGAAGGTGACAGTATTTAAATGGATTTCATTGTATCGAATGGATAAATTGCTTATTAAAACAATACGGGAGTTATTTATGTGTTTTATGTTACATAACAAAATGCTAAATGTGTTTCTATCATCACTGATTCTAAGAGGGAAATTCCTTTGGGACAATAAAATGAGTGTAAAGTAAGGGCAAGCAGGTTCCTTCTTGGCTCAATTGTGTTCCAGATTTTGGGAACATTTTCACTCACTGTAGTTGTTTGAACACATTGTGTAGTCCAGATGGTTTGGCTCATTGTGGAGATGCAATGTGTTATCCTCAGTTTCCATATTTGTGTCCATTTTAAAATTTAACCATTTGGTCGGCCAACAAGTGGCGAGTATGGTATTGTTTTTCAATTGCCATCAATACACAATCTTATCTGTTAATTTCCAATACTCTTTGTGTCCTGTTGTGATTAACTGTTGACTATGGATGGGTTTGGCAGACTACAACAACAAATTCACACCAGCCTCAAACTGACTCCGTTCCCAAGAATGCATGGGACATGTTCAATAAACAAACACTTTCTGCAGCAACGAGTGCAATTTATGGTGAAAGTGCAAGAGAGCAGGACTGAGTGAGGTTCACGGACAAATGTAGTTCTTGCCATTTGTCAACATTTTCTCCCTAAGAGCAACACCTCAGTTTATTGAAACTTTAACAGGGGATCTCACGTTTGCTACCAAATTCATGAAACTTGAGGCATTAAAGATGGCAAACTTGAATTGTTTTTTGTAAGTCACACTAGTGTGGTGATATACATCACTGTAAGTACACAAATGTACATACACTACACCTAGCTAGACACTAGAGGGAGCACCAGAGACATGACACACAGACAGTCAACCAAGAGGTCAGTAAGATAGGACATGACCAATGGGCATTCACGATAGACATAGAGGTGACACTACCACAGGAGGGCATTACACCAACCCATATAAAAGGACACATCACACATGCTCAGTCTCTTTCCAGTGGAGACACTCAGTGAGTACAGACACAGGGTTGATTGAACATCACACCCACCACATGGATTGTAGCAGACTGGTTCGTCAGTCTGAGTAGCTATAGCAGGATTAACAAACAAAACAAATAGTAAGGTCATTTTTAGGTTGGGCGGTCTGTAAAATTCCTCAGATGGTCTTTCACTGGGCTCCTGCCTGCCTTGACCTTTTCACGGTGGGAAGGCCCAGCTTCATTCACCCTTGCCCCAGTTGAGGCCCAATTAATGACCACTTGAGAGTCATTTAAGACAGAGCAGCAGGCCATTTGGCCCATCGAGTCCATGTCCATCTTTACCTTTAGAAAAGATAGGCAAAGTGGGAAGGAGGTTGGGATAAAAGATAAGTTCACAAAATATTAAGAGGAACAGGTAGGGTAGTTAAAGAAAAACTATTTTGCCCTGGTTGGGGAATCTAGTACCAGAGGGCAATCCATAAAAATTATAGCAAGGCATTTCAGAAGTGAAATTGGATAATGCAAAGGTGGGGAGAAGTCTGGAACTTTTTTCCAGAAACACCAATTAACGCTAGCTCAATTGTGAATTTGAAATCTGATATGTGTAGATCTTTGTTATCCAAAGTTATTAAAGGATGTGGAGCAAAGACAGATGCATGGGGCAGAACTTAGTGTGCGAAGTGTGTGCACGGCGGGAAGCAAATACGTTCCCTGGTCCCGCCGGAGATCAATTATAAATTGCGATATTATGCTGACTGTCCACTTAAATGACAGCCAGTGTGATTCAAGTCCACATTGGGTTGACGGGGTCGGCAGCACGGTAGCACAGTGATTAGCACAGCTGCCTCACAGCGCCAGGGACACGGGTTCCGACCTTGGATGACTGTCTGTGTGGAGTTTGCACTTTCTCTCCGTGTCTGTGTGTGTTTCCTCCGGTTGCTCCGGTTTCCTCCCACAATCCAAAGATGTGCAGGTTAGGTTGATTGGCTTTGCTAACTTGCCCCTTAGTGTCCTAAAGATTAGGTGGGGTTACGGGGATAGGTTGAGGGCGTGGGCCTATGTGGCGTGCTCCTTCAGAAGGTCAGTGCTGACTCAATGGGCTGAATGGCCTCCTTCTGCACTGTAGGGATTCTATGACAGAAGCATGGTGGGCAGTGTGTCTAGTGGCGGCCCATCGTGAAGTTCAAAGGTGGCACCCAGAGGCCACTGAAGACAACGGAGGAGCCAGAGGGAGCTAATGGCAGCAAGAAGACACATCAGGCATGAGGGAAGCTCGGGCAGACAGCAAGACCCCATTTCTCTCACAACAGTCTGCAAGCCCTAGCTAAGAGGGACATGCAAATGTCCAGGGATGGAAAGAGGAGGCTACCCCAACCAACCAAAAAAGTCTGGGCAGAGATGGCAGCTGAGGCCAGCAGAAGGACCTGGTTCGGCACACCTAGATCCAGTGTCGGAAAAGGTTCAATGACCTTCTGCGCTCAGAAAGGTTGGATTCTGAGTGGGCATTGTCAAGAGTGGGGCCTGAGGAAGGCTGCCCATCCATTATTACAATGAAGTGTCTGAATTTCAGAAAATCTCAGACACACACCTGCCCATGCGTCTCAAGGCTGGAGAGACGGTGCAAACCACTGGGTCCATCAAAGGGCAAGGTGTCCAAAGGGGTGGGAACGTACTCAAGCTTATAGGTGGTGATCTGAGTTGTGGATCTGACCCCTTGCTGTATGGAATGTCGCTGAAGGTGGAGGGTTGAGTACTCAATGGAGCTCTGCACTTACCTGCAGGAGAAACAGAGACAAAACAAGAAGGATAGATTCGCCACTGTGGTGGGCTGCCTAACCTGGCGCTCCTCACCAGTCAGGAGCCGGGGGGGGTGGAAAATGGTGGAGGCAGGGAGTGCCCATGGTGCCACCAGTTGGAGGCCTGCTGGGTACAAGGACCATGCTGAGCCCAAGGCAGATGATGAGCCTCTGCTGCCGTCAATCAGGTGGCAAATGTTGGATGCCAGCGGGATGTGTGGGGAGATCCGGAGGAGATCCCTGTGGGTCTGTGTGCCATGGTCCCTGTCATGGAGGAGTCCCAGTGGAGCATGAGCACTGCGGTGACCCTGAGCTCAGAGTACACAGCCTCATCCATTGAGAGAGGTGTGACCGACATGGAGAGGCAGCTCCAGGAACCCAATGAGGGGTTCATGGGGTTGTATACGGACCTGCAGGCCCTCACATCAGCACTGACCCAGGACATCACTGCCAGCGCGGAAGAAGGATGGGGCACCCAGTCTCTCCAATGGGTGCCCATCCTTCATTGGTGAGCAGGGCGGTGAGGGCAAACCTCACAATGACAGACAAGCTGGCTGTTGTGTCTGGGGCCTCCTCTCACGGTGCCCCAGACGAGGGGAGCAGTTGCTCAGCCTCACTGCGTCATCCTCCAAGTCCATGGTGACTGAGGAGTGCCAGGCCATGTAGCTGAGCGCACTCTCCCAGGCGCTAGTAAAGGGATGACTACCAAGATCATCTGCGCCGGCAGGACATCACAGTCAGCAACCCGCCTCTAATGCCGCAGCAAGGGGGAGGGCACCTAGATGTAGCACCTGCAAACTTAAGCTTAAGACACAGTGAACACAGCCACGTGTTTGCACTTATGTTTTCTTTTCATATCACCTGAGTTTATTCATGTTCTAGTTGGATGCCTGCTTTGTTTGACGTTAATTTTATCACCGTTAATCTCTACTTGTTCACAAGCCATGAATGTCCTGTGTGTTCGATTGCTGTCAGCCTGGTCAATGCCTGGTGAGAGAAGTCTGGATTATCAAACTTTATTACTAAGGCAGTGATGTCGCAGTGGTCTCTTCAGATGGTTAAGTGTGAGGTGCCTATGGACTCGGTGGGAGGGCAGCGTATGCCAGCTTAGCCGAAAGAATGCTGAATCAGGGCCTCACTGCCTCCCTGAATTTCAGCATATTTGTCCTCCCCTTCTGGCTGCTTGGGCTCTGCATCCGAGTCGATGCCGGTGTCCTCAGCTGAGGCAGAGGCAACAGCATGAGTGTCTTCCTGGCCCAGTGGTTCCTCCCATTGAGAGGGCAAAATAGTGCAGAGCTCAGCAAACAATGACAAGGAGTGACACTCACTCAAGCGGATACTACAGGGCCCCGGCGGCTGGTCCAGGCATCGGACTTATCTTCAGCAGGACTATGGTCCTCTCAACCACCACCCTTGTGGATACATGGCAGCGATTGTAACTCTCCTTTACCTCTGTCCTCCGATGTTTGGGAGGTGTCATAAGCCATGTCTTCAAAGGATAACCTTGTCACCAATCATCGAGCCATGAACAGCCTTGGCGCTTGTGAATGACATAGAATGTAGGCATTGTGGGAGCAGCCAAGGTATCTTGTACAGACCTATAGAATCTGGTCTTGTGGTCACAAACTTTCTGAATGTTCATTGAGTGTAACCCATTCCTGTTGACAAAGGTGCCTGGCTGGCCGACTGGCACCTTGATGGCCACATGGGTGCAATGGCACCTTGGATCTGCAGTGCAGCCTCTGGCCCGCTCAGTTTTGCTGAGATGGTAAGTCCTGAAACCAATTAACTTTCTGATCTGCCTGAAGGTAGGGTCAGTCACCCATTTGCAGCTGACTGCACGCTTCCACAAAGATCACCCACAGAGCCCTAGAAGAATCTAGAGGCATGAACATTTCGTACCACAGTGACCTTCAGAGCCACTGACATTGGGTGTTCACCCGCACAATCGGATGCTACCTCCAGCCCAATCATCTGGTCATGACAGTTTTCCTTTCCTATGGCCTCCTGCTGCACTGGATCTCAGTCATGTCATAGATTATCATAGAATTTACAGTGCAGAAGGAGGCCATTCGGCCCATCGAGTCTGCACCGGCTCTTGGAAAGAGCACCCTACCCAAGGTCAACACCTCCACCCTATCCCCATAACCCACTAACCCCACCCAGCACTAAGGGCAATTTTGGACTCTAAGGGCAATTTATCATGGCCAATCCACCTAAGCTGCACATCTTTGGACTGTGGGAGGAAACTGGAGCACCCAGAGGAAACCCACGCACACACGGGGAGGATGTGCAGACTCCACACAGACAGTGACCCAAGCTGGTATCGAACCTGGGACCCTGGAGCTGTGAAGCAATTGTGCTATCCACAATGCTACCGTGCCAGGTAGTTGGTTTGCTGTCTGGATGCCCTGGCTGCTGGGTAGTGGCATCTTCTGTGAGGATGTCCTCCCTGCTGGCCCGGAGTACCCTGGGCCTGCGCTTGGGCCTCTGCTCTAAATTGATGCAGAGATGCAAATGGGATTGACCCATGCACAGAAGGTAACAGAGAGACCCAAATCTCTGATGTCAGAGGGCAGCAATGCCCAGAAAGTTCCATGATGTGGAGATCCAGCGTTGGACTGGGGTGAGCACAGTAAGAAGTCTTACAACACCAGGTTAAAGTCCAACAGGTTTGTTTCGAATCACTAGCTTTCGGAGCGCTGCTCCTTCCTCAGGTGAATGAAGAGGCAGGTTCCAGAAACATTTATATAGTCAAAGTCAAAGATACAATACGATACTTTGAATGTCCAGACGGAGCAACTGGAGAGAGGGGTAACCCCAGGTTAAAGAGGTGTGAATTGTCTCAAGCCAGGACAGTTGGTAGGATTTCACAAACCCAGGCCAGATGGTGGGGGGTGTATGTAATGAGACATGAATACAAGACCCCGGTTGAGGCCGTACTCATGTGTGCGGAACTTGGCTACAAGTTTCTGCTCGGCGATTTTGCGTTGTCGCGCGTGCTGAAGGCCGCCTTGGAGAACGCTTACCCGGAGATCAGAGGCTGAATGCCCTTTTTAAAAAATATATATTTATTAAAGTTTTTTAACACAATTTTTCTCCCTTACAAACAATAACCCCGTAACAAAAAAAAAGAGAAATCGCGCAGAGCAAGATATATACATGGCAAAATGATATATTTACACAGCTTTGTACACTGGCCCTCACCCGTACGTGCTAGTTTCCCCAACCCTTCATGTTATCTCTTGCTCATCCACCCTCCCAGGCAGTCCCCCCTCTTCCCCCCCCCCCCCCCCCCCCACCTTCCTCTAACGCTCCGCGAGATAGTCTAGGAACGGTTGCCACCACCTGTAAAACCCCTGCGCAGACCCTCTCAAGGCGAACTTAGTCCTCTCCAACTTTATGAACCCAGCCATATCATTTATCCAGGCCTCCAGGCTGGGGGGCTTCGCCTCCTTCCACATTAGCAAGATCCTTCGCCGGGCTACTAGGGACGCAAAGGCCAGAATGCCGGCCTCTTTCACCTCCTGCACTCCCGGTTCGTCCACTACTCCAAATATTGCTAGCCCCCAGCTTGGCTTGACCCGGACTTACACCACCTGAGATATTGCTCCCGCCACTCCTCTCCAGAACCCCTCCAGTGCCGGGCATTACCAAAACATATGGACATAGTTCGCCGGGCTCCCTGAGCACCTTCCACATCTGTCCTCTACCCCAAAGAACCTACTCAACCTCGCCCCCGTCAAGTGCGCTCTGTGAACCACCTTAAATTGTATCAGGCTGAGCCTGGCACATGAGGAGGAGGAATTAACCCTACCTAGGGCATCAGCCCACAGACCTTCCTCGATCTCCTCCCCCATCTCCTCCTCCCATTTACCCTTCAACTCTTCTACCAGCGCTTCCCCCTCTTCTTTCAACTCCTGGTGTATTTCCGACACCTTGCCCTCCCCGACCCATACACCCGAGATCACCCTATCTTGAACTTCTTGTGCCGGGAGCAACGGGAATTCCCTCACCTGTCGCCTTACAAAAGCCCTTACCTGCATATATCTAAAGGCATTTCCCGGGGGTAACACGAACCTCTCCTCCAGTGCCCCTAGGCTCGCAAACGTCCCGTCGATGAACAGGTCCCCCATTCTTCCAATCCCCGCCCGATGCCAGCTCTGGAACCCCCTGTCCATCTTCCCCAGGACAAACCGGTGGTTACCCCTGATCGGGGACCACACTGATGCTCCCATTGCACCCCGGTGCCGTCTCCACTGGCCCCAGATCCTTAGCGTTGCCACCACCACCGGGCTCGTGGTATACTTTGTCGGCGAGAGCGGCAGCGGTGCCGTCACCAACGCCCCCAGGCTCGTTCCTTTACAGGATGCCATCTCCATCCTCTTCCATGCCGCCCCCTCTCCCTCCACAACCCACTTGCGAATCATCGCCACATTTGCTGCCCAGTAGTAGCTCCCCAGGTTTGGCAGCGCCAACCCTCCTCGGTCCCTACTGCGTTCCCGAAACCCTCTCCTTACTCTCGGGGTCTTATTCGCCCACACAAACCCCATAATACTCCTGCCTACTCTCTTAAAAAAGGCCTTAGTGATCACGATGGGAAGGCACTGAAACACAAACAGAAACCTCGGAAGGACCACCATTTTGACCGACTGCGCTCTACCCGCCAGCGAGAGCGGTAACATGTCCCATCTTTTGAAATCCTCCTCCATTTGCTCCACCAACCTTGTCAGATTCAGTTTATGTAGGGTCCCCCAACTCCTGGCTATCTGGATCCCCAGATACCGAAAACTCCCCTTCCGCCCTCCTCAGCGGGAGGTTCCCTATCCCTCTTTCTTGGTCCCCCGCCTGTCATACAAAGAGCTCACTCTTCCCTACATTGAGCTTATAGCCCGAAAACTCCCCAAACTCCCTTCGAGTCTGCATGACCTCCACCATCCCCTCCATTGGATCCGCCACGTACAGCAACAGGTCATCCGCATATAGCGACACCCGATGCTCTTCTCCCCCTCGGACCACCCCCTTCCATTTATTAGACTCCTTCAATGACATGGCCAATGGTTCGATCGCCAATGCGAACAACAGGGGGGACAGGGGGCACCCCTGCCTCGTCCCTCGGTACAGTCGAAAGTACTCCGACCTCAGCCGGTTCGTCACTACACTCGCCACCGGGGCTCTGTAAAGGAGCTTAACCCAACTAATAAACCCTCCCCCCGAACCCAAACCTGCGCAGCACCTCCCAGAGGTACTCCCACTCTACTCAGTCAAAGGCCTTCTCCGCGTCCATAGCTGCCACTATCTCCGACTCTCCCTCCTCCGATGGCATCATTATCATGTTTAAGAGCCGCTGCACATTGGTGTTTAGTTGCCTGCCCTTTACAAATCCCGCCTGGTCCTCGTGGATTACCCCTGGGACACAGTCATCGATCCTTGTGGCCAGCACTTTTGCCAGCAACTTTGCATCCACATTGAGGAGCGAGATCGGCCTGTACGATTCACATTGCAGTGGGTCCTTGTCCTGCTTTAGGATCAAAGAAATTGTCGCTTCCGACATTGTCAGGGGCAGGGTCCCCTCCTCTCTTGCCTCATTAAAGGTCCTCACCAGTAGCGGGGCCAACAGGTCTGCGTATTTCCTGTAGAACTCCACCGGGAATCCGTCCGGTCCCGGGGCCTTCCCCGCCTGCATGCTCCCCAAACCCTTGCTCAGCTCCTCCAACCCAATTAGTGCCCCCAAACCAGCCACCTTTTGCTCCTCCACCCTCGGGAATCTCAGCTGATCTAGAAATCGTCTCATCCCCTCTTCCCCCGCTGGGGGCTGGGATCTGTACAGCTCTTCATAGAAGGCCTTGAATACCTCGTTTATTTTCGTCGCACTCTGAACTGTGGCTCCCCTTCCATCTTTGACTCCCCCTATTTCCCTCGCTGCCATCCTCTTACGGAGCTGGTGTGCCAGCATCCGACTAGTCTTTTCCCCATACTCGTAGGTCGTCCCCTGCGCTTTCCTCCACTGTGCCTCCGCCTTCCCTGTGGTCAACAGGTCAAACTCCGTCTGGAGCCGTCGTCTTTCCCCAAGTAATCTTGAGGCTGAATGCCCTTGACTGCTGAAGTGTTCACCGACTGGAAGGGAACATTCCTGCCTGGCGATTGTCGCGCGATGTCCGTTCACCCGTTGTCACAGCGTCTGGACCTGTAGACTTCATTACCTGCAAAGACTCTCATTCAAAGTATCGTATTGCATCTTTGACTTTGTCTATATATGTATGTGGAACCCACCTCTTCATTCACCTGAGGAAGGAGCAGTGCTCCGAAAGCTAATGATTCGAATCAAACCTGTTCCACTTTAACCTGATGTTGTAAAACTTCTTACAGAAAGTTCCAGGCTACATTGAACCCCCTACAGAATGCAGTGGTAATGCTGAAAATGCTCACAGCAAAACCCTTACCACACTCCGAAAAACTCCTAATTGCCTTTGCTCCAGCCTCCTTTTATCTGCATTTGGGTGAGAAAACTGCAAACGTGGATTGGCTGCCTGTCCGAGTCGCCATTACACGGGCAGTGTAATATCGGTTAATTGGGGAGATAGCTCTCTCAAGGAGCTCCATTGGGCAGCATGGTAGCACAAGTTGATAGCACTGTGGCTTCACAGCGCCAGGGTCCCAGGTTTGATTGCCCGCTGGGTCACTGTCTGTGCGGAATCTGCACGTTCTCCCCGAAAGAGTATCATTGGTCACTCCCACTACTATTCAGTTTCTTTTGAGCTCTGACTGGGTGGCACGGTGGCACAGTGGTTAGCACTCTGCCTCATAGTGCCAGGGACTGGGGTTCAATTCTGGCCTTGGGTCACTGTCTGTGTGGAGTTTGCACATTCTCCCCGTGTGTGCGTGGGTTTCCTCCGAGTGCTCCGGTTTCCTCCCACAGTCCAAAGATGTGCAGGTTAGGTGGATTGGCCATGATAAATTAGCCTTAGTGTCCAAAAAGGTTAGATGGGGTTATTGGTAAACGTGGCTCATAACCAACTTGGTATATGTCAAACCCCCAGCCAACTGGGCATATAGATTCTCTATTTTGGGGATGGGGTACCTATCTTGTTTCATGGCCTGATTTATCGTCAGCTTGTAATCCCCACAGATACAGATGGTCTTGTCTGGGTTGACTACTGGAACAATGGGTGCTGCCCATTTTGAAAATTGTACAGGCCTAATGATACCCAAATCTTCCAGTAGTTGTAGTTGTGTCTCTCCCTTCTCTACCAATGCATAGGGCATGGTTCTTTCTCTAAAAAACTCGGGATGGCCTCTGGGTCCACATGAATTTTTGTTCGCAAGCCTTTGATCTTTTCCAATTTTCCCTAGAAATATATTGGTTTTTATTTTATGATTTCATGCAGGCGACTCTCTTCCAATTTAAAAATACCCATCCAGTTTACCTTGACCTCTTGGAGCCAGTCATGCTCCATTACACTCGGTCCTTGGCCTGAAAAATCTATCAACAGTAGCTGTGCAGACTGCTGTCTATAACTCACTGGAGTCATGTCACCCCTACTATTTTTATGGCCTCTCCGTATGTGTAGCCAGTCTAGCTGCAGTACTTTCCACCTCAGGGGTTGAACTCCTTCCTGGAGATACCAGTTGGTCTGTTCGCTCACGACCATAACTGACTCCCCCATGTCTACTTCCATCTTCAGTGGCTGGTTGTTCACTAACAACACCACTGTGGTGGGGGTTACATTGCCCATTTTCAGATGACTCAGCGACAAAATGTTCCATTCTCCCGCGGGGCAATCCTCCATACAATGCACGGGAATGGATTATTTATGCTAGTGGCACTGGGACGCCCTGCTTGTATTTACAATTGTGCCTCAAATATCCTTTCTTTCCCTCACACGTGAAACACTCTGCGTTTCTAAATCTACATGTGTCTGGGGAGTGACTCACCCCCGCACCATTATCACTCATTATTCCCAGACTGTTGTTTAAATCTTCTATACTTCGTGGCTCTTCTGGCTTCTGGGTTATTCACCCTACTTAAACCAGTGCCTTCAATCCTGCTGCTACTGCTGCTCACAGCTTTCTGTCCTAGCTGGTGGACTTTGTCGCTCTGTGCACTTTACAGCTCCTGGATTCCCTTCTCGGTGCTCTGTTTCGCTGATGCCTTTTCCAGCATCTTTTTAAAAGCTAACTCTGATTCAGCTGACAATTTCTTCTGTATAGCTGCATTGTTTACACCAAATACCAATCGACCCCTTAACATGTCATTCAATGCTGATCCAAAATTACAATGCTCCGTTATTTGTCCTAGCCTTGCAATCAAGACCACAGTGGTCTCCCCTGGGGCTCCCCATTGAGTTAAATTTGTACCTTTGTGATATTACTCAGGGCTCAGGATAGTAACGCCCCTGTGGAGCTCAATGAGTTCTGCAAATGTCTTGGTGTCAGGAGTATCTGGGGCCGTTAAATGTCAGATCAAGTTATAAATCTGGATTCCACATGTAATCAGCAATACAACTTAGCTTCTTATCCTCCCCCACTATTTAATTATCACAGAAAAAATATTGCAAATGCTCCACATACTGTAGCAGTCTTCTGTCACAGCATCAAAAGCTTCTAATTTTCCAAAGAATGGCACGCCTACATTTTGCTCTTTTTCAGGCTGGACTCAACTGGACTTGTTTTACAATGCAAATTTTGCAACCGAACTTTCCTTCAAAATTCTTTCTTCATTGCAATCTGAGTCACTGTTGTTTTCCTCGTTGCTAATGTAGTAAATGCAATAACCACCAGCTGGCTTACTAATGACGGGTTTGTTATCAAAACAAACTATATACAGGGCACTATAATCGACATCTTAATTCTCAGCACTAAGATCACAAAACTGGCTGCAAAGGCCCGTGCTCTACACCGAGATCCCCGCACTCGTTCCCCATTGGACGATTGGGTCACATGACCCTTCCAATGACCACTCCCTTAAAGGGACTAGCTACTCCAGGCAGGAACATGAAGTTGATGTAAAAGTTCATCCATCATCTTCAGTGCAGTGCTAACGGAATACTGCACAGTCAGAGGTGCTGTCTTTTGGATGAGATGTAAAATGGAGGTTTCATCTGCCCTCTCAGTTGGACATAAAAGGTCCCATGGCGCTGTTTCAAAGAAGTGCAGAGGAGTTATCCCTGGACTCCTGGTCAATACGTATCCCTCCCTTAATCAACATCGCTAAAATAGATGAATCGATCATCTGCCGGCTCAGCACAAATTGACTGCCACATTTCCCACACTAAATAGTGACGACACTTCAAAAGCATTCAATTAGCTATCAAACACTTTGAGATGTCAGCTGGTCATGAAAAGTGCTAGATAAATGCAAAGTTTTCATTTTGATCAGGTTGAACGGTGAAGCAGGCTTCAGGAGCCATCTAGCCTACTCTTATTTCCTATGATCTTAAGTCAGACCCATCATTTCATGGTTACCATGACCATCAGTTACCATGGCTCCACAGAGGAGAAGAAATGTAAATGATCTGTTTTCCTCTTTGCACAGACTGCCAATGAGTTCCTTCGCCACCAACCTTCAGACTCTGAAGCAAACCATCAATCTTTGAATGCGCAAACAGATGAGGGAATATTTTGTCTGGTGAAACTGATGGACTGGCTCATTAAAGCAAAGGCTTTGCACCGTTTCCATGCTAGCATGGCAACATTACGGTCAACAATTCACAAATTAGATGGCAGGAGGAGCAAAACAGTTTACCTCTAGGAATGGAGCTAGGAGCTAGCATCCACTGCATGCTTAAATAAAGATTAAGATCATCAGCTCAAACTAGAGGGTGCATTACGCCCGTAATATCCACACTAGGGTGCAGTTGCTTGCCTTAAGTCAACCCTTATATTTGCAATCGTCACTCCAGTTGATCTGAAGGGAATGCATGACAAACTGGTTCGAATGAACACCAGATTATTATGAAATTTAAAAGTTGAATAACATATATTTGCCTTCTGGAAAGATCAGATACCACCTACTGTTTTTATAGCTTTGAATCATACTCGCATTTCTTTATGGTATCTAAACAAAATGTTTGTTCATACAAGCTTTGCGCAAATCAAGGAGAGAAGCTTTGCGCAAGTCAAGGAGACACAGCCGGAGTGAGACATATCTAGAGTGGGAATTTGGAACTGTTTAGGGGCACAAAGGTGCACATTGTATTCTTCTCTTTGAAGCTTAAGTAGTGTGAGTCACCCTGGTTAGCTGAGTGAGACATATCCAGAGTGGGAATTTGGTATTAGGTAATTCGGTGCAGAGTGGGAGAAGGTGCTTTTTCCCTACTGTTTTGTTCTCTCTCTTTCTTCTGGCCTGTAACTTGTAATCTGCAGGGAGAGAACCAGAGAGCATCTGAGACCCTCGGAAGGTAAGTAAGTGATTTTTATTCATTTTTACTTTTATTACCTTTTCCAATTATGTGGGGGGGGGGAATGAAGTGACATCACAGAAAAGCTGTGACCTGGTTGGCTGGTTGGAAATCTACACTAAATTTTTAAAAATTAAGCATTGTTAAACTAATTAAACATAATTACTTATTACTTAATTATAATTTAGAGGGGTAGCTAAGCCAGAGATCGGAGAGTACTGTATTTGGCTTTCACATTTATAGTAGAAATCTAGTGCTCGGAAACAGTAACTTTTTTTTTAACTTTTAAATTTAATTTACTAATTAATTGACACAATGTCAATTAGAGGGGTGCAGTGTTCTGACTGTGAGATGTGGTAGGCCCGGGAGGCTTCCAGCATCCCGGATGGCTTCATCTGCAGAAAGTGCACCCAACTGGAGCTCCTCACAGACCGCATGGTTTGGTTGGAGCAGCATTTGGATACACTTAGGGGCATGCAGGTGGCGGAAAGCGTCATAGATAGCAGTTATATAAATGTGGTCACACCCAAGTTCAGGCAGAGAAATGGGTGACCACCAGAGAGGGCAGGCAGTCAGTGCAGGAATCCCCTGTGGTTGTCCCCCTCTCGAACAGGTATACCCCTTTGGATACTGTCGGGGGGGATAGCCTATCAGGGGAAAACAACAGCAGCCAGAGCAGTGGCACCACGGCTGGCTCTGATGTTCAGAAGGGAGGGTTAAAGCGCAGAAGAGCAATAGTCATAGGGGACTCAATAGTCAGGGGCACAGATAGGCACTTCTGTGGACGTGAAAGAGACTCCAGGATGGTATGTTGCCTCCCTGGTGCCAGGGTCCAGGATGTCTCCGAACGGGTAGTGGGCATCCTGAAGGGGGAGGGCAAACAGGCAGAGGTTGTTGTACATATTGGTACTAACGACATAGGCAGGAAGGGGCATGAGGTTCTGCAGCAGGAGTTCAGGGAGCTAGGCAGAAAGTTAAAAGACAGGACCTCGAGGGTTGTAATCTCGGGATTAAACCCCTGTGCCACGTGCCAGTGAGGCTAGAAATAGGAAGATAGAGCAGTTAAACACGTGGCTAAACAGGTGTAGGAGGGAGGGTTTCCATTATCTGGACCACTGGGAGCTCTTCCGGGGCAGGTGTGACCTGTATAAGAAGGACGGATTGCATCTAAACTAGAGAGGCATAAATATCCTGGCCGCGAGGTTTGCTCGTGTCACACGGAGGGTTTAAACTAGTATGGCAGGGGGGTGGGCACCGAGCAGTAGGTCAGAAGGTGAAAGCATTGAGGGAGAACTAGGGAATAGGGCCACTATGGCTCTGAGGAGAGCAGACAGGGAGAAGTTGCTGAACACAGCGGGTCTGGTGGCCTGAAGTGCACATGTTTTAATGCAAGAAGTATTACGGGTAAGGCAGATGAACTTAAGAGCTTGGATTAGTACTTGGAACTATGGTGTTGTTGCCATTACAGAGACCTGGTTGAGGGAAGGACAGGATTGGCAGCTAAACGTTCCAGGATTTAGATGTTTCAGGCGGGATAGAGGGGGATGTAAAAGGGGTGGCGGAGTTGCGCTACTGGTTAGGAAGAATATCAAAGCTGTACTACGGGAGGACCCCTCATAGGGCAGTGAGGCTATATGGTGCAGGAGGGAGGGTTTCAGATTTCTGGATAATTGGGGCTCTTTCTGGGGTCGGTGGGACCTCTACAAACGGGATGGTCGACACCTGGACCAGAGGGGTACCAATATCCTGGAGGGGAAATTTGCTAATGCTCTTCGGGAGGGTTTCAACTAGTTCAGCAGGGGCTTGGGAACCTGAATTGTAGCTCCAGTATACAGGAGGTTGAGAGTAGTGAGGTCATGAGTAAGGTTTCAAAGTTGCAGGAAGGTGGTTTAAAGTGTGTCTTCTTCAATGCCAGGAGCACCTGGACTAAGGTGGGTGAACTTGCGGCATGGGTTGGTACATGGGACTTCGATGTTGTGGCCATTTCGGAGACCTGGATAGACCAGGGACAGGAATGGTTGTTGCAGGTGCCGGGGTTTAGATATTTCAGTAAGCCCAAGGAAGGTGGTAAAAGAGGGGGAGGGGTGGCATTGTTAGTCAAGGACAGTATTACGGTGGCAGAAAGGATGTTTGATGAGGGCTCGTCTACTGAGGTAGTATGGGCTGAGGTTAGAAACAGGAAAGGAGAGGACACCCTGTTAGGGGTTTTCTATAGGCCTCCGAAAAGTTTCAGAGGTGTAGAGGAAAGGATTGCAAAGATGCTTCTGGATAGGAGCGAAAGCAACAGGGTAGTTGTTATGGGGGACTTTAACTTTCCAAATATTGACTGGAAACGCTATTGTTCAAGTACTTTAGATGGGTCCGTTTTTGTCCAATATGTGCAGGAGGGTTTCCTGACACAGTATGTAGATAGGCCAACAAGAGGCGAGGCCATTTTGGATTTGGGACTGGGTAATGAACCAGGACAGGTGTTAGCTTTGGAGGTAGGTGCGCACTTTGGTGATAGTGACCACAATTCGATTACATTTACTTTAGTATGGAAAGGGATAGGTATATACCGCAGGGCAAGAGTTATATCTGGGGGAAAGGCAATTATGATGCGATGAGGCAAGACTTCGGATGCATCGGATGGAAAAGAAACCTGCAGGGGATGGGCACAATGGAAATATGGAGCTTGTTCAAGGAACAGCTACTGCATGTCCTTGATAAGTATGTACCTGTCAGGCAGGGAGGAAGTGGTCGAGTGAGGGAACCGTGGTTTACTAAAGCAGTCAAAACACTTGTCAAGAGGAAGAAGGAGACTTATGTAAAGATGAGACATGAAGGTTCAGTTAGGGCGCTCGAGAGTTACAAGTTAGCCATGAAGGACCCAAAGAGAGAGCTAAGAAGAGCCAGGTGGGGACATGAGAAGTCTTTGGCAGGTAGGATCAAGGATAACCCTAAAGCTTTCTATAGATATGTCAGGAATTAAAGAATGACTAGGGTAAGAGTAGGGCCAGTCAAGGGCAGTAGCGGGAAGTTGTGCGTGGAGTCCGAGGAGATAGGAAAGATGCTAAATGAATATTTTTTGTCAGTATTCACACAGGAAAAAGATAGTGTTGTCGAGGAGAATACTGAGATTCAGGCTAGTAGACTAGAAGGGCTTGAGGTTCATAAGGAGGAGGTGTTAGCAATACTGGAAAGTGTGAAAATAGATACGTCCCCTGGGCCGGATGGGATTTATCCAAGGATTCTCTGGGAAGCTAGGGAGGAGATTGCTGAGCCTTTGGCTTTGATCTTTAAGTCATCTTTGTCTACAGGAATAGTGCCAGAAGACTGGAGGATAGCAAATGTTGTCCCCTTGTTCAAGAAGGGAAGTAGAGACAACCCCGGTAACTATAGACCAGTGAGCCTTACTTCTGTTGTGGGTAAAATCTTGGAAAGGTTTATAAGAGATAGGATGTATAATCATCTGGAAAGGAATAATTTGATTAGAGATAGTCAACACGGTTTTGTGAAGGGTAGGTCGTCCTCACAAACCTTATTGAGTTCTTTGAGAAGGTGACCAAACAGGTGGATGAGGGTAAAGCAGTTGATGTGGTGTTTATGGATTTCAGTAAAGCGTTTGATAAGGTTCCCCACAGTAGGCTACTGCAGAAAATACGGAGGCATGGGATTCAGGGTGATTTAGCAGTTTGGATCAGAAATTGGCGAGCTGGAAGAAGACAAAGGGTGGTGGTTGATGGGAAATGTTCAGACTGGAGTCCAGTTACTCGTGATGTACCACAAGGATCTATTTTGGGGCCACTGCTGTTTGTCATTTTTAGTAGGCCTCGTCAAAAAGAAAAAGGAGGCATTTGTCAGGGCTAAAAGGCTGGGAACAGACGAAGCCTGTGTGGAATATAAGGAAAGTAGGAAGGAACGTAAGCAAGGAGTCAGGAGGGCTAGAATGGGTCACGAAAAGTAATTGGTAAATAGGGTTAAGGAAAATCCCAAGGCTTTTTACACGTACATAAAAAGCAAGAGGGTAGCCAGGGAAAGGGTTGGCCCACTGAAGGATAGGCAAGGGAATCTATGTGTGGAGCCAGAGGAAATGGGTGAGGTACTAAATTAATACTTTGCATCAGTATTCACCAAAGAGAAGGATTTGGTGGATGCTGAGTCTGGAGAAGGGTGTGTAGATAGCCTGGGTCACATTGAAATCCAAAAAGACGACGTGTTGGGCGTCTTAAAAAATATTGAGGTAGATAAGTCCCCAGGGCCTGATGGGATCTACCCCAGAATACTGAACGAGGCTGGAGAGGAAATTGCTGAGGCCTTGACAGAAATTTTTGGATCTTCACTGTCGTCAGGTGATGTCCTGGAGGACTGGAGAATAGCCAATGTTGTTCCTCTGTTTAAGAAGGGTAGCAAGGATAATCCAGGGAACTACAGGTCAGTGAGCCTTCAGTGGTAGGGAAATTACTGGAGAGAATTCTTTGAGACAGGACCTATTCCCATTTGGAAGCAAATGGACGTATTAGTGAGAGGCAGCATTGTTTTGTGAAGGGGAGGTCGTGTCTCACTAACTTGATAGAGCTTTTCGAGGAGGTCACAAAGATGATTGATGCAGGTAGTGGATGTTGTCTATATGGACTTAAGTAAGGCCTTTGACAAGGTCCCTCATGGTAGACGAGTACAAAAGGTGAAGTCACACGGGATCAGGGGTGAGCTGGCAAGATGGATACAGAACTGGCTAGGTCATAGAAGGCAGAGAGTAGCAATGGAAGGATGCTTTTCTAATTGGAGGGCTGTGACCAGTGGTGTTCCGCAGGGATCAGTGCTGGGACCTTTGCTGTTTGTAGTATATATAAATGATTTGGAGGAAAATGTAACTGGTCTGATTAGTAAGTTTGCAGACGACACAAAGGTTAGTGGAATTGCGGATAGCGATGAGGACTGTCAGAGGATACAGCAGGATTTAGATTGTTTGGAGACTTGGGCGGAGAGATGGCAGATGGAGTTTAATCCGGACAAATGTGAGGTAATGCATTTTGGAAGGTTTAATGCAGATAGGGAATATACAGCGAATGGTAGAACTCTCAAGATTATTGAAAGTCAGAGAGATCTAGGTGTACAGGTCCACAGGTCACTGAAAGGGGCAACACAGGTGGAGAAGGTAGTCAAGAAGGCATAAGGCATGCTTGCCTTCATTGGCCGGGGCATTGAGTATAAGAATTGGCAAGTCATGTTGCAGCTGTGTAGAACCTTAGTTAAGCCACACTTGGAGTATAGTGTTCAATTCTGGTCGCCACACTACCAGAAGGATGTGGAGGCTTTAGAGAGGGTGCAGAAGAGATTTACCAGGATGTTGGCTGGTATGGAGGGCATTAGCTATGAGGAGCGGTTGAATAAACTCGGTTTGTTCTCACTGGAACGACGGAGGTTGAGGGGCGACCTGATAGAGGTCTACAAAATTATGAGGGGCATAGACAGAGTGGATAGTCAGAGGCTATTCTACCCCAGGGTAGAGGGGTCAATTACTAGGGGGCATAGGTTTAAGGTGAGAGGGGCAAGGTTTAGAGTAGATGTACGAGGCAAGTATTTTACACAGAGGGTAGTGGGTGCCTGGAACTCGCTGCCGGAGGAGGTGGTGGAAGCAGGGACGATTTAGTGATAAATCGTGATAAAGTGACATTTAAGGGGCATCTTGACAAATGCATGAATAGGATGGGAATAGAGGGATACGGACCCAGGAAATGTGGAAGATTGTAGTTTAGTCGGCACGGGCTTGGAGGGCCGAAGGGCCAGTTCCTGTGCTGTACTTTTCTTTTTTCTTTGTTCTTTATAACTAAATCATCATCAGTCTGAGTCGCTACAGAAACTCCTTTCGTCACTTATGCAATGCCGGGGAGTTTTTCGGCAGCGTAATGTCTTGGAAGAGCATGTTCTGCATTTGTCATCACTATGGCAACACTGACATTCCATGTCCATGGCACCTTTTCGATGTTGTTTGTTATAGAAAACAAAGGTAAAAATAATACCTTTTTAGCACTGGACGTGGTCAAAGCTGTAACCTTTCTGTATATAAACAAGACAAGGTGTCTTCTCAGATCACTGCCATCTGTTTGAGAAGTTTAGTGTTAAGGCTGAAAGAGGTTTGATATTTCGCATGTAAAATGTAAAACAATTTAAAGACTTTGATAATGCAATGGGAGAGTGGTTGGAAGCTATTGATGATTTACTTCTATTCATTTTGCATCTCAATCACGTCAACATTTTAACTTTCAGTCTGTCCGGAGGAACTGGACTCAAAAGGAATGGAGGTCGGCGCTCGCCATCCTGAGAGTCGGCGCATAAAGCGCTGCCAACCCTCAGAAGCCCACTGTCATTTAATGCTCACTTGGACGTTGATTGGCAGTGGGCAGGACTTCTCTCCGCCATGACAGCTGTCTGCCAATCTGATTGGTCAACAGCTCTCCATCCTGGCCAGGCACAGCGCTGCAGTGGCCAGAAGCAGTACTGCAGCACTCTGCCTGGAACTAAGTCCCAGGAGCACTGTAAAGGTAAGTCCCGGGGCAGGGGCGTAGGGAGGAGACAATCACAGCGTCGGCGGTTGGCCAGGGGGGAGCAGGCCCAAATTCTAACATCATGGGGCGAGGGTGCCGAACTCTGAAGACGTCTTCTGATTGAGGCGCCTGTTGCTGATTTTCTCCTTGGTTCAATTGCTCTGTTTTATTACCTTTGCTCTCAAGTTGCCAGGTATAAGAGCATAAGACATAGGAGTGGAAGTAAGGCCATTCGGCCCATCGAGTCCACTCCACCATTCAATCATGGCTGATTAATGGTATCTTTATGATACCGCCACGTGGTTCAAGTCCGAGTAATGATCAATAATCCAATACACCGATTAGTAAGGTTTAAATCAAAGCACATTTATTATACACAGTAATCGCTACTCATGCATACATTCTACATCTAAGCTACTTCCACAACTAACAGGCCTATACTTAACTTTGGACTGGCCCACCAGGTCAGGGAAACAAATGGTCTTTTGTTCTGGTTCTGAGCCTGCGGGATTCGAAGTTGGTAGCTAGGAGCGCCTATCTCGTAGCGAGCGTTGAATTAAGACTTACGATTTTGATCTTCACTGTCACGGTCAATGTTAGTTCGTTGTTGTTGGGTGACCCGGGCAGGAAGAAGAGCTGAAGAGGAGCTGCTGAAGAGTGGAGAGAGCGAAGAGGTGCAGAAGAAGAGAGCGATTTGAACTTGGGGCTCAATTCTTATAGTCCCCAGGGGCTTCCCGCCTTTTGGGGCGGACCCTGTACCTGGTCCCCAGTGATTGGACTTTGTCCCAATCGGTTGGTTCGATTTTCTCCAATGCTGGAGCGGTTCCCTGATCGAATGGCGGTCTTGAGGTGCTCGTTCACCTCCTTTTGTGTAGGCTCCTGCTGGCGCCAAAGAGTCTGGTTTTGCTTTGTGTGTCTAAATGTTGCTTATTGTTCCCGGGGATTGCTCATTAGTATGCAGGTGGCTGGTGTTTTGTTATGCTGATGTTTGCTGGTATCGATATTGTCTGGCCTTTCCAGAGGTAAATACACAGCCAACCTGCAGCTGCTGGTTTTTGTCTTGTTGACTGACTTTCCCATCAGCCTTTGCCGTTCGCCATTTTGAATCGGGAGTTGGCCATTTTAAGTGGCTACACGCCCTACCCTTCCTGCCCAAGAAGGAGAAAAGTTTTTCCTCTGTTTCTCACCCTACCTGCACACAACACCCTACAATTGAGGCTGGGTGGGAAGGGGTCCAAATGGCCACTTACAGGCCTTAATAGGTGAAAGGGCAGATGTAGAATCCGCACAGAGTGACCACAAGCAACGATGGGCGGGTTGCAAAAATATAGGTTTATTGACAGGTACATTAAACTACTCCACTCCCTGAAAGGTTCTCCTACCCCAATCTTCATCCAGGTCAGGGTTTTTATACAGCAGAGGCTCTCCTCATTGAAGGCAAAGCCCCATCCCGTTACCAGGTACTCGGTAGGGGTCACAGGGACCTGGATGGTCCACACCCTGTGACCTCTGTGGACGATGTAACATTCCTCCCCCCCCCCACCAAATCCTGAGTGGTAGCCACATCGGCGAACTGGCGTGAGGGCCCCTTTGTCCTCCTCTGCTGGGGTTGGCGATTGGGTGTTGTTTGTGCAGTGTCCGGTGGCAGAGACCAGACAGAGGATCAATATTTCCGTGCAGAGCACCAGAGTCGAGTCAGCACGGCCGGCTCAATGTCGAGCACCGGATTGTCGATCTCCGCTGGTGACTGAGACTCCACCTCTGAGTCGGAGTCCGAAAGGTCCGTATCCACCATCTCGATGCTCTGGGATTCATGGGCAATGGGGCTGGGGGCAGTGGTGGCAGCGGAGGAGGCAGGACAAGGGGGGCCGGGGCATCCGGGTGCAGGTCTGGCAGATCAGGGGCACGACTGCGGAGGTGGTCCACGTGCCGGTTCGACTCTCGGCCTTGCGCTCGCACCTTATACGATCCCGGCCCGTTTTAGGACAGTACCAGGCTCCAGATCCGTGTGGCCCCGTCGCCAAAGTTCCGGATGTGCCCCATGTCGCCTAGCGAAAGGTTGCATAGGGTCGAACGCTTGGCTGTATCTGCCTCCGACTTGTCCTGGCCGCAACAAACCTTCCCGCAGACGTCCGGGATCACCAGACGCAACAGAATGTGGAGGCAGCATCCCGTGAGCAGCTGGGATGATGTAACAACTGTCGTGGCATGTGGTGTGATCCGATAGCAAAAATGGAACCTGGCTAAACGCGCCTCTAGGGATCCCAAGGTCTGCTTCTTCATCCCTTGTTTGAAAGTTTGGACCGTTTACCTGGACAATCTGTTCGAGGGCAGGTTGCACAGAGCCGTGCACACATGGCGAATTCTACTCCAGCGCATGAATGAGCGGAACTCTGCACGAGTAAAGGCCATGCCATTATCTGAAATTGGCAGTTTGGTGACGCCGTGTGTGCCGAATGACTAGCACAGTCACTCCCCCGTGTCCTTTGTGGTTGTCGCCTGCATCCCGTGCACTTCATCCATTTGGAGTGGGTGTCAACTATGATGAGGAGCATGGAGCCTTGGAACGATCCCACAAAGTCAACGTGGAGGAGGGACCAGAGTCAATTCGGCCATTCCCATGGGTGGAGTGGTGCTGCTGGTGGCAACTTCTGGTGTTCCTGACATTGCACCCAATGCTAGGCCAACTTCGCAATGTCAGCATCTATCCCGGGCCACCAGACGTAACTGCGGGCCAACATCTTCATTTTGGAAACTCCTGGGGTGCTTGTTGTGGAGGTCCTGCAGAAGTGAGCCACGCCCTCTTTCTGGAACAACAACTCACATTCCTCAAAGGATAATGCCGTCCTTACACCCTGCTTAGTGATTTTGGATGTTAAAGCCCTCAGGTCATCCGGCAAGGTGCGGTGTTGAGCCCCGTACAATATAATGTGCTTGAGGCGGGACAAATTTGGGTCCATCTGGGTCCAAGCCCGAATGCGAGATGCTGTGATGGGTAGAGAGTCTATGAAATGTAAGGCGGCCGTGACCCAGTCGGCCAAAGCCGGCATCAGCGGCCTAGTTGGAAAGGGGAGTCGGCCAAACGCATCCGCGTGGGGAGTCTTCGCCCCGGAACGGTGCCCCAATACCGTTTCGTAGGTAGTCAGCAGTAGAGCCCAGCGTTGGGTCCAAGCGGAAGCAATAGGGGGAATCACCCTGTCCTCCTTAAACAGTCCCAGCAAAGGCTTGTGGTGCATGAGCACCATGAATGCATAAACGTACTGGTGAAATTGATTCCACCCAAACACTGCGATTTGCGCCGGGTGAGTGTCCCGGAAGCAAATGCTGTGGGATGTTCTGATCCGTCATCCATGAGGCCCCAATCCGCCAAGGCAAGGCGTCACACATCAGCAAGAGCGCTCGGCAGGGCCGGAATAGGTGAATAACTGTGATGATGATAGCTGCTTTTTGACTTCGGAGAAAGCCACACGCTGTGGCTGGCCCGATTCCAATGGCTGGCCCTTTTTTAATAACCAATGGAGGGGAGAAGGCAGCAGGATAGCCAAGTTGGGAATGAATTTCCCCTCGTAGTAAATGAGCCCCAGGAACGAACGAAGCTCCGGCGGCACTTCTGGGACAGGGGCCTGGCGAATAGCCCATACCTTGTTCGCGAAGGGGTGCAGGACGTGGCAGTCCACACAGTATCCTAAATATGTTACCTCCACAGTGTGAAACACACATTTGCCCCTGCACAGGCGAACTCCGGCTGCCTTGAAACGTTGGAGAACCTCGGCCCGGTTCTGCAAACGTTCCTGGTCAGAGGTCCCCATAATTATCACCGTCCAGATAGACCGCTAACATGGCAACCCACGTAGGCTATCCTCCATTACCCACTGAAAAAGTGCACAAGCTGAGGAGAACCTGAAAGGCAAACGGATGTGTTTGTACAGTTCCTGGTGGGTTTTTATTGTAATAAATTTCCGGGACCCCTGGTCCAAAGCCAGCTGGATGTATGCCTGGCCCATGTCCAATTTTGTAAATGTCAGGCCCCCGTTGAGATTCGTGTATAGGTCCTCTATGCATGGGACAGGATAATGAATCAATCGAGATTGATTCGCTGTCACTTTATAGTCTCCACAAAGGCGAACGGAGCCGCCAGGCTTCATCACGGGCACGACCGGGGTTGCTCAATTGGTGAACTGCACGGGGCGGATTATGCCCAAGTGCTCTAATCTGTCCAGTTCTGCGTCTACTTTTGATCGTAAAGCATATGGGACTGGTCGACCACGAAAATAGCGTGGTTGCGCCGACACGTCGACACTAATCCTGGCCGCTGCCCCTCTGATGGTGCCCAGGCCCTACTGGAACACTTCTGGAAATTTTGCCAAGACCCCTCCGTGCATCAGTCCGAGTGGTGCATAGTTTTGGTTTGGTGTGAGGAGACAAATGAAACCCCAGTGAAAATAAATCGTCCAGTCGTCAAGTAACAATTATTGAAGACTATTTATTAAAGTAAAGAAAAGACAAATACACACAAACAGGACTACTCTACTCTCATGCAATTAAGACGTACGAATTACTAAACACAATAGAATATACTCCTTGTTACAAAATATGTCCATGCCACCTGAACTTCCCCTGTTCCCCAAACAACATCCAAATTGAATAACCAGCTATAGTTACCACACAATACAGGAATGATATTCAAATCTGGGACTGCTTTTTCCTGGTCCAACGAAGATATTTTGAAAGTGCTGTTATGAAGGTTTTCTGCATGGCCTTGGTTCGAAGACTTAGAAGCTTGTTTTTTTTTTTGTAAACTTGGCCTTCAGGCTTGGTGGCTGGAAACTGGTCTCTCCGCTTTCTGAGACTGCTAGATGGTAACTACATCTCTTGGCTTCTCAGGGTCTGGGCAATTATACCTTTGTTGTTCTTTGATTATGCCTTCTGTGTATTTGATGGTCTGACCATCTCAATTTCCTTGACTATACATCAACATATGTATATCTCATGGACCTTCCCAATTGTCTATAATTGATTTCTCCTCCATAAGTTATTCAAATTTGATCATTATCTAAACTGCTGTTCTAAACTCTTTACTGGGAGAGATGCACACCAATTGAGGCCCTTTGAATACTGTCCACTGCTGTCTCCAGGCAGATTCATGACACACTTCATTAAATGACATAGATATTCAGGTATTTTTATTCTAATCAATAAATAAATCAGCGGTGTTCTTTACCATAAATATATGGCTGAAAATATGTCTATTTATGTTGTGTCGTGATCAGTACTGAGCACAGTGAACCTGAAAATTGGCTCTGGGTGTAAATCAATGAAGCAATGAACCGATTGTCCCAAAATTACTTTTTAAACCTATTTCCATGACCATGCATAGCTGAAAATGCAACTTTGACCTTGTGCAAGGAGTAAATCCAATGGGTAACAAGTGAAAACTCTGGCCCAGAGGTTCAATTTATGGGAATTTGTGCACATACAGGTAAAGTGATTGCATATGAAAACAAATATTAATTTCACCTTCCAAGCCAATATTAGACTAGCAGGGGAAGAAATAGCAGGCAGTAAAGAAGTGAATGGAATCCTGGGACATGGCACAAAACATAGAACAGCACCCAGTATGATTTTTGCTGAATGATACAGGGTACCTTCCCATTAAAGACTGCACAAATCCTGGCAGCATGTGATACACAAGCTCAGCACTTGCACACAACCTGCAGGACCAAGGAACAGATAAAGAAGAAGATGGCATACACAAAAAGGAATTTAACAACACAATAACAGCCAACAGTATACACTAAAGGTGTATTCCCACAAAGGCACCGCATACTCATGATGTCGTCCTTCCCAACTGCCAAACTAAGGGTCCAATTGTGCAGATAAAGCCCTGGCTCGGAAAAGGGATCTGATAACAGATTGGCTGCTGACTTCAATGGCACTCGATTGCTGAAGGGAGTGGGAACCTTACTCTGGCAGCACAGTAGCATAGTGGTTAGCACAATTGCTTCATAGCTTCAGGGTCCCAGGTTCAATTCCTGGCGTGGGTCACTGTCTGTGCGGAGTTTGCACGTTCTCCCCGTGTCTGCGTGGGTTTCCTCCGGGTGCTCCGGTTTCCTCCCATAGTCCAAAGATGTGCAGGTTAGGTGGATTGGCTATGCTAAATTTCCCTTAGCGTCCAGAATTGCCCTTAGTGTTGCGTAGGGTTGCTGGGTTAGAACATAGAACATACAGTGCAGAAAGAGGCTATTCGGCCCATCGAGTCCGCACTGACCCACTTAAGCCCTCACTTCCACCCTATTCCTGTAACCCAATAATCCCTCCTAACCTTTTTTGGTCACTAAAGGCAATTTATCATGGCCAATCCACCTAACCTGCACGTCCTTGGGCTGTGGGAGGAAGTCGGAGCACCTGTAAGAAACCCACGCAGACACGGGGAGAACGTGCAGACTCCGCGCAGACAGTGACTCAGCGGGGAATCGAACTTGGGACCCTGGCGCTGTGAAGCCACAGTGCTATCCACTTGTGCTGCCCAATGGGTTACGGGGGATAGGGTGGAGGTGTGGACTTGGGTAGGGTGCTTTTTTCAAAAGCCGGTGCAGACTCGATGGGCCGAATGGTCTCCTTCTGCACTGTAATTTCTATGATTCTATGAGTCTATGAACAGCCACTTGCTGATTTATTTGACAATTAGATGGGATCTGAGGCAGGATTCTCCGGTCCCCCAGCCGCGTGTTCCTTGGCGGCAAGCCATTGCTGGCAGCGGGATTCAGTACTGTCAATAGGATTTCCCCTTGAAGCCACCCCACACCTCCGAGAAACCCACTGGCGGGGGTGCCCTGCCGATGGGAACAGAGAATCCCAACAGCTAGAAAATTCCCAAAGGAGTCTCCATTTAAGAAGATGAATAATTCAGAAATGGGGAATTACAAGCCCACTAGATTTCTATTTTGAAGCCGTCTTGATAAATACATTATGTAGTGATGGCGAATGGATTAATAGTAATGGCTTCTGGAAAGGAGGATCTTGCTTCATTGACCTGGTTGAATTTACCAGGGTAGTAGTTATAAGTAGACAAGAAATTGGATCACTCAATGGGCGGGTCCCACACTTGCATAGTTAAAAGAGCTTAAAAGCTCACTTAGCTATACTGCCGCTAGGTCTAACTGGCACCCGGCATCGATTGGCATTGCCAAGGAGACCCCAGCAGGGTGCCGATTAGTTCTTGTCTTCACAAATGGGGACCACGTGAAACGGCACTTAGGGTGGGGGGAGGGGGAGGGGGGGGCCCAGATGATTGGAGACCTTTGGGTGATTGGCATCTGGATAGGCTGGCACCCTGGCACTGCTGGTGCTACCTGTGCACCTTAGCACTGCCATCCTGGTACTCTGGCAGTGCCACCTAGGCACCCTGGCAGTGCCAAGGGTAGACAGGAGGCACTGCCAGGCTGCAAGGTGCCCAGCCGGTATGCAGTGGGGTGCAGGGGAGGATCGAGGACCCCCCAAAAGGTGAGTTGGGGCATTGGGGGGAGGTCCAGGGGTCACTTCGGGGAGGGGGTTTGGGGCGCCAATCCTCAGTGCAGGAAATTATGCTAAAGTGTGGTTCGGGGGGCATTCCCTGCCAGGGCCTGGGATCAAATCAGAGTGTCGTTCAATAGCAGGGTCGTTCTCGGCACTGCACGCTAATCCCGCCCAGAACGGACTCTGTTTTAAAAAAATTAATTTGCACCCATAATCACTGTTCCTTCACTGTCGCTGGATCAAAATCCTGGAACTACCTCCCTAACAGCACTCTGGGTGTACCTAGGCCACATGGATTGCAGCGGTTCAAGGAGGCAGCTCATCACCACCTCTTCAAGGGCAATTATGATTGGACAGTAAATGCTCTCCTAAGCAGAAACACCCATATCTGTTGAATTAATTAAAAAAAGTTCCCATGTCATTTCTGATAGTTGCAAAAAATGGCATGGATCAGGGTGTAATGGGTTCCTACCATATTTACCAACCCTACCAGCCAAATTATGCCAGTTTCCTGGCATAATGACAGAGGCAATAATCATTTAATACAGTCTGGTTTGCCGTAAAATTTGTGTATCCATCACTTTTTAAATTACTCTTTTGTGGGTTGTGGGCATAGTTAGCTAGGCCAGCATTTGCTGCCCATCCTTAATTGCCCTTGAGAATATAATTGCAGCTTCAACGTTAAACCTTTTCTGCTGGTATGACAGATGCCACCTTGAAAGCAATATCCCAACCAATGGAAAGGCATCCTCAGCTCATTGTAGAATATTCAAAGAACTCCATTTTGGACAAACCACGGTCACGTAAACGAAGACCTCACTTTTTTTTTGTAGTCCCTTGTGCGAAAGAGATCTTTTTGAAAAGAGTGTGCATCACACCAGTGGAGAATGGGATATGTCACCAAAAGCCTTCCCTTGTACTGAGGATGGTAAGAGAGAAAGTCCAAATTAAAACAATTCAATAAACGCGTGCAGTTGGAAAATAATGAAACAAATGAAATGGAATAAGCCAAGAGAAACACCTACCAAATCACTAAACAGACAGCTTTAAGAATAACAGGAAGTGTTTTCTGCTGCCTCTGCACTGTTGCTGAGTTGCGTGTGCTTTGAATAAAAAGTGTGCAGGCACATGATGCTGTTTAAAGCCAAAAGGAATAGTAGCCATTCACTTCTATTTTGACCCTATAATAAGGTCAAATCATAAGAATGTCCTCTATTCCCACTACGCCGCCCGTGAAGATGCCCCATGCTGCAGGTCCACGTCACCCCTGCATTGCAAGGTCCTCGTGAGTTTCCTCCTGACCTTCGTGCCCTGCACAAAAGAGCAGATTTTCAGCCCCAGCATTTCTGGATTTTTCTTATGCATACGACGGGAAATATATTCTAAAATCAGTAATGAAAAAAATCATTCGCTTTAGGACAAACTTGGTTTAAAAAATGAACTCTCATGAACAGCTGTTTTTAAGAGTTGGATGTTCGGCATTTCGCTTTTTTAAAAAAAACTTTTCTTTTCCATTCTCATGTTAGGGAGTTCTGCAATCGGTCGGGTGACCTGCTTCCAAGCTATTTCCCGGTCTCCCTTCAGGCAGTATTTCCGAGGAGATCCCATTCAAACAGATAGATTAGTATCTGGATGACTAATATGAGTTTGTTCTACTCAAGGCTCAAATAGTACTGTCTCCAAAAATCTTCCTCTAAATTTGAATGCCGTAAAATAATTGGCGGTTTTTCACAATATGCAGCTATACTGACTAATAATCCTACCGAATTTGCTTGTTCATTCCAAAGGTTTTGTGCAAGTTTGAGCAAACACCAGACTTTGTGAAGAGTTGAACCACAGGAAAGTTTTGGCTCAATGACCACATGGAAAATACAGAGGGAAATTAAAGAGGCAACTGTTATTAATAGAACAGCTAAACACAAGACACCAGAAGCACAAAGGCAGCTCTGTCTCAGCTGCAGTTGTGCTGTGATGGACACCTAACCACTGATGGTCACCAATTAAAAAAGAAAAGATCCTCAGATGATGTTCAGTATCATCGCCCCTCAGGTCAATGACATGTTGGCCAGTTTGCCATGCAGAACGCTATACACCAGTCATCTGCCTCACACTGGGAAAGACAACTTGGCAGGACAAATTGCATCCCAGGGAGTTAGTCTACCAATCAGACCAACAGGCTAACCCTGACCGAAAGGCAAAGGGTGGTGGATAACAGGCAGCAGTAAAATACTAAATAGTGAAGACATACCTGTGGTGATCCACTGTAATAGGAGATGTAAGGTAGGACCTGCACTACAGGTTCGCCAGTAGCTCCTGCCGGCTGGCTCCGCCTATGGAGAACTGTATAAATATGCATGACCTCCAGTGCCCTGCCATTTCGCCAGCTGCAGCAGGAGGCCACGCATCTGACTGTAATAAAGCCACAGTTGTACCCAACTTTAGTCTTTGTGCAATTGATCGTGCATCAATTTATTACAGCCAGATTTTCCACAGAATGGATATCAGAATTAAGCCCGATCGCCTGCAGTTGGATCCGCACTCGCCCAACGCCAGAAAAGACTTTACTCACTGGCTAGCATGTTTTGAGACCTACATCAAGGCTGCGGACCCCGAGCCAACGGAGGCTCAGAAGATAAACGTCCTGTACTCCAGACTGAGCTCCAGCTTGTTCCCGTTGATCCAAGCCGCCACGACTTACACAAAAGCAATGGAACTCCTCAAAGAACACTATGCGCAGAAGGCAAACACGCTCTTCGCCAGGCATGTACTTGCCACCCGCTCGCAACTACCTGGTGAGTCCATCGAAGACTTCTGGCAGGCCCTAATTCCACTCGTCCGGGACTGTGACTGTCAGGCCGTCACGGCCGCCGAACACACGAATCCCCTCATGCGCGATGCCTTCGTGACGGTGATTGCGTCGGACCGCATCCGAGAATGATTGCTGGAAGGGGCCACGCTCGAACTGGCGGAGACGAAAACCTTGGCACTCTCCATGAAATTCGCATCCCGTAAAGTACAATCGTACCCCTCCCACCGCGCTGCCCACCCTTCTACCCCTTCCTACCCCTCCTGGACCCAGCCGCCGACCTCCTCAGCAGGGGCCCTGCCTTCGCAATACGCCTGCGCCGCACGCCGATCCGCACACCCCAGGTGTCCCCGCTGCTACTTCTGCAGTCAGCAGAAGCACCCCCGCCAACACTGCCCGGCCCGCACTGCAGTTTGTAAAGCCTGCAGTAAAAAGGGCCACTTCGCAGCTGTGTGCCAGGCCCGCGCAGTCGCTGCGATCGCGCCCGCTATCGCCCCCTCCCCCACGCCAGACGCACAATGGGAGCCGCCATCTTCTCCTCCCGGGTCCATGTGCGACCAATGGGCGCCGCCATCTTGTCCCCGTTCGGCCACGTGCGCCCCATGGGCGCCGCCATCTTGTCCCGACCCCGCAGTGCGCACCATGGGCGCCGCCACCTTGCCCCGACCCCGCAATGTGCGCACCATGGGCGCCGCCATCTTGTTCCCCACAGGGTCCCCGGACATCCCGACAGCCGAACCCCACACGCTCGCCACCCAAAGCATCCGATGGCTACCCGCAGCTCGCTTCGATGACGCTGAACCAATCTCGCCCGCACAACCTGGCCACCGCGTCGATGACGGTTAAAATCAACGGCCACAAAACCTCGTGCCTGTTGGACTCCGGGAGCACCGAAAGCTTCGTTCACCCAGATACGGTAAGGCGCTGCTCTCTCGCGGTCCACCCTGCCAATCAAAGGATCTCCCTAGCCTCCGGATCCTACTCCGTCCCGATCCGAGGCTTTTGTACAGTCACCCTCACGGTCCAGAGCGTAGAATTCAGTAACTTCCGCCTTTATGTTCTTCCTGATCTCTGCGCTGCACTCCTGTTGGGCCTGGACTTCCAGTGCAACCTCCAGAGCCTCAGCCTCAAATTCGACGGGCCCTTACCCCCCTTAACGTTTACGGCCTTGCGATCCTCAAGGTCGATTCCCCCTCCCTTTTTGCCAATCTAACTGCGGATTGCAAGCCCGTTGCCACTAGGAGCAGATGGTACAGCACCCAGGACAAGACCTTCATCAGGCCCGAAGTCCAGTGGCTGCTTAAGGAGGGTATTATCGAGGCCAGCAACAGCCCCTGGAGAGCCCAAGTAGTAGTGGTTAAAACTGGGGAGAAACACAGGATGGTCATGGACTACAGCCAGACCATCAATCGGTACACGCAGCTCGACACGTACCCCCTCCCACGCATATCTGACATGGTCAATCAGATTGCGCAGTACCGGGTCTTCTCAACAATTGACCTAAAATCCACCTACCATCAGCTCCCCATCCAGAAGTCGGACCGGCCATACACTGCCTTCGAGGCGGACGGTCGCCTCTACCACTTCCTTAGGGTCCCTTTCGGTGTCACAAATGGGGTCTCGGTCTTCCAAAGAGAGATGGACCGAATGGTCGACCAGTACGGTTTGCGGGCCACCTTTCCGTACTTAGAAAATGTCACCATCTGCGGCCATGACCAGCAGGACCACGATGCCAACCTCGATAAATTCCTCCGCACTGCCACTCTTCTGAACCTGACCTACAACAAAGAGAAGTGTGTGTTCAGCACAACCCGGTTATCCATTCTCGGCTATATAGTCCAAAACGGACTTCTCGGGCCCGACCCCGACCGCATGCGCCCCCTCATGGAACTTCCCCTCCCCCACTGCCCCAAGGCCCTCAAACGCTGCCTGGGCTTCTTTTCCTACTACGCTCAGTGGGTCCCAATCTATGCGGACAGTCCACCCAATTCCCCCTCACGGCCGAGGCACAACATGCTTTCGCCCACATCAGAGCAGACATCGCCAAGGCCGGGATGCGCGCAGTGGACGAGTCACTGCCTTTCCAAGTAGAAAGCGATGCTTCAGACGTCGCCTTTGCCGCCACTCTAAACCAGGCAGGCAGACCCGTGGCATTCTTTTCCCGCACCCTTCATGCCTCTGAAATTCGACACTCATCCATCGAAAAGGAGGCCCAAGTCATCGTTGAAGCTGTGCGGCATTGGAGGCATTACCTGGCTGGTAAGAGATTCACTCTCCTTACGGACCAACGGTCGGTAGCCTTCATGTTCAATAACACACAGCGGGGCAAGATCAAAAATGATAAAATCTTGCGGTGGAGAATCGAGCTCTCCACCTATAATTACGAGATCTTGTATCGCCCTGGTAAACTCAATGAGCCTCAAGATGCCCTCTCCCGGGGTACATGTGCCAGCGCACAAGTGGACCAACTCCGGGCCCTACACGACAGCCTTTGTCAACCAGGGGTCACTCGATTGTACCATCTGGTCAAAGCTCGCAATCTGCCCTACTCCGTCGAGGAAGTAAGGACAGTCACCAGGGACTGCCAGGTCTGTGCGGAGTGCTCGCCGCACTTCTACCGGCCGGACCATGCGCGCCTGGAGAAGGCTTCCCACCCCTTTGAACGCCTCAGTGTGGATTTCAAAGGGCCCCTCCCCTCCACCGACCGTAATACGTACATTCTCAGTGTGGTCGACGAGTACTCCAGATTCTCCTTCGCCATCCCATGCCCCGACATGACCTCTGCCATTGTCATCAAGGCCCTCAGCACCATCTTCGCCCTGTTTGGTTTCCCCGCCTACATCCACAGTGACAGGGGATCCTCATTCATGAGCGATGAGCTACGTCAGTTCCTGCTCAGCAGGGGTATAGCCTCCAGCAGGACGACCAGCTACAGCCCCCGGGGAAACGGGCAAGTAAACGGAAGAATGGGACAGTTTGGAGGGCTGTTCAGCTGGCCCTACGGTCCAGGAATCTCCCAGCCTCTCGCTGGCAGGACGTCCTCCCTGATGCTCTACACTCCATCCGGTCACTATTGTGCACTGCCACTAATAATACACCCCATGAATGTGTTTTTACCTTCCCCAGGAAGTCCACATCCGGGGTGTCGCTCCCGACTTGGCTCGCTGCTCCAGGACCGGTCCTTTTCCGTAGGCACGTCCGACTCCACAAGGCGGACCCCTGAGTGGACAGGGTTCACCTGCTCCACGCCAACCCTCAATATGCCTACGTTGAGTTCCCCGATGGCCGCCAAGATACTGTCTCACTCAGGGACCTGGCACCATCAGGTTCCACCCCAACACACCACTCCACCTCCCACCGCGCCGCCAATATTGACCCCACCAGACCACCCCCCCTCCCGTTTTCCGCACAAGAGGACGCAGAGGACTTCTGCACATTCCCGGAGTTCCCCGATGACTGGCCAGCATGAGCACCGCCATCGCTGCCACCTCCACCACCACCAGAACCGACTTCACCACCACCGTTACGCCGCTCCCAACGAAGCACCAAAGCACCGGACCGGCTGAATCTTTGACGGACTCCGGACCGTCAACATGGACTTTTCTTTCCCTACCACTGTACATAATTGCACTAATTGTATATAGTTTCACGTCACCCCCGCCGGACTCATTTTTAACAGGGGGTGAATGTGGTGATCCACTGTAATAGGAGATGTAAAGTAGGACCTGCACTACAGGTTTGCCGGTAGCTCCTGCCAGCTGGCTCCGCCCAGGGAGAACTGTATAAATATGCATGACCTCCAGTGTCCTGCCATTTCTCCAGCTGCAGCAGGAGGCCACGCATCTGACTGCAATAAAGCCACAGTTGTACCCAACTTTAGTCTTTGTGCAATTGATCGTGCATCAATACCCAAAAAGTTGTAAACAAATCTGTGAACCTAATGATGTTTGTGTTTTGGCTTTCTTTTAATGTAATTCGGCACGGGCTGCTTACTAAGGGGCATTGGAAGAATTTGCTTTCAAAATTCTCAAACAAGCTCAAAGGAGGCAATACTAACAATGATGTGCAAATTAGGCAAATATAACGCCCTCAAACTTCTTAAACTGTCCAATGAAACCTTCATAGAAAAATAAATACCTGATGCATCAACGCAGGCCTCTAATGAGAGCATTTCAATTATTAAGCTTTTTTGTTGAGAATTAAAATGGCTCTCCCAATCAATACTGGTAGTTTCTGCACTACCGCTGCTGGTACAGAAGAGAAGTGGCATCTGCACTGCTCCTACCCACTTACAGTAGAGTCTGCGCCAAACATCATGTTGTTAAGGGCCTTAGGAGTGTAGTATGTGCATGTGCCAAATGTATGCAGAGTGGAAAGATTGCCATGTTACTCAGCATCTACCAATGATTTTGTGCTCAACCTGTCATGATAACCTCACTGCTCCAGTCATTAATCTCTCAAACACTCACAGCTGGAAAGACAAAATGTTTAGCAGCATAAGTGACCCTCTCCCCCCATCCAAACCTGGGCACTTTTTTAAAGGTATGATCATCCAAATTACAGATTGTTTGTTTATTACTTTCTACTTGCTCTCACTGGAAGTACTGAATGTACGAAGGAGTTCTTACACATTGGTAAAATCTGCAGAAAGTGCTGCTGGATATTGGATAGGTGTTGCTTGTACGAGCAAGGCCTCTGATCACACCTCTTGCTTCCAGTCATGGGAGCTTGGGCTGCAGCATCAGAGGACGATGGAGCAGAGACAGGAAAGGAGACAAGCTGTCCATGGGCAGAGGGGAAGAGAGAAGGGCGGCATGTATCACAGTGGTTAGCACTGGGACTGCGGCGCTGAGGACCCTGGTTCGAATCCCGGCCCTGGGTCACTGTCCGTGTGGAGTTTGCATATTCTCCCCGTGTCTGCGTGGGTTTCACCCCCACAACCCAAAGATGTGCAGATTAGGTGGATTGACCATGCTAAATTGCCCCATAATTGGAGAAAAAAATAATTGGGTACTCTAAATTTATTTTTTTAAAAGAGGGGAAGAGAGAGGAGGACTCTCAGCAAGAGGCTTCAGTCACCTCGAGCCTTCAGTGAGTGCTCCTACCTGCCCACTAAGCCAGGAGAAGTGTTTGGCTGTTGTCATTTACCAAGGAAGCAGTCACCGAACTTAGAATCTCTACAGTGCAGAAGGAGGCCATTCGACCCATCGGGTCTGCACCAACTCTCGGAAAGGGCACCCTACCTAGGCCTACTCCCCCACCCCATCCCCGCAACCCCACCTAACCTGCATATCCAGACACTAAGGGGCAATTTAGCATGGCCAATTCACCTAACCTGCACATCTTGGGACTGTGGGAGGAAACCGGAGCACCCGGAAGAAACCCACACAGACACGAGGTGAACGCAAAACAAACTCCACACAGACAGTCACCCAAGGCCAGATCCCTGGAGCTGTGAGACAGCAGTGCTAACCACTGTGCAACCGTGCACTTGAATGATATTGAACGCACTTGAATGGTATTGTTCGATACCAAGCTGCTGCATAATCTGTCTGAAGATCCCAGACATAAAATTAGAACCTTTGCCTGACTGAGTAGACTTTGGAAGGCCATAGAACAGAAAAAAAACATAATTAATTCCAGAACCACTACCTGGACAATTATTTTCTTCAGAGGAATGGCCTCCGGAAACCGGGTGGATGCACACTTGACTATTAATAGATATTAGTTTCCAGTCCTAGTTCGTGGTAGAGGACCCACACAATCCACAATAACCCTACTAACAGGTTCATCAAAGGCAGGAATTGGCTGCAATGGGGCGACTGGAATTTTTTGATTTGGTTTGCCAGTCACTTCGCAGACATGGCAAGACCTGCAGTACTCTGCCACATCCTGGCCAACAGAACTGTTTTAAAGTTCAGCCGTAAGCTTTTGGCACTTCCAAATGGTCTGCCAGTGTGCCGCCATCATGAGCGAGACTCAAAATCTGCTTACAATACATGAGGCAGGTGGGGGGGCCACAATCTGAAAAACCATGTCCCAATCCTCATGAACAGGAACCTCTAAAGGCCTCCATTTCCTCATCAAAACATTATCTTTCAGATAAACACACAAACAGAAACTTTCGCTGCTTCTTCCTCAGTCAAAGCATTTTTATAGAGAATGGGCAAGCCTGAATCTCCCTGTTGGTGCTCAATCAACTGCTCCTTTGCCACGGCGTACTGGCCTGACTCATCATTTTCAGCCTCCAACCTGCCGTTTAACACCAAATCCTCACTTATAGAACTAGCAGACATTAAAGCAAATCAGGATTATCAGTGAACATCCCACTCAGGTTAATACAGTCACTGAAATCAAATTTCCCCATTTCTCTCAGAGTATTTTTGTCTATCACCTTAGACACAACACATGCTACAACACCAGCAGGAAGCTCTTTAGGGTATTTCTCTCAATTCATCTGAATGCTCAGGTAGTAAGAACTGTTTAAGCATTATTGGATTAACAGGTACCTTACCACCGGCCAAATCATCTCCAAAAATAAAGGCCACACCATCAACAGGACGTTTAGGCCAGGCTACAACACATCCCAACACTAACTCCAACCTCAAATCAATGACATAAAGAGCTATATTCACAAAACCCAACTCAAGCTCCTGAACTAGTTCCAGCAGAGGACTCCTCAGACAAAGGCAAAATCCCTTCCAGTATAAAAGACTGGGCTGCACCAGTATACCTCAATGTAGTGACTTGTGAAACATTTGCACCATCATGAGAAAAAGACACCACCCCTTCCACCCTCTTTCTCCTTAAAAACTGGCTGTTTAACTCCAGCTTCCAACTCTCCACAAAGTGAATTGTCCAATCCACGTGACTGCATTTTCACCAGAGCAAACCCTTTGGAAACAAGTTTTTGTTTAGCTCACAAACCCCACTAGCAAGTGTTTCCATGACTTTACCTTTTCCAACAAAAATTGGAAGACGACCTATCCTTTTCCAGGCTAGCCGAACTCTTAAATGGGCCTTTTAGCTCACGCTTCACACTACCCCATGAAGAATGTTTCTTTCGGAAATTCCCCTTGTGGATCAACACATCAACTACCACAACTGCTTCAGTGGCCTCAAAAAAACTTTGTTCACTTAAGTGAGTAACCAAGTCATCAGGTAGATTCCTCCACAAGCATCATCTCAGTTTTTTTTAAATCTGAATTGATTTCCTGAGAGTCACACCATCTGTCGAAGAGGGTTTCTTTCTATCTCAAGGCTCTTTTATTATTAAACTGCAACTCAATGTCCTTCTCTGCCAAAACAATCTGTTTCAACTCAAGTTGCAGCTTGAGGTGTTCAAGATGACCATCTCCCATTCTCAGAACATCTGCTGGTAAAGTTTTTAGCTCAACCAATGTTTGCGCTGAAACAGATTTTATCTCCATTTTTAGTGCCAGAACAATTTATTTTTATTTTGTAATGAACTGAAGTAATTTTCTGAACTGAGTAATGTGCCCTCATTAAATGGTTCCTATGTTGGATTAGTAATAAACTCGTCAAGTACAAAAAACAAGTTCCTTTTCCTCAAACCATTCAAATTTGCTTGCTTTAATAGAGTATAACGCCTCAAGCCAAGAAATGGGACATTGCAGAAGAGTAAACACAATTAACTGACACTGCTTATTATCACAATGCAACTCCCAGGCCATTGGTGACCCCTGGGCAGTTGGGCTCTGGGAAGGGTGGTACCCCCTCCCTCCTGCTGACACCCGGGCACCTTGGCAGTGCCAATGGGGCATCCTGACATTGCCACCCTGGTGCTGCCAGGGTGTCTGGGTGGCACTATCGGGCTGGCAAGGACACTGCCAGGGTGCTAAGGTGCCCAGGTACCAAGTTGCCCATGCCAGAGGCCAGGCCTGGAGGTGCCTTGCCCTAAGAGGTGGGGTGACGGGAGCTCAAGGACCCCCTAAGAGATACATTGGGTGCAGTGGGGCGGGGGGGGGGGGGGGGGGGGGGGGAAGGCCGGAGGCAGCAGTGGGGTGGCTGAGGGGGGGTCGAAAGATCAGAGCGACATTTAAAAATGGCAGCCCGATGCATGAATATTCTTCCTGCACTGGCGATCTGAGCTAATCAATGCAGGAAATGAGGTAATTGCGGCCTCAGCGGGGCGTTCCTTGCTGAGGCCAAAGAAACAGCAAAGTCCCATTAAACAGCGGTGTCATTCTTGGTTCTGCAGGGGCCGAGAAACAGCCTGCTAAACATGCCCAAAACAGGACTCTGTTTTTGCCCCGTTAAATCACGCCCGACAGCTCTTGTGCTCAGCAGCGTTACTGGACTGGTCACCGCTGCTACCAAAAAAACACCCAACTGGTGTCCCAGAATCACAGGGTGACCCAGGTCACAGCTAAGTAATGCGGGGAGTGGGAAGGATAGATTTTGCAGGGGTGGAGGTTGCAGGGAGAGAAGTGTGGGGATCAGTATCAAGGGAAGTGGGGTGCTTTCAGCAGGTCCCACTTCTCCATGCCCAGTCCCTCAATCACACACTGAGTATGTGTCATTGAGAGGTTTCCCCCTCCCCCTGAGGTGACAAGCTGGCTGCACAGTTATATTTGTCATGTATGGTGATAGGCCCATCTGTAGCTTCATTGGGAAGGTGGGATGAGGACCTTGGGTGGTAATTAATTGGCAACCTAAGGGCCTCATTGGTGCTGGGGAACGTTGACCATGGGCCTTCCCATCCATAATCTAATGCTGGCAGAGACAGAACACTGATAGGATTCAGGTACATCAAAATTCTCTCTCATTAAATATCCTTCAAGCTCGCCACCAGAAAGAGCAGAAGATTCCACCTAAGTTCTGCAGTGCAGTCTCCAAGACCCTTGGAGCACATTCTGTCCTGTCGTGCCATTTCTGTTGCTTCCTTCAGGTCTTCTACTCTTCTTCAAGCCATTTCAGTTGCTGCTGCAGCCAGAGTGCTCCTCTCCTTTAAGGGGTGCAGTCTGATTTAATGTAGCGCAGGCTAGCTTTAAGTGGCTTAGGCCTCACATGAACCTGGGCCCCATGCTCAGCCTCTGTAATGTGTTCAGTGCTGGGCTGCATGCCACACATCATTATCATCGGCAGACTGCACAAAGTTTGTGTGCTGCCTGCATCACTTTGAACATGTGTGGGGTAATCGGGCATCGTGATCTCTGCACCCGGCCTCGGGGGGAATCCAATTTAGCCCAAACTGTTGGGGTTCCGCATGGCCACAAATGAGACTTGCACACGCTAGTGAACATGTATTAGCAATCAACTTTCTGACAGTTCAGCCTCCATTACTCTGCTGGCCTCACTCCAAAATACAACAACAGTGTTACATCCCAAGGAATTTTATAAGGGATGAGGGATGGGTGGAACTGGATATCGAGCAGCAGTTGAAGAAAGACTGGGAAGGTGGGGGTCATAGCATGGGTGGGTTTGGAATCTCTTGAAAGTGCCAAGTTTTCATTGGGTGGAAGAATCTACAGAGAGCACATTTTCATACGTAGGGTCAAGACGGCTGATGGCTTTGCAAAAAAATCAGTGGGGATGGAAAGCCTAGTAAACTCCCAGCTGAGTCATAATGCCCTAAATAACCTCCTGAGAGCCCTTCCAGCTGATGCACTCGGAATGTGATAATTCACTTCAGGACACGAGCAGAAACATGACAATTTCTGTTATAATGGATCATTAATAAAATCAGAGGAGCCAACTGCTTATCTGCTTTTGCTTTCGATAAGGAATAAAGATGAATTCCGAGTTCCTTATGAATGTAAATGCTGCCTGATTCAAATAAGGCACGGTTGTTTCATTTTCATTTTATTTGTAATTTTCTTTTCTTTTTATCAGTGAGTTTTCTCACCTCTATCCATTCCGTATTGATCAGGGCCAAACTTTCACTATGATATCCACAGTTAGTAAATCTCAGTGTACTGCTACTTGGTGAAGTCTTCCCAATAGTTTCAAAAGCAATCTCAGATGGTGTAATAACCCACTGCGATACACAGGCTTTCTTTCAAATGGATCTTTGTAAATGTGTTATACACAAAGGTAGTGTCCCATTGGCAAATCACCTGAGTTCTGAGCCAGTTAATTGCCCGACACTGACAACTTCATAAATATTACCAGGTTATTTCAAATTGCCTGGATTTCCATATCCAATCTTTTGAACTGCGTCATGTACTCTTTTGCATGCTTCGGTTTGAGACAGGGTCCGTCCATAAAAGTTAGGGAGAATTATAATTTTAGGAAATTCATTAATCACGGCAAAAGCGTGATGAATATATGTGTAAGAATGTGGCAGGAGAAGCAGGCCTTTGTCAGCGTTCCCCTCAGCTGTCTGTGTGTGTGTTAGCTCACATATTGAGCTTGTTGGCTGCAGTTCCAGGCTACCAGCTCCTAGACTATTTTTGCTTTTAGTGTTACCTCACGAAGTGTTGGAATTCATGCTTTTACTTGTTCTGATCTCTTATATATAATTTCTAAAAATCCAATTATTCCTAAAAGTGGTTCCCTTAAGGCTTTTGTTCTGATAGCTTTCCATTGAAAGGGCCACGGCTAAATAGTAAGCTTCGGCATGTTCAACGACTGGTAAGCCTTGCTGTAAATCTTTTTTAATTCTTTTAAGTTATATGCACGGCCACACCATGTGCTGGCTTGAGTAGGTGAGCCGCTACGTTTTTCAAGGTTCCCTTCCCTTCTTTGTTCCAATCTCTCCCCCTTACCCCTTCTGTTGTGCTCTACTTCTCACTCCTGGCTTTGTTCCATCCCTAAGTCCCATTGTGCTCCACTCCCCAGGCCCCTTGCTTCCTAGGCTCGACTATCAGTATGTGCACTCATGGTGCTCCACTCTCAGATTCCCTAGCTGCAGCCCCCCCCCCCCCCCCCCCCCCAGCACCCATCCTCCACTTGGTTTCACTCCCTGCCTTGAAATGGGACCATGTTAAACATCACGGCGATGCTTCAGCTGCCCGACTAGTCACAGGCGATGTCATCAGCAAACGGCAAATATTGTGCAGAATTTTTTTGGGTGCGGGAACTAAATTGTATCATGTTAAAAATTGGATTTCCACCCGGGAAAGCAAACGAAGGAGGTCCAGTGGCAAAGGATCACCATGGTGATGAAATATATTTCACAAACAACATACCAAAGGTTTCATTAATTGAAAGAAAACATACCATAAAGTCCGGCATTCGCTGAACTAACAAAAACTGCGTGTTCGGGGTTTGAACAGATCATGAAACCAACGACCCACTTTCTATTCAATTTTCAAATTGCAAGTGATTGCTTTGAAAAATAGAGTATTTACAGTCGTCTTGTGGCTGTGATGCTGGAGTTTTTAAACCCAGTGCAATTCAAGGAGGTTGAAGGACTCAGGGAGTTACAGAGATTTGGAGGGGGAAAAAAAGCCATGAAGGGACTAAATATGTTATTTTAAATTGAAGGTATTAGAGAACAGGGACCCACAGCAAGATAGCAAAGGACCGGAACTATAGATAAGGGTCTGGATTCTCCGATCTGCAGACTAAGTGTTGACGCCGGCCTGGGAACCGTGGCGTTTTTAGCCAGGAAAATAGGTGCAAAAGCTGCACCGATCCTCCGTCGGTGGGGGGCTAGCAGCCGCGCAGCGTAAAGCCCCCGGCTTTACCTGCGGATAAGGCCGGAAAATTGCCGGGTCTGTTGCCACGTATGCGCACGGCACTGGCCACGCGCGGACCCGGCCCTGCCACATAATTTCCCAGTATCCCCCTTCGTCACCCTCGGACCGCCCCCCCACCAGTGCCGCAAGCCGCCGCCAAAGCCCGCCACCCGCGGAATGGCTCTCCGCCCCCCCCCAACTGTGGCGGCACTGGACTCAGTCCGCAGCCACCACGCGGGGTCCACGAAAGAAAATAGCATGAGTGACCAACTCCGTCGGGAACTCGGCCCATTAAGGGCGGAGCATCAGGGGAGGGCCTCAGGTGACGCCCCGAGACCGTCCATGCGGGATGCGGCATACTCCCCGAGTACGCCGTTTTTGAGGGGGTGGAGCATCGCAAAAGCAGAGCCTCCCCGATTTTGCCGCAAACGGGGATTCTCTGGCCATTCGCCGAATGCAATTACGGCGTTGGCAACCGGAAAATCCCGCCCAAGGACTTGGTGCAAGACTAGGACACATGTATTCAATATTTTGAGGTTTGGAGATGGCTGCTGAATTTCAGGAAGCCCTCAGGATGCAGCTCTGGGTCAGAAAGGCCTGGGTTCGGGTGACACCACCATGGGTGGCAGCAGTCTGGGGCGGGGTTGGAAAGTTTGTTTTTAAATAGCTCCAAAGAAAGTCCCTTATGCCCCACCAAATCAATGGAAAATTGATCTTAATTGAATCATTTATGAAACTTCAGCTGAACAGGAAATTATTTTTTTAAATGACTTACAAAAATCTTTCAATATGAAGCACCACGGATGCTTTTGCAGTCATAACGTATCTGTGTCGCAAGCTGAAGAGTCCCATGGCAGCAACAAGTGAAAGTAAAAATTGATGATGGGCCTTGGCTCAGATGTGTGTCAAAATACACAATGTCATTGCTGAAGTAACACAAGTTGAATGAGGAGGTACAAGGGAGATCAGCAGACACCAAGGTTAGCAAAGTTTGGCTGCACCTACCATGACTCCACAAACCATTACTACAGATCATGACATGACCATCTGAAAATGGGTGAGGACAACTGCCTCCATACTGTCAGTCCGCAGCCACCACGCGGGGTCCACGAAAGAAAATAGCATGAGTGACCAACACCGTCGGGAACTCGGCCCATCAAGGGCGGAGCATCAGAGGAGGGCTGGGCGGAGCATCAGGGGAGGGTTACTGGGGAGCCAGCTGCAGATTTTGCATCTGCTACAACCAATGTCAAGTATTATTAATTGTGACAGTCACCTAAGCCCTTAATATTTTTCCTTTGGATTGATTGAAGATACACTGAATTGCTTTCAAATCAGGATAACCTTTCTTTCATCCACCTCTTATACCAAGGAATGTTTGACAGGGTGGATGCTGAGATACTTGTTTCCCCTTGCTGGGGAGCCTAGGACCAGAGGGCGTCATCTCAGGGTGAGGGTCACCCATTTAAAGCAGGATGGGGAGGAATTTCTTCTCTCAGAGGAATCTTTGGACCTCTTTACTGCTGAGGTAGGTGGAGGCTGAGTCATTAAGTATATTCAAGGCTGAGATATATTTTAATTAGTAAAGGAATCAGGGGTTATTGGGATAAGGCAGGAAAGTAGAGTGGAGGATTGTCATTTCAGATCAGCCATGATCTCACTGAATGGCGAAGCACATTCGATGGGCCGAATGGCCTACTTCTGCTCCTACGTCTTATGATCTTATAGAATGATATTGCACACTCTGTCAACTGCAATCAGATTGAGTGACATGCCTCCATATCAGTTGTCTTTTCACCATATTTGTGCTTGGTTCTTCTTCTAAACATTGTAATAGACAACATCCTTGCCTCATCCACCTAAAGCAATAACACCCCAGCAAATTCAATTAGTGGCCCCACCCTGCCAATATTCAGCCACTCAATGTTATAGCCTCGGTCAGCTCATTTCTAGAATTATATACATTTTCCAGTCAAATATACCTTCGTCTTTATTGACCCCTGGACTAATTCAAACTACCATTCATTCTATCTTCTAAATATTTATTTTACACCACCCTAAGAAAGGTTTCTAAATATTCTTAAAGTATGATACAATAAAATTATATGCTAAATACAGATGGTAATTGCTTTTTTAACTCCATGTTTGACTTTGCCAATTGCATGTGATTTGTGTGCTCCAGAACCTTGGGTGGGATTCTCCCCTACCCGGCGGGGCGGGGGGTCCCGGCGGGATGGAGTGGCGGGAACCACTCCGGCGTCGGGCCGCCCCAAAGGTACAGATTTCTCCGCACCTTTAGGGGCCAAGCCCTCACCTTGAGGGGCGAGGCCCCGCGCCGGAGTGGTTGGTGCGCCGCCGGTCGGTGGGAAAGGCCTTTGGCGCCACGCCAGTCGGGCCGAAAGGACTTCGCCGGTCGGCGGAAGTCCGCGCATGCGCGGGAGCGTCTGCGGCTGCTGACGTCATCCCCGTGCATGCGCAGGGGGGTCACCTACGCGCCGGCCATTGTGGAGACCTCCACGGCCGACGCGTAGTAAAAGAGTGCCCCCACGGCACAGGCCCGCCCGCGGATCGGTGGGCCCCGATCGCGGGCCAGGCCACCGTGGGGGCACCCCCCGGGGCCAGATCGCCCCGCGCCCCCCCCCCAGGACCCCGGAGCCCGCCCGCGCCGCCAGTCCCGCCGATAAGGTAGGTGGTTTGATTCACATCGGCAGGATTGGCATGACAGCAGCGGGACTTCGGCCCATCGCGGGCTGGAGAATCGGCGAGAGGGGCCCGCTGACCAGCGTGGCGCAATTCCCGCCCCCGCCGAATTTTCGATGCCGGAGAATTCGCCGGCCGGCGGGGGCGGGATTCACGCCGCCTCCCAGCGATTCTCCGACCCGGCGGGGGGTCGGAGAATCCCGCCCCTTATCTTATTCTCCTACTTGGATGCTCTTTAGTAACAGAAGGAAGTTAGATGGCTGGCTGCTGGGTCTCAACATCATGGGATTCAGATGGACCGCTGGCTCTCTGTATTGAGAGTGTTTCACAATGTTACTGCCATGTCTGAGAAGAGAAAACCTGATAGAAAATCTTTAGATTCCGAAAGGATTAATTAGAGTAGTGGCAGAGAAGATGTACAGAGGAGAGCAAAAGTAGAGACCATAAAGACAAGATTGACACTAATAATTCCATGGTGTGGAGATGCCGGTGTTGGACTGGGGTGGGCACAGAAAAAAGTCTTACAACACCAGGTTAAAGTCCAACAGGTTTGTTTGGAATCACTAGCTTTAGGAGCATAGCTCCTTCATTAGGTGATGAAGGTGCTGCACTCCAAAAGCTAGTGATTCCAAACAACCCTGTTGGGCTTTAACCCGGTGTTGTAAGATTTCTTACTAATAATTCCAGTAGGGAAATAACTTCTTTAAAAAGAGAGTGGTTAGAATATGGATGTCACTATCACAAGCAGTAGTTGAGGTGATTAGCATCGATGCATTTGAGCAGGAGCTAGATAAACACAAGAGGGAGAAAGGAATGGAAAGTTAGACTGATAGGGCTAAAAGAGAATGAGTGAGAGGAGACTCCTGTGGAGCATAAACAATGACATGGACCTGTTGAACCGAATGGGCTGTTTCTGTGAGGTACGTTCTACTTAATTCGATGTAATGCCAGTGGCGGCTGCTAGTCCTACTTGCTTTCAGGCATATTTAATAACTCTTGAATAGCTTGGCTAAAGAGACCTTTCGATATGTTGGCCTATGAGCAGCAGTCTCCAGTAAATTCCCACCCTGCATGCTAAGTGCCTTTTGAGTAGAAAATCCAGTGAAGCACTTTGATCCCTGTCTCTAGAAAGTTGAGGTTTGATAAGCCCACATCATCATCTGTTCCTCGATTCGGGAATGATGTCCAATCAGGGTGGCGGGTTTCAATCGTAGGTCTTCTTGTGACTGAATAGGCTGATTCTCGACCCACAGATCTTTAGGCACATGGGGCAGGATATACCACAAGGTGGTGGGGTCGGGACTGCAGGATTTCCTTCTTTGTCTTTTCTCCTCTGCCATTGCTCTGCCTCATCATTAAGACTTTGTGACTGAAAGCACAATGAGGCTTGCATGACAACTAGAACCAAGCTCCTCCCAATGATTAATGCCAATGCTTCAGGAGAGCTTTGGGGTGTCTGTGAAGTATTTTCTTTGTCCTCCCCTGGATCATTGGCCATTTGAGAATTGGGAAAAAAAGGTTCATTTGAAAGGTGTAAAGCCACACTGCGAATGTGGGAGAATTTCCTCAGCCACAGGAAGTAGGCAATTCAGGAAAATGTGTTTAAGGATTTTCCCTGCTATAGACAAGAGGAAAATACCTCACTAGTTTCCACAGAATAATTTATCTCCCTTTTGAAATTATCGCCTCCCTGAAGAGACGGGGGTTGGTGAATGGAATTAATGCATGGAATCTTTTTTTTAAAATATATTTTATTGAAAGTTTTTTCCAAACAACAATTTTTCCCTCTTACAAAGCAAACGAAACAATAACAAAACAGAAATTTTTAACAATACACAGGTAACAAAACCCCATTGTCTATTGACCTAAACTAAACTAAACCCTCCCCCCCCCCCCTCCCCCTGGGTTGCTGCTGCTGGTCATCTGTCTTCCCTCTAACGTTCCCCTAGGTAGTCGAGAAATGGCTGCCACCGCCTGGTGAACCCTTGAGCCGATCCTCTCAGGGCAGATGCATGGAATCTTGATGTTAACAAAAGCTCAGTAGATTTGAAGACCTCAGCTGGAATACATCGCAGCCACAGGCTTTGTTGTTTTGCATCTGTTTGATTACTTGTCTTTAACTCTCCCGTCGATCATGGTTCATCCATGGATTCTACCATAGAGCACTAACAAGTATCAGCTGCCATTGTGGATCCATGGTCGAGGAATTGTTGAAAATATTTTCTTTCCAGCACTGGCAGATGAGGAACACCATCCTGTGAGTGAGGGGATTTTGTCCATTTGACCTTGGTCTATTTAGATGGTCCAGGTGGCTTCGCAAAAAACCTTCACATGTCATGATGGTCAGCACATTATTGGAGCTCTCAGGCTTTCTCTTCCCACCACATGTTGCATGTCTTCCGGATTTTTCTTTGAGCAGCAGCCTTTTCCAGTTACAATGCTGCCTTCTTGACTTGCAACCTTGGGTTGTTCTGCCAGGCAATGAAGGCTGCTACTTTTTGATCTTGTAGGTCATAATTTTCATCAAACCGTTTTTGGTGACGACGACGCTCGAACCCAATGGTCTGAGCACAAGATTCCAGTATAGCTGATTTTATTTGATGGCATTGTGCTGGAGTTGAGTTGGATGTGAGCACTAGAACAGCCAATGGAAATACCAACAGCAAGTATTGAGGTTTCAGTGGCAATGGGGTAAGGTAGAGTTACAGACAGACAGTGTTGCAGAAGTGGAAACGATTGGTCTTAGTGCTGAAGACAGTATTGCATGTGAAACATATCTCAGTCGTGTTTACAAAGAAAAATATGTCATACCACAGATTTATAGGTGGGCGATTCGCCGAGCCCCGCGCCGGGCCGGAGAATCGGCGCAACCGCGCCATGACGCCCCGACGCCGGCGCGCGATTCTCCGGGGTGCGGAGAATCGGCGCCATTTGCAATGGCGCGTTTGGCACGGCACTAGCCGCGGGCCGTTGGAATCAGCGGGGGCCGCCGATTCTCCGACCCGGATGGGCCGAGCGGCCGCGCAGATACAACAGAGTCCCGTCGGCGCCGTTCACCCCTGGTCGCTGCCGGCAGGAACTCTGCGCAAATGGTCGGGGGGCGGCCTGTGGGGGGGGTGCTCCTTCACTGGGGCGGGGGGGGGGGCTCCGATGGGGTCTGGCCTGCGATCAGGGCCCACCGATCGGCGGGCCGGCCTCCTCCCCCCCGGGGGCTACTTCCCTGCGCGGCCGGCTCCTGAGCACCGACGCCATGTTGAGTCGGGGCCGGCACGCTAAAGAAGTCCCCCGCGCATGCGCAGGTTAGCGCGGCCCAACTGTGCATGCGAGTGTTGGCACGGTGCCCATTTGGCGCCGGCAAAGGAAGCTGGAGCGGCGTGAACTGCTCCAGCGCAGTGCTGGCCCCCTGTGAGGGACAGAATAGGTCGGACCCGGGCCGGGTTCACACCGTCGAGAAACGGGACGGTGTTCACGACGGCGCGAACACTTAGGCTCCATATTGGAGAATCGCTTCCTAAATACCAGTATACCTCCTATTTCAACTGTCATCAGTAAGTGTCTCTTTATATGTGCTAAAGTAACAACCCAACTAATGTTAAATAGTTAATCACAATTGAAATACAATTAACAAAAAGGCCGCAGGTGCTGAGTCAATTTGAATTGTCGATTACTGTAATCAAGGGATATAGAACAAAATAACTTAATTAAGCTGAGGTACAGATCAGCCACTGCTTCATTGAATGGTGGAACATGCTCAAAGGGTTGAATGTTTTTCTCCTGCGCCAATGTGCAAGCAAAGATAGCATAACTTGCTATAAAAACATACTGATGCACGATCAATGACCACTAAAGCGAGGTTGTAGTCCAACTGAAGGCTTTAATAAGCTAGATGTTTCCCCCAGCAGCTCAGGTACAAAATGAGGGCTGCTGGGGCAAAATGAGGGCTGCTGGGGCGGCACAGGCTCTTATACCCCGCCTATCAGGGCGGAGCTATCATACACTCTAACCAATAGAAAGCATACAGTTTCCACCAATGGTGCTTTAGCCTATTAGGTACCGTAATAACTATAATACCACACATACCTTACATCAGAGAACTGCAAATTTGTTTTGGTTATTGAATATTAAACAATGTTTTCAGAACAAAAAATCAGAACAAAGCCATTTTACTGTCATAATCATTTGCTTTTAAAAGGATGTTGTCACCCCCTACAGCTTGTTACATATGTTATTTGCAAACATTCAACACAATAATATCCTTGTGACACATTGGCAGAACTCACGTTATGAAAAGAAGTCACAGATGTATTGTCGCCATCGCTTGCCTGTGATTAATCTACTGCTTTCTGGGCACATCTCTAAGTCTGAAATCTTTCCCGGTGCCTAGCCATCTCCAAAGTGGTGATGATGCCATTTAAATAGTTTTTCCTGTTTCTCAACTTATTGGCTTCTCAAAAATAATGAAATTGTACAATCCTTCACATATTTTTAATTTTAATAGTATATACTCTGAAATGTAAACTATTTAATGTTGTTCATTGTCTTAATTACTGTTCTATGTAGATCATAAAATCAGTGGGAGTCTTACAATGTAATGTGCTACAAGTATGTACCTGGTCCTCTAAACCTGAAAACCTGTGGTTTCAAAATATGATCAGCTAAATTCACTGGTTACAGGAATTAATAAAATAAATGTTGACAGAGAATAGTTTGAAGTTAAGTCCCTCAGTTAGGAGATGAACAAAATAAACACCAACCACAGGGTTCCCACTTTTGGGCTGGAATCTTCTGTTCTGGAGTCAACGTTTGGTGGTTAGCACGGAAGTGAATGATTTCTATGGGCTGACAGGGTGGTTGGGGTGTGTGTGTGTGGTGGTGGTGGGGGGGGGCGGGGCGTTGAGTGTGGAGGTGCAGGTCAGCAGACCATGCACAATCTTGTGTTGACCAGCTCATTACACATGCATGCATGACAAGCTTCTCAATTCTCATGGTGGGGGCAAGCAGGAAATTGCTGCGCCTGCCATTACGTCATGTGGTCGAAGGGCCAGGTTCCATATTTGAAGGGGACACAGACAGCCTGCACTGTCACTTCTCCTTTGCCGGCCATTGCTCCACCCTGCCATGCTAACCCTTCTTCCCTTCCTTGGTCACCCACCATGCAACTTGCACTGCCACCACTTGGTCGCAAGCATAGGCCGGTGTTTACAGATGCTACCTAAAAAGGACAACTCATTTGTTAATCATGGTGACACAGTGATTAACTCTGCTGCCTCACAACGCCAGGGACCCGGAGTCAATTCCAGCTTTGGGTGACTGTGTGGAGTTTCAACATTCTCCCTGTGTCTGCGTTGGGTTTCCTCTGGGTGCTCCGGTTGCCTCCCATAGTCCAAAGATGTGCAGGTTAGGTAGGGTAAGGAGTTACAGGGATAATAAGAATAATAATCTTTATTATTGTCACAAGTAGGTTTACATTAACACTGCAATGAAGTTACTGTGAACAGCTCCTAGTCGCCACATTCCGGCGCCTGTTCGGGTACACTGAGGGAGAATTCAATATAACAGGGGGCGGGGGGGTTGAGATAGGGTGCTCTTTCGGAAGGTCAGTGCAGACTCGATGGGCCAAATGGCCTCCACCTGCACAGTATGGATGCAATAGAAATTCTATGGAAGAAATCTACCTCTCCAGGCGCATGCCACTTATGTGCAGCTGTGAACGTTCTTAATTTCTTGTTGGCAGGGAACTTAGTTCTAGCAAGATGGCCTTTTAATGAGCATGCAGGAGACTCTAATACATGCAAAAGGGCTTCCGGCATTGTTTGTCGGGAAGCTCGACCCGCTTTTAAACGCCCAAGGAAACAATTGCTAAAGTTCATCCCGCCGTCGAGAAACTGATTTTTTTTAGCCTCCCAGTAAATTAAGCTCCCCTGCCCACCTAGATTCCTGCTGCTGGAGTGACTGGTAGATCCCGTCCCTGATAACAGTTCAGCAGATGGAGAGGACCAACAGCAAAATTCATTATAGAAATGAAGCATTGCTATGCACCGCCAGTATGAATCACCCTCAGCAGAGGCAGGTGAGAGGAGGTGTTTGAAATTGCTGGGCACTGATAAAGTGTTCCCCAGTGGCCGGGGACCAGCAGTGGGGGGGGGGGGGGGGGGGGGGGGGGGGGGGGGGGAAGGGGTTGATGACTAGCGGACACAAGTTTAAGATAATTGGCAGAAGAACCAGAATGGACAGCTGGAAATTTTGTTTCCTGCAACAAGTTATTATCAGCTGTAGTGAACTGCATGAAAAGGGCAGTGAAGTAGAGTCAAAAGTACCTTTCAAAAATAAATTAGATAATTAGTCATGCTTAAAAGGGTAAAACAAAAGGTTTGTGGAGAAAGAGCAAATGAGTGAGACTCTTTCAAAGAGGCATGATGTACACATACGATGGGCCAAATGGCCTCCTTTTGGTATATCAATCTAAGGGTATCATTGCTCTTAACATTAAAGCTGAAATATTATCCCATTCAGGAACACTGGTGGGAGCAATGGAAACCTGCCTAAATAACGAAGAGTGTTTTTCCTAACTTGATCCATTTTGAAGTTATTCATATTTTCGCTGTGTGGACCTGTTCCAGACTGTGTGCTCATGCTGCTGCTCTTCCCCTGTGTCTTAGCCTGGCGACTGCCAAGAACCTAGGAACAAGAGAATGGTGATCAGCAGCAGGAGTACACAAACAGCATCCTGCAGAAATTTACCCCATTTGCCAAATTCTCTCTGTAGCAACCTACTGGCAGGAAACTGTTTTTTAAAAAAAGGAAATAAATAGTCTTCTTTGGCTCCCACCTATATACCATTTAAAAAAAACACATTTGCAACAGCTATGAGCCACGGCAGCTTCAGTACAGTAGTCTGCTTTCTGGATTAAGACAGAAAACAGTGTAATTGGAACCATCCCTATATATTTCACAGTAGACACATAGCCAGCTGCCAGCAGGTTGCTATGAAGCAGTAATTAAATAACCATGCAACAAGAAGCAGATGCAATTGGAGAAAATTATCCTTCCGTCTGATGACTGAACCAAGTTGCTCTACCTATATTTTTGCATTATTTGAATATGCTGATGACGGCTGATTCAGAGTTTAACAATGTTTTTTCTGCGCAACGTAAGTCATATGCTTTTTCTCTTTTGTGCATGTGCTGCTTGTTGATCCTGCTGCCTGGCGTGTGTGCTACTTCAAGCTTAAGAAGTAACACCTCCTTGTTTCAGCTTGTTTCAGACTTTACTCAATGTTAGCGCTTTTGCCGAAATGATGTTTCACAATTATTCGCCTTTTCGCCTGTTTACACGTGCTGCTCTGCTTTAATCAGAATAGCTTGCTTTTCTGAAAAGGATCCAACGGAAAGATTTATATAAGATTAAGAGCTTGAGGGAAAATCCCTAACTTGCGTGAAGGCTCCACTCCATCTCCCACCGACGGCTCTGTTGGTGAATAATTTGCATGGTAGGGCAGTTAGCCATGACGATCGGGAAAATCCAAGATTGAATCCATGGCCTGTGCTGAACTGGCTGACCTCATCCAAGACAGCAGCTGGAACTTGGGCTCGTTAAGGGCAAGATCTTCCAGGATGCCAGGTCACAATCGCTATGAGTGACTGTGCGTGCAGATCCTGGGTGAGAACAGGATTGGGCTCTGTTTTCATGTCACCGTGGCTAAATGCTCTGCCGAGACTCAGTTAGAGACCTCATATAATTCACACATCAACAGTGGCCACTTGGCTTAAATACCACAGGGCAGCTGGTGCCTGTGAAACCACAGCCCAACACGAGTCTCGGCTTTCAGGAAAGCAAGAGAAGGAAATGGAACAAATTAAGATTCATCATTGACACTGATCAAACTAAAATGATGACCCCCCTTCTGGATAGTTCAGCTGCCAATAGCATCATGTGAAGCCTAATTGCTTCTTATGAAAATATCACAGGGATATGTTAGAGAATTGTCAATGTATTTGTAAAAGATCAATCCTGCGGCCTTTAATTAATGCAGATCAGTTCTTTTCTCGAATATTTCAAGGAAGCATATGGCATTTCATTGGAATTAGGTTGAAAAAATGACTATAGTTAAAGAAACAAAATGAAAAATTGACATGAAACTTTTTTTCCTACTGCTGTATCTCCTCGATGTACACTATGATATAACATTTAACCAGGAAGATCATTCTTTCTCACAAAATGTTTCAGTGCAGAAATTGCAAAAGATTTATATTTATTAACCCAGTCATTTTTGTACAAGAACAAGTGTTGCTAAGTGACTGCATTGAGGTGATTTTGTGGATACAATCCAGGCTACCCTCAGGAACAATTGCAATGGCTCTTTCCACTGCCCTTGAAAGATGAAAAATCAGCTCATAAAATCTGGCTACTATTGCAATCACGCCTCCGTATTTTCTGTTTGAAGTAACGAGGTGGATGACCTTTGAAACAGTGAACAATGTGTTTGCTCAGTGTGTTTAATTTTTAGATGGCATGGGACAGAGTCACCCCTAAGGTCAACATTCAGATTTGTATTGAAACGGCGCACCGTTTAGAAACAAAAATATTAAGAGCAACTGTTGTGGGTGGATTCTGTTGTATCTGGATTGAAATAAAGATAGCTCACCTTCAGCTACTGATCCAGAAACAAGTGCATTCTGGGAGCATAGGAACAAAGGAACAGGAGGAGGCCATTCGGCTCGTTAAGCCAGATCATGGCTGATTATCTATGTCTACACCATTTTTCCCCACGTAAACAATATCCCCTGATGTCCATTAATATCCAGAAATCTATCGTTTTACGTTTTGAACATGTTCAATGATTAAGTTTCTGCTCTCTGGGATAAAAGAAAATTCACCACCATCTGAGTGAGAAAATCTCTCCTCATCTTGGTTTTAAATGGCCTGCCCCTGATACTGAGAATAGCTTTTTCTCTGAATAGGTCCAAATCACACGGTGATAAATATGAGCCTGTGCTGCTGTGACACATTGTCATGAGGCGGCATGGTAGCACAGTGGTTAGCACTGTTGCTTTACAGCGCCAGGGATCTGGGTTTGGGTCACTGCCTGTGCGGAGACTGCACATTCTGCATGGGTTTCCTCCGGGTGCTCTGGTTTACTCCCACAGTCTAAAGATGTGCAGGTTAGGTGGATTCGTCATGCTAAAAATTGCCCTTAGTGTCCAAAAAAGGTTAGGTGGAGTTGCTGGGTTACGGGATAGGGTGGAGGTATGGGCTTAGGTAGGGTGCTCTTTCCAAGGGCCGCTGCAGACCTGATGGGCCAAATGGCCTCCTTCTGCCCTGTACGTTCTATGAGAACATCAGACTGCAATCAGTGGCTACATTCCCAATGTCCCGGTTTCAAGCAGGAGAAAAAGAAGGGAGATACCATTTAATTTTTAAACAAATGTCTGAACTTAAATAAAACTTGTTAATTGGGAGGGTGGCATGGGGGCGCAGTGGTTAGCACTGCTACCTACACCGCTGAGGACCCCGGTTCAATCCCGGTCCCGGGTCACTGAATATGTGGAGTTTGCACATTCTCCCCATGCCTGTGCGGGTCTCACCCCCACAACCACAAAAGATGTGCAGGTTAGGTGGATTGGCCACGCTAAATTGCCCCTTAATTGGAAAAAAATAATTGGGTACTCTAAATTTAAAACAAAACCTTGGAAATCACAGAGACTTCTCGATCTCTGTGGGTTACTCTCTATGTGGCCTGCAGCAGGTGCTGTCACTTTGTCACTGAGCGTGAAATCTGGACTAGTAACATAAAGATGGAATTGATTAGATTTACTGGGGTGGAACTTGACTTTGTGTGATGGCGTCAAGCGGGTGACAGTAAATCCGCCACCCATTTTACAACTTTCCCAACTTTCATTTCCAATGGTTTACGATGAAGCAGTTGCAATGATAAGATCATTAAAGCACCCCAGTTTAAACAAATGGCTTTGTCAATTAATACGTTCGGTGCTTAAAATTGTAAGTATGAGTTGTGCCCTTTGTAACTGTTTAATTTTCATGCCCCTGGCTTTCTCTTTTTTAGTGTTTAGGCTCAGGGACGGCCCTGTTAAAAAGATAAAATTACGGCGTGGGACATTTTACGATGTTAATGGTGCCATGCAAATGCACATTATTGTTTTTGTGGTTAAAAGAGTGGAAACTCTGAGCAACAACAGTTTAAAAAGGGAGTGAAGGCATTGAGCGGCTGTAAGTCTGTGAGTGGCACGGGAGAAATAAAATCACAAAGTGATGCTCCAGCTTCAGGGAAGGTGGCGGGGTATTTTCCAGGCAAATATTAGAGTTAACCTACTGGATTAAATAATTAGTTAAGAGTCAAAGATGATTAAACCGAATGGGTGTGGAATTGGTCTACACCAGCGCCGCAAAACAAACTGGTAGTAAATCAGCAGGCCGATTATACAGTGCACCAGTTTTTATTTTCCATTTACTTGGAAGGTATTGCCAAGATTATTCATTTCAAACCACCTAAAGGTGACAGTGAGACATAGAAATGAGTCTCTAAAAAGTGTTTGAGCTGTTGTTCTGTGAACTTCAGCAGTGGTGATGATGATTATCAACAAGCAGTTTGGCATTGCTGTTGTATCAATTTCACCCCCATAAACTTTAATTAATCAGCATATAAAAGAAGGTGAGATAGGGATGCCAGTGCAGGAGGTATGCATCCACAGCATGTGGGGGATTATAGAGGGCATTGTGATTCCACCCAGCCTTTTTACAATAAGTCTTTGTCGAGGAACATTTCAAGGAGTTCGAGGTGCAGATGTGCAATGCATTAAGGAGGGATAGTTACCAGGACACTTTGATTCAGGAGGCAATCACAGTCCTTAAGTTCGAGAGTGGCGCAGTCTGGTTAGTGATCTGGGAGTAGGACTGCGCGACTCCAAGTCAGGCAGGTAAGGGAACCCCAGTGCAGATCGAGCTTTGGCTTTTGCCCTTATCCAACCGGTACAAGGTTTCTGCTGCTTGTGTGGATCAGGGAAAGTCTGTTGGTCGGATGAGCAAACTGACCAGAGCTCCTCAGTGTAGGTAACGGGAATAAGTGCAGCCTCGGCGGGGCCATTCCCCACTGAAGTCCCGGACTGCAACAGAGTCCCGTTTGATAGTGTGGTCTTTTCTCGATGCTGCAAGCGCTGGGAAACACCCAGCTAAACGCGCTTGACACGAGACTCTGTTACAATTCGGTTAGATCGCGCCGTATGTTTCCTTACCGAAGGAAAGATATAGGGGGCGATTCTCCGATATGGAGGCCAGGTGTTCGCGCCGTTGTGAACGCCGTCGCTTCTCACGACGGCGTGAACAGGGCCCGGGCACAACCTATTCTGGCCCCCATAGGGGCACCAAATGGGCACCATGCCAACCCGCGCATGCGCAGTTGGGGCAGCCCAATCCTGCGCATGCGCAGTTGGTCCGCGCCATCCTGCGCATGCGCAGGGAGCGTCTTACACACGCCGGCCCCTCACCAACATGGGGCCAGTGTTCTGGGGCCGCGCGCGGAAGGAGGTAGGAATGGGGGGGGGAGGGGCCGGCCCGCCGATCGGTGGGCCCCTATCACGGGCCAGTCCCCATCGGAGGCCACCCCGGTGAAGGAGCCCCTCTCCATCCCCCACAGGCCACCCCACCAGCATTCCCGCAGAGTTCCCGCCAGCAGCGACCATGGCTGGACGGCACCGGCGGGAACCTGTCATGTTGTAGCGGCCGCTCGGCCCATCCGGGCTGGAGAATCATCGCTTGCCGGTTCTCCGAGCGGTCCGGTGCGGGAATCGCGTGCGGGGGTCGGGGTGGCATGGCACGATTCGTGCGGCGCCCCGGCGATTCTCCCCCCCCCGGCGTGGGGGGGGGAGAATAGCACCCACAGTATAGAGGGAGTGCAATGAAGATTCATGAGACTTATTCCTGGGAAGGGAATTCCCTCATCAGGAGAGATTAAGTTGACTAGATCTATTTAAGTTGAGGAACGTCTTCACCCAAAGTGTGATGCATCTTTGGAGTTCTCTACCCAGGGGGCTGTGGATGATCAGTCTTTGAGTATATTCAAAACAGGAATCAGTGGATTTCTGGAATCTAAAAGAATCAAGGGACATTTTTCTTAAATTAATTTATGGGATGTGGGCTTCGCTGGCAAGGCCAACATTTAATGGCCATCCCTAATTGCCCTTGAGAAGGTGGTGGTGAGCTGCCTTCTTGAATCACTGACTTCCACACGGTGCAGGTACATGAACAATGTTGGGAGGGAGAAAGTTCCAGGATTTTGACCCAGTGACGGCGATATATTTCCAAGTCAGTATGGTGAATGGCTTGGAGGGGAACTTACAGGTCTCTGCTGCTGTTGTCCTTCTAGATCAGTGTATTTCAAACCTTTTTCCCTGGGACCCACTTTTACCAGCCAGCCAACTTTCAGGATCATTGCTGGCCGACCTTCAGGAGCCTCGTCGGCTGACCTTTGCGACCCACACCAATAAAACCATTTTCGCTTACCTTTAATGTGACGGGTGAGCCTGCTTGGTGCTCACAATCTCCCTTGCTTTGTCATTCAATATTACATTCCTGCCAAGGATTTCAGCTGATGATTTAAGTTCATGCTGCACCCTATGAAAAAATCAAGAGGTTTGTCCTCAAACTCGCCATGCTTAGTCTTCAAATGCCTTTGAAGATTTGGGCATTTTAAACACTCATTTGCCAGTACCACCCTGCATAGAACACACATGGGTTTTGCATCATGATTTTCATTGGCACAATTAGAAAAACCATACCTCAAGAAATCATCTTTCAGTTTTTCTGAGTTTAAAAGGATCCATCTTCAGTTATTCAGAGTCCTGTTGCCTTGCTTGCTCAGAGCTAGAAAATGGAGAATCGCTCCCAACACCTGCCCGCGACCAATTTGCAGGTCACGCCCCGCAGTTTGAAAACCCTATTCTAGTTGGTAATGGTCATGTGTTTGGAAGCTTCTGTATAAGGAGCCTTGGTGAGTTCCTGCAGTACACCTTGTAGATGGTACACACGGTTGTTACTGTGCGTCAGTGGTGGAACAAGCGAATGTTTGTGGAAGGGGTGCCAATCAAGTGGGCTGCTTTGTCCTGGTTGGTGTCAAGGCTCTTGAGTGTTGTTGGAGCTGCACCTATCCAGGCAAGTGGAGAGTATTGCATAACATCTTTGACTTGTGCCTTGTAGATGATGGACAGGCTTTGGAAAGTCAAGAGGTGTGTTACTCGCTGCAGGATTCCTAGCACCTGACCTGCTCTTGTAGCTATAGTATTTATATGGCTAGTCCAGTTCAGTTTCTGGTCAATGACCAGTTTCTGGTCAACCACAATGTTGATAGTGGGGATTCAGTGAAGGTAATGCCATTGAAGGTCAAGGGTCGATGGTTTGATTATCTTTTGTTGGAGATGGTCATTCTTTCACACCTGGGTGGCATGAATGTTACTTGCCACCTGTCAGCCTAAGTCTAGATATTGTGCAGGTCTTGCTGCATTTGGAGATGGACAGATTCAATATCTGAGGAGACGGGACAGCTGAAGTTGGTTAGGCCTAGAACACAGAGATAGGAAGTTGGGGTTGAGGTAGAAGATCAGGATCATCCTGTTGAATGGTGGCAATTTACAGCCAATTAAGTACTTTTGAAGTGCAGCCACTGTTGCAATGTAGGAAAAGTAGAAACTAATTTGCATGAAGCAAACACCTTCAAACTGCCATATGATAGTGACCAGAAAATCTGTCCTTTCGTGGTGTTGGTTTAGTAATTTACCCATTCTTTAATTATTTATGTATAGGCTTGAGCAGTGCGATGTTCGGGTTAATGTGGGACTGGGGAAACAATACAGTCCACATCATGGTGGAGAGAGTCACATGGGTGTAGTAGAGTTCAGTAGTGAGTCTGGTATAAGTCAACATGAAGATAGCACCGAGTCAGGACCGTCTCCTGTAGGTATGTATATAGTTATGGGTTATTAATAAATATTATTGTTCAACCATACAAGCTTCTAGATCTCTTCATGAGGAAACATTTAACCATACATGGCAGCAAGAGAAGGATCCCAAAATCTCCAAGAATAAGAAGTAAAGGAACTGGAGTCTGACCTGAGAGAAGTGCGCCTAACTTAAAGACCTCAAATACACAGCTGGAGATCACCGAAGAAGCTCCATTACAGATGTGGAGACTGAAGGGCAGAAGAAAGATCCACTGTGCAGTGTAAAAGCACTCCACCAGAGCATATGGAGGTTTGTTGCAAGATCTGGTCAAAAGCAGAGTCAAAGGACCCAACCAGATCGCAAGACTGAGCAAAATCCAAAAATGTTTGAAGTAAGCTTTTAGAATCAGTGTAATATACAGGCAGCACTGACAAACTGATTATTTTAATGAGAGTGGCTTGAAAAATGCTGCAGCCAGGATCATAGGCTGCGCCATAACACATGGCTACCACGTGTGAATGAAAAATCATTTTTTTATCGAGAAGTCAGAGCAAAGGGAAATACAAAAGCTCAGGAAAGCAATTAGCCAGCCAAAACAATTTGTTCAAAAGGTTTTCGACCGAATCACTGAAGTTTAAAATGATTCCGTAATTGTGATGGGAATCGGCCAAATCCTAACAACGGCAGGAAGAAACAAAATAATTACCGCGGCGCCATCTGAGGAAAAAACCGTGTACTCCGCTGTGATGTAAACAGCCATGGATGGTAAATCAACACTGACAGACCAATTAAGGCATTTGGAAGAACCAGGCCAGGTGCAAAATTGGGCATTATGGAGAAGAGGAATTAAAAAATATATGATAGCATCAGGGATGAATAAGGAAACAGTCTGAACAAATGAATATGCAGTTATATTCAGACGGTCCAATAGCCAACAAAATAATTGCCAGTCAAGGAATAAACTAATCTTCTGATTACTTTGAAGAGGCTATGAAATCCTTTGACACCTACTTGAACCTAAGAAGCAATAGAATTTATGAGCAGGCAAAATTTACCAAGAGAGTCCAAAAGTCTGGGGCATCTGTAGACTCTTTCATAAATGAGTTATACAGATTAGCTGAAGGCTGTGACTACAGTGACCTTCAGTCATAGAATCTCTACAGTGCAGATGGAGGCCATTCGACACATCAAATCTGCATGGACCCTCCGAAAGAGCACCCCACTTAGGCCCACTCCCCTCCCATCCCCGTAACCCCACCTAATCTGCACTTCTTGCGACACTAACGGGCAATTTAGCATGGCCAATCCACCTAACCTACACATCTTTGGACTGTGGGAGGAAACTGGAGCATCCAGAGGAAACCCACGCACACACCGGGAGAATGTGCAAACTCCACACAGACAGTGACCCAAGGCCAGAATTGAACCCCAGTCCCTGGCACTATGAGGCAGAGTGCTAACCACTGTGCCACCGTGCCACCCAGTCAGAGCTCAAAAGAAACTGAATAGTAGTGGGAGTGACCAATGATACTCTTTCGGATATACTCCAACCTAAAGATCTGACTTTGGAAAAATCCATCCAAGTCGACAGATAAGAGGTTCACCAGTAAACCCGATCCATTTTGTGTGGTGAGGTTAAACCGTGGTACACAACAGCCTCAACAGTCCCGCTCATAAAACAATGTGAGGGCAAGGAGACCCCAGGGAAAGGAAAGCAATACCCAAGCAAAACACAAGATGACAGCAGACCATGTCAGCACTGTGACATCAAAAGACAGGCATGAGCAGTGTCCAGCAATCACTGTGCAATGCTTTAATTATAACCGTTGGGATACTTTAGGTGGACGTTTATGTCCAAAACATTGAGACATGTGGAAGATCCCAAACCAGTCCAAGTGTTAGATGAATAGCAGCAAGAAGAAGACCTTGGAAGAAATTAAGGATCCCAAATTCACAATTTGGAACACTGACGTACCTGTAAGTGGTCACTTCACAAATTTCAAGTAAAATGAGGGATCCAGTGTGTGAACCTTACAACAGACAGCGCTCATTAGCTACACAACTGTGTAGAATACGATAGCACCAATAGCCAAGCTTGAACCTATTCCTCAGAAAACATTCACACATAATCCCGTTTATTATCATAAACTAGTGCTTCATGATCAGGAGGAGGAGCCCTTCATGAGTTTTCCTCTAGGGCTTTGGAGTCACTTGTCTCCCCATCATCGCCTCCACTAAGATCATCTAGTTCAAAACAGAACCGGGGTTGAAGTTGAAAAATTATATTTTTTAAGAAATGAACTGATGGTAACGCATCTTGTATCCAAAATTCCCCACATGGGTTTGAATCAGCCAAAGGGAAGATACTGTCCAGTTTGTATATTTTGCAGTGGAAGGGAATTTGACTTAAGGGATTGGTTACTCTCGTTCCTCCCAGGCAGAAGTCGCCTAAGGAATGTTACTTGCAGGGGTCTGAATGTGTACAGGCTTTGGGAGAGTTAATGAGGAGGAAGGGGTTGAGTGAGCAGTTGAATGATTGATAAGATAAATCCCATAAGCAACTGTTTGGCTTCCTCCACACGACAGGGATTTTCTTTCTGCTTTATTTTTAAATGTCCATACAATGATGAAGAAGTCGTTACCAACCATTTCATTTTTTTGTTTGTTTATTTCAGGCGCTGTGAAAGAATGGAAAATCTCTGTCAGTTTGTATCACGTTATGTTGTAAACATGAAGGTGACGGGTTCTGTGTCAAACCAGCTGGTGCTCTTTGCTGCACTCTGGTGCTGTGTGTGTGTGGCTGTGGTAAGGAGCAGTAACCACACACTCATCTTTCAAAACGAAAGCAACTTCCGTAATTGCAGCTGCTTCTCCAGCATCCCAGACTGCAGTACTGTTCTTGCCAACCTTGAGTGCAACTGCAAGACTGTCTCTTCCAAAGATATCGACAAAGCCAACCCAACCTTCAGCAATGAATTGGTGGTGTGGGTGTCAGATACCGCTACAGTGGGGCTGCTGCTAAACTACTCGTCGGTCCCAAACCTTAGGCTTTCTTTGTGCAGCTGCAACCCCGTACTCACAGAGTATCTCATCATCTTCGGCCTGAAGAAGCTCTGCGTGACAAATCCTAGGGCGAATGCCTATCCACTGCAAAACATAACAATATTCAGCGCGGGTGGGGCAGCTGTCAAGCCATCCTTGCAGAATAACACTGGATTCTCATTTTACATTTCATTCTTAAATATGGCTCTGTTAAACGGGGATTCTAAATTAAAAGCCTACTCAGTGCCAAATGTCACAAACATTGCAGAATATTTTCCAGATCTTCGTTATGACACCACTTCTCTGCCTTCTGAGGCCAACAGTTCTTTTGTGACATTCATCTATGTTTAGGAACTGTGCAGCAAATTCGCTTTTGGGCAGTCGAACAAGTACAGCTCAGTTGCTGCATTTGCAATTATCCATTTGTGCACAGGTTTTGGGTGAATGTTCAAGCCCAGATATTCCCTCATTCACTTCAGTAGCTTTTATTTCTGATTTAAGGCTATCTTTGTGTAGAAATTTCAAACAAGGACAAGGAAGTATGTTGCCGCACGTGCAATCAAGGGGCTTCACTGTGAATGTTAGGTTAGGAATATAACTTGGAAGAGAATGTTAGACCATGAAAGTAACTTCCAAGACTTTATGCATGCAAATGTCACATTACAAAAATCAGGGTAGTTTTTCAATTTACAGCACCTCAAGATGGCATTAACAATAACACAGATAGTTGAAAAAAAGAGACATGCTGTCAAAGCTTTTTGTCTTGCACTCATGAGGACAGACGCAAGAATGCCAAACAGCACATCGCTCCGGCTGTTTGCAATAGGCGGGGTACTGACCATACTCAACCAACCTGTGCTTGCAAAACTCAGAACGTAGGACGGAATCTTCCCCAAAAATGGCAAAGTCTCAGTCCCGGCGAGAAACACTGAGCGAATCCCATGAATCTTGGACCCCTTAGAAAAAAGAAGTGCATGGGCCTAGTTAATACCATCACTCTGGTGACTCTTAGAGCCGGAAACCGACTTCAAACAGATCAGGGCTCCATCTTTAAAGGGGCCCAACCAGCTCTGCAGCTGAATGGCACCCAGGCAACATCTCGGAGGTCTCAGGGCTCTCTCTCCCCGGCAACAATCATTACCGCCAGAGCCTTCCCCCCCCCACCCCAAACAGTCATGTCGTCCCATCACGGGGCTCACACTAGGTTCCTGCCCTGGAACTGCCCCGGCACGGGTTGAATGTCCTTTTAACCCCCCCCCCCCCCTCCCTTCCCGGGGACTATACATACCTTTAAACCCCTGGAGGGATCCCCTGGACTGCCTCATGCCTGGCCAGACTTGGTGTAAATGATGCCGGCGAGACATCACGCCAACGCTGGGTCAGGATTCCGTGAGGGGGGAGGGGGGGGGACGTCTGGAGAGAGTGCTCGCTAATGTATAAAAATGAGGTTCTCAGGCTCGCATGCATGATTCTCACTGCTCCACTGGTGAGGCGCGGTGGAGATCACGCCAGAGTGAAGAACGTTTTTCACTTCTCTACAGATTTTGAGCCCATGTCGACTTTCTCACGGATGGAGAGAGGTGGCACAAAATCACCCCCATAAAGTGTAATATTAGATGTGATCCCACGACTGGCTCACACTTGCTGACCAACCCTGACTGTACTAAGAATTACACTAACAACCAATTTAAGATTATCAGTCCGGAATACACTCACACTTGTTGAAGCTACATCTATTCATATGTAAGGACCGGCCCTCCACAGGCAAAAGGAATATGTCGAGACATTACACCTTTTTTTGAATAAACAAAACCAGACGGAACAATAACTCCCCAATGGTCATGACCAGTCAGAGTCACCAATTGGCTAGCCAACCAATCAACACCCCTTTTCTTTTGCGGTATAGATTATTGGTCCATTTCAAATTTGGTGTTCTTGTATCTGTCCAGGTGAGTGCAAGACAAAAAGCTGGAATTCTCCGGCCGTTCGCTGGCCGTGGGATTCTCTGATCCTGCCGGCAGCTCATCCCGCCCGCAGGTTTCCTGACAGCATTGGGTGACTTCAATGGGAATTCCCATCGGCAACTTTGGGAATTGAGAATCCCGCTGCCAGCGTCAGCACACCACCGGGAAATATGCGGCAGGGAGGCCAGAGAATCCTGCCCGGTGTCTCTTTTTTCAGCAATACTAAAGATTTGTACCACCAAAGTGCTATTAGCAACATATATAACACTTACATGATTGTAACATATTCAATTGCATTTCTGCCAGGTTCACAAGATTTCTGTGCTTTCTGCACCTCATTACTATAGAGGTTTTTGTGAAAAGTGAAAAGACTATTAATAGTAGCACACATGCTGTAAGGTATGACCTAAGTGCACCCTCGTTCACCACACTCTGCAAAGTGAATTTTATTTAATGCATAGCAACTGTTCCACTACAGCTCACAGAGAAGGAGCAGAATCGGGGAAACTGGAGATGGATGAGCAGGAAATCTGGAGACCGAGGGAGAAGAGAGCAAGGGACTAGGGGGCTATGAGAGGTGAGCAGCACTGAAGGTCCCAAAGTGGGGAGAACATGATCGGACTAGCGGCAAATGTACTCTTCAGAGTAAAATCATTTGCATGGTCATTTGCTTAAAATCACCCATTACTTTCAACACCCAAATTTCTAATCTTGTACAGAAATATATGCAGTGTTGTATCTGTTAACAACACAAGATTTTGCACTGACAGTATAGTTTGATCGCAGTGTAGTGAAGGCCTGACACTGGAATTCTAATGACTTATCCACACAGAAATAGTGTTATTTTGTATGTTGATATAAAATTCTAACAATGCACAACTTCAACTTGACTTTTATGTGTTATTTTATAATTCACCTTTCGGGGCCTCACAATGTCCCAAAGTGCTTCACAGCCAGTGAGGGATTTTGAAGCGTAGTCATTATTGTAATGTAGGGAAATACAACAGCCAATTTGTGCGCAGCAAGATTCTACACACAGCAATGAAATAAATTCTGAATAATCTGGTTTACCGATGTTGGCTGAGGAATAAATGTTGGCCACGTCACAGGGAGAACTCCCTGGCTCTTTGTTGAAGAGTACCATGGGATCTTTTGTGAGAGAACACACGCAGAGCCTCAGTCTAATAACTCATCCAAAAGATGATGGGTGGGATTTTCTGACCCCTCCCACAGTCAGGTCTATCCAGTCCCACCGAAGTCAACGGGGACTTGAATGGCCTGCCATGTCCGCTGCGGGGATACCCACCATGGCAGTGCCGAAGCATCCAGCAAGCACCTCTGACTTTGCAGGCCGAGGGCCTGTGCTCATGTCCCTGGATTGGAGTTTAAAACTACGCTCTTGTGGCCCTCAGGCAATATTACGACACCTGAACCAAAGGCAACACCTAAGACCTTGTTTTTACATTTGTTCTGGTGACTGAATGGATAAATGCCCTCCATTGAGGGATTGTTCAGTTTGAGAGGGGAGTCTGGGAGAACTTTAGAAAGGCCTATTCAGAATCTAAAATAATACCCACATTGCAATCATCTCTGTGTGATAGACTGCCCTTGAACCCAACCAGCCTGCAGTGCATACTACTGATAACTGACCAGCCAGCCTGGCTTATATAGGGAGCCTGATAAGTAGACCTATCACTGGACACCAGGACCTTTTAACTCAGTTCTCAGTAACCCTGCAAGCCTATATTGCAGTAAGGTGATCCTACCTGGGCAAGCAATGAGAACTAACGCTGCAAAGCTGCATAGTCAAACTCCAGCAATACTCCCACACAGACTTGAGTCACGCAAAGCCTTGGGAGTCCTACAGTTATTCATTGTACCAGCACCAACACTGTTTGCAATGTAACTCTAGGAACAACTAATGAGATAAATGGTATCTTTGCCTACTACCTACCCCACTCACTTGCAATTCAGAAGAGTTGGTTGTCAATTTCCACTTTTTCCAGTGGCTACACAGATAATTATATATTTGCAGTGTTTTCAGATGATTGGCAGTCCCAAGTCTGTGGCAATGTGGTTGGGAGTCAATCGGATGAACTATCCCTAGAATGCCTAATGGGTTTTTAAATATTACAAATTTTCTTTGTTTTAATATCTCCCCCTCCACCTCGTTTTAAATTTCTCCGATCCTCACACATCGTCTGCTATTCCCAAAGATTCAGTATACAAGACTAGCACAGGCAGAGATATTGTTCATCTTTTTCTCTCCTACCCAATTTGCAAGAAAATATTACGCCTCCTACCAATGGGGTGGGGGGTGGCTGTCAAAGAACATTATTTAACAAGTTTCACCATTTCACATTGCAGCGCTGCTGAGCAATGGACAGCCAACTTTTGTTTAGTAAATTGAAAGACATAAAATATGGTATTAGCTGATAAACTGCACATGTGCCAATACTCTTGGCACAAGCAACAAGAAGTGGTAAGTATTTAGTGGAAAGCATGAAGAGATAACAGAGCAATCAGCCAAAGGACCTCCCTCTGTTATGTTCACTTTTAGATATTAGCAGATGAATGCCCGGCATATTTGTATGATACTCTTTCGCTGACTGTTTTATTAAAATAAATGGGTTAACTGGTGCATTAAAATAGCAGATAGAGCAATGTTATGCAAACACATGGTGGGTAATTTTAACTTGGCTGAAACACGTTTGGGTGAAACACGTGTGATAGCAAATTGGCAGACTCTGAAGTCAATGCAAAACAAAACCACGTGAGCTGTAAAATGGACCTCTAATTTGTTGTTATCTATGCATTTTTCACACAGTGAAGAAAGTTGAAATTATCTCCATTAACTGTTCATCAGTAGTATCAGCAATAGTTACTTGAAACTATATATGAGCTCTATTCAACTAATTGGGAACAAGGGGGGCACGTTCGCGCTGCTGCCTCATGATGCCGAAACCAGCCTCGGGTCACTGTCCGTGTGGAGTTTGCACATTCTCCCCGTGTCTGCGTGGGTCTTACCCCCACAACCCAAAGATGTGCAGTGTAAGTGAATTGGCCATGCGGAATTGTCCCTTTGTTTAAAAAATAACTAAGTGGGAACAAAATCCCATAATGAGCGTGTTTAGCCGTGTGTTTCCCAGCGCTCGGAGCACCGAGAAACATGTGACTATACAATGTGACTCACTTTGTACACTGGGGCCTCGGTGGGAAATGTGCGGCCCAGACCCATTTTGTTCACTGGGGAGCTCTGCTCGCCGAACTCCCCAATGTCGTGAGAGGCCCACGAATCGATGCCCCCCAGGCCAAAAGCACCCTGGTAGGGTCCCCGGCCCTCCCCCCCCCCCCCCCCCCCCCCCCTGTATCCCACCCAATACCCACACAGGGCACCCCAGCCCAATCTCATGCACGCAGAAAATGCCAATTTGCTCAACGGCGCTCGCCCAAAGTCTCCGAGGCGAAGGGTATGAACCCCAAAGCATCAGGTACCTCAGGAATCTGCACGTTAGAGTGAATCTAGCTGTTGCCCTTCGGAGGACAGCCGCCAAGGGCATCGCAGGTCAGAAGGCAAGTCAAACAGCAGATCGCCTCCAATTCTGATGTGCTGTCTCGGGTTACACACCTAGAAAGAGCGGTGGGCCATGCAAGATAAGAAAGTTGGATAACACTTGAGTTGACACTGGTGTAGCACATGGGTGATAGTTCAGGGGAAGGGCATTACAGTGTATATACTCACCATTTAACAATTAAGCATCAACAGTCCAATCTGCCTCTGTCCTCTGCCTAATGGGTTTAAGGGTGGGCTCCACCTGGGTGTAGAGGATTTCCTCTGGGGGGTGTGGGTGGGAGGCACTGAAGGATGGGTGGGGCAGAGCCCCATGACACATGAACATCCAACATGGTGTCACCCTCAATGAGAGGTGGCAGGGCACAGGGTCAGAAGGGTGAGCCCATCTTGTATGACAGCTTACCCACTGAGTTAGCCCTTACCTGTCACCATCTCCTGCAATCTGCGCCCTGCAAAAGGACATATGGGCTCATGAGATGGATTGACACAGCACACAGGGATCACCTGGGAAGACAGTGGAATGTGATCCTAAAGGCAGGAGGCAGACTTTGTCAGACAATGTGGAGCACCTAGGCTCATCTCACAGCGAGTCATCATCATCCTCCGTCCCATGGACAAGACCCGCGGATACTGCCGACCAAGGGCCAACACCCTGTGGTGATGCTGGTAGGACCCTCAGAGGAGAGAGGGGGAGCTGTGAAAGTGGCGAGGCTCAAGTGCTGGCCTTCCAACAGGCCGAGGAGGAGGTGCGAAGGAGCATCGCATCAGGACACAGATCTATACCTCGGCCACCCTGCCATTGTCCCACCAAGTCCCCTATACCAGGAGCCCTTCTGCATCATCCCCGCCAGAGCCACCCTGTCACCAAGGGTACTGGTAGGCTGCCCCCCCCCATGTCCGTGCTCTTGCTCTGCGGCCCCTCTTCTGTTTCCCCTGTGGGATCTACTGTGGGTGTCCTCACTGGGTGGGTCGTGTGTTATCCTGCCAGCAGGGTGGCAACTGGTTGTGCAGTGGAGAGGTTCACCATGTGCCACCAATCGCCTCCATGCTTAGAGGCTTGTGTGTGGGCATGTCCTACAGAGGGATGTGAGCGAGGGAAGCATGTGTCTGCTAGGAGCTTAGCTGCAGACTGATGTGGGCCAAATGCAGGGAGAGAAACAAAATGTAGTCGATGTCAGGGATAGTATAGTTCGGGGAATAGACTCTGTTCTCTGTAGCCAGGATCGAGAGTCCCAAAGGCTTCCAGCCCGGTTCCTGGGTTTGGGACTTCTGCTCAAGGCTGGAGAGGGACTTGCGGTGGGAGGGGGAGGATCCCATTGTCATGGTCCATGTAGGTACCAATGACATGAGTAGGACAAGGAAAGAGGTTCTGCATAAAGTTTGAGGAGCTGGGTACTAAATTAAACAACAGAATCTCTGGATTATGACATGAACCACGTGAAAATTGGCATTGGGTACATCAAATTAGAAAGATGAATACGTGACTCAAAAGCTGATGTGAGAGAAGTGGTTTTCGATTCACCGGCATCAGTACTGGGGACAATGGGGGCTGTACCATTGGGACAGTCTACATCTGAATTATGCTGGGACCAGTGTTCTTGCAAACTGCATAAGAAGGGAAGTAGAGAGGACTTTAAACTAAATTGGGGGGAGGGGGGTTTCTGTAGAATGGATATGTAGGCTTACAAAGCAAAAGGGTATGGCAGTATTACAGAGCAGATATCTAGATAATGATACCCAGAGTATAACAAGAAGCGACAGCATGCATAAACACCTCGGGTCAAAAAGGGAAAAAATGGCAACAAGGCAACATGAACGGCTCTTTACTTAAATGCACGGTGTATTCAGCACAATTACCGGCAGAAATTGAGGTTAATCTATATGATCTTATGGCCTTTACCGAGACGTTGTTACAAGGAGATCAAAACTGGGAACTAAATATTCAGTGGTATGTGACTTTTCGTAAGATCAAGCTGGAAGGAAAGGGTGGTGGGTTGGCTTTGTTAATACGAGATGAAATAAGTGCAATTGCAAGAAATGATCGTGGATTTGAAGATGTAGAATCCATATGGATGGAGGTGAGAAATAACAACGGGAGGAAGACATGGTGGGAGTAGTCTATAGGCTCCCTAACTGTAGCTATACTGTAGGAAGGAGACTAAATAAGGAGATAATAAAGGCATGTAAAAAAGGCAGTAGTTTAATCATGGGTGATTTTAATCTTCGTGTAGATTAGGAAAATCAAATTGGCAGGGGTAGCCACGAGGAAGAATTCATCGAGTGTATTTGGGACAGTTTCCTAGTACAATATGCTGTGGATCCAACCCGGGATCGGGCTATTTTGAATTTGGTAATATGTAATGAGGCAGGTTTAATAAACAATCTCAGAATAAAACATCCCCCAGGAAGAAGTGATCATGACATGGTAGAATTTAGCATTCAATTCGAGAGGGAGAAACTTGGGTCAGAAACAACTGTGCTATATTTAAATAAGGGTAATTTCAAGGAATGAGGGCAGAGTTGGTTGGAATGGACTGGGAAGGAGTTTAGCAGGAAAAGCGGTTGAACAGCAATGGCAGAGGTTTCTGAAAATAGTTCATGACTCTCAACAAAGGTATATCACAGTGAGGAAGAAGGATTCTATGAAGGGGGTAAATCAACCATGGTTAACCAAGTTAGTGAAGTACTAAACTGAAAGAAAAAACATTTAATGTGGCAAAGATTAGTGGTAAACCAAAGGATCAAGAAAGTTTTTTAAAACAACAAAATATGATCCAAAAAAATAATAAAGAGGGATGAGATAAACTGTGAGGATAAACTAGTAAGTCATATCGACATGGGCAGCAAGAGCTTATTTAAAAATATAAAAAGGATGAGAGAGACCAAAGTGAACAGAATCAAATACCTTAGATGACTGACCATGGCCCACACACGATTCTGTGCATGACCATCAATGCCCAGAGAGGCCTTCCCTGTGCCCAACACCAGAACCAAGACATGTGTGCTCACACAGCCCGCTAACATGGCCTGCACAACCCAAGGATAGTCTGTTCAATATGCCCCCAACTACGTGGCCTCAACCCCTGGGCAATCTCTGACTCCATCTTGGGCAGTCTTATAACTCTTTCCCCTAGACAGTCTTTCCTTGCTCCCCACAACCCCCACCCCTAACACACCGAGTTCGACCTCCATATTCCATCTTTCCCCTTCCATTCCATGTTCCACCACCCCCCCCTTGATAGTCCAGCCTCCATTTTTCCCCTCCCCGCTGATCTTGTCTGCTGTGCCCAGTCTTGGAGCAGCTTGTGGGAAAAAGTATCTGAAACCTCACAGTGATGGTGTTAAAGATAGGTGAAAGGAGCATCTACATACCTCAAAATTGTTGATGATGTGAAGGTTGTCACTTACATACAGTCGAGAAACACACCATTCTAATTATCCACTGGTGGGTCGCTTAATTTGGAGAGAGAACATAATTCTGATGGGTTTGCCCTTTAATGAGCATTCATGAGATGTAAATGTGTTTCTTGACATATTTCAGTGAGAAAGTTGACCCAGCTTTAACCTGCCACGAAATTCCGAACTAATTTCCCGCCAGCGGGGCACGGACTTTATCCAGGAAAATTGTGCCCCTGTCCACCATGATTCCCACTGTTGGCAGGAGTGGAACATTCCACCCAATGTCTTGGAACACACTGACTTTCTGATATTTTAATAGCTCGCTTATTTTGATGCCTGACAGTAACTGGGAAATCACTCATTTTCTGACAACATCCTGCTTTCATACAGTACAACAATTACTTTAAATTGCTGTCTAACCAAAAAACAGTTGTACCTTTTTCACGCAGTTGCCAGTCTTGCATTTTATGGCAGGGTCATCAAAGCAGCGTTCATTTTAACTGTAGTTAAATATACAATAAAGTCAAAAGGATGGTAGGATTTCGCAAGCCCAGGCCAGATGATGGGGGGTGAATGTAATGCTCGATTAAATGCCCGCCTCGCCATTCGAAAGTAAATTCCAGATATGGCGAAGAGCTGCTTTGGAATGGAATTTGCTTCAGATTTTTGGCTGAAAATCTCACACTGGAATTTACAACTCTGAGCGTAGGTGATTTGTAACAGAAGAGGAAATAAACAGGACATTTGAAGGGTAAAAATGTATAGACCAGTTTTGCACATTTTACAACAGGTGACGCATCATAACCCACAGTCCAGCTTCTATCAATGGATGTTCTAATTCCAATTAAACACTCCAAGTTTTTAATTAATAAGTAAGGCCAGAATCCTAACGTAATAGAGCCACATGCAACAAGGGGGCTGGTAGAAGTTCAGGTACCCATTTCAAATTGAAGTGGGTCTTGCCATAGTTCTTAGCCACTGTATTGGTATCCACCTTCCAGGTAGCCTGACCCACGCTAGCTGTCAATGAAGGCCTTCGATTTAAAAGCACCATGCCCAGGTTCAGAATAGCTTCAGGAAACCTTGCTTCTGAGGGGCCTGAAGGCAGAGAAAATGGAAGGAAGAGGTGGGAAGACTATGCCTCAATTTTCTGAGACCCATGATGATTATGCTGGAGATGGCAAGGACCAGAACAAGGGTCCTCAACCCTGTGAACAGCAGAAAGAGGCCAGCCAGCCAACTTTGTGACTGGAAGTAGCAGCAAATGAACAACAGGACTGTGGCGACCAGAATCTGAATTCAGTGCTGGAAAAGGTTTAATCACCTTATTAGATCAGGGAAGGTGAGTGGCACACTGATTTGAAATGGCATCCAACACTCTTTGACTTCCTGGGCATTTCTTGTACAGCTAACTCACCAACACACCGTGCAGTTCTACACATTTCTTTCTCTCCATATACGTCCTCAAATCTCCAACTGAAGAATCAACATGCACACAGATCCTCATCCTATTGCCCTTTGCATCCATTTTTCACACTCACTCTCCTCAAATGTTCTAATTCCAACCTCAATATACATTCCTTCACTTCTCATACTCTTAACTCTGCTTTCTCTCATTGCAGGAGAGACCACAACTCCAGAGAGAGTCAGAAAACCAAAGTGGACCTACAGGCATGGCCACCTTAACCAAATGAGGAGGAGGCCCTGGAGAAAGGCAGGGTGGTACACATACTAGGCTTCGGTGATAGAAAGGAGATGGCCTAAAGACCTGGTGATAGCATCAGATAACCACTGTCACTTAATAGTCATTCATGTTGATTTGATGTCACCAGTAATAGAAATGTCATGATATGTACTATGCTGCATTTGTGTCCTTTATCAGCATTAAGTCATAGAATCCCTACAGTGCAGGAGGAGGCTATTTGGTCCATCGAGTCTGCACATAACTCTGAAAGAGCACGCTACCTAGGCCCACTCCCTCGCTCTATCCCCATAACTCCACCTAACCTTTGGACACTAAGGGTCAATTTAGCATGGCCAATCCATCTAATGATGCACATCATTGGACAGCGGGAGGAAACCCGAGCCCACGGAGGAAACCCATGCAGACACAGGAAGAATGTGCAACCTCCTCACAAACAGTCACCCAAGGCCGGGATTGAACCCAGGTCCCTGGCACTGGGAGGCAGCAGTGCTACCCACTGTGCCGCCGTGCCACATTGGAGGCTTGATCCTTGAGTGAACACGGGACCTTGAATTACATAAATTAGTGTCAGGAAAGCAAAGGTAGTTCAAATAGAATTAAGGTATAGTTTTAACTTCTCATGGATAGTTAGAGAACGGGCAACCTTACAAGGGGCCAAGCCAAGCAGTCCTCAGAGGAAGGTGAACACTTTCAGGATGCATTGTCACATGACTCATGTGTACCCAGCATCAGTGCAGATACACACCCCTTGTGCAGCAGAGAGGGCTAGCTTGTCAAATAGTAAGGAGCACATCACATATGAGCAGGAGCAGGTGTTGAAAGCAGAGACAGCAGTGGTGACTCACCTTCGGGGTGGGGGGGGGGGGGGGGGGGGGGGGGGGCCGGACCCTCCAAACTCTGCTCAGATGAACGTAAATGGTGAGCCTTGGGAATTCCGCACAAAAGGGAAAGTGCGGAGCAGCAATTGGAAATGTCTGCGCTTTTCTCTGCATTTCCACAGGCAAATTGCAGACAGCTCAGGAAATCCGTGTGCTGGCTCAAGTTCACAGTTAGTTGCCTCTTTGACTATTTTAATAAACTGCATGGGAATCCCCCACTCATCTGTGGGAGGGATTATGCCAGGTTTCCAACCAGATGTCACCTTTTAATCACCCTGTTTTTATATTTTATAATCTTCATTGTCACAAGTAGGCTTAACACTACAATGAAGTCACTGTGAAAAGCCTATAGTCGCCACACTCCGCGCCTGTTCGGGTACACAGAGGGAGAATTCAGAATGTCCAAATCACCTGCAAATGAACTTGCCTCCCCCTCGGTATTTAGAACTCTGCCCAAGACTGTCAGAAAGATCAGTGCAGGATATTGAGTACAGGATGACTGATAATCTGCAGTAATATTTACTGCTCATAAGAAAGCACTTACATACTGTAGCCATCTGGGATGGCCACGTCCCGATTACAAAATGGACACTTGCAAAGAATGCAGGGAAAATTGGACAATACTAAGAAACGAGCAGGTGCAAGGTCTGTCGGTTGATTAGAACCTTAGCCGCTCAGACAGGACAGAAACTGCTAAGCAATCTACATACTAATGAGCCATCTCCGGGGACAAAAGGGAAACATTTAGATAAACAATGTTAAGGCAAACACCCCGGCGCCAGAAAAGACTAAAACATAGCAGACCAACGGTCACCAGGACACGCCCAGCAATCAGGGAACCACCCCTCTATTGGAGGAAGATCGATACGGATGATTGGGAAAGACCCAATTAGTTGAGGCCAAGTTCAAGACCCGCCCAAAAGCGCGCGAAGCCCTTCTTATTATAAAAGATATTCCCGACTTCCGGGTGCGGCGATGACCAGCTAGGTCGCACGTTTCGGCAGCTCCCGGTGGAACGGACTTTTGGGCTCTTGATAGGAGCCCCAACGGCAATTTTAACGGCAAAAAACACTGTGCTGTAATCCAGACGGGAATCCCCCCTGGACACGGATGGAAAAAAGAGAGGAAAGTGGCCGGATTGCGGTGGATCCTCTAGAGCAGCGGCCAGGAAGGCAGGCACAAAGCAAGATGGCGTCGGAAGGAGGCAGTTTAATATGGGGCCCTGACCAATAAGAGTTCCTGCGGCGTTGCGTGGAAGAACTCAAAAAGGAGATGAAGAAGGAGCTGTTGGCCCCGATATTACAAGCGATTGAGGGGCTAAAGGAGGAGCAAAAGACCCAGGAACAGGAGCTTCAGGTCATGAAGGCAAAGGCTGCTGAGAATGAGGACGACATACAGGGCCTGGTGGTGAAAACGGAGATGCACGAGGCACAACACAAAAGGTGTGTGGAAAGGCTGGAGGTGCTGGAGAATACTGCGAGGAGGAAGAATTTAAGGATTCTTGGTCTTCCCGAAGGTGTAGAAGGGTCGGACGTCGGGGCATATGTGAGCACGATGCTGCACTCGTTAATGGGATCGGAGGCCCCGACGGGTCCGCTGGAGGTGGAGGGAGCCTATCGAGTTATGGCGCGAAGACCGAGGGCTGGAGAAATTCCTCGAGCCATAGTGGTAAGATTTCTCCGATATAAGGACAGAGAGATGGTCCTCAGATGGGCAAAGAAAACCCGGAGCAGTAGGTGGGAGAACGCGGTGATCCGCGTATATCAAGATTGGAGTGCGGAGGTGGCGAGAAGGAGGGCAAGCTTTAATCGGGCCAAGGCGGTGCTGCACAAACGGAAGATTAAATTTGGAATGCTGCAATCGGCAAGACTGTGGGTCACACGTCAAGGGAAACACCACTACTTCGAAACGGCAGATGAGGCGTGGACATTTATTGTCGAGGAGAAACTGGAGTGAGTGGGCCATAAAAAGAACGTTTGGGACAAAGTGGGGGGGTGAATATGTGGGATGAAGGGGGGGAAAAGAGGGAAGAGATGACTTCCCAAGTTGTTAATCTTGCGACCCTGTAACTTTTCTCTCTTCCCCATGTCGTGGGGGAGGGAGGATGAGGAGCTGAGGGCGCCGGCCATTGGGGGCGGGGCCAAAAGGGAAGCGCGGGCTTTGTTCCCGCGCTATGGTAATCACGGCGGGAACAGGGAAGCAGGGAGGAGGGGGCCTTGCACAGTGTGAGCCGAGGTCACGGGGGGAAGCCGAGGTCGGCCAGAGTTTGCTGACTTCTGGGAGCAACATGGGGGTGCAATTACGCTAGTTTGGGATCTAGCGGGGGGCGTTAACTGGGTTGCTGCTGCTGGGGAGAAGGGGGAGCTGGTATGGGGGGTGGTGGTCGGGGCGGGGGGGCGCCGCTTGGGGGAGATACGGCTATGTGGGAACCGGGTAAGGAGCTGGATTGAAAAAGGAGATGGCTAGTCGTCAAGGGGAGGGGGGGGGGGGAAAGAGCCCCCCAACCCGGTTGATCACGTGGAATGTGAGAGGGCTGAATGGGCCGATTAAGAGGGCACGGGTACTCGCACACCTAAAGAAACTTAAGGCAGATGTGGTTATGCTTCAGGAGACGCATCTGAAGCTGATAGACCAGGTCAGACTACGCAAAGGATGGGTGGGGCAGGTGTTTCATTCGGGGCTAGATGCAAAAAACAGGGGGGTGGCCATACTAGTGGGGAAGCGGGTAATGTTTGAGGCAAAGACTATAGTAGCGGATAGTGGGGGCAGATACGTGATGGTGAGTGGCAAATTGCAAGGGGAGGCGGTGGTATTAGTGAACGTGTATGCCCCGAACAGGGATGATGCCAACTTTATGAGGCGTATGTTAGGACGAATCCCGGACCTAGAAGTGGGGAAGTTGGTAATGGATGGAGATTTTAATACGGTGCTCGACCCAGGGCTGGACAGATCGAGGTCCAGGACCGGAAGGAGGCCGGCTGCAGCTAGGGTGCTTAAGGACTTTATGGAGCAGATGGGAGGAGTAGACCCCTGGAGATTTAGTAGACCTAGGAGTAAGGAGTATTCGTTTTTCTCCTCTGTCCACAAAGTTTATTCACGAATAGATTTTTTTGTTTTGGGAAGGGCACTGATCCCAAAGGTGACGGGGACGGAGTAAACGGCGATAGCCATTTCGGATCATGCTCCACATTGGGTGGACCTGGAGATAGGGGAAGAAAAACAACAGCGTCCACCCTGGAGAATGGACAGGGGATTATTGGCAGGTGAGGGTGTGTGCTTAAGGGTGAGGGGGTGTATTGAAAGGTACTTGGAACTCAATGATAATGGGGAGGTACAGGTGGGAGTGGTCTGGGAGGCGCTGAAGGCAGTGGTTAGAGGGGAGCTGATATCTATTAGGGCACATAAAGGAAAGCAGGAGGGTAGGGAAAGGGAGCGGTTGTTGAAAGAACTGCTGAGGGTGGACAGACAATATGCGGAGGCACCGGAGGAGGGACTGTACAGGGAAAGGCAAAGGCTACATGTAGAATTTGACTTGTTGATTACGGGAAATGCAGAGGCACAATGGAGGAAGGCACAGGGTGTACAGTACGAATACGGGGAGAAGGCGAGCAGGTTGCTGGCCCACCAACTGAGGAAAAGGGGAGCAGCGAGGGAGATAGGGGGGGTGAGAGATGAGGAGGGAGAGATGGAGCGGGGAGCGGAGAGAGTGAATGGAGTGTTCAAGGCATTTTATGAAAGATTATATGAAGCTCAGCCCCCGGATGGGAAGGAGAGAATGATGTGCTTTCTGGATCAGCTGGAATTTCCTAAGGTGGAGGAGCAGGAGAGGGTGGGACTGGGAGCACAGATTGAGACGGAGGAAGTGGTGAAAGGGATTGGGAGCATGCAGGCGGGGAAGGCCCCGGGACCAGACGGATTCTCAGTTAAATTCTATAGGAAATATATGGACTTGCTGGCCCCGCTACTGATGAGAACCTTTAATGAGGCGAGGGAAAGGGGGCAACTGCCCCCGACTATGTCAGAGGCAACGATAGCACTCCTCCTAAAGAAGGAAAAAGACCCGCTGCAATGCGGGTCCTACAGGCCCATTTCCCTCCTGAATGTGGATGCTAAGATTCTGGTCAAGGTAATGGCAATGAGGATAGAGGATTGTGTCCCGGGGGTGGTTCATGAGGACCAAACTGGGTTTGTGAAGGGGAGACAGCTGAATACAAATATACGGAGGCTGCTAGGGGTAATGATGATGCCCCCACCAGAGGGGGAAGCGGAGATAGTGGTGGCGATGGATGCCGAGAAAGCATTTGATAGAGTGGAGTGGGATTATTTGTGGGAGGTGCTGAGGAGATTTGGTTTTGGGGATGGGTATATCAGGTGGGTACAGTTGCTGTATAGGGCCCCGATGGCGAGCGTGGTCACGAATGGACGGGGGTCTGACTATTTTAGGCTCCATAGAGGGACGAGGCAGGGATGTCCTCTGTCCCCGTTATTGTTTGCACTGGCGATTGAACCCCTGGCCATAGCATTGAGGGGTTCCAGGAAGTGGAGGGGAGTACTCAGGGGGGGAGAAGAACACCGGGTATCTCTGTATGCGGATGATTTGTTGCTATATGTGGCGGACCCGGCGGAGGGGATGCCAGAGATAATGCGGATACTTGGGGAGTTTGGGGATTTTTCAGGGTATAAACTGAACATGGGGAAAAGTGAGATATTTGTGGTGCATCCAGGGGAGCAGAGCAGAGAGATAGAGGATTTACCGTTGAGGAAGGTAACAAGGGACTTCCGGTACTTGGGGATCCAGATAGCCAAGAATTGGGGTACATTACACAGGCTTAATTTAATGCGGTTGGTGGAACAGATGGAGGAGGACTTTAAGAGATGGGACATGGTGTCCCTGTCATTGGCAGGTAGGGTGCAGGCAGTTAAAATGGTGGTCCTCCCGAGATTCCTTTTTGTGTTTCAGTGCCTCCCGGTGGTGATCATGAAGGCTTTTTTCAAAAGAATCGAGAAGAGTATTATCAGATTTGTGTGGGCTTGGAAGACCCCGAGAGTGAGGAGGGTATTCTTGCAGCGTAGTAGGGGCAGGGGGGGCTGGCACTACCGAGCCTAAGTGAGTACTACTGGGCCGCCAATGTTTCAATGGTGTGTAAGTGGATGGGAGAAGGGGAGGGAGCGGCGTGGAAGAGATAGGAGAGGGCGTCCTGCAGGGGGACTAGCCTACAAGCAATGATGACGGCACCGTTGCCGTTCTCACCAAAGAAATACACCACAAGCCCGGTGGTGGTGGCTACCTTGAAAATTTGGGGGCAGTGGAGACGGCATCGGGGAAGGACGGGAGCTTTGGTGCGGTCCCCGATAAGAAACAATCATAGGTTCATTCCGGGGAGAATGGATGGGGGATTTGGAGCATGGCAAAGAGCCAGTACAACTGAGAGATCTGTTTGTAGATGGGACGTTTGTGAGTCTGGGAGCGCCGACGGAAAAATATGGGTTGCCCCAAGGGAATGCATTTCAGTACATGCAATTGAGGGCTTTTGCGAGGCAACAGGTGAGGGAATTCCCGCAGCTCCCGACGCAGGAGGTGCAGGATAGAGTGATCTCAGAGACATGGGTGGGGGATGGTAAGGTGTCGGACATATACAGGGAAATGAGGGACGAGGGGGAGATCATGGTAGATGAGCTGAAAGGGAAATGGGAAGAAGAACTGGGGGAGGAGATTGAGGAGGGGCTGTGGGCTGATGCCCTACGTAGGGTAAACTCATCGTCCCCGTGTGCCAGGCTAAGCCTGATACAATTTAAGATGTTACACAGGGCGCATATGACTGGAGCACGGCTCAGTAAATTTTTTGGGGAAGAGGATAGGTCTGCGAGATGCTCGAGAAGCCCAGCGAATCACACCCACATGTTCTGGTCATGCCCGGCACTACAAGGGTTCTGGGTGGGGGTGGCAAAGGTGCTTTCGAAGGTGGTGGGGGTCCGGGTCGAACCAAGCTGGGGGTTGGCTATATATGGGGTTGCAGAAGAGCCGGGAGTGCAGGAGGCGAGAGAGGCTGACGTGTTGGCCTTTGCGTCCCTAGTAGCCCGGCGCAGGATATTGTTAATGTGGAAGGAAGCCAAACCCCCGGGTGTGGAGACCTGGATAAACGACATGGCATGGCTCATAAAGTTAGAACGGATTAAGTTCATGTTAAGGGGTTCGGCTCAGGGGTTCACCAGGCGGTGGCAACCGTTCGTCGATTACCTCACAGAAAGATAGAGGGAATGGAAAAGAAGTAGACAACAGCAACAACCCAGGGGGGTGGGGGGAAGGGGGGGGTGGAATCGAACGGACTCTCAGATATGTTATTGTCTCTGTATAATATGTATAGGTATGTGTTATAGGTAATTGTATATTGGATTGTTGGATTGTATTTTTGGTGAGTATTTATTTTGGACACGGCAGTTGCCATTCAGTTTTGTTTTTGTTTTTGTTTATATATTATTTATTTATTTGTTTAAAACTGGCCACTGTTATTTATATTGCTTTATTGTTGTGTAAAAGAAACACTACGTACTGTTATGTTTGGCCAAAAATCTTGAATAAAATATTTTTTTTAAATTTAAAAAAAGATATTCCCCAAGGGAGAATCTTTCTCCTTTGGCTTTGGCTCTCAGCGAAGAGAGAGACCAGCCTAGCAGCTACATCAGACCAAGTAAGTTCCAAGTCAACGCACGCTACGAGATAGACGCTCCTAGTTGCTACCCTGTAAACAGCTCAACCCAGCAGCCTCAGAACCGAGCAACGGCCATTGTTCCTCTGACTGAGTGGGCACCCGAAGCTAAGTATAGGCTTTAGTAATAGTGATAGTTTAGTTTGTAGAGTTTATGCATGAGTAGATTTGACTGTGTGTAAATAAATGAGCATTGCTTTTGAACTTACTAACTGGTGTATCGAGTCATTGATCAGTATTCGGTTCTGAACCCTGTGGCGGTGTCGAAAGATACCTGGCGACTCTTGAATAATTAAACAGAGCCAAATTAAGAAACAACTAAAGTTAGCAACAACACACACATCTCAAAGACAAATTTTGAACTAAGCATCAATAATACAGGAACTGGAATGTGTTAAATAATGACTTGCACCTTAAGTAATATTTAAGGTTTGTCCTTAGAGTCAACTTAATTTGTCCAGCCCAACAACTAACTCAGGTTTGAGTTGCTGTACAGCTTTCTTTGGATTTGGATTTGTTTATGGTCACGTGTACCGAGGTACAGTGAAAAGTATATTTCTGCGAGCCGCTCAAACAGATCATTTAGTACATGAAAAGAAAAGAAAAGAAAAAGTAAATGTTGTTTTGCAGATGTCAGCGGTGTCTTGGAAGGTGGGCTGCTCTGAGTCTGCGGCTTTGAGATCAAATTTGATATGAATCAATGTCTCCTTTCTGCATCATTTGAGATGATTGCAATGTCTAGCTGTACTGCTGTTTCCGACCACGTGTTAAATTGCTATTGGTGGAATTTTGCTGAGCACAATTTGGCTGCTCTGTTTTTCTTTCATTACAGCAGCGATGGCACTTCAAAAATATGTTTTTGGGTGTCCTGAAACCATGAAAAGCGCTGGTCTCTTTTTTTCTAAGGACACGATTGAAGCAGCTGCGCTGTATACCAATCCAACTGCTTTTTACTTACCCATTTTTAAAAATGTTATTCAAAATCTCTAACTGCAGTATCGGATTTGAACTCACAGGGCTGGATTCTCCGATTTTGAGGCTATGCCTGGAGCATGTGTCTATACTTACGACCAAAAGTCAACACCCCCCTCCCCCGCACCAATGCTCCGTCCGCTGGGGGGCTAACAGCCGCACGACGTAAAGCCCCCGGCTTTACCTGCAGATACAGATAGGGAATTGCCGGGTCCGTAGCCACGCTTGTGCACGGCCGCGACCTGCTGCGGCCGTGCCGTACAACATGGTGCGGCCGTGCGCGGACCTGGCCTGCCAGATAGTGCCCACCTGTAACCCCCCTCGCCACCTCCGGACAGGCCCCTTCCAGTCCCCCCAGTCCCTGCCAAAGTTCCCCCAGCCAGCGGAACGGCTCCCCATCTGACTGTTGCGGCACTGGACAGAGTCCACAACCACCACGCGATGTCCCCGAAAACTGTGAGAACACGGGCCCCATGTGGTCGGGAAGTCGGCCCATCGGGGGCGGAGCATGAGTGGCGGGGCTTCAGGTGACGTCCCGAGGCTGTCCCAATGACGTGCTTCATACTCAGCAATGGCGCTGTTTTTGAGGGGGCAGAGCATCCGGAAAACGGCACCGTCCCCGATTGTGGCGTAAAAACGGATTCTCCGGCCAATCGCCGAACGTAATTTCGCCACCAGCAATCGGAGAATCCAGCCCACAGTCTCGGGATTACGCATCCAGTTCTTCCCAAGCAGGTGTCCTTTTTTAGTGCAGGGGTTAATTTTATATGGGTGCTTAAAGTTGCCCTTTTACTATTGATTTCAACCTTGCCAGCCTTTCTGAGCTTCTTCTGTCTAATTCCTATTGGTGCATATTTCTATTGCAATATCATGGCATTAATTACATTTTGATTGTGACTGATAATTGCAAAATTGCGTCAGCTTGTTTCATATAGACGAAAATAGCTTCTGCCAAGTTTCCTGTGCTTGCAATTTCAGTAGTCTGCATGCAAATGAGCATTTCCGGTAAGATACCACTATACACTGATTGAAACATTTCAATAGGTGTACACCAGCAACACTGAAGAATGTGAGAGATAGCCATTAGATTCTGGGGCGGGGTTCTCCCCTACCCGGCGGGGTAGGGGGTCCCGGCAGGACGGAGTGGCGTGAACCACTCCGGCGTCGGGCAGCCCCAAAGGTGCGGAATCTTCCGCACCTTCAGGGGCTAGGCCCACCCCAGAGTGGTTGGCACCCCTCCGGCTGGCGGGATAGGGGCCTGGCGCCACGCCAATCGGCGCCGAAGGGCCTCCACCGGCCGGCGCGAGTTGGCGCATGCGCGGGAGCGCCAGTGCGTGCTGGCGTCATCCCCGTGCATGCGCACAGGGATACACTTCCGCACTGGGAATGGCGGATGACCACGGCCTCCGGAGCGGAAGGACTAGAGTGCCCCCATGGCACAGGCCCGCCCGCGGATCAGTCGGCCCCGACCGTGGGCCAAGCCACCGTGGGGGCATCTCCCGGGGCCAGATCCCCCCGCGACGCCCCAAGAACCCCGGAGCCCGCCCGCACCACCAGGTCCCGCCGGTAAGGGACCAACTCTAATTTACGCCAGCATAGAACGGGCGGAACTTCGGCCCATCGCGGGCCGGAGAATCCAGACAGCCCCGGGGCCCATTGAGTCGCGCCGGACCCCGCCATTCTCCGAGGCGGGCGGCGCAACTCACGCCGGGCCGGTTTTTGGGGGCGGGAGAATTGGGAGCACGGCGGGGGCGGGATTCACGCCGACCCCCGGCGATTCTCCCACCCTGCGGGGGGGGGGGGGGGGGGGGGGTTCGGAGAATCCCACCCATGGTCTCAGTTAGATTCAATTCGTCTAATATTTCAGAAAGGTTTACAGGTTGAATAATAGCCTGAAAGACCATGATGTGAATTCTCCTTCCACTAACATAATTATCATTACCCCAGCTGATTGTATGAATTTGTGAAGGGCCACTCTGTGAGAGGGAGTTATGCATACCCATCAGACGCGCTGGATTTCTGACTAGAATTCAAAGTTGGTTCAGGTTTGAATGTTGCACTTTTCAAGTTCAACAGGAAGAATGTTTTCACTAAAGGCCCACTCTGCAGGGAGTTAAGAGGGATGTAGTGTTGGGTGTTCTGATGTACAGATGAACCAACACGGTTGTATTTGGTACAACGCTGTTTTATTTCAACTTGTTATTTACAGTTCTGTCTTGATACTCTGCACGTGGTGACTCCCTGTGTGTGATGTTAATCAGGTCCTGTCCTTGTCCTGGTCTCCAGATCTACTGGCCACCAGGTGTCGTGTTTCTTCTCTTATACTGTCTCTGTCCTTGTCTATGATTGGTTGTCGTGTTGTGTGTGCTGATTTGTCTGTTGGTGTGTCTATCATGATATGTGTGTTTGAATATCATGACATCCCCCCTTTTTTTACAAAATTATGTGCCTACGTGGTTATAAATACGAATGTGTCGTGAGTGCATCTAAAAGTGTGTGTGCGTGATATTTGCAGCAGGTGCATGTGGCGTAACTATATACATGGAGCGATGTCGGGTGTGTCATGCTAACGAGGTTGTACCATAACAAAACAGGAAGATGAAAAACTTTGAAGTGTGGTCCGGTCAAACGATATCTGGAATGATAAAACAGTAACATGTTACAATACAATAGTGTTTCAACTTTAACGTGTGAACAGTCTCATAAGTCCAATCTAGTAGGTGTGCGACGAATTCAGGTTGACCGTCAGGGTGGCACTCCATTCATCGGCCGGATTGATGGTGTTGACCCTGTTCACATTAATGACTGAAACCCGGAAGGTATCTTGGTCATCTGTGTCATTTGGCTGGATGTCCTGATGTTCGGGCTGGACGGTCCTGACGTGTCTGCGAGGTTGTCGGAGATGTGTAGGATCCATCGGTTGAACCGCTCGACAGTAGGCAGCGTAGTGGCCCATCTTGCCACATCGTAGGCACTGTCGGTTTTTAGCAGGACATTGCCCTTTTAAATGTACAGCTCCACAGTTGCCGCACGTCATGACGTCACGGCGTTCGTTGCGCCACTGCGCATGCGCAGTTCGGTCTTGCATCGGGCACGCCTGCGCAGTGCGTCCCTCGATGTTGCCGTTGGTTTTGGCGCGCACAAGCGTGGGAGACCGCGAAAAGCACGGGAAACGGCCGCCCTCGTCCGGGCCGCGGGCTGGGAGATAATCAATTGCCTAGATGCGTTCGGCCTCGTGGGCGGCCTGTCTTGCCGATTCGACGGCTAGGGACCCCCTCCGTGCCGATTCGGTCGCCTGAAATTGGGCAAAACGGCTGGTTGCATTTTCATGGAGGACACAAGCTTCCACCGCAGACGCTAAGGTCAGGCCTTTAATTTTAAGAAGCTGCTGGCGTAGGCCACTGGAGGCAACGCCAAAAACAATCTGGTCCCGGATCATGGACTCTGAGGTGTTGCCGTAACCGCAGGACTGCGCGAGTATGCGGAGGTGCGTCAGAAAGGGTTGAAAGAGCTCATCCTTACCTTGCAGGCGTTGCTGAAAGATATACCTTTCAAAACTTTCATTCACTTCAACGTTAAAGTGCTGGTCTAGCTTGAGGAGGACCGTGTCATACTTGGATTGGTTCTCGCCTTCCGCGAACACCAGTGAGTTGAATACCTCGATGGTGTGCTGACCTGCGGTGGTGAGGAGCATCGCAATCTTTGATTCGTCCGAGGCACTCTGTTTCTCGTTGGCTCGCATGTACAGTTCAAATCGCTGCTTGAAAAGCTTCCAATTGGTGCCAAGGTTCCCAGCGACTTGCAACGTCTGCGGTTTGTTGGCGATGTCCATATCTCAGGATGGCAGGTTTTCCAGCAGGTATCGATCCACTCCTGTACCATGTAGTGTTGGGTGTTCTGATGTACAGATGAACCAACACGGTTGTATTTGGTACAACGCTGTTTTATTTCAACTTGTTATTTACAGTTCTGCCTTGATACTCTGCACGTGGTGACTCCCTGGGCGAAATTCTCCCCCAACGGCGGGATGCCTGCCGACTGGCGCCAAAGCCGGCGCAAATCAGACGGGCATCGCGCCGGCAAAAAGGTGCGGAAGTCTCCGCACCTTTGGCGGCCTAGCCCCAACATTGAGGGGCTAGGCCGACGCCGGAGGGATTTCCGCCCCGCCAGCTGGCGGAAATGGCGTTTGTTGCCCCGCCAGCTGGCGCGGAAATGCGGCGCATACGCGGGAGCGTCAGCGGCCGCTGTCAGTTTCCCAGCGCATGCGCGGGAGCGTCAGCGGCCGCTGTCAGTTTCCCGCGCATGCGCAGTGGGGAGAGTCACTTCCGCCTCCGCCATGGTGGAGACCGTGGCGGAGACGGAAGGGAAAGAGTGCCCCCACGGCACAGGCCCGCCCGCGGATTGTTGGGCCCCGATCGCGGGCCAGGCCACCGTGGGGGCACCCCCCGGGGTCAGATCGCCCCGCGCCCCCCCCCAGGACCCCGGAGCCCGCCCACGCCGCCTGGTCCCGCCGGTAAATACCAGGTTTGATTTACGCCGGCGGGACAGGCAATTCCTGGGCGGGACTTCGGCCCATCCGGGCCGGAGAATCCAGCGGGGGGTCCCGCCAACCGGCGTGGCCGGCTTCCCGCCTTCGCCCAATCTCCGGGAGCGGAGACTTCGGCGGGGGCGGGGGCGGGATTCACGGCGGCCAACGGCCATTCTCCAACCCGGCGGGGGGTCGGAGAATGACGCCCTATGTGTGTGATGTTAATCAGGTCCTGTCCTTGTCCTGGTCTCCAGATCTACTGGCCACCAGGTGTCGTGTTTCTTCTCTTATACTGTCTCTGTCCTTGTCTATGATTGGTTGTCGTGTTGTGTGTGCTGATTTGTCTGTTGGTGTGTCTATCATGATGTGTGTGTTTGAATATCATGACAAGGGACATACTCAAAGGACAATTTATATTTCTCAGACATGGTTGCAGAATAGCATTACCAGAATCATAAGAGCAAGTTAACTGTCTGTCCTCTAGATTCAGCTATTGTAAACTTTTGAGAATCCAATATCAATGTGACTTGAAGCTCGAAAATGCTTCATATTATAAAAATATGAACTTTTATCTGAGCTAATGTTGCAAAGGTTAAATGTGACCCTGTTAGTTATTTTATTTTGGCTCTTGTTTAGTGATTAAATCATTCTGGTCCAGGCTGCTCATGGTATTGTAGATAGTAAGTAAACAAACCTCCCAGAAAGGAATCATGAGCATATTAAATGCAACAGGACTGTTAAATACATCAAACTTTGAAACGTTGCAGAATTGCAAGTAGGATAACTGAGGAAGCAGACAGGGAATGTTATTGGTCGGTTTGACCAATGTTGTTGGATGTATCCAGCATGACTGACATCTCAACATTAACGCCTTGATTTGGAAGGTTTTGATCGCAGCCTGTGCTATTAAGCATTGATATGGCAGTAATTCACATCACCCTCTGCTCAAATGCTAGAACTAATTACTGATCCATACTTGCTGCAGTGTCATCTCATGATGTGCCCCATTAATTAGACCTTTCCTTCATTCTTCAGTTGAATCATAGAATTCTAGAATCCCTACAATGCAGAAGGAGGCCATTTGGCCCATCACGTCTGCACCGACACCCCCCCTCCCCAACAGACATCTTTCGGACGCGAAGGAGCAATTTTACATCGCCAATCCACTTAACTTGCACATCTTTGGACTGTAGGAGGAAACCGGAGCACCCGGAGGAAAACCACACAGAGACAGGGAGAACATGCAAACTCTACACAGACAGTCACCCACGGCCAGAATTGAACCAGTGTCCCTGGTGCTGTGAGGCAGCAGTGCTAACCACTGTCCCTCCATGCCATCCCTTTTTTACAGAAAACGTTGTCCTCCAAGTTGCTGGAAGAACACAAACTCATAGCATCTGGGCCCTTCACTCAATGTTATTTCAAAATTAAGAAAGAAACAGGAACGGTGGAGAAGGAAACAGAATGAATTAAGTCAAATCAGGTGCAAAAAAGAGCAATATAGAAAGAAAGATTGGACGAAGAGAGAGAAAAAGAGGCAATGAAGGAAACTAATTTTAAACGTCAACAATTTCCTGTCTGTAGGAATGAGACTACAACTGAAATTGTTCCCTTTTGAAATTGAAATTGTTCGGGTACACAGAGGGAGAATTCAGAATGTCCAAATGATTTAACGTACACGTCTTTCAGGACTTGTGGGAGGAAATTGGAGCACCAGGAGGCAACCCAAGTAGACACGGGGCGAACCTGCAGGCTCTGCACAGACAGTGACCCAAGCCTGGAATCGAACCTGGGACCCGGGTGCTGTGAAGCAGCAGTGCTAACCATTGTGCTGCCCATACAGCAAGTTTAATTGGCAATTAATGCGTTGTGGTATTATCAGGTATTGCGGTACCTAAGAGGCTGATGACCATTGGTTAAACCTAGGAGTTTACCATTGGCTGTTGATACGTAGCTCCGCCCTGACTGGCGGAGTATAAGAACGGGTGCCGTCCCAGCAGCCTTCACTTTCTGTACCGAAGCTGCTGGGGAACAAGTTCTAGTCGATTAAAGCCTTCAGTTATGAAATCACTTTGTCTTGAGTGTAATTGATCGTGCATCATGCGTAAAGACAGTAATCTCACAAAATTCACAAGGGTGGTGAGAGCGAGCAACCATTTTCATGAGGCGGACAGCAGAACAGTGCAAATCCCCCAGAAATATGTGCTAGGTCACAATTCCCAAAGTAGGTTCTTACTTCCCACAAGACCAGGACGAGTTATATGGTAAAAGCGATCTTCATTAAACTGAGTTACTTTCAGAGCAAAGTCTATGCCAATGTTTTAAATATCAGCCTCTTTACCTCAAAGGGTAAAGATAGAACTGATATTCTGCCCTGAATTGTATGGTCGGTTTTCAACCTATTAAAAAACAAACAAAGGTGCATACTCACATAGAACTTCAGTGGGAAACAATTCTATGGAGGAATCATTGTTAATCCTGTGGCATGCGAACCCATTCAGTGCACACATAGGGTGAAACCCTCATATCCCACGGGTTTGGTGCTGGGCAGGCGCGGAAATCTGTCAGGAGCCAAAATGTCAGAAACCCACCCTCCCAATTCTCCCCATGGCGGGTTAATCGTGGCTCGGTCTTCCCACAGCCAGGTGGCGTGAATCTAATTTACATATATTTGCATTGCATGAATGCTCATTAAAACAGCTGTCCACCGACATCCCATCGGGCCCTGCTCATGCCAGCAGGAAATCACATTGGCATCAAACTCAATTGCTAAAGAGTGACATGAACAAGACGGAATTCAGTCGGCAACAGACTTCGGGGTGAGTGCAACAAACTCGTCTGTGCATAATTAATGAGGTGCCAAGCCCAGAATTCTGGCATCATCGTTGGAGCCACCTGCTACTATATGTAGGCCACGATCTAGCAGCCACACTAGCCATGGACACAACTCCCGTATGGTGGTTGAATCTCGCAAGAGGGCCAAATCCGGATTTGAGCTTGCAGAATCACAATTTGAGATCTTCCCTGCCCCTCACTGGTGACATGTTCAGATTCATACCCTGAAAGGGCATGGACCTCATCACCATACATATTGATAAATTAACATGTGCTTACCGACTTTGACACCGTAACATCTGCCCATGCCTTATCCCTCCACCCGGTCGGTATCACGCCAGCGCAAATCACCACTGGTTTTCAAAAACGGAAACCACGCTGGGACATAGAGGTCAGTATAACTTTTGGGTGGTGAAGGGCATGGCCAGTACCCTGGCAATGCCAATCTGACAGTGCTATCCTTGCACTGCCAGGGTCGTGCCACCTGCAGAGCCCCATGGGAAGGGGGGTTCCCATTATATGTGGTGATGGGAGGGTGGAGGAGACCCCTGATACCTGTGGGAAAGAGGGGGTGGGTATAGGGGACTACCCTGATGCCTGCTGGGAGAAGAGGGGAATCTCCAAATGCCTGCCGTGAGGGGAGAGGTGGTGGGGGTGAAAGGCCGATGCCTGAGAAGGGGGGAAGGGCAATGTTGGTGCGTGGTGGGTTGTCCCATTGCTAGGGGGGGGGGGTCCCCAATTTCCTTGAGGGTGCAGGGGGGCCTATTATTATTTAAGTTGGAGATCAAGATGCCCCCAGTGTTGGGATTCTGGGCCTTGCTGGCACCTTTAGGCCCACCCCTCCAGCTGACGGTGTGAATCTCACTTCCTCTTTTATAATGCACAGAGTGTTGTTCAATACAACAAGAAATGCCGGCCATGAAGCCTGCGAGCTTCACACTGGCTTTCACGCCTGAGCCAACACTGCATTTCTGGGAAGATTTCACCCAAAGCCTCAAAATGGGAGAATTCTGCCCGTGGTGTTAAATGCTTGTGACTACATATGGAACGGAGGGGGAGAAATAATTCTAATATAAATGACATAAACACGAGTAACGTTTTGGGCCTGATTGACCTGTTTCATTATAATTCTATGATTATTGAATATCAAATGGATCATTGTCCATTCAATTAACTGTGTGAGAGTGTTCATGTGCATGTCTGTGAGTCAGGGTATGTGTGTGTGTGAGAGTGTGTGTGACTTGGGTCACTGTGCAGAGTCTGCACGTTCTCCCTGTGTGTGCGTGGGTTTCCTCCGGGTACTCCAGTTTCCTCCCACAGTCCAAAGAAGTACAGGTTAGGTGGCTTGCCCATGCTAAATTGCCCTTGGTGTCCAAAAAGGTTAGATGGGTTTACGGGGATAGGGTGGAGTTGTGGGCTTAAGTGGGGTGCTCCTTCCAAAGGCGGTGCAGACTCGATGGGCCGAATGGCCTCCTTCTGCCCTGTAAATTCTGTGATTCTATGTGTGTGAGTGAGTGAGTGAAAGAATGTGACTGCGTGTCATAACAATCATATCACTCCTGACAGATTAAGCGGGCAGATGCTAATTTAAGAGGCAGGTTTGTAAAACCCAGTAAGATGGAACAAATTCACTCTTCACAAATGGAACATACCTGACAAATGTATGCTTTGTTGCTTAGCAAAGGTTCAGTGAAATTAAAATGGAGGCTCTTTTCCCTCCAAAACTAACATCAAAAATTGGCAGGAGTGTTTGGTTCCTGAGCAGATCTGCCAAGATTCATTCTTTTTGCATGAGTTTCTTTTGCATCATTTATTTCTGCTCCAAAATATAGCTGATATATTTTCATTTATCTCACACCTCAGAAAATGCACTAGTACACTTACAAACACCATTAAAAGTGGGCAAGGTATCGCTGCACTAGGGATGAAAAGAACAAAAAATACTGACCATCTGAAAACATTTGAAATCAAAGCCAGATTGATCCAATGGAAATTTCCATTCTCTGTGCCCACGCTAGTTAAGTTCCTCTATGAAATTACTTTCTGCTGTGTCAACCAGTCCCTGCTATTTTCACGCATTTCCCTTTTTCCCTTGCCATTTCATTCCAGTCTATGTTTAAAGAACCAAAGCTGAACTGAAGTCTGAATTGATTTTGCGTGCAAACATCTAAAGACAAAAGAGATCAGCAAGGGCTTTGTAGATCTGAAAAATGGAGCTCATGAATGAGACCTGCGCTACATGTTGGACACCTCTCTTGCAGGGCAGATCCCAGGATCCTAGGGGACCTATGGAGGATCACAGGGCCTCCAAAGACAATAGAAGGTGTTTTAGTTTTGGCTCAGTGGCAGCCATCTTGCTTCTTGAGGCACAAGGTTGTGGGTTCAAACCCCATTCCAGGGATTTGAAATGAAATGAAAATCAATTATTGTCACGAGTAGGCTTCAATGAAGTTACTGTGAAAAGCCCCTAGTCGCCACATTCCAGCACCTGTTCAGGAATTGAACCATGCTGCTGGCCTGCCTTGGTCTGCTTTAAAAGCCAGCGATTTAGCCCAGTGAGCTAAACCAGCCCCTGAGCACATTTGAGCACATAATCTTGCTTGACATTTCAATGCAGTGCTGAGAGAATGGTGCACTGTCAGAAGCAGCTGCAATGCACAAGTGCTGCCTTTCAGGTGGTACTATAATTAGGTTATGATGGGATGTTCGGGGGGGGTGTGACCAATTAAGGGAGTGTCAACATGGCCAGGGATTGCTGCCCCACCCACCCAGTCCCACGAAACCACTGCTTTAAATTGTCCAGCATACCCAAGCACAAGGCGAAAGGAGGGAAGAAATTGTGTTTTTATATAAACCCGGCCCAATGGGGGAATCACCCGCTCCAGACAGCAGAGGGAATTGTGATAGGTGGTGGCACTTAATTTGCTGTTAATCAAAAAATTGCTTTCTTAATGGCGGAAAATAGCTTGGAATTGTGTTCTCCTGATTTTCAAGGCAGCTTAAAGGCAGGTTGTGTTTACCATTGAATTCATCAGCCTGGTAAGAATGTTTATTAAAAGGTCAACTTGCTGGAATCATGTTCCTCTCCGAGTTAACTTCCCCGATAGCACGCTGTTGCTCTTTTTAGCCTTAGTTTTATTAGCTCTGATAATGTCACCTTTGCTCACGAGTCGCCAGGTATCTTTCTGATACCGCCACGTGGTTCAAGCTCGAGTTATGATTAATAAGTCAGCACACCGCTTAGTAAGAATTAAATTAACGGTCATTTATTATATACAGCAATAGATACTTACACAATAATCCTACTATCTATATAGAAACCTACCACTACTGGCCAATACTTAACTTTAGGAAGGGCCCACCAGGTCAGGGAAATGAATGGCTTATCGAATTAGATCTGGCCTGCGGGATTCAAAAGGCTGATACGGGTCGATGGCTAGGAGTCTCTATCGGGTAGCGATCGCAGGAGTCAAACTTACAGTTTCTGGTCGATGTTCTTGCGAAGGTTGCGAGCAGGAGAAGAAGGGAGAGAGAGAGAGATCTGAACTTGGCCCTTCAATTTATAGGGCCCAGGGGCTTCCCGCCTCTCGGGGCGGCCCTTGACCCTGAGTCCCAAGTGATTGGACTTGTTCCCAATCACTGGGTTCGATATGCTCCAATAATGGGGCGATTCCTCGATCGGGGGTGGTCGTTCACCTGTCTTTGTTTCGGCCACTGCAGGCGCCGACAGGTCTGGCCCGGCATTCAATTGCTAATATGTTGCAATTGTTCCCGGGGATAGCCGATTAAACTGCAGATGTCTGTGTTGAGGTGCTGCTAATAGTCGTAGGTATCGATCTGGGCCGACTTCCCCAGAGCTGAATACGCTATTCTGTCTGCAGCTGTCCGTTTGTGTCCTGTTGGCTGCTTTTCCCATCAGCCTTTTCGGTTAGCCATTTTATATCGGGTTTTGGCCAAATTAATAGGGAATCAGCCATTTTAGGTGGCTACAACGCATGTCTTGGTCCCAATATTGGGTGCAACAAGGCCTCTCAGGGCATTGACAGACATTTACAGAATTGTGTGTGGGCCGTGTTCAGTCATTTGGTCCTGGGTGTTTGATGCAGAGGTCACATTCACATTCAGGGGAGGCATGTGGATCTGGTAGAGTGGTAATTCTAAGATAATGGTCAGCAAGGGTAATGAACGGTCTCATGATGGGGAGGGGGGTTGGATCTCTGAAAGTGAGGGTTCCAGTGGCCATTAGAAGGGGATGGGTCAGATTTAAAATGTGCACTGAGACATGCACTTTGAAGGGAATGGGGGGAGAACAGGAATATCCACATCATTGCTCGCATGATGTAGATGGACACTGGATTCATTATAGGGTTGCACGGTAGCACAGTGTTTAGCACTGTTGCTTCACAGCGCCAGGGCTCCAGGTTTGATTCCCGGCTTAGGTCACCGTCTATGTGGAGCCTCCGTGTTCTCCCCGTGTCTGCGTGGGTGTCCTCCAGATGCTCCGGTTTCCTCTCATAAGTCCCAAAAGATGCATTGTTAGGTGAATTGGATATTCTGAATTCTCCCTCTGTGTACCCAAACAGGTGCCGGAATGTGGCGACAAGGGGATTTTCACAGTAACTTCATTGTCGTGTTAATGTAAGCCTACTTGTGACACTAATAAAGATTATTATTATTAGAAGGACGAACAAGAGATGGAACAGTACTGGATCTGGTTCTGAGGATAAAAGCCGGACAATTGTTCAATGTGGTAGTGAGGGTGCATTTTAGTGAGAGTGGCACAACACGGTACGTTCAAGTTTGTTATGGACAAGGAAAAGAATGACATGCAAAAGATGATTTTGGACTGGGGCAGGGCAGATTTTACTTAAATAAAGCAGGATCCGACCAAAGTTGACTGAGAATAGCTTCTTGCAAGATCTACAGCGGAGCAGTGGAGGGCATTCAAAATGGTAAGAGTATGGGTCCAACATGTTCACTATAGAGGGAAATCTAGGAACCCTGGATATCTAGGACAATCCAGTATTGGATCCGGAGGAAGAGAAAGGCTTTTATCAAGTCCAGAGGGAGTAAATCAACTGCAGCCCGAGAGGAAGATAGGAAGGGCAAGAGGGAACTTAAGAAAGCAATTAGAAGAGCAAAAAGAGGGCATGACAAAGGACTTGCAAATAAGATTAGGGAGAACCCTAAGATATTCTATAAGTACATTAAGGGGACGAGGTTAACCAGGGAAAGAGTAGGGCCCATTAGAACCCGAGAGGACAATTTGTGTGAAGCCGCAGGACATTGCTCGGTTGTTAAATGAATACTTCTCATCGGTCTTCACTCAGGAGAAGGAGACGTAGGTACAGAATTCAGGAAATCGGAATGTGAGAACCTTAAGCAGTTTGACATAGGAAGTGAGCTGTACTGGGGGCTTTGATGGACTTAAAAATAAACAAGTCCCTAGGCCTGGACAAATTGCATCCCAGGTTGCTGTGGGAGGCGAGGCAGGAAATTGCAGGGGCTCTGACACAGGTTTTGAATTCTTCTCTGGCCACGGGGGAAGTGTCAGAGGACTGGGGAAGAGCTAATGTGGGTCCACTTTTCAAGAAGGGTGGTAGAGATAAGCCAGGGAATTACAGACCGGTGAGTCTCACGTCAGTGGTAGGGAAACTATTGGAGAAAATTCTGATGGAGAAAATTAACCTCCACTTGGAATGGCATGGGTTCATTAGGAATAGTCAGCATGGCTTTGTCAGAGGGAGGTCATGCTTAACAAATTTGATAGCATCTTTTGATAAAGTGACTGAGTGTGTGGATGCAGGAAGTCTGGTTTCTGTAGTTTATATAGATGTTAGCAAAGCCTTTGACAAGGTCCTACATGGAGTCTGATTGAGAAGGTTGAAGCACATGGAGTTCAAGGAAACTTGGCAAGGTGGATCCGAAACTGGCTTAGTAATAGGACACAAAAGATGGTGAGAGAAGGCTATTTGAGTAACTGGAGGCATCACCTCACACTTATCAAGGTTAAATACCATCTGCCACTGCTCTACCAATGTGACCAACCCACCTATATCTTCCGGTAACCTACAGCGTTAACCACCCTACTAATCTCGGTGTCGTCTACAAACTTAGTTCTCATTCTCCCCATGTTCTCATCTATATCATTTATACATATAAATTTAAAAAAGTAAGGGACCCAGCACTGATCCCTGTGGTGTGCTGCTGGACACCGGCCTCCAGTTGAACTTGTGCTATTGGCCTTGCTCTGCATTGCAAACTAGCTGTCCAGCCATCTGAGCTAAACCAGGCTAAACCCAATACCCTTATGAAAGTTTGAGTTTCCAATGAGAAGGTATTTCACTCATGCTGGTGGAGCTAAGCACATCATTCATTCTCTTCCAGCTTTGCAGGTCAGTCCTTTTTTTTGGATCCCATGGCTGCTAACCACTCCAGCGACCTCCTCCCATACCAGCCTCCCCGAACAGGCGCCGGAATGTGGCGACTAGGGGCTTTTCACAGTAACTTAATTTGAAACCTACTTGTGACAATAAGCGATTTCTTCTTATTTTCCCAGGCCACCATGGTCAGATGGGAGAGCATCCTGCCCCCATTCTTGAAAAGGGCACCTCCTGCCTTTCCAGAATAGCCTGGAGGAAAGGTTCCAAAGAAGCGCTGTTGTACCGTGGGCCCGAAGGTTGCTTTTTCCTCTTAGACATTGTGATTAATGCCCAATCTGGAACTCCCAGCCTGCAGTGGGTGAATGGCTGCCTGTGTGTTGTTTAAATATGGCACCGGGACCATAGTTAACAGCAGAGCGACAGAATTCTTGCCACCCTGGCACAAGATTTGCCAAGCTCCTCATGGATACATAATTAATAAGCCATAAAGCGGAAGATCATGTGTGTTCAGCCATGGATTTCGCAGTGGCGAGGGGTGCGCTGAACGAGAAGCGCCACTGACAACAGCGGAACCAGAAGGTCCTGCCGATGGCCAGTGGTGAGTAGTCCTTCACTGCTGCAGAACACACTGTGGGTGGATAAGGGGGGAATCCCACCCAAAATCTCTGACCTGACCAACTTTTTTTTTTTAAAAAGAGAAAAGTCAGATGCTGGAGCTCTGAAATAAAAATGGAAAGTGCAGGGAAAACTCAGCAGGTCTGGAAGCATTTGTGGAGAGAGGAGCAGAGTTGGAGTTGAGTCCAATAATTCATGTTTATTTGCAATTGGAAAGGGTTTCACTTTTGTTTATCGTGACTAGCAACTCCTTTCAAATAAAATTCCCCTTTTGGATAATTCCTATCTGAAATAAAAACTGAGCACACTTCAAGCATCCAAAAGATCAGAATCTGTGGAAAGAAACAAATAGCACTGCAAGTGGACAACCTGGAGGCAATAGTGGAGTGGTATTGTCACTAGACTAGTAATCCAAAGACCCAGGGTTATGCTCTGGAGTCCTGGGTTCGAATTGCACCAGGGCAGAATTCAATAAAAATCTGGAATTAAAAGTGTAATGCTGACCGTGAAACCATTGTCATTTGTTGTAAAAAAAAAACCCATATGGTTCCCTAGTGTCCTTCAGGGAAGGAAATCTGCTGTCTTTACCTGGTCTGGGTCTACATGTGACACTACATCCACCCAGCGATTTGGTTCACTCTTGAAATGAAATGAAATGAAAAATGAAATGAAATGAAAATCGCTTATTGTCACAAGTAGGCTTCAAATTAAGTTTGCCTGTTCGGGGAGGCTGTTACGGGTTCTTAACTGCCCCCCACTGAAATAGTCTGGTAAACCACTCAGTTCAAGAGATACTGGTCCAGCCAATGATGCCCACATCCGCAGAACGAATACAAAACATTAACCCCACCTCCCTCTTGGCACAGAAGCTGACTGTCATGCTGAGTGTTTCCATTATTTTCTGGGAGGTTTTAAATTTAAGGATTCTTGTATTTATTTTTTCGGGATGTTGGCGTTGCTGGCACTCCTAATTGTCCTTGGAACAGCTCGGTTTAACCACACTACTGTGGAAGTAAAGTCACACATGAGCCAGACCAGGTGAGCGTGGCAAGTTACCTTCCCTAAAGGACCCAGTGAACCAGGTGGGGGGTTTTAACAACAAGGTCCAATGATATTATTATCAGTGCCGCAACCCCTCCCCCAGACAACCAGAGACACGTCTTCAAGGGAGCGTCCATCTAGAATCAGCATTTAAAACCATCTGCACTTTCTATCTGAACTTCAGAGGTCATCCTTGGGGGGTGCCCATCCCCGGATCACGTGATTGCCGGTAAAGGCTGACAGCTGCGGCTTTGTGACGTCACCGGCCGGGGGCCGTGATTGACAGGCCCAGGATCCGCCCCCCGCCCTCCTCCGGGGCCTCCTGCTGCGGAGAGGCAGGTCGGAGAATGCCAGCGGTTTTCACGGAGGCTGACGGGAAAGTGGTTGAGGAAGTGCTGCCATCGAAGCTGCAGCAAGGTTCCGAGTTGCGAGGGATTCGAGAGGAAACAATTTAGTTTGTGTGTGGGGGGAGAGGACTTGGTATTGTCCCTCACCCCCCCCCGAAAAAAAACCCAATGCAGCAGCGAACATCATCACTCATAGACTTCAGGTAAATAACAATAACGAGGAGATTCAGCAGCTGGGTGGGGGTGAGAGCCTGGGGTGTGGGGGTGGGGGAGGTGACGAACTGGGTGGGGGGGGTGGGGGAGGTGACGAACTGTGGGTGGTGGGGGGAGTCTGGAGGGGATGTGAGGGCCTGGAGGGGGATCGGGATCGGGATGTTGGTGGGTGTGGAGGGGGGGGGGGGGGGGTGTTGGGCGTGTGTGTGTGAGTCTGATTGGGTGTGGAGGGGGGGGGGGGGTGTTGGGCGTGTGTGTGTGAGTCTGATTGGGTGTGGAGGGGGGTGACAGTTTGTGTGTGTGTGTGTGTGGGGTTGGGGGGGTGTTGGGCGTGTGTGTGTGTGAGTCTGATTGGGTGTAGGGTGACAGTTTGTGTGTGGGGTTGGGGGGGTGTTGGGCGTGTGTGTGTGTGAGTCTGATTGGGTGTAGGGTGACAGTTTGTGTGTGGGGTTGGGGGGGTGTTGGGCGTGTGTGTGTGTGAGTCTGATTGGGTGTAGGGTGACAGTTTGTGTGTGGGGTTGGGGGGGTGAGAGTCTGGGTGGGTGTGGAGGGGGGGTGGCAGTGTGTGTGTGTGTGGGGTTGGGGGGGGGTGAGAGTCTGGGTGGGTGTGGAGGGGGGTGTCAGTGTGTGTGTGGGGGGGTGTTGGGGGTGTGTGTGAGTGGGGGGGGGGGGTGTGGAGGGAGGTGGCAGTCTGTGGGGGGGGGTTGGGGTGGTTGTCAGAATCTGGGTGGTGTGTGTATGGGGGGGCATGGACTGGGTGAGGCTTGTTGTTTTGCACATTGCACTGTAAGTGAAGTTTAATTATGGAACATTATTAAATTATATTATTCTAATCTCTTGAAATTTTCTGGTGTTATGCGGAAGTGTCCAACACCAAAACAAGGTCAGGGTGACTGACTTTGTTGATTAAATTAAGATCTGTGTGACCCACAGGGAAAGCGAGTTCCGCACCAATGTTTTTTTAAAAATTTCTGCTAATCAGCTCAGCGGAAGGTAACGGGTAGGAAGTCTGTTCCAGAATGAAGTGCAGCTTATTGAGTCCCGTGAAAGGGCGACAGTTTAGTTCAAAACCAGCCACAATCGCAGGGCGAGTGCATGTTAAAGTCAGTGTTGGATCTTTCGAGTCGCTGTTTGTGGAAATGTCCTTGGAATTTCTTTTTAATTGTGTTTGCTTTTGAAGTTCCTTTCGACCAGCGTTTCTGTACCGGATTCTTGTTTTCTATTTCACTATAATGATCAGGAATGTAATGCGAATGTCTCCATAGTCCCAGATGACCGTCGGCTGCTTTTCCCCTTTGAGGAGGAGAGCTGACTGGTGGCGATTTAACCTGAGGATCATCCCACTTTATCAACCTTTGTTATCAAGGTTGAGTAGGCGAGGCCTTAATGAATAATCTCAGCCGGGTACAGGAATTGAACCCGCGCTGCTGGCCTCGCTCTGCATCACAAACCAACTGTCTATGATTTGTATTTTTCAAATATTTTTTAATAAAAGTCTACACAGGAGAAAAACGATGGCCAAAGCGGTAGGGTTTGAAGTGACTGAAAAGGTATGAATTGAGGTGACAGGTTGGAGGATGCGAGTGAGAAGTTCCTGAACAGGACAAAAACCTCTGCCATGATTGGTGGAGACACAATTCACACCTCTTTAACCTGGGGTTACCCCATCTCTGGATCTGTAAAGATTTAACCACCTGCTAATGCTCGCATTCCAAGCATTGTCTGGCATCTTTGAATCTGTCTATATATATGTTTCTGGAACATACCTCTTCATTCACCTGAGGAAGGAGCAGCGCTCCAAAAGCTAGTGACATCCAAACAAACCTGTTGGACTTTAACCTGGTGTTGTAAAACTTCTTACTGTGCTCACCCCAGTCCAACGCCGGCATCTCCACATCATGATTGGTGGAGCAAGACATGAGACAGGAAGTGTAAGCCATGATGTGGAGATGCCGGCGTTGGACTGGGGTGAGCACAGTACGAAGTCTTACAACACCAGGTTAAAGTCCAACAGGTTTGTTTCAATGTCACTAGCTTTCCGAGCGCTGCTCCTTCCTCAGGTGAATGAAGAGGTCTGTTCCAGAAACACATATATAGACAAATTCAAAGATGCCAAACAATGCTAGGAATGCGAGCATTAGCAGGTGATTAAATCTTTACAGATCCAGAGATGGGGTAACCCCAGGTTAAAGAGGTGTGAATTGTACCAAGCCAGGACAGTTGGTAGGATTTCGCAGGCCAGATGGTGGGGGATGAATGTAATGCGACATGAATCCCAGGTCCCGGTTGAGGCCGCACTCGTGTGCGGAACTTGGCTATAAGTTTCTGCTCGGCGATTCTGCGTTGTCGCGGGTCCTGAAGGCCGCCTTGGAGCACGCTTACCCGGAGATCAGAGGCTGAATGCCCTTGACTGCTGAAGTGTTCCCCGACTGGAAGGGAACATTCCTGCCTGGCGATTGTTGCGCGATGTCCGTTCATTCGTTGTCGCAGCGTCTGCATGGTCTTGCCAATGTACCACGCTTCGGGACATCCTTTCCTGCAGCATATGAGGTAGACAACGTTGGCCGAGTTGCACGAGTATGTACCGCGTACCTGGTGGGTGGTGTTCTCACGTGTAATAGTGATATCCATGTCGATGATCTAGCACGTCTTGCAGAGATTGCCATGACAGGGTTGTGTGGTGTCGTGGTCACTGTTCTGAAGACTGGGTAGTTTGCTGCAAACAATGGTTCGTTTGAGGTTGCGCGGTTGTTTGAAGGCAAGTAGTGGGGGTGTGGGGATGACCTTGGCAAGATGTTCATCGTCATCAATGACGTGTTGAAGGCTGTGAAGAAGATGACGTAGTTTCTCCGCTCCGGGGAAGTACTGGACGACGAAGGGTATTCTGTCGGTTGCGTCCCATGTTTGTCTTCTGAGGAGGTCGGTCCGGTTTTTCGCTGTGGCGCGTTGGAACTGTCGATCGATGAGTCGAGTGCCATATCCCGTTCGTACGAGGGCATCTTTCAACGTCTGTATATGTCTGTTACGCTCCTCTTCGTCTGAGCAGATCCTGTGTATACAGAGGGCTTGTCCATAGGGCATGGCTTCTTTAATGTGTTTAGCGTGGAAGCTGGAGAAGTGGAGCATCATGAGGTTATCCGTGGGTTTGCGGTAAAGCAAAGTGCTGAGGTGACCGTCCTTGATGGAGACGAGTGTGTCCAAGAATGCAACTGATTTTGGAGAGTAGTCCATGGTGAGTCTGATGGTTGGATGGAACTCATTAATGTCATCGTGTAGTTGTTTCAGTGATTCTTCGCCGTGGGTCCAAAGGAAAAAAATGTCATCGATGTATCTGGTGTATAACGTCGGTTGAAGGTCCTGTGCGGTGAGTAGGTCCTGTTCAAACTTGTGCATGAAGATGTTGGCGTATTGGGGTGCGAATTTGGTCACCGTGGCTGTTCCGTGCGTCTGGATGAAGAACTTGTTGTCGAAGGTGAAGACGTTGTGATCCAGAATGAAGCGGATGAGTTGCAGAATTGCGTCTGGAGATTGGCAGTTGTCGGTGTTGAGTACTGAGGCTGTTGCAGCAATGCCGTCGTCATGGGGGATGCTGGTGTAGAGTGCCGAGACGTCCATTGTGACGAGGAATGTTCCTGGTTCAACTGGTCCATGGGTGCTGAATTTCTGTAGGAAGTCCGTCGTGTCGCGACAGAAGCTGGGTGTACCTTGTACGATGGGTTTCAAGATGCCCTTGATGTAGCCAGAGAGGTTCTCACACAGGGTCCCATTGCCTGAAACGATAGGGCGGCCTGGTGTGTTGGCCTTATGTATTTTCGGGAGGCAGTAGAGATCTCCAATGCGGGGAGTACGTGGGATGAGAGCACGTAGGGTGCTCTGAAGATCTGGATCTAAGGTCTTGATCAGTCTGTTAAGTTGGCGGATGTGTTCCTTGGTCGGATCTGCGGGTAACTCTGTAGTGTTCTTGGTTGTTCAGTTGTCGGTATACTTCTTTGCAGTAGTCCGTTCTGTTCAGTACGACAGTGGCCCCCCCTTTGTCTGCTGGTTTGATGATGATGCTGTGGTTGGTCTTGAGAGCGCGGATGGCATTGCGTTGTGCTTGGGTGACGTTCGGGGTTGTCTTGTGAATGCGACTGATGAATCTGGCATTGACACGACTCCTGACGGCTTGAGCATACATGTCGAGTCTAAGGCAGCGGCCTTCCGGAGGGGTCCAATTCGACTCTTTCCTCTTCGGTTGCCGCACCGCAGATCTCTCGGTCTGCTGTTCCGGTTCATTGGTAGTCTGCTTGGGTTCGCTGTTGGCCTCTTGGGGTCTGTGGAAGAATTCCCGGAGCCTCATTCGCCTGATGAATTCCTCCGTGTCTGCCGCGAGACTGATGGGGTCCATTTTGGTGGTGGTGCAGAAATTAAGCCCTCTGCTGAGGACTTCGATTTCGTCTGGTTGAAGGGTGTAGTCTGACAAGTTGACAATAGATTTCCCTGTTTTGTTTTCTACTGTGACACCGGGGGTGGCTTGGTTGCTGCCGGTGGTGATGCCAAGTTTCTCAAGCTTTCTGTTCTTGGTATGCATATAGGTGGCATAGTATTGTTGTCTCATCTGTCTGGCGGTGTTCCGCAGCTGGTCTGCTGCATCCTGAGCGCAAGTTGAGAATATGGCCTCTATCTTGGTTTCCAGGTTGCGTCGTCTGCTGTAGAGCTGGCGGACGAGGTGGTTGAGGAGTGTGAGAGAGGTGCGACGGCAGAGTCTATCAGCGAAGTCTGTGTTGTAGGTCGACTTGAGTGGGTTTGTGATCTGTAGCCCTTTCGGGATCTTGTCTGCTTTCTTGCATCTTTGTAGAAACTTAATGTCAGTGTCTATATGCGCGTTCTTCCTGGAGATCCTCTCCACTTTGAGCCGGCAGTTTGCGGTGTCGATGGTAGCCATGATGTGGAGATGCCGGTGTTGGACTGGGGTGAGCACAGTACGAAGTCTTACAACACCAGGTTAAAGTCCAACAGGTTTGTTTCGATGTCACTAGCTTTCGGAGCGCTGTTCATTCCTCAGGTGAATGAAGAGGTCTGTTCCAGAAACACATATATAGACAAATTCAAAGATGCCAAACTTTGAAGTGTAAGGTAATGGCATAGAAAAATATAGAAGGGGGAGGCTGGGACAGGTAAACAAAGATGGATGAAGTCATGAAGGGATTTATAATTTTAAAATGGTGTTTGAAAATGCTGTACTTAACCTGTCTGATCAAAAACAATAACCAACAAGGCAGTGCCACACCTGTTTTAGGTGAACTTTCACTTCATTTGCAATGCAATCGTCATCACCTACAGCGTGGATACTATAGGTTGAGGTTTAGTAATAGTCACCGTTAATTAGTAATGGCAGTCAATGGTGAAATACATATCATGGTTAGGTTGACCGATAATTTCAAAAGATTAAGGATGGCCTGGCTCTTTAAAGGCGCATTTTTATATTATTTCACAGATACGACATTAAATTATTTGTGACTGACTACTATTTGGATAGTAGAATTTTAAAAACAGTAACTTTTCAAATTAAAATGTTTATACAGAAATATTCTTTTCCAGTAAATCCTTAACTCTGTCTTGCTGTCTGGTGAAATACTTGAAAATGCAGCTATTAAGATTGAGGGCTATTGGCAGGATAATAAGCAACTGTTCCCCTTAGTTGAAGAATGAATAACAAGGGGGCATAATTTTAAGGTGAGAGGCAGGAGGTTTAGAGGGGTTTGAGCCAAAATGGTGGAGAGAGTCTGGAATGCACTACCTGGAAAGGTAATAGAGGAAGGAAATTTCACAAACCTTTTAAAAGTATGTGGATGAGCACTTGAAATGTCAAAACCATTCAAGGCTATGGGAAAGGGGGATTAGTGTAGATTTAGTGTAATTTTTCTGGGTGCAGACTCGATGGGCAGAAGGGCCACTTCTCTACTGTATTACACTCTAATGGCTTTTTCACAAATTTGAACAAAATTAAACCACCTTCCCTTACTTTATCTTGTACCATTCCCCCTGACTGGTTTTATGACTCCTTTGAAGTAAACCAGCTCTGATCTTTGAAGCAGTTTTTGGAGGTTTTAAGACCATAAGACATAGGAGCGGAAGTAAGGCCATTCGGCCCATCGAGTCCACTCCACCATTCAATCATGGCTGATTTCAACTCCATTTACCCGCTCTCTCTCCATAGCCCTTAATTCCTCGAGAAATCAAGAATTTATCAACTTCTGTCTTAAAGACACTCAACGTCCCGGCCTCCACCGCCCTCTGTGGCAATGAGTTCCACAGACCCACCACTCTCTGGCTGAAGAAATTTCTCCTCATCTCTGTTCTAAAGTGACTCCCTTTTATTCTAAGGCTGTGCCCCCGGGTCCTAGTCTCCCCTGCTAATGGAAACAACGTCCCTAGATCCACCCTATCTAAGCCATTCATTATCTTGTAAGTTTCTATTAGATCTCCCCTCAACCTCCTAAACTCCAATGAATATAATCCCAGGATCCTCAGACGTTCATCGTATGTTAGGCCTACCATTCCTGGGATCATCCGTGTGAATCTCCGCTGGACCCGCTCCAGCGCCAGTATGTCCTTCCTGAGGTGTGGGGCCCAAAATTGCTCGCAGTATTCTAAATGGGGCCTAACTAATGCTTTATAAAGCTTCAGAAGTACATCCCTGCTTTTATATTCCAAGCCTCTTGAGATGAATGACAACATTGCATTTGCTTTCTTAATTACGGACTCAACCTGCAAGTTTACCTTTAGAGAATCCTGGACTAGGACTCCCAAGTCCCTTTGCACTTCAGCATTATGAATTTTGTCACCGTTTAGAAAATAGTCCATGCCTCTATTCTTTTTTCCAAAGTGCAAGACCTCGCACTTGCCCACGTTGAATTTCATCAGCCATTTCTTGGACCACTCTCCTAAACTGTCTAAATCTTTCTGCAGCCTCCCCACCTCCTCCATACTACCTGCCACTCCACCTATCTTTGTATCATCGGCAAACTTAGCCAGAATGCCCCCAGTCCCGTCATCTAGATCGTTAATATATAAAGTGAACAGCTGTGGCCCCAACACTGAACCCTGCGGGACACCACTCGTCACCGGTTGCCATTCCGAAAAAGAACCTTTTATCCCAACTCTCTGCCTTCTGCCTGACAGCCAATCGTCAATCCATGTTAGTACCTTGCCTCGAATACCATGGGCCCTTATTTTACTCAACAGTCTCCCGTGAGGCACCTTATCAAAGGCCTTTTGGAAGTCAAGATAGATAACATCCATTGGCTCTCCTTGGTCTAACCTATTTGTTATCTCTTCAAAGAACTCTAACAGGCTTGTCAGGCACGATCTCCCCTTACTAAATCCATGCTGACTTGTCCTAATCCGACCCTGCACTTCCAAGAATTTAGAAATCTCATCCTTAACAATGGATTCTAGAATCTTGCCAACAACCGAGGTTAGGCTAATTGGCCTATAATTTTCCATCTTTTTCCTTGTTCCCTTCTTGAACAGGGGGGTTACAACAGCGATTTTCCAATCCTCTGGGACTTTCCCTGACTCCAGTGACTTTTGAAAGATCATAACTAACGCCTCCACTATTTCTTCAGCTATCTCCTTTAGAACTCTAGGATGTAGCCCACCTGGGCCCGGAGATTTATCAATTTTTAGACCTCTTAGTTTCTCTAGCACTTTCTCCTTTGTGATGGCTACCATATTCAACTCTGCCCCCTGACTCTCCGGAATTGTTGGGATATTACTCATGTCTTCTACTGTGAAGACTGACGCAAAGTACTTATTTAGTTCCTCAGCTATTTCCTTGTCTCCCATCACTAGATTACCAGCATCATTTTGGAGCAGCCCAATGTCAACTTTTGCCTCCCATTTGTTTTTAATGTATTTAAAGAAACTTTTACTATCATTCCTAATGTTACTGGCTAGCCTACCTTCATATTTGATCCTCTCTTTCCTTATTTCTCTCTTTGTTATCCTCTGTTTGTTTTTGTAGCCTTCACAATCTTCTGACTTCCCACTACTCTTTGCCACATTATAGGCTTTCTCTTTTGTTTTGATGCATTCCCTAACTTCCTTTGTCAGCCATGGCTGCCTAATCCCCCCTCTGATAACCTTTCTTTTCTTTGGGATGAACCTCTGTACTGTGTCCTCAATTACTCCCAGAAACTCCAGCCAAAGGCTGTTCTACTGTCTTTCCCACTAGGCTCTGCTCCCAGTCGATTTTCGTCAGTTCCTCCCTCATGCCCTTGTAGTTACCTTTATTTAACTGTAACACCTTTACATCTGATTCTACCTTCTTTCTTTCAAATTGGAGATTGAATTCTACCATATTATGATCACTGCCTCCTAAGTGCTCCTTTACTTTAAGATCTTTAATCAAGTCTGGCTCATTACATAACACTAAGTCCAGTATGGCCTGTTCCCTCGTGGGCTCCATCACAAGCTGTTCCAAAAAGCCCTCCTGTAAACATTCAATGAATTCCCTTTCCTTGGGTCCACTGGCAGCATTATTTACCCAGTCCACCTGCATATTGAAGTCCCCCATGATCACTGTGACCTTGCCTTTCTGACATGCACTTTCTATTTCGTGGTGCATTTTGTGCCCCCGGTCCTGACCACTGTTAGGAGGCCTGTACATAACTCCCATTATGTTTTTTCGTCTACCTTGTTCCGTACACTGCGCGCATTTAAATATAGCACCTTTAATTCTCTATTGACCGTCCCTTTTTGTTTTCTTAGTGTGGTGGACCTTGGTTTACTGAGCCTTTCCATACACTGTGTCATATTTTGTGGGATGGGGACTATCGTAACCTCTCCTGAGTTTTGTCTTTTCGTGCTTTTTTGTATTACTAAGCAGCTACGCTTCCCACTGATTACTTCACCTCTTGGTTCCCTGACTTTCCCTTCCCCCCCAATCTTTAGTTTAAAGTCCTATTGACCACCCTATTTATTCTTTTCGCCAGAACACTGGTCCCAGCTCGGTTCAGGTGGAGACCATCCCAACAGTATAGGTCCCCCCCCATCCCAAAACTGATGCCAGTGTCCCATGAAAAGGAACCCCTCTTTCCCACACCACTCTTTCAGCCACGTGTTAACTTCCCTTATTCTTACCTCCCTATGCCAATTTGCACGTGGCTCGGGCAGTAATCCGGAGATTATGACCCTTGAGGACCTGTTTTTTAATTTGCATCCTAGATCTTTATAATCTCTAAACAGGTCCTCTTTCCTAGACTTGCCGATGTTGTTGGTACCGACATGGACCACAACAACTGGATCCTCCCTCTCCCTCTCCAGTATCCTTTCAAGCCGGTCAGAGATGTCCCGCACTCTAGCACCAGGCAGGCAACATACCATGCGGGACTCTTTATCCTGCTCACAAAGGATACTATCTATCCCCCTGATAATAGAATCCCCAACAACTACAACTTGCCTATTTACTCCCTCCCCTTGAATGGCCTGCTGAACCATGGTGCCTTGGTCAGCTGACTCATCCTTCCTGCAGCCCTGTTCGCCATCCACACAGGGAGCAAGTGCCTCATACCTGTTGGACAGGGTCAGGGGCTGAGGCTCCTGACTTCCTGACTGCTGGTTCCCTTTACCTGCCTGACTTGCAGTCACACCCTGCTGTCCCTGGCCACTGGCAGGATTTAAACTACTTACTCTGATAGGTGTGACTGCCTCCTGAAACACAGTGTCCAGGTAAGTCTCCCCCTCCCGGATGTGCCTCAGTGTTTGAAGCTCAGATTCCAGCTCATCAACTCTGAGCCGGAGCTCTTCGAGCACCAACACTTACTGCAGATGTGGTCGCTGCAGCTCGCAATGGGATCTGCCAGCTCCCACATCAAGCAGCTCAAGCACATCACCTGACCAGCCATCATTAATTAATTAGTTTAATTTAAGTTTACGAGTTTAGCTGTGTTTTTTTAAAAATTTGGGGCAGATTTGCTATCAACCAATCAGATCACAGCTTCCCTCTGGCGTCACTTTTGGGGGGAAAACAGGAAGTTACCGTTGGGTTTTTATACTCACAGAGACTCCTCCTCCGAACGGCTCCCGAAATTAGCCCCGAAGAAAAAGAGAGAACAAAACAGTTGGGAAAAAGCACCTCCTCCCACTCTTCACTGAATTACCTCACTGCACCAAATTACCAAATTCTCACTCTGTCTGTGTCTCACTCACTCAAGCTGTGTCTCCTTGACCTGCGCAATGCTTCTTTGCAATTGTTATTGGCTTGTTATCATTTATTCATATTTAGAGCTGCTCTTTATTATTTATTTGTTTATTTGAAAATGAATATGGGCCTCATAGCCAGACTTCCTATTGCACAGGCGAGTCTTGTTTTCTGTCATGGTCTAATGGTTTGTTCTAACTGTGAAAGACAATTTGTGGAATTCAGCAATTTACTTTCGGGAGTGGGGGGAGAATGTTTTGACTCTGCAAAGCATCCTGACTTATAACATTTGGTCAAGTTTTGACGTTCATTCAACAGGCATTGACAGGTAGCACGGTGGTTAGCATAGTTGCTTCACAACTCCAGGGTCCCAGGTTTGATTCCCGGCTTGGGTTACTGTCTGTGCGGAGTCTGCACATTCTCCCCGTGTCTGCGTGGGTTTCCTCTGGGTGCTCCAGTTTCCTCCCACAGTCCAAAGATGCGCAGGTTAGGTGGATTGGCCATGATAAATTGCCCTTAGTGTCCAAAAAAGGTTAGCTGGGGTTATGGGGATAGGGTGGGGGCCTAAGTAGGGTGCTTTTTCCAAGAGCCAGTGCAGACTCGACGGGCCGAATGGCCTCCTCCTGCACTGTAAATTCTATGAAACCTGTCTTGTTTCCAATTTGAGGCTGCTAGAAGGTCAGCGATATCAACTATGTCGGAGACTTAGTAACTACATTCCGCTTGGAGAAATATGAAAAGCAGGCCAAACTTGAAGGAACCAAATCAAGAGAAGAGCAAGGAGAATTGAATAAAATATCTGCCATTACAGAATTTAAAAGCTTAAATTTGTATACTAGTTTATTTGTCTGCATTTTTGGTGTAATCTGTTTCAGAGGGTAAAGAATAACAATGTTTGTCTATAGGCTTGCAATGTGAGGAAATTATTTCAAAGTTGTCACACTGGAAATTATTATTATTATTGATAAAAGCATCTCATTTTTACTAGTCAGTAAACCAAAAATGGGAGTCTTAGCATCTATTTCTGCTACAATAAGCTGGTTAATTTTGTTTTTGAACTTATTTCTACAAGGACCGGTAACAAAACTGTTAACCGTTTTGATTATATAATAAATTGTTCTTTATAATCAATTTTCTTTTTTATTCTAGGATTAAAGAAGATGATTTTAATCAGCCTTAATTATGTTTACAATAGTGAGCCTCTTGTACAACCTTCAGTTTCTGAATTCCGGTAAATATGTTCTTTTTCAATGTAAAAGCATCATTCAAATATTTTCCTGCTTCATAGATGTACTCCACATTGTATTTTCTGGCAAAATATTTTTTTCTCTCTGAAAAATATCCCATTTATTTAGTAAAAATAATTCATTTTCCTATCAAGCTTTCAGAATAAAATCTGTTTCTAAATTAAAGTATTTGGCAGCCATCTCAACTCATGCATTTGAGAATTTTGTGGAACAATAATGTGAATTATTTTAACATTGAAAAATTGCTACCTTGGGTGCAATATTGGTGTGGTAGTAATACAGCTGCTCCTGAGAGAGGTGTGGGTTAAAGTTCCTTCCAGAGATTTGTGATATCTAGGCTGACCTTTTTGGTGCAGTTTTATACGGTCAAGGTTGTGACTTTAAATCAGGGTCTTCATCTGCCTTCTAAAGTGGCCATAAAGATCAAATTGAAATGTTCAAGAAAGGGTGACGTTTTGGCCAAATTTATACCTTAACTAATATTACTATCTCATTGAATGGCAGAGCAGACTTGAGCGGTTGAATGGTCTACTTGTGCTCTGACATCTTATGGTCTACGAAAATAGATAAGATTATTTTTTTACTGAAATAGATGAGATTAATCTACAATCTGTTTATATCATGACTTGTATATGAGTCTGTTTTGTGCAAAATTGACTGCCATGTTTTACTACATTACAACAGCGACTGTAGTTCAACGTGCCTTAAATAGTGAAGCACTTTAGAATGCCCTAGTATTGTGCTGGGTATTATCCTAATATTCAGGTGTTGTATAAATGCAAGCTCTTAATGCCATTGGTTACTCCTCATCCTTTCACAAAAGGGATACTCAAAATCATAAGAAAGCATAATTGAATGCTTGGCCTCTGCTAGATTGGTTTCAATTACGGTACCATCCATTGCTTATAATTGTGAACACTGGCAAATCTCTCATGGCCTTATTCGTGTTTAGTTGGAGGAAATGATATGTCCTTTAACTGAGAGGCTAAATTAACAGAGGTTGCTCTGATCTTTCGGATGCCAGCAGTTTGTGTTGTTTTATCAATGAAAAATAGCAGACATTAATAATCGCTTATTGTCACAAGTAGGCTTCAATGAAGTTACTGTGAAAAGCCCCGAGTCGCCACATTCCGGCGCCTGTTCGGGCAGGCCAGTACGGGAAAGTAATGTAGCATTAATATTTTGCATAATGCTTTTGGACATAAAGGTATACTTTCAGTGGACCTTCCTTGCCTTGCTTTGTATTCCAGCTTCTGTCTATGTATTGAACAAAGCTCAAATGATGGCTTCAAGCCCAAGTCTAGGATTTCATTACACAACGTTTGCTCATGCAGCACCAATGGTCCACTGCATTCTGAGAGTTGCTGTCTTTCTGATGAGTCATTCAGTTTGGGCATTGTCTGCCAATTCAGGTGTTTTTTTTTTATATAAGTAAATCCTGTGGCACTATTCAAAGAAAAGCCCAGGAGCTCTTCCAGTAATCAGCGCAGCATATATTCTTAACCAACACTACTAAATTAGCAAATCTCTTATTTTTACACTTCTGTTAATGAATCGAGCTTTTTACTCTGTTGATTGCTTGGATTTCTCAAATAATAATACTTGCCAACTACACTTCAAATGGATTTTTTTTAGCTGGAGAGCACATTGGGACATCATGTTTGCATGACAATCTTTCTATATAAATGGTACTATAATTCACTTGCTGGAGTTATGACTCATTGATTTACCCTCCGTCGCTCCATCAGAATTTTAGCCAAATCTCCAGTAACTATGAACCTTTCTCTGGAACAATTTTGCAACAAAATATATAAATAGAAATGTGTAATAGAACTACAATCATGTAATTACTGAGCACCACCTTAAAAACTGAACTTCAAATTAATATTTCAACTCATTTAAAGTAAATAGTGCTCTGGCTATTTTATAATATGCATCCATTTTGTTCCTCTTGCAAGACCATGGACAACACATGTAGAACGTTAATTGATGTAATACAGGGGGCTGCTTTCTCTTTCCTCTTTCTCATTTTTTTGTTGTTCTTTTAAATACTTTTTATTCATTCATGAAATATGGGCATCTCCGCTAGGCTAGCATTTAATGTATTACCCATTTCTCATTGCCCCGAGAAGGTGGTGGTGTTTTTAGTATGTGGAATAACTGCCAGGCAATAGCTTCCACAGTGGCGAAATTGAGCTCTCTGCCCCCTGACAAAAATTCAGCAGCCTTCAGTGATATGTCATTGATTGGGGTGCACCACAGCTGCAGTCCAGGCTGTAAGGGAGGGGGCTTCCAGGATTTTCACCCAGCTTCGCTACTAATCCTGCCAAGTTTGCAGTACGTCTCCCTCCCTACGGTCTAATGTTAAAGGTAATTAGGTGAAAGTATAGACTTTTAGCCCATTATATTGCAGCAGTCTGATAATGTATATGTCACTATTGTCGAATGCACAAATACTTCCAAGAGTTAAACGTTCGTCCAGTTACACAAATCATTAAATGCAGTGATACAGGCTAATAAGGCACTTTTTAAAGTGTAGGAGCGGTTTCAAGACCTGTGTATTGAGTTCTTCCATGTGGGGTTATTCCCTGTGGCTCAGCTCAGTACAGAGAGAAACAAAAACACCACAACCAGGACAAGATGGCTATTTAATCAAGCTTGTTATGTGTACACGGAGAACAGACTGGATATCAGCCAAGACTGTTCGACCGAACAAAGAGCCGAGCACCGTAATTATACAACGTTCAAAAATCAATAGCCCACCCCAGTTGAATACTATCCAATCCCTGAAGCTGCTTCTTTTAAACTTATCCAATAGAATTGCAAGCAGTGTTTAAACTTCACCCAATAGAGTCGCAAGCAGCACATGATTGACAGCGAAAACAGCGCGGGAGGAGAGAGCCGGGAGATTTAAAAAGCGCGGGAGGAGAGAGAGCTGGGACAGCGAAAACAGCGCGAGAGGGAGAGAGAACCGGGACAGCGAAAACAGCGCAGGAGGAGAGAGCTGGGAGATTTAAAAAGCGCGGGAGGAGAGAGCCGGGACAGCGAAAACAGCACGGGAGGAGAGAGAGCCGGGACAGTGCTGGGAGAGGTGAGTGCACAAAAGGTGTGGCAGGAGTGCCTTTAGTCACAGAGTGCTGATTGGAACAGAGTGCATCTGAGTTTAGGTGAGTGACTGAGTTCGGGTGAGTGGCGAGAGAGAGCTGTGTTTTTGTTGGTGTTCGGGTTTATCCTTGAGGGTCTATTAAAAAATGTTTTTTAAAATTATTATTTAAATTAATTAATTGATTATGGCTGGACAGGTGATGTGCTGTTGCTGTATGATGATGGAACTGGTGGATCCCATTGAGACCGTCAGTGACCACATCTGCAGCAAGTGTTGGCTGCTCGAGGAACTTCGGCTCAGAATTGATGAGCTGGAGACCGAGCTGCACACACTGCGGCACATCAGGGAGGGGGAAAATTACCTGGACGCTTTGTTTCAGGAGGCAGTCACACCCGGTAGAATAAGTACTGTTAATTCAGACAGTGGTCAGGGACAGAGTGGTGTGACTGCAAGGGAGGCAGGTAGGGGGATACTGAGTTTAGGAGTTGAGGAGCCTCAGCCCTTGACCTTGTCCAACAGGTATAAGGTACTTGCTCCCTGTGTGGATGAGGAAGATGGCTGTAGGGAGGATGTGTTGACTGACCCAACTGCACCGTGGTACAGGAAGCCATTCAAGAGGGGGGAGCAAAAAGACAAGTGGTAGTTGTAGGGGATTCTATAATTAGGGGGATTGATGGCATCCTTTGTAAGCCAGATCGAGAGTCCCGCATGGTATGTTGCCTGCCCGGTGCCAGGGTGAGGGGCATCTCTGATCGGCTTGAAAGGATTTTGGAGAAGGAGGGGGAGGATCCAGTTGTTGTGGTCCACGTTGGGACTAACAACATAGGTGCTAGTAGACTAACAACTAGGAAAGAGGACCTGTTTGGGGATTGTCAAACACTAGGGATTAAATTAAAGAACAGGTCCTCCAGGGTTATAATCTCTGGATTACTACCCGAGCCACGTGCCAATTGGCATAGGGTTGAGAAAATTAGAGAAGTTAACATGTGGCTAAAGGAGTGGTGCGGGAAAGAGGGATTCCTTTTCATGGGGCATTGGCATCAGTACTAGGGCAAGAGGGACCTGTACCATTGGGACGGTCTTCACCTGAACCATTCTGGGACCAGTGTTCTAGCGAATAGGATAAATAGGTTGGTCACAAGGACTTTAAACTAGCAAGTTGGGGGGAAGGGAAGTGTAAAGCTCTGGACAGTATAATGGTTAATGGAGATCAAGGCAGCAGGTTACGTGACAGGTCATTATGTAGAAATATGGGTTTAAAGACGAGGAAAATTAGGAGAGGGTAAGAGGAAAAATAAATTGCGAAAAGTTTACTGATCAAGGTGTTAGGATTCATAACAAAGACATAAAAAACAGCATAAGTGTACTTTACCTGAATGCTCGCAGTATACGAAATAAGGTAAATGAGTTGATTGCGCAAATCATCGTGAATTACTATGATTTAGTGGCCATTACTGAAACATGGTTACAAGATGGTCACGACTAGGAGTTAAATATCCAAGGGTATCAGACTATACGAAAGGATAGAATGGACGGTAAGGGCGGTGGTGTAGCTTTGTTGTTTAAGGATGGCATCCTGGCAATAGTAAGGGATGATATTGGTGCTATGGAGGACAAGGTTGAATCCATTTGGGTGGAAATCAGGAATAGTAAGGCGAAAAGGTCACTGATGGGAGTAGTCTATAGGCCACCAAATAGTAACAGGATGGTAGGGCAGGCAATAAGCAAAGAAATAACGGATGCATGTAGACATGGTACAGCGGTTATCATGGGAGATTTTAATCTGCATGTCGATTGGTTTAACCAGGTTGGTAAAGGCAGCCTTGAGGAGGAGTTTCTAGAATGTGCCTGGGATAATTTCCTGGAACAGTATGTAAGGGAACAAGTGGTCCTAGATCTGGTCCTGTGTAATGAGGCAGGATTGATTAATGATCTCATAGTTCGGGATCCTCTTGGAAGGAGCGACCACTATATGGTGGAATTTAAAATACAGTTGGAGGATGACGAGGTAAAATCAAACACTAGTGTTTTGTGCTTAAACAAAGACGATTACAATGGGATGAGAGAAGAACTAGCTAAGGTAGACTGGGAGCAAAGACTTAATGGTGAAGCAGTTGAGCAACAGTGGAGACCCTTCCGAGCGATCTTTCACAGTGTTCAGGAAAGGTTCATACCGACAAAAAAGAAAGACGGTAGAAAGGGGAAAAATCGACCGTGGATATCTAAGGAGGTGAGGGAGAGTATCAAATTGAAGGAAAAAACATACAAAGTGGCAAAAACTAGTGGGAGACTAGAGGACTGGGAAGTCTTTAGGGGACAACAGAAAGCTACTAAAAAAGCTATAAAGAAGAGTAAGGTAGACTATGAAAGTAAACTGGCTTAGAACATAAAAGCAGATAGTAAAAGCTTCTACAAATATATAAGACAAAAAAGAGTGGCTAAGGTAAATATTGGTCCTTTGGAAGATGAGAAGGGAGATTTAATAATAGGAGACGGGGAAATGGCTGAGGAGCTGAACAGGTTTTTTGGGTCAGTCTTCACAGTGGAATAACATGCCAGTGACTGATGGAAATAAAGATATGATAGGTGAGGACCTTGAGATGATTGTAATCACTAAGGAGGCAGTATTGGGAAAGCTAATGGGGCTAAAGGTAGACAAGTCTCCTGGCCCTGATGGGATGCATCCCAGAGTGTTAAAAGAGATGGCTAGGGAAATTGTAAACGCACTAGTGATAATTTATCAAAATTCACTAGACTCTGGAGTTGTCCCAGAGGATTGGAAAGTAGCAAACGTGACACCACTGTTTAAAAAAGGAGGTCGGCAGAAAGTGGGTAATTATAGGCCGGTAAGCTTAACTTCGGTTGTAGGGCAAATGCTGGAATCTATCATTTAAGGAGGAAATAGCGGGGCACCAGGAGGGAAATTGTCCCATTGGGCAGACGCAGCATGGGTTCACAAAGGGTAGGTCGTGTCTGACTAATTTGGTAGAATTTTTTGAGGACGTTACCAGTGCAGTAGATAACGGGGAGCCAATGGATGTGGTATATCTGGATTTCCAGAAAGCTTTTGACAAGGTGCCACACAAAAGGTTGCTGCATAAACTAAAGATGCATGGCATTGAGGGTAAAGTGGTAGCATGGGTAGAGGATTGGTTAACTAACAGAAAGCAGAGAGTGGGGATAAATGGGTATTTCTCTGGTTGGCAACCTGTAACTAGTGGGGTCCCTCAAGGATCAGTGTTGGGCCTGCAGTTGTTCACAATTTACATAGACGATTTGGAGTTGGGGATCAAGTGCAATGTGGCAAAGTTTGCAGACGACACTAAGATGAGTGGTAAAGCAAAAAGTGCAGAGGATACCGGAAGTCTGCAGAAGGATTTGGATAGGTTAGGTGAATGGGCTAGGGTCTGGCAGATGGAATTCAATGTTGCCAAGTGTGAGGCTATCAATTTTGGGAGGAATAACAGCAGAATGGATTATTATTTAAATGGTAAGATGTTAAAACATGCTGCTGTGCAGAGGGACCTGGGTGTGCTGGTGCACGAGTCGCAAAAAGTTGGTGTGCAGGTGCAACAGGTGATTAAGAAGGCTAATCGAGTTTTGTCTTTCATTGCTAGAGGAATGGAGTTCAAGACTAGGGAGGTTATGCTGCAATTGTATAGGGTGTTGGTGAGGCAGCGTCTGGAGTATTGTGTTCAGTTTTGGTCTCCTTACCTGAGAAAGGACATATTGGCACTGGAGGGAGTGCAGAGGAGATTCACCAGGTTGATCCAAGAGTTGAGGGGATTAGATTATGACGAGAGGTTGAGTAGACTGGGACTGTACTCATTGGCGTTTAGAAGGATGCGGGGGGATCTTATTGAAACATATAAAATTATGAAGGGAATAGATAGGATCGATACGGGCAGGTTGTTTCCACTGGTCGGGGAAAGCAGAACTAGGGGGCATAGCCTCAAAATAAGGGGAAGTAGATTTAGGACGGAGTGTAGGAGGAACTTCTTCACCCAAAGGGTTGTGAACCTCTGGAATTCCTTGCCCAGTGAAGCAGTTGAGGCTCCTTCTTTAAACATTTTTAAGAAAAAGATAGATACCTTTCTAAAGAATAAAGGGATTCGGGGATATGGTGTACGGGCTGGAGAGTGGAGCTGAGTCCACAAAGATCAGCCATAATCTCATTAAATGGCGGAGCAGGCTCGATGGGCCAGATGGCCTACTCCTGTTCCTAGTTCTTATGTTCTTATGATCATCATCCTGACAGCTGCTTACAATCCCAGCAGCTTGCTGACTGTAAGAAACAGAACAACACAGAACCAGTACCCTGAATTGTTTCACAAAGACAAGATGTCAGAAGTAATGTCCTTTTGGTCAAGTGAGCTATCCTAAATCCCATTTGAGTACTTAGTACTGCTATGTCCTAAAAATACATGTTTAATGGTTAATAATGATTACTCAGTCCTATAATTCATCTCAATCCTTAATAAAACAACTTATAGGGCAGCACGGTGGCACAGTAGTTAGCATTGCTGCCTACGGCGCTGAGGGCCCGGGTTCGAATCCCGGCACTGGGTCACTGTCCGTGTGGAGTTTGCACATTCTCCCCGTGTTTGCGTGGGTTTCACCCCCCACAACCCAAAAGATGTGCAGGGTAGGTGGATTGGCCACACTAAATTGCCCCTTAATTGGAAAAATATATATATATTTGGGTACTCTAAATTTATATTTAAACAAATGAATAAAACAACTTATGTAAAACTACTCATGCCAACGATTCAGTTTTAAGAGATATTATCGCTGAACCCCCCCCCCTTCATAAAGCAATTAAACAAAATGCTGGGATCCTAGGGAATAGAATTGAAAAGCAGTGCAGTTCTGTTAAACCTGAATAGGATCTTGCAGAGAAAGAAACAGCTCTGGAGTCCAGGATATAGGGGCACAATAAGAAAGATTAGCTAGAATGATACCAGAAGTGAGGTTAAATCTATCAAATATTGAATGTGCTGGAACTCTTCCTCTAGAAAGAGAAAACTGAAGGGTGACCTGATAAAGTCATCAAGATTAAGAAAGGGTTCGACAGAGTAGATTTAGAACAGATGTCTCAATTTCCAGGGTAGACCAGGACTAAGGACCAAAAATATAAGATTGTCACAAATAAATCCAATAGAGAGTTCAGGTGAAACTTTAAGTCAAGAGAGTGGCGGGATTGGGTCGACTAGGCCTGTATTCACTGGAATTTAGAAGAATGAGATAGAATCTAATTGAAATGTATAAAATTCTGTCAGGGCTGGACAGACTGGATGCAGGGATATTGTTTCCTCTGGCTGGGGACCTAGAACAAGGGGTTTCAGGATGTGGGGCAGGCCATTTAGGAATGAGATAAGGAGAAACATCTTCATTCAGTGGTTGGTGACCCTATGGAATTCTCGACCATAGAAGGCTGTGGCAACCAAGACACTGCACATATTTAAGAAAGAAATAGATTTCTAGACTCTAGAGGTGCCCAGGGGTATGGGACAACGCTGAGTCCGATGGAGGATCAACCATAAGACATAGCAGCAGAATTAGGCCATCGGCCCATCAAGTCTACTCCACCATTCAATCATGACTGATATCAATCTCCTGCCTTCTCCCCATAACCCTGATCTTTTTATTAATCAAGAACCTATCTATCTATCTCTACCTTAAAGACACCAGTGATTTGGCCTCCACAGCCTTCTGTAGCAAAGAGTTCCACAGATTCACTACCCTCTGGCTGAAGAAATTCTTCCTCATCTCTGTTTTAAAGGATCATCCCTTTAGTCTGAGATTGTGTCCTCTGGTTCTAGTTTTTCCTACATGTGGGAACATCCTCTCCACGTCCACTCTATCCAGGCCCCGCAATATCCTGTAAGTTTCAATAAGATCCCCCCCCCCCCCCCCCCTCATCCTTCTAAACTCCAACTAGTACAGACCCAGAGTCCTCAACCGTTCCTCATACAACAAGCTCTTCATTCCAGGGATCATTCTTGTGAACCTCCCCTGACCCTTTCCAAGGCCAGCATATCCTTCCTTAGATATGTAGCCCCAAACTGCTCACAATACTCCAAATGGGGTCTGACCAGAGTCTTGTACAGCCTCATAAGTACAACCCTGGTCTTATATTATAGTCCTCTTGACATGAATGCCAACATTGCATTTGCCTTCCTAACTGACGACTGAACCTGTACATTAACCTTAAGAGAATCATGAACAAGGACTCCCAAGTCCCTTCGTGGTTCTGATTTCCTAAGCATTTCCCCATTTAGAAAATAGTCTATGCCTCCATTCCTCCTTCCAAAATGCAGAACCTCACATTTTTCCACATTGTATTCCATCTGCCACTTCTTTGCCCACTCTCCCAGCCTGTCCAAGTCCTTCTGCAGCCCCTCTGCTTCCTCAATACTACCTGTTCCTCTACAGACCTTTGTACCATCCGCAAACTTAGCAACAGTGTCTTCAGTTCCTTCTTCCAGATCATTAATGTACATTGTGAAAAGTTGTGGACCCAACACCGATCCCTGAGGCACACCACTAGTCACCGGCTGCCATCCTGAAAAAGACCCCTTTATCCCCACTCTCTGCCTTCTGCCAGTCAGCCAATCCTCTATCCATGCCAGGATCTTGCCCTCAACACCATGGGCTCTTAACTTATTTAACAGTCTCCTATGCGGCACCTTGACAAAGGCCTCCTGGAAATCTAAATAAATCACGTCCACTGGTTGTCCTTTGTCTAACTTCCCTGTTACCTCCTCAAAGAACTCTAACAGATTTCTTAAACGTGACTTCCTCTTGACGAAGCAGTGCTGACTCTGTCCTATTTTATCATACACTTCCAAGTCCTCCGCAATCTCATCTTTAATCGTGGACTCTTAAAATCTTACCAATGACTGAAGTCAGGCTAACTAGCCTATAATTTCCCGTCCTCTGCCTCCCTCCCTCTTAAACAGCAGTGTTACATTAGCCACTTTCCAGTCCTCTGGGACCCTCCCTGCCTCTGGGACCCTCCCTGTCTCCAGTGATTCCTGAAAGATCACCACAAATGTCTCCACAATCTCCTCCGCTATCTCTTTTAGAACCTGAGGTGTAGTCCATTGGTCCAGGTGATTAATCCACTTTCAGACTTTTCAGTTTTCCCAGAACATTCTCCTTAGTAATGACCTCCACCCCTGGAGCTCCTGGAACTCTGACATCACACTGTTGTGTTCCACCGTGAAGATTGATGCAAAGTAATTATTCAGGTCCTCTGTCATTTCTTTGTTTCCCTATTATTACTTCTCCAGCCGCATTTTCCAGTGGTCCTATTTTTGCCTCACTCTTACCTTTTATATATGGAAAAAAACTCTTCCTATCTTTTTTATATTACCAGCTAGCTTGCACTCATATTTCATTTTTCTACCCCCCCCCCCTCTACTGCTTTTTCTGTCGACCTCTGCCATCTTTTAAAGGCATCCCACTAATCCTCGTCATTTTGTATGCTTTTTCTTTTGCTTTTATGCTGTCCTTGACTTCATAGATAATCATAGAATTTACAGTGCAGAAGGAGGCCACTCAGCCCATCGAGTCTGCACCGGCTCTTGGAAAGAACACCCTACCCAAAGTCAACACCTCCACCCTATCCCCATAACCCAGTAACCCCACCCAGCACTAAGGGCAATTTTGGACACTAAGGGCAATTTATCATGGCCAATCCACCTAACCTGCACATCTTTGGACTGTGGGAGGAAACCGGAGCACCCGGAGGAAACCCACGGGGAGGATGTGCAGACTCCACACAGACAGTGACCCAAGCCGGAATCAAACCTGGGACCCTGGAGCTGTGAAGCAATTGTACTATCCACAATGCTACCGTGCTGCCCCTCATCCCTTCCTCATCTTAGCATATTTCCTCCTCGGGATGAATTTCTGTTGTGCCTCCCGAATAATCCCTAAAAACTCCTGCCATTGCTGTTCCACTGTCTTCCCTGCTTGGCTCTTTTTTCAATCAACTCTGGCCAGCTGTTCCCTCATGTCTGTGTAGTTACCCTTATTTAATTGTAATACTGTTACATTTGATTGCAGCTTCTCCCTCTCAAACTGCAGGCTAAATTCCATCATATTGTGGTCACTGCTCCCTGAGAGTTCCTTCACCTTAAGTTCCCTTAAAGTCTGCCTCATACATCACCAAATCCATAATTGCCTATTCCTTGTAGGCTCTGTCACAAGCTGCTGAAAAAATCATCTCTTAGAATTCTACAAATTCCTTTTCTTGGGATCCACTACCAACCTGATTTTCCCAGTCCACCTGCATATCGAAGTCCCCATGATTATTGTAATGTTGCCTTTTTTACATGCCTTTTCTATCTCCTGATTTATTTTCTGCCCCACATCCTGACTACTGCGAAGGAGCCTGTACATAACTCCCATTAGGGTCTTTTTACCTTTGCGATTCCTCAACTCTACCCACAGAGATTCTATGCCTTCTGATCCTATATCACTCCTTGCTATCGATTTAACTTCATTCCTTACTAACAATGCAACCCCGCCATGATATTAAATGGAGAATGCTTGAAAGGGGGAATGGCCTCCTTTTTAAAAAATGTTTCTATAATATGGAACTTGCTACCACAAGTCCCCAAAGATGTGCTTGTTAGGTGAATTGGACATTCTAAATTCTCCCTCCCGTGTACTCGAACAGGCGCCGTAGTGTGGCGACTGGGGGATTTGCACAGTAACTTAATTGCAGCGTTATATGTAAGCCTACTTGTGACACTAATAAAGATTATTATTATGTAATTGAGGCAAATTGCATGAATGTATTTCAGGGGAATGTAGATGAGAATGTTGATGGAGTTAGGTTAAGTGTGAGAGGATGTTTATAGACCTGTTGGGCTAAATGGCCAGTTTCTGTGTTGCAAATACGATATAATGGGGCCGGCACGGTGGTGCATTGGTTAGCACTGCTGCCTCACAGTGCCGAGGACCCGGGTCACTGTCCCTGTGGAGTTTGCACATTCTCCCCGTGTCTGCATGGGTCTCGCCCCACAATCCAAACGTGTATAGGAGAGGTGGAAAGGCAATGTGATATTGCCCCTTAATTGGTAAAAAAGAAGAATTGGGGACTCTTTATTAAAAAAAAAAATGTTTAAGTAAATACGATATGCTATGTGGTAAATAGACTATGGCCGCGATCCAACGGCCACACTGTGTCAGAAAAGCAGCTTGCCACAACACAGCTTGGCCGATGAAAGCTATATGTATGGGTCCCGAAATCCAGCCGGCTCGCAATGTAAATCCCGGCCATTATGGGCGGGTTCACTTTTGGACAAATCTGTATATTAAAGCGAGGCAGCTAGCCTCGTGGGGGTCTCCCAGGCATTCGGAGGCCCCCAGTTGTGTGTCCTTTGGGTAGGGTGGTACCCTGGCACTGCTGGGTTGGCAGCATTGGCACTGCCAAGGTGCCAAGCTGGCATTTGTTGCATGCGGCAGGCCGAGGCATCTGGCCTGGATGTTTATGGGGCGAGACGGAGACCCACCTATAGTGCATTCGGGCTCAGGGGAGCTCGGGGATTGTTTCGGGGGCATCTGTGTCCCAATCTCTTGCTACACTGGGGATTTCCGGCAGAACTCCCCACTGTACAAAACGGAGCTATGTGCGGCCTTGGCTGCGTGTTCGCCGTTCAGGCCCCTTGTACATCGCAAGCAACATTGAATAGCCATGTGTTTCACGGCACTTCGAGCGCTGGGAAACATCGCTAAATGCGCCCGCCAGGGGACTTTGTTCCCTTTTGGGAGAATCATGTTCCCTTTTGGGATAATCGCGCCCAACTGCCACGCTGCGCCCAGTATGCAGCATGCCACCGTGCAGCTTGGCCGATGAAAGGCGGGAGCGAGAGAGCTAGTCTCAATTTAATGTGCAGATTCCCAAACCATCTGAGGATCTCTCCCCTTTGCCGCGGAGACCTTTGGCGAATTGCTCCTGCAAATGGAGATCAGACGGAACAGCGCTCGTGGGAGTCTCCCAGGGGATCGGAATCCCATAAGTGCATGCCCTTTAGGCATGCTGGCACCCAGGCAGTGCTACCTGAGTGCCAGCCTGGCATTGCCAAGGTAGCACTGCCAGGGTGCCAAGCTGGCACATTTCATGTTCTGGCGGTCGGGCCAGGGATGCATTGCGCAGAGGTGTTGGGGTGGTGCTTAAACTTCTGCAAATTGATACTTACACTTTAAAAAAATATTGTTACAGTTATTGCTGTGGTCCCTCCACCTGTCAAACTATCATTTCCATCGGAAAACTTGCATCATGTCTTAATGTGGGAAGCAGGAACCGGTACACCATTCACAACTCGCTACACAGTGCAATACTTAGCTTTAAGGTATGTACATCCTGGTCTTTTCTCATCTTTTCAAATTATAATTTAAAAACGCAAGTATTTGTTGACCTGTTAAAGTCAAATTGTATGCCTGTATATTTGGCTGGACACTGTAGTGGAGCAGCCTTATAAGACGATCAGGAGTGAGGAATGTACATTCAAGGGAAGAAAATAAAATTTCTTCAGTATCTTGGTTGAAACTGAGTTCTAATTGTGTCTCCAATCAGTTGAAAAGAACATAACAGCTCCTTCCTGCTCCTTGCTTTCGAATTTGACGTACTCAATACCTCGGTCCTTTCAAACTACCGCACCTTTTTTCCCAGTGTCTCTTTCCCGTCCACAGTTTGAACATTTTGCCTACTAAATCCGTGGCTGTCTTTCCTGCTACCCAATGTTTGAATTTCTTCAGGCGTGTTTCTGCCTCAGCCACAGCCTTTAATTAACTTAACTAAATAAATAAGATGAATTGAAAGCACAAAATGCTTGGAATACTCACCAGGTTTGTCAATGGCCATGGAGAAACATAATTAATGTTTTTTGGTGATCTGGAATTCTGCTGAAGCACTTAAGACCCACCTTTGTCAGCAATTCTTTGGTCACTGTGATCTTCTTACTTGGCTTGCTGTCGCTTGCTGTCCATTTTTGTTCGACTGGGCCTTTTTGAAGGGTCTTGGAACACTTCTGAAGATATTGAATAAGATGACCAAAAGCGTGGTCCGAGAGTTGGTTTTAATACGTGTCTTAAAGGAGGAGCGTAATGTGGAGAGGTGAAGGGAGGGACTTCCAGGGTTTGTGGCCTAGGCAGCTGACTGCACAGCCATCCATGCTGGATCAGTTATGATTGGAAATGCATGAATGGTAAAATTGGAGGGGCACAGATATTTCGGAGGGTTATGGAGTTAGAGCATTGGGGGAAGGAGAAGGCCATGGAGGGATTTGAGCACAAAACGTGAGAGCTTTCAGATCAAGAAGTTGTTTGACTAGGAACCAATGAAGGCCAGCAAGCACAAGGGTGATAGTGGAATGGGACCTGCTGTGAGTTAAGACACCGAGTTTTGGATGACCAAGTTACTGGAGGTAGAAGGTGGGAGTCCAGCCAGGAGTATGTTAGAATAGTCAGGTTTAGAGGTAACAAAGGCATGAATGTGGGTTTCAGCAGAGGATATGCTGAGACCGGGGCAAAGTTGAGCAATGATGACATGAATATGAGGTCAAACGATCATCTCAAAATGCAGTATGTTTTGTTATTGCAGCATACAAACATATCTAATTAGGAGCAGGAGCTTGAACCTACTCCACCATTCAATAAGATCATGGCTATTAATGAAGAATCTATCTAGCTCTGCTTTAAAAATATTCACAAATTCTGCTTCCATTGCCTTCTGAGGGAAAGAGTTTCAGAAACCCACAACCTTTTGAGAAGAATTGTTACGGCGTAGAAAGTGACTATTTGGCCCATCATGTCTGCACCCTCTTTCCAAAATAAGCCTTAAGCACCATTCCCCTGCCTTTCCCCATACCACTGCATATTTCTATTCATGTAATCACCTAATGCTGTCTTCAATGCCTTTCTTTGACCTGCTTCCACCATGGTTCCAGGCAGAGCATTCCAGACCTGAACCAAGTTTTTTGGGTTTTTTTCTAGCATCACATTTTTTTCTTTTGCCAATCACTTTAAGTTTGGGCCCTCTCTTTCTTGATTCTTTTGCAAGTGGGAACAGCTTCTTCCTATCTACTCTATCCAGCCCCATCATTATTTTGGACGTCTCTTAGCCGCCTTCTCTCCAAGGAGAAAAGTCCCAACATCCAATCTATCCTCATAATTGAAGTTTCTAATCCCTGGAACCATTCTTGTAAACTTCCCCTGCACTGTCTCCAATGTGTTTACATCCTTCCTATAGTGTGGCACCCAGAATTGTACATAATATTACAGCTGAGGTCTAACTAGTATCTTGAATAGGTTCAGCATAACCTCCTTGCTTTGTACTCTATGCCCATTAATAAAACCCACAATACTATATGATTTTATAACTTTCCTCTCTACCAGTCCTACCACCTTCAATGATCTATGCACACATACATCCTGGTCCCTCTGCTCCTGCACCTTAAGAATTTTACCCCTATTGTGTCTCCATGTTCTTCCTACCAAAATGCATCACTTCCCACTTTTCTGCATTGACTTCATCTGCCACCTATCTGCCCACCCCACCAACATGTCTATGTTCTTTTGAAGTTCTGCACTGTTGTCTACACAGTTTACAACGTGTCCAAGTTTTGTGTCATCTGCAAATTTTGAAATTGTCTCCTGCACACCAAGATCTAGATCATTAATATAATATCAGGAAAAGCAAGCATCCCAATGCCAACCCCTGGGGAACTCCACTACAAACCTTCCTGCAGCCCGTAAAATATCCATTGACCATTACTCTCTGCTTCCTATTATTCAGCCAATTTTGTATCCTTGCTGCTACTATTCCTTATATTTCATGAGCTATAACTTTTCTCTCAAGTCTGTTGTTTCTCTCAAGTCTGATGTGTGACACTATATCGAATGCCTTCTGAAAGTCTATGTACACCACATCAACTGCCTTGCTCTCATCGACCCTTTCTGTTACCTCAAGAAACTCTAGCAAGTTAGTTAAGCACTACTTTCACTTTAGAAATCCATTCTGGCTCTTGCTAATAAACCCCCATTTTTCCATGTGACTACTAATTCTATTTAAAATAATTGTTTCTTGGAGCTTTCCCACCACTGAGGTTAAACTGACTGGTAATTGCTGGAGCTACTCTTACAACGAACATTTTCAATTCTCCAGCCCTCTGGCACCTCCATTGAGTCTAGAGAAGACTGGAGGATTATTGCCAGCACCCTTGCAATTTCCATTTTTGCTCCCTTCACTATCCTTGGATGCATCTCATACGGTTCTGGTATCTGGTCAACTCTAAGTCTAGACCAACAGTCTATTCAACACTTTCTCCTTGGTGCTTTCACCTCGTTTCCATCTTAAATGAGTGATGCCTTATTTTTAAAAAAGTGACCTCGCTCTAGATTCTCCAACAAGAGGAAACATCTTTTCTACCTTGTCAATATCCCTCAGGGTCTTTAAAAGGTTTCAATCAAATCAAATACATTAATAACCAAAAGCTGTGCCACAGTTTAGCAAGGCCATTAAAAAAAATAAAAGCAAGCAATATGTTTCATTTCTAGGATAGAATTGACTAGTAGAAAGGTTATGCCAAACCTGTATTGAATCTTGGTTACGCAACTCTGGTCACCATATTAAAGAGGAAGTAGGGGTACTGGAGAGGGTGCAGAGAAGATTTACAGGGATAGATGCCAGAAATGCAGGAGTATACGTATCAGGAAATATTTTAACAAGCAGGGTTTCTTTTCTTGTGAAGAAATTAAGCGGAGGCTTGACCTAAAAGAGATCAGTAAAATAAAAAGGTTTTGATAGTGGATACAGAGAGAATGTTTCTTCTGGGGAAGAGCAGAACTAGAGACCCATCAATATAAGATGGTCACCAAGCAATCCAACAAGTAAATGAGAATAAATGTCTTCACCCAAAACGTGGTGTGCATGGTTAACATGGTATCACAGGGGATGGTTGAAGGGAATAGTATGGAAGATTTAAGGGGAAACTGGACACGCCTATAAGGGAAAAGAGAATAGAGGGTTACGTTGATGGATTTAGATGAGGAAAGATTGGAGGAGGTTCAAGTGAAACATAAACACCAGCATAGACTGGTTGGGCGGAATGACTTGTTTGTGTGCCCTATATTTTATGTAATCTTATAATCTAGTCAGGTGTAAACAGTGGGATTAAAGCTCTAGTCTAGCTAGGGTTACTACTTCTTCACAAAATAGTTGATGGCATGATTTTATTTTTGCAGTAACCATTTGAGACATAATAGGTTACCTTGATATGTCTCCTCTGTTCAAAATGTTTGTTTAAATTCCAAATAGCACACTCGGTATGGAAGAACACCCACAGAACGTGAACCAAACAAACGATGAAGAGCGTGCATGGGTTGTTGTGCAGAACTGTTCATTGATCTCAAATCGAACATGTGATCTAACCAATGAGTTCACTGACATCTATGAATCTTACTTTACTCGGGTTAAAGCAGTTACAGAAATGGATGAATCCAATTGGACTTCCTCAAACGTGTTTCAGCCCCTTGACGACTGTAAGCATGTCATCTTTTAGTTCTTGGCTCTGTACAGCATTTCTTCAGACCATAATCATGTTTGGCTTACTCATTATATTCATTGTTATTGCGCATCTGCAAATCATTTTTATTTATAACTACCCACTACATATATTTTCGCTGCCAAGCACTTTCTGTTCCTGCATACTTTTGCACAAGTTCCCTCTCACTGAATTTTTTTTAACCTATTTTACCATTTTGTGCTTGTGTGTACTCTTTCCAAACTTGTAGAAACTTTAATGTGCGAATGTTGTTCAAATAACGTGCTCCGGCAAGGTTTATTTGTTTAACTGTATATGAAATGTTACCACTAACCTTGCCATCGTGTACCATGTTGCTCACAATGAAAGTTAAAAAAGAAAGCCTGAAAGATAAACCAAATTTCAGCATATTGGTAAGTTTAACTCTGTAAAACTTTGGTTGTAGAAATCAAATGTAATATTTTCAGATGGCATAAGTTTGAACAGGACAAGAATATATATGATTTTCTTAAACTAGAAAGTTCAATATTTCTTTCAATTTCTGGTGCTAGTTTATTTTGATAATACAGTTGAATGCTGTTAACTTGTAAATGTTTTACCTCTCAATTCAAATTTTTTTTCTTCTCCAGCAAAACTACGACCAGTTAATTTTAATCTCTCAGAGAGCACTATCGGCGAGCTGAAAGTTAATTTTGATATTCCATCAATCCCACCATTTATACCTGACTTTGGATCCAAATCGTTCCTAGATATTCTGTTTGCATTGTACTACAGCATTACTGTGTCGAAAGGTGGAGAGCTGGAAAAGGTATGATTTAATAAAATGAATAACAGTCTTGTTTTCTGGATAAATGCAATTCCACAAACATTTAATTTCCAAATAACACAACTGGGTGAATGTTTTCAAAACTCTGTTCTGGTTGTTATAAGTGCTACTTTGTTCTCTGGAAAGCCTTCCCTCAAAACACCACCTAAAACCTGAGAAACCTAATTTGATTGTTTAGGAAGGGTAAATTTTTCTTCCTTTGAATCTTTAAAAAAAAGAAAATCCTCATAAATGATCATCTGTGTGCAGATCTACAACTTACCTGTCAAATGCTTTCAAATGTAATTAAAAACGTACAAAAAACATCAAAATTAATTTATAGGTTATGAGGTTGTGCTACATAAGCTTGTTCCTTCATTCCTTTCTCATTCAAAATGTTTGTTTACTCAACACTGCTGACTGGTGTTTGGATGTGCTCTTGCAGCAGAAATGCAGTCTGGCTGTAACAAGTGCAGAAGGTACCTAGGGAAACTGCCCAAGCAGGAAGCACACTGAATAGCGCCTCACCAGCACAGAGCACATGCTCCTAAGTTCCCCACAGTACTGAAGGCCCATTGTAGGAGGTGGACTGGAGAATATAAAACTCCTCTACCTACAGGAGACCAGGAGTTTCCCCAGACAGATACCGCAAAAGCAACCTGAATAGGTGGCCATCACAGCCCATGCTAGCAGTGTAGGCTCAAGGACCTGCGTATAGTGCCGTAAAAGGTTCCATGATCAAACACACAGTTGTCAAGGTTAGTAGGTGGATGCATCTTCAAATGTCACACCCCAAGACTCGCCCATCAACATTATCAATCACTATACATACCTAACATTCATTGCTTCACCTTTCCCTAACGAACCTAGCACTGCTGCAAGCCTCTAACTTGCATCTCACAGCTTGCAAACATTGCCAGATACTCCATAATGACAGATACATTACCCAATTGGATTGTACCACACAGGACTGACATAGAATAGGATAGGCACTGGAGTGGTCAACTGTATTTAATAATGTAAATCGGAATCTTATTTACAAAACACATTTACAGAGGATGTCAATTATGATGTTGCTCAGTGTTACCAATGGCAGAAGCCAAACAATTCTGAAGAGATAAAAAATGATTAAGAAAGCTAGTTGAACAGATTGGTGTCTTCCAAATGACTGATGACTGCTTTTGAAAGGAAACCACTAACTGCTTTTAAAGTGAAGATGTGTATTAGCATAAAAGCCTAAGAAATAAGTGTAAGCTATTCAGCCCCCTCAAGCCTGCTCTGCCATTCAAGACTGATCCGATTGTGGCCTTACCTCTACTTTCCTGCTTCCCCACAACCCTCAACATCCTTGTCAATCAAAACTCAGGCTTTAATGTATTCAGTGACCTAGTCTTCACTACTTGCTGGGGAAGAGAAATCCAAACACTAACCACCCTGCTGAAAGAAGAAATTCCGACTTCCGGTTGCGGCTATGCGGAGCTAAGCCGCACGATTTGGCAGCTCCCGCGATCACGGACTTTCGGGCTCGCTAGAGGAGCCCCAACGGAATTCTTTTCACAGACAACCCGTGGGGAAGAGAAGGGAGAGGTCCCCTACCAACTTTTATGGACCGGACCCGAAGTGCAACGGCCAAAAAAGCGGCATTGGAGCAGCGGGAGAAGCGAGGGGAAAAAAGCAAAATGGCGGCGGCCGGGGACAAAGAGGAGATGCAGGAATTCATCAAGCGCTGCTTCGAGGAGCAGCGTAAGGAGATGCTGGCACCTATGCTGGCGGTAATTGAAGGACTAGGGATAACCCAGAAGGCCAAGAGGTGAAGATCCAGGAGGTACAGAAAATTGTGAGTGAGAATGAGGACGAGCTCTTGGGCCTGGCGGTGAGAGTGGAGCGGCACGAGGCGCCACACAAGAAGTGGGCGGGAAGACTCGAAGACCTGGAGAACAGGTCGAGGAGAAATAATCTGAGGATCCTGGGTCTCCCAGAAGGAGTAGAGGGGGCCGATGCCGCAGCATACGCGGGCACGATGATTGGGGCGATGATGGGCGCAGAGGCCCCTTCGAGGTCGCTGGAGCTGGACGGGGCGCACCGGGTGCTGGCGAGGAAGCCCAAGGCAAATGAGCCGCCAAGGGCGATGGTGGTGAGATTTCACCGGTTTACGGACAGGGAGAGGGTCCTGAAATGGGCCAAGAAGGAGCGGAGCAGCAAGTGGGACAATGCAGAGATCTGAATATACCTGGACTGGAGCACGGAGGTTGCTAAGCGGAGAGCGGGTTTCAACCGGGCCAAAGCGGTGCTGCATCGGAAAGGAGTGAAATTTGGAATGCTGCAGCCAGCGCGACTGTGGGTTACATACAAGGACCAACACTACTCTTCGAAACGCCTGAAGAGGCGTGGACCTTTATACAAACTGAAAAGTTGGACTCTAACTGAGGGTTTGTGAGGGTGGGGGGTGTTTGAGGGTTGATGTATGATGGTTGTTGTATATAGGGGGTCAATCACGCGCAGGAAATGTTATATGGGCTGGGGGAGAGAGACAAGGCCGCGACAGGAGCTGCGCCAGAGGGGGCGGGGCAGGCTTTGGAAAGCGCGGGTTTTTTTTCCCGCGTGCGGGAAGGGGAACGAAGGAACGTATATTGATTGGGAGACTCCCACACGGGGGGGGTCAAAGGGACGGCGGGGGAAGCCGGGGTCAGCAGGTGTCAGCTGACTTACGGGAGTGATATGTGGGGAGCAAAAAAGCTAGACGGGTCTAGCAGAGGGGGGGGAAAAAGGGTTGCTGCTGCACTGGCCGAAAGGGAATGGGACACAGAAGAGGTGGTCGGGACGGAGGTCCCCCGGCTGGGGGACTGGAGGGCGAGGGAGACACGGACACGGGACTGGCCCAGAAAAGGAGATGGCTAGTCCGGGGGGGGGGGGGGGGGGTCTGGCTGATAACGTGAGGGGCCTGAATGGGCCGGTGAAGAGGGCTCGAGTGTTCGCGCACTTGAAGGGACTGAAGGCAGACGTGGCTATGCTCCAAGAGACACACCTGAAGGTGGCGGACCAGGTCAGGTTAAGAAGGGGATGGGTAGGACAGGTATTTCACTCGGGACTGGACACGAAAAATAGAGGGGTGGCAATTTTGGTGGGAAAGCATGTGCCATTTGAGGCCAAGACTATCGGAGTGGATAATGGAGGGAGATATGTGATGGTGAGTGGTAGGTTGCAAAGGACGTGGGTGGTGTTGGTAAATGTATACGCCCCGAACTGGGATGATGCTGGATTCATGAAGCGCATTTTGGGGCGCATTCTGGACCTGGAGGTAGGAGGCCTGATAATGGGAGGGGACTTCAATACAGTGCTGGACCCAACACTGGACCGCTCCAGATCAAGGACGGACGGGAAAGAGGCCGGCGGCGGCCAAGGTGGGCGGGGGGGGGGGGGTTGTTTATGGATCAGATGGGGGGCGTGGACCCATGGAGGTTTGCAAGACCGCAGGCCAGGGAATTTTCTTCTCCCACGTGCACAAAGCCTACTCCTGGATAGATTTCTTCTGGGCAGTGCACTCATCCCGAGGGTGGAGGGGACGGAGTATTTGGCCATGGCCATTTCGGACCACGCCCCGCACTGGGTGGAAATGGGGCTGGGAGAGGAGAGGGGCCAATGCCTGCTGTGGCGGCTGGATGTGGGACTGCTGGCAGATGAGGTGGTGTGTGGGAAGGTGAGGGGGTGTATCGAAAGGTACTTGGAGGCCAACGACAACGGGGAGGTGCGAGTGGGGGTGGTATGGGAGGTGTTGAAGGCGGTGATCAGGGGAGAGCTAATCTCCATCAGGGCTCATAGGGAGAAGACAGAGGGCATGGAAAGGGAGAGGTTAGTGGGGGAGATTTTGAGTGGACAGGAGATACGCAGAGGCCCCGGAGGAAAGATTACTTGGGGAAAGACGACGGCTCCAGACGGAGTTTGACCTGTTGACCACGGGGAAGGCGGAGGCACAGTGGAGGAAGGCGCAGGGGGCGACCTATGAGTACGGGGAAAAGGCTAGTCGGATGCTGGCACACCAGCTCCTTAAGACGACAGCAGCGAGGGAGATAGGGGGAATCATAAGATGGAAGGGGAGCCACGGTTCGGAGTGTAACAAAAATAAACCAGGTATTCAAGGCCTTCTATGAAGAGCTGTACAGATCCCAGCCCCCAGGGGGGGAAGAGGGAATGAGATGATTCCTAGACCAACTGAGGTTCCCGAGGGCGGAGGAGCAAGAGGTGGCTGGTTTGGGGGCACTAATCGGGTTGGAGGAGCTGAGCAAGGGTTTGGGGAGTATGCAGGCGGGGAAGGCCCTGGCGCCGGACGGGTTCCCAGTGGAGTTCTACAGAAAGTACGTAGACCTATTGGCCCCGCTACTAGTGAGGACCTTTAACGAGGCAAGAGAGGAGGGGACCCTGCCCCCGACTATGTCGGAGGCGACAATTTCCTTGATTCTAAAACGAGACCAGGACCCACTGCAATGTGGATCGTACAGGCCGATTTCGCTCCTCAATGTGGACGCTAAGTTATTGGCAAAAGTGCTGGCACGAGGATTGAGGACTGTGTCCCGGGGGTGATTCGTGAGGACCAGACGGGATTCGTAAAGGGCAGGCAATTAAACACTAATGTGCGGGGCTCTTAAACGTGATAATGATGCCATCGGTGGAGGGAGAAGCGGAGATAGTGGCAGCTATGGATGCGGAAAAGGCCTTTGACCGAGTAGAGTGGGAGTACCTCTGGGAGGTGCTGCGTAGGTTTGGGTTCAGGGGAGGGTTTATCAGCTGGGTTAAGCTCCTTTACAGAGCCCCGGTGGCGAGTGTAGTGACGAACCGGCGGAGGTCAGAGTACTTTCGGCTGTACCGAGGAACGAGGCAGGGGTGCCCCCTGTCCCCCCTGTTGTTTGCATTGGCGATCGAACCCTTGGCCATATCACTGAGGGAGTCTAATAAATGGAGGGGGGTGGTCCGAGGGGGAGAAGAGCATCGGGTGTCGCTCTACGCGGATGACCTGTTGCTGTACGTGGCGGGGATGGTGGAGGTCATGCAGACTGAGGGAGTTTGGGGAGTTCTCGGGCTATAAGCTCAATGTAGGTAAGAGAGCTTTTTGTATTACAGGCAGGGGACCAAGAAAGAGGGATAGGGGGACCTACCGCTGAGGAGGGCGGTGGGGAGTTTTCGGTATCTGGGGATCCAGATAACCAGGAGTTGGGGGGCCCTACATAAACTGAATCTGACGAGGTTGGTGGACCAAATGGAGGAGGACTTCAAAAGATGGGACATGTTACCGCTCTCGCTGGCGGGTAGAGTGCAGTCGGTCAAAATGGTGGTCCTTCCGAGGTTTTTGTTTGTGTTTCAGTGCCTTCCCATCGTGATCACCAAGGGCTTTTTCAAGAGAGTAGGTAGGAGTATTATGGGGTTTGTGTGGGCGAATAAGACCCCGAGGGTAAGGAGAGGGTTCCTGGAATGCAGTAGGGACCGAGGAAGGTTGGCGCTGCCAAACCTAGGGAGCTACTACTGGGCAGCAAATATGGCGATGATCCGCAAGTGGGTTATGGAGGGAGAGGGGGCGGCATGGAAGAGGATGGAGATGGCGTCCTGTAAAGGAACGAACTTGGGGGCATTGGTGACGTCACCGCTGCCGTTCTCGCCATCAAAGTATACCACGAGCCCGGTGGTGGCGGCAACGTTAAGGAACTGGGGCCAGTGGAGACGGCACAGGGGTGCAGTGGGAGCCTCGGTGTGGTCCCCGATCAGGGGTAACCACCGGTTTGTCCCGGGGAAGATGGGCGGGGGGTTCCAGGGCTGGCATCGGGCGGGGATTAGAAGAATGGGGGACCTGTTCATCGACGGGACGTTTGCGAGCCTAGGGGCACTGGAGGAGAAGTTTGAGTTACCCCCGGGAAATGCCTCTCGATATATGCAGGTAAGGGCTTTTGTAAGGCGACAGGTGAGGGAATTCCCGTTGCTCCCGGCACAAGAAGTTCAAGACCGGGTGATCTCGGGTGTATGGGTCGGGGAGGGCAAGGTTTTGGCAATACACCAAGAGATAAAAGAAGAGGGGGAAGCACTAGCAGAAGAGTTGAAGGGTAAATGGGAGGAGGAGCTGGGGGAGGAGATCGAGGAAGGTCTGTGGGCTGATGCCCTGAGTAGGGTTAATTCCTCCTCCTCATGTGCCAGGCTCAGCCTGATACAATTTAAGGTGGTTCACAGAGCGCACTTGACGGGGGTGAGGTTGAGTAGGTTCTTTGGGGTAGAGGACAGATGTGGAAGGTGTTCAGGGAGCCCGGCGAACCATGTCCATATGTTTTGGTCATGCCCGGCACTGGAGGGGTTCTGGAGAGGAGTGGAGGGAGCAATATCTCAGGTGGTGAAAGTCCTGGTCAAGCCAAGCTGGGAGCTAGCAATATTTGGAGTAGTGGACGAACCGGGAGTGCAGGAGGCGAAAGAGGCCGGCATTCTGGCCTTTGCGTCCCTAGTAGCCCGGCGAAGGATCTTGCTAATGTGGAAGGATGCGAAGCCCCCTAGCCTGGAGGCCTGGATAAACGACATGGCTGGGTTCATAAAGCTGGAGAGGATTAAGTTTGCCTTGAGAGGGTCTGCGCAGGGGTTCTACAGGCGGTGGCAACCGTTCCTAGACTATCTCGCGGAGCGTTAGAGGAAGGTCGGTCAGCAGCAGCAGCAACCCTGGGAGGGGGGGTGGGGGAATGGGTGATTGCTTGGGGGGATGGATGAGCAGGAGATAACATGAAGGGTGTGGGAAACTGGCACGTGCGGGAGAGAGCCAGTGTATAAAGCTATGTAAATATACCATTTTGCCATGTATATACCTTGCTCAGTGCGATTTTGTGTTATTTTGTTACGGGGGTGGAGGTTATTGTTTGTAAGGGGAAAAAATTGTGTTGGTTGGTAAAAAACTTTAATAAATATTTTTTTTTTAATAAGAAAGAAGAAATTCCTCCACATCTCTCCCCCACATAAATGGGAGCCCCCTTATTTTTAAACTGTACCCCCGTTGTAGATTCATGCACAAGAGGAAACATCCTCTCGGCATCTATCCTGTCAATCCCTCACAATCTTGCACTGCAATAAGATTCTCTCCCCCCCCCCCCCAGTTCTTCTAAACACCAGTGTGCAAAGGCCCAACCTGTTCAATTTTTCCTCCTAAGATAGCACTGAGGCCCATTGTAGGAGATAGACAGGAGAATATAAGACCAGGAGTTTCCCCAGACAGATACCACAAAAGCAACCTGAACAGATAGCCATCACAGCTCATGCTGGAAGTGTAAGCTCAGGGGCTGGTTTAGCACAGTGGGCTAAACAGCTGGCTTGTAATGCAGAACAAGGCCAACAGCGCGGGTTTAATGCCTGTACTAGCCTCTCCGAACAGGCGCCGGAATGTGGCGACTAGGGGCTTTTCACAGTAACTTCATTGAAGCCTACTTGTGACAAGCGATTATTAATCCCAGCAATTAGCCTCTTGAACCTTATCTGAAATTGCTTCCAATGCAAGTATTTCCCTCCTGAGTAAGATGACCAAAACTAGTACATCAGGGGCAGTCTCACCAATGCCCTATATGGTTGCTGCAGGTCCTTCCTACCTTTACACTCCATTCTCCTTGCAATCGCGGCCAACCTTCCATTTTCCTTTCTAATTACTTACTATAGCTGCATGCTGACTTTTGGTGATTTATGTACAAGGGCACCTGGTCCCGCAGAACTGCCGCATTCATCATTCTTCCTCCATTTAAACAATATTCGGCTTTTCTATTCTGCCAAAGTGGACAACCTCAGTGTCCCACATACTCCCATCTGCCAAATTTTGTCCACTCACTTAACTTATCTATATCTTTTTTCAAACTCTTTGTATCCCCCCACAACTTACCCTACCTATCTTTATATTGTCTGCAAATTTGGCTAAAATATATTCATTATTAATATAGATTGTAAATAGTTGAGGGCTCAACTATTGCACTCCACAAGATCGGGTTTGCCATCCTGAAACTTACTCATTTACCCCAACTGTTGCGTTAGCCAGTCCTCTATCCATGCAAATATATCAACAACACAAAGCCACAGCCTCTTATCTTGTGCCAGCTTTTACATGGCACCTTAAATCCAAATACGCTACATCTACTGGTTCCCCTTTATACCTATTTAATATATCCTCAAATAACTAAAAACTATTTTCCTTCACTGCTTGTGTGGAATCTGCAAATTTTCCCCGTGTTTGCATGGGATTTCTCCGGGTGTCTGGATCCCTCCCACAAGTCCCGAAAGACGTGCTTGTTACATGAATTGGACATTCTGAATTCTCCCTCCGTGTACCCGAACAGGCACCGTAGTGTGGCGACTAGGGGATTTTCACAGTAACTTCATTGCAATGTTAATGTAAGTATAGATTTACCAGGATGTTGCCTGGAATGGAGAGTAGGTCTTACGAGGAAAGGTTGAGGGTGCGAGGCCTTTTCTCATTAGAACGGAGAAGGCTGAGGGGAGACTCGATAGAGGTTTCTAAGATGATCAGGGGAATAGATAGAGTAGACAGTCAGAGACTTTTTCCCTGGGTAGAGCAAACCATTACAAGGGGACATAAATTTAAGGTGAATGGTGGAAGATATAGGGGGGAATGTCAGAGTTAGGTTCTTTACCCAGGGAATAGTGGGGGCATGGAATGCACTGTCTGTGGAAGTAGTTGGGTTGAAACAAGCAGCTATTGGATAGGTACATGGATTATGGTAGAATGATGGGGTGTAGATTAATTTGTTCTTAATCTAGGACAAAAGTTCGGCACAACATCGTGGGCTGAAGGGCCTGTTCTGTGCTGTATTTTCTATGTTCTATGTATACTTGTGACAATAATAAAGATTATTATGATAACTATGCTGACTGATTTATGATTTTCTAAATGTTCCATTACTACATCTTTAATAATGAATTTTAGTATTTTGACAGATGTTAAACTAACTGGTTGACAGTTTTGTCTTCCTCCTGTCTCAAACAGAGGTGTGATAGTTGTGATTTTCCAATCTGATGGGACCTTTCCAGAATCTAGGGAAATTTGAATATCACAAAAGCATGCACTTTTACTAAAGCCTAGAATGCAGGCCAGTGGCTCCAGGGCATTTGTCAGCCTTTAATATTCCCATTACTTTTTCCCTACAGACTCCTCCCCTTTTGCCTCATGATTTTCTACTATTCTTGGAATGTTATTTATGTTTTCCAGTATAGTCAATTTCTCCCTTTTAAGTCATCCTTTGCAGGTTTCTAAAACAGTCCCAATCTTCAGGCCTAGCACTAATTTTCACAGCATATATATCTAATCTTTCAATTTGATAGCACCTTTAACTTCGTTATTTAGCCACTGATGGTATATTCTTCTGGTAGAGTCTATCCTTCTCGTAGTCTTTCTTTCTCAGTCGAAAGTTTAAAGATTTATGTGATTGAAGGATCTGGGTCTAGAGGGGACAGGTTTGTCAAAAATGACATTTCTATCTATTTATAATAAACACTTCAATTCTTTGTGGGTACTTAAATAGAGAAAACAAAATTGTTAAAACTTGCATCTGAGCAACACTTCTGTGCCTGTTTTGAGTTTACCTTTCATTGCATGGGTGGCATGGTAGCACAGCGGTTAGCACTGTTGCTTCATAGCGCCAGGGACCCAAGTTTGATTCCTGGCTTGGATCACTGTCTGTGTGGAGTCTGTATGTTCTCCCCATGTCTGTACGGATTTCCTCCCACAAGTCCCGAAAGACTTCGGTGAATTGGACATTCTGAATTCTCCCTCTGTGTATCCGAACAGGGGCCGGAATGTGGCGACAAGAGGCTTTTCACAGTAACTTCATTGCAGTGTTAATGTAAGCCTACTTGTGACAATAAAGATTATTATTATATAAATTGGTCTACAACAAAGCACTTGAATGCAATATTGTCTCAATAGTCCATTTTCTAAGTTTAGAATTTTAATTGTTCTATATTGATTTGGATATAACTCTGGCCTCTTTCCTTCAACAGATTAGAGATGTGCTTGAACGCACAGAGAAAATAAGTGTTGAAGAAATATTTGCAAACGTGCAACCTAACACAAATTACTGTGTCACAATAAGACTGTTTACTTTTGATAAAGACCAGTCCGACCCTCTGGAAACGAAATGTATAGTCACGCAGTATGAGAGTAAAGTTAAAGGTACAGAATGGTGGCACGAGCTGGGATGACAGGGATCCAGCTTTCTTCATTTAAATTTTAAACCCCAAGTTTTAGTTCAAATTACCAACATTTTCCATCCAAACCATATTTGTGGGCGTGGGGTGGGATTAATATTTACTCAGGCTGATTTAAAGTTGATGTAAATCAATTGGAGTTTAGGATGTAATTTTAACCTAACATTCCTGGGCAGAATCTGACAGGATTGGGTGGAATGCCAGAGTTACTCCCTGCCCAATATGACATAATTAGGCGGGTTAGGTTAAAATTAATAATAGCAAATTATTGTGGATGCTGGAATCTGATAACAAAAGAGAAAATGCTGTAAAATCTCAGCAGGTCTGGCAGCATCTGTAAAATTAACCCCTTAATCTCTTTTGGCGTGAAAATTAACTAAACACAATTATAATGCATTGCTTGGACACTATCGGTCTTGTTTCTTGAAATAAATTTTCCTCCTTGAGAGGAATTAAGAAAAATTTGACGTTGCTCATTTTGTCCCAGTTTGTATCCGCACAATGCTACAATGGAGGTGGTGTGAGGTTATCCACGTTGTTTGCAAAAATAGGAAGGCAGATTATATTTTGGGTGTAAACTGAGGTGGATATTCAGCGAGACCTTGATCTTATGCATCAGTCGCTGAAAGTAAGCGTGCAGGTACAGCAGGCAGTAAAGAAGGCAAATGGTATGTTGGCCTTCATAGCGAGAGGATTTGCGTATAGGAATAGGGAGGTTTTACTGCAATTGTATAGGGATTTGGTGAGCCCACCTGGATTATTGTGTGCAGTATTGGTGTTCTTATCTGAGGAAGGATGTTCTTGCTCTGGAGGGAGTGCAGCAAAGGTTTACCACGTTGATTCCTGGGATGGCAGGACTGTCCTATGAGGAGAGACTAAGTTGGTTAGGATTATATTCATTGGAGCTTGGTGTGAGAGGAGATCTCATATTAACGTACAAAGTTCTTACAGGATTAGACAGCATAGATTCAGAAAGAATGTTCCTGATGGTGGGGATGTCAAGAACTAGGGGTCATAGTTTGAGGATATGGGGAAGCCTTTTAAGACTCATGAGGTGAGTAGAAATGTCTTCACCTAGAGAATGGTGAATCTGTGGAATTCACTACCACAAAGTAGTTGAGGTGAAAACGGTGTGTAATTTCAAAAAGGAATTGGATATAGCTCTTGGGGCTAAAGGGATCAAGGGATATGGGAGAAGGCAGGATCAGGAGTGTTGAACTTGATGATCAGCCATGATAATGAATGGCAGAGCAGGCTCAAAGAGCCAAATGGCCGTCTCCTGCTTCTATTTTCTATGTATGTTTCTATGTAAAAGATTTTGCACTATTCCAAATTTCTCCGCTCCCTTCCTAGAAAGGCATTGAGCTGGAGCATGGTTCTGTGGGCGCTGAACACCATCTTGGTGACTCCTTCATATTCTTGGCTGGGTGTTCAATTGCAAGGGTATTACAACAAACTCCCAAAACAGACCTAAAATCTCACAGCGCAGAAGGGGGCCATTTGGCTCATCACGCCTGTGCTGACCTATCGTAAGAACTGCCTAACTTGCACGGTGGTTAGCACTGTTGCTTCACAGCACTTATTGGCCTAGGTTCAATTCCCGTCTTGGGTCCCTGTCTGTGCGGAGTCTGCACGTTCTCCCCATGTCTGAGTGGATTTTCTACGGGCGCTCCGGTTTCCTCCCACATGTCCCAAAAGATGTGCATGTTGGGTGAATTGGACATTCTGAATTCTCCCTCTGTGTATCCGAACAGGCGCCGGAATATGGCGACTAGGGGATTTTCACAGTAACGTCATTGCAGTGTTAATATAAGCCTACTTTTGCCACTACGTTTGACACTAATAAAGATCATTATTATTATAGTCTCACACCCCAGTTATTTCACCATAACCCAACAAATTAGCCATTAAGTATGTATCCAATTGTATTTTGGAAATTCCTAGAAGATCGAACCCAGGGAAAAAATTCTCATTTCCCCTCAAATTCTTTTACCACTTACTTTAAACCTCTGACCTCTGATTACTGACCCACTTGCCAAAGGTAACATTTTCTCTGCACTTGCTCTAATGAAAACCCACAATTTTGAATACTTCTACGAAATCTCCCGTTGGTTTTCTGTGCACCAAGAAGAACATCAGCTTCTCCAGTCACTTTACATTATTGAAATTCTTTAACCCTTCCTCTGAGCCCTCCATAGCCTAAAATCCTTCCTGAAACATGTTGCCCAGAATTGTGCACTTTCCTCAAGCTGTGAAGCTTTACTGGATATTGGTACGGTTTAGCATGACTTCCTCGGTTTTCTATTTAATGCCCCCACTTACAAAACCAAACATCATATGCTCTTTATCTACCATATTAACTATCAATTTGTGCTGCTGGTTTAAAAAAATTTGTAAATATGTCCCGCCCTTCTCAAAATTGCGTTTATATTCTACTGTCTCTTTATATTTCTCCCGAAGTGTATAATCTTACATTTGAGGGAAGAAAATAGTACCTTGCATTTTTAGCACTTTTTAAGCACCTCGGGCCATCGATGACTTTTACATGTCACTACGCTGGCTGTAATTTAAGAAATGCGGCAGTCAGTTGCACTTAGCAAGCTCCCAGAAACAACCATATCATTTTTTGTTCATTGATGATGCTTGAGGGACAAGTATTGACTACATTTAATTACATCTGTCATATGTGTGCCCGGTTCACCAGTTAATGTCCTCCTGAAGTCAGTTACAATTTTATTCATTATGTTGCCAAGTATCATCTGCAATTTCAAAATTGCACTCCCTTTACGCAGATGCAAGTGTCCTAACACTCACCCTGACACCCAGTCCAATAAATATCTGTTCACCACCATCTTTTGCTTCCTACCCCTTAACCAGTTAAACATCCAATTTACCACTGACCTTTTGGTCCCACGTGCTTCCGTTTTTCAAATAAGTTAGTTATGTGATACTTCAAAGTCCTTTCAAAAGTCCATATGTAACATTGCACTGAACAACCTTACTTCTCTTGATGCTTCAAAGAACTCAACAGATTAGGACTGTCACAATGTGTCTTTAAAAAAAATAAAGATCTGTGCTAGCTATAATTTATAATAATCTCACTTGGAGAAGCATGGATTAAGCTCAGACAGGAAGTTTCTAGTAGTTCTCTCACCACTGAGGTTAAACTAGCTGCATAATGATGAGCAGGAACTTTAGAAGATTGTTTTCTTCTTTCATTTGAGCCGAAATGTTGCTAACTCCACACAATCCTAATCTAACATATTTCTAAATGTTATGGCTGAGTGATTCACTGAACATGCTAATGAGATAACCTGAGGGAGAAAACTATGAAAGAGATCCACCTATTAATGCTTTTAATAGCGTGTGTTGCATGTGCTTGGCCAATGACAGTGTCAAAGCTATATTGAGCTAGAATCCCATTGGAGCTCATCCAATGTATCTGCATTTCTAAAACGAAACTGCTATCCCTGCACGTGCAATTTAGGTTGTCACATCAGACCTAGCTTTGCAGCAAAACCAGACTAGTATGCTCATACAGTATGACTTTGCCCAAGTTTACATGCAACCATTGGTAGTCGCCAATAATTACACTCCTAAGTCTGGTACTTTAACTTGTTAACATATAAAAATGAAGAACAAAGGAAAACTTGTGAGCATAGTCACCAAGAAACCCACTGGGACATTTGGAATAAACTTCTTTACCCAAAGAGTGGTAAGAACGTGGAACACGTTACCGCAAGGAATGGTTGAAGTGAATAGTTTAGATGTTTTTAAGGGGAAGCTAGATGAGCATCGCAGGGAGAAAGGAATAGATGGTTATGGTAGATTTAGATGAGAAGATTGGAGGAGGCTCAAGTGGATCACAAACACCAGCATGGCCTGATTGGGTCAAATGGCCTGCTTTTGTGCTATATATCCTATATAATTTTTCGCTGATAATGTTAGTGTGTCTTCAGGTATCAGCTAGTATGGATTAAAGAACGCAAATTGGCTTTTGCAAAGAGGTCTGACCGCATTTAAATTTTAAATGAAGACCATACAGAGTTTAAATTAAAAAATGGGATTTGCTTCAGCATTGATCTGGTTAGTCCTAAGGGAGGGGAAAATTGGCACAAAGAAATGTTTCTCATATATCCCATTCTTTTGCAGTACCGCAAACACTACTAATAGTTTTCTTGTGTGGCTTGGGAGTTGGCTTGGTCATGGTCATCGTAGTATTATACAAAGGAGGCTACCTTGGTTTCTTAAGCAAATACGGTCCACAAGCTCTGGTAAGTAACTGATTTTCAAAAAGATTGTCAGATTGAAACATTGCATGCAACAATAGTTTTTCAGTGCTTAATGGAAGAGCTTAATGGAATAGCTTTAGAATGTGTGATTTACAATTTTAGCAATTCAATCCTTTGGCTCAGAGAGAGAGGCATTTTTCTCATGTATGATTTATGAGCAGTGCCCTTGTTTGAGCAGTGCCTGGTTTCTAATGATTTCTAGTGATACCTAGACCATAAGACGGAGGAGCAGAATTAGGCCACTCGGCCCATCGAGTCTGCTCCGCAATTTATTCATGGCTGATATTTTTCTCATCCCCATTTTTCTGCCTTCTCCCCATAACTCCTGATCCCCTTAATAATCAAGAACCTATCTATCTCTGTCTTCAAGACACTCAGTGATCTGGCCTCCACAGCCTTCTGCGGAAAAGAGTTCCACAGATTTACCACCCTTGGGCTGAATACATTCCTCCTCATCTCTGTTTTAAAGAATAGTCCCTTTAGTCTTAGATTGTGCCTTCTGGTTCTAGTTTTTCCGACTAGTGGAAACATCCTCTCCATGTCCACTCTATCCAGACCTCGCAGTATCCTGTAGTTTCAATAAGATCCCCCCCTCGTCGTTGGTGGTGGTATCTCCAGATCAGATTAACAAGGTATTTAAGGAATTCTATGAGAGATTGTACAGGTCAGAGCCACTTGGGGGAGGCCAGGAGGTGCAGGAATTTCTAGATGGGCTGGAGTACCCGAGGTTAGGGGAGGGGGACAGGGCTACATTAGAGGGGGCGATAATGGAGCAGGAGATAAAAGATGTGATTGGGAGGATGCAGTCGGGGAAGGCGACAGGGCCAGATGGGTTTCCGTTGGAATATTATTTTTAAAATTGAAAAATAAGCTGGTACCACTGATGGTGGTGGGGATGTTTGAGGAGGCGATGGGGAAAGGGGTGTTACCACAAAACTTTGGGCAGGCATCAATTTCCCTGTTACTTAAGAAAGATAAGGATCCAACGAAGTGTGGGTCGTATAGGCCCATATCACTTTTAAACGTGGACGCAAAGATATTGGTGAAGGTACTGGCAGGTAGGCTAGAGGAGTGCCTCCCGAAGGTGATAGGTGAAGATCAGACTGGGTTTGTGAGAGGGAGGCAGCTCTTTTCGAACATTAGGAGGGTATTGAAAGCGGTTATGGTACCGGCGGAGGGGAAGGAAACCGAGGTGGTTGTGGCATTGGACGCCGAGAAAGCGTTTGGCCGGGTCGAATGGGGGGTACTTGATGGCAGTTCTAGAGCAGTTTGGAATTGGACCTAATCTGTGGGCTGGATAAAGCTATTATATAAGGAGCCGAGGGCCAGCACCGCACAAATAACATCAGCTCCGAATACTTTCCTCTCCACCGTGGGACTAGGCAGGGATGTCCTATGTCCCCTCTGCTGTTTGCACTCGCGATTGAGCCATTGGCCATCTCATTAAGAAGTTTAGGGGTATGGAAAGGGATAGTACGGTGGGGGGGATAGAGCATAGGGCGACCTTATATGCCGATGACTTGCTATTATACGTGTCGGAACCAAGTGTGTCAATAGGGAATACTGGAGCTGCTTCAGGTGTTTGGGTCTTTCTCAGGGCACAATTTAAATCTAGTCCAGAGTGAAAATGTTGTGGTGTCTCGGCCAGGGGTGGGGGGGGGGGGGGGGTGGGGCTGCTATTCCGTAAGGCAGGGACTCACTTTAGATACCTGGGGGTGCAGGTTGCCCGAGATTGTTGTGGGGGGGGGGGGTTGGTCAGTAGGTACAACATTTCCAGTTTGGTGGGGAGAGTGAAAGCTGATCTGGCAAGGTGGGATGGTCTCCCTCTGTAATTGGCGGGTCAGGTACAGGTGGTTAAATTGAATGTGCTGCCGCAATTCCTGTTTATTTTTCAATGCCTGCCGATTTTCCTGCCAAAGGCATTTTTTAGAGAGATTGAAGGGATGATTACCTCGTTCATATGGGGAGGGAAGGTGGCCAGAATTAAAAAGGTGCTACTACAGAGAGGCAGGCAGGGGTTTGGGTCTTCCAAATCTGTTGTATTATTACTGGATGGCGAATGTGGAGAAGGTACGGAGCTGGGTCAGAGGGGTTGACTCCCAATGGGTCAGAATGGAGGAGAGTTTGTGTAGGGGGTCGGGATTGAAGGCGCTGGCGACAGCGCCGCTCTCGACGGCCCCGGGGAGAAACTCAGGGAGTCCAGTAGTAATAACTTTGTTGAGAATTTGGAGTCAGTTTCGAGCACTTCGGGTTGGGGCAGGGTCAAGGGAAATGCCGATTCGGGGGCACCATAGATTTGAGCCAGGGAAGTGGGATGGAAATTTTCGGAGATGGGAGGGGGAAGGAATTATTTCTTGGGGGTTGTTTTGCGGGATTAAAGGAGCTGGGAGCGAAGTATGGGCTGGAGCAGGGGGAAATAATTAGATACTTGCAGGTACGAGACTTTGCCAGAAAGGAGATACAGAGCTTCCCTGTAGAGCCGACTTCCACATTGCTGGAGGAGGTGCTGACGACCGGGGGACTGGAGAAGGGGGTAGTATCAGCGGTTTACGAGGCTATTTTGGAGGAGGAGAAGGCGCCACTAGAAGGATCAAGGCAAAGTGGGAGGAAGAGTTGGGAGAGGGTATAGAGGAGGGGTTCTGGTTTGAGGTGCTCCGGAGGGTGAACACCTCCACCTTGTGTGCAAGGTTGGGGCTAATCCAGCTGAAGGTGGTGTATAGAGCGCACCTCACAAGGGCGAGGATGAACCGGCTCTTCGAGGGGGTAGAAGATGTGTGTGAACGTTGCGGAGGAGGCCCCGCAACCACGTTCATATGTTTTGGTCCTGTCCAAAGCTGGAGGATTACTGGAAGGAGGAGTTTAGGGTAATCTCTAAAGTGGTGCACCTGAAACTTGGCCCGGACCCTCGCGAGGCCATATTCGGCGTGTCTGACCAGCCGTGGTTGGAAACGGGCGCGGAGGCAGATGTTGTAGCCTTCGCCTCGTTGATGGTCCAAAGGCGGATCCTTTAGGGTGGGAATCAACCTCTCCACCCTGTGCCCTGGCGTGGCGGGGGGACCTGCTGTAATTCTCAACGCTTGAAAAGGTCAAATTTGAACTGGGGGGAAGGATGGAGCGGTTCTACAATTCATGGGCATTATTCATTATGCACTTTCGAGAATTGGATCACATCGAACATTAGGGTGGTTGGGGGCTGGGAGGGTTGGGGGGAGGGGAACTGTATGTGTTAATGGTGACTGTGGGTGATTCCTGATTCCTGATTTTTGTCATTTGTTAATGTTAACATGCGGGCCAATGTCTGGGGTTTGGTGGGAGGATGGGATCGTTGTTAGTGATATGGGAATTGACATTACATTCGTTACTGATTATTGTTTATTATTGGGTGTAAATTTGAGAGAAAATGTGAAAAAGGAGAATAAAAAAATATTTATAAAAATAAAAAAATCCCCCCTCATCCTTCTAAATTCCAACGAGTACAGACCCAGAGTCCTCAACCGTTCCTCATACAACAAGTTCTTCATTCCAGGGATCATTCTTGTGAACCTCCTTTGGACCCTTTCCAAGGCCAGCACATCCTTCCTTCCATACGGGATCCAAAACTGCTCACAATACTCCAAATGGGGCCTGACCAGAGCCTTATTCAGCCTTAGAAGTACATCCCTGTTCTTGTATTCTTGACATGAATGCTAACATTGCATTTGCCTTCCTAACTGCCGACTGTACCTGCACGTTAACCTTAGGAGAATCTTGAACACTGACCTTAAGTTCTTTTTTGCTTCTGATTTCCTAGGCAGGGGGAAATGTTTAGATACATGCAGGTACAAGACTTTGCCAGGAAGGAGATACAGGGCTTCCCAGTAGAGCCGACTTCCACATTCTTGGATGAGGTGCTGACAACAGGGGGACTATTTAGAAAATAGTCTATGCCTCCATTCCTCCTTCCAAAGTGCATAATCTCATGCTTTTTCACATTGTTTTATCTGCCACTTCTTTGCCCACTCTCCTAGCCTGTCTAGGTCCTTCTGCAACACCCCCCCCCCCCCTTCCCTCCCTCAATACTACCTGTCCCTCTACATATGTTTGTATCATCTGCAAACTTGGCAACAGTGCCTTCAGTTCGTTCTTCCAGATCGTTCATGTATATTGAGAAAAGTTGTGGTCTGAGCACTGACCCCTGAGGCACACCGCTAGTCGCCTGGCTGCCATCCTGAAAAAGACCCCTTTATCCCCACACTCTGCCTTCTGCCAGTCAGCCAATCCCCTATCCATGCCAGGATCTTACTCTTAACACCATTGTCTCATAACTTATTTAACTGGCTTACTCACTCTTCCAACTTCTTCCATCGGGTAGGAGATACAAAAGTTTGAGAACATACACTAACTGATTCAAAAACAGCTTCATCCCCACTGCTACCAAACACCTAAACGATCCTCTTATGGACTGATATGATCTCTTCACACATCACAAGGGCAGCACAGTAGCATTGTGGACAGCACAGTTGCTTCACAGCTCCAGGATCCCAGGTTCGATTCTGGGTTGGGTCACTGTCTGTGCAGAGTCTGCTCATCCTCCCCGTGTGTGCGTGGGTTTCCTCCGGGTGCTCCGGTTTCCTCCCACAATCCAAAGATGTGCAGGTTAGGTGGATTGGCCATGATAAATTGCCCTTACTGTCCAAAATTGCCCTTCGTGTTGGGTGGGATTACTGGGCTATGATACGGTGGAGGTGTTGGCCTTGGGTAGGCTGCTCTTTCCAAGAGCCGGTGCAGACTCGATGGGCAGAATGGCCTCCTGCACTGTAAATTCTATGATAATCTATGATCTTCTCTACCGAGTAGTACTACACTCCTGTATACTTCACCCGGTGCCTGTGTCTCTGTATTTACATTGTGTATTTTATGTTTGCCGTATTATGTACTTTTCATGTAGGGAATGATCTGTCTGAGCTGCACGCAGAACAATACTTTTCACTGTACCTCCTCCATACATGTGACAATAAAAAAAATCCTATCCAATCCTTGACAAAGGCCTTCTGGAAATCTAAATAAATCATCTCCACCGGTCCTCCTTCATCTAACCTCCTTGTTACCTCCTCAAAGAACTCTTAACAGATGGTCAGACATGACCACCTCTTGACGAAGCCGTGCTGACTCAGTCCTATTTTATCATGCACCTCCATGTACTCCGCAATCTCATCTTTAATAATGGACTCTAAAATCTTACCAATGCCTGAAGTCAGGCTAACTATCCTATAATTTCCCTTCTTCTGCCTCCCTCCTTTCTTAAACAGGGGTGTTACATTAGCCATTTTCCAGTCCTCTGGGACCCTCCCTGCCTCTAGTGATTCCTGAAAGATCACCGCCAATGCCCCCACGATCTCCTCAGTTATCTCTTTTAGAACCCTGGGGTGTAGTCCATCCGGTCCAAGTGATTTATCCACCTTCAGACCTTTCAGTTTCCCCAGAACCTCTTGGAGATGGCCATTACACTCACCTCTGCCCCCTGATTCTCCTGGAGATCTGACATCCTACTGGTGTCTTCCACCATGATGACTGATGCAAAGATACCCACTCGCAGGTCCTCGTCTGTTACGTGTACTAGTCAAGAACTGTGGGTGTACCTACACCACATGGGCTGCACCGTTTCAAGAAGGCAGCGCGCCACCACCTTCTCAAGGTCAATTAGGAATGCACAATAAATGATCGCCTAGCCAGCAATGCCCTCATCCCATGAAATAATTTTTAAAGAGTCGTAAACATAGCAGCTAGATTCATGAAACTCTCAGTACAGTAAAATAAGAAAAGGGCTGCATTAGAATTTTAAGTACAACATAATAGATTGTACTGTTTATGAAAGGTATTAGTCAGATCTCATCTTTGGCATGGTACCAATCAGGAAAGAATATATTTTGCCTTCATGGACGAGTTAGGCATGCAATAAAGATGCTTCTAGGTACTGGAAATTTAAATTCTATAAAGGCCAAGAAAATTTGTGGGGAGTGAAGACGTGAAGTGACCTGATTGATATTACAAAGGCACACGAGCAAGATGATACTGTATTGATTGTTGCATTAAGGGATAAAACTGTTGAGCAGAATGACCTTTTCTGTACGTGAAAACATTTGTTTTTCAGGCTATCTATTTGAATATCCTATTTTATACTAATACATTAGTATAGAACGATGCTGCTAATACATTGTACCTAAATGACACTGATTGTCATAAACTTTAATAAATCATAAATTTATTTTTAATGGCTACATTTTCAAGTGTAACGATTCAGCAGTATCTCCATGAAATCCCAGTTGGGAGTACAGGTTGAGCATCCCTTATCTGAAAACCCCAAAATTCCAAAATCTGCCCTTTTTTTCGAGCGCCAAAGTGATGTCAAGGATGGGAAATCCCACAAACTGCCAGGTGATGGTCAGCTCCCAACGCTAATTGCACATGCGCAATTCCCAATGCGCACCACATGTGCGCAGCATATCCTGAAATCTGATACGCACATGGCCCCAAGCATTTCGGATAAGGGATTTCCCCAACGGAGTGTACCATGTGGTATGACATGTAACCGGACAAGCCAGAAGGGCACAGCAATGATCTTTCCTAATTTTATATTGATCCTGCCCACATTTGCCAGCTGATCATGAGGTTGCTCCAATTGACCTAAACGTGCTGCAAGTAAGGAGGGTGGGGCTGATCCAAGATTCCCGCTTCTGTGCATTTCCACAAATTCTGCTGAATTGGATCACATTCTAGCACCCCAACTTGAGGTGAAATAGAAAAAAAATTAAGAGTCGTAATGTAATTTGAACACTTAAATTGAATGTATTACTTTGTCTTCCCCATCAGAATAATTTGAAACACATCCATCCTGTCTACAATTGTAATAATGTGCAAGAAAAACTCAGCAGTTTGGAACCTGTTCATTTCAAAGAAAAGAAAATTGAAAACCTTGAAGAAGACAGTGAAGAGGAATTAATGAATTGTTTTGAGGAAGCCGGCTATGAACAGAATTCATTAACTGTACCTGTGCAGAACAGTGCTCAGAGTTCCAGTACATTTTCTAAAGTAGGAACCGATGAAGCCAGCACAATGTCTTGTGATGATCGACTATGTGACTCAGTACCTGGACATCTTCTCACTAATCTCGATGACTGTCGGGTGGCTCCAATAGACGTGATACAAAATGATTTCCCAGGTGCTGAGACCGCAAGCCAGACAGAGACAATCCACAGCAGAAAGAGCAGTTCAGCTTCTGCAAACAATGTTTCTGATGTCCCATTGTGGTCTATCCAAATCCATGACGAAGACTGTTGCTTTGTAGACTTTTCAAATGAAAATATGTTTGACCAGGAGGCACATGAACCTGATAGTGTAGAATCTGATGATTTGAGCAATTCTTTGCTTTCTAAGGTTTGTGACAATCCTTCAATTTACCAGTACGAAAAACCGAGTCGCTGTGACATACCAGGCACTTCACTTCTTCCCCAGGCTTTACATTCTGATTATATGAGGCGCTGAGGTATATTTGCATGAGATGGGATAAGTATTTTTGTAAAATAGTTTGGAATATCTTTGGAACTTTTCGAAGCAAAAACACTGCTGCTTTGTGTTTTTGATGTCTTCATTTTAACAGGTTCAGCTGATGGGGTTTTCCTTTTGGATCTGGCAGTAAGTGACCAATCTGAGCTTTTTAAGCTGCTGAGAGGAATTTAAATTACTAATTTAGCTTAGCAAAAAATAAAATGTTGGGTCTTCATATCCCCATAGAGCTTGAGTAGAATGTCCAGCTTGGTGCTGATATATTTTATGTGGTAAACCACTGTTGCACCTGTATTAGGTGATATAAGTAGGACCTGTACTACAGGTTCGCCGGTAGTTCCTGCCTGCTGGCTCCGCCCAGTAGGCGGAATATAAATATGCGTGTCCTCCATTCAGCAGCCATTTCGCCAACTGCTGTGGGAGGCCACACATCTTAGAGCAATAAAGCCTCAGTTGTATCCAACTCTAGTCTTTATTCAATTGATCGTGCCTCATTTTATTAAGATGTCTCCGTTTTCAATTTATCTGCCAAAGCTGGGGGCTGATGATGTGAATATTGATGAGCACCTGAGGGAAAGAAGTGCTTCCAATAAGTAATTGATCATTTTTGTTACTACAAAATATTGATGAAATGAATATTAAATAATTTGGATAACGAACATAGGGACATAAGTGCAAAAATCATAGGATTATAGATATGTGGAAGAAACTACCAAAGAAGATACTTAATTTGGGTCTGTCCGTTTCTTCTACAAATGCTCTGGATTGGCATGTTGATAAATGAAATGAAGGGTTTCAAAGGAGGTGGGGAAAAGAAAATGAGCTAACAAAAACAAAGGTTATCAGGTGCTTTGGAGAGAAATCCATAATCACATCATCATGCATGGAAATTGATGTGCTGAATGATTTTGCCCCTCCCAATTATGTACTGTGTCTTGCTGGGCTTGCCGTATATTGTAAGCCAGTGATTGTGAGATCATAGAATCCATGTTGTTAGTTAGTTTGGCTGCTGAAGTGATGGAGCAACCGAACTAACTAATAACATGGATTCTGCAATCCCATATTGCACTGGCTTGCAATGTATGGCAAGCTAAGCAAGACATACAGTACAAAACACCTCTTCTAGACTTCTTGTTTCTGTGCATTCTGGTTTCATTCATGGCAGTCTACAGCATTCTACATTTCTTTCGCATTCAATATTCACATTTAGGCAGCACGGTAGCACAAGTGGATAGCACTGGCTTCACAGCGCCAGGGTCCCAGGTTCGATTCCCCGCTGGGTCACTGTCTGTGCGGAGTCTGCACGTTCTCCCCGAGTCAGCGTGGGTTTCCTCCGGGTGCTCTGGTTTCCTCCCACAGTCCAAAGACGTGCATGTTAGGTGGATTGGCCATGCTAAATTGCCCTTAGTTTCCAAAAAGATTAGATGGGGTTATTGGGTTACGGGGATAGGGTGGAAGTGAGGGCTTAAGTGGGTCGGTGCAGACTTGATGGGCCGAATGGCCTCCTTCTGCACTGTATGTTCTATGTTAATAAAGTTTAGTTATGGTAGTGTGGCTTGTTCCCTTCAAAATATGAAGGTACATAACGTTCCTTTGATTCTCCGTAGCTTGCGAGAACTTTTTGTCGAATGCTGTTTTATAAATTAAGAATTTCTTGGTGTTGGCATCTGCTATTCCACCTTTTAAGGGAAGTGACCAGCTATTCATGATTTATCTTTGTCATCTTGAAGGAAACTTGTTTTTGAACTGAAAGCAAATTGCTCCTGTAAAACAAATTTAGCATACTGAAAATACTGGAAATCTGAAAAAGTGAAAATCTAGGAAATACCATATTAGACAACACCTATGGTGAGAGAAAAGTCAATGTTCCGTGTTGGTGAGCTCTGCTGTATGTTCATTTGTTGTTCTGATGAAATCCAATAAATAACTGTTATTTGCTATATATGCAGTTTTATTCCCATTGCCTCCTTGCACAAAGATGTACTGATACCCACAGGGTATTTACATTCCTTGGCGGCATTATTCCTCAACTAATGGTTTTAAAATAACCAAGTCTTCACTCTAGCAACAATGCAGTTTTAACTGCAGCTAGAGGAGGGGTGTTCTCACTATGGATGTGTAATGGCTGGAAAATCTTCCTTCTCCATATGGCCTATTGTATTTTTATAATGTGATTTCCCATGTTTTATGCAGCAATTCATAGACTGCTTTATGCGAAATTAATTTATATTAGGCAAACTGTTTTAAATCTAATTCTAGTTGTAATTCTTACACGGCTGCAGATCGCAGAATACCTTGTGGTGCAAAGTTGAGCCCTCCTTGCCTCGGCCACAATTGTGTTCTGACAGTTAGCATGCAGTTGCAAATCCAGTTAACTTGACATCAGTCATTGGGAAAAATACTGGAATTTATTACTAAGGAAATCTTAACAATGCATGTAGAAAATCGTAGTATGGTCCAAAAAAAGGGGAAATCGTGTTTGAGTATGTAACTAATAGACTAGCTAAATGGGAACCGGTAGATATACTTGGATTTCCAAAAGACATTCGATAAGATGCCACACAAAAGGTTGATAGGCTAGGTAAATGCTCATGGAGTTCAGGGCAATACATTGTTATGAATGAAGGATTAATTAACTGACAGGAAGTAGAGATAAATGGACCATGTTGGCAGGCTGTGACTTGAGTGTAGCGAGAATTCCTGCTGAGGCCTGTTAATAACTTGGACAAAGAAACCAAGAGTAACGTGTCTAAATTTGTTGACAATAGAAAGCTAGATGGGAATATAAGATGTGAGGAGGACAGACAGGCTGCAAATAGACAGTTTAAGTCAATGGTCAACAAAGAAACACTATAATATGGAAAAGTGAGGTTATTGACTTTGTCAGGTAAGAATAGAAAAAAATAATATTTTCTAAAGAGGTGTGAAACTTTTAAATGCTGATACTCAGACATAAAATTAGCAATTAGGAAGGCAAATGATATGTTGGTCTTTGTTACAAGGGGTGGTAGTAGCAGAATAAAGAAGTCTTTTAACAGTTGTTTAGGGCTTTGGTGAGACCGCACCTGGAGTAGATGTTTTGTCTCTATCTCAAGAAGGATAAAGTTGCAAAGGAGATAGTACAGTGAATGTTCACTTGATCAGTCCCTGGGATTAGAAGCCAAGTAAATTGGACCTGTTTCACAGGAGTTTTGAAGAATTAGAGGTGATCTTGGTGAAAGATACATGATACTGAAGGCACTTGACAGATCAGATTTGAGACTGAGAGGCTGTTTCCCCCGACTGGGGAATTAGGAACACTGGCAGAACTTCATTATAAGGGGTTGATCATTTAAGGCTAAGATGATCAATTTCATCAACCAGTGTTGCGAATCTTTGGAATTATCAACCCCAGAAGGTATGGATGTACCATGGTTGAGTATATTCAAGACTTGCATAAATAGATTTGGTTCTCTCAGGTAAACGAGGGATAAAATAAGTAGACAGGAAAGTGGAATTTCGGTAGAAAGTCCACCATGGTTGTAATGATTGATTGAGGAAGCTCGAGAGGCAGTAGTATGGTCCTGTTCCTGTTACTTTGGTTCTTTTGTCTGCTGAGAAATAGTACACTGTTGAGTATTCAAGTCTAGTAGTTCACAAATTGTAAGTTGCCTTTGTGCCTCCCCATAATGTGCCTTATCCCAATTTCATTGAATCCCTACAGTGCAGAATGGGGGCCATTCAGACCATCAAATCTGCAACGACCCTCTGAAAGAGCACCAAGCCTCAGCCCACTCTCCCGCACGTTCCCCTTAACCCCACCTAGCCTTTGGACACTAAGGCCATTTAGAATGGCCAGTCCACTTTGCCAGCACACCCGTGGGCTATAGGAGGAATCCGGAGGAAACCCACGTAGAACATAGAACAATACAGCGCAGTAACATGCAAACTCGACACAGTCACCCACGGTCCGAATCAAACCCAGGTCCCTGACGCTGTGAGACAGCAGTGTTAATTGGAGGAATACTAGGGCCAATTACTGAATTTCATTTTCAGACTTTGATCTTTTAAAAGTTATTGTCGAGCTGTCTGCCTGAGCAAGAAGATAATGTCTGTGATTTTTTTGAAAGCTTCAAATTGTCTACGAATTGCCTTTTAAATGACTTTCAAATTGTAATCAATAGAAGACAAATAAAACCATTCTTATTGGCACCTGAGAAGTTTTAACTGCAAATTTCTGCTGAGTTCCAGTAATCGCAAACTGCTGCTGGTAACCGAATGGTAGAAATCCTTCAACTGAGAAGTTTTAACTTAAATTTCTACTGAGTTCCAGTAATCACAAAGTACTCTTGGTAACCGAATGGTAGGAATCCTTCACACATCCTAACAATATAACATCTCAGCATTTAAAAACTGTTGCCTGCTATTCATGTTGCTTTCATATATACATATGTATTTTCACCTGCCCACTTGTGTGGTTACTCCATGGGCATACCCACCGGCAGATAGCAAAGAGGTGGGTATGCAGAATTGCTTGTTCGTCTTTGCTGCATTCCAAAGTTGCCATGTACCTCTAGTCACCTCAGATCAGTTAACTAACCCATGGGTAGGAAGAGAGAGCAGGCAGAAAGCTTGTTCCATGACACATCATTGAACTTGCTTCACCTAAGTACAAAGAATTTGATTTGATCACTGTAGTTTGGGCTGAATCCTATGCCTCATGTCAATACCACAGCATTAAAAAATGGAACAGTTGTTTCTAAATAAAAAATTATCCCATTTTTGACTTGACAGTATGTTTATTCATTCTAAGAAGCTACCTGAACAATATTGGACGAGCCATGAGAGTACTAATCATTTAAAACTTATGACAAATTTGAACTAGAATCATGTTAGGATGATGGTTTCTGGCACTACTTTGTGAAAAGAATGGTTAATAATATCACACTTTCTAGTGTCGTGAGTGCTATCAGAATATGCAGGATGCAGTGTGGATATTGTAACCTTTCTATTAATATCACTGCAAATATTGATTTGTACTTTTTAGGACTAATTGAATTTTATAATGTGTAAAATGCAAGTCTTCTCAAGTTAATTGTTCAATATAATGTGGATATTTGCCATTGTCTTCAAGCTGATGAAAAATAAAATGACATTACACTTTTCAATATAAACTTTTATTGTAATGTGTTTTATTTAAAGGGTGGCAATGCACCTTTTGATACGTGCAGTAGATGTTAGCGGGAAAGAATCACTCCATACTCGGGTCTGCTCCAAAAGTCAAACAGTTTATTGATTACCCCAGTGGGAAGCAAGCCACTGGGCACAACATGCATTTTTTTCCTGAACAAAGGCAAATCATCGATATTTAGCATTTTTGAACAGTTCCTCAGCCCACTTTGGCTGGACACGAGCCAATTGTACAGATTATAGATTACATATTGACCCAATTAAATTAGTTATCAGACATGGTGGGGCTGCATGATCAACTCGTAGACGGGCAGAAGTTTCTTAATGATAACCTGATCCTTAGCAACTGTCCCTTGGTTTTCACAATTGCTTGCAAGCTATGAGGCTTCCTCATCTTGACTTTGTTAGCTGGTTCAATTGTTCGGAGACAACAGCCTGGCGTAATCTCATCCAGCTGCTGAATGGGTCATTGTGTTGATTTGATCCAGTCTCGCTGCTGATGAGTCATTGTGTGTCCCGTGTAAACTGACCTGCTGCAAGAATGTGGCCAAGTAAACCCATGATGCCTCTGCAACTTGTTATCCTCCATTTTGGTTAGGATTTATACATTCTTAATGTAATAGCAAACGGTGTATATTGAATATAAATATAACATATAATGCAGTTGCCTCTGTCCTGGGAACCCATGCCAACAGTAAATGTGGTACATTCCTTTCTGGTCTAACATCACATCTTTCTTTAACTATTCCCCTGATTTAGGACTCTTTTTGTACTTCTGTTGTATGATAGTGAGTAATATCAGTGTGAACTTTAACTAAAAGTAAAATAAGAAAAGTACTCCAGATGCTGGAATCTGACTGAAACAAGAATAAGAATGCTGGAAAAACCTGCAAATCTGGCAGCATCTGTAAGGAGAGCAAGCAGAGTTAACGTTTCGAGTCAGTTCGGCTCTTTGTCAGAACCTCCCTCTCTTTAGTTCTGACAATGAAAATAACATCTGTCCCTCTGCCATCCCTCACATACTTGCAGGAATATGATTGGTCTTGATTATAAGGGAAGGAGACAAAGAATATGCATTTAAATAGCTTTAAGGATTTAGAGGTCAGGACTACAAGAACATGAAAGACTGATTGTTATGGAGATCTACAATAATACTTTGGTATGTAGTGCTGCATGCAGTTAAATTTAAATTGAGGATATGAAATATTAGTTCCTTTTCATGCAAAATTAAGGGTGGCACCGTGGTTGGCACTGCTGCCTCACAGCATCAGGGACCCGGGTTCAATTCCAGCCCTGGATGACACTGGAGTTTGCGCATTCTTCCTGTGTCTGCGTGGTTTCTTCTGGGTGCTCCTCTCTCAGTCCAAAGATGTGCAGGTTAGGAGGATTAGCCATGCTAAATTGCCCCTTAGTGTCCAAAAGGTATGTGGATAAGATGGGGGCTTAGGCTGACGTAGGGGTGCTCTTTCAGAGGGTCAGTGCAGACTCGGTGGGCTGAATGGTCTCCTGCACTGGAGGGTTTCTACGATTCCATAATGCTCCACAATTATGCCTCTTTCTTGAGGACAAACATTTCTTGGTGTATAATGACACAACTTCAAATTTGTCCACATAATACTGATCTTTTGGGTGCTACCTTGTGCTGATTTGGTCCAAAATTGTGCCTGTGCTACACGCACGTGACTGGTGCAGACCATGCCAGATGGCATTTTAGGCAAGTTACTGGCAGAGGCACAGAAAATATGTAAAGTCTATATTCTGTATGTAATGCTGATTCAAATTTAGTATGCCATTTTCAATATGAATGCTTCAACTAACGTGCACTGTCAAAACTTGAATATGCGTTTAGCAAAAGGAAGGAGGGATTATCAACCACTTGGTTCTATTGGCAGTTACCGAGCAAGAAGTGTTTTGTTTTGCAGTTATTTTAGAGGGAATGGTGTGGCATAAAGTGAAGGCATTGGTTCTCGCTTTACTAATTCTGCTCAGACCACTTGCTCTCCCCCTCATGAGTGTCGGAGTTTTTACCTCCTTGGGCCTGCAGCATGACGAGAGGCAACGAGAGAACAAGCTGCACTAAAGGAGAAGAAAGTGGAGAACAAAACCCATATCAACAGGAGGCTACACCCACCAGGATTTTCAAGGAATATTTCTATTTTGACTTTGGCAAAATAAATGCTGTAACATCTTGATTTCACTCAGGCGGTGCTTAACTGAAATCTGCAACCTGTTTCAGACTTGCAGGGCTCTATTCTGCCATTCCCCTGGTGGTGGGTTTAACAGTGAGCAGGGAGGAAAGAGGTCAGCGGGAGGCCAGAAATCTGTTTTACGCCACAGTGGGTTTACTGCGGGATCTTATGGTGCCTACCATGGTAGATCAGGAACACCACTGGAGGCTGGAATTAAACCCATCTGCATCCTGCTAATGGGATGCAAACGCAGGTCTGACCTCCCCCACCGCCACCTCCAAATACCCAATTGTCTTGGATGCTGGCGGGAAAACAAGCGAGCGTGAAACACGTGTTAGGGTCCTTCCTGCTGATTCTCTTATTTCCCCTTTTCTGCCATTATTATTTTTGACCCATGGATGCTTAATGGACATGTATCTTTAAGTCAAGTAGCAGAGAGAAGGAGGAATTCGAGAAGTGCAACGTAGTATATGGTGCTGCTAGCTTTAGACAGCAAGACCTTGACTTTTCACCACCCCCGAGATGTGGCGGGACTCGGTTCGATTGTTTGGCTGGTGGCCAATGAATTGGCCAAAAGGCTGTATTCTGCCTGGTAACAGGTGGTGATTGGGTCCTTCTTGAGGAATGATTTACAGAAACCCATGGAGCTCAGTGAATCCTGGACCCTCTGGGGAAAGGAGCTGCTCTCTCATACAGCACTCACAGCCTCTCTAGCGAGAGAGTATTTCTGAACTTGCATCGACCTTAATGAGTCTATAGAGAAAAAGATTACAGGCTGCAACAGCGACCTAGGTCTGATAGCTTACTTTGAAGGAAGGTCTGCTTAAAGGCAACCATCTGAAAGAAAGACTATTTTCACCTCCCCGCTGTGTTTGTCTTGTCGTGTGTGTGTGTGAATCTATTGAGAGAGTGGGGAGGAAAGTTAAAGTAGGGGTTTAGGAATAGTAACCGTTAACCAGTTGTATTTGCTGCTCATAATTCATAAGTTATTTTTAAAAATGAAAAGTAATTGTTCAAATTTACAAACCGCAGACTAACTATTGGGGCAAAACTTTGGGTATTTTCCAAGAATTGTTGGTTAATTCAATTGTGTTACGACTCTGGGTCAAGTAGGGTGGAATTGACCGCACACTAGCACACGTTTGGAACACATGGATGCAGATGTTGGGATTCATCTGAACAATGCCTGGGGCTAGATCCAGAATTCAGGATGGAGACCACCACCCACACAGGACCATGGAGTACCACAGCAGTGGGTTGGGGGATCTTCAACTGCATCTTCCAGATGTGGTGTTCTGGAGGAGGTCCATCATCCAGTCTCAATGTTTCTGCATATCCTTTGGACGTCCATCTTCTTACTTCAATAATGGGTCAGTGATGTACCACCATCCCAGACCAGACCCCAACATTTACCAGGATATAAAAAAAATAAGAAATCATCTTTATTGTCACAAGTAGGCTTACATTAACACTGCAATGAAGTTATTGTGAAAAGCCCCTCGTGGACATGAACCCCAATACTTTATTTAATTTGGAGAACTGTGAGGGAAGGATTCTTTGCTCCATGAGAGATCCCACACACACATAGGGATATGGTATATTAAAACAAACTTAGCAACACTATTAAACTACCTTATCACAGAATTATAGCTTATTATTACCAGTTATGCATTGTTCAACTGTCAATTGTTCAACAATAAGATGCAACACTTCAACTCCTAACTGATACCTTCTTCATCTCCAAACAAGCAAAATCCATCACGGGTCAAAAAATAATTTTAAATAAAGTTAGTAAACACAGAATTACTTGTTTAGAATAGAGATTTCTTGGAAATGCTGCTTGGAGAGGGAGAGACGTTCTGTCCGAGTAGTCAGACGACTGCTTAACCTTTTGCCAAATGCTGCTGTTCAGTTCACAGCTTCCAAAAACTGACTGCCACAGACCTGGTTCCACTCATTACTACATCAGCTTTATCCCACTCAAACCCCATGACCTAATTACTTAAGTTTAAACACAATGAGCGCAATTTAATGGCCGTATTGCACTTAAGCAAGAGCAAGATGAGACCATTAAATCGCGGAGAAGCCAAAATTGAGAACCGTGCCGGCTGTCGATCTCTTTAAATCTAACCGGCCTGCTCACCTTGGCGAAATCCAGATCGCACCTTAGCATAGCGAGAAACCAATAATCATCACTTAAATCCAATCTCCATACAATTAACGGGAGCGACCTCCTATCTAATGGCCTCCCCAGCAAGTGGTCACGCAGGTGCTGATTAGTACTGGTGGAAGAGCTCCTGCGGGGACCGAGGAGGTGAGAAGCAATCTTCACTCACAGGCAAAGAGCTCAATGGCACTGGGGTTGCAACCCCAGTGCTCGGAAGGGTGGGGGGCAACTGGGGACCAACCTCAGTCGGGGTGGACCACCATGGGGGTGGGAGGCGGAGCAGGGGGTGCTGCCCATGGTTTTGGCTGGGAGGGGGCTTTAATTGCCTCCGAGTCAGCCATGCCAACACTAGCCCCTGCTTGTCTGCCCCACTAACCACCCATAACTCCCACTAACCGCAGAGGCCTCTGTCCACGCGGCTGAAGACTGTTGCCAATTGGAATTGACTACCATAGTAGTGAGCACCTCGCATTTCCCAAGTGGATCCCCATGGGTAGGTGTGCCATGTAGCATGCGGGGTTTATCGCCTAGCATCCCAATAGGACGCCCTGTTTGCCTGGGCAACAAACTATAAAAACTTTAACATGGACCCAGGCCCAGAAGGTGCCCAGGCAGCAGGGTTCTCCGTCATCGACAGGATGTCCCAAGTCTCGGGCTAGCAGATGCCACGCATGTCACCTTGCGCTCACCAGCTGTCTGGGAGTGCCCTACATCAGGGGTTTTCAAACTCCGTATCGGGACCCGCAGGTGGGTCACGGCTGGGTGTCGGGAGGGTCGTGGAGCGATCAGTTGTGGCGTTTCCGATCGCGGGAAGAAGTTCCCAACTGCCGCGACCGGCTTTTAAGAATGCCGGCCATGGGCAGTCCCGAATGGTTGCGGCGTTTGAGGGGGCGGGCGGCGCAATGCTGGGCTGTGTGCTGGTCACCGCGCACAGAGCGGTGGAGGGGGGGAATGGGCCTGACAAGCGTCCACTTAGACGCGATGCTAACAGTGAAGGCCCCAGCTTGGAGCTCCGCTCTATTGCTCGTCCTTCGCGCGCTGCTTGGCCCGTCCCCCACCACCAATCGGCAGTATGCAGCCTGCGGCTACTTGGTCAATCTGTTCAACGGCCAGCACAACGTCCATTTGCACACCCACAACAGTAAGCACTGGTCGGGAATGGTCTGTGACTGGGGTGGATACAGTGAGGAAGCCAGGCCAGGTTTGTCGGAATACTGGTTCATAGATAGAATTTATAGTGCAGAAGGAGGCCATTCGGCCAGTCGAGTCTGCACCGGCCCCTGGAAAGGGCACCCTAATTAAGCCCACACCTCCACCCGATCCCCATAAGCCAGTAACCCCACCTAACCTTTTTTTAGACACTTGTTCGTTTGGACAAAATTTGTTTGATGAAACGAGGCCAGTCAATAGGGCATCACTTTGCGTCACCACTCTCTGGAAAGTAAGTGCTTTTGGTGAGAATGGAGCAGGAGGTGACTTGGATGTTTGGATAGTGCAATGCAGTGGAACCAAAAAGAAATAGTGTGACATTGTGTGTGTTTGACAAGTTACTTAATCTCCCCTGAAGTTGTTTGTAAAATAAAAACAAGATTGTACTTTTTTCCAGAATTGGTTAAATTTCTAAAGAAATGGGAATATTTTTAAAACAAAGCTTGTGTGTAAATGTAAGGCTGCACATATTCAATTGAAGTTGCTTTAACCTTTAGCAGTAAAATGTCATAAATTTGGAAAAGTTTGGTATTAGAAGTAAAGTTTCAAAGTTAAAAAAAGAATGCCGGCCGCGACCGGCCTTTAACTTTGAACGATGAGTCTTTCCGCCAGAGGAAGCGGCAGAGAGAAGGTCACACATCCAGTGCTTTGGGCGCAAAATCACAGAGGTGAGATTCCTCCATTTTGTAGCTACCAGCAAGCAACAGGACTGTGTGAAGAACTGAAGATGGGTCATTTTGTAATAAGGAAGAGAGGGCCAGAGAAACAAACTGACCAGCAGCTAGATTCTCCTCCCCACCGCGCCACATATCTGCCCCACCCGCCGGCGGGATTCTCCGTTACTCCAGACGGTCAATGGGATCAACAAGGAGGGGTTCCACCTCGTGTGCAACCACAACATGAAGATCATGCACATGTGTGCATGACAGCTTCATCCTAGGGCAGTTGGACATCCCCAGCCTCTGGGCTGGTTGGCTCTAGGGTCAGGACCTGGTTAATGACGCCAGTACACAAGCTGGTGACTGATGTGGAGACCGATACAATGAGGCCAGACGGATTGTCATTGAGCGGTGCGTCTGACTGCTCAAAATGCGGTTCCGATGTCTCGGCCACTCTGGTGGTGCACTCTAGTACACCTCCAAGAGGGTTGCCTGCTTTATGGTGGTCTGCTGCGCTCTGCGCATCTTGGTACAGCACTGGGATGATATTCTGGAGATGGAGGGGGAGGAATATGTAGCCACCAAGGAGACGGAGGAGGGGCTGAAGGAAGAACCTGGGGAGACCCACAGGACCAACCGGAGGATGGGGGAAAGATGGCAGCAGTGAGAGTCCAGCAAGCCCAGAGGGCCAGGGAGGCCTTCATCCTCATCTGCTTCACCCGCTGGTTGCCTCCACACCATGGGATAGGTCCGGGTTGGCATCCAGTGTCCTCTCCTCCCTGTCCGTGCCTGTATAGCTCTGGGTGTCACGTCAAGATGGAAGGGCAACTGGTTTGAGCCCTGGCTACCCCTGCATCCTCTGGCTCTGCCATCCCTGGCGGCTTCCCAATGCCTGCAGCATGGTTTTGACGCTCTGGGGCGTGCTCTGCAGTGCCCCGGCAATGCCCACCTGTGATTGGGACAAGCTCCACAGTGCCTCGGCCATTCCTATCTGAGATGGGGACATGTCCCGCAGCACTTCATCAATGTCCGCCCGGTACTGGGTCACTTTCCAAGCAAGTCGGGCATTCTGCCGAGGCCCTCAGCCATGGCCATTACCGACTGAGTCACCTCCACTCATGCTGCTGATGTCATGCTCTTCACTGGAATCCCCACCCCAGCAGTGTTGGCCTCGGTGCCACGCATTGCTGGCGCCACCCGGATTGGCCGCTGCTGTCGGCTGGAGGTCCTGCGGGAGAATGGACATGTCAGTGGAAGGGATGGGTCAGTCATAACAACTCATGTTTGACAGTTCTTCTGGGTGGTGGCTGTGGATCCTCACCTCTGGGCCGTGCGTCCACCTCTATGTTGGTGGCCGATCTGCCCTCGGACACCCCCACAACCTCCAGGGACCGTTCCTCATAGGGGGTGAAGACTCTGATGACCGGCGCTCCATCACCAGTGTGGGCCCTCTCCCGTCGGTTATGGGCCAACGTCTCCTGCGGGGACAGGGAGCGGGTATCGTTAGCCGTAGGTGTAGTTACTCACGAGGTGGGGGCTTGGGGTTTCTGGAAGGGGCTTGGGTGGACAGGCCATATGGAGGGGGGAATGGGAAGCATTGCTGGGGAATATTGCGGGGGAGTAGGGGAGGAGAGTATGGGGGGGGGAGAGACTCTGGTGCAAACCTACCCGCGCGGCCCGGTGGAGGTCATTGACCTTTTTACGACACTGGGTGCCAGTCCTCCTGGTAATGCTCCCCGAGCTGATGCCTGCTGCCAATTCCTCCAGGCAGAGTTGGCAGCCCTGTGGCTGACCCTCCTGAACCTTCGGAGTTACAGGGCATCCCCCGTCTGGCCTCCACCGAGTCCAACAGTCGTGCCAGGTCAGTCTCACCAAAGCGTGGGGCTGGTTTCCATGGCGGCATGGCTGCGAGTGGAGTGGGGTTGGCTGTTCAGGGGCAATTTAAATGCTGCTGTCACGCGTTAGTGGGGGTCTGGCGAGTGCGGTCCCGGGCGAAGCAGCCGGTGAACCAAGATTTGCGGCGTGAACCCCGTGGGGCCTCGTTCAGTGGACCAATTAATGTTTTATAGCAGTGATGGCCTTGCCTGACTGAGCATGGGGGAGCTTGCGGTATTTTCCACTCGCTATCACACTTAGAAGTTCGCTCCCAATGTCTCCAATTATCTACTCCCCAAAAATTATAACAAAAACCCATGAGAGCCTCTTCTTGTAGAATGATGATCTCACTTTTACGATCTCTTAATTACACTTTCTGCCACCACAAAGTTGGCCTGTCTTTAAACCAGGATATTTAAAAATTTTACTGCAGCAGATATAGCCACACCCTAACATAATAACATTAAATCGCTATTGTGGCAATTAGGCTTCAATGAAGTACTGTGAAAAGCCCCTAGTCGCCACATTCTGGCACCTGTTCAGGAAGGCTGGTACGGGAATTGAACCCGCGCTGCTGGCATTGTTCTGCATTACAAGCCAGCTGTTTAGCCCACTGTGCTAAACCAACCTCGAACTCACGCTTCAAAGCATTACTGCAACAAATACATATAATATAATATATATACCAATTACATTCATCACAGATGTTGGGTGCATTTTCAATACGGCGCCCAGATATAATGGACTACAGTGGCACAGTGGTTAGTGCTGCTGGCTCACAGTGCTAGGGACCGGGTTCAATTCCGGCCTTGGATAGGTAGATGTTGAGATTCAGCTGCCACATTTATTTGCAGGTAAACCTGCGATAGGTCAACCTTGGTGAACCTTTGCCGTCCTGCTAGGCCTGTGATCAAATAGTGGGTATTGATCCGCATGTAGTACCGGATTGATTGTTGTCTTAAAGTCTCCGCAGATACAAATTGTACCATCCCATTTCATGACAGGTACAGTAGGGGTTACCCAGTCACTAGTGACGGGTTCAAAGATCCTATTTCCACAAATCCAGTAGTTCCGCTTCAACCTTTGGAGATATTGCAACGGTATAGCTCTAGCCTTGAGAAATTTCAGCTGGCTATTTTCCTTAATCTTCAGGGAAGCTTGTACATCTTTCAGTGTGGACCACAGTGTGTCTTTTTCCATTATGGGTTTGTAAGTCTGACTTTTAATCAACTAAGTTGTTGATAGCGTTCCATTTCAACGTAATCCTTTCCAGCCAAGAGTGGCCAAAGAGAGCTGGAAAACCTCCTCACCCCACATGGAATGGTAACACTGCGGTTTGTCCATTTAGCTCAATCTTGACTGTGACGTAACCTTTCGTTGGTACTGTCTCTTCAGTATAGGCGCTCAAGAATACACCTGCTGGTTTTGAAGGCAGGTGATTAAGTTTCTGTTCATGGATGGTCTCAAGAATTAGGGAGACAGCAGCTCCCTTATCAACTTCCATTTTAATAGGTGCCCTGTGCAACTTTGGCACTACCCAAAAACGGTGTGACTCATCACGCATTGAAAGCACATTCAACTTTAATTCTTCATCAGAATTAATTGATTATTATTTATTTGTAAGTGAACATAAGTTTTGTTATTTATTTTAAATCTGTGAAACTTTAAATCTAAGCTATATTATTGTATAACTTCACATGTGGCATGCTTAAAACTATTCATTAGTTTTAATTTAGATTTTGGCCATAAGATTTTAAAAGCTCCCCAGTGCTTTTTGCTGTCACTGTAACATCTGATTTTTTTCTTTGTGTATGTATAAATATAGAATCACGACTTCCGGTTGCAGCTATGCCTGGGTAGGTCGCACGTTCGGTAGCTCCCGCCGTGAATGGACTTTTGGGCCCTTTAAAGGAGCCCCAGCGGCACTTGGACGACGATTCCCGGTGTGGGAAGGAAGCAGTGAGGTTCCCCCTGTACTGAATGGAGTGGACCAGGAGCGGAGCGGTCAAAAAAACGTCACTGGAAAAGAGAGGAGAGCGGGTGCGGAAAAGCAAGATGGCGGCGGGTGGAGACCAGGCAGCGTGGGCTCAGTGGTCTCGGGAGCAGCAGGAGTTTCTGAAAAGCTGCTTTGCGGAGTTGAAGACGGAGATGTTGGCCCCTATGAAGGCGTCGATCGAGAGGCTGGTGGAGACCCAGAGGCGATTAAGGAGGTGCAGCAGAAAGCCTCTGATAACGAGGATGAGACCCTGGGCCTGGCGGTGAAAGTGGAGGCGCACGAGGCGCTACACAAAAAATGTCAGGAGAAGTTCGAGGACCTGGAAAACAGGTCGAGGAGGAAGAATCTGCGGATTCTGGGTCTCCCTGAAGGCGTGGAGGGGTCGGATGTCGGGGCGTAAGTGGCTACGATGCTCGGCACGCTGATGGACATGGGAGCCTTCCTGAGGCCACTGGAGCTGGATGGGCACGCAGAGTCCTGGCAAGGAGGCCGAGGGCGAATGAGCCGCCGAGGGCTGTGGTGGTGAGGTTTCACCGTTTCACCGGCAGGGAGTGTGTCCTGAGGTGGGCGAATAAGGAGCGGAGTAGCAGGTGGGAGAACGCTGAAATCCACATCTACCAGGACTGGAGTGCAGTGCTGGCTAAGAAGAGGGCAGGATTCAACCGGGCCAAGGCGGTTCTCCATCGAAAGGGGGTGAAGTTTAGGCTGTTGCAGCCAGCGCGGCTGTGGGTCACGCATCAGGACCAAAACCACTATTTTGATGCGCCGGACGAGGCGTGGACCTTCATCCAAAATGAAAAGCTGGACTCGAATTGCTGGTTTGTGGCAGGTTATGAGGATGCTGGGGAGTAGGAAGGCGCAATTTGATTTGATGAGTGTGTTTTCTGGGTATGTGTATTGATTTGGGAGGGGCTGTTCCCCGCGTTTGAAGGAGGGTGTGGGGGCCAGAGGCCCTGGGGATCGGGGAGAGACTGCAGGAGAAAGGAGCTGTGCCACAGGGGGCGGGGCCAGGAACGCGGGCTTTTTCCCGCGTAAAAGGGGGGGCGTGGCCCGACGTGAGGGGTGTGTGGTAGTCTGTGTAGAGGTATTACAGTACCTGGTAATGCTGGAACACCATTGGTAGATATTGTATGTTTCCTATTGGTTAAGCTGTATGGTAGCTCCGCCCTGCAAGGCGGGGTATAAGAGCCTGTGCCGCCCTAGCAGCCTTCTTTCTGTACCTGAGCTGCTGGGGGAAACATCTAGCTTATTAAAGCCTTCAATTGGACTACAACCTCGCTTTAGTAGTCATTGATCGTGTATCAGGGCGGTACCGGACGGGAGCTCGCACTGGTTTGTAGGGGGAGTGGGGAAGGGGGGGGGGGACTTCGAGGGGGAATTCAATCGGGGAATCGTCGGCAGAGGCGGGAGCGGCCGGGGTCAGCAGGAGTCAGCTGACTTACGGGAGTGCAATGGGGGGAGCAGGGGGGCTAAGAAATTGCCTGGCCGGGGGAGGGGTGAGTTGGGGGGGGGGGCGGATCTGGGTTGCTGCTGTACTGACGGAGGGGGAGCTAGAGGTAAGAGGGAGAGTCGGGGCGGGGAGCCCCCGTCTGGGGGGCTGGAGAGTGCGGGAGGCGTGGGCACGTGGCTGGCCTAAGAAAGGAGATGGCTAGTCAGCAGGGTGAGGGGGGGGCGGGTAGTCCCCCAATCCGGCTGATCACGTGGAACTTGAGGGGCCTGAATGGGCCGGTCAAGAGGGCCCGGGTGTTTGCGCACTTAAAGGGACTAAAGGCAGACATCGCTATGTTGCAGGAGACGCACCTGGACGTGGCGGATCAGATCAGGCTGAGGAAGGGATGGATGGGGCAGGTCTTTCACTCTGGGCTGGATGCGAAGAACAGGGGGGTCGCAATCCTGGTGAGCAAGCGGGTGACTTTCAAGGCGGTGAGTATTGTGGCAGATAGAGGGGGCCATTATGTGATGGTGAGTGGTAGGCTGCAGGGGGCTCGGGGGTTGCTGATGAATGTATATGTCCCGAATTGGGACGATGAAGGGTTCATGAAGCGCATGCTGAGCCGGATCCCGGATCTGGAGGCAGGGAACCTGATAATGGGGGGGGACTTCAATACGGTACTGGACCCGGCACTGGACCAATCCAGGTCGAGGTCGTGCAGGAGGCCAGCTGCGGCCAAGGTTCTGAGGGGGTTTATGGATCAGATGGGGGGAGTGGACCCGTGGAGGTATGCCAGGCCAGCGGCGAGAGAGCTCTCCTTCTTTTCCCATGTGCGCAAGGCCTATTCACGGATAGACTTCTTTGTGGTGAGTAGGGCGTTGATCCCAAGAGTGGAGGGGACGGAGTACTCAGCCCTAGCGATTTCGGACCACGCCCCACACTGGGTGGAGCTGGAGTTGGGGGAGGAGAGGGGCCAGCGCCCGCTGTGGCGCCTGGATGTGGGACTGCTGGCGGATGAGGAGGTCTGTGGGGGGGTCCGAGGGTGCATTTAAAGGTACATAGAGGCCAATGATAATGGGGAGGTACTGGTGAGTGTGGTCTGGGAGGCTCTGAAGGCGGTGGTCAGGGGAGAGCTAATCTCAATCAGGGCTCACAGGGAGAAGAGGGAGAGAATGGAGGGGGAGAGATTGGTGGGGGAGATACTGAGGGTGGATAGGAGATACGCACAATCCCCTGAAGAGGGGCTGCTGAAGGAATGCCGGAGCCTCCAAGCGGTGTTTGATTTGCTGACTACGGGGAATGCTGAGGCCCAGTGGAGGAAGGTGCAGGGGGCAGCGTACGAGTATGGGGAGAAGGTGTTGCTAACTTTTGGTTGGTTCAATTGGCTCTGTTTTATAACCTTTGCTCTCGAATCGGCAGGTATCTTTATGATACCGCCACGAGGTTCAAGTCCAAGTAATGATCAATAACTCAATACACCGATTAGTAAGATTCAAATCAAAGCACATTTATTGTACACAGTAATCGCTACTCATGCACAAATTCTACGTCTAAGCTACTTCTACGACTAACAGGCCTATACTTAGCTTCGGACTGGTCCACCAGGTCAGGGGAAGAAATGGCCTTTCGTTCGGGTTCCGAGTCTGCGGGATTCGAAGTTGGTACGGATTGGTAGCTAGGAGCACCTATCTCGGAGCGAACATTGACTTAAGACTTACTGGATATCGGCGACAGTTGAACCGGTCACGGTCAAGGTTGGTTCGCGTTGCTGAGTGACCCGGTCAAGAAGAACGATTTGAACTTGGGTGCTTAACTTTATAGTCCCCTGGGGCTTCCCGCCTTTCGGGGCAGACCCTGTACCTGGTTCCAGGTGATTGGACTTCGTTCCAATCACTTGGTTCGATTTCTCCAATACTGGAGCGGTTCCCTGATCGATGGGTGGTCTTGAGGTGTCCATTAACCTCTTTTGTGTTGGCTCCTGCTGGCGCCGGGGAGTCTGGATTAGCTTTGTTTGTCCCAAATGTTGCGATTGTTCACGGGGATTGCTTATTAGTATGTAGATGGCTGCTACATTCTAATGCAGATGGCTGCTTGTATCGATGCTGTCTGGGCTTTTGCAGAGTTTGATACACAGTAAACTTGCACCTGCTGGTTTCTGCCTGTGTTGGCTGAATTTCCCTCCAGCCTTTGCTGTTCTCCATTTTAAATCGGGACTTGGCCAACCCAGGTGGCTACACACCCTCCTTGTGATCCTAACGCGAAGCGTGAAGGATCACATAACTGCGTTGTTTTTCATTCCCTGACCCGGCGAGCACTCGCCTATGGCCTCTACACTGACCATAACTATGCAAAAAATGTTTAACTGACAATTCTGAGGGACGCTATGTCAAACAGCGACATGCATTACAAAACAAGAAAATGGGACCCTCTAACTATCCTTAATATACTACACTCACTTAAACATTTCATCACACTAACTTCCTAAACCATATAAACAAAATCATAGCAGTTTTATACACATTTTCTGGCTTGGCAGTCAAGCTCAGGATTGTACAATTGCTCATGAACATTTCTTTATTTACAACAAATCACAACGAATGCTCTTTATTATAGATCGCGGGGGTCGGGGGGTCTGGTCGTATCCGAAAATAGGGGATCTTATTCTATATACCGGGGTGCGATTGCGGTAGGCTCTCCTTCTCCATTTTCTCAGACGAATAGTCTGCACGATGCAGCAGAGTATCGCCAATACCAATAGGGATTCTATCAAGTAGGACAGGGAGTACCAGGTTATAAACCTGTCACACCAAGATGGTGTGGTGTCGCTCGTGACTGGGCTCTGGGTGCTGTGGGGGAGTGAATCATTAACGGCTGGGGGGGGGTTGAGGTCAGCGGGTTCGCGTTCGCGCGCAACCAAATGTCCATGAGGGTGATGAGCCACGCGGAGGATGTCCTCATGGTTCTTCTTCTCTTTTCTTCTCGTCTCTTCTCTTCTCCTGGAGCTTCTGGAGTTCTGTGTGATCAAGCATAGTGTCTGTTACTATCTTGGTTTAATATCTCATATGATATCCTGTCTGTCCTTTAGTGACAATTACTCCCTTTATAATTGGTCACTATGTGTGACTCCCTCATTTTTTTTTTTCAAAAACAAAATTTCAGGACAAGACACCCTTACAAATAATGAACCAGTGCGAGCCGTCTCGCAGGCTGTGCAATTTACCATCCAAATGTATGAGGATGTAAATAGCATAAGGTTGGCAACCTAAGGGTTACCTGAAAACAAACAAAACTTTGTGAACAAAACTTTGCCGAAATGAGGTGCGTATGGGTACGATTTGGATGGAGTCCCCGGGTAGGACAGCGACCAATGCCGCGTGTGCCCTACCCGAGCATAGTTGACCAGAGGGGGGTTTCCCAGGCAGGGCGGGTCCCAATGCCGTTTCTCCACTGACTGAGCAACCAACAAGAACGGGCAAGAAATGTAGTCATCGTGGGGGGCTGCCGTATTGGTTCTTCCCTCGAACCAGAAGAGCAGTTATGAACAGGGGTCTGTGTATCTGTCGACAGACGAGTTCCGCTGAACTGGCGTCTGGGACATTAACAAGTCTCTGCGGACAAACTAGTTCCGCTGAACTAGCGTCTGGCCAAACTAGTTTCTCTGACTGCCAGTGGGCATCAGAAGGGTGGTGTCGTAGGGCCGTGGAAAAAAAAAAATTCCGGTCTGACATACAACATTTAACAAAACACTACAAACAACATAAAACATGCTGCAGGTTCCATCAGGAAGGACACCGTTTTCTCCCAAGCGGTTCCTTTTAAAACATCATCTGGACACCTCAGTTATCGGTTGCGAACAGGGTCGCAAAGGGGTTCTCGTTTTGGGAGTCAGACTCCAAGTCATCATCTTCTCCCGGATGCCAAACTCTTGAGTGTATCAGGGCTGATAGGGCTGCATGGTGTGATCACTCTCGTCGTTCGGGACGAGTCTGTACGAATTATCTCTGTGCCAATAGGTGGTGTCTAGTTCTGTGGGGACGGAATCGGGGTTGTCATTGTAGGTCGGTGGTCGGTGGTGGGGTTTGTTTGGGAAAGTGATCGTGAAGGGATCACTCGAATCGTGCTCAGATTCGGTGGGTGTGGGGCCTGTTGCATGGGGATAGTAGGGTGGTGTGCTGTGGCTATTGTCCGAGTCACAGTCGCTGTCGCTGCTGCTGCAGTCTGTGGGCGTTCTGGGGCGGAGTGTATATTTCGGGGGTGGAGTCGAGGTTGAGTCCGTGGCTGGGCTGGACATTCTGGGGGAGGGTAGGGTTACGTTGGCTGTGGGCGGGGTGTGGTCTGCTGCATCGAGCATGACGTGATGTGCGTGGTTAGACTGTGTTCCATATGCCTTCAGCTGGTTGATATGGAACCACGCAGTCTTTCCATTGGGGTACTTTATTTTGTAGACGGAAGGGCTTACTTTGTCCGCAATGGAGTACGGACCCGAGTACTTAGGTGACAGGAATGTGCTGGGATAGTATACGGAGAGCATGACCTGCTGTCCTACACTGAACTCAGTCGCATGCACTGTCTTATCGAAACAGGCCTTGCTCTGTTTCTTCCTTGTGCCCAATTTCACTGCGGCTGCTAGCTGAGCCGTTTTAACATTCGCCACTAATTGTTCTACTGCTTTCTCGTGTGTGAGGGCCGTCACTTCGGGGCTGGTCAAGTCTAATCCCAATAAAAATTCTGTGCCTTTCATGGGGCGTCGGGTCATGAGAGTGTGTAGGGTGTAACCTGTGGATGTGGAAACAGTATTTCGCAGAAACATCAGCGCAAAAGGGAGGACTGAATCCCAAGTGGTGTTGTTTTGCTGGACCATTTTTCTCAGGGTTGATTTTAGGGTCCGATTCATGCGCTCCATGATACCACTTGACTGGGGGTGGTATGCAATGTGGAATTTTGGGGTAAGGCCAAATATCGTGAGGACGTTCTTCATGACACGTCCCGTAAAATGGGAACCTTGGTCGGATTCAATGGTGCGGTGGACTCCCCATCTCGTAAAGATGTGGTGAGTTAGGATCTTGGCTGTGGTCTTTGCAGTGTTTGGATGGGAATGCTTCCACCCATTTTGTAAACGTGTCTATCACCACGAGTACATATTTATAACCATTCCTGCAAGGGGGCAATGGTCCTATAAAATCAATCTGAAGGTTAGTCCAGGGGCCATTAACGGGTCGGGTGTGACTGAGCTGAGCCTTTTTGGCGTATCTGTCCGGGTTGTTCTGGGCACAGATAAGGCAATTCTCAATGTAATGATTTACATCGTCCTTTAAACTCGGCCACCAACACAGCTGCCTGAGGTGTGCTGTAGTGGGATCGATTCCCTGATGTCCATGACCGTCATGGAATAAACAAATCAGTTGATTGCTGTCCTGTTCAGGAACCGCATAAAGGGTGTCTTTTAACACCACACCGTCATGTGTGGTCAGAGCATTTTTAAATCTCTCGTAGGGTGCTGGATAGTTTCCTTTCAAAATCTCCCTGAGATTGCTGTCCTGCTTCTGGGCCTGCACTAAATCCTCGATATTAGTCTGCGAGACCTGAACTGCATTCACTGGTGCGGTTTCGGGAGGGTGTCCAAAAATATCCGTGCCTGGAACCTGCTTTAGCCAGTGCGTCAGCCTTTACATTTCCAGGGGGGGAGGAACGATGGTGACTTCAAACTTTGACTATCCCAAAAGTCCTGTTCTGTGCTCTCTCTAAAATGTGACGGAGCAATGGGGCTGAGGGGAGGGGTTTTCCGTCTGCAAAACAAATCCTCTTGCTTTCCACAGGGGCAGGAATTCCGTGAGGCTGTTGCAGACATAGAGGCTGTCCGAGTATATGTCTGCTGGGCTGGGGAAGGAATCTGGGTGTTCCACTATGTATGCAATGGCCGCAAGTTCTGCTGCCTGTGCGCCTAAGTGTCCTGGAAGTTTTATTGCTATTTCTTCTAGGGCGCGTCCCTGCGCATCCTCGACATAAATACCGCATCCTGTTATGTGCTTCCCTTCTAATATTGTGGAAGATCCATCCACATATATCTTTATGGGTTCGCACGTGTCTGTGTGCTTGGGGCTCTGGGGGGCCTCTGGAACTACCTATCTTTCTGGGGGGGTGTTTTAGCAATAAAGGGGCCTGTGTTGTGGTGTGGAGATATAATTTCACATTCATGGGGGGTTCCGGGGTACTGTAGGTTGTCGGCTAAAAAAGTGTGGGTCTTTGTCCTTTTAACAGTGATGTCCCGTCCCTGCAAAAGAAGGGTCCATCTGGCTGCTCTAATCTGACTAACTGTACCGTCCTTGAGTCGTCCGTCCAGTAAAGGTAGGGTGGGGGGGGTGTTCTGTGAGGATTGTGATGGGGTTCAGTCCGGTGATGTACGGAAAATACTGTACTACCCAAAATACTGCGAGCAGGTGCCTTTCACAGGCTGAAAATCCCTGCTCCACAGCAACTAAAACTCTGGAGGCCTAAGCCACGGGCCTTAACTGTTCGTGCCGTTCCTGAAGGAGCATGGCCGAAAGGGTGCGGTCTGTGCTTGCTACCTCTATCGCATAGGGGGAAAGTGGGTCTGGAACTTGTAGTGCGGGGGCAGCTATGAGTGCTTGTTTCAAAGAGTCCACAGCATCCGTATGCTGTGGAAGCCATTCCCAGGGGGCTCCTTTCTTTAGGAGGTCTGAGAGGGGTGCTGCCTTGCTGGCGAAACCGTCAATGTGGTTTCGGCAGTAGCCAACCAGTCCTAAAAACAACCGGAGGGCTGAAACGTTCTAGGGAAGGGGCAATTTTGCAATCGAGTCAATTCTTTTGTGCTCGATCTCGCGTTTACCGTGTGTGATAATTGTACCCAAATATCACCTTATCTTCCAAAATCTGGGCCTTTTTGGGGTTAACTTTACATCCAATTGCTTGTAGGAGTTCCAGGAGTTCGGCCAGCAGCTCAATGTGCTCTTCCTTGGTGTCTGTCTGCAGTAGTAGGTCGTCTTCGTACTGGACCAGACATTCGGGGCGAGAAAATTTTGATAAACCATTTGCCAGCTGTCGGTGGAAAATGGAGGGGGTGTTGTGGAATCCTTGTGGAAGGCATGTCCACGTGTACTGTTGATTTTTAAAGGTGAAGGCAAATTTGTACTGGCACGCCTTTGCCAATGGAATGGACCAGAATCCATTACTGATGTCCAAAACCGTAAAGTATCGGGAATTGAGTCCCTGCTTGAGCAGGAAAATGTAGTGATTTACATCGTCCTTTAAACTCGGCCACCAACACAGCCGCCTGAGGTGGGCTGTAGTGGGATCAATTCCCTGATGTCCATGACTGTCATGGAATAAACAAATCAGTTGATTCCTGTCCTGTTCAGGAACCACATAAAGGGTGTCTTTTAACACCACACCGTCGTGTGTGGTCAGAGCATTTTTAAATCTCTCGTAGGGTGCTGGATAGTTTCCTTTCAAAATCTCCCTGAGATTGCTGTCCTGCTTCTGGGCCTGCACTAAATCCTCGATATTAGTCTGCGAGACCTGAACTGCATTCACTAGTGCGCTTTCGGGGGGGTGTAGGATTCCCCCATACGATAGAGGTAGCAAGCACAGACCGCACCCTTTCGGCCGTTCTCCTTCAGGAACGGCACGAACAGTTAAGGCCCGTGTCTTACGCCTCCAGAGTTTTAGATGCTGTAGAGCAGGGATTTTCAGCCTGTGAAATCTTTCAGCCTTGTAAATCTCGGGACTTGTTGCTACTGTGGGGCTGCTGCGGGGGTGATTTTGTTGAGTTCCCGGTAATCGATGGTCAGTCGCCATGATCCATCGGGCTTTCTCACTGGCCAAATCGGGGCATTATTAGTGGAGGCTTCTGATCTAAGTACACCCTGCTCTAATAAACTTTCGATTACTTTTGCGATTTCTCCCTCTGCCTCTTGGGGAAATCCATACTGTTTTTGGGGTCTAGGGTCAGGTCCTGTGATTTGTACTGAACCAGCCATCCATCCACAGTCGTGCTTGTGGGTCGCGAATGCTGTCCTGTTCTCCTGTAAAACTGCCCTAACCTGCTTGTCCGTGCTAATTGTCGTCGGGTTAAACCAAAATTCGCCTACTGCGCTAATTTTGTTGGCGTATTCACCTATTGTGACCGTTGCGGGGGCTCTTGCAGACTTTGCCATTTTCCAGACACATTGGTTGACTGGATCAAATGAAAGGTGGTGGGAGTTCATGAAGTCTATTCCCAGAATGTGTTCTGCTGTGTGGGACAGGTCAACTAAAACTACGGGGTGCTTGGTGGTGATGTTGCCGATTTGAATGGGTACAGGGCCTGTGATGTGTCCCTGCTGTGAGTGGCCTGTAAAGCCACTGAGGGTGATGGTGGCTGTAGTGGGCCACGTGTCCTTTTGGAACATGTTGGAGGAATTTATTGTGGTGCAGAACCCTCCTGTGTCCCAGAGAAACTCGATGGGCTGTCCCCGTATTTTCGCTGCAACTACCGGTCGTCCGGACCTATCCCAAAGGATGTCGCAGACCCAACTGGGGGAGCCCGTACACCGTCAGTCCGTTCCGTTCAGGGCCGTCTGATCTGAACGGGTGCTCACGCTATGTATGGGCTCTGTCTTATTCTTACTTAGAGTGCCCGTCTGCTGTGCTCTCTGTGGCTTTCGTGGGGCATTGCATTCCCTTGCAAAGTGTCCCAACTGTCCACAGTTGTAACACTCCTGTGACTTTTGTGGGGGGTTGTTCTTTCCTTCATTTACCCATGCGGGGTTCTGGTGTGTTTTAACGGCTTGTATGTCTGCTACTGCCTGCTTTTCTTCGGGATTTTTAACTGCGATTTTTAACATGGATAGAGCAGGGACAGGAATGGTTGTTGCAGGTGCCGGGATTTAGATATTTCAGTAAGCTCAGGGAAGGTGGTAAAAGAGGCGGAGGTATGGCATTGTTAGTCAAGGACAGTATTACGGTGGCAGAAAGGACTTTTGATGAGGACTCGTCTACTGAGGTAGTATGGGCTGAGGTTAGAAACAGGAAAGGAGAGGTCACCCTGTTAGGGGTTTTCTATCGGCCTCCGAAAAGTTCCAGAGATGTAGAGGAAAGGATTGCAAAGATGATTCTGGATAGGAGCGAAAGCAACAGGGTAGTTGTTATGGGGGACTTTAACTTTCCAAATATTGACTGGAAACGCTATAGTTCGAGTACATTAGATGGGTCCGTTTTTGTCCAATGTGTGCAGGAGGGTTTCCTGACACAGTATGTAGATAGGCCAACGAGAGGCGAGGCCATATTGGATTTGGTACTGGGTAATGAACCAGGACAGGTGTTAGATTTGGAGGTAGGTGAGCACTTTGGTGATAGTGACCACAATTCGATTACGTTTACTTTAGTGATGGAAAGGGATAGGTATATACTGCAGGGCAAGAGTTATATCTGGGGGAAAGGCAATTATGATGCGATGAGGCGAGACTTAGGATACATCGGATGGAGAGGAAAACTGCAGGGGATGGCACAATGGAAGTCTGGAGCTTGTTCAAGGAACAGCTACTGCGTGTCCTTGATAAGTATGTACCTGTCAGGCAGGGAGGAAGTGGTCGAGTGAGGGAACCGTGGTTTACTAAAGCAGTCGAAACACTTGTCAAGAGGAAGAAGGAGACTTATGTAAAGATGAGACATGAAGGTTCAGTTAGGGCGCTTGAGAGTTACAAGTTAGCTAGGAAGGACCTAAAGAGAGAGCTAAGAAGAGCCAGGAGGGGACATGAGAAGTCTTTGGTAGGTAGGATCAAGGATAACCCTAAAGCTTTCTATAGATATGTCAGAAATAAAAGAATGACTAGGGTAAGAGTAGGGCCAGGCAAGGACAGTAGTGGGAAGTTGTGCTTGGAGTCCGAGGAGATAGGAGAGGTGCTAAATGAATATTTTTTGTCAATATTCACACAGGAAAAAGACAATGTTGTCGAGGAGAATACTGAGATTCAGGCTACTAGACTAGAAGGGCTTGAGGTTCATAAGGAGGAGGTGTTAGCAATTCTGGAAAGTGTGAAAATAGATAAGTCACCTGGGCCGGATGGGATTTATCCTAGGATTCTCTGGGAAGCTGGGGAGGAGATTGCTGAGCCTTTGGCCTTGATCTTTAAGTCATCTTTGTCTACAGGAATAGTGCCAGAAGACTGGAGGATAGCAAATGTTGTCCCCTTGTTCAAGAAGGGGAGTAGAGACAACCCCGGTAACTATAGACCAGTGAGCCTTACTTCTGTTGTGGGAAAAATCTTGGAAAGGTTTATAAGAGATAGGATGTATAATCATCTGGAAAGGAATAATTTGATAGATATAGTCAACACAGTTTTGTGAAGGGTAGGTCGTGCCTCACAAACCTTATAGAGTTCTTTGAGAAGGTGACCAAACAGGTGGATGAGGGTAAAGCAGTTGATGTAGTGTATATGGATTTCAGTAAAGCGTTTGATAAGGTTCCCCATGGTAGGCTACTGCAGAAAATACAGAGGCATGGGATTCAGGGTGATTTAGCAGTTTGGATCAGAAATTGGCTCGCTGAAGAATACAAAGTGTGGTGGTTGATGGGAAATGTTCAGACTGGAGTCCAGTTACTAGTGGTGTACCACAAGGATCTGTTTTGGGGCCACTGCTGTTTGTCATTTTTATAAATGACCTGGAGGAGGGCGTAGAAGGATGGGTGAGTAAATTTGCAGATGACACTAAAGTCAGTGGAGTTGTGGACAGTGCGGAAGGATGTTACAAGTACAGAGGGACATAGATAAGCTGCAGCTCTGGGCTGAGAGGTGGCAAATGGAGTTTAATGCAGGAAAGTGTGAGGTGATTCATTTTGGAAGGAATAACAGGAAGACAGAGTACTGGGCTAATGGTAAGATTCTTGGCAGTGTGGATGAGCAGAGAGATCTCGGTGTCCATGTACATAGATCCCTGAAAGTTGCCACCCAGGTTGAGAGGGTTGTTAAGAAGGCGTACGGTGTGTTAGCTTTTATTGGTAGAAGGATTGAGTTTCCGTGCCATGAGGTCATGTTGTAGCTATACAACACTCTGGTGCGGCCGCATTTGGAGTATTGCATGCAATTCTGGTCGCCGCATTATAGGAAGGATGTGGAAGCATTGGAAAGGGTGCAGAGGAGATTTACCAGAATGTTGCCTGGTATGGAGGGAAGATCTTATGAGGAAAGGCTGAGGGACTTGAGGCTGTTTTCGTTGGAGAGAAGAAGGTTAAGAGGTGACTTAATTGAGGCAAACAGGATGATCAGAGGATTGGATAGGGTGGACAGTGAGAGTCTTTTTCCTCAGATGGTGATGTCTAGCACGAGGGGACATAGCTTTAAATTGAGGGGAGATAGATATAGGACAGATGTCAGAGGTAGGTTCTTTACTCAGGGAGTAGTCAGGGCGTGGAATGCAGAAGATTTTAGTTTAGACGGCAGCATGGTCAGCGCGGGCTTGGAGGGCCGAAGGGCCTGTTCCTGTGCTGTACTTTTCTTTGTTCTGTGTTCTTTGTACATAACAATGTCCGCTTGGACAGAATGCTGAAATAAAAGCCACCACAAAAGAAACATCACAAACACACTTTATAAAATCAAGCAATTCAATATTCCATAAAAAGGGCAATAAAATCACCCTTCATTGATTCAGTGTCTGCCTGCTGGGTGCCTTTGGTTGTTCTAGTGCAATGCTTACCCATGATTGCAGCAGGGCTAGTGGAAGGCTGCTGGCTTTCAGTGGAAGAGACTGCAGATGGCCTTGCAAAATCGCTATTTGCAGTTCTTTTTCTAGACGGTACAGCTATGGAATGCACAACCATTGCATGACTATCGGCAGTCTAGGTTGGCTGGCTATCAAGCCACAGGAAGGGCATTGGCAGAGAGGCAGCATTGAGAGGACAACTGTTTTAATACTGAGAGAGGAGTGTGGGTTCATGTTCCACAGTACCACTACCCCAACACCCCTGCATGTTGTTGAAAGACAACTTGCTGGGCTGCTATGAGTCCTTGCAAGCCCCTTTGAACAATGGTATCTGCAGCCAAGCAGGCATAACAGCAAATTGCAATTGCATGCCAACACACAACATGACTTCAAATTTAAGAATGAGCTTCCACTGCAGTGGCTTCTGCTTGAGCTGCAAAGGAAGCTGAGACACCAGTCATAAGATGCTGCAGCTCAGTTTAGTCCATAAGTGTAGTAGTGGAGTTGGCCAGCATTCCCTTACTTGAACGATAGACTCCAAACTTTGTACAAAGCCACATGCACAGTTGGTCCACCATGCTGTTTGACAGGCCTGCTAATGCACCCCAATGCAGATGAAATTAATCATTCGTTGCAATCCACATCCCATTTTCAGATCTGCAGATCTTGCAGCACCTAGAACTCCATGGAAAAAGTAATGCATTTTCTTCTTTCAAGCATGATCAAAATGTTGCAGTTCTTACCTTCCAAAGAAAGGTTTGTTAAGCTTAGTGAACTTTAGCTGTCAATCAAATATCTCACTAAAACCTTAAAGCTAAGCAGTTATTTTAATACTTTTATTCCAGTAAGCATAGCTAATACAGAAGTGTTGAAGTGTGTTTCCCAGTGCAGAAGCACCTGCAATAAATATTGTACAAGCCACATGCATTTTTAAAAGCACAATATAGTGTATACCAAAAGATATAATCATGACTAGCAGTGAAATGTTTGCGAGGCATCATGGGACTTAGCTAACTAACTTGGCCACATTCCTTGTAAGGACTGTCTCACACAGACACAAAACAGAAAAAGCGCATTCAGCCGAAATGCTCCTTATCAGCGGCCCCTGGGCAGATGCTCTTGTGGGATGCTGACAATAGTACCAGCCTTTAACAAAATTAAGATAAGGGGAGCCATGTATGCATAAGACCCAAGGACAGGTGATAAGGGCATCTGGAAGATATCATGAGACCATGAGTAACCCCCTAGTTGTCCATGAGATGAGTTCACCTTTCCCAGCTGCCTAGCAACCAATTTCATTGGTTCTAAAAATCAATGTATAATTGTTATGATTGGATTGCACTAGAATGATTGGGAGTAGGTTGATTTGATCTTTGTTTCAGACTAGTTCGGCACAACATCGTGGGCCGAAGGGCCTTTACTGTGCTGTACAGTTCTATGAGTGATTCTTTTGGATTCATTTACGCTAACAAGAAGCATCAATCCAGATCTTCCCACTACCCAGTGTCCTGTTTTTAAAGTTTTCTCCAGAATTGTTCCATTGAATCCTTAGCCTGAAGTGGAGTATTGTTATAGTATTAAAAAATCAGTAAAACCAAATGAAACCTTGATAACATTGTCATCAGTAGATAGTTTCCCACACACTGACCCTTCTTAGTTTTAGTTTGCTGCCAGCAACACAATATTTTGGAGGACATTGAGTCTGCACAGGTAGGTTAAGTGAGTGGGCAAAAATTTGGCAAATGGAGTATGATATGGGAAAGTATGAATTTCTCCATTTTGGCAGGAAGATTAGGAAAGCAGCATGTTATTTAAATGGGGAGAGATTGCAGAACTCTGAAGTACAGAGGGATCTGGGTGTCCTGGTATAATAGATCGTGAAAAGTTAGAATGCAGGTACAGCAAGTGATTCAGAAGGCAAATGGAATGTTGCCATTTATTGCAAGGGGAATGGAATTTCAAAATAGGGGTGTTTTACCATAGTTGAACAGGGCATTGGTGAGACAATGTCTAAAGTGTTGTGCACAGTTTTGTAGATATTCTCCTTATATGAGAAAAGATAATGTGTTAGAAGCAGTTCAGAGAAGGTTCCATCAAATACCTGGGATTGAAGGGCAGCACGATGGCGTAGTGGTTAGCACTGCTGCCTATGGCGCTGAGGATCCGGGTTCGATCCCAGCCCCAGGTCACTGTCTGTGTGGAGTTTGCACATTCTTCCCGTGTCTGCATGGATTTCACCCCCACAACCCAAAGATGTGCAGGTTAGGTGGATTGGCCATGCTAAATTGCCACTTAATTGGGAAAAAATAATTGGGTACTCTTAAAAAAAATACCTGGGATTGGGAGTGTTATCTTACAGAAAGGTTCGACAGACTACGCCTGTATCCATTGGAGTTTAGAAGATTGAGAGGTGATTTTATTGAAACATATAAGACTCTTATACAGGGTAGATGCTGGAAAGATGTTTCTCCTTGTGGGGGAGACTAGAACTAGGGCAGGCATTGTCAAACTCGGCGGCGAGACCCACAGGTGGGTCACGAGCGGGTGTCGGGAGGGCCGCAGAGCCGTCCGTCATTGCGCTCAAGAACGCGCAAATCTGCGCGCAACAGCCACAGCAGCCGACTGTTAAGAACGCCGGCTGCAAGCAGCCTTCAAAATGGCCACGAACATGTAAATAAAATGCAGCCGCACTGCGCATGCGTGCCAGATCATCAGCGCGCATGCGCAAAGCTATGCGCGTGCGCGCCAATGATCGGGCACGCATGCGCAGTGCGGCCGCTTTTTTTTTAAATGGTCGCAGCTTTTTGCTTTACAAGTTCCAGGGGGGGGGGGGGGTGGTTTATTCATTTTATTCATTTATTTTATTCATTTAATTTTTATATTTTTCATTTATTGTATCATTTAATTTTATTTTTTTTACAATTTCGGGGGGGTTTATTTGATAAAATTTTACAGGAAAAAATGCAGAATAATAATTTGGACAGTTGGAGACTCCATACTTTCCGACACCGGAAGGCTTCACCTTCATCCAACTGGTTCCATTGGAGGAGCGTGTACGAGGGCCAAAGGGACCCAAAACCATTTCCTCCATTTTTGTCAGCAGCAAACAAGGTAAGAGAAAATGGTGGGGCGTAATGGTCGGCCGGCGTGGGTCGGGAAGGTCGGCCGGTGTGGGTCGCGCTAGTCGGCCGGTGTGGGTCCCGAAGGTTGGCCAGTTGGTAAAAATGGGTCCCTGAGCAGGGAAGGCCCCGGGACCAGACGGGTTCCCGGTGGAATTGTATAGGAAGTATATGGACCTGCTGGCCCCGCTCTTGGCGAGAACCTTTAATGAGGCTAAGGAAAGGGGGATATTACCCCCGACAATGTCGGAGGCGACGATATCGCTAATTCTGAAACGAGACAAAGACCCGCTGCAGTGCGACCAGGCAGGGTTTGTAAAGGGGAGACAATTGAATGCCAATGTATGAAGGCTGCTGGGGGTGACGATGATGCCCCCACCGGAGGGGGAGGCAGAGATAGTGGTGGTGATGGATGCAGAGAAGGCATTCGATAGGGTGAAGTGGGACTATCTGTGGGAGGTGCTGAAGAGATTTGGGTTCGGGGAGGGGTTCATTAGATGGGTTAGACTCTTGTACGGGGCCCCGGTGGCAAGCGTTGTTACAAACAGGCAAAGATCGGGATACTTTTGATTACATAGGGGTACAAGACAAGGGTGCCCCCTGTCCCCGTTACTGTTCGCGTTGGCAATTGAACCATTGGCCATAGCGCTGAGGGACTCTAAGAGGTGGAAGGGGGTGCTTAGAGGGGGAGAGGAACATCGAGTGTCACTATATGCAGATGATTTACTGCTATATGTGGCGGACCCGGTAGAGGGGATGCCAGAGGTAATGCAGATACTCAGGGAGTTTGGAGAGTTCTCGGGATACAAATTAAATATGGGAAAGAGTGAGCTTTTTGTGATGCACCCCGGGGAACAGGGCAGGGGGATAGATGCTCTGCCATTGAGGAGAGTGGCAAGGAACTTTCGATACCTGGGGATTCAGGTGGCCAGGAACTGGGGAACCCTACATAAACTTAACCTGATGCGACTGGTAGAGCAGATGGAGGAGGACTTTAAGAGGTGGGATATGGTGCCCCTGTCATTGGCGGGCAGAGTACAGGCGGTTAAAATGGTGGTCCTCCCGAGGTTTCTTTTCGTGTTTCAGTGCCTCCCCATCCTGATTACAAAGGCCTTTTTCAAAAAAATAGACAGGAGTATTATGGGCTTTGTGTGGGCGGGAAAGACCCCGAGGGTAAAGAGGGGGTTCCTGCAGCGCAGTAGGAACAGAGGGGGATTGGCACTGCCGAGTCTGAGTGACTACTATTGGGCCGCTAATGTGTCGATGGTCTGTAAGTGGATGAGGGAAGAAGAAGGTGCGGCATGGAAAAAGGTGGAGATGGCGTCCTGTAAGGGAACGAGTCTAAAAGCGCTGGTGACGGCGCCGCTGCCGTTCTCCCCGAAAAGGTACACCACAAACCCAGTGGTGGTGGCGACCTAGACGATCTGGGGGCAGTGGAGAAGACACAGGGGAGTGACGGGTGCCTGGGTGTGGTCCCCGATAAGGAATAACCACAGGTTCGTCCCGGGGAGGATAGATGGGGGATTTCAATGTTGGCAGCGAGCAGGAATTAGGAAGCTGAAGGACCTGTTTGTAGACGGGACGTTTGCGAGTCTGGGAGCATTGGAAGAAAATATAAGTTGCCACCAGGGAATGCTTTCCGATACATGCAAGTGAGGGCATTTACGAGGCAACAGGTGAGGGAATTTCCGCAGCTCCCGAAGCAAGGGATCCAGGATAGAGTGATTTCGGGGGCATGGGTTGGAGAAGGTAAAGTGTCCGAAATATACAGGGAGATGAGAGACGAGGGGGAGGCGATGGTAGAGGAGCTGAAGGGAAAATGGGAAGAGGAGCTGGGGGGAGAGATCGAGGAGGGGCTCTGGGCAGATGCCCTAAGTAGGGTAAATTCTTCGTCCTCATGTGCCAGGCTTAGCCTGATTCAATTTAAGGTTCTACACAGAGCGCATATGACGAGAGCAAGACTGAGCAGGTTTTTTGGGTGGAGGATAGATGTGGAAGGTGCTCAGGAAGCCCGGCGAACCACACTCACATGTTCTGGTCGTGTCCGACACTGCATGAGTTCTGGGAGGGTATGGCAAGAGTGATTTCAAAGGTGGTGGGGGTCCGGGTCAAACCAGGCTGGGGGTTAGCTATATTTGGGGTTGCAGAAGAACCGGGAGTGCAGGAGGCGAAAGAGGCCGATGTCTTGGCCTTTGCGTCCCTAGTAGCCCGGCGAAGGATTCTACTTATGTGGAAGGAAGCGAAGCCCCCGGGCGTGGGGGCCTGGATAAACGACATGGCAGCGTTCATAAGACTGGAATGAATAAAATATGCGTTAAGAGGATCGGCTCAGGGGTTCACCAGGCGGTGGCAACCGTTCCTTGACTATCTCACGGAACGATAATGGAAAAACAGAAAGGACAGCAGCAGCAACCCGGGGGGGGGGGGGGGGGGGGGGTGGTATTATCCTGCGTTTTTGCTTTTTGCCAGTTGTTGATATTTGCGTTTTGTTTATCTCTTTTTTTCATTTGTTGTTAGTTTAATATATTATTTAAACAACGTTTAATGTATATTCCTTTATTAAGTTGTAAAAACAGAAATTTTCTGTTTGAAAAATTTCAATAAAATATATTTCAAAAATAAAAATGGGTCCCTGGAAAAAAAGTTCAAAGAACACTGAACTAGGGGACACAGTTTAAAAATAATGGTCTCCCATTTAAGACGCAGATGAGAAGTATTTTTTGTCTCAGAGGGTTGTAAATCTTAGAATCTCTCTTCTCCGAGAGGGTGGTGGAGACAGGGTCAATGAATATTTTTAAGGCAAAGGTAGATTGATTCTTGACCAACAAGGGAGTTATCTGTTTTGGTGCTAGGCAGAATGTGGAGTTGAGTCTACAATCTAATCAGCCATGATCTTATTGAATGGCAAAGCAGGATTGTCGGGCCGAATGGCCACCTCCTGCTCCTAATTTGTAGGTTCGTATGTTCGGTATTTTAAACTAACCTTTAGATTTTGTAGATATTATTTGGCACCACAGACCAAATGGTGGTTGAAACTGCAAACGGGAAATAGACTACACGACACAAGACAGTTAGACCGGATAAAAATTACAAAAATAAGCATTGCAGGTTGTGGTAAAGGAAAGTACTCACGTTATATTCCAGATTTATTAACTGATTGAAATCCCACCAGCTGCCATGGGATTTGAACCCATAGCTCCTGAGCATTAGTCTGGGCCTCTGGATTTCTAGTCCTGTGGCATTACCACTATACCATTGTCTTTCCCCGCCCTCCATGAGAGTGGTGCCCTACAATTTATTATGTGGAGCTGCCGGTGTTGGACTGGGGTGAGCACAGTAAGAAGTCTTACAACACCAGGTGCAGGCTTGGAGGGCCGAAGGGCCTGTTCCTGAGCTGTACTTTTCTTTGTTCTCTGTTAAAGTCCAACAGGTTTGTTTTGAATCACTAGCTTTTGGAGCTCTGCTGCTTCCTCAGGTGAATGAAGAGGTGGGTTCCAGAAACATATATATAGACAGAGTCAAAGATGCAGTATGATACTTTGAATGTGAGTCTTTACAGGTCCAGACGAAGCAACTGGAGAGAAGGATAATCACAGGTTAAAGAGGTATGAATTGTCTCAAGGCAGGACAGTTGGTAGGATTTCGCAAGTACAGACGAGGCACTGTACTTGGGAAGGCAGCGAGCTGCGCGTCTATCAGGACCTGGGTGCAGAGCTGGCCAAAAGGAGAGCGCGCTTCAGTAAGGTGAAGGTGGCCCTCTTTAAGGGGCTGAAGTTCGACATGGTATACCTAGCGTGTCTGTGGGTAAAATATGAAGGCCGGGAACTTTAGTTTGGGTCGCCAGAGGAGGCAATGGAATTTGTTGGAGACAATGGACTGGCAGGAGAAGGAGGACATTGAACTCTGGGGAGATGTTCCTGTTTTGGATTTCATCTGGTTTGTATGAACCACCTTTGCACTGTATTTGGGGCCCTTGCTCTGTTTTGGGTTGTTTCATTCTTGATGGGGGATGGTGGGTTGCTCTGTTCTTTGTGTTTGGTGGGGATTGTAAAGTTTGCACTGGGAGAATGGTTGAGCAGGGGGAGGGGAATCAGTGGGGGGTAGGATGCTTGGTGCCATGGGCGGGAGCTACCAGGCTAGCTGGGCGGGCTAGCTCACGGAAGCGCAGTGGGGGGTGAGCAGGTGGTTTGTGTGTTAATGGGGGTTGGGATTGTTATTTTGTTATGGGGTGGGGGGAAGGGAGGGGGTAGAAGACTGCTGACAGGGGAGGGGTTGTTGAAAGGTGACATGGTAAGGGTCGATATCGGTGGGCGCCTGAGGGATGGCCTGAGGAGGCACAGGACACGGGCTGGAGGCTGGCCCAGGAGGCAGGGGTTGGGGGGGGGTGGAGAATGCCTCCCCGACTAGGCTGATCACATGGAATGTGAGAGGGCTGAATGGGCTAGTCAAGAGGGCCCGTGTGTTCGCACATCTGAAAAGCTTAAAGGCGGACGTGCACATCTGAGGGTGGTGGGTAGGCAAGGCTGAGGAAGAGGTGGGTAGGGAAGGTTTCCATTCGGGGCTAGATTCTAAAACAAGGGGGGAGGCGATTCTGATTAATAAGCAAGTGGTGTTTGAAGTGGGAAGTATAATGGCAGTCTCGGAGGGCAGATACGTCATGGTGAGTGGGATGGGGTTCATGGAACACATGCGAGGGGTGGATCCGTGGAGGTTTGGGCGGTGGAGAGTGAAAGAGTACTCATTTTTTTCCTATGTACGCAAAGTGTACTCCCGGATTGACTTTTTTGTTATGGATAGGATGTTGCTGGTGGGGTTGGTGGACGTTGAATACCCGGCAATTGTGGTGTTGGATCATACCCCGCATCTTGCAGGTGAGTATGCGAAGGGGGCCAGCAGCCGCACTGGAGATTAGATGCAGGACTATTAGTGGAGGTGTGTGTGCGGGTGAGGGAGGCCATTCAGAGGTATGTGGAGATAAATGATACGGGACAGGTTTCGGAAATTATGGTATGGGAGGCATTGAAGGCAGTGGTGAGAGGGGAGTTTATTTCGATATGGGCCCACAGGTAGAAGGCGAGCGGGTGGAGATGGATAGGTTAGTGAAGGAGATTCTCCAGGTAGACAGGAGGTACTCGGAGGCCCCGGAGGTGGGGTTGTTGAAGGAGTGGCAGAAGCTGCAGATGGAGTTTGGGTTGCTTTCTACAGGGAAGGCGGTGGGGCAGTTGAGAAAGGCGAGAGGGGCGGTGTACGAATATGGGGAGATGGTAAAGTTGACGGTTCTCTCGAGGCTTTTGTTTGTTTTTTGGTGTCTGCCTATTTTTATCCCCCAGGCTTTCTTTAAGAGAGTGAATGTGGTGATTTCTGGGTTTATGTGGGCGGGTAAGACCCCGCGGGTAAAGAAGGCGCTGCTGGAGCGGGGTTGAGGGGGGAGGGGGGAGGGCTGGCCGTACCGAATTTCAGCAACTATTACTGGGCGGCGAACATAGCAAAGGTTAGGAAGTGGGTAGCAAGGGCGGGACGGTGTGGGAGCGGGTGGAGGCAGCCTCATGTAGAGGCACAAGATTAGGGGCACTGGTAACAGCACCTCTGCTGTTCTTGCCGGCTCGGTACTCCACAAACCCAGTGGTAGTGGTGGCCTTGAGGGTGAGGGGACAGTGGCGGAAGCACATGGGAGTGGAGGGGGCATCGGTACGGACACCAATTTGTGGTAACCACCGGTTTGCGCCGGGGGGGGGGGGCTGGATAGGGGTTTCGGAGGTGGCAGTGAGCTGGGATCGAGCGGTTTGGGGACCTGTTTATTGACGGCAGCTTTCCGTGCTTGGAGGATTTGGAGGAGGAGTTTGAGCTGCCGGGTGGAAATGGGTTCCAATACCTGCTCATGAGGGACTTTGCACGGAGATAGGTTTCGACCTTTCTGCACCTGCCGCCCCAGGGGATACGTTTAAGGTAGTGTCTAAAATGGGAGTGGGGGAGGGGAAGATCTCGGAAATTTATAAACAACTCTTGGAATGGGAGGGAGCCCCGATAGGGGCGTGAAGTGGGAGGAAGAAATGGGCAGGGAGTTAGAGGCGGGGTTGTGGGAGGATGGCCTGAGTAGAGTCAACGCATCCTCATCCTGTGCCAGGCTCAGCCTGATACAATTCAAGGTGGTCCACAGGGCGCATATCACTGTGGCCTGTATGAGCAGGTTCTTTGAAGGGGTGGAGGATAGGTGTGCGGGAGGACCCGCAAATCATGTCCACACATTTTAGGCATATCCGCAGCCTAGAGGATTTTGGCAAGGATTTGCCAATGTCATGTCAATAGTGCTGAAGGCATGGGTGGTTCTGAGTCCGGAGATGGCGGTTTTTGGTGCATCGGAAGACCAGGAGTCGAGGGGGCGAGAGAGGCCGTTGTGTTGGCCTTTGCCTCCCTGATATCTCGGAGACGGATCTTATTCGACTCAGAACCCCCGAAATCGGGGGTATAGGTTAGTAACATGGCTGGGTTTCTCAGACTTGAGAAGAGCAAGTTTGCCCTGAGCGGATCAATGTTAGGGTTCATCCAGAGTGGCAACCGTTTATCGACATCTTTGGGGAAAATTAAGCTGTCAGCAGATAGAGTGGGGGCTAAAGGGAAAGAAGGCATGGGGGGGCTGGTTGAGGTGGAAAATAGTTAATGGGAAAGGGGCACTGGGGAACTGTGTATGAAGCCATGTTGGCTGGGTTTGGTTGTTGGTTGGGTGGGTGTTATTTGTTTTGTTCTTTTTTCATCTTGAAAACTGTTAAAATTATTATATATGCCTTAATAAAATATTTTCAAATAAAAACTGCTCATCTAGGAAACAAAAGGTGAATTTAATAATAATAATCATTAGTATTATCACAAGTAGTCTTACATTAACACTGCAATGAAGTAACTGTGAAAATCCCCTAATCGCCACATTCCAGCGCCTGTTCGGGTACACAGAGGGAGAATTCAGAATGTACAATTCACCTAACAAGCACGTCTTTCGCGACTTGTGGGAAGAAACTGGAGCACCCGGAGGAAACCCACGGAAACACAGGGAGAACGTGCAGATTCCGCACAGACAGTAACCCAAGTGGGAATCGAACCCGGGAATCTGGCGCTGTGACGCATCAGTGCTAACCACTGTTTGAAGCTGCCAAGGTAGAGCTGTGTCATCCTCTCAACTCTGAATTTTGTTACTTTTAGTTTTTTATTCCATTTAATCCCTAAACCATTCAGTGAGATTATGGTCGCTCTTTTATTTAACTCTCTCTATAATTTCATTTCAGCTTTTCCTCCCCAACAGCTGTTTAAATACAAAATTTAAAATTACCTAAATTTAGCAAAAATAATAATACATCTGAAGTTGTCTGTAGGCTTATTGAAAACTGTTTGTGGCTGAACCACTATTTAAGAAATATTTTCAAATCGCATTAATTTCAGTTCTCCATTTCAAAATCAAATGCTTTCAGTACAAAAACTTACAGGATCCACGTTATGTTCCTAAATTGGCCAAGGTAATTAATGACGTTGATTTCATTACTGCCCTCTACAGGGTGACTTCCATGTGTTAGAACCCCCACGAGTTCCACAGAGACGACCCGATTAATCTCCCTGTGAGCCTTGTGCAGTACTATCTCTCCCGCTGAGGGGGCGGAGGCCCATCAGCCAGCGGATAGTTAACTTAATACCTTAAAAACCGGCCCAGGTAAGAGCCAAACTGAAGAGTCGCCCCGAGTGGGACTGTTACTTGTCCATTCTTCACTTTTGGAAATAAAATATTCGTTTGACTCTCCTTTCTGGACTCCGTGGTGACTTCTAAATTGGCGACGATGTTAAAGCGGAAATCCAGTCGGCACTGCGAACCATTTGGAACACAGCCTTCACAAAGGGATTGGTTTGCACCATTTTGAAAAGGCTTGATGCATTCGATGTGGATGCAGAGGACTGCACTCAATACCTGGAGCATAATTATTATATTTTTAAGGCGAACGCTATCGTTAGAGATGATCATCAGATGGTTATTTTTCTGACCACCTGTGGGACGTAGGATGCTGCCCATTCAGGCACACAGCTAGACTGCGATTGGGACCCCCGGAACCCCACCTGGCCCAAAAACCACCAGGACCAGGCCCGTTAATCAAAGGCCGCTACTGCAAGGTGGGACATCTTCCTGGAATCAATGGAGGATGATCAAGGCGGCGCGACACATGTGGCCGGCAAAACCGCAGGGATAGGAAACCAGCAAGCTCACCACTCTACCCAAGGGAGACGCCAGCCCAGAGCCCAGCCCCTCCACTTCGAACAACCTGACGACCAGCAATGAATGTAGTTGAATTGCATTGCCACTCCACGAGTTGCCCCATAAGGATTACCATCCAGGTGAATGGCCACTCGTTAGAGCTGGAGGCCACAGCTTCGGTAATTGGGACGTAGACCTTAGAGAGAATAAGTATTGGAGTTCAACAGTTGAATTTGCAGGACACCGAGCCAAGGCTAGCGACCCAAAAGGGGGATCCCTATCCATAGCAGGAATGCCGAAGACCCCATAACGTAGAGGCCTCTACAAATACACAAAGCTGCAATTTGGAGTGACATCAGCTTGTACAATTTTTCTGCGCATTGTGGAGAACATCCTGAGAGGGTTACTGCATGTGGCAGTCTACCTGGGTGACGTACTGGCGACCAGAGCCACAGAAAGGGAGCATCTGACAACTCTGGACAAAGTCCTCCATCGGTTTTCTGAAACGGGTGTCCGCTCAAGAGAGCAAAGTGCGTATTCTACATTCAGGAAGTTACATGCTTGGAGTGTCGTGTGGATCGGGATGGACTACACCCGGTAGAGCAGGGTTTTTCAAACTCAGGGTTGCAACCCGCGGGTGGGTCGCGGGTGTGTATCAGGAAGGCCATGGAGCGATCAGTCGCAGCATCCAACGGCCGCCATGGGCTTTTAAGAATGCTGGCCGCGACTGGCCTTTAAATACAAACGATGGAGTCTTCTGACCAGAAGCGATGGCAGAGAGCAAGTCACGAGCGCGGCACGTACACTGACATCACACACCCATTACGCCCATGCCACGGGCGCAAAATCATGAAGGCGAGATTCCTCCAATTGTTGCTGTCAGCAAGCAAGCACCAGGATTGTGTGAAGAACTGAAGATGGATTATTTGTAACAAGGAAGAGAGGGCCAGAGACACAAACAGGCCTGGATCTCACAACTGAATCTGCTGGAGAGGGCTTCACAGGAGAGTCCACGGCAGGACAAAGCAGAGCTGGTGTGAGCTGTATGCAGAGCTCCAGGGCCTCTGGTGAACACTCAACGAAGAAAAAACTGAAGTCGGGTACAAAGCAGTCTAAAAATAATTTACTGAGGTGTGGCTTTCTTAATAATGCCAATGAAAATCAGGATGCAAAGCCCATGTGTGTTATATGCAGGGAGGTACAGGGAAATGAAAGTTTAAAACCCGCAAAACTTCAAAGACATGACGTGTTCGAGGACAAACCTCTTTTTTTCAAAGGATGCAGCAAGAACTTGAATTGTCAGCTGAAGTCCTTAGCAGAAATGTAACATTGAATGATGAAGCAAGTGAGATCGTGAGGGTGAAGCAGGCTCACCTGTTGCATTAAAGGTAAGAAATAATGGTGGGCCATGAAGGTTGGCTGGCCTCGGTTGCGAAGGTCAACCGGCATTGATCGTGAAGGTTGGCCGGCACGGGTCCCGAAGATTAGCCAGTTGGTAAAAGTGGGTCCCGGGACAAAACGTTTGAAAAACATTGAGGTAGAGGACGGCGCTCGTCCCAATGATGCCGGTTTTCAGGGGGCATAGCATCGCAAACCGGCATAAAATCAGTGCATGCCCTGGATCCGGCGTCAGAGTCCATTCTCCGCCCGATCGCCGATCCCGATTTCGCCGTCGGGCTGCGGAGAATCCCACCAAAAGTTTTTCTCCAGCCCTGAGGAAATACTCTTTAGCTTGGCACCAGGCAAGTCTTTGGGACTCATGCTCTTAGCTGCAGAGAACAGTATCTGTCCCCTTTACTATACCGGCCTCAACTACTATTATGTTCCTTTTGACTCCTGCAATTTGAATGTCCCCCTGTATCACTATGATGTGGTCTACTCATTCCTTATGCAACTCCTGCTCTCTTCCAAACAGGCTGCAATAATCTTAAATAAAAACAAGTACAAGCAATACCCTGCAGGTCTGGCAGCATCGGTGAAAGAGCTAACATTTTGAGTCAAATATGACTCATCTTCAAAAGTGTTAACCCTTTTTCTCCCTCTGTGAAGGCTACCAGACCTGCAGAGTATGTCCCATGCTTTGTTTTTATTTCAGATTTCTAGCCTCCACAGTATTTTGCTTTTATGCAAGAAACTCGAGCCTGGGCACTGGATAAGTGCAAACACTGAAGCTCCTCCAGTGCTATTGTCTGAATCCCTCTACCTGCCTCAAAGAACAAAGAACAAAGAACAAAGAAATGTACAGCACAGGAACAGGCCCTTCGGCCCTCCAAGCCCGTGCCGACCATACTGCCCGACTAAACTACAATCTTCTACACTTCCTGGGTCCGTATCCTTCTATTCCCATCCTATTCATATATTTGTCAAGATGCCCCTTAAATGTCCCTATCGTCCCTGCTTCCACTACCTCCTCCGGTAGTGAGTTCCAGGCACCCACTACCCTCTGCGTAAAAAACTTGCCTCGTACATCTACTCTAAACTTTGCCCCTCTCACCTTAAACCTATGCCCCCTAGTAATTGACCCCTCTACCCTGGGGAAAAGCCTCTGACTATCCACTCTGTCTATGCCCCTCATAATTTTGTATACCTCTATCAGGTCGCCCCTCAACCTCCTTCGTTCCAGTGAGAACAAACCGAGTTTATTCAATCGCTCCTCATAGCTTATGCCCTCCATACCAGGCAACATTCTGGTAAATCTCTTCTGCACCCTCTCTAAAGCCTCCACATCCTTCTGGTAGTGTGGCGACCAGAATTGAACACTATACTCCAAGTGTGGCCTAACTAAGGTTCTATACAGCTGCAACATGACTTGCCAATTCTTATACTCAATGCCCCGGCCAATGAAGGCAAGCATGCCGTATGCCTTCTTGACTACCTTCTCCACCTGTGTTGCCCCTTTCAATGACCTGTGGACCTGTACTCCTAGATCTCTTTGACTTTCAATACTCTTGAGGGTTCTACCATTCACTGTATATTCCCTACCTGCATTAGCCCTTCCAAAATGCATTACCTCACATTTGTCCGGATTAAACTCCATCTGCCATCTCTCCGCCCAAGTCTCCAGACAATCTAAATCCTGCTGTATCCTCAGACAGTCCTCATCGCTATCCGCAATTCCACCAACCTTTGTGTCGTCTGCAAACTTACTAATCAGACCAGTTACATTTTCCTCCAAATCATTTATATATACTACAAAGAGCAAAGGTCCCAGCACTGATCCCTGTGGAACACCACTGGTCACAGCCCTCCAATGAGAAAAGCATCCCTCCATTGCTACCCTCTGCCTTCTATGGCCTAGCCAGTTCTGTATCCACCTTGCCAGTTCACCCCTGATCCCGTGTGACTTCACCTTTTGTACTAGTCTACCATGAGGGACCTTGTCAAAGGCCTTACTGAAGTCCATATAGACAACATCTACTGCCCTACCTGCATCAATCATCTTAGTGACCTCCTCGAAAAACTCTATCAAGTTAGTGAGACACGACCTTCCCTTCACAAAACCGTGCTGCCTCTCACTAATACGTCCATTTGCTTCCAAATGGGAGTAGATCCTGTCTCGAAGAATTCTCTCCAGTAATTTCCCTACCACTGAAGTAAGGCTCACCGGCCTGTAGTTCCCGGGATTATCCTTGCTACCCTTCTTAAACAGAGGAACAACATTGGCTATTCTCCAGTCCTCCGGGACATCCCCTGAAGACAGCGAGGATCCAAAGATTTCTGTCAAGGCCTCAGCAATTTCCTCTCCAGCCTCCTTCAGTATTCTGGGGTAGATCCCATCCGGCCCTGGGGACTTATCTACCTTAATATTTTTTAAGACACCCAACACCTCGTCTTTTTGGATCACAATGTGACCCAGGCTATCTACACCCCCTTCTCCAGACTCAACATCTACCAATTCCTTCTCTTTGGTGAATACTGATGCAAAGTATTCATTTAGTACCTCGCCCATTTCCTCTGGCTCCACACATAGATTCCCTTGCCTATCCTTCAGTGGGCCAACCCTTTCCCTGGCTACCCTCTTGCTTTTTATGTACGTGTAAAAAGCCTTGGGATTTTCCTTAACCCTATTTGCCAATGACTTTTCATGACCCCTTCTAGCCCTCCTGACTCCTTGCTTAAGTTCCTTCCTACTTTCCTTATATGCCACACAGGCTTCGTCTGTTCCCAGCCTTTTAGCCCTGACAAATGCCTCCTTTTTCTTTTTGACGAGGCCTACAATATCACTCGTCATCCAAGGTTCCCGAAAATTGCCGTATTTATCTTTCTTCCTCACAGGAACATGCCTGTCCTGTATTCCTTTCAACTGACACTTGAAAGCCTCCCACATGTCAGATGTTGATTTGCCCTCAAACATCCGCCCCCAATCTATGTTCTTCAGTTCCCGCCTAATATTGTTATAATTAGCCTTCCCCCAATTTAGCACATTCATCCTCGGACCACTCTTATCCTTGTCCACCAGTACTTTAAAACTTACTGAATTGTGGTCACTGTTACCGAAATGCTCCCCTACTGAAACATCGACCACCTGGCCGGGCTCATTCCCCAATACCAGGTCCAGTACCGCCCCTTCCCTAGTTGGACTGTTTACATATTGTTTTAAGAAGCCCTCCTGGATGCTCCTTACAAACTCCGCCCCGTCTAAGCCCCTGGCACTAAGTGAGTCCCAGTCAATATTGGAGAAGTTGAAGTCTCCCATCACCACAACCCTGTTGTTTTTACTCTTTTCCAAAATCTGTCTACCTATCTGCTCCTCCATCTCCCGCTGGCTGTTGGGAGGCCTGTAGTATACCCCCAACATTGTGACTGCACCCTTCTTATTCCTGATTTCTACCCATATAGCCTCACTGCCCTCGGAGGTGTCCTCTCGCAGTATAGCTGTGATATTCTCCCGAACAAGTAGCGCAACTCCGCCTCCCCTTTTACATCCCCCTCTATCCCGCCTGAAACATCTAAATCCTGGAACGTTTAGCTGCCAATCCTGCCCTTCCCTCAACCAGGTCTCTGTAATGGCAACAACATCATAGTTCCAAGTAGTAATCCAAGCTCTAAGTTCATCTGCCTTACCCGTAATGCTCCTTGCATTAAAACATATGCACTTCAGGCCACCAGACCCGCTGTGTTCAGCAACTTCTCCCCGTCTGCTCTGCCTCAGAGCCACACTGTCCCTATTCCCTAGTTCTCCCTCAATGCTCTCACCTTCTGACCTATTGCTCCCGTGCCCACCCCCCTGCCACTCACTCGGATGCACGCCCTCCTCTCCCTGGCCACAAATCAAATCTGAAAAACTTCACCTAAGGCTGCCTCCTGGAAATCCAGGTGACTTTTCCCCTCCCTGGTACATCAGCGTCCTAAACTCAGAGTCCAACACATCAACTGTGAGCCAAGGTTCCTCACTTACTTCAAGTATGATGTGGAGATGCCGGCGTTGGACTGGGTTGAGCACAGTAAGAAGTCTTACAACACCAGGTTAAAGTCCAACGGGTTTGTTTCAAACACTAGCTTTCGGAGCATTGCTCCTTCCTCAGGTGAATATGTTCCAGAAACATATATATAGACAAATTCAGAGATTCAATACAATGCTTAGAATGCGAGCATTTGCAGGTAATTAAGTCTTTACAGATCCAGAGAGAGGGGTAACCCCAGGTTAAAGAGGTGTGAATTGTCTCAAGCCAGGACAGTTGGTAGGATTTCGCAAGCTCAGGCCAGATGGTGGGGGATGAATGTAATGGACATGAATCCAAGGTCCCGGTTGAGGCCGCACTCACGTGTGCGGAACTTGGCTATAAGTTTCTGCTCGGCGATTCTGCGTTGTCGCGCGTCCTGAAGGCTGCCTTGGAGAACGCTTACCCGGAGATCAGAGGCTGAATGCCCTTGACTGCTGAAGTGTTCCCCGACTGGAAGGGAACATCCCTGCCTGGCGATTGTCGCGTGATGTCCGTTCATTCGTTGTCGCAGCGTCTGCATGGTCTCGCCAATGTACCACGCTTCAGGAAATCTTTTCCTGCAGCGTATGAGGTAGACAACGTTGGCCGAGGCGCACGAGTATGTACCGCGTACCTGGTGGGTGGTGTTGTCACGTGTAATGGTGGTATCCATGTCGATGATCTGGCACGTCTTGCAGAGATTGCCATGGCAGGGCTGTGTGGTGTCATGGTCACTGTTCTGAAGACTGAGTAGTTTGCTGCAAACAATGGTTTGTTTGAGGTTGACCTTGCAGTTCCAACGCGCCACAGCCAAAAAACGCACCGACCTCCTCAGAAGACAAACACGAGGCACAACCGACAGAGTACCCTTCGTCGTCCAGTACTTTCCCGGAGCGGAGAAACTACAACATCTTCTTCGCAGCTTTCAACACGTCATCAATGAAGATGAACATCTTGCCAAGGTCATCCCCACACCCCCACTACTTGCCTTCAAACAACCGCGCAACCTCAAACAAACCATTGTTTGCAGCAAACTACTCAGCCTTCAGAACAGCGACCATGACACCACACAACCCTGCCATGGCAATCTCTGCAAGACGTGCCAGATCATTGACATGGATACCACCATTACACGTGAGAACACCACCCACCAGGTACGCGGTACATACTCGTGCGACTCGGCCAACGTTGTCTACCTCATACGCTGCAGGAAAGGATGTCCCGAAGCGTGGTACATCAGCGAGACCATGCAGATGCTGCGACAACGAATGAACGGGCATCGCGCGACAATCACCAGGCAGGAATGTTCCCTTCCAGTCGTGGAACACTTCAGCAGTCAAGGGCATTCAGCCTCTGATCTCCGGGTAAGCGTTCTCCAAGGCGGCCTTCAGGACCCGCGACAACGCAGAATCGCCGAGCAGAAACCTATAGCCAATTTCCGCACACATGAGTGCGGCCTCAACCGAGACCTGGGACTCATGTCGCATTACATTCATCCCCCACCATCTGGCCTGGGGTTGCGAAATCCTACCAACTGCCCTGGCCTGAGATAATTCACACCTCTTTAACCTGGGGTTACCCCTCTCTCTGGATCTGTAAAGACTTAATTACCTGCAAATGCTCGCATTCAAAGCATTGTCTTGCATCTTTGAATTTGTTCATATATATGTTTCTGGAACATACCTCTTCATTCACCTGAGGAAGGAGCAGTGCTCCGAAAGCTAGTGTTTGAAACAAAAACCTGTTGGACTTTAACCTGGTGTTGTAAGACTTCTTACTGTACTTCAAGTATAGTTGCTGTGGATTGCCCACTGGCTCCCACATGCAACATATCACCCTGCCTCCCGTATTTATTGTATTTTGCTCAACAATTTAGTGTTTCAAGTTTAGAAATATCATTCAACAATTACTTGTTGTTATATTAAATAGTTGATTTAAGTTATAAATTTAATACTTCACTTATACCACACCAATACTTGTTCAAACTACTGCTCTAGTTTAGAGAAGAAAAAGAAACCTGAAATACATAACATCCACCCACCTGCTTACCGAATGAATACATAGGGACTTCATCCCTCAGGTCTCACTCTATCCTGCTTCCACAATCAGGCCACTCTTCCTTCTGTAAAGCACCTCTACATCACCACTTCTCTCATTCAGCAAATTGCCAAGGCTAGCCCACCGTCAAAGTTGTACTCCATCGGGCTGGCCTACATTCCACTTGCTCCATGCATCAGCAAAAAACACTCTGTTAATACTTGTTGAAATTCCAAAGACCTGAACCAGGCCCTACTAGGTCGGGAACCAGTTTTAACCAGGCCTCTGATTAATTAATTGTGCAGCTGCCTACGGGCAGAAAGTTTGCTCATCACCAAGACTGAAAGAGACAACCAATTTGGGTTAAAGTTACATACTAAATGTAACACTTGACTGGTTTTAGAACAACATCAACACTTAAAACATTTCAAATTCCCTCACTCGATAAATTCCCAAGTTTAATACTCTGTTCAAACTGTATTCTGTTGAATAAATACCCGCTACTCTTTATTTTTTCAAATATATTAAATTATGGAATGCGGGTTTGGAAGGTGCTGTCTAAGGAGCCTTGAGGAGTTCCTGCAATGCATCTTGTACAAAGAACAAAGAAATGTACAGCACAGGAACAGGCCCTTCGGCCCTCCAAGCCCGTGCCGACCATGCTGCCCGACTAAACTACAATCTTCTACACTTCCTGGGTCCGTATCCCTCTATTCCCATCCTATTGATGTATTTGTCAAGATGCCCCTTCAATGTCACTGTCGTCCCTGCTTCCACTACCTCCTCCGGTAGCGTGTTCCAGGCACCCACTACCCTCGGCGTAAAAAACTTGCCTCGTACATCTACTCTAAACCTTGCCCCTCTCACCTTAAACCTATGCCCCCTAGTAATTGACCCCTCTACCCTGGGGAAAAGCCTCTGACTATCCACTCTGTCTATGCCCCTCATAATTTTGTAGACCTCTATCAGGTCTCCCCTCAACCTCCTTCGTTCCAGTGAGAACAAACCGAGTTTATTCAACCGCTCCTCATAGCTAATGCCCCCCATACCAGGCAACATTCTGGTAAATCTCTTCTGCACCCTCTCTAAAGCCTCCACATCCTTCTGGTAGTGTGGCGACCAGAATTGAACACTATACTCCAAGTGTGGCCTAACTAAGGTTCTATACAGCTGCAACATGACTTGCCAATTCTTATACTCAATGCCCCGGCCAATGAAGGCAAGCATGCCGTATGCCTTCTTGACTACCTTCTCCACCTGTGTTGCCCCTTTCAATGACCTGTGGACCTGTACTCCTAGATCTCTTTGACGTTCAATACTCTTGAGGGTTCTACCATTCACTGTATATTCCCTACCTGCATTAGACCTTCCAAAATGCATTACCTCACATTTGTCCGGATTAAACTCCATCTGCCATCTCTCCGTTGTAGATGACTCACTCTTCTGCCACTGTTCGTCGAAGGTGGAGGGAGTGAATGTTTGTGGAATGGGTGCCAATCAAGTGGGCTGCTTTGTCCTGGATGGTGCTGAGTGGGACAATTGTCAATATTAACCATAAGGTATGATGGTAAAAGAGGACAATGGCTAACATTGTGCCATAAGGCATGATAGGAAAGGAGGATAATGACTAACCTTAAACAGGCAAACAGAGAAAACGGCAGCTCTTTGCAGAATGACTTTCATGGGAACCACAGAACAACATCACTGATAACGCTTGTGTTTGGGAACATCGAGGACAGGCTCGAACAATGTCTAGCAGCAGAACATTTTGTTTAACTGGAACCGTATAAAATACAGTACCTCCGAGATACTTGACCGATAATCCGGGGGAATCAACCATTGTACAATTAACCCTGAGTTTGAAGGCTCACAATGCACATCTCCAGAGAAAACCTGGAAAATGCTTCCTCCATTGGGATAGTATATTTTCATTCAAGTCGTGAGTCTTGAAATTTATGTAACGGTTTAAATAAACACATAGAATGTAGAACATAGAACAGACAGTGCAGAAGGAGGCCATTCGGCCCATCGAGTCTGCACCGACCCTCTTAAACCCTCACTTCCACCCTTTCCCCATAACCCAATAACCCCTCCTAACCTTTTTGGTCACTGAGGGCAATTTATCATGGCCAAGCCACTTAACCTGCACATCTTTGGAGTGTGGGAGGAAACCAGAGCACCCGGAGGAAACCCACACAGACACGGGGAGAACGTGCAGACTCCGCACAGACAGTGACCCAGCGGGGAATCAAACCTGGGATCCTGGCGCTGTGAAGCCACAGTGCTATCAACTTGTGCTACCATGCTGCCCTATAATAACTGTAATAAATCTGTATTAATTCTACTGGCAGTGGGTATCCAATTCTGTCTGCATTTGTCGATTGCCTGTAGAGACACCAAGATTTTGACACCCCAGATGGGTATCTTTGGAGGTCATTGGTGATCCAGTTTGAATCAAAACATTTCAACCACCCAGACTGAGCCTGAATTAAGAGGGCAGTGGACCCCCGTGATGACCAGGATTAAGTGGGTGAAGAGAGCACAAGACAAAGAACTGGGTAGCCAATTTGCTTCTGAGGGTGTGTTCGAACAACAGACATTGCAGACAAAATTGTTAGACTTAGAAGATTAGAGCAACTAATGGTTAATAGCAAAAGTAAGCTCCAATAATCAGCCTTGAGGGTGTTCAGCAAAACTCAAGTGCGTAGGCGAGGAGAGACCGGACGGGAAGTTAGTGACAAGTGTATCTGGGAAGGTGTTTAAAAGGATTAAGGAGAGACACTCTCTTTTCTTCCCCTCTGTCAGAAGCCATTGCCAGACTCCAAAAACAGTTGGATTAATCAAGTGTTGATTAACTGAATTGGGAAATGGCTGAATCTCGACCAGAATTGGAAAAGGCGCTAAACTGGCCTAACTGTAAATTGCCCAAATGGATAGATAGTTTTGGGAAATAATTAACGGGTCTGAGATCTGAAGGACAGAGACAGTGGGAAGAATCCCACTCAGAATTAGGAACACGTGCTTCTAAATATGGAACAGCTATAGCTATACTTAGATGCATGCGAGAATTAAGTGACAAAGATATGGAAATAGAAAATGTAAGATAAGAGTTGAAAGCTTCAATGTCTGATTTAATCACATGGTGAAGAAGAAGAATCAAATGAATGTGGTGCACATGAGCCAAACGAAAACTGAGAAAGCTTATCTGGAAAAGGATTGAGCTGTTAGTGAACAAAACTCAGCTCAGAAATAAATGAATGTGCTAATTTACAAGGAACCGTAAAAGTGTTGCACTAAACAAGTAAAACCTTTCAACACCAAACCACTACCCATAGATGCCATCATAAGATAGATAAGTTGAAGTCACAGCTCCAGATCCAGAAGGACCTGATGTGCACCTTTGAAGCTATAGAATCAAAGGATATGGAGAGTGGTGAGGTAGATTAGGGTGTACTGGGTGAAGCCGTGCAAAAATAAGGTGATCAAGAGGATGTCGAGAGGCCTGACCCTCCTCCTCCTTAGTCTGAACGTCCTAACCCCACCCCTTCCTCTTCACAGGGAGTAACAATTCCCATGAACACCATTACAGCACCACAGACCGGGGGGCGTGGAGTATGACACGCCACATACAGTGGCCCAGTTAGCAGATATGGCAAAAAAGATCCCGGTATATGAACCATCTGCAGATCCTCACGGGTTCTTTCATTAAGTCCATCAGCGAGGGGGTTCTTCACGGTTTAGATGCAGATGAGAAGAGGAAACACTTGTTGACGTGCCTAGATTGGGCTGATCGCTCAGCCTTACCAGTCCCAGAAGGAACACTCGAGGAAATGAAAACGGCCATACTAACGGCTGTGTGATACAGCAGAGAGGACCGGGTAGCAGGTCTATGGAAGTGTAGACAAAAGAAAGGGGAACATCACACATCCTTTGCTAACCGCCTGTGGCCGCTGATATTCCAGGACTGTGACACTACAGTTAAGAGAATCAGAACATCTATCTTCCTCGCAGACAATCCCATTTACAAAGGGGAACAGCATGAATGTCAGGTCTTGGTAACAAACGATCCCAAGGCATCATTCGTGTCAAATCAAAAAGGGGAGAAGCCCGGGGCACCAAGGCCAGAGCCAGGAAGGCCGGAGCCCCCATCCCTAAAGGTTTTTGTCACGGCACAGAAGGCAGGTAGCGATTTGGAACAAATCAGGGCTGGAGTGTTTCCAGCATCTTATTAGAAATAGAAAGCTAACATAGAAACAGAGGATGGTTATCAGGATCAGAAGCAGATAATCTATCAATGTCATGATGTCCAGGGACAACAAGGTGGTAATACAGCTACAGAGAGAATTAAAAGTTTATGTTGGTGGCCCGAAGTAGATGGAGACATAAAGCATTATGTGTAAAATTGCCTGGTTTGTGCCCAAAATAACCCAGACTAATATGCTAAGAAAGGAGAGCTTAGATATACCAGGCCAGCAAATGGTAGTGGACAAATTTTAGACTATGTAGGTTGTAATTGAATATATGGAAAGATATGTCATTTGAAACATGGAAGTCTGGTAATACCTGATTTAAGAAACATGAGAGAATGTAGGGGGAAATCCCACGAAGGGTTAACAGCAGCTGCCAGGAGAGGATTGTAAAATGCAGATAGCCTTGGTCAAGCAGGCAAACAAAACAAGCAGGTCTTTCAAGATACAATCAGTGAACTTTAGTATAAAGCTAAAAGCAATATTTCACATCTTTATTGAAGTTAAGTAAGCAGCTGGAAAATAATGGATGAGGTTCAGCTGAATTAGGTGACAAATATTTAAATGAGGCAAGTCTTTTAAACTCACCACCAATTGAATATTTAGTATAAAGCTAAAAGCAATATTTCACACCTTCATTGAAGTTAAGTAAGCAGCTGGAAAGGAATGGATGAGGTTCAGTTGAATTAGGTGACAATTCTAGGCGTGAAACTTCGCTGACACCAGGTGAATATGGAAAGCTGGAGACAACGTGCCTACGAGAACACGAATTAGACCCAAATCAAAGTTAAAATTATGAGCTGGGGACACCATTTGATAATAATAAAACTATAGAAATGACAGGAATCAAAAGTCACACCACCTTTGAAATCAAAGCATTTTTGAACATCACAAAGGAAACAATGTAATCAGATCTATGAGCTGAGGTCATGCTCAAAATGAATACTTAGTCATGTTAGAAACATTTAGATTAGAGGTACCTTTCTATGTTCTATGTTCTATACAATCCAAGTGAAATAAAAGTTACTTTGCAATAAAGTCATAATAACTGCTAGAAGGGAGATATGGACCCTGAGAGAGAAGCAGAGAAGGAACAAGAGAAGCAAGCAGAGTCAGCTTACAGTCAGCTCGGTCATGGGAAAGGGACAGAGCAAAGCAGCTGAGCTAAAACAGCTAATACATCTAAGGAAGACCAGAATTTAAAGAGGAAGCAGAGTCAGCTCAGAGTCAGCTTACAGTCAGCTCGGTCATGGGATAGGGACAGAGCAAAGCAGCCGAGCTAAAACAGCTAATACATCTGAGAAAGACCAAAAGCTAAAGAAGAGAGAGAGAGAGCCAGCTCTCACAACTCGGTACATAGGGAAGATAGAACATAGCAACCGAGCAGAACAGCGAATACATCTAAAGAAGACCAGATTTTAAAAAGAAGATTGATTGTCAAGTTGGGCCTGAAGGTCCCTTCAACCAACCAGAAGGATCCAGAAGCAAGATCATTTTATTTTTCTGTAAAGACAGTGATTGCATCGTTTAAAAGAAAAAAATATAATAATAAAATAACTTAAAAGTTTTAACCTGAAACAGTGGTTATTACAAAGCCTACTTTACTTACTTAGCAATGCAGGACCCAGGATATTGATGCTACTAAGTGGTAAATAGGTAAAATTCTTCTGTGAAGGTATGGGTTATACCGGGGGATAACTGAAAACATAGTTTGACCTGAATAGCACCCATCTAAGCCTGCATAGGAGTCAGGGAGTGAGAATCCCTGTTCACCATTTAGAATGTTGACCCTTTTTGGTATAGGGGGAATTCTAAGAATAGTGGTGAGTTTTTAACTTCAAGGTCCTTTGCCACCATGTAAGGGGGGGGGGTTATGAATACATTTTTGTCATCGTTGATACCTTTAGTAAATGGATTGAAGCATTCCCTACCAGGACAAACACGACAAAGGTAACAGCCAATGTACTGGTACAACAAGTGTTTACTAAATGGTTTGCGGAGTTTTATTACATTCTGGTAAAACCAGTTGGTACCAGTTAAAGCTACTCAACATTCAGGGTAATCACCAGCCCTATGTGTTGCTGGATGTGGGTGAGGAAGATACAGTTACACCTTCTGCTCTTCCCCTAGTAGAGAATTTGCAGGTGCCCGTCAGCTCTACTCAAGCGGCAGGCTTGTAGAAGCGCCGAAAGGCAAAATCTCAAAGAGATACCCCCAGGTTGAGAGAAGGAAAAAGGGAAAGGGGAGAGAATTTATCTGATAAGATCCTAGAAGAAGATCCTAGATGAAGAAGACATTTTTGCCAATTACTAGCAAAATCAAAACTGCAAATAAGGGCATATACTATCTTGATCTCAATAATAGGTGCAAAAAGATGGACTGGGAAACTGATGGACCTGTACTTTGTTAATATATTTATGTGTCGCCGCCCTATATATTAATTGACAGAACTTGACTCTGAGCTTCTTGGTGAAGTAAAGTATAGCTTTATTTCTGCAGGTCTTAAAATCAAGTCAAATTTTATACGAGTACAGAATCTAGAAAGTTGTTTGTCCAACGCAAATACAGATGGTTGAGTTGAATTCAAAATACAATTCAGTTTGTGGTAATTTCTTCAGATCAAAATGCACAATACAAAAATGAAACAAAAGGAAATAGCTGTTTGCAAAGCAAAGTGAAGAATAGGTTTCAAAGGTTAGATTAAAGATGAATTCAGAGAGAGAGAGAGAGAGATTCTCTCCCGGCCTCATAAGGAAATCCTAATCTTTAAGGTTCTGTCCCCTTTCTGACTGTGATTGGGTTAAAATAATTATAATTCATCTAATTTGACCGAAATGTCTGTCTATCAAATGTTAAGAGATAATGTGGCATGAGAGAATTTCTATATGTTTCCATAATATGGTGTGATCAACCACCTGTTTCTCAACCATGTTTTCTAGAAGTGGGATTTTTGCCCAGTATGGTAACAATGAGTTTACTCTGCAACGTGGCCTTGTAGTGTATGGTCAGTTTTCAAACTGACTTCCTTATCTGATCTTTTCCCATGCTCTCAGCCTTTTCTGCTGTCATGGCTAATATATGATTTTTAATAGTATAATGTCACTCAATCATTTCTTCCTTTCAACTTTTATTACCAATAAGAAAAGTAGATTTCTATCAGAAACATACTTGGTGGTTATGAGTATGGCGACTCACAGGACTGGTGAATCCTTAGCATTAACAGGGATAATCATCTATGAAAATTACACCACGATATTCAGACCTCATGGAGCAGGAACCGTGAAAGCTTGAAACAGGGTCCGATGGGGAAACAACAACAATTAACAGACTGTGAGAACTGTAACAAGACCTGAAAATGATATTGTCTTGAGGAATATTAGAAAAACACTGTATGATGAAGTACACCATGAATTCGTACCAGTAGCTTTAAATGTTGCACAATTAGGACTCCTGGATTGGTGTCCTGCCCAGATCAAGAGATTATATAATCGACAGACAAAAATATTGTTAGGCCAAGAGGTAGGGAATGATAGGAAAGAGAGGTGAAATGTTACAGTACAGGAATGACTACTATTAATACTTCAAACTTGCAAAATCTGGAGGATGAAAAGTTGAGAGCTTTAAACAGGCAAGTATGTTAGGGAAATTAACATACCTAACCATGTTATGTTATGTTAGGTTGGTACCAGTTGGTACCAGTTAAAGCTACTCAACATTCAGGGTAATCACCAGCCCTATGTGTTGCTGGATGTGGGTGAGGAAGACACAGTTACACCTTCTGCTCTTCCCCTAGTAGAGAATGAAGCATTTGCAGGTGCCCGTCAGCTCTACTCAAGCGGCAGGCTTGTAGAAGCGCTGAAAGGCAAAATCTCAAAGAGATACCCCCAGGTTGAGAGAAGGAAAAAGGGAAAGGGGAGAGAATTTATCTGATAAGATCCTAGAAGAATCTTATTCTTCCAAGTATCTGAGGAAATGAAGGAACAAATCAAGCAAGGTTAGACATTGTGAAAATGCTGAAAGGACATGCAAAAACAATTAACCATATAATAAAAAAGAAAGCTAATGATTGACACCAGAATTAGAATCAAATTCTTTGCAGTATTTATGGAAATTGGTTAATACAACAATTAAGGGAAAGTTTGGAAGAAGTGAATAAAGAATGAATTGGAAAGGGAACTAAAATTCATATAATTTGAAATGCTCTGAGTTTCTCTTGAAAAGAAATTCTGTCTGTGGGCAAAAAAGCATTTTTGCAAACCTTAACCCAAGGCCAAGTAAGTAATCCACGTTTGAGGGAGATGCCACAGCCTATTCCAAAACAAAAAGATAAGGCGACTTTGACAGAAATCCACTCTGAGTCTTCCAAAACATTTGCGTTTTTTTAAAAAGCCCGTTAAAAACTTGTCTCACCAAATAGCCCTTGTAACCTTAAGTCTCAAAAATTGGAAATTAAAATTGGTTACAAAAATAATAGAAAATAAAAGAGATGAAATTTGAGCAAAATTGAAGAAATAAAAGAAAATAAGTTTTTTAATTACATAAAGGGGCACAATGGCATGCAAAGTTTATCTGCCCACTCTCCGCCACTTTAGGTTCTGTAGGAGAATTAACTATTTCAGCAGACAGCTGATTTGTTCTAAATCGCCCCAAAGATTGTGTATCTATGATTATGTATTGGTCACTGTTAGGTTTAATTGTGAATTCGTAGAACCCTGTTCAGCTGGCGGTCAGCAGCACCACCCAAAGCTGCAGACTGGCTGTTGGGCCTCTCAGAATCTCTCCAAATGGAGAAAATTTAATTCACCATCCAAGGGTCAGACGACAGCTTCCACAGAACGTGGGAGCCATTCACCCAACTGTTCCGGGACCTGTTTGTGGCCAACGAACAAGTAGAAGAATAGCCAGGTAGCCTAGAATCAGGGGAAAGTAGCCAAGGCGTGACATGGAGGGAAAGACCCGGCATGGGGGGGGGCAGGCCAGCTAAACCTAGGAGCAAAGGTGAACCACAGGAGAAGGAGGGGGGGGGGGGGGGGAGGGGGAGGGGGGCAGAAGGGGGGTGAGGGGGGAAGAGGGAAGAAGGAGGAGGCATGAAACAATGGAGGGGAGCCAGAGATGGGGGAGCGGCAGGGGAATGAAAGCCGGAAGGAAAGCATGAGATAAGACAACAAATTCGGCAAATACAGTAACAGAGAGCAAGAAAATACGGGAGAAAGACGGGACGAACGGCCAAAGCGGAGGTGAACGTCAACAACAACGGCAGCGCAAACCGTCTGGGAGAAGCAAGTAACAACACCAACACCAGATCCATTCTCGTATTGCCCTCTCTGTATTGGACATAACTAATGTAATTGTTTCTCCGGCACCCAAATATATATATACCTCCCCAGTCCCGTCCGTTCCCACCCCCCCCCCATTATACAGAGTTGTTGTATTTGAGCTGGTGTACAATATCCCACCAGTTTGTTTTTTTATATTTCATTCTGCGTACATAACTGTAAATATACTATGTTCAAATATCCAATAAAAAATATATTTAAAAAAAGTTTAATTGTGAATTTGTGGGAATTCAACAAGATCAGTTAAATGTGAAATTTTAAGCAAAGTCCAGAGGAATTTGGAATAAGTGTGAGAATTACATTATGTTTGTCACATCCTCCTAGAGAAGGAACAAAACATTAGGAGGAACTATACTGGACAAATGTCAGCGAGCCAGTAAAATTATAATCTGTTTATATCCAATATACCCTTTCTGAACAAGCCAAGTGCGGATTTAAAACAAGTGCAAATATAACTTGTGTCTAGAAGTTAGAACCCTAAAAACAGAAATCATGAACGTTGCACATGTTGGTAAAGGTAAATATTGTATTTCCTCACTGAGAAGATATCGGTATGGTACCAGGTATGGCCCTGTTGAGAAACCCATATTTTGCATAAAACCCCAGGTTTCAGCTAGCATTGGTAAAATTAAGTTTGTTGATATGAACGAAAACAGGAGCAAATTGATGTCACAAAAGAAATTAAATCTGAATTTAAGGATTGTTGGGAAAAATATGCGACAAATATACAATTGTTGACAGAAACTTTAAGAATATATGGGCAGCACGGTAGCACAAGTGGCTAGTACTGTAGCTTCACAGCACCAGGGTCCCACGTTCGATTCCCTGCTGGGTCACTGTCTGTGCGGAGTCTGCACGTTCTCCCCGTGTCTGTGTGGGTTTTCTCCGGGTGCTCCGGTTTCCTTCCGCAGTCCAAAGACGTGTAGGTTAGGTGGATTGACCATTCTAAAGTGCCCTTAGTGTCCAAAAAAGGATAGGAGGGGTTATTGGGTTATGGGGATAGGATGGAAGTGAGGGCTTAAGTGGGTCGGTGCAGACCTGATGGGCCGAATGGCCTCCTTCTGCACTGTATGTTCTATGTATCTATGTAAATCTTAAAAAGCGCCTTAAATATGCTCATATGACATATCAGAAAGTGTTATAAGAAGTAAGTATAATCAAAACCGATATAAATGAAATTAAAGAAACTAGTTGGTGGGGTGATATTTGGAACTGGGGAACAAATATACAGCTGTACCCATGGGAATGAAGTATATTGCATTTAGTAATAATAGCCATGCTTATTATTTTGTTGTATCAAATTATGATTATGTTACAGCGCTGGAAAGTTAAGACAGAAAATAAATTAGAGATGGAGTTGTTTCTGCAAAATAGATTGATGGGAACATTATGTGCCAGTGAACAATACACATTAATGGAATTGCTTTACGTAGTCAAAGTTAGTTGTAAGATTGCTTGAACTTTGGTGTCTGCCTTATGGAGAGAGCTGGCTAAGATTTTTTTTGACCCACTTTGTGCAATTCAGTGGATCAACAGGAGGGAGTGCTGAGTGGGACAATTGCCAACATTAACCGTAAGGAATGATGGTAAAAGAGGACAATGGCTAACATTGTGCCATAAGGCATGATGGGTTAAAAGAACAATGACTAACATTAAACAGGCAAACAGAGAAAACCGCAGCTCTTTGCAGAATGACTTTCATGGAAACCATAGAACAATATCGCTGATAACATTTTTGATTGGGTACATTGAGGACAGGCTCAAATGATGTCCAGCAGTTTGTTTAACTGAAACCTTATAAAGAGATGCTTGACCGATAACCCAAATGATCAACCATTGTATGTTTAAACCTGAGTTTGAAGGCTCACAACGCACACCTCCAGAGGAAACCTGACCAAGCTTTCTCCATTGAGTAGTATATCTTTGTTCAAGTCATGAGTCTTGATACTTATGAATTGTTTAATTAAACACATGGTTATAATAAACTTGTATTAATTCAACTGGTAGTGAGCATCCAATTCTGTCTGCATTCATCAATTGAGGCCAGTAGAGACACCAACAATGGTATTCAGCTTTTTCAGTGTTGTTGGAACTACACTCGCCCAGGCAAGTGGAGAATACTTCTTCACACTCCTGACTTGTCCCTTATAGATGGTGGTCAGATTTTGGGGTGTTAGGGGGTGAGTTACTCACCACAGGATTCCTAGTCTCTGGCCTGCTCCTGTAGCCACAGAGTTTATATGGCTGGTCAGTTCAGTTTCAGATCAATGATCACCCTCAGAATGTTGATAGTGGGGGATTCAGCAATAGTAATGGAATTCAATGTCAAGGGCGATGGTTAGATTCTCTATCATTGGAGATGGTCATTGCCTAGCACTTGTGTGTCATGAATGTTACTTGCCACTTGTCAGCCCAAGCCTGTCCATGTCTTGCTGCATTTGGAAATGGACTGCTTCAGTACCTGAGGAGTCACAAATGTTGCTGAACATTGTGCAATCATCAGTGAATATCCCCACTTCTGACCTTATGATGAAAGGCAGGTTATTGATGAAGCAGCTGAAGATGGTTGAGCATAGGGAACTACTCTGGGGAACTCCTTTGATAGTGTCCCGGAACTGAAGCAATTGACCTCCAACAACCACAACCAGCTTCCGTTGTGCCAGGTATGACTCCAAGCAGCAGAGATTTTTCCTATGTCTCCCATTGACTCCAATTTTGCTCGGGCTTCTTCATGTCATACTCAGTCAAATGCTCCAATGAATTGTTTAATTTTCCACCACCATTCACTGATGTATGTGGTGAATTGCAGAGCGTAATTCTGAGCCATTGGTGATGATCACTTAGCTCTGTCAATTACTTTCTGCTTATGTTGTTTGACCCAAAGGTAATCCTGTGTTGTAGCTTCACCAGGTTGACACCTCATTTTTGGGTCTCCCTGGTATGTTCCTGGCATGGCTTCCTGAACTCTTTCTTGAACCTGGGTTGATTATTTGGCTTGCTGGCGATGGTAGAGTGGGAAATATTCTGGACAATGAGGTTGCAGATTGCAGTTGAGTGCAATTCTGAAGCTACTGATGGCCCACATACCTCATGGACACCCAGTCTTGAGTTGCTAGATATCTTCGAAGTCTATCCCATTTAGCATGGTGGTGGAGCCACAGAACTCAATGAAAGGTATCCTCAGTGTGAATACAACACTTTGTCTCTTTGCATTGGTCACTCCTTCCCATACTCTCATGGACAGATGCATCCCTGGCAGGCAGTTGGTGATGGTGAAGGCAAACATGGTTTTCTCTCTTGTTGGTTCCCTCACCACCTGCTGCAGACCCAGTCGAGCAGTAAAGTGTGATGAATGTAAGAAATTGTCATTTTTATATTTTATATTTTTTGCAGTAATGTTATGATACATACAGAGTGTGACTGATAGAGCTGTAAGTAAAGTGTCATAAAAGTGATGTAATCATTGCTTTGAAGGTGAAGTGTTTTTAACTCGGAGATCTCAAGAACCATTTACTTGTTTACAGATAGCTTCCTAATGAAATATCGTTTATGTTTGAAGGACCCCTGGGGTAGATAATTTGTGAGTGGTATTATGTTTAGTCCTGGTTAAACAAGTCAACTGACATCTTGTAAGAAGAGACAAAAGAATGCCTTATGCTTTGGGTACAGATTATGTTGTTAAAGGGAGGAGCCAGGCCTGTCAAAAAAGCCAGTTGGTCCTGGAACTCTCATCTGAACAGTGGTGTTTCAGTTTGGTCCTGAAAGGTTGTTTCTCCAAAGATTCTTCACAGAGAAAAGCAAATAGAAGCCTGGTTGTTAACTTTATTCATGAGTTGTATTTGAAATATATTGGTTTGCTTAATTGGAATATAGTGGCAGATTTCAGAAGTGAGTTATTTTCTCTTTTACTTAAACATAAGAACTACAGTAATTGTCAACTTTAAAGCTATTTCTTTGTTGCTAATGTGGTTAATGTTGTGTTTAAATTAAAGTTTGTTTTACTATAAAAGATACCTATGGGTCAGTGTGATCACTCCTGTGATGCAGTAACATTTCGTCACAGTTTTACAAATAGCAAATAGTTTGGTTCCGCTCCGGGATCCTAACATATGCCATTTAGGACTGGACCTGCTTGATCAGTGATGGCGTTACCCAGCGGTGCCTGGTGATGGACAGTGAGGTCCCATTGGGATTGACATTGATGAAGGTTTCAGAATAGGTCAGCTGTATGCCTTGTCTACCCCACTGTCTTGAGAGACTTTAAAGAGGAAAAATGTTTCCAATAAAAGAAGCAAGTTAAGGGAACTTAACAAGTTAAGGGACCTTCGCCTGGTTTCTTTATTGGAGCAGCTCGAGATCCATTAATGTGGCATTGAGTCTTTGGGACAAGGTCTGGTTCAAGAATCAGACAATCACGTACCGCCCAGAAGGCGCAAATTGCTTCACCTCACTGTGAGTTTAAATTGGATTGGATTTGTTTATTGTCACGTATACTGAGGTACAGTGAAAGGTATTTTTTTGCGAGCAGCTCAACAGATCATTAAGTACATGGGAAGAAAAGAAAATACATAATAGGGCAACACCAGGTATACAATGTAACTACATAAGCACTGGCATCGGATGAAGCATACAGGGTGTAGTGTTAATGAGGTCAGTCCATAAGAGGGTCATTTAGGAGTCTGGTAACAGCGGGGAGGAAGCTGTTTTTGAGTCTGTTCGTGCGTGTTCTCAGACTTCTGTATCTCCTGCCCGATGGAAGAAGTTGCAAGAGTGAGTAAGCCGGGTGGGAGGGGTCTTTGATTATGCTGCCCGCTTTCCCCAGGTGGCGGTAGGTGTAGATGGAGTCAATGGATGGGAGGCAAGTTCGGGTGATGGACTGGGCAGTGTTCACGATTCTCTGAAGTTTATTGCGGTCCTGGGCCGAGCAATTGCCATACCAGGCTGTGATGCAGCCAGATAGAATGCTTTCTATGGTGCATCTGTAAAAGCTGGTAAGAGTTAATGTGGACATGCCGAATTTCCTTAGTTTCCTGAGGAAGTATAGGCGCTGTTGTGCTTTCTTGGTGGTAGCATCGACGTAGGTGGACCAGGACAGATTTTTGGAGATGTGCACCCCTAGGAATTTGAAACTGCTAACCATTTCCACCTCGGCCCTGTTGATGCTGACAGGGGTGTGCACAGTACATTGCTTCCTGAAGTCAATGACCAGCTCTTTAGTTTTTCTGGCATTGAGGGAGAGATTGTTGTCGCTGCACCACTCCACTAGGTTCTCTATCTCCCTCTTGTATTCTGACTCGTCGTTATTCGAGATCCGGCCCACTATGGTCGTATCGTCAGCAAACTTGTAGATGGAGTTGGAACCAAATTTTGCCATGCAGTCGTGTGTGTACAGGGAGTATAGTACAGGGCTAAGTACGCAGCCTTGCAGGGCCCCGGTATTGAGGACTATTGTAGAGGAGGTGCTGTTGTTCATTCTCACTGATTGTGGTCTGTTGGTCAGAAAATCGAGGATCCAGTTGCAGAGTGGGGAGCCAAGTCCTAGGTTTTGGAGCTTTGATATGAGTTTGGTTGGGATTATGGTGTTGAAGGCGGAGCTGTAGTCAATAAATAGGAGTCTGATATAGGAGTCCTTGTTGTCGAGATGCTCTAGGGATGAGTGTAGGGCCAGGGAAATGGCGTTGCTGTGGACCGCTTGCGACAGTATGCGAATTGCAGTGGATCAAGGCGTTCTGGGAGTAAGGAGGTGATGCGCTTCATGATCAACCTCTCGAAGCACTACATTACGACTGAAGTCAGGGCCTCCGTACGGTAGTCATTGAGGCACAATGCCTGGTTCTTCTTTGGCACCGGTATGATGGTGGTCTTCTTGAAGCAGGTGGGGACCTCGGAGTGAGTAGGGACAGGTTAAAGATGTCCGCGAACACCTCTGCCAGCTGGTCCGCGCAGGCTCTGAGTGCACGACCAGGGATCCTGTCCGGGCCCATCGGCTTCCGAGGGTTCACTTTCAGGAAGGCCGATCTGACTTTGGAAGCTGTGATAGTGGGTATGGGTGAGTTATGGGCCGCTGGGGCGCTCAACAGCAGATTGTTGGTTACCTGCTCGAACCGAGCATAGAATGCATTGAGTTCATCGGGGAGGGGTGCGCTGCTGCCAGAGATGCTGCTCGGCTTCGCTTTGTAGCCCGTTATGTTGTTTAGTCCTTGCCACAACCGCCGGGAGTCTGTCTGTGACTCTAGCTTGGTTTGATATTCTCCCTTGGCATCTCGGATGGCTTTGCGGAGGTCGTACCAGGATTTCTTGTATAGGTCAGGGTCGGCTGACTTGATTGCCTCAGATCTGTCCTTCAGTAGGGAGTCAATCTCGCGATTGAGCCATGGTTTCCGGTTGGGGAACGCACGAACTGCTTTCTTTGGCACTCAGTCATCCACATATTTGCTGATGAAGTCTGTGATGGTGGTGGCATACTCATTTAAGTTGGTCGCTGAGTTCTTAAATATGGACCAGTCCACTGTCTCTAAGCAGTCACATAAGAGCTCTTCTGTTTCCTCAGACCAGCACTGCACAACCTTCTTAGCTGGATTCTCCCGCTTGAGTTTCTGCTTGTATGCTGGGAGAAGGAGCATCGTCTTATGGTTTGATTTCCCAAAGTGCGGTCGGGGGATGGAACGGTAGGCGCCCTTGATTTTTGAGTAGCAGTGGTCAAGAGTGTTGTCGCCCCTGGTGGGACAGGAGATGTGCTAGTGGAATTTTGGCAGTACTCTCTTGAGGTTGACCTTGTTGAAGTCCCCGGCCACGATGAACAAGGCCTCCGGGTGTTCTGTTTCGTAGTTGTTTATTACTGTGTACAGTTCATCCAGCGCCTTCCTCACTTCTGCCTGGGGTGGGATGTAGACCGCTGTGAGAATGGCTCAAGTGAACTCACGTGGAAGATAATATGGGCGGCACTTCATGGTCAGGTATTCCTGGTCCGGGGAGCAGTAGATCGTCAGGGTCGCCACATCCAAGCACCAGGAGGAGTTGATGAGGAGGCAAACCCCTCCACCCTTTGCTTTGCCTGATGATGCGGTGTGGTCCGCCCGGTAAACGACAACAAATACAATTTAAAGATAAAATCACAAGGTCAACAATCATACCAGGAGGGTGATCATCAACTTTGTTGCATCATAGTGTGAACAATAATATCAGTTCCGTTTCTTAAACACAGGGGATTTTCCTGGTGTCCCCACAATTATTTATTCAGTTAATATACCTGGAACTTTCCTTGTTCCAGCAATTAGGTAACAAATGCATTGGGCAAAGGGCGAACCCTTATTGCACAATGCGGGAAGTGCCGCCCCCTGCATGCAGCCTGTTCCAGGCAGTCTCCGCCCAGCATTGTAACTAACCCCTGCTCCAAACTTCGCACCTGCTTTGGAAGAATGAGGAAACATAATACAGTAATTCGAGTTCGAGCGGCCAGGGAGAGAGAGAGAGAGAGACATGGCCGTGGACAGAACCTTATTCCAATCCGTGTGCACAGCAGCTTTCCTATTTACAGGTGAGATGTATGAAATCTTATCATTTTAAGGAATTAGACTGGGAAGAGTTTGAAACAGTCTGGCGGTGTTTCAATTTCACTTTAGAATTGTGCGTGCTAATTGACCAAATCTTGGAAATCAACCAAGTTGCGGGATGAATTCCAGTTCCCCCCCCCCCCCCCCCCCCAACCCCACTTTTGTTTTAAATTGGGTTACATTTTTGTCCGTGTATTATCGAAGGCGAACCGTTTTAAGAGTAGGAACGGGTACACTCCCCCTTTCAATCCCACCCGCAACGAATCCCACTACATGGCCTGTTCAGAATGTTTCGGAGAGTTTACTTAAAGATCTTACTAAACGCCCCATGATATGTCAGACCATCTACACAACAAGCTGCTCCGTGGTGATGCTGGTGGGTCGGGACACAGCAAATACTGCACAGCTACGGTGACCTGAAGTTGCCACTTGAGGTGAGTGTAACTGCCCTTGACATCAAGGCAGCATTTGACCGAGTGTGGCCTGTAAGGGAGGGTTAAACGGTAAAGACAAGCAGACTCCATGCTCGAGACATGGTCACAATAAAGGCAATGTCTGTCGCCCAATAGAAAGTGTGATTTTACACAGAAACGTGGGGCTCCCACAAATTTTGGAGGTGGGTTATTCAGGGCGGGGAAAAATGGTTTGTATTTTGGTTAAAAAGAGGAATTTGGGGAGGTGGCCCCGATTTTCCTTTCTCAATAATGGACAGACCAGGGGTAGGGGCTGAGGGAACCACAAGAGGAAAAACAGACCGTGTCCTCACCAGCTGTGCCAAATGCGTCTGACCATATCTGAGTGACCACCAAACAGACTAAGTCCCATCTTCACACTGACCAAACCCTGCATCATGTTGCGTTATCACTGTGCTTATTGCGATAGATTCAGAACAGTTCTGCGAGTTCATGGGCGTCTATGAGATTGTGTGGGCCACCAGCATCAACAGGATTGTACTCAACCACAACCTGTAACCTCATTACCCAGCATGCCCCTCACTCTACCAGCCGTCTTCAATCGGAAGCGCCGAGTGGATTATCCACCTCGGCCTCCCCCTGAGATTCGCAACATCAGAGATGCCAGTCTTCAAACAATTCAATTTATTCCATGTGACATCAAGAAATGGCTGAAGGTATTGGGCGCTTCAAAGGCTACAAGCCCGAACAACATTCCAGAAATAGGACTGAAGACTTGTGTTCCAGAACTTGCCATAACCCCAGCCAAGCTGTTCCAGTGCAGCTACGATACTGGCATCTACTCAGCAATGTGGGAAATTGTCCAGGTGAGTCCTGTCCACAAAAAGCAGGACAAATCCAGCATGACCAATTACTGCTGTATCACCCTCTACTTCATCATTAGCAATGTGATGGAAGGGGTCATCAACAATGTTACCAGCAGGCACTTACTCAGCAATAACCTGCTCACTGATGTTTAGTTAGAGACAATGGCAGCTCCAACAACACTTGAAGCTTGACACCATCCAGCGCATGCAGTCTCCCTGAATGGAACCCCATCCACCAACCTAAACATTAATTCCCTCCACCACCAATGTGTGTACCATCGACAAGATGCACTGCAGCAACGCACAAAGACTGTTTCACCTGCACCTTCCAAACCTGTGACCTCTGTCATCTAGAAGGACAAGGGCAGCAGATCCAGAAGAACATCACCACCTCCAAGCCACATACCATCCTGACTTGGAAATATATCGCCGTTCCTTCACTGTCGCTCGGTCAAAATTCTGGAACTCATTTTGCCACAGCATTGTGGGTGTACTGCAACGGTTCAAGAAGGTGGTTCACCACTAACTTCTCAGGGCAGTTAGGGATGGGCAACAAATGTTGGCTCAGCCAGCGACACCCGTGAAAGAATAAATCAAAACAAAAGAATGGAAAATGCTGAGATGTTAGACTTTATTGTGGGCTGTAACAGTGCAACTTCCAGAAATCTCTCACCAAACTCTGAAGTTGCCATGTGACTCCCACCATTCCGATGTTTAAAATGGCAGGGGCTATTGATTTGAGAGCTTTGTCTATTTTCCCACAACTCGCACAGATTTGTACATGCAAATATCAGGGCTCAGAATCACGGGCATAGGTTGGTTAGTGGTGAATGGTAGATGAAAAGGGTAGATGAAAATATGAACAATAATGTCGCAGTTCTTCACCATTCACGGCCAACAATGAAAAAAGTGTCACAAATACAATCTGGTTCTCTCAACTCTTCACCACGCCTTCCCTGCCCCCACCAAACATTTCTTGCTCCTCTTCCCCATCCCCAAACCTGACCCCTCTCCACTGCAGCCCAGCTCCTCCAACACGCCAATGTCAGAAACAGCACTGTTGGGGATAAACAGCATGATACTGAAGTAAAATAGTTGTGTTGACCGGTCACAGACCTGATGCACTAACTCTTTCTCTCTCTCCACAAATGTTGCCTGACCCTCTGAGTGCTTCCAGCGCTTTATGCTTTTCTTTCAGATTTCCAAAATCTGTAATATTTTGCTTTGTCTTAGCTCTGCTTTACTTGGTCCGTTTCACTAATGAGAAGAACCATTTTGCTCCAAGTTTGTAGAATTTTATATTCAAAATTTTTCAGCACCATTGATCATCTCCATGTGATTAAAGCCCCAAGAAAAATGTGAGCTTATAAAATGTGATCTCACCCATTTAAATCTATTCCTTTGCTACCATAATTTTGCCAACCTAGTACAACCTAGCTGTATTTCGAAAGTTTATTTGTTTACTATCCTGGCTGGAAGATTATTCTACAAATTTATCAACCTTTGTGTGAAACATTTTCCCAATAGAATTTATGTACCTTTCATAAACTTGTGCTTAAATGGTCTCACCTCGGATCACTTCCACACTAAAATGAACAATAACCATTAATTAAACCCAAGTGCAGTCTGAGAGATAACGTAAGTAAATTTATCAGAAATATATATTTTTTAATAAATTTAGTGTACCTAATTCATTTTTTTCCAATTCAGGGGCAATTTAGTGTGGTCAATCCACCTAGCCTGCACATCTTTGGGTTGTGGGGGCGAAACCCACACAAACACGGGGAGAATGTGCAAACTCCACACGGTCAGTGACTCAGAGCCGGGATCGAACCTGGGACCTCGACGCCGTGAGGCTGCAGGGCTAATCCACTGTGCCACCGTGCTGCCCTAATTTATCAGAAATATTAATAGATTAAAATCTATAGTCATCAGGCTCAGATGTGTCTTTTTGATCTTGTAATTGTTTATACTTAAAACTTGCAGGCAATACTTATCGCTTTGTGTATACTTACTGAATACAACCACCTAGAAAACTGATTGGATAGTATTATCCAGCTGATAGATATATCCCATATAACAAACAATTATAGTTTATTGATGAGCACCAAAATTACATGTGGTTTATGAATGAGGGGGAAATACCCAGAGTATTCAAATACTAAATGAAATTTGATTTTGAAATATTCCAGAACTTTATTGTATTGCACAAATTAGCTTCGCTTCATTAAAAATGGTGTTTTCATTACAGTTTCTTGGGCAGTACGGTAACAGAAGTGGATAGCACTGTGGCTTCACAGCGCCAGGGTCCCAAGTTCGATTCCCCGCTGGGTCACTGTCTATGCGGAGTCTGCACATTCTCCCCGTGTCTGCGTGGGTTTCCTCCGGGTGCTCCGGTTTCCTCCCAGAGTCCAAAGACGTGCAGGTTAGGTGGATTGGCCATGATAAATTGCCCTTAGTGACCAAAAAAGGTTAGATGGGGTTATTGGGTTACGGGGATAGGGTGGAAGTGAGGGCTTAAGTGGGTTGGTGCAGACTCGATGGGCCGAATGGCCTCCTTCTGCACTGTATGTTCTATTTTGCACCTATTCCAACCAATTTGGAGCACGTCTGGGTGTGCTTCCCTAAAACACTACCACAGCAACTCCCTCAACTCAATTTGGACAATCTTGCATTGGACTAACGATAAAATTTGCCCTCGAGCAAAGCTGCAACCACCATCCAATTAAACATAGTGTGTTGTAAAACAACCCATCACATAAACCAAAAACAAGGAGGTGGTTTGTGGATGTATTATTATAATTGGTCATACTACATTAAGTCATCTCACCTTTAAGTAGGAGCTACTTAGAAACCGGGGTGCCTTTGGAGAATTTCAACACGAAATGCCACTGGTTTACTGGTGCTTTTATGTCAGGTTACAGAATGTCACAAATTAGAGAGGAAATTTGTAGCTGGGGTGCATGTTCATAATGGCACCCACCTGATTTTCCATCCATTAATCAAAATGTGTGAAAACTCCCAGCAGGGATCTGCTACGAGCGTGCACTCTTTCCTGCCTCATTTTTACTATTTTTATTGACCATTTACTTCCAATGTTACCTGTTGGTTTATCGCCTTAAATCTTAGCAATCCTCTTCAGAACATTATCTCATGGGACTGCTCTTGGGAAAGCAGGAGAACATTATGATGGCCATATAAGTGTCCATTGAGAATTTTGAATGGTGGGTATGAAACAATATCAAATGTTTGGACGTGAATTTATGCTGGTTATTTCACAGGGTGAGTCTTTGATCTCAGCCTGTCACCAGGGAAGGTAATCAGTGGAACGAAAGAAATTCCTCATGGGAAAGAAATAAAAACACCCAAGACCCATGTGTACCTCCCGGCTGCTGTTTCCACAGTTGAACTCTCAGAAACTGGAGTGCCGGCCATGGCAGTGTCCATCTCACTAATGTATAGCATGCGGGGGTGGGTGAAAAATAATTGGCCAAATACATACTTCTAGAAATGCCTGATGGGCATGAAATCCAACACATGATTCTCTTAATGATACACACATGTTTTGTTTTGTCATCAATACAGTTTTTGGAAACCTACCTGCCCCACAGAATGTGACAATACATTCCATCAACTTTAAAAATCTACTTCAATGGAGCCCAGTAACTTACCAAAAAAGCAATGTCTGTTATTCAGTAGAATATCAAAGGTGAGTGATATAACACAGGAACTATATGTTTTAATTATAATAGTAACTCTTTCTGAATCCAAATTATTAGCTATGACTGGCTAACAAGTGTGTAGTGGGAGATCAAATAAATACAAAGGATGCTTTCTGAATGCTTATTGCTTATATTAAAACTGCAATGAAGCTGTGCAGCTGCCAATATTGAATGAAAAGATGCCAAATGGTGTTAATCTGTTGTTAAGTCTTCGGGATATCAGACCAGCCAGAACTCTTTTTATGTGGAGGGGGGCCGATGCCCTAGCCGCTGCCTCCCTAATCGCCCGCCGAAGAATCCTGCTCGGCTGACGATCGGCGGCACCACCCAAAGCCACATACTGGCTGGCCGACCTGTCAGAATTCCTCCAACTGGAGAAGATAAAATTCGCTGTCCGCGGGCTTCCACAAGACATGGAAGCCGTTCACCAACTTGTTCCAAGACCTGTTCGTAGCGAGCAACCAGTAGAGCTGAGGGGTGAAGGCGGGGGGGTGGAGAAAGGCACAGTAGAGACACTCAGCATAAAGGAAGGCGGATGGGGGAGGGAAAAAAGGTCCTTGGAAAAAATAGCCGTGGGCATTGTTGCTCTTTTTAGCCTTAGTTTATTGGCTCTGGTTACGTCACCTTTGCTCATGCGGTATCTTTCTGATACCGCCACATGGTTCAAATTCAAGTTATGATTAATAAGTCAGCACACCGCTTAGTAAGATTGAAATCAACGGTCATTTATTATATACAACAAGTAATGTTTACACAATAATCCTACTATCTATATAATAAACCTATCACTACTGGCCAATACTTAACTTTAGGAAGAGCCCACCAGGTCAGGGAAACAAATGGCTAATCCAATCGGATCTGGCCCGCGGGATTCAAAAGGCTGATACAGGTCGATGGCTAGGAGTCTTTATCGGATAGCAATCGCTGGATTCAAACTTACAGTTGCCGGTTGCAGTTCTTGCGAAGGTCTCGAGCAGGCGAAGAAGGGAGAGAGAGAGAGAGATCTGAACTTGGCCCCTCACTTTATAGGGCCCAGGGGCTTCCCGCCTCTCGGGGCGGCCCTTGACCCTGAGTCCCAAGTGATTGGACTTGTTCCCAATCACTGGGTTCGATACGTCCAATTGCGAGGCGATTCCCCGATCGGGGGGTGGTTGTTCACCTGCCTTTGTTTCGGTCACTGCAGGCGCCAACAGGTCTGGCCCGGTATTCAATTGCTAACATGTTGCAATTGTTCCCGGGGATAGCCGATTAAACTGCAGATGTCTGGGTTGATGGGCTGTTAATAGCCCTGAGTATCGATCTGGGCCGACTTCCCCAGAGCCGAATATGATATTCTGCCTGCAGCTGTCCGTTTGTGTCTTGTTACCTGCTTTTCCCATCAGCCTTTCTGGTTAGCCATTTTAAATCGGGTTTTGGCCAAATTAATCGGGAAGCAGCCATTTTACGTGACTACATTCCCGCCTTGTGATCCTAGCGTGAAGGATCACATAAATTTGTCCTCTTCGTTCCCTGACCGGGGGGGCACCTCCTACATGACCACTACTCTGACCCTAGCTATGCACAAAAATTTACCTAAACCATTTTTGAGGGCGCTATGTCAGGCAGGGGCATGTATCAAAAAAATAAACCAGGAACCTCTAATTTTACCTCTATACTCTATACTCACTAAACATTGCATTATCCTATCTTCTTAAAACATACAACAACAATCACAACATTTAATATACTCTTTCCTGGCTGGCAGTCAAGCTCAGGATCATACTTTTTTTAAAATGAAAACGTTTTGTACATCTCTTTATTTACAGTTATAACGCAAGTGAATACTCTTTATTCTTTATAGGTCGCGGGGGCCTGGGGTCTGGTCATAGCCGAATATCGGGGATCGGATCCGATATACCGGGGCTCGAGCGCGGTACGCTCTCCTTTTCCACTTGCGGAGGCGCATGGTCTGTACTGCACAACTGAGTATAGCCAATGCTAACAGTGCCTCAATGATGTATGATAGGGAGTACCAAGTTATGAACTTGGCACACCAGGATAATGCAGCGTGGCTGGTGACTGGGCCCTCGGTACTGCGGGGCAGTGAAACATTAACGGCAGGGGGGTTTGGAGTAATGGGGTCCGCGTTCCCGCGCAACCAAATGTCCAAAAAGATGTTGAGCATGATGACCGAAGTCCTCATGGTTGTCCTCTTTCTTTTCTTTCTCTGTGTTCTGTTTTTCTCCGGTCCTAGAGCTTCTGGAGTTCTGTAAGACAAGCGTAGTGTGTGTAAATACTTCGGTTTAATATCCGGTGTGTTACTGTGTCTGTCCTTCTTGGGGCCAATTAAACCCTTATAATTGGTCACTATATGTGACTTCGCCCCCATTTTTTTTTCAAAACAAACGTTAGGACACGGCACACTTCCCAATGGTGGACCAGTGCTAAGTTTAGCATCCAAATGTTCTAGGATGTAAATAGCATTTGGCAGCAACCCAAAGGTTGCCTAAATAAATAAAACTGTTTTTGAAAGGAAAAGGTCGAATGAGGTGCGTATGGGCCGCGACGGGTAAGATTTGGATGGAGTCCCCGGGTAGGACGGCTACCAATACCATATGTCCCCTACCCGAGCGTTTTTGACCAACGGGGGGGATCCCCAGGCAGGGCGGGTCTCACGCCGTTTCTCCACTGCCTGAGCAACCGACAAGAACGGACAAAAATGTAGTCATCATGGTGGGGTTGCTGTTCTGAATCTTCCATTAAATCAGAAGAGCAGTTACGATCGGGCGTCTGATACCCGAACAAGTATCAGCTGAAAAGTGAGTTCCGCTGAACCAGCGTCTGGTGGCAGTGGGTGTCTGAGGCAAGTCCTCAGAGGTATCAGCCGAATGGGCATGTGGTGGTGGTGGGTGTCTGTGGCAAGTCCTCAGAGGTTTCGGCAGAATGGGCTTGTGGCTGCGGTGGGTGTCAGTGGGAAAAGTTTAAAAAGTTCAGGCGAATGGGTGTGTGGCGGTGAGAACATTCTCCTGTTGGACAAACAACATTAAACAAACATACAAACAACGGAAAACATCCTGCAGGTTCCATCAGAAAGGACAACACTTTTCACCAAGTGTCTCCTTTAAATCATCATGTGGACACCTCAGTTCTCTGTTGCGAACAGGGTCGCAAAGGGGTTGGCGGCTTGGGAGTCAGACCCGAGGTCGTCACCTTCTCCTGGGTGCCAAACTCTGGAGTGAATTAGGGCGGAAAGGGCTGCGTGGCGTGAGTTGGGGTCGTCCTCGTCGTTGCGGATGAGTCTGCAGGAGTTGTCGCGGTGCCAATGAGTAGGGTCGAGTTGGGTGGGGACAAAGTCGGGGTTGTCCGTGTGGTTCGGTGGTCGGTGGTGTGGTTTATTTAAGTAAGTGATGAGGAAGGGGTCACTGGAGTCGAAGTCGGAGTCGCTGGGTGTAGGATCAGGATAGTAGGGAGGCGTGCTGTGGCTGTCGTCAGAGTCACAGTCGCTGTCTCTGCTGCTGCAGTCTGTGGGCATTCCGGGGCAGAGTGTAAAGTTTGTGGGTGGAGTCGGGGGCGAGTCCGTGTCTGGACTGGATGTGGAAGGGGCTGGTGTGGTTACGTTGGCTGTGGGCGGGGTTTGGTCTGCCGCGTCAAGCATGACGTGGTGGGCGTGGTTTGACTGTGCTCCGTAAACCTTTAGCTGGTTTATGTGAAACCACGCAGTCTTACCATTTTGGTAATTGCTTTTGTATACCGATGGGCTTACTTTATCCGTAATGGAGTACGGACCCAAGTATTTCGGAGACAGAAATGTGCTGGGGTTATACACAGACAGCATCACTTGTTGTCCTATATTATACTCCGTTGCATGTACTGCCTTAGCAAAACAGGCCTTGCTCTGTTTTCTTTTAGTGCCCAGTTTAACAGCGGCTGCTAACTGAGCCGTTTTTACATTTATAAGTAATTGTTCAACAGCTTTCTCGTGGGTGAGAGCCGTAACTTCAGGGCTGGTCAGGTCTAAACCCAACAAGTACTCTGTCCCTTTCATGGGGCGTCCGGTCATGAGGGTGTGTGGGGTGAAACCTGTGGAGGTGGAAACAGTGTTACGCAAAAACATCAGCGCAAAGGGGAGGACCGAATCCCAAGTGGTGTTGTTCTGCTGGACCATTTTTCTAAGGGTGGTTTTTAGGGTCCGATTCATGCGCTCCACTATACCACTCGACTGAGTGTGGTACGCAATGTGAAATTTTTGGGTTATGCCAAATATCGTGAGGACGTTCTGCATGACCCGTCCCGTAAAGTGAGAACCTTGGTCCGACTCAGTACTGCGGGGGAGTCCCCATCTTGTAAAAATGTGGTGGGTTAGGATTTTGGCTGTGGTCTTCGCGGTGTTGGTGCGGGATGGAAATGCTTCCACCCACTTTGTAAAAGTATCTATGACCACCAGAACATATTTATAGCCATTCCTGCAAGGGGGTAATGGACCTATAAAATCGATCTGGAGGTTAGTCCAGGGGCCATTAACGGGTCAGGTGTGGCTGAGATGTGCCTTTTTGGCATATCTATCTGGGTTGTTCTGAGCGCAGATGAGACAATTCTCGATGTAATGGGATACATCCTCTTTGAGATTAGGCCACCAACAAAGCTGTTTCAGGTGGGCTGCGGTGGGTTCGATTCCCTGGTGTCCATGACCATCATCGAATAAACAGATCATTTGATTCCTATCCTGCTCAGGAACTACATTAAGGGTGTCCTTTAGCACCACACCGTCATGTGTGGTTATGGTATTTCTGTACCTCTCGTATGAGGCTGGAAACTTCCCTTTCACGATTTCAGTGAGAGCGCTATCCTGCTTCTGGGCCTCTACTAGATCTTCGATCCTAGTCTGCGCGACCTGAACTGCACTTACTGGCGCACTCACTAGGGCGCTCTCGGGGGGCTTCCAAAAATACCCATGCCTGGATCCTGCCTTAGCCAGCACGTCGGCTTTTACATTTCCAGGGGGGGAGGAACGATGGTGGCTGCGGACTTTTATAACGCCAAAAGACCTGTTCTTGGCTTTTTCCAAAATATGGCGGAGTAATGGGGCTGAGGGGAGGGGTTTCCCATCCGCGGAAACAAATCCTCTTGTTTCCCAGAGGGGCAGAAATTCAGTGAGGCTTTTGCAGACGTATAGGCTGTCCGAATATATGTCTGCTGGGCTGGGGAAGGAATCTGGGTGCTCTACAATGTAAGCGATGGCCGCAAGCTCTGCTGCCTGCGCGCCTAAGTGTCCGAGTAATTTTAATGCGATTTCCTCGAGGGCATGTCCCTGCGCGTCCTCCACATAAATCCCACAACCTGCTATGCGTTGCCCATCCAGGACTGTGGAAGATCCATCCACATAGATCCTAATGGGATCACACGTGTCCGGGTGAGGGGGGTTCTGAGATGGAGTGGCTAGTTTTCTGGGGGGTGTTTTGGCTATAAAGGGGCCTGTATTATGGTGGGGCGAGATGATTTCACACTCATGGGGGGTTCCGGGGTACTGTAGATTGTCCGCTAAGTATGTGTGAGTCTTTGTCCGTTTTACTGTGATGTCCCGTCCTTGTAAGAGAAGGGTCCACCGAGCAGCGCGGATTTGGCTGACGGTACCGTCTTTAAGTCGTCCGTCTAGTAAAGGTTGGGTGGGGGTGTGCTCGGTCAAAATGGTGATGGGGTTCAGTCCGGTAATGTATGAAAAGTACTGGACTGCCCAGAAAACTGCGAGCAGGTGCCTCTCACCGGCTGAAAATCCCTGCTCCACAGCATCTAAAATCCGGGAGGCATAAGCTATGGGTCTTAGCTGGTCGTGCCGTTCCTGCAGGAGCACCGCTGAAAGGGTGCGGTCTGTGGTCGCTACCTCTATGGCGTAAGGGGAAAGCGGGTCTGGAACTTGTAGTGTGGGGGCTGCTATGAGCGCCTGTTTTAATGATTCCACAGCATCCGTATGCTGCGGAAGCCATTCCCGGGGGTTCCTTTCTTTAGGAGGTCTGAGAGGGGAGCTGCCTTGCTGGCGAAACCATCAATGTGGTTTCGGCAGTAGCCAACCAGTCCTAAAAACGACCGGAGGGCTGAAACGTGTTGGGGAAGGGGCAATTTAGCGATCGAGTCAATTCTTTTGTGCTCGATCTCGCGTTTGCCGTGTGTGATGATAGTACCCAAATATATCACCTTTTCTTCCAATATCTGGGCCTTTTTGGGGTTGACTTTACAGCCAATGGAGTGTAGTAATTCCAGGAGTTCGGACAGAAGCTCAATGTGCTCTTCCTTTGTGTCTGTCTGCAGTAGTAGGTCGTCTACATACTGTACCAGACATTCGGGGCGAGAAAATTTTGCTAGTCCATTTGCCAGCTGTCGGTGGAAAATGGAGGGGGAGTTGTGGAAGCCTTGTGGCAGGCATGTCCACGTGTACTGCTGCGCTCTGAAAGTGAAGGCAAATTTATACTGGCACGCCTTTGCCAATCGAATGGACCAGAACCCATTACTGACGTCCAAAACCGTGAAATATCGGGCACGGAGTCCCTGTTTGAGCATGGTCTCAGGACTTGTTGCAACGCTGGAGGCTGCTGCGGGGGTGACTTTATTGAGTTTATCAAGCGCCATGATCCGTCGGGTTTCCTTACTGGCCAAATCGGGGCATTATTAGTTGAGGCTACCGATCTTAGGACGCCCTGCTCTAATAAACTTTCTATAACCTTTAGGATTTCTCCCTCTGCTTCTAGGGGAAATCCGTACTGTTTTGGGGGTCTTGGGTCCGGTCCGGTTATCTGTACGGAACCGGTCATCCGTCCACAGTCGTGTTTGTGGGTTGCAAATGCTGCCCTGTTCTTTTGCAGGACTGCCCTAACCTGTCGGTCCGTGCTGAGTGTGGTGGGGTTGAACCAAAACTCGCCCACTGCGCTAATTTTGTTCATATCCCCTATATTGAGCATTGCGGGGGCTCTAGCGGATTTCACCATCTTCCAGACACACTGGTTGACTGGATCGAAAGAGAGGTGATGAGAATTCATGAAGTCGATCCCTAAAATGTGCTCTGCTGTTGGGGGCAGGTCGACTAACACTACGGGGTGCTTTGTATTAATGGTTCCGATCTGGATGGGTACAGGGGTTGTGATATGTCCCTGCTGTGAGTGGCCTGTGAGGCCGCTGAGGGTGACAGTGGCTGTGGTGGGCCACGTATCCTTACCAAGGGTGGAGGAATTTAAGGTTGTGCGGGACCCTCCTGTGTCCCAGAGAAGCTCGATCGGCTGTCCCCTAACCTTTGCTGCGACTATGGGTCGTCCTGACCTATCCCAAAGGGTATCGCAGACCCAGCTGGGGGAGCCTGTACACAGTCAGTCCGTTCCGGTCAAGTCTGTCTGATCGGACTGGGCGCTAACGCTATGTATGGGCTCGGCCTTTTTCTTATTGAGAGTGCCTGTCTCTTGGGCTTTCTGTGGTTTTTTAGGGGCCTTGCATTCTTTGGAAAAATGTCCCAACTGTCTGCAAATGTAGCATTCTTGCGGTTTTGCTGGGGGGCTGCTCTTTCCCTCGTTTACCCAGGCGGGGTTGTGAAGAGTGGTTCTTACTGCCTGCACATCTGCGGTGGCTTGGTTTTCCTCGGGGGTTCTAGCTGCGGGTTTACTGTGAGCCGCTTGTTCCCAAACGCGGGACAATCTTTTGACCACCCACTTCTCATTTTGAGCCTCCTCCGAGGGGTCATAATTACTGCAGGCATTCTGTCCTGCTTCCGTGGCATGGGAGATAAGGGTGCGGGTCCATTTGGCCATATTGTCTGCGGACAAATGGGCACGGTCTACGTTGCCGAAAACGGCTTCAAAGTGAATCCACAAGCGTCCTGCGAACGCTGTGGGGTGTTCGGACTTTTTCTGTCTGCATTTATTTAGACTGTCTATGGGGTCGCCCCGGTTGTACCCGATCGCATCCAGGATCGCGGTATGCATTTCTGCAAGGGTGCCTCCTCCTAGATTCTGTGGGTCGGGAAGGGCTGCTGCGACCGATGGGTCTAAGCTGAGGACCGTGAGCTTTACCTGCTCTTTTTCATCCAGGCCGTACATGGTCGCCTGGTGTTTGACGGTGGCAAAGAAATGGTGTCGGTCTGAAGCGGGGAGGAACGGTGCGATTTTAGCGCACGTGTCCCGTAATTGGGTCACTGTGAGGGAGGTGGAATATAAGACTTCAGCCTTGTCTGCTGTGGCGGTGCGGTGGGTTGTTACAGGGCTCATGGGAGCCTGTATTACCTGCTGTGTGGGGGGTGGGGGTGCTCTCCTCCTTTGGGGTTTCCCTGCGCACATGCTCCCTGAACATATCTCTGCGCTGTCTCTTGCAGTTCTTCCCAATCAGGGCCGTCTTCCTGGTCTAAACCTTCCCCAAAGGTGTCTTGGAATCCCTTTTGGACAGAAAGCATTGCTTGCAGGTCTGCAATTTGCTTTCTGCACTTTGCATGGTCCAAGGTACTCTGCCTTTGTTCCATGGTTGCAGCGGGGAGCACTCTCAAGGCTGCCTTGAGATCGCTGCATTGCTTCTGTAGTGTCTCCACCTGCTTCTCCGTCTCTTTCTTAACCAGGATGGCACGCTGCGTGTCCTGATAAGCCTTCTCATACTGGGATTGAAAACTGCTTAAATGGGCCAGACAAGACTGGTGACCCCGTTTGGCGTCAGCCACCTCTTTGTCCTTGGCTTCTAACTGCCTTTTCAATTCCAGGTTTTCCTTTTCCATTTCGCATACATCGATTTTACTCATACGATGTATGCCCTCTATTTCTTTTCGGAGCGTCCTGACGACCTCCTCTGTGCCTCGCAATTGTGCCATGCAGGACACGATTGCCATCGGCTTGCGCGCTTTTGCTAAGCTCTTTTTATGGATCTCACTCAGGTTCTCCCACCAAGTATGCCCTATACTTCCAGGACCCGAGTCGTCGTTATTACAGAAACCGCTCCACACGGGCCATCCTTTGCCCTGCAGAAATTTGCGAATTTCCACTTCCCAAATGGGACACTGTCCCACTCTAACTCTGCTGATCGAGGCGACCGCAAATTCTTCGGGGTTCATGAGGCGCTGCATTGCCTGCATAGCTATCTCTCTTATCTGCTCGTTACGTTCAAATTTGGAACAGGGGGCTAAGTTGGTGTCGTAGATGCAGGTACGGCTTGCACTAATTTCCGAAAATACAGACTTCCGACTTTTGACGCAACAAAATCTATCAGTTTTACCTTATAACCCTGTTAGTTACGCATGCATACACACATTTCCGAATTGTGAATTATTAACCAGAACCGCTTGAACACTTGTGGGTTTTTTTGTTTTTGTTTCCGATTGGATTCTAATTCAAATTGTTGGGGTTCTCCCGGAGTGGTTTTCCACTTCTATGTCGGGTCCCGGCGGAGTCGCCAATTATGTTGCTCTTTTTAGCCTTAGTTTATTAGCTCTGATTACGTCACCTTTGCTCATGAGTCGCCAGGTATCTTTCTGATACCGCCACGTGGTTCAAGTTCAAGTTATGATTAATAAGTCAGCACACCGCTTCGTAAGATTGAAATCAACGGTCATTTATTATATACAACAAGTAATGTTTACACAATAATCCTACTATCTATATAATAAACCTATCACTACTGGCCAATACTTAACTTTAGGAAGAGCCCACCAGGTCAGGGAAACAAATGGCTTATCCAATCGGATCTGGCCCGCGGGATTCAAAAGGCTGATACAGGTCGATGGCTAGGCGTCTTTATCGGATAGCGATCGCTGGATTCAAACTTACAGTTGCCGGTTGCTGTTCTTGCGAAGGTCTCGAGCAGGCGAAGAAGGGAGAGAGAGAGAGAGATCTGAACTTGACCCCTCACTTTATAGGGCCCAGGGGCTTCCCGCCTCTCGGGGCGGCCCTTGACCCTGAGTCCCAAGTGATTGGACTTGTTCCCAATCACTGGGTTCGATACGTCCAATTGCGAGGCGATTCCCCGATCGGGGGGTGGTCGTTCACCTGCCTTTGTTTCGGCCACTGCAGGCGCCGACAGGTCTGGCCTGGTATTCAATTGCTAATATGTTGCAATTGTTCCCGGGGATAGCCGATTAAACTGCAGATGTCTGGGTTGATGGGCTGTTAATAGCCCTGAGTATCGATCTGGGCCGACTTCCCCAGAGCCGAATATGATATTCTGCCTGCAGCTGTCCGTTTGTGTCTTGTTACCTGTTTTTCCCATCAGCCTTTCCGGTTAGCCATTTTAAATCGGGTTTTGGCCAAATTAATCGGGAATCAGCCATTTTACGTGGCTACAGCGTGACCGCAGGGGATAGAGCCCAAAGGCAAGCGGAGAGTCAGGGAGAGCAGCAACAACTCGTGCTAGGGCCAGTGTCAGGAAGGGTAACCGAGACAGAAAAAACATATGGGGCCCACGGCCTCGGAAGGGGGAGAAATAAGTAGCTGTAAATATGTATAGTGATCCGTCTTTGTTTGTTTGTATGTTCTCTTATTGCAATTTAATCTATGTGTTGTGTAACATCAGTCCTTACTTAGTTGCCTTCCCAAAGCTCTGAAACCTGTAAACTAATCGTACAAACTGAAATAGGTCACATAAAAGTTATGAAAACCAATAAAAACATTTTTTTTTTTAAAGTGTCAGCGTTGTCTCAGCGGTAGCACTTTCACCTCTGAATTTGAAGGTTTGGGGTTCATTGGCTTGACCACATTGGCTAGGCTGACGCTTCAGTGCAGTACTGAGTAGATGCTGCACTGTCAGTGGTGATCTCTTTTGGATGTGATGTTAAACGGGCGCTCCGCCTGCCCCCCTCAGATGGAGGCAAAAGATTTTATTGCTCCATTTGAAGATCAGGGGTGTTCTTTCCAGTGACCCGTGCAACATTATCACAATGCTGTTTTTGAGATCTTGCTGTGTGCAAATTAGCTGCTATTTTTCCCTACAATGCAACAGTGATTGCACTTCAAAAGCAGCAGCAACTTGCATTTAACATTGCAGTATGTCCTAAGGCAGAGCAGCGTTACCAACTAAAATTTGTTGCCAAAAAGATATTAGGATAGCTTGTTCAAAAAGATTGGTGTTAAGCAGTGTCGAAAAGGAAGGAATTCCAGAGCTTGGGCCCTTGAAAAGATGGCTGCCAAGCGTGGCACATTGAACATTAGAGAAGCACAACAGGCCAGAACTGGAGGGGCACAGAGATCTTGGAGGGTTGTGGATCTGGAGGAGGTTGGAGAGAGAGGGAAGGACATAAATAAATGAACTCAGAAATTCAATATTGCATTCTTTCTGAATACTCCATTTACTCTTCTGTGAAGTGGTCATCATGTCAATGAAGCTCAATACAGAGAAGATAAAACTGTGACACGAAAAGTAACAAGAGTGTGGAAAGAATAAATGTCACAAGCTTTGCCATTGTACACAAAGCATATTCACTTTATCACCGAATCAGAGAGTTTACAGTGCAGAAGGAGGCCATTCGGCCAATCGAGTCTGCACCGGCCCTTGGAAAGAGCAGCCTACTTAAGCCCACACCTCCACCCTATCCCGTAACCCAGTAACCTCACCTAACCTTTTTTTGGACACTAAGGACAATTTAGCATGGCCAATCCATCTAGCCTACACATCTTTGGACTGTGGGAGGAAACCGGAGACCCGGAGGAAACCCATGCAGAAACGGGAAGAACGTGCAGATTCCGCACAGACAGTGACCCAAGCTGGCAATTGAACCTGGGACCCTGGAACTGTGAAGCAACAGTGCTAACTACTGTGCTACCCTGCTGTCCCGGCAATAGATCAATGATATTGATCTATAGGAAAAATTGCAAGTGCTATAACTTCCACTATGCTTATTCACTGAAACAAGGTGAATAGGTTGTTACTAAATTATGGTGTACATCCAGGCAGGATTTTCCGACTCCACCCACCGCCAGGATCATTCACTCCCCCTGAAGGGCATCTGGTTTTTTACTGGGCCACGGCGCTCTTCTCCCCCCCCCCCCCCCCCTCCATGGTAGACTCGCCACGGCGTTGACAGGAGTTCCCAGCTGAGGTTACTATTAATTGGCACGGTGGCACAGTGGTTAGCATTGCTGCCTCACAGAGCCAAGGACCCGGGTTTGATTCCGGCCTTGGGTGACGGTGGAGTTTGCACTTTCTCCCTGTGTCTGCGTGGGTTTCCTCCGGGTACTCCGGTTTCCTCCCACAGTCCGAACATGTGCAGGTAAGGTGGATTGGCCATGCTAAATTGCCCTTTAGCGTTCAAACATGTGCAGGTTAGGTGGGGTTACAGGAATAGGGCAGGGGAGTCGGCCTATGTAAGGTGCTCTTTTCGAGGGTTGGTACAGTCACGATGGGCCAAATAGCCTCCTTCTGTTGTCGGAATTCTATGATGCTACGATGTGAATAGAACCACTGTTTGGTGAGAAGGGCTGCTGTCTAGATATTTAATTTCCTGAGATGTGAAAATGAAAATCCTGAAAAAGTAGACCACTCAATATGTAAAATGGCTGCAATGTCCATCTGCAACTTTAATGAATATTTTCATTTATGTAGAGCCTTCCATGGCCAAAGGACATCTCAATGCGCTTTATATCCAATGCACTTTTGAAGTGTAGCCATTATTGTAATGTTTGAAACAGCAACTAATTTGCACTCGGCAATCTTCCACAAGCAGCAGTGTAATAATGATCAGACAATCTGACTATCTGATATTGGTTGAAGGATAAATATTTGATGATAGACCATGCGATAATTCGGCTGCTTTTTTTCGTAATAGCAGGAACTAGAGAGGCCTCCAGCCTCTTCTACCAATTAATGTGATCATGGCTGATCTGTGACCTAACTTGTATCTCCATACCAAAATGCCTTTGCCCCATTTCCCTCAATCACTTTGACTAACAAAAGTCTATCACAGTTTTAAAATTAATCTAAAATCAATTGCTATTTACAGTTTAAAATTTCTACTATCTTTTGCATCTCCGACAATGCAATAGGGCCTTGACTTTTGTGTTTAAATGTGGAATGAAATGTGACCCCACAACCATTCCTAACTCAAGATTGTATCCAACTGAGCCAACACTGGCACTCGCCTACAATGTAACCTGATGATTTCTTTAAATTATTCAGTCATGAGATGTGGGCATCACTGGTTGGGCCAGTAGTTATTTTTTTTTTAAAATATGTTTATTAAGAATTTTTAAACAAAATTTTCAACCATACAAACAGAACCCCCCCCCCCCCCCATCGTAACACAAAAGAAAGAAAACTCGCATAGCAAGACTTGAACATGGCAAGTCAATATGATACAGAACCTTGTACGTTGGATTCCTCCCGTACATATCAGTTTTCCGAATTATTCATGTATTTTCTTGCTCAAATGCCCCCCAGAAAAAAAAACCTTCCCCCTCCCTCCCTCCCCACCCCCAAAGAAAGATATCCCCCCCCCCCCCCCCCCCTCCTCCCCCCCTCTGGGTTGCTGCTGCTGTCCGACCTTCATCTAACGCTCCGCGAGATAGTCTAGGAATGGTTTCCACCGCCTGTAGAACCCCTGCGCAGACCCTCACAAGGCAAACTTTATCCTCTCAAACTTGATAAACCCAGCCATATCATTTATCCAGGCTTCCACGCTGGGGGGCTTCGCCTCCTTCCACATTAACAAGATCCTTCGCCGGGCTACTAGGGACGCAAAGGCCAGAATGCCGGCCTCTTTCGCCTCCTGCACTCCCGGCTCGTCCGCTACTCCAAATAGTGCTAGCCCCAGCTTGGCTTGACCCGGACTTTCACCACCTTAGATACTGTTCTCGCAACTCCCCTCCAGAACCCCTCCTGTGCCGGGCATGACCGAAACATATGGACATGGTTCGCCGGGCTTCCTGAGCACCTCCCACATCTGTCCTCCACCCCAAAGAACCTACTCAGCCTCGCCTCCATCATATGTGCTCTGTGAACTACCTTAAACTGTATCAGGCTGAGTCTGGCACACGAGGAAGAGGAATTAACCCTACTTAGGGCATCAGCCCCTCTTCAATCTCCTCCCCCAGCTCCTCTTCTCATTTACCTTTCAGCTTCTCTACCAAAGCCTCCCCCTCTTCTTTCATCTCCTGGTATATCGCCGACACCTTGCCCTCTCCGACCCATACGCCCGAAATCACCCTGTCTTGAATCCCGCGTGCCGGGAGCAGCGGGAATTCCCTCACCTGCCGCCTCACAAACGCCCTCACTTGCATGTACCTGAAAGCGTTTCCCGGGTGTAGTCCGAATTTCTCCTCCAGTGCCCCTAAGCTCGCAAACGTCCCATCGATAAACAGGTCCCCCATTCTTCTAATCCCTGCCCGATGCCAGCTCTGAAACCCCCCGTCCATCCTTCCTGGGACAAACCGATGGTTATCCCTGATCGAGGACCACACCGAGGCTCCCATCGCGCCCCTATGTCATTTCCACTGCCCCCAGATCTTTAGCGTTGCCGCCACCACCGGGCTCGTGGTGTACCTTGTCGGCGAAAGCGGCAGCGGTACCGTCACCAGCGTCCCCAGGCTCGTTCCTTTGCAGGACGCCATCTCCAACCTCTTCCACGCTGCCCCGTCTCCCTCCATCACCCACTTACAGATCATCGCCACGTTGTCTGCCCAGTAGTAGCCACCCAAATTAGGCAACGCCAACCCTCCTCTATCTCTGCTACGCTCCAGGAACCCCCTCCTTACCCTCGGGGTCTTGCTCGCCCACACAAATCCCATAATGCTCCTGCTTACCCTCTTAAAGAAGGCCTTGGTAATCACAATCGGGAGGCATTGGAATACAAAAAGAAACCTTGGGAGGACCACCATTTTAATCGACTGTACCCTGCCCGCCAGTGAGAGCGGCAACATGTCTCACCTTTTAAAGTCCTCCTCCATCTGTTCCTCCAGCCGCATCAAATTAAGTTTGTGCAGTGCCCCCCAGCTCCTAGCTACCTGAATCCCCAAGTATCGAAAGCCCCTTTCCGCCCTCCTCAACGGTAGGTCATCTATCCCTCTTCCCTGATCCCCCGGACGCACCACAAAGAGCTCACTCTTTCCCACATTGAGCTTATAGCCCGAGAAGTCTCCAAATTGAGCTTATAGCCCGAGAAGTCTCCAAACTCCCTTAGGATCTGCATGACCTCAACCATCCCCTCCACTGGATCCGCCGCATACAGCAACAGGTCGTCTGTGTACAGCGGCACTCGATGTTCCTCTCCCCCTGGACCACCCCCTTCCATTTCCCCGACTCCCTTTACGCCATGGCCAAAGATTCAATTGCTAATGCAAACAGCAGAGGGGACAGGGGGCACCCCTGCCTCGTCCCTCGATACAGCCGGAAATACTCCGACCTCCGCCGGTTCGTGACCACACTCGCCACCGGGGCTCTATACAGGAGCTTAACCCAACTAATAAACCCTCCCCCGAACCCAAACCTCCTCAACACTTCCCAGAGATACTCCCACTCTACTCCGGTCAAAGGCCTTCTCTGCGTCCATGGCTGCCACTATCTCCGCTTCTCCCTCCACCAATGGCATCATTATCACATTTAGGAGCCTTCGCACATTGGTATTTAGCTGCCTACCCTTTACGAATCCCGTTTGGTCCTCGTGAATCACCCCTGGGACACAGTCCTCGATCGTCGAGCCAACATTTTTGCCAGCAACTTAGTATCTACGTTGAGGAGCGAGATCGGTCTATACGACCCACATTGTAGTGGGTCCTTATCCCGCTTCAAGATCAAAGAGATCGTCGCCTCCGACATTGCCGGGGGCAGGGTCCCCCCCTCCCTTGCTTCATTGAAGGTCCTTACCAGCAACCGGGCTAACAGGTCTACATACTTCCTATAAAACTCCACCGGGAACCCATCCAGCCGCGGGGCCTTCCCTGCCTGCATGCTCCCCAGTCCTTTAACCAGCTCCTCCATCCCAATTGGCGCCCCAAACCAGCCACCTCCTGCTCCTCCACCCTCGGGGACCTCAGTTGGTCCAAGAATCGTCGCATTCCCTCTTTTCCCCCTGGGGGCTGGGACCTATGCAGCTCGTAAAAGGCCTTGAATGCCTCATTCACTTTCACCGCACTCTGCACCGTAGTTCCCCTGCCATCCTTGACTCCACCTATTTCCCTCGCTGCCATCCTCTTACGGAGCTGGTGTGCCAGCATCTGACTCGCCTTCTCCCCATATTCATATATCGCCCCCTGTGCCTTCCTCCACTGTGCCTCTGCCTTCCCTGTGGTCAACAGGTCGAACTCCGTCTGGAGACTTTGTCTCTCCCTGAGTAGTCCCCCATCAGGAGCCTCTGCATATCTCCTGTCCACCCTTAAACTCTCCCCCACTAACCTCTCACTTTCCCTGCCCTCTCTCTCCCTATGAGCCCTGATGGAGATTAACTCTCCCCTTACCACCGTCTTCAGCGCCTCCCATACTACTCCCACCTGCACCTCCCCGTTGTCGTTGGACTCCAGGTACCTTTCGATGCACCCCCGCACCCTCCCACACACACTTCCTCGTCTGCCAGCAGTCCTACATCCAACCTCCACAACGGGTGTTGGTCCCTCTCCTCCCCCAGCTCTAGCTCCACCCAATGCGGGGCGTGGTCTGAAATGGCTATGGCCGAATACTCCGTTCCCTCCACTTTCGGGATCAATGCCCTGCCCAGAACAACAAAATCTATCCAGGTGTAGGCCTTATGTACATAGGAGAAAAAAGAAAATTCTCTGGTCAAAGGCCTGACAAATCTCCACGGATCTACTCCCCCCATCTGATCCATAAACCCCCTGAGCACCTTGGCCGCAGCCGGCCTCTTCCCCGTCCTCGATCTAGAACGATCTAATGCTGGGTCCAACACCGTGTTGAAATCCCCACCCATTATCAAGCTCCCTACCTCCAAGTCTGGAATACGCCCCAGCATCCGTTTCATGAATCCAGCATCGTCCCAGTTCGGGGCGTATACATTTACCAATACCACCTCCGTCCCCTGCAACCTACCACTCACCATCACGTATCGGCCTCCATTGTCCGCTACTATGTTCTTGGCCTCAAACGACACCCGCTTCCCCACCAGTATTGCCACCCCTCTATTCTTCGCATCCAGCCCCGAATGAAACACCTGTCCTACCCATCCCTTCCTTAACCTGACCTGATCTGCCACCTTCAGTTGTGTCTCCTGAAGCATGACCACCTCTTCCATTTTCAGTTCTCCCTCGGCCAGCGCAGCAGCAACCCTATTGTCCCCCCCTCTCCCCCTTCCCTCCCCCCCCCCCCCGCTAGATCCACATCTAGCTCTTTTGCTCCCCCCATACTACTTCCATGAATCAGCTGACTTCTGCTGATCCCGGCTTCCCCCGCCTTCCCGTTGATCTCCCCCGTGTGGGAACCTCTCCTCCTCCTTACATTCCTCCATCCCCCCTCTCCCTAGCGCGGGAAAAAGCCCGAGCTTTCCTGAGCCAGCCCCGCCCCCTGTGGCGCAGCTCCTGTTGCGGCCTTATTCCAGTTCCCCCATCCCCGAGTCTCACCTCCCTCCAGTACCGACGCCCACATTCCCCACTATCTCATCAAAAGAAAAAAAAAATAACAAGAACTCTTCCCCCATCCCCATCCATCATCCCACCCATGAAACATTCTTTACCCATATTTACAACCCCGTATACAGTCAACATCCCCCTCCCACAACCACAGCCCCTCAGTTCGAGTCCAAACTTTCCGTTTGGATAAAGGCCCAAGCCTCTTCTGGCGTTTCAAAATAGTGGTGTCGGTCCTGATAAGTGACCCACAGTCGTGCAGGCTGCAGCATTCCAAACCTGGCTCTTTTTTTGTGCAGCTGGCTTCAACCGCCTTGGCCCGGTTGAAGCCAGCTCTCCTCTTTGCCACCTCCGCACTCCAGTCCTGCTAGACTCGGATCACCGCATTCTCCCATCTACTGCTCCGCACCTTCTTGGCCCATCTCAGGATACTTTCTTTGTCCGCGAAGCGATGGAACCTCGCCACTATCGCCCTTGGCGGCTCATCAGCCTTGGGTCTCCTCGCCAGGACCCGGTAAGCCCCTTCTAGCTCCAGGGGGCTCGGAGAGACCTCCGCACCCATCAGCGAATGGAGCATCGTACTCACGTATGCCCCGGCATCAGCCCCCTCCACTCCTTCGGGGAGACCCAGAATCCGGAGATTCTTCCTCCTCGACCTGTTCTCCAGGACCTCGAGTCTCTCGGCCCACCTCCTCTGCACCGCCTCGTGCGCCTCCATCTTTACCGCCAGGCCCAGGATCTCGTCCTCGTTCTCATTAGTTTTATCCCTCACCTCACGGAGCTCCACCGCCTGGGCCTTCTGGGTCTCCTTCAGCCCCTCGATCGCCAACAGCATTGGCGCCAGCACCTCCTTTCTAAGCTCCTCCACGCAGCACCTGAGGAGCTCCTGCTGATCCGGCCCCCACGCTGCTCGATCTCCGTCCTCCGCCATCTTGTTTTTTCCCCCTCGTTTTTGCCGCTGCTCCATAACCTCTCTCCGACGTTCCACCGTAAATCCCCGCCATACAACGTAAAGGGGACCTTACTTCACCTTCCCACACGGGATTCAATCAAAAATTTCCGTTGGGGCTCCTCTGGAGAGCCCAAAAGTCCATTATAGCGGGAGCTGCCGAAATGTGCGGCTTAGCTCCGCATCGCCGCAACCGGAAGTCGGGCCAGTAGTTATTGCCCATCACTAATTGCCCTTGAACTATGTGGCTTGCTAGGTCATTTCAGAGGGTATTTAAGAATTTATAGAATCATAGAATTTACAGTGCAGAAGGAGGCCATTCGGCCCATCGAGTCTGTGCCAGCTCTTGGAAAGAGCACCCCACTTAAGCCCACACCTCCACCCTATCCCTGTAACCCCACCTATCCTAAGGGTAATTAAGCATGGCCAATCCACCTAACCTGCACGTCTTTGGACTGTGGGAGAAAACCGGAGCAAACCCACACAGACACGGGGAGAACGAGCAGACTCCGCACAGACTGACCCAAACCGGGAATCGAATATGGGGCCCTGGAGCTGTGAAGCAACTGTGCTAACCACTGTACTACTAATTAACTACATTGTTGTGTGGATCTGGGCATGTAGGCCAGACCAAGTAAGGATGGCAGATTTCCTTCCCTAAAGGACATTAATGAGCCAGATGGATTTTTATGACAATCGAAAATGGTTTCATGATCATCATTAGACTTTTAATTCCAGATTTTTACTGAATTCAAATTTCGCCATCTGGTGGGTTTCGAACTGGGTCTCTGGATTACTAGTCCAGTGACAGATGACTAACTTAATTATCTATTTCCTTTTCAGTTTCTATGATATGCAGTATAAGAAACACAAACCTTTTGAGAAAGGTTGCAGGAGCATCAGAATCACAGAATGTGACTTGTCAAATGTACTAGGAATCATGGTCGGTTATTGCCTCCGTGTAAGGGCTGAGTATGAGAACGAGACATCTGAATGGACCGTTATTGAGGGGTTTGAACCACATAAAGACAGTAGGATTGTTTGTCACTTATCATATTCCACACTGAAATTAAGTATTTGTCATGATTTTCTAAGAGTGCCACAAACGCAACGTGTTTTTGTGATACAGCTGAAATTGGACCTCCTTTAAAAGTGGTTGTGAAGCCAAGGTTGGATATGTTGGATATCGGTATCTCTGAGCCTGTTAATGAGAATGATAATACATCTATGGGTGACTACTTTCCAGACTTGGCATACAAGGTGTCCTACTGGAAAGTTGGAGAAGAAAAGAAGGTAAATTTCGCAGGACTGAAAAAAGAGATAAATATATTTTTTCACTAGTTTAAAAGGAACAAGCTTCCTTGTAATTTTAATTCTGTTGAACTAGAAAGTTATGAAAGTAGTCTGATGGATTGTATTAGGTTCCAGCTCAGCTGAAGTGTCAATATTGACAAGTGTGCACAATCTGCCCAACATTCCAAAAATCATTTTGTAGTCAATTACAATTGTATAAGAGATAAATAATCACTAATTCATAATGTTAAATAATATCATTTTCCTGCAGGTTTTTAAAACCATTTTCATCAATGTTGTGTCGGCCTTACTAGAACAATTTTCCTATAAGGCATAATATTACAGACCACAATAGTTACCTGAATTTAAAGCCCGGTTCAACTAATGATTGCAAACCATTACTAGTCTATTTCATAGAATCAGAATGATTACAGCAAAGAAGGAGGCCATTCGGACCATTGTGTTCATGCTGGCTATCATCCAGAACAACTCAGCTGGTTCCACTCCCCTGATCTTTATCCATAGCCTTGCAATTTTATTCTCTGCAGATAACTATCCCGTTCCCTTTTGAAGGCCACAATTAAATTTCCCTTCATCACACGAGCAGGCAACTCGTTCCGGATCCTAACCACTCACTTCATGAAAAGGTTTATCCTCATGTCGCCTCTGGTTCTTTTGCCATTCATCCCTAAATCAGTGTCCTCTCGTTCTTGACCTTTCTACCAATGGGAACAGTTTCTCCCTATCTATTCTTCCCAAAGCCCTCAGGAGTTTAAACACCGCTATCAAATCTTATCTCAACCTTCCCTTCGAAGAACAGTCCAGCTTCTCCAATTTCTCCATGTAACTTTGTTATTCATTCAGGGGATGTGAATGTTGCTGGAAAAGTTGGTATTTATTGGCATCCCTAATTTCCCTTGAGAAGGTGGTGTTTAACACCACAGTGTGTGATGTAGGCGTGCCCACAGTGGTACTAGGAAGGAATTTACTTGTTTTCTGCCCAGCGACAGTGAAGGAATGCTGATAAAGGTCTAACTCGGGATCGTGTGTCACCTGGAGGGGAACGTGTAGGTGGTGGAGTTACCATGTGTTACTGCCCTTCTAGGTGGTAGGGTTATAGGTTTGTAAAATGTTATTGAAGGATTGTTGGTGGGTTGCTGTAGTGCATCTTGTCGATGATACACATTACTACAACTGTGCGCCAGTGGTGGAGGGAATGAGTGATCAAAATGGTGGGTGTGTTGCTGATCAGGCAAGCTGATTTGATCTGATAGCATTCAACGTCTTGAATGTTATTGGAGCTACAATCCTCAGCTAAGTATACTCCATTACACTCCGGACTAGTGCCTTTTTGGATGGTCACCTTATAGCCACAATATTTATACAGCCGATCCAATTCAGTTTCTGGTTGATGGTCGGGGATTCAGAGACAATCATGCCAATGATTTTAAAGGGAGATGATTGGATTCTCCTTTGTCAGAGATGCTCCATCTGGTTCTGATCTTGGGTAGAAGGGAAAGTCACTGATAAAGCAGCTGAAGATAGCTGGCCAAGGATATTACCCTGGGGAACTCCTTTAGCAATGTTCTGGGTTTGAGAGAGCGGACCTGCAAAAACTATGACCATCTTCTTTTATGCTAGGCATGATTCGAACCAGTGGAAAGTTTTCCCCTGATTCCCATTGACTTCAGTTTCGCTCGGGCTCCTTGATACCACACCTGGTCAAATGCTGCTTTGATGTGAAGGGCAGTCCCTCTTACCTAACCTCTGGAATTCAGTTCTTTGGTCAATGTTTGGACCAAGGTCATAATGCGGTCTCAAGCTGAATGCTCTTGGAGGAACACAACATGAACATCAGTGCGCAGGTTATTGCTAAGGAAATTCCTTAATAGGACTGGTGATGACACCTTGCTGATAATTGATGGGGCAGTAAACTGATGGGGTTGTCATTCGCAATTTTGAATTTGTCCTGCTTTTTGTATGCAGGATATACCTGGGCAATTTACATTGCACGGAAGATACCAGTGTTGTTAGTGCTGGAACAGCTTACTAGGGGTGCAGCTAATTGTAGAGCACAAGGTTTCAATACTTCAGCCACAATGTTGATGTCGCCCATAGCCTTTACTGTATCCAGTCACCTCAACCATTTCTTTATATCACATGGACTGAATAGATTTGGCTGAAGAATGGCATCCTTAATGCTAGGGACCTCGGGGGAAGGCCAAAACTCAGCACTTCTGGCTGAATATGCTTGCACAAGCTTCAGCTTTGTCTTTGGATTTATGTTCTGGGAGCCCCTATCATTGAAGATGGGGGTATTTGTGGAACGTCCTCCTCTGGTTAACTGTTTAATTGTCCACCAACATTAATGACTGATTGTAGCAGGAATGAAGTCCCTCATCTCTGGAATCATTCTCTCTTAAATCTCTTCTGACCTATTGCTAATGCCTTCATATTCTTCCAAAAGTACGGTGCCCAAAATTGGGCAGAATACTCCACTTGAGGTTGAACCTGTGTTTTATAAAGAGTCACCATGACTTCCTTGCTTTTGTGTACTTTGGGCTGAATTTTCACATCCTGTTTCCCTCTTGTTTCCTTAATCTGCTATCCTGAGGGTCAGTGGCTATCTTGATCAGATCACTATCCATCGCATATCACCCAAACTCACAAATGGGGCAAAGGCTGCCACTTTCAGACCTGAAAAGTACCCAGTCTGCCTCAAATGACCCTGCAGAGGCAAAGTATTTTTAAATCTTTCAATAGGTTCAGCAGATCATTTCACATTGCTACTACGCAGCAGTGGCTATATGAGTGGTATTTTCCACAAACAAGATGTTACCGTAAGACAAAAAAGACATTCAGCCTTCTGTACCTCAGGCAGAGTTTTCCAGCCCTGCCACCCGCAGAATCCTCCAGTCCCGCCAAAGTCAATGGACTTTTGGCTGTCTCACTGCACCTGCTATGATGGTAGCCATTGTACTGGACCTGGAAAATCCCAGTAATTGTATATGAACTTCAGTGTTAAGGTGGTGCCAGGTAAGCAGGCCGTATGTCCCAGCAATCAAACAGTACCTTCCTTGAATTGTTCATAATAGGTGGAGTGCAGATTGTACACGACCAGCTCATGCTTGCAAATCCCAAAAATAAACGCCTCCTATTAGATGTGATTCTGTGATTGGGCAGCACTTGCTGAACAACCCTGAGTGCACTAATAGCTACACTAACAATCAATTTAAGATAACCGATCAAACTTGTAACATGGCTCATTTCATAGAATTTACAGTGCAGAGGGAGGCCAGTCGGCCCATCGAGTTGGCACCATCCCTTGGAATGAGCTCCCTACTTAAGCTCACACCTCCACCCCATCCCCGTAACCCCACCCAACCTTTTTGGACACTAAGGCCAATTTAGCATGGTCAAGCCACCTAACCTGCACATTTTTGGACAGTGGGAGGAAACCGAAGCACTCGGTGGAAACCCACGCAGACACAGGGAGAATGTGCAGACTCCGCACAGACAGTGACCCAAGCAGGAATCGAACCTGAGACCATGGAGCTGTGAAGAAACAGTGCCAACCGCTGTGCTACTTTGCCACCCATTTTCACTTATTAAAAGAAACATATGTTCTCTGCAAATAAAAGGAATATGTTCAAGCCTTCTGAATTTTTTTGAACTACCCAGGAGCTTGGGGAACCTATAGGTCTCAGTGCTTTCTCCATGGAAACTTTTGTGAGAGCCACAAAGAATCCAGCACGAGTTTGTTGAGCCAAACAGAAAGTACCTTTTATTTACCACAATATTTATGCAGCACCCGGTTCTCTCTCTAGGTGGTACCAAACTGGCCAGCTATATTCCTACAGCCAAAAGGTTAGCGATTGCCCTTCCCCCTTATCGGGGGTGCTCACATTTCCCAAAATTCAAGGGGTAACCAATTGTCTCCACCCAATAGGATCTGGGCAGGTTACAGCAGAAATGCATTGGTTAAATAGAGTCCACTTGCCACCAAACAACAATTGCCATGATTGTTGGAAATTTGGCATTCTTGCTTTTGACCTGATGAGTGCAAGATGAAAAACTTCGGCAACAAGTTTCACTTTTCAACAATATTTATTAAACTGGTCATCCCAATGAAACACTAATTTCCATTAATTCATTTGCAGTGTCAGGGAAGTATTTTGAGAAAATATATGTCTGTTGTGTGATTCTACAAGTAATTTTATGAAAATATTGACAGTATTCACTTCATAATGCTTCCATTTAATATGTTTCCCTTTATCTGTCTTGCTCCTGCTATTTGGTTCCTGTACCTATTTGATGGACCTTTTGAATTCCACAGACCGAGAGTGTTAACACTAATCAGAAGATTAAAACGCTCATAAATCTTAAACCTTGGACAACCTACTGCCTGAAAGTTGAACCTGTTTTGGCTGCGAGAAAGACTTATCCTAGTTCAATTGTCTGTGAAACTACAATGGATAACGGTATCACTATTTTCTTCTATTTGTCCAATTAAATATTTACGCTAATACAGTCAGCTCTCCGCCGGATGGGGACATGTGTTGGCATGGCGGGGAGGATGGAGTGGCATACGTTGGCATGGAAAGGGCATGCAGAATGAGTGGAGGCTTTTGAGGGGTGTGGGCTAGAGTGCTTAATATTTAACAGCACAACTGAGATGAAGTCCCGGAAAACCAGGACTGGCTTTTTAAACAGCTCAACTCAACACTCGGCAACCACTGCGCAGCCTCCAATAGGCATCCGGGATGCGGCAGGCCCAACTCCCCAACTCCATCCTCTAATCAGGGAGCTTTCCCTGTCCCCCCCCACCCCCACCCCACCCCCGGAACTAAAAATAGTAGCTTATCTGTGTCTCAGCCAAGCTTTATTGCTGACCCAACAATGTCATAAACATATTATTTAGAAATAATTTCCATTTGCTTTTAGTGGGACTTTTCTGTGCACAAAATGGATGAAAACATGAGAAGTAAGCGTAGGCACTATGGCCCCTTAAACATGCTCCGCCAATTTGATAGGGTCTTGGCTAATCGTCTACATCAACTCCACTCTCTCCTATCGCCAAATCCCACTTGGTGCAGTCTTGAATATACTCAACGGTTGAGCATCCATAGCCTTGGGAGTAAGAATTCCAAAGATTCACAACTCTCTGAATGAAGACAATTCTCATATCAGTCCTAACCGAAGAAGCAATCGGATAGACTGGAGCTGTTAACTTTGAAACAGAGACTGAAAGGAGATTTACAGGCGTTAGAATTATGAGGCACCTCGACAGAGTTGGTTGGAAAGGCTTATTTCCCCCAACAAACAAATAACAAGGAGCATAGATATGGATTTTAAGGTAACTAGCAGAAATATTAGAAGGGAATTGAGGAGAAATGTTTTCACCCAGAGGGTATTGAGCAGGGGGTGGGTGGGTGTTGGGGGAGGCGGGGGTCAGAAAGCTTCATTCCATTTAAAAAATACTTGGATATGGACTTCACATTGAGGGTACCCTCCATTGTGGCACTACCACCATGCTAAATGAGATAGACTTTGAACAGATCCAGCAACTCAAGATTAAAGACTAGGCATCCATGTGGGCCATCAGCAGCAGCAGAATTGTCCTCAACCACAATCTGCAACCTCATGGCCTGGCATATCTCCCACTCTACCATTACCACCAAGCCAGGGGATCAACCCTGGTTCAATAAGGCGTGCAGGAGAGCATGCCAGGAGTAACACTAGGTGTCAACCTGGTGAAACTACAACACAGGACTACTTGCATACCAAACCGCAAGTAATAGTGTCATCTGGACTCGAAACGTTAGCTCTTTTCTCTCCCTACAGATGCTGCCAGACCTGCTGAAATTTTCCAGCATTTTCTTTTTGGTTTCAGATTCCAGCATCCGCAGTAATTTGCTTTTACCTCTTTTTTTTTATTTTTTTATTTTTTTAATTCTCCTTTTTCACATTTTCTCCCACATTTACATCCATCAACAATAAACAATAATCAGCAAGATATGTCAGTCCCCATAATAACAACAATCCCATCTACCCACCAACCCCCAAACCTCACCCCGCATGTTTACATAAACAAATGACAAAAAGGAATCAGGGATTACCCGTAGTCACCCTTAATCGTACACCGCTCTCCCCCACCCCCCACCACCCCCGCCGCAGGTCTCCAGCTCCTCCTGTCCACTGCCTCTTGTAAAAGTCCTCCTCCCAACCTCGGTTCCTTCCCCCCAACTTTCCACCCCGGCTAGACCACTCGGACCCTGTTCTGCCAGGCTCCGATGGCCGCAGCCCCTCCCCCCACCTCACTCCCGTTCACTGGCCGACTTAATCCGGCCAGCGTGGAGGCCCCCGCCCGGGTCCCTTTTCCACTTGCCTGGCCCTAGGAAAGCCCAAAGATCCCCTTTTAGCACACAAACCCCGCCTATCCACCTACACCCCAAAGAACTCTCATTTCGAGTGAAAGTCCCGTCCCTTCCCTTGTCCAAATATATACCACCTTGGTTCCTTTAATCTCTACACCTGCGCGCAGTGATACAAAAAAGAAGAAAATACAGTCATGAGGTTACATCGGCACATGGCCATTCCTCAATTTGTCAGTTCTGCCACAGTCCTTCTGCTTTTGCAAACTCCTCCGCTGCGTCCGCCGTTCCAAAATAAAAGTCCCTGAGCTTGTAAGTCACCCTCAGCTTCGCTGGATATACAATGCCGCACCGCACCTTGCTAATGTACAGTGCCCTCTTCACCCGGTTGAAGGCAGCCCGCCTCCTTGCCGGCTCCACCGTAAAGTCCTGGTATACACGTATACCAGCTCCAGCCCACTGCACCACCCGCTTCTGCTTGGCCCAGCTCAGGACCTTCTCCTTCACCCTGTACCTGCAGAAGCACAGAGTCACTGCCCTTGGCGGCTCACTCGCCTTTGGTACAGGCCTCCACGACCGATGAGCCCGATCCAGTTCATATCGGGAGGGATCCTCCCCCTCCCCCAATAATTTTGCCAGCATCGCGGCAAAATACTCAGTCAGCTTCGGTCCTTCAACTCCTTCGGGCAGCCCCACAATCCTCAAATTCTGTCACCTGGATCTGTTTTCCAGGTCTTCCATTTTTCCTCGCAGATCCTTGTCAGTATCCATCACCTTCCGCATCTCTTTCCCCATCGAGGCAAGTTGATCACCGTGCTGCAATAACGTCTCCTCCACTTCCTTCAGCGCCTCCCCTTGCTCTCGCACCTCCGCCACTGCGCTCGCCATCTCCGTCCTCACCAGGGAAACCGCCTCCTCCACCAGCACACTCAAAACCTCCCTCATCTCCTTCCTCACCGTCTCCATGCATTTCGCAATCTGCGCCAACTGCTTTTCAAATTCCGCAGCCATCACCTTAGTTATTTCTTCAGTCGTAAGCAGTGCGGCCTTCCCTGGTGCTCCAGCCTCCATTTTTCCTGGTGACCCCGCGGTGACCTTTCCACTCCCCGACGGACCTCCAGCTGTTTTTTTTCCGGCCGTTTTTTTGCTCACCCTCGACATTTTTCTTTGTTCCTTTTTTCCTCCTGTGTCTTCACTGTGCCTCCTCCGTGCCTTCTCCCTTCTTCTGCCGCCTCCGCGGACCCTGGGACCGGGCTTAAAGCCCCGAAAATGCCATTGCCGACCGAGAGCCCTCCATTGTGCGGCCGCCTCCCGCCCGCTGTCACCGGAAGTCTGCTTTTACCTCTTGACATTCAATGGCAATACCATTGCCAAATACCCCACAATCAACATCCTCCGGTTACCATTGGTCAGAAATTGAACTGGAATAGTCATATTAATACTGTGGCTATCAGAGCAGGTCAAAGGCTAAGAATCCTAAGGTGAGTAACTCACCTCCTGACCCCTCCTCCCCCCAAAGCCTGTCCACCATCTACAAGGCACAAGTTCAGGAGTGTAATAGAATACTCTCCACTTGCCTGGTTGAGTGCGGCTCCAACAACACTCAACACCATCCAGGACAAAGCAGCCCGCTTGATTGTTCCCCTTTCCACAAACATTCAAACCCTCCACCGCCAACGAACAGTGGCAGCCATGTGTACCATCGACAAGATGCACGCAGGAACTCGCCAAGGTTCATAGACAGCAACTTCCAAACCCACGCGACTACCATCTAGAAGGACAAGAGCAGCAGATATCTGGGAACCCCACCATATGGAGCTCATCACTCAGACTTAGAAATATATTCCTTCATGTCGCTGGGTCAAAATCCTGGAACACACTCCCCAACAACAGTCTGGGTGTAGTTACACCACGTGGACAGCAGCAGTTCAAGAAGGCAACTCACCACCGCCTTCTGAAGGGCAACTAGGGGATGGGCAAAAAATGCTGGCCTAACCAGCGACGCCCACATCCCGTAAATTATTTTTATTTTAACTTAAAAGGGCTGTAACCTGCAGGGCTGCGGACCAAACGCCGGAAAGTAGGTTAAGGTTGGATAGCTGGCACAGACTCAATGAGCCACCTTCTGTGCTGCAACTTTTCTGTAGGATGCATTTTGCTGGGTGTTGCAGTCCCCACCGTCCCCCTTCCTGGCTAAACAGTCCCATCCCCAATCCAGAAATCTAACTTGTTTGAAAGTTCTGTAGTCCCTTCAGCTCTAGTGAGAGCTGTGGATATTGTTGGGATTACAGGCAGTCCCTGATGTGTTAGGCAGGTCGGTTCGGTGTGGACTGCACTCGATGCAGCGATGCGAGAAACCGACCTCTAACACTGTAGAAGATCCAACACTGTTTTATTGAACGATAGAACTAACATACATATTTAACTGTGGGTCGAAACTATACTAAACTGACTGGAGACCTTGTAGTAGCCTGACCAGACTTACTAGCTACCGCATGGTGTTTGCACTGTGCTAGCTCGTGGACTCTGACCGTCTCAGTGGCTGGGTCCCGAGAGAGCGGGAAACCTAGTGCCCTCTGGCTTTATAGTGGTGGTGTCCTGTCTGGTGATTGGCTGCATTATGCTGCGTGTTTACTGGTCATCCTGTGTGTCAATCACTGCCTGTCTGCACTTCATTCTATACATGCGTGGATATTACGACAGTCCCCATCACACTGAGGAGCCCACCTAAGTCGGGGCTAGTTTCAAGAGGTCGGAAGAAAGGTTTGAGGCTGGGAGAATGACATTTGGCGGTGGGAGCGAGAGGGGGTGGTGCCTCCGAAGGGCTCAGAACACCTGTAAAGGAACTCTCGCCCTCTTCCTCGATATCAGCTGAGGTAGCTAAAGCTGTTGAGCTTCCCACATCATGTGCTCGAACCCAACGCCAATAAAATACTACAGTGGCAGGATTCTACTCCTGGGGCGTCATTCTCCGACCCCCCGCCGGGTCGGAGAATGGCCGTTGGCCGCCGTGAATCCCGCCCCCGCCGAAGTCTCCGGTACCGGAGATTGGGCGGGGGCGGGAATCGGGCCGCGCCGGTTGGCGGGACCCCCCCGTTCAATTCTCCGGCCCGGATGGGCCGAACTCCCGCCCAGAAATTGCCTGTCCCGCTAGCGTAAATCAAACCTGGTATTTACCGGCGGGACTAGGCGGCGTGGGCGGGCTCCGGGGTCCTGGGGGGGGCGCGGGGCGATCTGACCCCGGGGGGTGCCCCCACGGTGGCCTGGCCCGCGATCGGGGCCCACCGATCCGCGGGCGGGCCTGTGCCGTGGGGGCACTCGTTCCCTTCCGCCTCCGCTACGGCCTCCACCATGGCGGAGGCGGAAGAGACTCTCCCCACTGCGCATGCGCGGGAAACTTTCAGCGGCCGCTGACCCTCCCGCGCATGCACCGCATTTCCGCGCCAGCTGGCGGGGCAACAAACGCCATTTCCGCCAGCTGGCGGGGCGGAAATCCCTCCGGCGTCGGCCTAGCCCCTCAATGTTGGGGCTAGGCCGCCAAAGATGCGGAGCATTCCGCACCTTTGGGCCGGCGCGATGCCCGTCTGATTGGTGCCGTTTTTGGCGCCAGTCGGCGGACATCGCGCCGTTGGGGGAGAATTCCGCCACTGATGTCAGGCTACCTGGTCAATATTTTCCTTTGTCCTTTTCCCTTCTTTCTTGGTCAGGAAGGTTACATCTTCCAGCTTCTAGCCCACAGAGTCTGCTGTGAATCGAAGGAATTTGAAAAGATCAAGATCAGTGCATCAATGACATGCCTCCACCTCTTTTAAAACCCCAGCTGTGGGCCATCAGGTCCAAATCATTTTTCAGATTTTAATTCCATTAATTCTCAAGTACTTTTTCATTACTAATGGTCAACTTCAAGTTTCGCAGTCGCAATATCATAGAACCCCTACAGTGCAGAAGGAGGCCATTCAGCCCTTTAAATCTGCACCGACCCTTCGAAAGAGCACCCTACCTAAGCCCAATCCCCTCCCTATCCCCGTAACCCCATCCAACCTTTGGACACTTGGGGCAATTTAGCATGGCCAATCCACCTAACCTGCACATCTATGGAGTGTGGGAGGAAGCTGGAGCACCCGGAGGAAACCCACGCAGACACAGGGAGAATGTGCAAACTCAGCACTGACAGTCACCCAAGGTTGGAATCAAAACTGGGTCCCTGGTGCTGTGCGGCAGCAGTGCTAACCACTGTGCCACCATGCCACCCTGGTCCTGGTAGACCCCTGGTCATCCATAATTTCCACTGCCTTTATGTCTTCTACTATGAAGAAAGAAGATATCTCTGCCATTTCCTTATTGCCTCATTATAATTTCTCCTGTCTCTACCCCTAAGGGACAGATTACTTAGTCGCTGAAGTTTACACATTAAACATAACCATCCTTAGTTGGAAATACATCAACGCTCCTTCACTGTCACTAAATAAAAATCTGACAACTCCTTCAATAACACCACAGCAGTTAAACGAGGCAGCTTGCCACCACCTTCACAAGGACAATTAGGGATGAATAATAAATGTTGACCTGGCCAGCAATGCGAACATCCCATGAACAAATAGAAAAATCATGGGCGCAATTCTCCCATCGGGAGACTAAGTCCCGACGCCGGAGTGAAAACTGGAGCGTTTCACTCCGGCGTCGGAGGCCGTTCCTAGCCCCCTATTCTCTCGTCCCCGGGGGGCTAGGAGCAGCGCCGCGTCATTTTGGCATAGGGGCTATAAAGGACCATGGGAGTGGATGGAAGGGAATAGCTTGTGACGTCATGCGCGTGTGACGTCATTTACGCGCGCCGGACCTTGGCGCCGCGTAAAAGCGGCGCCACGTAAATGACGCGACCGGCGCCGCGTAAATGACGTCACACGCGCATGCGCGGTTGCCGTCCTCCCCGCGGCCGCCCCGCAAGAAGATGGCGGATCGATCTTGCGGGGCAGCGGAGGAAAGGAGGTCCTCCTTCAGAGAGGCCGGCCCGCCGATCGGTGGGCACTGATCGCGGGCCAGACCCCTTTTGAGCCCCCTCCCCCCCCCCCCCCCCCCGGTGCAGGAACCCCCCTCGCCCCCCCACAGGCCGCCCCCCCCCCACCTTCCCCCAGCGTTCCCGCATTGTTCCCACCGGCAGCGACCAGGTGTGGATGGCGCCTCCGGCAGGAACCTGTCGTGTTGGGCAGGATGCTCGGCCCATCCGGAGAATCGCCGTTCGCCCATTACCAACGGCAAGCGGCGATTCTCCCAGCGGCCAGCCGAGATTCGCACCGCGCCGGTTTGGGGGGGGGGGGGGAGAATCGCGTGCGGGTGTCGGGACAGCGTGGCGGGACTCGCGCGGCGCCCGGGCGATTCTCCCCCCCCGGCATGGGGGGGAGAATACCGCCCCATATTTCTTGCTAGTTTGCTCTTATATTCCACAGAATCCCTACAGTGCCATTTGGCACATGGAGCCTGCACCGGCCCTTTGAATGAGCACCCTCCGTGGGGATGTGTGAGCTGGATGAGAAGTTCGGGGTGGATGACGCTGGAATAACTGAGGAGGCTGCAGGGTGCGGAGGCAGGTTGGCCGAAAGCCAGGCCTTGGGCTCCCGGCACTGTATCAAAAGTGTAAAAATAAAGAATAAAACAAGAAACATTCATCCAGCCCTCCTCCATCCCCCCCCCATACACTCTCCATGCCCCATCCAAGCCAACCCATGCCGTGTCACATCCTTATACAAGCTATGGCCCCAACCACGGCCAATGGTTCCTCAAGATTCCCTGTTAAGGTATGTCTGCCCAAACATCCCTCTTATGGCCCCACATGTCTCTCATGCCACCCTATGCCCCACCCACCCTCAATGGCCCCTCATATCCTCCATGCCAAGCTATTCCCTTCCATCCACTCCCATGGTCCTTTATAGCCCCTATGCCAAAATAGTGGTAACTCATGCCACCTCCAACCCATCACCTTTACTCCTATACCGACAACCTCACCTAATATTCTCTTGCAGATTTCAAACTATTGAAAAAATATTATTATTCATAAAATCTAGTCTACTACATTTATATTAATTCAACTACATAAAGCCTTTTGCAGCAAACATTTCATTCAAGTGCCAAATCCCTTATAACAACAAGCATTGGAATTCATAGTCACAAATCAAAGAGTCTATAACCACTTGCAATTGCCAATGATGCTATGAAATAGCAGGCACCCTACTGTGATAATGGATGGTTGTGAAATCAGCCATGCAGCACCAGTCCAGCAATGGAAACCCTTTGGTTTATGTAAACAGACAAAATGCCAAAAATATGTTATCCATATCATATCTTACACAGGCTTTTTTTCATGCTCCAGACATTTATTGTTCCAAAGATTTAAAGGGAAGGACTTTGAAATGCCTTGACAGCTTGACAGATCCCTTTGACATATGCTTTTGTAAGATCCTCCTGACACTTCTGAAAGCCCCCTTTTACAGGTCCTCTTGACAACTCCTTTTGACAGGACGTTTTGATACTTTTGACAGGTCCCTTTGACAGATCCTCTTGACATCTTTGACAGGTCATTTTGATTGGAGCTTCTGACCGTGTTTACAGTTGATTTTTAACATGTCTGTTAACTGTTCCAATGAGCTTGGCAGTAGTTTATTTATGCACATTTATGCCTACTTTTAGCAGCCCCAAGGGGCATCTTAACTCCCCTATAGGTGTCCTGGGATCAGATTTATTGAAGCAATTATAATGTGAGCCCTAGCTCACTGAATAAATGACTACCAGTAATGGGATGAAGGGAGAGATATGCACAAGGGCCAGAGACAGAAGAATGCAATGATCTTGCAGGAAATTGTCGGGCTAGATTACGTTGCAGTGATAGTGAACAGTGAAGGCATGAAAGAATTAAAATACAAAATAAAGCTAAATTTAAATTGTAGGTATTGGGGAACTGAGGATCAATGTAGATCAACAAGGACATGGGTGATGAATGAACATATGAAAGGTATAAGGTGGAATATAGGCAACAAAGTTTGGTAGCAGGAACGGGCCATAAGCCCCTAAAAATCTATTTTTGATTGGTCTCACATACTGACCTTCGACTCAGTTAAAAGTGTTTATGTTGATGTGATCGAGCATTTTGGTGTACAAGCTGAGGCAATATTAATGTGTAATTGTTTAGAACCATTAATGTAATTCTAGTGATTTAATAAATGCATCAATCTCTGCCCCATGAGATCACAGCAGGACTATCTGCCAACTATTATAGAACTTCCTTTTTCTTTAAATCATTATAAATATGTAGGGCTTAATTTTCTAGTCCTTCCCACCCGTGTAATCTTACGGTCCCGTCGATGTCGATCCCCCCATGGCGGTTTCCCCGGTGGCAAAGCCAGCAAGCCAAGCAGAAGTCCGTAGATATCGGCAGGACCAGAAAATCCTGCCACTGGCCGATGGAAGCCACCCCTTCCACTGGCAAAAATGCCACGGGATTGGGGTGTGGGGGGGGGGGGGGGGGGGATTTCGGCCACTTGCTTTCATACTGTGTGTGGTATTTTCATTTAGTTTTCTGTTTAAATTCATCATGTGAAGTCATCCACCGCTTCCTCTGTCCTCCACTTAGCACAGGTGAAAAGCTGGAGAGGAACCACTTAATAAGAAGTCGCACCTTGTGCCAACCAACAGAATCTATTCTTGCGTCACAATTTCCTTTATACAGTTTCCTTGTCCAAAGTTGTCTTGCTGGCTGCCAGTAAACCTTGTCCCCATTTTAATAAGATTGAAATTTGTGCAATTTCTTTTTGGCCTCATATGTCTTAACTTAATTACAGCAGTATCAGTTTCAGAGGTGGGACTTGCGTTGTGTGGGCAAATAATGCTTTCTACTTATAAAAGTTCTCCCACTGTTTATGCTTGCAGGTAGAGTTCCAGAGTGGCAAGTGATTGCGCTTCTTCTCATGTCAATTTTTGGTGTCTTCAGTGTGACAATGGGAATTTTCTATGCATCGCTTTATGTTTACAAGGCTGTCAGATATAGTTGTTTACCTTCCTACCACCTCCCTGAACACATAAAAGAGGTACGTGTTATTCCAGTCATTTATCTCCATTCCTGATTTATCAGTCATCAAATTTAACCTGATACAACCTGGAAAATGTAAGCAAATTTCAGCTCTCCTTCTCAAGGTGAGATGTATTAATTGAGCTTGTCAAAGCGACGTTACCATGAGAGTACAAGGATGTGAGATGGTTTCACAATGGTAAACGTGGAGATTTGCTCCAAGTTACTCCCAAATTCACTGCCTTAGCTTTTCCTGAAGCCCCACCTATGCACTGCACTTTCCACAAAGTTATGACAACAGCTCTGTGGGAATTCTTGTCCAAAGTTGTCTTGCTGGCTGGCAGTAAACCTTGTCTCCATTTTAATAAGATTGAAAGTTTAGAAGTAACATGGCTGCAGTGTAAAAGTTGCTACTGTCATCATGATAAGCAGTAGCTTATCTGTGAAATAACAGTAGAGTTTTACAGACTGTTGGATTGAGGGGTTTCCAGAATGAGGGGGTGCCAGAGATACCTGACTCTCACAGGACAATATCCCTAAAGATAAATAAATATAATATTATTTATATTATTTATAAATATTATTTATTTAATTAAATATTATTTATAAAAATAAATAAATAAAGATAATAAATCTAGCCATTCCTCACCGAATTAATTGCTGTTACTTTCCTGTCACCACATGGCAACAATACATAGGGCAGTATTGTGGTGGTATGTATTAGGGGTAATGTGGTACCTGTGAAGCCGAGAGACTATTGGCTGACAGGTCCCGGGTACTGGTTGGATCTGCCAACTTCTGGCTCCGCCCTGAAGGCGGAGTATAAGAGCTCGAGCTTCTCCCCGCAGCCTCATTCTGTTGCTGAGCTGCTGGGGACAAGTCTCGCTTAATAAAGCCTAGATCGACTTCATCGCTTCTCGTCTTGCGTAAGTCATTGTGCGCTACAATTTATTAAGCGAGCTTAAAAGACTATGGAGCTCCGGATCGCCCCGGAGTGCCTGCGGATCAGCCCCCACGCAGCGAACTCGGTGGCTGTATTCAAACACTGGCAAGCATGCTTTGAAGGCTACCTCCGAACGGCCCCCGGCCGGATCACGGAAGAGCAGAAAATGCAGGTCCTGCATTCGAAGGTAAGCCCGGAAATTTACTCACTAATAGAAGACGCAGAGGATTTCCCGACGGTGCTCGCATTGCTGAAGGGCATCTACGTTCAGCCCGTAAACCAGGTCTACGCGCGCCACCAACTCGTGACGAGACAGCAAATTCCCGGAGAATCGCTCGAGGAATTCTACGGCGCGCTGCTAATTTTGGGACGAGGCTGCGACTGCCTGCCGGTGAACGCGATCGAACACACGGACCTGCTAATTCGTGATGCATTCGTGGCAGGTATGAACTCTCCCCAAATTCGTCAAAGACTTTTAGAAAGAGAGTCGCTAGGACTCTGAGGCACGGGCCCTTGCAGCCTCCCTTGATGTGGCCTCCCAAAACGCCCGCGCCTACGGCCCCAACCACGCGGCAGCCCCTTGGACTCCGTGGACCCCCGTCGCGACCAACTCCCCGGCACCCCCCCCCCCCCCCCCCCGCAAGCTTGCGCGGTTAAAGCGCCAGACCATCCCGGGGGGGCCCGCTGCTATTTTTGCGGACAAGTGAAACACCCCCGGCAGCGCTGCCCGGCCCGCGCAGCTACTTGTAAAAGCTGCGGCAAAAAGGGACATTTCGCGGCAGTGTGCCGGTCCCGGGGGGTCGCCTCAATCCCTGGAGAAGAACGAGGACAGCACATCCCAAACACCCCCCCCCCCCAGCGCCACAAGTGCGACCTGCGGGCGCCGCCATTTTGGGTCCCGGGCACCACGAGGGGAGGATGGGCGCCGCCATCTTGTGACCCCCCAACCACGTGCGATTCATGGGGGCAGCCATTTTGTCCACCCCCGACCACGTGCGACCCATGGGGGCGGCCATTTTGTCCACCCCCGGCCACGTGCGATTCATGGACGCCACCATCTTGGTTGACAACAAAGGACCCCAGCATCGACGGCTCCACGGGGTCCGAAGAAGACGCCGCAACACGACTACCACGACTGGCTTCGGTGACACTGGATCAATCGCGGCCCCGGAGGCTCCAGACGACGACAACAATGGTGCTGGTCAACGGATACGAGACGCCATGCCTGATCGACTCCGGGAGCACTGCAAGTTTTATTCACCCAGACACGGTAAGACGCTGTTTTCTGACCATCCATCCAAGCACGCAAAAGATTTCCCTAGCAGCAGGATCCCACTCAGTGGAGATCAAAGGGTTCTGCATCGCAAACCTAACGGTGCAAGGGAGGGAGTTTAAGAACTACAGGCTCTACGTCCTGCCCCAACTCTGCGCGCCCACATTACTGGGATTAGACTTCCAATGTAACCTTCAGAGCCTAACATTCCAATTCGGCGGCCCAATACCCCCACTCATTATCTGCGGCCTCGCAACTCTCAAGGTTGAACCGCCGTCCTTGTTTGCAAAGCTCACCCCGGATTGCAAACCCGTCGCCACTAGGAGCAGACGGTACAGCACCCAGGACCGGACATTTATTCGGTCTGAAGTCCAGCGGTTGCTGAAGGAAGGCATAATCCAGGCCAGCAATAGTCCCTGGAGAGCCCAGGTGGTAGTCGTAAAGACCAGGGAGAAGCAAAGGATGGTCGTAGACTATAGTCAGACCATCAACAGGTACACGCAGCTAGATGCGTACCCTCTCCCCTGCATATCCGACATGGTCAATCGGATTGCTCAGTATAAGGTCTTTTCCACCGTGGACCTCAAGTCCGCCTTCCACCAGCTCCCCATCCGCCCAGGTGACCGCAAGTACACCGCCTTCGAGACAGACGGGCGGCTATACCACTTCCGAAGGGTCCCATTTGGCGTCACGAACGGGGTCTCGGTCTTCCAACGGGAGATGGACCGAATGGTTGACCAGCATGGGTTGCAGGCCACGTTCCCGTATCTCGACAACGTAACCATCTGCGGCCACGATCAGCAGGACCACAACGCCAACCTCCAAAAGTTCCTCCAGACCGCTAACGCCCTGAACCTCACATATAACGAGGAAAAATGCGTTTTTAGCACAAACCGTTTGGCCATCCTGGGATACGTAGTGCGCAATGGAGTAATAGGCCCCGACCCCGACGCGTGTGCCCCCTTATGGAATTTCCCCTCCCCCACTGCCCTGAAACGTTGCCTGGGCTTCTTTTCATATTACGCCCAGTGGGTCCCGCAGTATGCAGACTAGGCCCGCCCGCTAATACAGTCCACTACCTTCCCCCTGTCGACAGAGGCTCGCCAGGCCTTCAGCCGCATCAAAGCGGATATCGCAAAGGCCACGATGCGCGCCATCGACGAGTCCCTCCCCTTCCAGGTCGAGAGCGACGCATCCGACGTAGCTCTGACGGCCTCCCTTAACCAAGCGGGCAGACCCATGGCCTTTTTCTCCCGGACCCTCCACGCCTCAGAAATCCGCCATTCCTCAGTGGAAAAGGAAGCCCAAGCCATAGTGGAAGCTGTGCGACATTGGAGGCATTACCAGGCCAGCAGGAGATTCACTCTCCTCACCGACCAACGGTCGGTAGCCTTTATGTTCGATAATGCACAGCGGGGCAAAATTAAGAATGACAAGATCTTAAGGTGGAGGATCGAACTCTCCACCTACAATTATGAGATTTTGTATCGTCCCGGAAAGCTGAACGAGCCGTCCGATGCCCTATCCCGCGGCACATGTGCCAACGCACAAATTGACCGCCTCCAAGCCCTCCACGAGGACCTCTGCCACCCGGGAGTCACTCGATTCTACCATTTCGTAAAGTCCCGCAACCTCCCCTACTCTGTGGAGGAGGTCTGTACGGTCACCAGGAACTGCCACATCTGCGCAGAGTGCAAACCGCACTTTTTCAGGCCGGATAGAACGCACCTGATTAAGGCTTCCCGCCACTTTGAACGCCTCAGTTTGGATTTCAAAGGGCCCCTCCCCTCCACCGACCGCAACGCATACTTCCTGAACGTGGTGCATGAGTACTCCCGTTTCCCCTTCGCCATCCCCTGCCCCGACATGACAGCGGCCACAGTCATTAAAGCCCTTGGCACCATATTCACACTGTTCAGTTTCCCCGCGTATATCCATAGCGACAGGGGGTCCTCCTTCATGAGTGACGAGCTGCGCCAGTTCCTGCTCAGCAAGGGCATAGCCTCGAGCAGGTCGACCAGCTACAACCCCCGGGGGAACGGGCAAGTAGAGAGGGAGAACGGCACGGTCTGGAAGACCGTCCTACTGGCCCTATGGTCCAGGGATCTCCCAGTTTCCCGGTGGCAGGAGGTCCTCCCGGACGCTCTCCACTCCATCCGGTCGTTGCTGTGTACCACCACTAACCAAACGTCTCATGAGCGCCTCCTTGTCTTCCCCGGGAAGCCCTCCTCCGGAACGTCGCTGCCGACCTGGCTGGCAGTCCCAGGACCCATCTTGAAACATGTGCGGGCGCACAAGTCGGACCCGTTGGTCGAGAGGGTCCACCTTCTCCACACGAACCCGCAGTACGCCTACGTGGCGTACCCCGACGGCCGACAGGACACGGTCTCCCTGCGGGACCTGGCGCCTGCCGGCAAAACACACACACCCCCGACACCGATCACCCCCTCCCTGCCACCGGCGCACCCCGCGGCCGCCCCCTTCCCGGGGGGATCGGTCCTCCTCCTGTGCCCGCCCAGGAGTAAAACAGGAACAAACAGCGAAACGCTCCCGGAGACTACAACGCCCGAGCAAGCACCTACACCACCACCGGGGCTGAGGCGATCGACAAGGAAGACCAGGCCGCCTGCTCAACTCGTGGAATCCGCGTGACACCAAGAAAAGCAAGAATGTTGTTGTAACAAAAATTTTTTTTTGCTCTTATTGTAAATAGTTCACACAAACTTGTACATAGCCCAGTGTAGGGCTAAAGCTGTATTAACACAGTCCGAAATTTGTTCCAGGGCCAGCCTTGTAAACCCCTACCACCATGCGAACCACCACCCCGCCGGGTTCCTTTTTAACAACGGGTGAATGTGGTGGTATGTATTAGGGGTAATGTGGTACCTGTGAAGCCGAGAGTCTATTGGCTGACAGGTCCCGGGTCCTGGTTGGATCTGCCGACTTCTGGCTCCGCCCTGAAGGCGGAGTATAAGAGCTCGAGCTTCTCCCCGCAGCCTCATTCTGTTGCTGAGCTGCTGGGGACAAGTCTCGCTTAATAAAGCCTAGATCGACTTCATCGCTTCTCGTCTCGCGTAAGTCATTGTGCGCTACAAGTATTTAATGGAGGCGATGGTGGGAACCTCATCTGCCGATTGGAGAGCTGGTCAAAGCCCCATATCGCCTACTTCAGGGATGGCCTGCAGTATCATGTGCCTGTCAGGCACTTGACAGGCCAGTGCCAAGCCTACCTCCAGAATCAGCAAATCCAAGCTGGATTAGCCAACACACTATCAGGGAGATGCTGCTGTCGGTACATTTACACAAGGCCTTGCGTCGTCACCGGATCCCAGGCCACAGTTGAGTGATGGCGAGAGGAGAGTCATGGACTGGGGGTTCGCAGGAGAGAGGGATCAACAGGAAGGGCTGTTGCTCGTTTTCGATCCTAACAGCGTTGACCACACAACCAGTTAGTTACTTCAACAGATGGTTTATTTACATACACAAGAGTTACCTCGACATGCAAACACAATATCTACTACGAGTTAAACTACACCTATCAGCTACAATAACCTATACTTACCTTAAGGGCGACCGGCACTGTGCAAATGGATAACGCCTTTATTTGGATTTCACTTGGCTGGTTCGAAGAAACCTGTCTCTGCTGGGCTCATCCGTCAGGTAGCGATCGCTGGTCTTGAACTTAGCTGGCTGTTCCTGCTGCAATTGGGTTGGCACAGGCCGGATCCAAAAGAGGCAGAACACATGGCTGTGCTTTCTTTTATCCCTCTGGGATTTTGTGCTCTTTGGGGCGGTCCTTAACCTTGACCCAATAGTTCGACAGGGCTCTGATCACACTCTTAGATTTCGGCCAATAAAGGGGCGGGTGCCTTGGTAGCTGGGCGGGTACTTAGTGGTCATTGACCTTGGCAGTTGTGCCTTCTGTAAGGGGAGTGGCGCCGGTCAGTCTGTGGCTGTACCGGTTGCTTGATTGGAGTTCTATTGTCCTGGCAAAATGGGCCATTGAAATGCAAACGAGCGGGGGTTTCGGTCAGGTCTGGTTACCTGCGTTTCTGATACACATAAACTCTATATCTGTCTGAGTCCTGGGTTGCCCATAATTCCCATGGTCCTTTGCAGGTGGCCATCTTAGATAGCTACAGGGTGAGGTAGGGACTCTCAGTGGAACTCCCCTTCCCGATGCCAGGTCCCTCAATCAGGCACTAGGTGCCTGTGAATGGGCCCCCAGAAGCCTATCGCACAACACTACACATCGTACTTTCCACATGGTGAGCCCCCTGCCTGCCTGGTTAATAACCACTGGATGTATTTTCATTCATCCAAGAGTCTTTCAACTCTGGACTTAATCAGGATGGAGGGAGGAAGGCAGTGTGGTCCCCACCCACGACCCACCTGCTGGTTAGATGATCCCATTTGCAACCAAACGTGCCCCAGGGGAAGACATTGAATTGCGCCCATATTTGTTAACTCCATGCTTTCGAAGTGAGACCTGCACCTTTCAACCAGCACTTCATACTGTTTGGACAGTACCCAAATCCAGTATTTTTGTTATTCAGGGAAGATTAATTTCCTTCCATGACTTTGTGCATTATCTTTTCTGTGGCTGCTTGATATTTCAACAAATAGTCAGAGCAGAGATAGGGTTCAGTTTTGGATTGGATCTTTGATATTGGATCAAATGGAGGTCCCAACCCTGCACTGAGTCAGGAGCAGTCACCCGGCTGTGATTTCCCCAGGCAGGGACGATAGGGACATTTAAGGGGCATCTTGACAAATATATGAATAGGATGGGAATAGAAGGATACGGACCCAGGAAGTGTAGAAGATTGTAGTTTAGTCGGGCAGTATGGTCGGCACGGGCTTGGAGGGCCGAAGGGCCTGTTCCTGTGCTGTACATTTCTTTGTTCTTTGTTCTTTTGTTTGGCCAATTGGCGGCGAGAGGGTGCTCTTTCCCTTGAATCAAAGATGGTGGGCAGGCTCTGGAAGCTGAAGGGCCAATAGGAAGTCCTCCGTCACAGAAGGAACAGCAGCCTGCCATTGAAGGTAAAGAAGAGAAAAGGTGCCTCCATATTGAGGTGCCATCTCAGCAACTATTAAAACGTTTTATTCAAACCATGTACAAAGCTGCCAGACCATCACTGTGGAGGGGAAGCTCTTGGTTAAAAAAATTTCAGTCGGTCTCTGATAATTGGCCTTAATTAGCTTTTGAATTACTTTAATTGACAGCCCGCTGGTAGCCATTCCATGCCTCCCGGAAAATGGTTTGGGGTTGGGGCGTGATCAAAAATTCCAGACTTGTGTAATAATACATTGTCCACATTAATTGATATTCAAAGTTCCTTCATGAAGGCAGATAGGAAGGTAAATTTGTTAGTCATCCTGTGCCATCAGCAACCCACAAATAGCAACAGGTCCCTCTCTTCTACTTACTTAGCTCACTGAGTAATGGAACTCCGGACACGTGGTTAAGAGAAATGAATAGATGAAAAATAAATAACTGCCCATGGAATAAATTATTTTTTTTTTAAAATAGCATGCCCATTCTTTAGAGCAGAAAAGGCTGATGGGGCACTTGACTGAGCTGTATAAGATTATGAGGAATATGAAGAGGATGGATAGGAAGCAAATGTGTGGAATGTAATGCCTTAGTTGAAGGGTCAATAATGAGGGGGCATAAAGGTGAGGGACAGGAGGTTTAGAGGGAATTTGACGAATTTCTTTTCACCCAGCAGGTGGTGGGAGTCTGGAATGTATTGCCTGGGAGGGTAGTAGATGTGGGAAACCTCACAACCTTTAAAAAGTACATAGATGAGCACTTGAAATGTAATAATATTCAAGTGCTCGAAAGTGGGATTAGTGTTGATTTAGTGTTGTTTTGTCTGTGCAGACTCGATGGGCCGAACGACCTCTTCTGTACTGTATGACTATGGCTCTACGGCTATGAAATATTTCTTAAGTGTACATCATCCTACATAGTAGTCTTCACTTTAGATGTGGACATAGAACATAGAACATTACAGCGCAGTACAGGCCCTTCGGCCCTCGATGTTGCGCCGACCTGTGAAACCACTCTAAAGCCCATCTACACTATTCCCTTATCATCCATATGTCTATCCAATGACCATTTGAATGCCCTTAGTGTTGGCGAGTCCACTACTGTTGCAGGCAGCGCATTCCACGCCCTTACTACTCTGAGTAAAGAGCCTACCTCTGACATCTGTTCTATATCTATCTCCCCTCAATTTAAAGCTATGTTCCCTCGTGCTAGACATCACCATCCGAGGAAAAAGGCTTTCACTGTCCACCCTATCTAATCCTCTGATCATCTTGTATGCCTCAATTAAGTCACCTCTTAACATTCTTCTCTCTAATGAAAACAGCCTCAAATCCCTCAGCCTTCCCTCATACGATCTTCCCTCCATACCAGGCAACATTCTGGTAAATCTCCTCTGCACCCTTTCCAATGCTTCCACATCCTACCTATAATGCGGCGACCAGAATTGCACGCAATACTCCAAATGCGGCCGCACCAGAGTTTTGTACAGCTGCAACATGACCTCATGGCACCGAAACTCAATCCCTCTACCAATAAAAGCTAACACACCATACGCCTTCTTAACAACCCTCTCAACCTGGGTGGAAACTTTCGGGGATCTATATACATGGACACCGAGATCTCTCTGCTCATCCACACTACCAAGAATCTTACCATTAGCCCAGTACTCTGTCTTCCTGTTATTCCTTCCAAAATAAATCACCTCACACTTTTCTGCATTAAACTCCATTTGCCACCTCTCAGCCCAGCACTGCAGCTTATATATGTCCCTCTGTAACTTGTAACATCCTTCCGCACTGTCCACAACTCCACCGACTTTAGTGTCATCTGCAAATTTACTCACCCATCCTTCTACGCCCTGCTCCAGGTCATTTATAAAAATGACAAACAGCAGTGGCCCCAAAACAGATCCTTGTGGTACAGCACTAGTAACTGGACTCCAGTCTGAACATTTCCCATCAACCACCACCCTTTGTCTTCTTCCAGCTAGCCAATTTCTGATCCAAACTGCTAAATCACCCTGAATCCCATGCATCCGTATTTTCTGCAGTAGCCTACCGTGGGGAACCTTATCAAACGCTTTACTGAAATCCATATACACTGCATCAACTGCTTTACCATCATCCACCTGTTTGGTCACCTTCTCAAAGAACTCTATAAGGTTTGTGAGGCACGACCTACCCTTCACAAAACCTTGTTGACTATCTCTAATCAAATTATTCCTTTCCAGATGATTATACATCCTATCTCTTATAAACCTTTCCAAGACTTTGCCCACAACAGAAGTTTGCTTTCCAAACTCCCACCTTCCAATTCATTGTCAGGGCTTCACTTTTTTTCTGAATCCCAGCAAAATACTCTGCATCCTAGTAAATCATCAGATGCAACACCAGGTATATCTTATGGGAGATTCTCAATTACTTACTTGAGAATGATTAGTCTGAAATGTTTGACTTTGTTTTTTCTCCAGTACCTTGAAGAACCTTCATTGAACTCTAAATTCCTGCTGCCCCAGGCGAGGAGTCTGAGCGAAGAATCATTTGACAAGCTAAGTATTGTTTCAGGCACCCGAGGAAGTTTTGACAACACAAACGTTGACTTGAGCACAGATACGGAAATGATTGAGAAACAGCCTGTGGAGGAGGAAAATCAGGCAATCGGGGATGGAGAAGAGGAAGACAAAGGACTGCAAAATAATAACAAAAACTGTCTTTACGGGAGAACGCAGACATGGCTAGATAATGCTGCTTGAGCGAGTCATAACTGGAGAGATGCCTGAAAGCGATGTGTCATACACAGCTTCCTCTCTCTTCTGGGATTTTTGTGACACGTGTATGATTTTGTTCTGTACATTTCTTTTGCGTTGTACACGAATCTATGTGGTCTGCGTTGTTTTCTTTTACTTCCTTTTCAGCGAACCTTTAATATTTACTGCCAATGAAGTAAAACAAGGAAACTGTATAATTTATTATATTTTAGCAGTGAAATGATGCTGTGGGTCATTTTGGAAAAGTTTGTGCTGAGATCTTTTGCAACCTTCAAATAAAAAGTAAAGGACCTCAAATGCTAATATATTACAGTTCTTATATTTGTGTAAATTTCTTTGCAACTTAAGGAGACCAAAAAGGTACCTAGTATTTCCAGTCAAATATCATCAAAGCGTTGCACAATTGCACTGAGACGTTTTAGCTCTTTTACTCTGATCCCTTTCTAACAAAGTCCAACAAACTATTTGCTTTACTAATTGCTTGCTAACCTTCTGTGACTTAGCTACCCAGATCCATCTGGACACCAATGTTTCCCAGTCTTGTTTCATTATAAATTCTTCTGCCCACATTTATGATATAAAGTAAGTAAAGTCATCATAGTCCCAAATGACCACAGGCTGCTTTCCCATTTGAGGAGGGGCGGGGGGGGGGGGGGGGGGGGAAGAGAGAGCTGACTGGTGGTGATTTAACCTGAGGATCACCACATCTCAGGTGAGGGGAAAGGTCTTCATGAATAACCACACCCAGTACAGGAATTGAGGCCGTTCTGCTGGCATTGCTCTGCATCACAAACCAGCTGTCCAGCCAACTGAGCTAAACCACAGCTAGGGATGCTTTCTCCACAAGTTGCAGTGTGCAATTAGAGTGTAAAGGGTTTGCATAGACATTTTCTGTTATAGATGTGAACTTGGAATTTATAAAAAATGTATGGTGTTAAAAGGCAGAATGTGTTACACAGAATAGGCGATTCTGCCCAACCAGTAAATATTCACCCTCCATGCAAATAAATAGTTCTAATGACATACCTGCATCCCTTCATCCTTTTATCCTTTTGTTGGGTTATGTACTCTGGGATAACACAGGCTGCAACTGAATGCAGCTTTGACCAAAAGATACTCCAGACCTTGAAGTTAGTTCAATAACCAGTAGCACAGTTCTCTATGAGTTCGACTCTCTGCTAACCTAAGTGTGGTTACTCTGTCTGACTGAACCAGACTAGCCCTTAGCCACGTGCTGGAGGTGTGATACTGTACATACACCCTGACTCACTCTGTAGATGTTCGTCAGTGGAAAAAGGTGGAGTGTGAGTGCCTCGTGCCTTTTATAGTGAGATACCACCCCTGAGTGTCCTGCCTGCTCATTGGTCATGTCCTGTTCTCTGTGTTCATAAGCTGCCTGTCTGTGCATCATTGTCTGCATATCATGACACCTTTATCCAGTTGAATCCAGATTGTTGACTGCCTCAATAGTAGTCCTGGAAGTTATTTCCACAACTTTCGGTATCAAATACTTCTCCTGTTCTCTGTTGTAACTTACTTCCCTTTAATCTTGTCTCTATGACCCTTTGCTTTAGACCACTGACGACTTGAAACTGTCTGCTTCCCCATCCTTGCATTCAATAAACATTAGGTGCAATCTATCGGCCGCGTTACATCCTAAAGGCAGCCTGGCGCTGCGCGACCGGTAGATGCCAAGAGATCCCTTTTGCGGGTTCTATCTGGCTGGCCATGCCACACAAGATCAACGCGATCTCGCAAGACGTCACGATCTGAATCCCACCCACACCTTTTGGCAATGCTGCATATTAGAGTGAGACAGTGAGTTGTGGAGATCTAGGGGGTTGGAGGCCCTCCGGAGCTTGCCCTCCGTGCACCCTGGCACTGCTGGTGCCACTTGCACACCCTGGCACTGCCAGAATGGAACCCTTGCAGTGCCATCTGTGTGCCAGCCTGGCATTCCCAAGGTGTTGAGGTGGCACAGCCAGCTAGCAGGGGCACTGCCAGGGTTCCAAGCTGGCATTTTGCCTGTGCTGCAGATTGAGCCTGAGGGTACCCGGTGCGGGGGGTTGCGGTGGTGTGAGGGGGGCAGAGGACTCCCTTATAGGTGAGTTGAGGGTTTGGGGGTCGCGTCGGGGGGCGGGGGTCGAGAGATTGGGATGCCATTTAAATGGTGTGCTGGGTCTCTGTTCCCATTCGGGTAGATCACGCCCATCATGTTACTCTAACAAAGAAATATTTGAATATATATGTGTCTGTCTGGTCCAATTATCCTTTGCTTCTAATCCCACTCCACCTGAAGGTTACCTGAGCTCTTGATTCCCAGGTGATTCAAAGGTGATTGACTATTGTTTCATTGGCATTACGTGCTACATCTAGGACACCACAAAATGCAGATTTAAGGTAATTGGCAGAAGAACAAGAAGGCAGATGAGATTTTTTTTTTTTTTTTTTTATAAACACAACCCGTTGTTAATATCAGGAATGCACTAACTGCAGGTTTATAGGACCATATCCAACAGGAACTTTCAGAAGGAAACTAGATGAATATTTGAATGGATATTTTCAGGACGACAAGAAAAGAGCCAAAGAGTGGGTCTAATTCTTTAAAAGAGCTGGAAAAGACATGATGATTTATTTCTGCGTTGCCTGATTCCATATGACATGGATCTGGGGGTTATATCAAGCAAACACCTCAGTGCTAGCCTATTTATCTATGCTCAGATTAAAAGCACATCAGTGCAACTATGATGAAAAACAAGTAGCTTGTATTTATTGTGTCATTCCACCTGATCATTCCCAGTATCTTTTTCTCATGCCTGGTTAATGGAGTGTGGCCCAGATTCTTTCTCCGGGATCAGGTAGCAGCAGTGGAGGAATCTCTTGGCTTGCCACTTACACCTTGAGGGAAATTCCTCTGAACAGTGGGTCTTTGTGTCTGGAAGGGTGGGTGGGTGGTGGTGGTGGTACGATGGAGTGAGCCCACTGCCTCCTGTTGCAGATTGAAGGCAACCAAAGGGGGTGCTAAATGCTGAGGCGGCTGTTAAAAAGGCCAGCCTCAATTCTTGGGGACTTTGTCCCAGTTATTTTATTAAATATTACGTCCTCTAGCTCTCACTGCCAAACCCTTTCACCATCCCACCCACTCTGCATGCCCCATACATGGCAACATGACAACGCATGATCCCACCCAACCCCACAGTGCCTTATAGCCCATATGTCACCTTATTCCCAACACATGCAAACGCATTCCTTCCAACCACATCTATAGCCCCTTCCAGCGCTTCTCCCATCTGAATGTCAACCCATGCCTTCCACACATCCACACAGTCCCTTACACCAGCTATGTTTTGTAAGGGCCACGAAGAATCCAGCACGAGTTTTAAGGATACAAAGTAATAACATTTATTTACTATAACATATATACATAACAGTAGCAGTAACTTCCCTTGCTACATACTCCTTCCTGCTGGTTCCTGAACTGGCCAGCTTTATACTAGGAGTTTACTAGTGGTTTCTCCGCCCCCCTCATTGGGGAAGCTCATACTCCCACAGGATTGTGGGGTAGTCATTAGTCCCCAGCCAATGGTATGTAGGCAGGTTATAACATCCCTCCCCCCCAAAGTCCAAGGAATCCACCGAAGACCCTGGCGAAGGAGGGCGTCGGACTCGTTTGGCCGCAGGCCGGACACCATTTGCACGCGGCGCTGGATCAGGCGGCGTGTAACGAGACGGAGACCGGTGCTTCCGTGATGAACGGCGCGGTTGTACATCCACGGCCCGTGGACCCGAGGATTCCCCCCCTGATGCATCCTGTGTCTCCATCTCGGAGTCAGAGTTTGCTGCCTCCGTCATGTCAGCGTCTCTATCTGCATTCGGTCCTGTAACGACCTGCGCAGGCTTCGAGTGAGGCACCAGTGGAAGATTGTGAGGACTACCTTCCCTTGTCTCTGGTCTCTGCGGCTGTTGAAATGAGTTCCGGGGGCGGGGAATCTTTTGAGGGAATGGTCTTCTGGACCGAACGTGGTCTACATGTTTTCGCTGGAGACGACCCTGGGCTTGCACTTGGGAAGATATAGGGCCTGTTTGGCGAAAGATTACACCAGGAACTCATTGGGCACCACCAGCAAAATTCCGAACGAACACTGGGTCACCGGGCGCAGACTGGCGAATCGGCCGATGCCGAGAAAATCCCTGTCCCTGCCGTTCTTGTGTGTGGCGTACTTTTGCACCAATGTCCGGGAAAACCATACTAAGTCGGGTGCGCAGTCTCCGGCCCATTAGGAGTTCTGCGGGAGCTACCCCAGTCACTGTATGGGGGGGTGGTACTGTACGTAAACAAAAAGCGAGCCAGTCTCGTGTCCATTGATCCGGAAGACTGCTTCTTTATGCACTGCGCGCTCTGCCAACCCATTTGAAGCTGGGTGGTAAGGGGGCAGTGCGGATATGGCGGATGCCGTTCATCTTCGTGAACCTCGCAAACTCCTCACTCATGAATGGAGTGCCGTTATCCGTGACCAGCACCTCGGGGAGGCCATGCGTACTAAACGATAAACGCATCTTTTCAATTGTTGCGCAGGACGTTGTCCCCTGCATCTTATGCACCTCTAGCCGTTTGGACTGGGCGTCAATTAGTAGAAGGAACATGGATCCTTGAAAAGGGCCTGCGAAATCTGCATGCAAGCATGCCCAAGGCCGCCCTGGCCATTCCCAGTGATGTAGGGACGCGGCCGGCGGAAGCTTCTGATGCTCCTGGCAAATGGAGCAGTTTTGGACCGCCTTCTCAATGTCGGTGTCGAGGCCTGGCCACCAGACATAACTCCGGGCCAACATTTTCATTTTGGTCACGCCTGGATGCCCATTGTGCAAGTCTGATAGTATCAGCTCCTGGCCTTTTTCCGGGACAATCACACGCGTCCCCCACAAGAGGATGCCGTCTTCCATGCTGAATTCTGACAGCTTGGAGGAAAATGCCCGCAACTCGCCTAGGAGCTGTCGATGCTGCCCACCATACAGGACTATGTGCCGAACCTTTGACAGGACTGGCTCCGTCTGGGTCCACTCACGGATCTGTGATGCCGTGACAGGCAAGGTGTCCATAAAATTTAGGGTTGCAACCACCTCACCGGTCGTGTGGGTCGACATGGGGCCGGTCGATAAAGGCAATCGGCTCAGAGCGTCGGCATTTGCTATCTGCGTTCCTGGTTTGTGCTCCAGAGAATACTCGTATGCAGCAAGCAACAAAGCCCAGCGCTGGATCCGTGCAGAAGCAATGGGCGGTATTGGCTTATCCACTCTGAAAAGTCCCAGCAGGGGCTTATGATCAGTCACGATAGTGAAATGGCGGCCGTACACGTACTGGTGGAATCGTTTCACGCCAAAAACCACTGCCAGGCCCTCCTTCTCGATCTGCACGTACTTTTTCTCCGCTGCAGTCAATGTGCGGGAGGCGAAAGCTATCGGTCGTTCGGCCCCGTTCTCCATCTTGTGGGACAGGACGGCCCCAATACCATACGGGGATGCATCACATATGACGAGCAAAGGCTTTCCAGGAACATAGTGGGTTAGTAACCCAGACGACGACAATTGGTGCTTTACCCGCTGGAAAGCGGTTTCTTGCGGCTGACCCCAAACACAGGTGTGATTTTTCTTTAGCAGAAGGTGCAAAGGGGCCAGCGTAGTTGCCAGATTGGGGAGGAACTTCCCGTAATAGTTTACGAGACCGAGAAAAGAACGAAGATGCGAAGTGTCAGTCGGGGTGGGGGCATGTTGAATTGCACGCACCTTCTCTGCGACGGGGTGCAGACCTTCGCAGTCCACCCGATAACCTAGGTAGACTACTTCCTTTGCCTGAAATACGCACTTTGTGCGATGTAAACGGACTCCAGCCTCCGAAAGGCGTCTAAGGACAGCCTCCAGATTTTCCAAATGTTCCTGCTCCGATGTCCCTGTAATCAAAACGTCATCTAGGTAGACAGCCACACGTGGTAAACCTCTCAAAATGCCCTCCATAACATGTTGAAAAATTGCGCAGGCAGAGGATACTCCAAAGGGCAACCGTGTATATTCATACAGGCCCCGGTGTGTATTAATCGTTACATATGGTCGGGAGGCAGGGTCCAGCTCCAACTGCAGGTAGGCGTGACTCATATCTAATTTTGTGAACGAGAGTCCACCTGCAAGTTGCGCGTAGAGATCCTCTATGCGAGACATTGGATATCGGTCGAGTCGGGAAACCGTATTCACTGTAAGTTTATAGTCGCCACACAAGCGAACTGTTGCATCTGGCTTCATTACAGGTACAATTGGTGCTGCCCAGTCAGCAAAACGGAAGGGCCTGATAATACCCAAACTCTCCAAACAAGTGAGCTCCCCTTCTACCTTCTCAAGCAAGGCGTAAGGCACTGGGCGCGCCCGGAAATAGCGCGGCGTGGCTCCTGGTTCAACTTGGATACGGGCTACGGCCCCTTTTATTTTCCCCAAACCAGGCTAGAATACATCTGGGTATTGTCCTAGCACCTCAGTCAACCCTTCAGAAACTGTTTGGAGGGTGTGCTGCCATTGCAACCGCAAATGGCGCAACCAGTCCCGACCCAACAGGCTGGGCCCATGGCCGCGCACCACGATAAGTGGGAAACGCCCCTCCTGGCGTCCATAGACAACAGGGGTCATTGTAGTTCCTGCAATGTCCAGTGGTTCCCCTGTGTAGGTGGTCAACCTGGCCTGTGAGTCGGTTAATGTAAGGGTCTGTATACCCTGCTTGATGCGGTCGAACGTCCTCTGTGCGATCACGGAGACCGCTGCGCCAGTATCCAACTCCATCTCAAGCGGGTGGCCATTGACCCGTACTGTCACCTTAATGGGGGCCACACGGGGAGCTGCCACACAATGCAGCTGCAGGCAGTCGTCCTCCGTCTCCACGTCCTCAGGAGTAGTCGCCACAGGTTCATCCACATGGAAGGTACGGCCTCTGGGCTGGTCCCAGTTACGGCCCCTGGGCTGGTCCCAGTTTCGGTCGGAACGACGGCGCCTCTGGCGCCCCCCAGGACAGCCGTCTGCGACGGGGTCGGCGCCTACAAGTCTGACACAGACATGGCTCCTCATCCATTGGCTCTGGAGAAGGCTCCCTTCGGGGAGGAATGTCCGACGGCCACTGGCATCGGTCCGGACGTTGCCTCGCCCAAGGTACCGCAGGAGTGCAGGGGGGACGTTTTCGGACGGAAGGGGTTGCGCCCCAAGGCATGCACTTCCATTCCCTGTAGCTCCTGTACTCCTCGCTCTGCGCTTTCTTGGGACAATACTATTTGAATGGCCTGTTGAAAAGTCAATGTTGGCTCCGCTAACAACTTTCTCTGGGTGGCCGCATTGTTAATACCGCAAACCAAACGGTCGCGTAACATTTCTGACAAGGTCTCACCATAGTCACAGTACTCCGCAATTCTGCGTAGCCTGGATAGAAAATCGGCAAGGGATTCTCCAGGGGTCCTCTCAGCGGTATTAAACCGGTAACGCTGGACTATCGTGGACGGGGTTGGGTTAAAATGTTGCCCCACTATATTCACAAGTTCATCAAACGTTTTGGTGTCCAGCGCAGCTGGGTACGTAAGGCTCCTAATCACCCCAAACGTATGCGGGCCGCAGGCGGTGAGCAATATGACCACCTGGCGCTCATTTTCGGTGATATTGTTTGCCCGGAAATAGTAACGCATCCGTTGTGTGTACTGGTTCCAGCTTTCCAGCGCAGCATCAAAAACATCCAAACGTCCGTACAGAGGCATGGTATTATAGAAAACAACTTCCAACCTGTATCCAACAAAAATCCAGGGAGGTGGCTTCAGCAGTGTAGACAGCTATTCACTTTTACCTTCGTCGCCAGTTTTGTAAGGGCCACGAAGAATCCAGCACGAGTTTTAGGGATACAAAGTAATAACATTTATTTACTATAACATATATACATAACAGTAGCAGTAACCTCCCTTGCTACATACTCCTTCCTGCTGGTTCCTGAACTGGCCAGCTTTATTTATACTAGGAGTTTACTAGTGGTTTCTCCGCCCCCCTCATTGGGGAAACTCATACTCCCACAGGACTGTGGGATAGTCATTAGTCCCCAGCCAATGGTAAGTAGGCAGTTTGAGATTGTTAAGGTCTCACTGACACAGGCAGGTTGTTTGTATCAATTTTGAAAGGGTTAGAAATTGAAGTAAGTTTGCAGGTTGACAGTTCTACAAACCTTGTGCGAGATTCTCCGACCCCCCGCCGGGTCGGAGAATCGCCGGGGACTGCCGTGAATCCCGCCCCCGCCGGTTGCCAAAGTCTACGGCACCGGATATTCGGCGGGGGCGGGAATCGCGCAACGCCGGTTGGCGGGCCCCCCCCCCCCCCGCGCGATTCTCCGGCCCGGATGGGCTGAAGTCCCGCCGCTAAAATGCCTGTCCCGCCGGCGTAGATTAAACCACCTACCTTACCGGCGGGACAAGGCGGCGCGGGCGGGCTCCAGGGTCCTGGGGGGGGGCGCGGGGCGATCTGGCCCCGGGGGGTGCCCCCACGGTGGCGTGGCCCGCGATCGAGGCCCGCCGATCCGCAGGCGGGCCTGTGCCGTGGGGGCACTCTTTCCCTTCCGCCTCCGCCGCGGTCTCCACCAGGCGGAGGCGGACGAGACTCCCTCCACTGCGCATGCGCGGGAATGCCGTCAGAGGCTGCTAACCCTCCCGCGCATGCGCCGCTCGGATATGTCATTTCCGCGCCAGCTGGCGGGGCACCAAAGGCCTTTTCCGCAGGTGGCGGGGCGGAAATTCGTCCGGCGCCGACCTAGCCCCTTGAGGTTGGGGCTCGGCCCCCAAAGATGCGGAGCATTCCGCACCTTTGGGGCGGCGCGATGCCCGACTGATTTGCACCGTTTTGGGCGCCAGTCAGCGGACATCGCGCCGTTTCCAGAAAATTTCGCCCCTTCTCTGCAATTCAAGAGCATTTATGCCAAATAAAAACGTAACTTCCACACTGTTGGTTAAGTCCCTTGCTACAGTTCAAATGGGATCTGTTTGAACTTAGCACTGAGAAAATCCTGGCCTTTACGTTTTGCATTTGTACCAGTGGCACAATTGAGACTCTAATGTGTTAAAAAAAAATTAAAATATTTTTATTCAAGTTTTTGATATTTTAACATTTTAAAACACATATCATAGCAAAGACAAAACAACACCAACCTCTACCTCCTCCCCTCCCATAACCTCAACCAAACCATTTTGTCCCTCCCTCCCCTTTAACAGCTGATGGCGAAATGTAGCACAAACAAACCCTATCTCTTGTGGAATCCCTCACTCACCCCCCTCAAAACAAATGTCATATTTTCCAGATACAAAAACTCCATTCGATCCCCCAGCCACACCGAGGCACAGGGTGAAGCAACTGACCTCCGCTCCAACAGGACACACCTGCGAGCGATCAGCAAGGCGAAGGCTAAATATTCTGCACCCACTTCCGTCTGCAGCTCCAGCAAATCTGACACCCCAAATATGGCCCCCAGGGGACTGGGCTCCAAATCCACACGCAAGACCGTCAACATGGTGCTGAAGAACGACCTCCGGGCAGGACCAGAACATATGTGCATGATTGGCCGGGCCCCTCCCACACCGCTCACTAGCATCCTCCACACCTTCAAACAACCGGCTCATTCTCAACTTCGTCAGGTGTGCTCTATGTACTACCTTTAGCTGTATCAACCCCAGCCTCGCACATGAGATTGAGGCATTCATCCTCCGCAGCACCTCACACCACAAGCCCTCCTCCAGTGTCACCCAGCTCCTCCCGCTTGGCCTTAACCCCCTCCACAGACAGCCTATCCGCCTCCAAAATCCTCCCATAGATCACCAAGGTAAGTCCTGCCCCCCCCCCCCCCCCCCCCCATCTCCAGCCCCATCACTGACAGCACTCCCTCCAGCAACGAGGAGGGTGGTGCCACTGGAAAAGTTGGGAAAAGCTTTTTCACGAAATCCCGCAACTGCGTATACCAGAAAACCTGCCCCTGCGGGATACCAAACTTCTCCCCCAACTCCTCCTAAACTCGCAAACGACCCTTGTAGAAATAGGTTCTCCATTTCCATCACCCCCCCTCCTCCCATCCCGGAAACCGAGCATACAACCTTGCCGGCTCCATCGAATCGGCATCAACTTTGACCCCGCCCCTAACCTAAAGTGTTGTCAAAATTGCCTCCATAGTTTCAACATGGCCACCACCACCGGACTCCCCAAATATTTCCCTTGGGCAAACAGGAGTGGCGCAGTTGCCATCACCCACAACTCCGACCTCTTACAAGACTCTCTAATATATTAATAATAAACATAAGAAAAAGAAGGAAGATTAGACCATTAAGCCTTTTGAGTCTGCTCTGCCATTCTCTACCATCCAGGCTGATCATGGCCAATGCAGCCACAAAATAGAAACATGTCGGAACTATAAATGTAAAGAGAATGGAAGAAAAGTAAGAGACAACAATCACAATTTGAGAGAGGAAATCTACTTTTGACAAAGTGTATAAAGAAAAAAGAAATATCCAGACAACTTCATCAGAAGAAATTTATAGAAATAAAGCAGATAACCCCAGAAATGTATCACCTTTTTCATGAAGTTACTTAAAGAGAAATGCTCACATTTTGGATAACAAGGGAAAGAGATGTAGGATTGTCTCTTATTTGTCATCTACCTTCCTTTTTCATTTCAGCATTCAATGAGGAGAATGATGATTTGGTTTCATTTATCTTTCTCTTCCTCCACTAACCATATATGAGCAAAATGTGCCAGCGTGGCAGAGCTTTTAGTCACACGTTTGTGGGTTTACATACCAATGGGAGTTTAGCTTTTAACTTAGATTGATGCTGGGACTTCCGGTTGCGGCGATGCACTGCTAAGCCGCACGTTTCGGCAGCTCCCGTTCTAACGGACTTTTGGGCTCTTTTCGGGAGCCCCAACGGAAATTCTTTCAGACCAAACCCAGTGTGGGGTGACAAAGGAAGGTGTCCCCCCGGGGTGTATGGAAAGGACCAGTGGCAGTGGCCAGATTGCAAAGGATCCTTTGGAGCAGCGGCAGAGAAGAGAAGGGAGAAGCAAGATGGCGGCGGATGGAGCCCAGACGACATGGGGCCCGGACCAGCAGGAATTCCTCCGACGGTGTGTGGAGGAACTAAAGAAGGAGGTGTTGGCGCCGATGCTATTGGTAATCGATGGACTGAAGGAAACACAAAAGGTCCAGGCGATAGAGCTCCGTGGAGTGAAGGCAAAGGCAGCCGAAAATGAGTATGAGATACAGTGCCTGGTGGTAAAAACGGAGACGCATGAGGCGCTACATAAGAGGTGTATCAAAAGGTTGGAAGCCCTGGAGAACAGCTCGAGGAGGAAGAACCTACGGATTCTAGGTCTCCCCGAAGGAACAGAGGGAGCTGATGTTGAGGTTTATGTGAGCACAATGCTCCATACGCTAATGGGAGCTGAGGCCCCAACGGGCCCCCTGGAGGTGGAAGGAGCACACCGGGTCCTTGTGAGAAGACCAAAGGCGGGTGAAATACCAAGGGCGATAGTGGTGAGATTTCACCGCTTCATGGACAGAGAGGCCGTTCTGAGCTGGGCCAAGAAGGTACGGAGTAGTGGGAGAACGCGATGATACGAGTGTATCAGGACTGGAGTGCGAAGGTGGCGAGAAGGAGGGCGAGCTTCAATCGGGTGCTTCACAGGAAGAAAATAAAATTTGGGATGCTGCAGCCGGCGCGATTGTGGGTCACGCATCAGGGCAAGCACTACTACTTCGAAACGGCGGATGAGGCATGGACCTTCATCCAAGAAGAGAAACTGGACTAGAACTGAGAGTTTGATGTTGGGGGGGGAAACAACGAGGTTGGGGTACAGAAATGTAAATTGGGAAATGGGAGGTTTATAATATAGTAACGTTGGATGGGGAATTTCTCTCCCCTTGATGGGGGGACACGAAGAAATGGGGGCGCAGGTGGAAAAAGGGACAGAGAGGGGGGATGGGGAATGAGGGAGCTGCGCCATAGGGGGTGGGGCCGATAGGAAAGCACGGGGTTTTTCCCGCGCTATGGAGATGATGGCGGGAAGATAGGCGCAGGAAGGAAGAGAGCCCCACACGCAGGGGGGTCAAAGAGAGAACGGGGGAAGCCGGGGTCAGCTAGAGTTGGCTGACTTTCGGAAGCATTATGGAGGGAGTAACCATGCTAGATGGGGATCTAGCGGGGGGGGGGGGGGGGGAACTAACTGGGTTGCTGCTGCTGAGTGCAAGGGGGAGCTGGCAAGAGAAGAGGTGGTCGGGATGGGAAGGCGCCGCCTGGGGGACAGGTGGGTGCGCGGGACCTGGACGGGGGGGCTGGCCCGGAAAAGGGGATGGCTAGTCGGCGGGGGGGGGGGGGCTGCGCGGGTGCCCCCCCCCCCCCCCCCCCCCCCCCCCAATCCGGCTGATCGCGTGGAATGTGAGAGGCCTAAATGGGCCGATTAAGAGGGCCCGGGTGTTCGCCCACTTAAAAAGACTGAAGGCGGACATAGTCATGCTCCAGGAGATGCATCTGAAGGTGGCGGATCCTTAGGTTAAGAAAAGGATGGGTGGGACAGGTATTCCACTCAGGATTGGACCCGAAAAACAGGGGGGGCGGCGATACTGGTGGGGAAACGGGTGGCGTTCGAGGCTAAGAATATAGTGGTGGATAACGGGGGCAGATATATGATGGTGAGTGGTAGATTGCAGGGAGAGGCAGTCGTGCTGGTAAATGTATATGCCCCGAACTGGGATGACGCGGTATTTATGAAGCGGATGCTGGGACGTATCCCGGACCTGGAGGTGGGAAGCCTGGTAATGGGGGGGGGAACTTTAATACTGTGCTGGATCCAGGGCTAGACCGGTCTAGATCCAGGACCGGCAGCTGAGGGACTGGAGTGCTGAGGGGATTTATGGATCAAATGGGGGGAGTGGATCCATGGAGGTTTGCTAGGCCGTCGGCCAAAGAGTTCTCCTTTTTCTCCCATGTCCATAAGGTATACTCCCGGATAGATTTCTTTGTTTTGAGTAGGGCACTGATCTCGAAGGTGGCAGGAATGGAGTATTCGGCCATAGCCGTTTCAGACCTTGCCCCGCACTGGGTGGATCTGGAATTAGGAGAGGAGAGGGAGCAGCGTCCACTCTGGCGACTGGATGTGGGACTATTGGCGGATGAGGGGGTCTGTGGAAGGGTGCGGGGGTGCATTGAGAGATACCTGGAGGTCAATGACGATGGTGAGGTCCAGGTGGGAGTAGTATGGGAAGCGCTGAAGGTGGTGGTTAGGGGAGAGCTGATCTCCATTAGAGCCCACAAGGAGAAACAAGAGGGCAAAGAAAGGGAGAGATTAGTGGGGAAGACTTTGAGGGTGGATAAAAGATATGCGGAGGCCCCAGACGAAGGACTATATAGAGAAAGGCGAAGACGTCAGACGGAGTTTGACCTGCTGACCACAGGAAAGGCAGAGGCACAGTGGAGGAAGGCACAGGGGATGAGATATGAGTATGGGGAAAAGGGCGAGCCGACTGCTGGCCCACCAACTTCGTAAGAGGATAGCGGCGAGAGAGATTGGGGGAGTTAGGGATGAAACGGGAACTATGGAGCAGAGAGCAGGGAAGGTAAATGAGATGTTTAAGACCTTTTATGAGAGGCTATATAAGTCCCAACCCCCGGAGGGAAAAGAGGGAATGCTATATTTTCTGGACCAACTAAGGTTCCCGAGGGTGGAGGAGCAGGAGGTGGCAGGTCTGGGGGTGCCAATTGAGGTGGACGAGGTGACTAAGGGACTGGGGAACACGCAGGCAGGGAAGGCCCCGGGACCAGACGGGTTTCCGGTGGAATTCTACAGGAAATATGTGGACATGTTGGCCCCGCTGTTGACTAGAACCTTTAACGAGGCCAGGGAATACTACCCCCGACAATGTCGGAGGCGACGATATCATTAATCCTGAAGCGGGATAAAGATCCGCTGCAATGCGGGTCATATAGGCCTATCTCACTCCGAAATGTAGACGCCAAACTGCTGGCAAAAGTGCTGGCGACAAGGATAGAGGATTGCGTCCCGGGGGTAGTGCATGAAGACCAGACAGGGTTTGTAAAGGGGAGACAACTGAATGTCAACGTTCGACGGCTGCAGGGGGTGATGATGACGCCCCCAGCGGAGGGGGAGGCAGAGATAGTGGCGGCGATGGATGCGGAGAAGGCATTCGATAGGGTGGAGTGGGAGTACTTGTGGGAGGTGCTGAGGAGGTTTGGGTTTGGGGAGGGGTTTGTCAGATGGGTCAGACTCCTATATAGGGCCCCAGTGGCAAGTGTAGTCACAAAACCGGCAAAGATCGGAGTATTTTCAGCTACACAGGGGAACAAGACAGGGGTGTCCCCTGGCCCCATTACTGTTCGCATTGGCAATTGAACCACTGGCCATAGCGTTGAGGGACTCTAAGAAATGGAGGGGGGTGGTTAGAGGGGGAGAGGAGCCTCGAGTGTCACTCTACGCTGATGACTTACTGCTATATGTTGCGGACCCTGTAGAGGGGATGCCAGAGGTTATGCAGATATTGAGGGAGTTTGGAGATTTCTCGGGATACCAGGCTAAATATGGGGAAGAGCGAGCTTTTTGTAATACACCCCGTGGACCAGGGAAGAGGAATAGACGCCCTGCCGTTAAGGAGAGTGGAAAGAAGCTTCCGATACTTGGGGATCCAGGTAGCTAGGAACTGGGGAACTCTACACAGACTTAATCTGACGCGACTGGTGGAGCAGATGGAGGAGGATTCAAGAGGTGGGATATGCTGCCGCTCTCATTGGCGGGCAGAGTGCAGGCGGTAAAAATGATGGTCTTCCCGAGGTTTCTTTTCGTGTTTCAGTGTCTCCCCATTCTGATTACAAATGCCTTATTCAAAAAAATAGATAGGAGCATTATGAGCTTTGTGTGGGAAGGGAAGACCCCGAGGGTAAAGAGGGGGTGCCTGCAGCGCAGTAGGGATAGAGGGGGACTGGCGCTGCCGTGCCTGGACGACTACTACTGGGCCGCCAATGTGGCGATGGTTTGTAAGTGGATGAGGGAGGGAGAGGGGGTGGCTTGGAAGAGGCTGGAGATGGCATCCTGTAAAGGAACGAGCCTAAAGGCGCTGGTGACGGCGCCGCTGCCGTTCTCCCCGAAAAGGTGTACCACAAACCCAGTGGTGGTGGCAACCTTGAGGATCTGGGGGCAATGGAGGCAACACAGGGGGGTGACGGGTGCCTCGGTGTGGTCCCCGATCAGGAATAACCACAGGTTTGTCCCAGGAAGGATGGACAGGGGTTTCCAGAGTTGGCAACGAGCAGGAATTAGGAGACTGAGGGACCTGTTTATTGATGGGACGTTTGCGAGCCTGGGAGCGCTGGAGGAAAAATATGAGTTGCCCCGGGGAATATCTTCAGATATATGCAAGTGAGGGCGTTTACGAGGCAACAGGTGAGGGAATTTCCGCAGCTCCCGACACAGGGGATCCAGGACAGAGTGATTTCGTGGGTATGGGTCGGGGAGGGCAAAGTGTCCGAAATATATCAGGAAATGAGAGATGAGGGGGAGGCGCTGGTAGAGGAGCTGAAGGGAAAATGGGAAGAAGAGCTGGGGGAGGAGATTGAGGAGGGGCTGTGGGCTGATGCCCTAAGCAGGGTAAACTCCTCGTCTTCGTGTGCCAGGCTTAGCTTGATTCAATTTAAGGTTCTACATAGAGCACATATGACGGGAGCAAGAATGAGCAGGTTTTTTGGAGTGGAGGACAGGTGCGGGAGGTGCTCGGGAAGCCCGGCGAACTACTCAACTTGTACTATAATAATAATCTTTATTAGTGTCACAAGTCGGCTTACATTAACACTGCAATGAAGTTACTGTGAAAAGCCCCTAGTCGCCACATTCCAGCACTTGTTAGGGTGTACAGAGGGAGAATTCAGAATTCTCAGCCGGTACAGGAATTGGACCTGCGCTGCTGGCCTTGTTCTACATTACCCAAACCTGCTGTCTAGCCCACTGAGCTAAACCAGCTATTTTCTTATGGAGTGGTGCTTTATCTTCTCAAGTCATCCATTCCTTTACTAAAGGTGCTGACAGGTTGTGAGGATATGGCTCCAGTGGTACCAGCAGCCCCACTGAAAGAAGAAAAATGCATTTTTATAGCACTTTTCACCTCCAATGAATACTTTTGAGTTCAACCACTGCTATAAATATAGGAACAACAGCAGCTAATGATTGAGGGGGGATAAATATTGGCCAGTACACCAAGGGCAATTCCTCTACTACTCTTTAAATAGTACCATAGATTATTTTCTGGCAACCTGAGAGATACAAACTAGCCAAAAAATGGCATTTCAACAAAACAGCACGCTTGCAGTGTTGCACTAAAGTATTAGCCTAGGTTTATATACTGAGGTCCACGGGGTAGTAGTACCTGAACCCACAACCTTCTATACTACAACTGAGTTGCAGCTAACACGATTGTACCTTGACTACAAAGCCATTCTTTATGAATGAACTTGGGCATTGATCATCGGGGCATAACACGCAAGCTCAACCCTGTTGCGTTTGGTCTTTTGTACCTTACGAAGGAATCCACCAAACATTTTGACTTGTCCAAACCAGAATCTTTTATTGGGTCTCGTGTGGTAAGATAGCAATCTGATACAGAGCATGTTATCATGGAGTCTGTTAACTACTCCTCTGGAACTTGCACCTAGCACTGACCATTCACATGTATGTCTTATTACCTTCTCAATCTTCTTCTGAAGATGGCTCAATGTGTCTCCCTTTATATCGGAGTCACAAGTCACATGACCTTAGTCTAGCGACCGCGTGGTGTGTCTGTTCCGCCACCTGCTGGTTGGAGGTCGCACACCTTCCAACTATGATATAGCCCATATGCATATCACCACATCCCCCTTCCTCACAAAACATTGAGATAATTTTGTTTTACAAGTAACATAAGCATTAAACTTTGTACATTCATTACATGTAGCTGGTAACATGAGCAAGTTTTACTATAGTGTCTATTTACATGCTGTGCCTGACAAGTGTCCATTTCTTTTGTACAGATCTCATTCTTTCGCGTTGTTGCCCACCTTGTTGGAGACTGGTTGACTTGCCAGTGTCTTGCTTCTCTTGCGCTTCGCCCTGTGCCTTTGAAAGGCCTGTGTCTAAGACTGCCATATTTGTATTACCAATCAATTCTCTTCCGTTTGCTTGCTACATGCGACTGTTTTTGATGCTGATTGGCTGGTGGGATGAAAATGAATTGAAATGAAAATCGCTTATCGTCACACGTAGGCTTCAAATGAAGTTACTGTGAAAAGCCCCTAGTCACCACATTCCAGCGCCTGTTCGGGGAGGTTGGTACGCGAATTGAATTGTGCTGCTGGCTTGCCTTGGTCTGCTTTCAAAGCCAGCGATTTAGCCCTGTGCTAAACCAGCCCCTGTTAATGAGTTAATTTTCCCCGTCTTCTCCTCTTTTTTCTTTTAATTTTTAGGACACACTGATGTATTTTGGTGTGTCTCTTGTTTTGCGTTTTGTTGTAGCAGTCGTGGCGCTGGTTGGCATTGTGTGTTGAGATGTTTGCAGAGTTTAAGCATCGCCTCATCTCTGGGTGGTGTAACCACGTCCACTTCTGCGGCCTCATCGACATGCTGGACCACCTCAGTTTCTAGTGCCGGCATGAAGGATGCAACTGGGGTTCACCTCTTCTTGGCGTGCTGGAGCATCGGTGACATGCTCTTCATCGTTGGAAATGACTATGCTTTCCAGCAGAGCTGATCCAGGCACTGGGTCTTCTTGCTCAAACTAGCAAATGCGCGAGTGGTCTGTGGAGCTGTACAATGTGATATTCATTCGGCTGTCCTCAGAGTCAATGTCAGAGTTGCCGACTATTGCAATCTCCACATCGCTGTAATCAGCATCTTCATCTATGTCCTCCCATTCGCCATCGTCTCGTCGACTGCTTGGGAGTAAATTACCAAAGCCATTTCAAGGACTTGTAACGGATCACCACATACCTCCGAGGCCATTTTGTCCAAGTTTGGGATGATTTCTTACATCTCTGGTTCAATCAATAGCTGATCTTCGGTTGTATCAGCAGCTTCAATTTCTACATGCGCCATCTCCAAACTCCCGCTCTCCACAGAGTCCAGCATGGTCTGGACGTCCCCCGTGACCACCTCGTCATTGCTTGCAGACCATTGGAGCTGTGCCGCTGGAGTCTCATTTGTGCTGTTGGAGAAGAGATTTGCAAGCAGCTCATAGTGTTCTTCATCCATCTCACCTTCCATGTCATCACTTACTGTATCATCGTCGATAACCTCGAGCAGATATCCATAGTAATCGGCCTCGGATTCAACATCATCGTAAGTCTTTTCACCTGAAAAATATAACTTTGCATACGGAATTACTTGTTTTTGAAATAATTATTATTATTATAATAACAGCTTATTGTCACAAGTAGGCTTCAATGAAGTTACTGTGAAAAGCCCCTAGTCGCCACATTCCGGCGCCTGTTCGGGGAGGCCAGTACGGGAATTGAACCCACGCCGCTGGCCTTGTTCTGCATTACAAGCCAGTTGTTTAGAGCGTCAAGTTCAAAATCAGCCTTTTGTTTGGCCGCCAAAATTTGTCTTAAGATTCCACTCTGTGGAATTTCAGTGGGACTGAAGAAATTGAAGAACGATTCATTTGATATGGTTCTTGTCGCTGTTCTTGGATTGCTTCAACCCCTGTACTTTGGTTTCATTCAAATTGTTCTTATTTTTGCCATCCCTCCAGTCGAGCGTGCAGCCGATGATTTGTGGTTCAGCAAAGAACGATTTCAGCAGACGTGAGTCCAACTGATACACTTGAGTGATCACCTCATTCGTGAAATACTCATCAGGCCCGAATGTAAACTCCAGAGTGAAGCTCCATGGCTTTCCATTCACTGTCCATTTAATACTCACATCTTGCAGATGCTTTAATCCGGGTTCATCGTGTCCTCGTATCATGCCACTGAGCCTGTGTAGGCTCTTCAAGACTGTTTACCAGAATTGCGGAATGCTCACCGGCAGTTCCGCCCCTTTGGCTGGTTTGTCGTCCTCCACTAGGATTTCTTCTAAATCCTCATATGCTGTGCACACTGTAAGGCCTTGCAGTGATTCACTGTGCTCAGGTGACCAGCTATCCTCTAGGATATTTCGCTGCTTGACTAGATTCAAGGATTCACACAATTCTATCCCAAGTACTGAGTCCACATCCATGTCTACAATGTGAAAGAGTATTGTGTGCTTCTTGCCTGCCACTAGTTCGCAAACATCAAAGCTCACAAGAGTTCTTGTTCCGAAGTCTATCTTCAGTCCTGGCGATCAGCAAAGTCCCGCTGCACACTTAGCTTTGCAAAGTATGTCGCCTAAGGGTCAAAGTCACAATGAATGAAAGCATCATTTCGCATTACCTTCGATTTGAGTACAGGCATAAAGGTTTTCAGACTGCTCTTACTATCTTCATTCTTTGTTACGATTTTTGTTTTTCAGAGTTTTCTGGTTTCTCGCCGTGATGAAATTGATGGAAAACTGTTCTTCCGTGTTTATTTCATTTACTGCATGCACCACTCATGCATGGTCCATGGTGGAACGTGAAAAACATTGTGCCCAACACGGCCGCACCTGGAACAAACTTTTCCATAGGCCGGGCCTTGCCGTGGGGCATGTCGATTGCCACACTTTGGCACAAGATGGCGGCAGCGGCTCCTGTTGGCCGCTTAAAATGGCCACCTGCACTGAGACCATGTTTCTTCATGACGTGCGTCATAGCACCAATGGCGCTGGCTTCTTCTTCCATGTTGGCGCCAAAATGTCTTGATGAGAATGTGCCTATTCTTTGTGCAGCAATTTTGCTCATCTGGCAAGTCGTCACTGCCTTTTCGAGCACCAAATCTTCCTCCCGTAATAATATCGCCTGAAGCTTATCAAGTAAAAAAAGACAATTTGGTCACGGATTAACAAAGATTTCAGGTCACTGTAGTTGCATGACTGGGCCTACAGCCTCAAGTGCATGACAAAACTGTCAAATGATTCGCCAGGTCTCTAGGTGTGCATACGGAACATATAATGTTCAAACGTTTCATTCTTCTTCGGGGAATAATGCTTATCGGAGTGCTGCACCACTTCATCAAATTTCTTGTGATCCTCCCCATTATAAAACATAAATGACTTGTACAGTTCGAGCGCTTGTGAACCTGTCACTGTTAGCAGCAACGCGATTCGCCTTTCATCAGACTGGGCCTGTAGGCCCACGGGCGCAACATAAAGTTTGAACTGCTGTTTGAATAGCCAGCAGTTCTCACCTACGTTTCCGGACATCTGAAGCTGGCGGGGGGCCCTCAGTCCATCCATCTCGAGCCTCAGCATTTTCTTCTGCATTGGTTGCAGTTCACTAGACCGATCTTCAAGCCGAATGCCATCGCTATCTTTAAATCTTCAGCACTGTAGAGGGTTCCATCTTTGCTACTCCACTACTGGGCCGATATCTGGGGTTTGAGTATCTGTGTGTGTCTCCCTCCAGCTGGCACTGAAACTACAGAGGCCAGGGGTTGCCACACTGGGACACCTCTGCGGGAGAGAGCACTGAATCAAGCCTGCCGTTTATCCCTAACCGGAAGCCTGAGGCTTATATCACACAGATATCCAGACCCCCACCAATGCCCAGGTGATTCTCTCTCTTGCCGGTGGTACAACACCCACCCGGTTCCTACTTCGCTGGAGTAGCTTTCCCAAGAGAGAGAATAGGACACTGCTGTTTATTACCTAACCAGCAGTCTGTCCTGAGTGAACGGGTTCGAATCGTTCAAGATGACCCCAGATTCTCGACCCCGGAATTAAGGTGAGGAATTTCTTAACAATGACTTGGTCAGAGATCGCTGGTGAGAGATTGAAGAATTTAAACGACTCCAATTATCAGCAAATCGAGGTTTATTGCAAAACCCAGGTCAAAATCATCAAACAGAAGAAATTATAATAAAATCTTAAGCTCTAACACAAACTATGGCTATTCAGGAAGTACTATAATGGACACAACGTAAAACCCCCTGCCCCAAAGCCTCAACCACTATCAAAGTCAAGGGAGTTTCGCACGCTGCTGCAGGGTACTTACGGTCCAAGGCTGCGGCTCGAGCGGGAGGTCAAGTCGAAGGTGGAGAGGTCAAGCCAAGAGACCCTCAATCGAAACACAGCCCCTTTTATATCCGTTTTACCTGGGTTTTTTTCTGTGTTCGGCCAGCTTTTTTGCATTGAATCGGTAAGGTTTAAAGTTCCCGCTGGTCCCGCCCCCTTTGAGCCGGTCAGACCTGTCGACTTCCGGGTTTTCCTCGCATTTGCATTGTATCGGTCCAAGTTTAAAGTTCCCGCTGGTCCCGCCCCCTTTGAGCCGGTCAGACCTGTCGACTTCCGGGTTTTCCTCGCATTTGCATTGAATCGGTAAGGTTTAAAGTTCCCGCTGGTCCCGCCCCCTTTGAGCCGGTCAGACCTGTCGACTTTCGGGTTCTCCACGCAGGTCCCAGGTCCGCTCCTTCCAGCCAGGCAGACCTGTCCCGATTTGAATTTGGCGCCGACTCCGCCCCCTCCACCCAGTGAGTTCCTGCCGGCTGCTCCTGTCAAGATTGGAGTACCTCCCCCAGGTCCGCCTCCAACTTGGGTTTTTTCCACCGGTTGCCTTGCAGGGCCTGGCCCAGCGCAATACACTAGTTCCAGACAGTCTATTCTTTTGGATAACAAGGTTCAGCTCCCTTGTGAAGATTTTTCAAGGGCTTCCATCTGCTTCGGAGATCGCTGCTATTCTCACCTCGCTATGTTGATGGGGTGTTGATTGGATTTCGCTCTGGTGGACACAAAGTCATTTACATCGGCATGGGGGCTATGACCATCACATTGTCCTGCTTGCAGGCAGGCCCCTCACAGCATTACCATTCCCTTTGTCTCTGTTTTTAATCCCATTTAGTTGTCTGGCTTCTTCTTCCTTGTAGCTCCGGTTGCGGGGGGGGGGGGGGGGGGGGGGGGGGTTGTAAATACCTATGCCCCTACTCAGCTCAGCGGACCAAGCCTGCTGGGAAATTTGGTTACGTTCCTTTGGCTGAAAAGTGTCCAGTTTACAGTCTCTGGGTTTTATTCTTGGGCAGTCCAAAAAGGGCCGAATTGCCCGAAAACCTTACAGCACTCGTGGTACAATGTTGAGTTTGGTCCTTCGTACCTTACGAGGGAATCCACCAAACACTTCGACTAGTCCAAATCAGAATCTTTTACTAAGTCCCGCGTGGGAAGATAGCAATCTGATACAGAGCACGTTATCACTCCTCTGGAACTTGCACCAAGTACTGACCATTCACATGTATGTCTTAGTACCCTCTCAATCTTCTTCTGAAGATGGCCGGATGTGTCTCCCTTTATATCGGAGTCACAGGTCACATGACCTTAGTCTAGAGACCATATGGTGTGTCTGTACCGCCACCTGCTGGTTGGAGATTGCATACCTTCCAACTATGATATAGCCCATAGGCATATCACCACAAACCCTGCCCTTGTAAAAAGGCCACACGCATGCACTTTCAGTGACGGTTCCAGAGATTCTGGATCCTAATCCAGAAAACACCAAAGCCAATTGTAATGACCCTACATCCCAACTGAGATCAGCAAACTCAATACAGACCTGGAATTAAATTTATCATCTAGCTTGTCTCTGTGGTCAGGTGCTGTGGTACCACCACTGCTCTAACCTGAAGACATTTTCAAGAATGTGAAAATGTGGTCTGTTGCTGAAGATGTGAGGTAAATTCAAATTATTTGGGGATTATGGGGCTGTGTTGGACTCCAAAAACATTAGATATTAGGGCGGCATGGTAGCACAGTAGTTGGTAGCACTGTTGCTTCACAGCGCCAGGGTCCCAGGTTCAATTCCCGGCTTGGATCACTGTCTCTGCAGAGTCTGCACATTCTCCCAGTGTCTGTGTGGGTTTCCTCCGGGTGCTCCAGTTTTCTCCCACAGGTTCCGAAAGACTGTTAGGTAATTTGGACATTCTGAATTCTCCCTCTGTGTACCCGAACAGATGCCGGAATGTGGCGATTTGGGGATTTTCACAGGAACTTAATTGCAGTGTAAGCCTGCTTGTGACAATAAAGATTATTATTATTGTTATATATTTTACCTTTGCATTAAAAATTTCCATAGCAGTTAATATAGCAGTTAGTAGACAAGTCTCCTGGCCCTGATGGAATGCATCCCAGAGTGCTAAAAGAGATGGCTAGGGAAATTGCAAATGCACTAGTGCTAATTTACCAAAATTCACTAGAAACATAAAAAATTATGAAGGGAATAGATAGGATAGCTGCGGGCAGGTTGTTTCCACTGGCGGGTGATAGCAGAACTAGGGAGCATAGCCTCAAAATAAGGGGAAGTAGATTTAGGACTGAGTTTAGGAGGAACTTCTTCACCCAAAGGGTTGTGAATCTATGGAATTCCTTGCCCAGTGAAGCAGTAGAGGCTCCTTCATTTAATGTTTTTAAGATAAAGATAGATAGTTTTTTGAAGAATAAAGGGATTAAGGGTTATGATGTTCGGGCCGGAAAGTGGAGCTGAGTCCACAAAAGATCAGCCATGATCTCATTGAATGGTGGAGCAGGCTCGAGGGGCCAGATGGCCTACTCCTGCTTCTAGTTCTTATGTTCTTATATACACAAAGCTGTTTTCATCAACACATTTTTCAGCTCTGCATGGCCTTCTTCACGTGCTGTGTCTTGAACTGATCTGTTTTGCTCTCTCTTGATATTGTGCTTTTGATTTATGATCATGAGTTCCAGTGATTTATATGTTTAGCTCTAAAAGTACCAAACTGAACAATCCAAATATTTTGTTGGTTTTAATGCAAAATGTATCAGCGCATTAAGTGCTAAGGAAGTGGATATATGTTAAACAAAAAGAGTAACGGATAGAATGCATCAATTGGCAAAATCACTCAGGTGGAGAAAATGAAAGGAGAACTGGATTTTCTGACCCGCCATGCCATATTTCTGTTTTACCCCGCCGGCGGGATGCTTCGTTACACCGGCTGGTCAATAGGGTTTCCCATTGTGGGGCAGTCCCACGCCGTCGGTCGGGAAACCCCCGGGCTGCTGGCAAAACGGAGCGTCCCGTCGGCGGAGAATCCAGCCTCAGGCTTAGTGGGCCTGGGAGTACTGGCTGGAAAGATGTCTGCAAATGTAAGGAGATATAAGGTAATGGAATATTTATAAATGTAGACAAAAATGTTGAATTTGGCCTACTAATCAAGGTTGCCAAGGACAGTGGGACTGAGAGATTGTGCCCAATGGTAGGTTAGAGCCATTTGTGATTGATGGAATTCCTGTCATTATGGGGAATATGCTTGGGATTTTTTAAAAATTGTTTATGGGTTGTGGATATCGACGGCAGAGTCAGCATTTAGTGCTCATCCCTCATTGCCCTGGAGAAAATGGTGGTGAGCCACCTTCTTGGAACGCTGAAGTGTAGGTATTTCCAAAGTGCTGTTAAGGAGGGATTGCCAGGATTTTGATCCTTTTTTATTATTTGTATGGCTGGGAAAGAAGTTATAGTTCGATGTCGGGTTAGCAATTCGTCCAGTGACTTCAACTGATGCAGCGTGAATGGTTGTGATGCCACCAGGAATGGATCTCTAAGGGTAGAAGTTCAGTATGTGGGCAGTGGGCAATGATCATTGTCACAGTCACCATTTAAACTGCTCCTCATGCTCCACTTCTGGAGAAAATGCCCAGCTCTGTCCTCAGCGGTTGAGGTTTGTCCAAGTTTTCTGTGGAAGGTTGAAACCTGATTTCACCACTTGGGTCAGTTGTCATTATGGGATTGGTGATATTTGTAGTCAACCAATCGAGAGGTGTACCATCGAGAGTTAGGGCTGCCATCAGTTTATAGGGTGTGGAGGAGCTGCAGGATTTCAGATGGATGGATTTTCCTTGAGGTGCTGTGTTAACAGGAGTGATTTGTTAACTGTCAGCAATGGTGTTCTTTGAGGAGTGGGTTTTCCCTCCGGACATTGAGAGGTTCAATGCGATCTAGCACATGAAAAACCACTCTGTTGGTCTCAATGTCCCGAAAAACAAATCTCCTGGCTTTCTGAAGGTAGATATTTACTATATTTTATATTTGATCTGGTGACAGTAAAGGATTGGTAGTATATTTCCAAGTCAGGATGATGTGGTGACTTGGAGGAGAGCTTGCAGGTGGTGCTGTCCACATGTGTCTGATGTCCTTATATTTCTAGACGGGAGAGGCCAAGACTTGGTAGATGCTTTCAGAGGAGCCTTGGTGAGTTGCTGCCAAACAGTCCACTATTCATGGTACACACTGCAGCCACTGTGTGCCTGTGGTGTGCAGAAAATGTTTAAGGTGGTATTAAGGAGTGCCAATCAAACATTTCTTGAGTCTGGGCAAGTGGAGAGGATTAAATCAGGTTACGACACATAAACACCCCGGGAAACATACTTCCCAGCAATCAACTGTACAGTCTGTACAAATTTATTCCACTTTTTCACCCTCCCCCCCTACCCCTCATGGTACACACTGCTGACCTGTGCCTAATAATAATAATCTTTATTAGTGTCACAAGTAGGTTTACATTAACACTGCAATGAAGTTACTGTGAAAATCCCCTAGTCGCCACACTACGGCGCCTGTTCAGATACACTGAGGGAGAATTCAGAATGTCCAATTCACCTAACCAGCATGTCTTTCGGGACTTGTGGGAGGATCCTGGAGAACCCGGAGGAAACCCACGCAGACACGGGGAGAACGTGCAGACTCCGCACAGACAGTGACCCAAGCTGGGAATCGAACCTGGGACTCTGGCGCTGTGAAGCAACAGTGCTAGCCACTGTAGCGGGTGTGTTATTACCAACATGTATCTCCCCCGTTGAGGGACAGAGGATCGAATGCGGGCTCGTTAATTCCCCAAGATAAAAGCCGGCCCAGGAAGCAGACCAGACTCGACTGGGACTTGGACTGTTGCTTAGTTGCTGCATTTCGTGCTGTGGGCAGAAAATAAACTACTTTTGACTCACCTTTTTGGGATTCCTCATTGAATACGAGAGGGTGGACTGCTGCATGGTCCAGTTTTCCTTATTAGGGGTTACCCCCAAGATTTGGATGCGGAGGGATTTGGCAATAGTGTTTTTTTTAATGTATTTTATTACCAACATGTATCAAAACAGGTTACAACACATAAACACGGAAACATACTTCCCAGCAATTGACTATACAGTTTGTACAAACTTTTTCCCCTTCCCCGCCCCCCCCCCCCCCCCCACCCGCGACGAACAGCTCCTCAAACACGGTCACAAACATCCCCCACCTTTTCTCAAACCCCTCTGCAGGGCTCCTTAACTCATTTTTTATCTTCTCCAACTGCAGGAAGTGGTACAGGCCACCCAACCAAGCCACTACCCCCAGTGGCGATGCCGACCGCCACTCCAGCAAAATTCGCTGCCGTGCAATCAGAGAGGCGAAGGCCACAACATCAGCCTTCCTCCTCTCCATCAGCTCCGGCTTCTCTGAAACCCAAAATATTGCCACCAACGGGTCCAGGTCCACCTCCTCTTTCACTATCCTGGCTAAGACCGTGAACACTCCTCCCCAGGATCTTCCCAATTTTTCACAACCCCAAAACATGTGCGCGTGATTCGCTGGCCCACGCCCACACCTCTCACACTCATCTGCTACCCCCTGAAAGAACCCACTCATTCTCATCTGAGTCATATGCACCCTGTGCACCACCTTAAACTGTATCAGGCTCATCCTTGCACAAGAGGGCAGCACGGTAGCATAATGGTTAGCACAGTTGCTTCACAGCTCCAGGGTCCCAGGTTCGATTCCTGGCTTGGGTCACTGTCTGTGCAGAGTCTGCACGTTCTCCCTGTGTCTGCGTGGGTTTCCTCCAGGTGCTCCGGTTTCCTCCCACAGTCCAAAGATGTGCAGGTTAGGTGGATTGGCGATGATAAATTGCTCTCAGTGTCCAAAAAGTTTGGGTGGGGTTAGTGAGTTACAGGGTTACTGGGATAGGGTGGAGGCATGGGTGTAAGTGGGGTGCTCTTTCCAGGGGCTAGTGCAGACTCGATGGGCCGAATGGCCTTCTTCTGCACTGTAAATTCTATGATCTATGAAGAAGAGATCCCTACGCATGCCTCACTCCATACTCCCCAATTGATCTACCCTCCCAACTCCCTTTCCCATTTCTCCTTGATCTTCACCACTCGCTCGCCTCCCTGCACCCCCCCCCCCCTCCCCCCCAGCCACTTGTACATATCACCAATTCTTCCCTGCCCTTCCACATCTGGCAGCAATTGTCGCTCCAGCAGGATGTATCCCGGCAACCTAGGGAACCACCTCCAGACCTTTTGCGCACTTTCCTCCACTTACGCTCCATTTTCCTCCATCTCCTGTATACACTATCCATCCCGCCTGGCTCAAACCCATGATTCTTGCACAGCGGCATTAACATGGACATCCCTTCCACCCTAAAATACCTCCTCAATTGATTCCATATCTTCACCGTGGACTGCACTACTGGGCTCTCTGAATACCTATTCGGAGCCATTGACAGCGTTGCCGTCACCAAAGCCCTCAAACTAGACCCCCTACAAGATTCCTCCTCCATCCTAACCCACTCTGCCCATTCTCCTTCCCACCATCGCCGTGCCTTATCCACATTCACCACCCAGTAATAATGAAGCAGGATCTCGCTGGAACGCGCTGCCGGAGGAGGTGGTGGAAGCAGGGACAATAGTGACGTTTAAGGGGCATCTTGAGAAATACATGAATAGGATGGGAATAGAGGGATACGGACCCCGGAAGTGCAGAAGATTTTAGTTTAGATGGGCAGCATGGTCAGTGCAGGCTTGGAGGGCTGAAGGGCCTGTTCCTGTGCTGTACTTTTCTTTGTTCTTTGGTCTTTGTTCGTCCAACCCCCTCTGCTGCCTCTGCCTCTGGAGCAGGGTCCTCCCGACCCTCGGCATCTTCCCCGCCCGTACAGAGCCCAAAATGATCATGTCCAATTTCTGAATAAATGCCTTTGGTATAAAGATCGGGAGAGCCTGAAAAATAAACAACAACCTCGGCAGAATATTCATTTTCATCACTTGGAGCCTCCCCGCCAATGTCAACTGCAACGCATCCCTCCTCGTAAGATCCTCCCTGGCTCCTCCACCAGCTTCCTTAAGTTCCACTTATGGAGCCCCGTCCATTCCCTCACTACCTAAATCCCCAAATACCTGAACCCATCCCTCATTACCGTAAATGGGACCCCCCCCTAAATTTGCCCACCATCCCAGCTCACTCACCGGGAATTTCCCTACATTCAGCTTATACCCCGAGAACCCACCAAAACTCCCCAGCAGGCCCATAATCCTGCCCATATTCTCCAGCGGTTCCAAAAAATACAGCAACAGGTCATCGGCATAGAGCGACACCCAATGCTCCCTCTGTCTCCTCATAATCCCTGTCACTCCGCCAACCCCTTTGAGAGCCATCGCCAACGGCTCTACGGCCAGCGCAAAGTAATGGCAACAGTGGGTACCCTTGCCTTGTACCCCTGTGTAAGTCAAATCTCCATGAACTCATATTATTCGTCCTCAGACTCGTCTTTGGTGCCACATACAGCAACCGCACACATGCCACAAATCTCGGCCCAAACCCAAACCTTTCCAAACCCGCGAACAAGTACTGTCGCTCCACCTGATCAAATGCCTTCTCCGCGTCCATGGACACCACCACCTCCGATACCAGAGCCCCAGACGGATTCATCACTACATTCAACAGCCGTCTTACATTCAGCAGGCGAGCTGCCTGCCCTTTACGAAGCCTGTTTGATCTTCTGCAACCATCCCCGGGACACAATCCTCCATCCTCCTTGAGGCATACAAGATGATCGGAGGATTGGATAGGGTGGACAGTGAGAGCCTTTTTCCTCGAATGGTGATGTCCAGCACGAGGGGACATAGCTTTAAATTGAGGGGAGATAGATATGACAGATGTCAGAGGTAGGTTCTTTACTCAGAGAGTAGTAAGGGCGTGGAATGCCCTGCCTGCAACAGTAGAGGACTCGCCAACACTAAGGGCATTTAAATGGTCATTGGATAGACATATGGACGATAAGGGAATAGGGCTTTAGAGTGGTTTCACAGGTCGGCGCAACATCGAGGGCCAAAGGGCCTGTACTGCGCTGTAATGTTCTCTGTTCTATCCTCCCCGCCAACAACTTAGCCAATACTTTCTCATCCGTGTTCAATAGTGATATGGGCCTATACAACCCACATTCCACCGGGTCCTTTCCCTTTTTCGGGATTAGCGTGATTACTGCCTGCATCATCGTCTCCGGCAGCACCCCCCACCCCCCTTCTCCAGCGCTTCATTAAACGTTCCCAACAGATGTGGTGCCAGGTGCATCGCAAATTCCTTATAAAATTCCACCAGGTACCCATCCAGCCCTGGGGCCTTCCCTGACTTTATACCCCTGATACTATCCAGCACCTCCCTCAGACCCAGGGGCTCCTCCAACGCCTGCCTCGTTGCTTCCTCCACATGGGGAAATTCCAGCTCGTCCAGAAACGGCCCCATGTCTATCTCCTCTCCGCCCGGGTCCACCTCATGCAGTCCCTGGTAGTACTCCCTAAACACCTTGTTTATTTTCCCTGGCTCCGACTCCACATCCCCAGCCCTAGTCCATACCTTCAATATTTCCCTGGACACAGCCTGCTTCCGCAACTGGTGCGCCAACATGCGGCTCGCCTTCTCCCCATACTTATATTGCACCCCTCTTGCCCTACGCAGTTGCCCTACCACCCTCTCCACTGTCCAACCTGTCATACTGCCCCTGCAACCTTTTCCTCCTCACCAATCCCTCCACGGTGGGCACCCTCGAATACCCCCTGTCCACCTCCACTAACTCGCTGACAGGACAGTCATGTTCCTCCCTCCTTTCCCTGTCTGGGATTTAGCAATAGTAACACTATTTAACATCAACATTCCAGATTGTTAGGGGCACTGTAACTGGGAATGTCAGTGACGCATTGACTCGGCTCGGCCGCTGGGGGCAGTGACGCGGTGACTCGGCTGGGGGCGGGTGACTGCTGTCTTGCGGATGTGTGCGAGACATCTTCCGCGATGAGCTTATTTTGCGGCGTAGAGTTTCCTGTAAATCACATGGAAGCTGCAGAAGAGGTAGTTTTAGAGCCGGAGGAGCGAGCGAGGGCAGGAAGAGGAGAGCAGCATGGCGGCAGCTTTCCGGGCCTTTCTAACGGCGGTGTTAACAGTCCAAGGTAAGGCCTGGTCTTTTCTCCCTCCAGGGCTGAGTCCGGCCCCGGCCCCTCCTAACCTCCCCCAAACTCTGCTGGGGTCAAACACTTGCTCTTCCAGCTTGGAAATCAAGTAGGTTGCACCGCCCCTTATTGAACCCAACTTTTAATTTTTAAATGAACAAAATACTGCGGTTGCTGGAATCAACAACATGCAGGAAAAGTCAGCAGGCCTGGCAGCATCTGTGTGGGGAGAGAAAGAGAGTTGACCATTTCGAGTCCAGTATGACTCCTCTCCAGCCAAACTGACTCGAAATGTTAACTGTGTTTCTCTCTCTCCACAGATGCTGCCAGGTCTGCTGAGTTACTCCTGCATTCTCTCTTCCTTCCTTTTAATTTTAAATTTCTCCTCCACTTTGTGTTTGACTGGTCAAAAGATTGTGGCTTTAGCTTTTTGTTCTGTTTGGACTCAAACCTGTATTGAACATGGGGGGTCTGCGATTAAAAACAGAAAATAGGAGTCTACTCCCTCCCACCCACCCCACCGTGTCCAGAGATAGATTTGGGAATGGAATGAGAAATTAAAATCGCTTATTGTCACAAATAGGCTTCAAATGAAGTTACTGTGAAAAGCCCCTAGTCGCCACATTCCGGCACCTGTTCGGGGAGGCTGTTACGGGAATAGACCCTTGTTCAGAACCACAAATCTCATCTGATGACAGACCTGTTTTGTATTTCTGGCCTTTTTTTGTCTTTATTTCAAATTTCCAGTACTGGCATGGTTACTTTTTTAAAATTGCGGTATTTGCAATACTCGTGTTAGATGAAAGGTTTGGAAAAGATTGCTGGACTTTCTTCGTTTAAACATTTTCCACCTGCCCTGCCAGAGCTGCTACGGTGCTGACAGTCATCTGGTGCCTCAAAGAACCTTCCATTCTTTAAGTAGATGAATCAATGTAGAATCGAGGGCCTTATTACCAAACCCAATTAATCCCCACTTTGATATTGGATATGATTTTGCTAGATGAGAGTATCTTGCGGCGTGTGCCGTTAAGATACACTCATCTAGCTTTTTCCTGCACCCTTCAGCTCAAAACTACTTTTTGCCTGAAAGTTACAAAAGTATGAGGTGGCATTAGTGTGACAATAGTATGGGACAACATTTTATCCCTTCAACTAATGGGATTTGAAGCTTCAGTAAGAAACCGGAGCAACAGGGTGACTGTGGAGTTTGCACTTTCTCCCTGTGTCTGCATGGGTTTCCTCCCACAGTCCAAAGATGTACAGGTTAGGTGAATTGGCCATAATAAATTGACCCTTATTATCCAAAACGTTAGGTGGGGTTATGGGGATAGGGCAGGGGCTTGAGTTTAGCTGGGGTGCTCTTTCCAATGATTGGTGCAGACTCGATGGGCCAAAGTCCTCCTGCGCTGTACGGATTCTATGATTCTAACAGTTTGAATAATCGAGTGGGTGAAAATATTATATCGGGTAAGGAAAGTGAAATAGTGGGGCAGTATTTGATTAAGGTAAAAATAAGAGACCGAGAGCAAGTAATAACAGTTTAACGGTTTCACCGTGCATCAGTTGCTGAAAGTAAGCATGCAGGTACAGCAGGGATAAAGAAGGCAAATAGTATGTTGGCCTTCAGAGTGAGAGGATTTGAGTACAGGAATAGGGATGTTTTACTGCAATTGCATGGGGCATTGGTAAGGCCACACCTGGAGTATTGTGTGCAGTTTTGGTGTCCGTATCTGAGGGAGGCTATTCTTGCTATGGAGGGAGGGCAGCGAAGGTTTACCAGGCAGTTTCCTGGGGTGGGAGGATTGCCATATGAAGAGAGACGGTTAAGGTTATATTCATTGGAGTTGAGAAGACGAGGGGATCTCATAGAAACTTATAAAATTCTGACAGGATTAGACAAGGTAGATTCAGAAAGAATGTTCCCTATGGTGGCGGAGTCCAGACCTAGTTTGAGGATAAGGGGTAAACCTTTCAGCACTGAGGTGAGGAGAAATGTCTTCACCCAGAGAGTGGTAAATCTGTGGAATTCACTACCACAGACAGTAGTTGCGGCTAAAACGTGTAATTTCAAGAAGGAATTAGATATAGCTCTTGGGGCTAAAGTGATCAAGGGATATAGGGAGGGGAGGTGGGTTCAGGGTATTGAACTTGATGATCAGCCATAATAATGAATGGCAGATCAGGCTCATAGGGCCTCCTATTTTCTCTGTATAATCTCAGGAGAATTTACTACATGTGCAGTTCAGGCTGTTCAAAAACTACAAAATAAATTGAAAATATTTCAAGTAAGATTGTGAAATTTTAAATAGGGGCACATGTAAAGTGGGGTGATGGAAGTGCTATGTGAATGGTATTGAAATAACTCCGGCTGAAATTGAGAGAGCTAGGGGTTTTAGTTGACCCAGGTCGATCCGGGTCCTCGGCGCCATGAGGCAGCAGTGTGCTGCCACTGTGCTGCCCTATTTTCTATTCCTAATCAGATTTGCAGGGATTTTCTTTGATCCCTACAGTCAAGTTATTTATTCAAATACTGTAAATCTAGTTGCCATTAAATTTAACTGATTGAACCTGCATACATAAAATTAATCATGTGGTGCATTTTGACTTTGGATCCTGTTTAGCAACATCATACTGCCCATACCAAACATTGGTTGTTAAGAGAATTATTTTCTTCAAAACAAATATATATTATAAAGAGATGCTAATAATGAAGTATGACTTAAGTTTCTACTGATATATGTACATAACTTTACTTTGTGAATCGTGGTATCAAAACAGCTCCAATTGCTTCTTGTGACTTTTTACCAGTCATTGAATGTTCTGGTTGAAATTTGTTCTGAATGGGACCTGTGAAAAACCAGAGACATTTTCTCAGACTGCTTGTGGTGCTGAGCCTGACACTTTGTCTTGGTTTCTGACACTCGGGGCTAGGGACTTCTGCGTAGAGATCTTTTTAAAAAAACACTTGGTTAAATCTGAAACTAATTTCTCTTAGTAATGAAATTTCACATACCTCAGCTGTCTGCTCCAATTGCCTGTCTTCTCAGTCATCCACTTGAATCTTTTGAAGGGCGAAGTCATGCATGGAACGTCTTATTCCACCGCCCACTGATCTCTCGTCTGACGTAAATCACCTAAAGAAGATTGCTTTCATATCTTGTACTTGTTTTCACTCCTGTGCCTAAAGAACCGCTGTACGGTACATATGAAGACTAATATAGACTCAGATTGTACACTAATTTCAACAAGGTGTCCTTTGTCACGGCATGTCCACTGTAAAAAAAGAGGAAGTATGGTGTCTTTTCTGACCCATCACCTCTACAGTTACTAGATCGTTTCGCCCATAATAATCATCTGTTTACGGTACACAAAGTTATATGTTTAATATTGATCGTGACCTGCAGTCGCGGTACTTTGTATTTAGTCTAATTTTGTTCTTGGGCAAAATAAGCAAGTTATCAAAATCGAGTAATACAACATCAGCTTCCATCACCAATGTAATGTTTTGTGTGTTTTTCTCCTTGGCACATGCACCAACTGGCATCAAAATTCGGGCATTTTGCTTGCATTTTACAAATGCTGTAACAAAACTACCATACATACTTGTGTAAAAGTCAGTCCCGTGATTTGTGAAATCATTGCTACCAAAGGGTTTGTGGGGTTGGGAAGAGAGCATTGTTTTAAATGTCCAGGTGATAATTGGAAAGGCAAGAGTGAAACCAACCAAGTACTTCTCAACGTGGATAATGGTAGCAAAAATAAATCCTAGTCATCATAAAAGTTACAAAGCGATAATTACAGTGATGGGTTAGTTTTAAAGAGAGAAAATTGTCTGGAACTTTGCAGAGTGCAAGTGTAGAAGGCGGACTCACTCAAAACCTGGAACCAAGAAAGGATGTGTTTTATAAAAAGCAGTAGAAATGCAATTTTAGGATAGGACTATTTTTTTAAACAGAAGTATATGATTAAGATTATTGAGCAGAGGATCAGGTTCAAAGGTTTATTTAACAGACTTCAGTTTCCTTTAATAATGGGTGGAAAACTAAATTAATTTGGCCATTCCGCAGCTTCCTAGCAACTAGAGGTCACGAAGCCCATTCTTTGTAGCCCAAGTCAAGTATGCATGTTAACCCCTCAACCGTTACTGATGTAATATTCTACGCCATGACTTTTGGCTGGAAAAAGTGGTCTTAAACATTTGTTTTAATAGAGTCTAAGTCACAACTACTGCTGCGAAACCTCTCTGGCCCTGAAAAAATATTTTATACTTGTGTAATATCACTTTTTTTTCTATTATGATAAAATGTCAATGTTTTTAATATAATTCTTTATAAAGTTTGTTTCTGATGTTTTAGTTGACTAATACTGGAGCACTGCATTTGAAGCTATTTTCCAATGTGACTTAATGCTTGAAAATTAATATGACTACAGTCCCCAATAAAAACACATGACATTTAGCAAAAGTTATGCATCAATCTTCATATACGTATGATTTTTTAAAAATGCTTTATTTATTTCTGATCATCTACCATTGCCTCAATTCTTTGTTTCACAGTTTTGTGAGAGAGGGACAGCTGTAAATTTTCTTTTCCCCACCTTCTCCACATGTTAACAATATCAATTGCAAGAGGCAAAGTCAAAGGCCCGTAACCTCTGGATTCCCCAGCGTCGTATTAGGGGGTACCCCTATGATGCGCTGAGAATCCCTCCTCTCAAGTTCCCAATGCGACCCACTCTGACTCTTTTCCCCACACCCACCTCCTGGACTGATCCCTGCCCTCCCTCTCCCTTCTCTTTCAGCTTGTTCAAGAATGGTTAATGCCCTCTTAAACTGAACTTGTTGCTTTGAAAGCTCCTGATTTTTGCCTTTATGGTTTACCAGCATATTCCTGTGAACAGTTTCCAATTGTCATTAAGCTTATTTGGTTTTGGGCTTTTGCTAAATATCACTTTGAGTCAAATAAGGCACTTTTCGTCAGCTTTTCCAAAAAAACTTCTAAATCAATACTCCAGGAAAGCCTCGTGTATACATGAACATGATTCGTGCCTTGGCTGGAAGCTCAATAACCTGAGGTAGGGAGCGAGCACGCCTTAACTTTAATCAGTACATAACACTAGTGCTATTAATTAAGAGGAAGAAAGGAAATGTTTTAATTTGAATATCTTGTTAATAAACTAAGCCTCTGCTTATTTAGGGAAAACCTTTGGAATTGTACAGTGTTTTTTACTTTGACATACATATGACGTTCAGTGCCTTGTATTTTTGGCAGCGTTTGGAGAAATACAGAGGCCTACAAATCTACAGATTCGTGCTTTTAATCTAAACTATGTGCTTAAATGGGATGATGTGCAGAGAAGCTACTACAGTGTAAACTATACTGTACAGTACAAAAGGTAAGCCACCAATTATTACTATTTCCTAAGTTGTATTTCTGCCACCCTGCATTTCTATATAGATTACTTTGTGGAGCAGAAGCAAGGTTGGAAATTGCACAGGGAAAAGGGAATCAGAGACGAGTAGGAACCAAAAGGATATTGGAGCGATGGGTTTCCCCGAGGAAGTTTGGAAGAGGGATTAATGGAGGGAGTTCCAGAGGACTGAGCAATTAACAGATATCAGTAGTAAAATGCGATCAGTGAACAATAAGGTGTAGCCAGCTTTGGAGGAGCACAAGCCGTGGACACGTGGCAAACGTGAAAACAATAGAGAAGGCCTGAAAAAATAATTGTATTGGGTGCAAGGCAACAGTGGAATTTGATCAGAACAGTGCTGTTAGGAATGCAAGACTTTCTGCAAGTGGGTGAAGGCAAGGAGACGAGGAAGGAAAAATTGGAGAAGTCAGTCTTTGAGATGATAAAGGTGTGTTTTAGGGTTTTAACTGAGTGGGAAAGTAGTACTGATAAAAGTGTGTGTTTGTATCTCAAGAACATGTGAAGAGTTTTCTGGTGTCTGTTATAAGGATTGTTCCTCCTGCTTTGCAAGCCCTACGAATGTAGCCTTAAAATAATTTCTGCTAATTTGTGGGAGCTCGCAGCTAAACCTTGACAGCAAAGAGGACGTTTGTTAAATTTACCACTCAATCTAGCTATGTTTGTCTTGCATTCCAATCGGCACTATTCTGATAATTCCACTTTCTCCTTGAGCCCCAATAAATTTCTTTTTAAGACATTCTCTATTAGTACATCTCTCTGCTTCAGATCAAACCTATTTTTTTCTTCGCTGCAGAGTAGTAAAGCTAGATTGGAAATACTGGTTGCCAGAGGCCGAGACCAGTAGAATCTGGTGACAAGATCATCTTTATTAGTATCACAAGTAGGCTTACATTAACACTGCAATGAAGTTACTGTGACAATCCCATAGTCGACACACTACGGTGCCTGTTCGGGTACTGAGGGAGAATTCAGAATGTCCAATTTGCCTAACTAGCACGTCTTAAACCGCAGGTTTAAGACATGGCAGGAGATCTCAGACCCGTGTCATGCTCCTCGTGTGCGATGTGGGAGCTCAGGGACACGTCCACTGCCCCTGGCTCCTTCACGTGCAAGAAGTGTGTCCAGTTGCAGCTCCTGTTAGACCGCTTGACGGCTCTGGAGCTGCGGATGGACTCACTTTGCAGCATCCGCGATGCTGAGGACGTCGTGGATAGCACGTTTAGCGAGTTGGTCACACCGCAGGTGAAAGGTACTGAGGGAGATAGAAATGGGTGACCAAAAGACAGAGCAAGAGTAGGAAGGCAGTGCAGGTGTCCTCTGCGGTCATCTCCCTGCAAAACAGATATACCGCTTTGGATACTGTTGAGGGAGATGGCTCACCAGGGGAAGGCAGCAGCAGCCAGGTTCATGGCACCATGGCTGGCTCTGCTGCGCAGCTGGGCAGGAAGAAGAATGGCAGGGCTATAGTGATAGGGGACTCAATTGTAAGGGGAATAGACAGGCGGTTCTGCGGACGCAATCGAGACTCCAGGATGGTATGTTGCCTCCCTGGTGCAAGGGTCAAGGATGTCTCTGAGCGGCTGCAGGACATTCTGGGGGAGGGGGGGGAGGGTGAACAGCCAGCTGTCGTGGTGCACATAGGCACCAACGATATAGGTAAAAACCGGGACGAGGTCCTACAAGCTGTATTTAGGGAGCTAGGAGTTAAACTAAAAAGTAGGACCTCAATGGTAGTAATCTCAGGATTGCTACCAGTGCCACGAGCTAGTCAGAGTAGGAATGTCAGGATAGAGAGGATGAATACGTGGCTCGAGAGATGGTGCAAGAGGGAGGGATTCAAATTCCTGGGACATTGGAACCGGTTCTGGGGGAGGTGGGACCAGTACAAACCGGACGGTCTGCACCTGGGCAGGACTGGAACCGATGTCCTAGGGGGTGTTTGCTAGAGCTGTTGGGGAGAGTTTAAACTAATGTGGCAGGGGGATGGGAACCGATGCAGGAAGTCGGAAGGTAGTAAAACAGGGACAGAAATAAAAGGCAGTAAGGGGGAAAGTGTAAGGCAGAGAAGCCATAGTCAAAAATCAAAAAGGGCGACAGTACAAGGTACAGTGACTGAGGGGAGCTCAGTGAATAGGACCAGGAATACTAAAAGAAACAAAACAGGAAGTGAAAACATTAATGGTAAGCGACGCGGCAGGTTGTTACATGAAGATATGGGTTCGACGACAAGGAAAATTAGGAGAAAGGTTAAGAGGAAATATAACTTGGGAGAGGTTACTGATCGAGGTGTTAAGATTCAGAACAGAGGTTAAAAAAGCCAACATAAGTGTACTTTACCTGAATGCTTGTAGTATTCGGAATAAGGTAAATGAGTTGATGGCGCAAATCATCGTGAATGACTATGATTTAGTGGCCATTACTGAAACATGGTTAAAGGATGGTCACGACTGGGAGTTAAATATCCGAGGGTATCAAACTTTTCGGAAGGACAGAGTGGATGGTAAGGGAGGTGGTGTAGCTCTGTTATTTAAGGATGACATCGGTGCTATGGAGGATAAGGTTGAATCCATTTGGGTGGAAATCAGGAATAGTAAGGCGAAAAAGTCACTGATAGGAGTAATCTATAGGCCACCAAATAGTAACATTATGGTGGGGCAGGCAATAAACAAAGAAATAACAGATGCATGTAGAAATGGTACAGCAGTTATCATGGGGGATTTTAATCTACATGTTGATTGGTTTAACCAGGTCGGTCAAGGCAGCCTTGAGGAGGAGTTTATAGAATGTATCCGCGATAGTTTCCTAGAACAGTATGTAATGGAACCTACGAGGGAACAAGCGGTCCTAGATCTGGTCCTGTGCAATGAGACAGGATTGATTCAGGATCTCATAGTTAGGGATCCTCTCAGAAGGAGCGATCACAATATGGCGGAATTTAAAATCCAGATGGAGGGTGAGAAGGTAAAATCAAGCACTAGTGTTTTGTGCTTAAACAAAGGAGATTACAATGGGTTGAGAGAAGAACTAGCTAAGGTAGACTGGGAGCAAAGACTTTATAGTGAAACAGTTGAGGAACAGTGGAGAACCTTCCAAGTGATTTTTCACAGTGCTCAGCAAAGGTTTATACCAACAAAAAGGAAGGACGGTAAAAAGAGGGAAAATCGACCGTGGATATCTGAGGAAATAAGGGAGAGTATCAAATTGAAGGAAAAAACATACAAAGTAGCAAAGATCAGTGGGAGACTAGAGGACTGGGAAATCTTTAGGGGGCAACAGAAAGCTACTAAAAAAGCTATAAAGAAGATTAAGATTATGAGAGTAAACTTGCTCAGAGTATAAAAACAGATAGTAAAAGTTTCTACAAATACATAAAACAAAAAAGAGTGGCTAAGGTAAATATTGGTCCTTTTAGAGGATGAGAAGGGAGATTTAGTAATGGGAGATGAGGAAATGGCTGAGGAACTGAACAGGTTTTTGGGGTCGGTCTTCACAGTGGAAGACATAAATAACATGCCAGTGACTGATGGAAATGAGGCTATGACAGGTGAGGACCTTGAGAGGATTGTTATCACCAAGGAGGTAGTGATGGGCAAGCTAATGGGGCTAAAGGTAGACAAGTCTCCTGGATCTGATGGAATGCATCCTAGAGTGCTAAAAGAGATGGCTAGGGAAATTGCAAATGCATTTACCAAAATTCACTAGACTCTGGGGTGGTCCCGGCGGATTGGAAATTAGCAAACGTGACACCACTGTTTAAAAAAAGGAGGTAGGCAGAAAGCTGGTAATTATAGGCCAGTTAGCGTAACTTTGGTAGTAGGGAAGATGCTGGAATCTATCATCAAGGAAGAAATAGCGAGGCATCTGGATGGAAATTGTCCCATTGGGCAGACGCAGCATGGGTTCATAAAGGGCAGGTCGTGCCTAACTAATTTAGTGGAGTTTTTTGAGGACATTAACAGTGCGGTAGATAACGGGGAGCCAATGGATGTGGTATATCTGGATTTCCAGAAAGCCTTTGACAAGGTGCCACACAAAAGGTTGTTGCATAAGATAAAGATGCATGGCATTAAGGGGAAAGTAGTAGCATGGATAGAGGATTGGTTAATTAATAGAAAGCAAAGAGTGGGGATTAATGGGCGTTTCTCTGGTTGGCAATCAGTAGCTAGTGGTGTCCCTCAGGGATCAGTGTTGGGCCCACAACTGTTCACAATTTACGTAGATGATTTCGAGTTGGGGACCAAGGGCAATGTGTCCAAGTTTGCAGACGACACTAAGATAAGTGGTAAAGCAAAAAGTGCAGAGGATACTGGAAGTCTCCTCTAAAACATGCTGCTGTGCAGAGAGACCTGGGTGTGCTAGTGCATGAGTCGCAAAACTGCAAAAAGCAGAACTAGTGGGCATAGCCTCAAAATAAGGGCAAGTAGATTTAGGACTGAGTTTAGGAGGAACTTCTTCACCCAAAGGGTTGTGAATCTATGGAATTCCTTGCCCAGTGAAGCAGTAGAGGCGCCTTCATTAAATGTTTTTAAGATAAAGATAGATAGTTTTTTGAAGAATAAAGTGATTAAGGGTTATGGTGTTCGGGCTGGAAAGTGGAGCTGAGTCCACAAAAGATCAGCCATGATCTCATTGAATGGTGGAGCAGGCTCGAGGGGCCGGATGGCCTACTCCTGCTCCTAGTTCTTATGTTATTACGTTCTTTCGGGACTTGTGGGAGGAAACTGGAGCACCCGGAGGAAACCCATGCAGACTCCACACAAACAGTGACCCAAGCAGGAATTGAACCCTGGTCCCTGGCGCTGTGAAGCAACATCTCATGCAGCCAGTGGTCAGTCAGTTTTTAGCAAATTAAGGGTATGAAGAGTTGGCACAGTGTATCAACAGCTTTGGTGTCGAGCTCAAGATCCTGGTTTCTCATCATCAAGTATTCCCCTTTGTGTTGGGTGGGTGGGATTATTATGAGAAATCGCTTCCTTCTTGCTCCCTTTATATGTGCGAGGAAGTTAGTGGTATAGTGATAATGTCACTAGCCTCGTAATCCAGCAATTTAGGCTAATGCTGCAAGGACACCAGATTCAAATCACAACGCGCCTGGAAGAATTTAAACTTAATTTGAGTATTGCTGAGAAAAGACATGCTGTTGAAGTTTTTTGTCTTGCACTCATCGGGACAATAATGCAAGAATACCAAATGAATAGGGGACAACAATTCATGCTTCATTTACACTTCAAGCTTTGTTTAAATTCAAACTAGGCAGATTGACTCTGGTCAACCCATTGTACAAGGGAAAACACCAGAGAATTGCTGTTGCCTATTTTTAGTTGAACAGTGCAATTTTTTGTTTTAATCATTTACGGGATGTGGGCGCACTGGCTCAGCCAGCATTTATTGACTATCCCTAGTTGCCCTTCAGAGGCGGTGGTGAGCTGCTTTCTTTAACTGCTGCAGGCCCTGAGGTGTAAGTACACCTACAGTGCTGTTAAGGAAGGATTTCCAGAATTTTTGACCCAACAACACTGAAGGAACGGTGCTATATTTCCAAGCCGGGATGGTGAGTAACGTGGAGGAGGGGAACCTCCAGGTTATGGTGTTCCCAGATATCTGTTGCTCTTGCCCGTCTAGATGGCAGCGGTCTTAGAAAGTTCTCTCTGAGGAACTTTGGTGAGTTTCTGCAGTGCATTTTGTGGATGGTGCACACAGATGCCACTGTTTGTTGAAGGTGGAGGGATTGAATGTTTGTGGAAGGGTGTCAATCAAGCAGGTTGCTTTGTCCTGGGTGGTGTTGAGTTTCTTGAGTGTTTTTGCGCTGCACTCATCCAGCCAAGTGGAGAGTATTCCATTTCATTCCTGACTTATGCCTTGTAGATGGTGGGCAGGCTTTGCGGGGGTCAGGAGGTGGGTTACTTACCTCAGGATTCCTAGCCTTTGACCTGCTCTGGTAGCCATAGCATTAATATGGCTTGTCCAGTTGAGTTTCTGGTCAATGGTAACCCCGGGCTGTTGTTAGTGGCAGATTCAGCGATGATCATGAACTGCTTTGGTATCTTGAGGAAGCGTGAACATTGTGCAAACGTACCAAACATGTCAGTTATATGTCCCAAAGACAGGCGGATCATATAAAATCGAATGTCCCTTCGACTGTTGACAGCAGGCAACATACCAACCGTCATAGTATGGTATGCTTACGCATGCTAGAAGCTACATGCATTAATACACAGGACCCTGTTCTTTGCAGACAGAAAGAACATGTGCACACATTGTGTCTGTTTCAAACTAATCAAAATAGGTGACAGCCATTCTGAGGTTCATTTTCCAGGGCAATGCCTTGATCAGAGTCAACCTTCCTGTTTCGAATCGAAACCTTGGCAGTTGACAGTCAGTCATCAGTTAACTGGTGCATTCTCCATGGCAGTGACTCTACCAGTCAGAGTTCACTTGCCAACCACACTCTCTTCCTATGAAGCATAAATTGTTGTTCCCTTCACATTACGTATTCTTGCAAATTGTCCTGATTGCAAGAGGAAAAGCTTCAACATGTGTATTTACTCAGCAACACCCAAGTTCTGCGCTACCAAAGCAACTATTTGAACTTAATCAGTAAATTCAAATAATAAAAGTCTGGAATGATAAAGCTAATCTCAGTAATGATGACCATGACAATTAATATTGATTGTTTTAATGTCCTTTAGGGAATGAAATCTTTGCTACCTGGTCTGAACCACATGGGATTCCAGACCCAATGTGGTTGACTCTCAACTGCAGTCTGAAATGGCTTAGGAAACCACTCCATTTTATCAACTTCCTGTAAAAATGGATTACCCGATGCACTACAGCGGTTCAAGAAGGTGGCATGTCACCACCTTCTCCAGAGCAAATAGTGATGAACAACAAATGCTATCCTTGCCAGCAATGCTCTCATCCCATATAAAAAATAAAGGTTCTTGCAGAGCGTTGGATTCTATGGGATGAGAAAGAACCAAAATGTTGTCCATTTTTGCTGTCATGTTCCCAGGCTAGCATCTACCTCCTCTCTCAATTTTTATATCTGTGAACCTGACAGTCAGTATGTTCTAGTCACAAGTATAAACGGTTTGTATAAAATATATTTTCAATTTATTCAAACTGTGTCCTCTGATATTTGTTAGACTGTTCCAGCAAGCACAACAGGTAAACAGCACAGTGAACCAAAATATGTAAGTATGTGTGTAAAGCTTTGTGAACATAATTAAAACTTAATCATGTTGTGGAACCTTTCTTTGATGATGGTGTGGGTATAATTCTCAAATTGCAATTACCATAAATAATTTGCATGTCTGCTTTTTCTATGCTGTGCTCTTTTCTATATCTTTTGGTTCAATCAAGTTGAAGTTTCTCCTAATTGTTGGGGTAACTTATTCTGGTTCTGCTCCTGACCAGTATCTATAAGATTCACCAAAGATTTGTCTTGATGCTTTGCATTGCTATTTTGCATGTTTTGATTGAAGCTGCACTTGCATTAATGTTTCTTCAACTTGTCCGAAAAGAAAGCTAACCTTTAATAAATTTATAATTTTGCTATGATCCCCATAGAAACCGATACCTAACATTTTAGAAAGTAATTCAAGTTCTCAGTAACCAACTTGAAGGATCACACAGCAAGATTTGGCCTGTCGTGACTGTACCGGCTATTAAACACCTATCTTTTCTAATCCCATTTTCCAGTTTACAAACTAAAAATAACGTTGATTAAACACAATTTTAGATGGGAACATAAGACTTTAAACTAAAGAACAGAAATTTACCCTCTTATTTTTAACTCAACCAAAAAATCTTTTGATTCACAGTTATACTTCACCTACATAGATAAGCTGCAGCGCTGGGCTGAGAGGTGGCAAATGGAGTTTAATGCAGAAAAGTGTGAGGTGATTCATTTTGGAAGGAATAACAGGAAGACAGAGTACTGGGCTAATGGTAAGATTCTTGGTAGTGTGGATGAGCAGAGATATCTCAGTGCCCATGTACATTGATCCCTGAAAGTTTGAAAATTGCCACCCAGGTTGAGAGGGTTGTTAAGAAGGCGTACGGTGTGTTAGCTTTTATTGGTAGAGGGATTGAGTTTCGGAGCCATGAGGTCATGTTGCAGCTGTACAAAACTCTTTTGGAATATTGCGTGCAATTCTGGTCGCCGCATTATAGGAAGGATGTGGAAGCATTGGAAAGGGTGCAGAGGAGATTTACCAGAATGTTGCCTGGTATGGAGGGAAGATCTTATGAGGGAAGGCTGAGGGACTTGAGGCTGTTGTCGTTAGAGAGAAGAAGGTTAAGAGGTGACTTAATTGAGGCATACAAGATGATCAGAGGATTAGATAGGGTGGACAGTGAAAGTCTTTTTCCTTGGATGGCGATGTCTAGCACGAGGGGACATAGCTTTAAATTGAGGGGAGATAGATATAGGACAGATGTCAGAGGTAGGTTCTTTACTCAGAGTAGTAAGGGCGTGGAATGCCCTGCCAGCAGCAGTAGTGAACTCGCCAACACTAAGGGCATTCAAATGGTCATTGGATAGACATATGGACGATAAGGGAATAATGTAGATGGGTTTTAGAGTGCTTTCACAGGTCGGCGCAACATCGAGGGCCGAAGGGCCTGTCCTGTGATGTTCTATCCCTTAATAGACATTCTCCTCTCCCAGAACCAGCCCAAAACGAATCTTAGCTCCTGAGGGTTTACTTCCATTCTTTTGTTTTACTCGCCTGGTAACTTTTAACCCCATGCCTGGCTTTCATAGTGAGAACGTCTCCTGAGATTCTTTCTCCAGCGCAAGCTAAGCAAAACTTTCTGGCCACGTTTCAAATCCTTGGCCATTTCGATCCAAGCACAAGCTCGATTTGCATTCTGGCAGATTGAACCATAGAGAGTTTCGAACTCTAGATTTCCCCCCCCCCCCAATGTTGACCGACTGCCTGTATCTGAGAGCTTTCAAGGAAATCTTAAAAACTCTGCTGCTCTCAAAACCCATCCCTGTGTCAATCTGAATCACAAGCACCTTGTCTCCAGGTTAAACTGTCAATTAACTTTTGTTTAGACGTCCATCTCTATTTCATCTTGGAAGTAAATGGACAATTTAACGTGTAACTGTTTAGAATCCAACATTCTGTGATTTTGGAGATTAGCAGCCTAATCACTGTAAACACTGAAGCTGTGTTAAACCTTCCCAGCAAACTGGGCCTCTTGTTAATCTTTAACAGCCACATCACCCAGGCCTGTTGTTGGCAAACTTCAGAACAGATTACATAAACCCTTTTTATTTCTAATCCTAAATTAAAGACACCATCTCGAAACACGACAATCTTATAAACCTCATTTGTAGCAATTTATGGAATTGTTACTTGTTTCTTAGGCGTTTGGGAAACTGGAAGGATGTGAAGGGATGTGAAACTATCAGCCATACAGAGTGTGATTTCACTTCGACCGACATCATCTTTTTGGGACAATATATTCTCCGTGTACGAGCGCAACGAGGGAATCAATCATCGGCCTGGTTGGACTCCAAATCTTTTAGTCCCTATAAGCACAGTAAGAAACTTCAATTAAAGATAAAATTTAAACCATATTTGACCATCTTGGATTTTCACCTTTAAAGTGTGAATTAAGAACAATTCAACAACTGTGGTGGGATGCAAACCTTTCCAGTAGCTTTAAGAATCCAGTATCAAGTGCATGTTCAGCATAAGTGAACGTTTCTTTTGCGCCTACATCAACAAAGTTGTCTGTGATACTTAAGCAAATATGTTTTAAAACTTTTTAATATAGTATTTTACAGCATACTACATAATGTAAAGTATATTTTTATAGATTCCAACCACGTATGCTTAAGCTGAGCGCATCAATTGAATAATTTACCTAAAGTTCATTAGCCCATGAGGTGAGGATGTCTTGGTCTTTTCATGCCATGTTTTGCTTTTTAAAATTAATTTTGAGTTCGTCAAGGTTGAGGGATGCTAATGTTCCTTAATTAAAGTATTATGCACTATCAACTCTGATTAATTATGATTGGATGTAAATAAAAGTTCCTTCTACTCTGCTACAACCTCGAAAGATACTGCAACAGTGATATTTTTCCATTTGTTGCACTATCAGTTTGTGACCTGTCTGAGTGGAATTGTAAAGTTGGGAATACCAAGAAAGGGTTCATATTGTTCATTTCCCATCCAAGCCCTTGAAACTACCAGGCTATTGGAGGTTTCTTTGCTACACTATATATCACTCAACCCCCTAGTCGATGAGTTGACTTCAAGGTGGGCTGACTTCTTCATCATTGACTCTTTCATGAAGACCTCCGAGTTGGTCAAAGTTAAACATTCACCTAAGCTGTTGCTTGAAATACTTTCAGTAAGTTAAAAGTCAAATGTCTGCTCAGGTGTTTGATAAACAATAGCTATTGGAAGCATACAAGAACGCGGACATGCTAGATTAGCTGGACTAGCCTTTGACCTCCATCCGCCCCAAACATTTCTGCAGCTACTGATCTGCTTAATCATACACTCATCTCTACCCTCACGATAGCCCCAACTAAAAACATTACTCTCACTCACGCTGGCCGTTCCCCCAATTCGGCCCTTATCTATGATCCCTTAAATCCAAGGGTGCAGTTATGAACGCAAATGGTGGACAGCTGGTTTAGTCTTTCACCGCCAGATCTGGCTGGACCACATAAAGCATATTGAATCCTGCTTTCCCGTCCTGACATTAGCTAATAATGTTAATGGTTCTTTCTCTTCAGTTGTTGTATCATCCCGTACAGATCTGTTATCATCACCCCTCCCCTTTTAAAAACAAAAAACAACCATTGACTCGCTGTCATTGCAAACATTCACCCTATCTCCAACCTTTTTTCTCTCATCCTTTAATGTGTTGTCGCTTCACAAATCCATGGCTGCATTTCCCAGAACACCATGCCTGAATCCCTCAAAATCATGTTTCTGCCCCACCGCAGTTATTATCAAAGTTAAATGGCATCCTACGTGACTGACAACGATAAAGTATTCCCTTTTGTCCTTTTTGATTTGTCTGCAGCCTTTGGCACAAGTGAGCGCACCATCCTCGAATGCCTCTCCTCCACCATGCAGCTATACTAAACTGCACTGGCCTGCTATTCTTATTTAATGTAGTCAGAAGCTATCTTCAACTAAGTATGTCCTTGCCTGTTCAATTTTTCATCCATTTGTTGATACTTGGCAACATCATCCAAAAACAGTGGCAGTTTCCCTAACCATGCTGACAACACTCAGCTCAATGGTTTACATTGTTCATCTCGCACTGGAAGTAGAAAATTCTGAAAATACTCAAGTCCGCCAGCATCTGCAAATAGAGAAACCGAGTTAACGTTTCAGATCAATGACCTTTCATTTTAAAAAGTCATTTTTAGTGTGGGTAGATCTGAAGTCTTGAACTTTTGTTTATAATGTGTTGTCAGCCAGGATCAGGTTGTTAAATAATGGGTTTCTAATAGCTTCATAATAAGATTTAACATTCTAAAACGGTTGAATCATTCATGTTCATTATTCATGCAATAAGTCACGTTAATTTTTTATTTACCTGTGCTAATTTATTGTAATTCTGCGACTGATATTGAATTGAAACTTTCTTTAAATTACAGATGTAATTGGTCCTCCATCAGTAAATGTGGATTCAAAAGATAATTTGCTTAATGTCTACATCGTGGACCCCCAAACTGAAAATAATAAATCCATACCGGAGGCTTATAAAGGACTGAAATACAGCATAATTTACTGGAAAGAATATTCTCATGAAATTAATGTATGTTCTGAGAAGAAGATTTGTACTCTTAACTTGTTAACCTTGTATTGGAAAGTGAACAGTTCTCTTTCCCACATCTATTAGAATGTTATGGGTGCTATGGAAACCAGCAAACTCCTTATCGCTGCTTCCTGTTAGTTAGCCAATCCTCTATCCATGCCAGAATATTACCTCCAACACCATGAGCTCCTGTCTTTCATTGTAGCCTTTTGTATGGCACCTTATCAAATGCCTTTTGAAAATCCAAATATATAACACTGACTGGTTCTCTTCTATCTACTCTGGCTGATACCTCCTCAAAGAAATCTAGTAAATTTGTCAGACGTGATTTCCCCTCCATGAAACCATGCTGACTCTGCTCGATCAGATTATGATTTCCAAATGCACTGTCATTCTCTCCTTAATAATTTTTTTAATTTAAAAAAAAATATTTTTTTCCCACATTTTCACATTTTCCTTCAGAAATTTACACCCCACCCACAAACAGTAAATGGTAACAAATACAAAATCAATCCCCTTAACAATACCAATGATCCCATCCTCCCACCACCCCAGACAACGGCCCACCTGTCAATATATGCATCCAATAAACCAAACCCTCCCACGGTGGAAACAAAAAACAAAGGAGAAAAAGGAGTCCGGGACCGCCCATGGTCACCATTGACCTACAGAGTCCACCCCCCCCCCCCCCCCACACACACACACACACACACACACACACAACGCCATCCAGCCTCTGAAAGAGTACCGTACATGATACCCAAGAGTTGGTCCTCCCCCCCCCCCCCCCCCAAGTCTCCAACTCCTCCCGTCCACTGCCTCTTGTAAAACTCCTCCTCCCAACCTCGGTTCCTTCCCCCCAACTTTCCGGCCCGGCTAGGCCACTCGGACCCTGTTCTGCCAGGCTCCGATGGCCGCAGCCCCTCCCCCACCTCACTCCCGTCACTGGCCAGCTTAAACCGGCCAGCGTGGAGGCCCCCGCCTGGGGCCCTTTCCCCCTTGCCCGGCCCTAGGAAAGCCCAGAGATCCCCTTTTAGCACACACACCCCGCACAACCACCTATACCCCAAAGAGCCTTGATTTCGAGTGAAAGTCCCATCCCTTCCCTTGTCCAAATATATACAACATTGGCTCCTTTAGCCCCTACACCCGCACGCAGTGAAACAAAAAAGAAGAAAATACAGTCATGAGGTTACATCGGCACATGGGCATTTCTCAATTTGTCAGTTCTGCTTCAGTCCTTCTACCTTCGCAAACTCCTCCGCTGCTTCCGCCGTTCCAAAATAAAAGTCCCTGAGCTTATAAGTCACCCTCAGCTTCGCTGGATATACAATGCCGCACTGCACCTTGCTAATGTACAGTGCCCTCTTCACCCGGTTGAAGGCAGCCCACTTCCTCGCCAGCTCCACCGTAAAATCCTGGTATACACGTACACCAGCTCCAGCCACTGCACCACCCGCTTCTGCTTGGCCCAGCTCAGGACCTTCTCCTTCATACTGTACCTACGGAAGCACAGTGTCACTGCCCTTGGCGGCTCACTCGCCTTTGGTACAGGCCTCCACGACCGATGAGCCCGATCCAGTTCATATCGGGAGGGATCCTCCCCCTCCCCCAATAGTTTTGCCAGCATCGCGGCAAAGTACTCAGTCGGCTTCGGTCCTTCAACTCCTTCGGGCAGCCCCACAATCCTCAAATTCTGTCGCCTGGATCTGTTTTCCAGGTCTTCCATTTTTCCTCGCAGATCCTTGTTAGTATCCATCACCTTCCGCATCTCTTTCCCCATCGAGGCAAGTTGATCACCGTGTTGCAATAACGTCTCCTCCACTTCCTTCAGCGCCTCCCCTTGCTCTCGCACCTCTGCCACTGCGCTCGCCACCTCCGTCCTCACCGGGGAAACCGCCTCCTCCACCAGCACACTCAACCTCCCTCATCTCCTTCCTCACCGTCTCCATGTATTTTGTAAACTGCCTTTCGAATTCCGCAGCCATCACCTTAGTTATTTCTTCAGCCGTAAGCAATGCGGCCTCCCCTGGTGCTCCCGCCTCCCATTTTCTTTCCTGACCCCGCAGTGACCTTTCCACTCCCCGACGGACTTTCAGCTGCTTTTTGCACGGCCGTTTTTTTTACGGGTCTTCGACATTCCACTCCTCTGTGCTGTCTCCCGACTTTTACTGCCTTCGCTGGCCCGAGAACCGGGCGTTAACCCCCGACAATGCCGTTCCCGAACGGGAGTCCTCTAATGCCTCCCGCCCGCCGTCACCGGAAGTCTCTCCTTAATAATTGATTCTCTTTTTTCTTAATAATTTAGAGTGCCCAATTTATTTTTCCAATTGAGCGATTTTAGAAAAATAATCTTTATTGTCACAAGTAGGCTTATGTTAACACTGCAATGGAGTTACTGTGTAAAGTCCCTAGTCTCCACATTCTGGCACCTGTTCGGATACACAGAGGGAGAATTCAGAATGTCCAAATTACCTAACAGCACATCTTTCGGAACTTGTGGGGGGAAACAGGAGCACCCAGAGGAAACCCACGCAGTCACTGGGAGAATGTACAGACTCCGCACAGACAGTGACCCAAGCCGAGAATCGAACCGGAGACCCTGGTGCTGTGAAGCTAACCACTATGCAACCGAGTGTGGCCAATCCACCTAACCTGCACATCTTTGGGTTGTGGAGATGAAACCCACGCAGACACGAGGAGAATGCGCAAACTCCACATGGGCAGTGACCTGGGGCCAGGATTGAATCCGGGTCCTCAGTGCCATAGGCAGCAGTGCTAACCACTGGGCCACCGTGCCGCCCTCATTTAATAATTAATTCTAATATTTTTCCAATAACTTGAGGCTAGACCAGCTGGCCTGTAGCTTCCTACATTTTAACTCCTTCCCTTTTTGAACAAGGATACCACATTGGCAGCTCTCCAATCCTTTGGCACAGTTCCAGAATCCAAGGATTTTTGGGAAAGGGCTACTGATGCACCCATGATCTTTGTGGCTACTTCCTTTTAAGATGTTGAGGAGCAAACCATCAGGTCCAGGGGACTTGTCAGCCTTTAACCCCATTAGTTTGCCTAAAACTAATTTGGTGATTGTGACTGTATTCAATTTCTCCCTGGTATTTTTCACTATTTCTGGAATGCTTGTATACCCTGCCGTAAAGACCAATGCAAAATATCAATTTAATTCCTCAGCCAGTTCTTTGGTCCCATAATTACTTACTCCATTTCATTCTCTAAGGGGCCAATGTTTTCTTTTATTTCTTTCTTTTGAATGTACTTTTAAAAAGCTCTAATGTCTATTTTTTATGTTTCTCACTAACTTGCCCTCCAGTTTATTTTCTCATTCTGCTTATTTTTTACTCCATCTTTTCTGCATTCTGAATCTATCCGACCCTTCTGGCCTAACACTAACCTTTCCCATCCTATATGTTTCTACTTTTGGGCAGCACGGTGCCACAGTGATTAGCATTGCTAACTCACGGTGCCGAGGTCCCAGGTTTAATCCTGGCCCCGAGTCATTGTCCATGTAGAGTTTGCACATTCTCCCCATGTCTGCGTGGGTCTCACCCCCACAACCCAAATATGTGCAGGTTAGGTGGATTGGCCATGCTAAATTGCCCTTTAATTGGAAAATAAAAGAACAGGGTATCCTAAATTTATTATTTAAAATATATGTTTCTGCTTTCACTTAATACCCTCCTTAACTTCTTTGGCTATCCATGCTAGGTTCTTCCTCCTCTTAGAGAGCCTTTCCATACATTGGGATGTATTTCTGCTGGGTATCATGAATGCCTGCCACTGCTCGCCTGTTACCTTACCAGCAATCTGTATGTCCACTTTGACCAATTCCATTCTCATAACTTTGTAATGCCCCTTCTTTAAGTTTAACACTGATATTTCAGCCCCAATTTTCTTACATTCAAACTGAATGCCAAATTCTATCATACTGTGATTACTACTTCCTCGGGATCCTTAGCCTTAAGATCGTTATCAAACCTACCTCATTACACATTACCGGATCCAAAATGGCCTGATCCATAACATTTTGCTCAACAAAAACCATCCCAAATGCACACGTTTGAGTTAATTCTCATAGCTACCATTTTAATTTGATTAGCCCAATCTTTATGAAAATTAAAGTCACCCACAATTAATGCAGTACATGTATTTGTTATTTCTTGACCTTAAACTCTTTACATGTATTTGTTATTTCTTGATCTTAAACACTTTCCTACAATTTGGCTACTTTTCGGGGCCTATAACAATACTCCCTATCGCTCTCTTTCTTACTTTGGTATTTGTCACTTCCATCCAAATCGACTCCACGTCCTCTGAGCCTAGATGGTCCCTCAGTACTTACTTCCTCTCTTATTAGCAAAGCTACCCCACCGTCTTTTCCTTCCCGCCTGTCCTTCCTAAAAGTCAAATAACCATGAAAACTGATTTCCCAACTTTTATCACCTTGCAGCCATGCTTCAGTAATAGCTTTCAGATCGTACCCATTTAATTCCATTTGTGCAGTCAGTTCATTTATCTTGTTTTTGATGCTACGTGTGTTCCGATACATAACTCTTAATTTTGTTTTTCTGCCACTTTTGCTTACACTAAGCCCATCGCTAGGGCCAGTAGAGCTACTATTTACTTGTTGCCTTTTATTAACATGTTTTCCCTTTTGCTTTCACTTTTTCTGCCATTGGTTTCCATCTCCTCTAATTTCCTGCGCAGGTGCCCACCCCCCCTGCCATACTAGTTCAAAGCCTCCCCAACAGCACTAGCAAACACTCCTGCAGGAATATTGGTTCCGGTGCTGTTGGGGTGTAACCCATCCAGTTTGTGCAGGTCCACCTTCCCCAGAACCTGTCCCAACGACTCCGGAATCTGAAACCCATCCTCGTACACCACCCCTTTAGCCATGCATTCATCCCACTTATCCTTCTGTTTCTGCCCACACTAGCGCCTGGCACTGGGAGAAATCCTGAGATTACTACCTTGGATGTACTTTGTAATTTATCGCCAAACTCTCTATATTCAGCTTTCAGGACCTCATCCTTTTTTTTTTAATGTATGTCATTGGTACCAGTGTACTACGATCACTGGCTCTTCACCCCCACCCTCCAAAATGTTCTGTAGCTACTTTGTCACATCCTGGGTCCTAGCACCAGCGAGTCTGATAACTTCCAGCTCTGCTGCCTGTGTGTTGACAGGATTGGGTTTAGCTGTGTTGTCCTGTACTGTCAAATAACCTTCCACCACTCTTGAGGTTAAGGAACGTCTGAGCATTCACATTTTTTTTTAAAAACCTATAAAGTGGCTGGAACTGTATTGGCATTTGTTCTATTTTATATATTTCCATGCAATAATTTTACTCAGTGACTGCATTCCCCCTTGGTTTACATCACCAAAAGCATTGTAGAAGTCTAGATTGAGATGATGCAAACTAATTTCACGTAGAAACATTCCAGCTGTTTCCCATCATATGTCACAGTTAGCTTTGAAGGGCGGCACTGTGGTGCAGTGGTTAGCACCGCTGCCTCACGGCGCCGAGGACCTGAGTTTGATCCCAGCACCGGGTAACTGTCCGTGTGGAGTTTGCACATTTTCCCCCCCCCCCAAAAAAAAATGTCTGCATGAGCCTTAACCCCATAACCCAAAAACAAAAGATGTGCAGGGTAGGTGAATTGGCCAGGCTAAATTGCCCCTTAATTGGAAAAGAATAATTGGATTCTCTAAAACATTTTTTTTAATTTAAAGTCACAATTGGCTTTGTGATTGCTCACCAAAATGCCGTATTTTTCAGCAAGATAAACTTAATAATGCTCTTTTCTTTCCTAGCCCCAAATGCTGTGGGTTACTCGTATAATGTTTTAAGGCCATACCCCCAATCGGAGAACGCAGTACTTTTGTTAATGTGTCAGTTTAGGCACCTAACTGATGCATATGCATCACAGTGCTGACTGTTTGGAATGCAAAAGAATATTGTTCTAAAAATATTTTACTCAACAGGAAATCTATTTAAATAGACTCTGTAGGGTCAAATGCTTTTTAACCTATTAAACTAACCCTTTGGAGAGATAACATAGCAAACAGTTGAAATGAATGAATATTTCTGTATTTAATTATTTATTTAAATTACAGGTGGAAAACGGCTCGAGTAAATTGGTGTCACTGAAACTCGAACCTTGGACCACGTACTGTCTGCGTGTTCAGCTTTTCAACCCTATATTTCATGTTGTTGGACAGCTCAGTCATGTTGTCTGTGAAAAGATTAACGGTATGCTTTTAATTATTTAGCTTTAAAAGTGTTCGTGTAGGTTACATTGTCTAATGGAAAATCTTTTCTCCCCCACGCTTTACCTTACATTTTATGCTCTCTGCCAAATTCAATTCCTTGGCCAAACAATTGAACAGGCCACTGTTGGTCTTGCAGAATAATTTCATACTGCAACTTCCCATTTGGGCATTTTCAGGAAAGTACATACTAGTTTTGTAATGACAGTGGAACATTCTTTTTGATTTCTTCATCAAGGGATGTGGGCCTTAGTTGGCTAGATCAGCATTCGTTGCCAGTTCTTAATTGTCCTTGAGAAGATGGTGGCATTCCGCCACTTGAACCACTGTAGTTGATGAGCCCCCGCTGCCTTGAACCACTGCAGTTGATGAGGCATAGGTACACCCACAGTTCTGTTAAAGAGGGAGTTCCAGGATTTTGACCCAGCGAGTAGAGGAACCGTGATATCAAGTCAGGATGGTGAGTGGCTTGGGGGAAATTTCCAGGTGGTGGTGTTCCCATGTGTCTGCTGACTTTGTCCTTTGAGATAGTAGTGGCCATGAAGTGCTGTTGAAGGAGATTTGGTGAAGTCCTGCAGTGCATCTTGCAAATTAGCATCAGTGGTGGATGGAGTGAATGTTTGTGGAAGGGATGCTAATCAAATGAGCTACCTCGTCCTGGATGGAGTCAAGCTGCTTGAGTGCTGTTGGAGCTGCACTCATCCATGCAAATGGGGAGTATTCCATCACACTCATGACATTTGCTTTGTAGATGGTGGACAGGTTTTGAGGAGTCAGGAGGTGCCTTACTCGCCGCAGGATTCCTAGCTTCTGACCTACGCTTGTAGCCCCAGTATTTATATTGTAAGTCCAATTGGTCAGTGGTAGCACCCAGGATGTTGATAGTGAGGATTCAGTGATAATGCCATTCAATATCAAGGGCGATAGATTGATTCTCTCTTAATGGAAATGGTTATTGTATGGTGCGAATGTTACTTTCCACTTGTCAGTCCGAGCCTGGATATTGTCCAGGTGTTGCTGCATTTGCACGTGGACTGCTTCATTATCTGAGGATTCGCAAACGGTGCTGAACATTGTGCAGTCATCAGCGAACATCCCCGCATCTAGCTTTGCGTTGGAAGGAAGATCATTGATGAAGAAGCTGAAGGTGGCTGGGCCAAGGACCATGCCCTGAGGAACTCCTGCAGCGATGTCCTGAGATTGAGATGACTGACCTACGATAAACGCAACCATCTTCCTTTGTGCTAGGTATGACTTCAACCATTGGAGAGTTTGCTCCCTGATTCCCATTGATTCCAGGATGGTGACAGTGGTGTCTGGCACATTATCTGTACGGGGTGATTGCATGAGTAGGACTATCTCAGACCGTTACTTGACTAGTCTGTGAGACAGCTCTCCCAATTTTGGCAGAAACTCCCAGATGTTAGTAAGGAGGACTATTCAGGGTTTCCAGTGCCTAGGTCGATGCCAAGTAGTCTGTCCAGTTTGTATCCTTTTTTTATTGACTTTATAATGGTTTGATATAACTGAGTAGTTTGCTGGGGTATTTAAGAGTTAACCACATTGCTGTAGATCTGGAGTCACATGTAGGCCTGACCAGGTGAGGACTGCAGATTTCCTTCCCTAAAGGACATTGGTGAACCAGTTGTGAACAATCGACAATGATTTCATGAACAGTAAACTTTTAATTCCAGATATTTCTTGGATTCAGTTTCTACCATCTGCCGTGGTGGCACTGGAACCCAGGTCCCCAGGATCTCTGGATCATCAGTCCAGTCCCCACCACCTTAATGGTGTCTTGATGTCACCTAATGCACCACTATTGCTTCATCTGCTGCCTAGACTCTCTTGATCTCTATCCTGAAGGAAAGTCTCATGTTGAACTATGGTAGTGGGGTGTTTTGACGCAACGTAATTTGATATATTAATGCCTCGTATGCCTATTTTGACCTCTGTAACATCATCCGACTTTGGCCTGGCTCAGTTCATCATCTGAAACTCGTGCCTCTGTTCCCTCTGGACTGGACTATTCCAATGAACAGCTGACTAGTCTTTCACATTCTACTGTCTGTGAACTTGATGTCATCTGAAATTCTGCTGCCCATGTCTTGTCTTGCACCAAATGTCATTCCCCTATCATCTTTCTGCTCACTGACCTTAATCTACTCGAGCAACTTCTTGATTTTTAAATGTCTTATTCTTATTATCATAATTGTACATTGCCACCCCCCCACCCCTGTCTCTGTAATCTTCTCCAGTCCCATAGCCGTCACGTTATCTGAGCTCCTCTAAATCTGTCCCCTTGAGAATCCCTGATTTGGGGCAACATGGTGGCACAGTGGTTAGCACTGCTCCCTCACAGCGCCGAAGTCCCAGGTTCAATCCCAGCTCTGGTTCACTGTCCGTGTGGAGTTTGCACGTTCTCCCTGTGTCTGCGTGGGTCTCACCCCCACAACTCAAAGATGCGCATGAGGAGGACTTGCCACGCTAAATTGCCCTTACTTGGAAAAAATAATTGGGTACTCTAAACTTATTTTTTAAAAAGTGAATCCCTGAATTTAATCCTTCCACTATTGGTGGCTATGCCTTCAATTTTGGCCCTGAGCTCTAGAATGCTCTCTCGTCACCTCTCCATAATATCTCCTTATATGGCTTGGTGTCTTTTGTTTTGTAATGTGTCTTGGGAGGTTTATTATGTTAAAGGTGCTCTATAAATATGTTGTTGTGAAATAGTTCTCAGGAAATAGTAACCATTCATGTGTGAAAAAGTAAAACTGATCATGTTTTTAATTTTCTTAAGGTGCAACTCCGTTGTGGAAAATTGTTGTCATCTTCATTGTCTCACTAGTGATTGTTTTCAGTGTGGCAGTGGGATGCTCCTTCTGTATACATTACGTCAGCAGGTGCATAAAGTATGCCTTCTTTCCTCCGCACATTTTGCCGGAACATTTACAGGAGGTATGTGTCTTGTTTCAAAACTGGATGTTGGATTTTGTTTTCAGAAAGAACTTCAGGAGAAGGAAAAAGCTGAAGTCATGGTGCAAACTGTTTAGAAATATAATACAGACTTGTACAAATTGCATATAAACTTACAAAATAGGATCAGAAATAGTCCATTTGGGGTGGCATAGTGGCGCACTAGTTAGCACTGCTGCCTCACAGCGCCAAGGATCCAGGTTCAATCCCAACCCCGGGTCACTGTGTGTGGAGTTTGCATATTTGCACATTCTCCTTTGTAAGAAATAGGCCTCTAACCTGCTCTCTCTCTCTCTCTCTCTTCCCCCCCCCCCCACCCCCCCGTATCCTTTGGTTCCTTTGTGTAGCATTAAATATTTTATTTGGAGTTATTAGTTTTGCAGAGGACTTTCTCATCCCGAGTACTGTCTAGCATTGTTTTGTGCGTTGACATCTATCTTAAAATGAAAAGTGGCAACATTACAATCAAGATATTTTGTTTTAAGCATTATCATTTTTTAGGAGATTAGTTGGTTTACTACCATCTTGTCTGGAAGGTCAAAAATAGTATTTTAAAAATTCCTAAGAAATGGAAAACAATTTGGAAGCATGGTTTATGGAAGATTTTTATTTAAAGATCTCTAGGTAGCAAAATATATTTTTGTTCATCCATGGGTTTGCATTTAAAAATATTCCCCAAATACTTTGACGGTCTTGCTCTCCCAGCTGTTTGGCATTGGGGTTTCAGAAATAATCAGGACCCGGAGTGCCAGTCATTGTCCCAGTATCTGATCTGTAACTTGGTCACATCTAATTTAGTAGCAAAATGAGAAAAAGAGAAGACAGGTCACAGTTTTGAGTGGAATCTACTTATCTGTTACGGTGTTGGTCTTGGTTTAGTGGTAGAATTCTCATTGCTAAATGGAAAGGTTGTAGGCCGGTTTATGCTCCACTGCAGAGACTGCAGGCTAGTGGTGTATCACTGAGGAACTACTGTACTGATGGAGGTACATTTTTCAATTGAGGTTTTAAACCAAAGCGCAGAATGGCCCCTCAAGTGGAAATAGGAGACCACCAAGTTCTCTTCTCAGAAGAGCCAGGTGTGCTCCTGGTGTCCTATCCTATATATTTCTGTAAACCAACATCACTAAATAGATTTGATCCTGTATCTCATTGCATTTTGTGGGACTTTATTCTGAGCAAATTGACTATCATTGTTCCCAACATCAATCACAGTTCAAAATATAACAGTATGGCATTGTGAAAGACACGATACAAATGGAAGTCCTTTTCTTATTTTTAGAAACACACACTCTTAGCTATACATAAAATGTTACAACCTGTCATTACAATCCTATGTATTGCCCTCTTCCCTTTTCTTTACTCTTGCAGTGTTTCAATGTACCTTCGCAGAATGCCTTCCTCGAGCTGGTGCCAGAGGAAGATGCCGAGAAGTGCTGTGACCAGCTCAAAGTCATTTGTGAATCTGAAAGCTTGAATTCATACTCCAGTTCCTTGACATTGCCACATATTGGGAATGAGAAAAATGATCAAAGTGGTCAAACCAGTACAGATTCTGGACAGTTTTCTAATGACGGAAGTTCCAAGAGTGTTGATACTGAAGAATTTGAGGGACGAGCATTAAGAGAACTAGATCTACATACAAAGTTGATGTACTTTTGTGAATAAAACCTCCATTAAGCCATAACTTTATTCTTCAGGTAAATGTTTGCTCAAGCTGCCACAAGCAAGTGTGTTGGAGAGAAATTAGTTGCTCCTAGCTTATTTAGCGTTTTGGTGCTCAAATGCTTTTAATATCAACATCCTAACTTTCAGGATCCTAATGTCCAGAAACTGAACTGAACCAGCTATATAAACACCATGGCTACATGAGCCTGGGAATTCTGTTGCAAGTGACTCACCACCTGACTCCCCAAAGCCTGACCACAATTTTTAATGCACAAGTCAGGAGTGTGATTGAATACTCTCCACTTGCCTGGATGAGTGCAGCTCCAACAACACTCATGGAGCTCGACACCATCCAGGACACCACAGCCTGCTTGATTAGCACCCCATCCCTCACGTTAAACATTCAGTTCCTCCATGCGGGTGATGAGTGTCTGCAACGAGCTGCCAGCTGCAGTAGTAGAGGGGGGTACAATTTTGTCTTTGAAAAAGCATTCAGATGGGAAAACTGGGTGTAGAGGGATATGGGCCAAATGCAGAAAATTAGGACTAGCTTGATGGTTAAAAACTGGGCGGCATAGACAAGTTGGACCGAAGGGCATGTTTTCATGCTGTAAACTTCTATGACCGATGCACAGTGGCAACATTAAGTTCCATCTACAAGATCCACTGCAGCAACTCGCATCTTCGGCAGCACCTCCCAAACCCATGACCGCTACCACAGTCATAGAATTTACATAGAATTTATAGCCATAGAATTTACAGTGCAGTAGGAGGCCATTCGGCCCATCGAGTCTGCACCGGCTCTTACAAAGAGCACCCTACTCAAGCCCACGTATCTACCCTCCCCCCGTAACCCAGTAACTCCCACTTAACCTTGAAGGTAAAGGGCAGCTGCTGCATGGAAAGAATTACCATCAGCAAGTTCCCCTCCAAGTCTTACACCAGCCTGACCTGGAACTATAGTGCTGTCGCCAGATTAAAATCCTGAAACTCCCTCCCTCTCTAGCAACAGTGTGGGAGTATCTAGACCACGTGGACTGCCACAGTTCAAGAAGCTCGCTCACCACCACCACCTTCCCAAGGAAAATTAGGGTTGGGCAACAAGGACTGGCCGAGCCAGTGTTGACCACATTCTGTGAAATAATATTACTAAGAAAGTAACAGCTTTAGTTCATTGTGACAAATTGTTTCTACCACTCAAGTGACAGACCTGTAACCACTACTACTTCACCTTTGTGTTATACAGATTGAAATCCCACTTCAGGTTTATATCAAGTTTCTAATTGCACATTTACACTGGATCATTTACATAGTTTTGATGGACATATTAGAAAAATAGGCCCATAGCCTCTGGACCGCAGTGTCGGATTTGGGGGGTACCCCAAAGATGTGCTGGGGAATCACTCACCAAGATTCCCAGGTGAGGGGAAAAAACACTGCCAGGAGAAGGAGGCCGCTGTCTTGGACTTTGCTTCCCTGGTAACCCGACGACGAATACTGTTGGCATGGAGGGACTCGAAGCCCCCGAAGACCGAAGCATAGCTATCGGACATGCCGAGCTTTCTCGGTCTAGAAAAGTTCGCCTTGAGAGGTTCACTATCGGGATTCACCCGGAGGTGGTAACCATTCATTGACTTCTTCGCGGATAATTAATTGTCAGCAGGGGGGGGCTAGGGTAGTGTAGAGTAGGGGGTGGTTTAGGCAGGTCCTTGCAAGAACAGAGTTGTGGTTTCTACTATGCGTTACTTGCTTTTCCTTTTGTACAGTACTATACAATGTCATTGTTTTATATGCCAAAAATACCTCAATAAAATTGTCTTTTTTAAAAAAAAAAAGCACTACCAACTTAATAGTCACTATTTTAAAGACCCAGACCAGGCCCCATCCCACACACAGTGAATGACCTGACCTGGCGAGGTCCGACCACTCCCCCAGCCGCCCCCCCCCACCCTGATCTGACTCCGAACCCCCCACATCTCATTCACATCTTAGAAACTTCCTTTCAGTGGCACTTTTAAAGTCACCTGCTTTACAGCAGCTAGTCCTGTGCAAAAGGGAGTTTGTCCTCCTTCATCCGTTTTAGTCTTCGCTGCCGGAGCCAGGGACCTCCTTCGCTGCTTCAGTCTCACACAACCTATTTTGGGAAGGTCAGATGAGACACGCGCTTTAGAATTGAAGTGCAGGTAAGTCAGTGCAGAGTGCCAATCCGCTACTGATTGCCACCCGGAGGAAGTTATTTTTGTTTTTAGCAGAGCTGCCATTATACTGACTTGGAATCCTAGTAAAAGCACTGGTGGTAATGTAGGAGGTGCAGAAGTTATGTCAAAATATTTTGGTGTAATTAAGTCAGATATTTAGTGGTATTTAAGATTTATTTTAAGAAACGTTATCTTAATTTTGCCAATGTTGGTGGAATCCATAAGACAGAATCCATCTTATCAATTTGTTGTGAGTTGGAATGCACTGCCTGTAATTCAAAAGGGAATTGAATAAATATTTGAAGGGTTTAAAAGTTCCCGGGACTGTTGGGAAAGTGGGATTAATCTCCCAAAGAAGCAGCACATGAATGATCGGCCAAATGGCATATTTTTCTGCTGCTATCATTGTTTGGTTCCGTGATGGTTAGTTAGAAAACATATTAATATCTAGATTGAATGTACTAAGTTGATCTCCATGCACGGGTTTTCACGATTTCACATATTCCTTACTTCTATTCCTCAATTAATTGGATCAACAATCTGGATTTATTTTATCCGTACTGCATTTTCTTGCATCTGCCATATTTGACTTATTGTATGTGAATTTGTGTTTTTCTTTGTAGAGACAGTATGAAAAAGGTGCTAAAGCCAGTGTTAAAACCTTTTATTTATCTCATCAAACTGAGAGTCATCTCCATGTACGACTGTTCTATTTCATGCATGAGTTCCACAAAAATCAGTGTTGCCAAGTATGACATTAAATGTCAGATTTGTTCTTAAATTATGTTCAATGCAGTTTGTTTCTGTTCAAGTCTGTTTCACACCCATTTTCTTCTGCCTTTTAACCAGCTTGCTTGTTTATTCTTTGCTGAGGTCTTGTTTCATAGACAATAGATACCATATTCAGCATTGCGTTCATCTGGTTACTGTTCATGATTCTCCGCTGGTGGGATTCTCCGTTCCGCCGGCAGCGTACCCCTGTCCGCGGCTTTCCCGGTGATGTGGGGTGGCCAGAATAGGGAATACCATTGGCCGGCGGTAGGAACAGAGAATCCCGCTGCCAGCGACAGCGTGCTGCCAAGGAACATGTGGCTGGGAAGGTGGCGAATTCACCCCAGTGATTCTCAATGAACTAGGATATCAAACAAATCTTGTCCTCACCCAACGTTAGGTGTGCACTTTTTTTGGCAAGCATGAACTATGGGATATTTTTCTTCCCTAGCCCAGGTAACTTGAGGCTAGTTGTAGTGTTGAAAATCAGTCAACAGAGCAATGCAGGGATTAAATGATGATGGTTAATGTGGTCTTTTTTGTTTAGTTATTATCTCATCAGTTGAATATTATAGAAAGTTGTTATTTTATTTGAATGAGTGGACTTAACGCCAACAGGTTTTCTTGGGCACCAAAAGCGCTTTCACCAATTTGAGTATTTGCATGTATGTGTGACTTGTAATTAAAAATAGATTTCTGAAGGAATGGTTATAGGGATAACCCTGCAAGTCTTCACATGTCTTGAGGAATGTCCCCTTAGAATTAGTGTCATTGTGAATTTTTTGTCTTTGGGAGATTTTCGCTTTGGGGTTAAAAGAATTGTTAACTGGATCCTGCAATGGTGCATGCAGGCAGATCTCATTGTCAGAGTCAATGGTGCCTCAGGCATGACTGGAAATGGGGGAGGTATGTTTTGGTTCACAAATGGTACAAAAATCTTATCCTATATTTTCTCTGGCTGATTGAAGTGTCTCTAACACCCTCCACCAATTAGAAACACTCACCTCGGTTGGGCATTATAGTGAGGAGGTGAAGAGGCTCCTGGGGTATTATCGGTGCGCACCACATACGTGCAGCAGTACATCAGGTGGAAGTAGAAACCGAGGGCGGATGGTCAGAGGGTGGCCTGACCCCAGGGACCAGCTACCGTCCAGACGTATCTCGAGCTTCTGGAAAGGGCAGTCCCGTTGATGTTGAAGATACTGACACAGAGCTGGGGACTACATGAGGGGTTGTCAGCAACACCGAGCACCTGTAGGTGCAGTTGGAGAAGTCCAGGGGCATGCATGCTACCCAGGTCAACACCACATGTGTGGCGTCCACGGGGGCAAGCCTTGTGGCCGAAGTTACCAGCCATGGGTCAGGATGTCCAAAGCCTGGGGCACTCTGGCCAAGGCACAGGACAAGGCTGCCTTGGCATAGGCAGCTAGGTACCAGGGCCTCCTGGACATTGCAGCAGCATTCCAGAGCTTGGCCCATTCTCAATGGGCCATGGTTGACGGCATTGTCTGGGTGCTGGCTGATCTGAGCCGAGGGAGGTGACCCAGTCCCTGTGCTCCAAGGTCGCGAACATTGAGACCGTGGTCGAGACAAGAGCGAGCCTCCAGGACTAGCAGTGGTGGGGGTGCTCCCAAAGCAAACTTGTCCCGAGCAGCCCTGGGGCCATCGGGCATCCCGAGGGAGGAGGAGGTGATGGAGCCCATGCTCGTGACCCCTGCAGGGGAGGTGCTGGAACACCACAACGTCTCGGACTCATCCCCTGTCCCTGGAGCATCTGATGGGCAGCGGGCAGAACGGGGATACCTGCGAGACGTCGCTCCAGTGGAAGGCCAGCAAAGGGGTCCCAGGTCACATGACCGGCTTCGCAGCAGACCCCCTCCACCCCTGATGTACCACCTGGGGATCCACCTAGGCGTAACGTTAGGGCCCAAAAGACCACAAAGTTAGACGCCAGTTAAGTTGCATGGGTGCAGCACATAGGATAGCTTTAGGGGTAGGGCACAGACTTGAACAAAAATGTTGGCTAAGCGATGTGGAGGGCGCAGCAGGCCACCACACAAAGTGGGAGACTAGCGCTATACTGAGCCCCTCTAGAGCAGTCCAGGCACCTGAGCCATATCTTCTGGGCGCCAATGCACCGTTCAATCATGCTCCAGGTCACGGCATGGACGTCATCATCGTAGCGTGTCTCCGAGTTGGTCTGTGGTCTTGGGGTAAGCGTCATCAGACATGACCACAGCTGATAACCTGTTGCCCAGGTGCCAAAACCTCACCCGGGGGTGGGCCTCAAAGGTGTTGGGCTTCATCGGATGTGCCGAACGGTTGAATAAACTCAGTTTGGAACGACGGAGGTTGAGGGGTGACCTGATAGAGGTCTCCAAAATTATGAGGGGCATAGACAGAGTGGATAGTCAGAGGCTTTTTCCCAGGGTAGAGGGGTCAATTACTAGGGGGCATAGGTTTAAGGTGCGAGTGGCAAGGTTTAGAGTAGATGTACGAGGCAAGTTTTTCACACACAGGGTAGTGGATGCCTGGAACTCGCTGCCAGAGGAGGTGGTGGAAGCAGGGACGATAGTGACATTTAAGGGGCATCTTGACAAATACATGAAAAGGATGGGAATGGAGGGATACGGACCCAGGAAGTGTAGAAGATTGTAGTTTAGTCGGGCAGCATGGTTGGCACAGGCTTGGAGGGCTGAAGGGCCTGTTCCTGTGCTGTACTTTTCTTTGTTCTTTGTGCCAGAATGAAGGCATCATGCACGCTGCCTGGGTATCAGGTGCATGATGTGAATCACGTGGTCGTATGTTCATCGAGTGGAACTTTCGGTTTGTGAAGACAAGCCCCTCATGCGCACCGAGGACCTGTGTCCCGTCGATGGTAGCGAACCCCGCTGCCCGTGCATCCTAATGGGCTCGGTCCACATTGAATTTGATATATTGTGCCAAGCGTTTAAATAGGGCCTCCATGATGGCCGGGATGCGTCTGTGCACCGAGACCTGCAAGATCCCTGTCAGGTCCCACCCAGAGCCTGGAAGGACCCCATGGCGTAAAGCGGTCAGGGTAACCTTCCCCTTAACCTTCCCCAGGAGAAAGTGTCCTCCAAACCCCCGCGGTTCCAGGTGTGCCATGATCTGACAGATATGCCGTATGGTCCCCCTGCTCAGCCGGAGTCTTCGACCGCATGCCCAGTCTGGCATTCCAAGAATGAATGAGCTGTCGGTGCAAACAAAACCTGATGCGGTACCTCCTTCCCACCTCCTCCTCGGCCTGTTGGGTGGCCGACTCTCTGGGAGGTGAAAGGCAGACATATTAGCATGGTGTGTACTCCCTATTGCCAACTAGATCCAAGGGCTACATGGTGGCCCACTTTGCACCCCCTGCCCCCTCATGTCCCTCCACCCATCCTCACATCCACCCCCTGCCATTCCCCCTGGCATTCTGCCCTCAGTGACCGGCACCACAGTGGCCTCTAGCCCCAGCACCCATCCCCACAAGCTAGCGCGACCCATGCAAGCGGTACTCTCTGCGGGCGTCGTCCGTCGCCCTCCTGTAGGGGCTACTGTGGCTTTCCCCTTGGGTGGGGCATGTGATGCCTTTGCCGGTGGGTGGCGTCCAGTTGTGGGTGGGGGGACAGGGTTGGTGGGGTGGATGCATCCATATGGCCGGTGGCACTCTACGTAACCATCGGTCACGGTGGGCAGTCAGTCGGGTGCGGCAATGGCCGTCTGTACCTGGACATCACTCTGGTCCCGGGGTTCACGCCAATGCCACCCCTGGTCATCCCCACTGCTACACACACACACCCGCAACCCCTCCCTTGCATTGAAGGAGCTTCAATCTGGAAAGGCCCCAGGGCTGGATGGTTTAGTTTTACAAGGAATTTAAAGACTTGCCATTAGACCCGCTGATTCAATCACTCATTTGAGTCAGGTCTGTTGCCGCACTTTTGGCGGCACAGTGTTAGCACTGCTGCGTCACAGTGTCTGGTTCGGAGTATACTCCGTTTGCTTCACCTGATGTCTATATCTATATACTTACATTGTGTATTTATCGTTTGCCTTATGTTTTTCATGTATGGAACGATCTACCTGGATAATACTTTTCACTGTACATCGGATTCAGACCCTGTGCTGCAATACCTTCCCCCAGGCCGACCAGCCCAGGGTAAGGCAGTCACTAAGCAAAGTGGAGCAGCGGAATCGACCCCCAGGCTCCGCATCAAATTTCCACTGGAATTGGAAGGAGGGTAGACAGCAAGGCGGCGCAGTGGTTAGCACTGCTGCCTCACAGCGCCGAGGTCCCAGGTTCGGTCCCGGCCCTGGGTGACTGTCCGTGTGCACGTTCTCCCCGTGTTTACATGGGTCTCACCCCCCACGACACAAACAGATGTCACGCTAAATTGCCTCTTAATTGGGAAAAAAAAAGAATTGGGGACTCTAAAATTTTAAAATATTTTTTAATAAAAATATTTTCCAAATTAGGAGGGAGAGAGAGGGGACATGTAAAAGTATCTGGAGCTGACACATGTAATTTGTTAAAATCATGATTTTAAACATTAATAAAGGAAAGGGATGTTTATCACAAGCAAGCACATTTCTCTTGCACTGCTGTTCATTGGGAGGTACTTGGATAAATACCTCCACTGCTGTGTTTTTGAAACTTTTTTCCCAGGGCACACATTTGCCAACCGGCTGATGTTCGTGACCCATGCTGGCCAACCTTCGTGGCACACTCCACATTCGCTTCCCTTCAATGCGACAGGTGAGCCTGCTTGGTCTTCACAATCTCACTCCAATCCATTTCACACTCGGACAGGACAATGCGCATATCAGGTGCAGAGCTCTGCTGGTTCCTCTATGCCGTCTTCATCTTCGTCTGAACGAAAATCTAAATTGTCAATCTAAATTGACTATGGTTACAACATTTAAATCTAATTTAAAAGACCAACGACCACCATAGTTTCGATGGGAGTTCTCCACATTTCTGCTGATTCCGCACCGGTTAAGTCGGGAGATGGTAAAGTGAATTGCAATTTAATTTCCACTTGTATCGTACATAGTGGTTTGCCACAAGGTACTTCTAGTTCCTCAAAAGATTGGCCTTTTGTGTACTGCATTCCTGAATTTGTGCACAATAATACTGAGATTTTAGTAACACTTCTAATTTTATTGAAGACCACCATTCTAACTACTCTCGACAGACCACTTACACTTCTCCTGGAAATCTTACTTATCATTAATATTTTTAATGGTTTTCAGCGAGCTCTAGGTATTCTGTAGCCAGCATGATATCACATAGTGCGAGATTGATTCCTGGACTAGTCTCTGCCCGCTTGCCAAAAGTTAGCTCACACTTGATTTGATGACCTTATGTTGTTGATACAATAAAAACCCCATGATTAAATCCATGCAGAATTATGTTCTCACGTTAAATTGCACGTTGTTAGCACGAGTGTAAACCTTCTGAAAAGCAATGCTGAGAGGGCAATATACACTGGCCGTGCCATGTGCGGACTTCGCAAACTCTGTGCACAAGTTCTCCGCGTATTGATGATGGGAAATGATGCAGCTGGTGATTTGTATTGGACAAAATGTGTTCAACAAGGAGGAGTGTGGCGCTGTTGTTGAACTACTTTGTGAAAATGGGCACTTTGTGAAGCAGGCTGCTGTGGGAAAAAGAATATTGTTACAGCTCGTTGGTGAGATGGACCTTTGATTTTAAAAAGGTGAATGTGCTTATGTTCCAACTTGAGTAAGGTAGGAATTGTCACGCAGTGCCTGGGGAAATTTTGGGCCCAGGCATTTTACCCGTTTGCATCCACCAAATGTCGGTCAAAATTTCCTCAGGACAATACGGGGCCTCCAGCTCTTCCCATCCCTCGACCCCCACCTCCTTGAAGAACCCCCCCCCCAAACCCCAGCACCCTGGAGGTAAGTGTAGAGAGAGTACTCACCCCTTTGCTCCCCCTCGGTGTTCCTGGTGCCTGGTCGCCACTTTTAGGGACCAGTAGTGATTTGAGCCCCGGTAACCGACCACTGGGAGGCCGGGCTACAGGTGAATACTGGGAGGCCGCTGCAGTCAACTTTAATTTCGCTAATGAGATGAAAAAGAATGCAAATAAGTTCTGATCAGGTTTCCCTGATCACGCCAATTGGAGCAGGCCAGTAGAATCAGAAACTGATTTGCCCCAATCCCGGTTGGGGGCTCTCCTGCAATTCTCCTGACATAGCGGGATTTGCACCGGGCGCAACACATTCGGAGAATTGCCCCCTCATGTTACATGGTCCTGTTTGTATGCGCCCTCATGCACTTCTCCAATTTTCCAGTAGGTGCAACTAATGAACACTGGTGAGACAAGGCTTATATAAATTCAAGGAACAGTATTTTGGAATACAAACATGCTGTAACATGATAATGATACCAGATCTACTGGAATTGTTTGACACTGCCTTTGACATTCAAAACAAAAAAGCAGATAGAATCCTGACCTGCAACATGCAGCCTCTATTGTAACTGAGTTTAAACATATGTATATTACTTTGAAAGCATTTCAAAACAAAACATTTTTGTATGTTACTGTCAGAAGGCCCTCAAGGACCATGGGAAAACCATTATTAATCTCCCTGTGGGACTCGTGAAGTACGAGCTTCCCAGGTAGGGAGCGGGGGCCACCCGCTTGGGGCTCATTATGTATTGATATAAAAGCCGGCCCAAAGCAGGGGCTCGACAGACTAGTCCTCCCAGCGAGGATTGCACTAGGAGCGAAATGCTGCTATACGCAGACTTTGTATATCGCTAAAATAAATTAATGTTCAATGTTTGCCTGTTTCCTCAAGCTGCTAAATTGGCGACGAGGATTAAAAGAAACTCCCGACACACTTGTGGAACTGCCGGATGTTGCTGTTTTGGGACGTACCATCAAAAGCTTTGATGCACAGGGTATGAGACGATTCCAAGACCAGCTGAGACTCCCGAGGGTGGAGGAGCAAGAAGTGGCTGGTCTGGGGGCACCAATTGGGTTGGAGGAGCTGAGCAAGGGTTTGGGGAGCATGCAGGCGGGGAAGGCCCCGGGGCCGGACGGGTTCCCGGTGGAGTTCTACAGGAAGTACGTAGACCTGTTGGCCCCGCTATTAGTGAGGACCTTTAACGAGGCAAGAGAGGAGGGGACCCTACCTCCGACAATGTCGGAAGCGACAATTTCGTTGATCCTAAAGCGGGACAAGGACCCACTGCGATGTGGATCGTACAGGCCGATCTCGCTCCTTAATGTGGATGCAAAGTTGCTGGCAAAAGTGCTGGCCACGAGGATCGAGGACTGTGTCCCGGGGGTGATTCATGAGGACCAGACAGGATTTGTAAAGGGTAGGCAGCTAAACACCAATGTGCGGCGGCTCTTAAACGTGATAATGATGCCATCGGTGGAGGGAGAAGCGGAGATAGTGGCAGCTATGGATGCGGAGAAGGCCTTTGACCGAGTAGGGTGGGAATACCTCTGGGAGGTGCTGCGTAGGTTTGGGTTCGGGGGAGGGTTTATCAGTTGGGTTAAGCTCCTTTACAGAGCCCCGGTGGCGAGTGTAGTGACGAACCAGCGGAGGTCGGAGTACTTTCGGCTGTACCGAGGGATGAGGCAGGGGTGCCCCCTATCCCCACTGTTGTTCGCATTGGCGATCGAACCATTGGCCATGTCATTGAGGGAGTCTAACAAATGGAGGGGGGTAGTCCGAGGGGGAGAAGAGCATCGGGTGTCGCTATATGCGGATGACCTGTTGCTGTACGTGGCGGATCTAATGGAGGGGATGGTGGAGGTCATGCAGACTCTAAGGGAGTTTGGGGAGTTTTTGTGCTATAAGCTCAATGTAGGGAAGAGTGAGCTCTTTGTATTACAGGCGGGGGGCCAAGAAAGAGGGAGAGGGGACCTACCACTGAGGAGGGCGGAGGGGAGCTTTCGGTATCTGGGGATCCAGATAGCCAGGAGTTGGGGGACCCTACATAAACTGAATATGACGAGGTTGGTGGAGCAAATGGAGGAGGATTTTAAAAGATGGGACATGTTACCGCTCTCGCTGGCGGATAGAGTGCAATCGGTCAAAATGGTGGTCCTTCCGAGGTTTCTGTTTGTGTTTCAGTGCCTTCCCATCGTGATCACCAAGGCCTTTTTTAAGAGAGTAGGTAGGAGTATTATGGGGTTTGTGTGGGCGAATAAGACCCCGAGGGTAAGGAGAGGGTTCCTGGAACGCAGTAGGGACCGAGGATGGTTGGCGCTGCCAAACCTGGGGAGCTACTACTGGGCAGCAAATGTGGCGATGATCCGCAAGTGGGTTATGGAGGGAGAGGGGGCGGCATGGAAGAGGATGGAGATGGCGGGAAGAGGATGGAGATGGCGTCCTGCAAAGGAACGAGTCTGGGGGCGTTGGTGACGGCACCGCTGCCGCTCTCGCCGACAAAGTATACCACGAGCCCGGTGGTGGCGGCAACGCTAAGGATCTGGGGCCAGTGGAGATGGCACAGGGGTGCAATGGGAGCATCAGTGTGGTCCCCGATCAGGGGTAACCATCGGTTTATCCCGGGGAAGATGGACGGGGGGTTCCAGAGCTGGCATCGGGCGGGGATCAGAAGAATGGGGGACCTATTCATTGACGGAACGTTTGCGAGCCTAGGAGCACTGGAGGAGAAGTTTGAGTTACCCCGGGAAATGCCTTTAGATATATGCAGGTGAGGGCTTTTGTGAGGCGACAGGTAAGGGAATTCCCGTTGCTCCCGGCACAAGAAGTTCAAGACAGGGTGATCTCGGGCGCATGGGTTGGGGAGGGTAAGGTGTCGGAAATACACCAGAAGTTGAAAGAAGAGGGGGAAGCGTTGGTAGAAGAGTTGAAGGGTAAATGGGAGGAGGAGCTGGGGGAGGAGATCGAGGAAGGTCTGTGGGCGGATGCCCTAGGTAGGGTTAATTCCTTATCCTCGTGTGCCAGGCTCAGCCTGATACAATTTAAGGTGGTTCACAGAGCTCACCTGACGGGGGCGAGGTTGAGCAGGTTCTTTGGGGTAGAGGACAGATGTGAAAGGTGCTCAGGGAGCCCGGCGAACCATGTCCATATGTTTTGGTCATGCCCGGCACTGGAGGGGTTCTGGAGAGGAGTGGCGGGAGCAATATCTCAGGTGGTGAAAGTCCGGGTCAAGCCAAGCTGAGGGCTAGCAACATTCAGAGTAGTGGACGAACTGGGAGTGCAGGAGGCGAAAGAGGCCGGCATTCTGGCCTTTGCCTCCCTAGTAGCCCGGCGAAGGATCTTGCTAATGTGGAAGGAGGCGAAGCCCCCCAGCGTGGAGGCCTGGATAAACGATATGGCTGGGTTCATAAAGTTGGAGAGGATTAAGTTCGCCTTGAGAGGGTCTGCGCAGGGGTTCTACAGGCGGTGGCAACCGTTCCTAGACTATCTCGTGGAGCGTTAGAGGAAGGTCGGTCAGCAGCAGCAGCAACCTGGGGGGGGGGGGGGGGGGGGGGGGGAGGGGGAGCTGCCTGGGGGGGTGGATGAGCAAGAGATAACATGAAGAGTCGGGGAAACTGGCACGTGCGGGAGAGAGCCAGTGTACAAAGCTATGTAAATATATTATTTTGCCATGTATATATCTTGCTCCGCGCGATTTCTCGTTTCTTTCTTTTGTTACCGGGGGGGTTATTGTTTGTAAGGGAGGAAAATTGTGTTAAAAACTTTAATAAATATATATATTTTTTAAAAAGCTTTGATGCACGATCAATTCCACTCAAGACAAAGTGATTTCATAACTGAAGGCTTTAATCTACTAGAACTTGTTCCCCAGCAGCTTCGGTACAGAAAGTGAAGGCTGCTGGGATGGCACCAGTTCTTATACCCCGCCTGTCAGGGCGGAGCTACGTATCAACAGCAAATGGTAAACTCCTAGGTTTAACCAATGGTCATCAGCCTCCTAGGTACCGCAATACCTGATAATACCACATTCACCGGCGGGGGTGGTGGCCAGTGGTAACAGTCGCCTTTAACATGGTATGATGTATGATCAGCTATGGAGGTACCGTGATATCTCCTGACAGGCTGTCGAGAATATTTACAGAGTGTTCGTTCACGGTTAAAGTCACAGCGAAGCAATCAGTCGATCGGGTGGCCTGGTCGTCCTTCTGGATAGTCTGGGCTTCGGTGGTGATTCTGGTGGGGGTCCAGGTGGTTGCGACTCCGGGAGTGTGGTTTTGGTCTCCCTGGTAGCTTTGTCACCCTAGGCGGCGCTGTTGGGGCAAACGGTTGACACGGGGGTGGGGGGGCACCTGTAGGCGGCGTCGGTGGGTGGGTGGGCCTAGGCAGGATCGGCGGGAGTACTGACCCTCCAGTGAGGTGCTGTGGGGGAGGGGGGGGGGGTAATGGTTCCCCAGCAGCTTCGGTACAGTGAAGGCTGCTGGGATGGCACCGGTTCTTATACCCCGCCTGCCAGGGTGGAGCTACGTAGCAACAGCCAATGGTAAACTCCTAGGTTTAACCAATGGTCATCAGCCTCTTAGGTACCGCAATACCTGATAATACCACAAGCTTTAAGATACCGTTATTCTGGAAATTGGAAGCCATCGCGCAGGCCTGGGAGATTGGAACCAATATGCGGAGCACATGAGGTATTTTTTCAGACAAATGGCATTTTGGCGGAAGACCAGCAGAAGGTCCTCCTCCCAGCACGGTGGTGCAGTGGTTAGCACAGCTGGCTGACGGCGCCGAGTTGCCAGGTTCGATCCCGGCCCTGGGTCACTGTCCATGTGGAGTTTGCACATCCTCCCCGTGTTTGCGTGGGTTTCGCCCCCACAACCCAAAGATGGTGGATTGGCCACGCTAAATTGTCCCTTAATTGAAAAATAATGAATTGGGTACTCTAAATTCATTTTTTTAAAAGAAGAAAAAAGTGAAGGTCCTCCTCCTGCGGGGCCCAGATGTTTGGGATCATAAAGATTTGACTTATCCACTGCACCGAGCTCCAAATCCTTTGATGAATTGGTCACAATGGTTTCAGAGCACTATGACCCCAAACCTTCCATAATTATGCAATGGTATTGTTTTAACTCAGCAGTACGGTCCCGTGGCGAATCGGTTACAGACTTCTTACCCGTAGAAATGTCTGGCTGAATGCTGCAAGTTCGGGTCATCCCTCTCGGAGATGTTACGGGACTGACTCGTGTGCGGTGTTAACAGTACAGCCACACAGAGGAAGCTATTGGCGGAACCCACCCTCGATTTGAAATGGGCCATTGAATTTCATTATCTTGAGAACACATAGATTATCATAGAATTTACAGTGCAGAAGGAGGCCATTCGGCCCATTGAGTCTACACCGGCTCTTGGAAAGAGCACCCTACCCAAGGTCACACCTCCCCACACCTCCATCCTATCCCCATAACCCAGTAACCCCACCCAACACTAAGGGCAATTTTGGACACTAAGGGCAATTTAGCATGGCCAATCCACCTAACCTGCACATCTTTGGACTGTGGGAGGAAACCGGAGCACCCGGAGGAAACCCACGCACACACGGGGAGGACGTGCAGACTCCGCACAGACAGTGACCCAAGCCGGAATCGAACCTGGGACCCTGGAGCTGTGAAGCAATTGTGCTATCCACAATGCTACCGTGATGGAGAAAGGAGTGCAGGATCTGCAGAGGTCCATGGACTATGGCGTCCATAGTTTGGTCCACCCTTCTTTTCAAACTCCTTTTGCATCATGGGACGGTGCCGATCTGGCAAGACTTCCTCAGAAGGGGTAGATTCCGAGGCAAATCCACAGCAGGGTGCGATCTCGGGTGCCATCACTGACCGGTGGGATACGTACCCCGAGGATGAAGGGGAGAGCAGGCCGCATCGCCAACTCTGTGGGCAGAGAACCCCTGATGGTTAGGGCTACCAGGTTCGGCATGGAGAACGGCGTTAACGCTTGTCTATATCCCACCGGGTACCAGGGCCTTGCATGTGGGCTCCCCTGATGCAACCAACCTCTGTCTTGGCTCCAAAGGTTGCGCCGATCCGGGTCACACTGCAGGTGCACAGGCAACCAGTGCCGATGGAGGTGGACACTGGTGCAGCCTTCTCCATTGTGGACTGCCAGTTTGGCAACTTTGTACCAGAATTCTGCCACTGACGCTTCGTAATACCAAGTCAAGATTGGCAACCTACACTGGGGAGCCTTTGAAATTCATGGGGACCACCTTGACTGGTAACGCATGAGCAGCAGTCGGTTCAACTCCAATTGGTTGTAGTGCAGTGAACTGGACCAAATTTGTTTGGGCGCGACTGGTTACGAGTCTTTTGTTTCGACTGGCAGCAAGTCTTTTGGATGGGCAACCGCAACCTATACAGCATGCTGGGTAAATACTCCAAACTATTCCAGGAGGGTCTAGATAGAATAAAGTGGGCCAAAGCCCATATCCACGTGGATCCTGAGACTCAGCCCCAATATTTCAGGGCAAGTCCTGTACCTTATGCTTTGCTGACGAAGGTCGACGTAGAACGTCAGCACTTGCAAGATCTGGAGGTCAGAGTGGGCCACGCCTGTGGTGCCGGTAACGAAGCCTGACATGAATGTCCACCTTTGCGGAGATTTCAAACTCACCGTGAACAAGGTCTTGTGTTTGGACCGGTACCCGAAGCCCCATGTAGAGGATTTATATGCCAGATTGGCTGGAGGATGCTCCTTCACAAAGCTGGACATGAGACATTTGTCTCTGCAGGTGGAGCTAGACCCGGAGTTCAGGACGTTTGCCACCATTGATACTTATCAGGGGCTGTTTGGGTACACCCGCCTCCCGTTTAGGGTTTCATTGGCCCGGCAACTTTCAGCAAGTGATGGAGAACATTCTGCAAGGGCCTCCCAAAGGTGTCAGTCTATTTGGATGATGTACTTATTACAGGAAAGGAAAATATGGACAACCTGCAGGAAGTGCTCGGGCAGTTTTCCCATGTCGGAGCCCGGCTGAAGAGGAGCAAATGTGTGTTCCGTGTGAGCGCGGTGACCTTTCTCGGTTACAGGGTGGACAGGGATGGTCTACGCCCAGTGGAGGATAAGGTTTGCACAATAAAAGGGGTCCCGATCCCAAAAAACCACCTGGGGTTCATTATGTATTGATATAGAAGCTGGCCCAAAGCAGGGCCGAGACAGACTAGTCCTCCCAGCAAGGGTTGTATTGGGAGTGAGATGCTGCTTTACGCAGACCTTGTATATCGTTGCAATAAATTAATGTTCAATGTTCGACTGCTTCCTCAAGTTACTAAAGTTACCCTGATCCTTAAGATTATAAGAAATAGAATCGGGAGTAGACCCTTCAGTTTCTCAAGCCTGCTGTATCATTCAATAAGATGGTAGCTGATTTTCGCTCTGCCTTCACAATTCTCCAGAAGAGAATTTCAAAGACTAATTACTTTCAGGAGAAGCTCCTTCTCATCGCAATCTTAAATAGGAGACTCCTTCTTTTTAAATTGTGCTCCCAGTACTAGATTTTGTCACAAGGGGAAACATCCTCTCAGCATTTAGTGTGTCAAGCCCGCTCAGAATCTTACATACTTCAATAAGATGACCTCCTAATCTACTAAACGCCACTGAGCATGGGCCAACCTCCCGTAACAGCCTCCCCGAACAGGCGCCGGAATGTGGCGACTAGGGGCTTTTCACAGTAACTTCATTTGAAGCCTACTTGTGACAAGCGATTTTCATTTCATTTTCATTTTCAACCTGTTCAGCCTTTCCTCAGGAGACATCTGCAGGATTATAGAGTGGACTCAATGTGATAAAGCCCCCAAAGCTCTTTGGCAAACAAAATTTGACATTCGAGCAGATGAACAAAAGCGTGATTGAGGAGATGTAAGAAACTGGGGCTGTGAATCAACAGTCTGTAGAAACAGGAAGGGTTACTTAGTTGACATTCCTAAATTGTCAGGGTGGTGTCTTGTGCAAGGCAACTGTTTAGAAAGGGCCGGGATATGACCCTCAACATGACGTAAACTGAAATGCTTGACCTCGAGCAAGGTGACCAACAGCCAAAATTACTTTTGGCTACTATTTGGGTATCTGTGGCATCCACCCCACAACACTTAAAATCTTACCGAAGGAGCTTTAAGAAGTATCTAAAATGAGCAAAGCGAGGCTTGGCGGCTTAGAAAGGGAATTCCTGAGATTGAGGCTCTGGAAGCTGAAGGCACAGCTACCATGGTGGTGCTATCAGAATCGGGGATTCACAAGAGGCTAGAATTAACTGATGGCGTCGGAATGTGGTGACTGGGGGATTTTCACAGTAACTTCATTGCAGTGTTAATGTAAGCCTGCTTGTGACACTAATAAAGATTATTATGATTATTATTACATTTACTTCCAGTTGTGCAATGCCTTGGTTTAAAAATTCTAAATTTGTTTTCACATTCCGAGGATTGGAGGGCTGGAGGAGATTACAGGGGCGGTGAGACTAGGAGGATGTGAAAACAAATTTAGAATTTTCAAACCAACATCCGCACCAACATCCTGGTAGATTTTAATGTGACTCCCTCCTCATTTGGAATCACAGTTTTCCTCCTGGACAAGCTCCTTCTCCTGGAAGCTATGAAATCTGACTAACCGTTTGTGGTGGCTCATTCGCCTGAGGCTATTGCCAGAGTGTTCGATGGGCCCTGTCCAACTCTGGAAGGGACACCAGTTCACCCTCCCCCATCATCTTACCGAACATCTGAGAAAAATAAGCAGTAAGATTCAGGCCTTCCACACCCTCTGGACTTTGAGGTGTTGTTTTTCGACCAATTTTCCAGGTCATCCAACTTTGCCCTCAGACTCTTATTCTTCTCTGCCACCGCCGAGATCTCGGCCTCCAACAAGGCAATTCGGGTGCCATGCCTCGGGCGCTGTGCCCCTTAAACATGCTCCTTCACAGCTTCCGAAGTCCTCTCCAATGTTTTTGCCCCCTCAATCGATTTACAGAGAGTATCGAACATCACTCTCCGTTGCTTCTTAAAAAGCTTTTCAAATTGCTTTTCAAATTCAGTAGCCAGTACCCCAGTTAGCATGTGTGCCGTGATCGGATCAGCCGCCACTGCCAACTTCCCTGCTGAGGCTCGACGCGAAGCCTCTGAGTCGGTTGAAGAATTTCCACCCACAGACTTCTTAGTTGTGGTCTGTTTTGACGTACTCCCACAATAGGACGCCTCTATTTTCTTATGGGTAGAATTAGCCCATCTAAAAACCCCGGGAACTGGGCAAAATAGGGGCAAAAAACACACCCTGGCGGGAGCTACCTAGTGCACGACCTCCTCCTAGATGCCACCACTGGAAGTTCCTCCGCCTTCTACTTTTGATGGGCGATGGTGGCGTAGTGCTAATATCACTGGATGAATAATCCAGAGGCTCAGACTGGGAGGTCTAGGTTCAAATCCCACCACACCAGCAGCTGATGGAATTTAGAAGTTAATTAATAAATCTGGAACTGAAAGCCCGTCTTGATAATGGTGACCATGAAAATATCATCGATGGGACAGCACGGTGGCACAGTGGTTAGCACTGCTGCCTTATGGCTCTGAGGACCTGGGTTCGTTCCCGGCCCCGGGTCGCTGTCCTTGTGGAGTTTGCACATTTTCCCCGTGTCTGTGTGGGTCTCACCCTCACAATCCTAGGATGTGGTTAGATGGATTGGCCACGCTAAATTGCGCCTCAATTGGAAATTTAAAAATATATATATCATCGGTTGTCGTAAAAGCCTATTTGGTTCACTAACGCCCCTTGAGGGAAGGAAATCTTGAGGGAAGGACGTCTTTACCCGGTCTGGCCTATGTGTGACAGCGAGCTCACAGCAATGTGGTTGGCTCTTAACAGCCGTCTCAAAAGGCCCAGCATGCCCCCTCGGTTCAAGGGCAATTAGGGATGGGAAACAGATGCTGGCCTTGCCAGCGATACACAAATCCCATGAAAGAATAAAAACAAAACCTCAGGGGCAGCCTAACAGGTGTCTCCAAAGGACCAATTCACACATATCTGTATAATCAGACAGGAGGAGAAGATGCAGCCCTGACCTGGTTGATGTCAGCTCAGGACTGGGAGGAGGATTACAGTGATTCTTGGCGAGGGGAAAAGTCTGTTGCAAGAGCATCACAGCTACTTGCAAACTCTGCGGTCCGTCAAATATCAGTTGAGCCTGATTTGCAGCGGGCTGGAGGATTTCGGTTGCATGCTGAACACCCTGTGCCAGGAGATTGGGCAGGGCTATCAAGATTGTGCAAAGGCTTTGACAGACACCCTGCAGGTGAAGTTAGCGTATTCCATGCCCTATCCTGTTTACGAGTGACACTGACTGGAGCAGCAGCCTGGAGTACCATGTTGCTGACACATGGTGGCAGCATATCACAGTGCTAGTTACATAACTTACACAAGACCATTTTGTGTTCTATGGTATTAAACCAGTTCAACTTTCTATATTTGCTTATTGTTGAATCAGTGTGTCCCTAGTGTTAGTCTTGGATAAAGGTTTATTGCTTTTGTGTTGTTATTTGTTTATAGGTTGATGTTTGCTGACTATTTTCTGCATCGCACTGTACAGGGGCTGGTTTAGCACAGGGCTAAATCACTGACTTTGAAAGCAGACTAAGGCAGGCCAGCAGCACGGTTCAATTCCCGTACCAGCCTCCCCGAACAGGCGTCGGAATGTGGCAACTAGGGGCTTTTCACAGTAACTTCATTGAAGCCTACTTGTGACAATAAGCGATTTTCATTTCATTTCATAGAATCCCTACTGTGCAGAAGGAGTCCATTCAGGATATCGACATTCTGAAAGAGCACTCTACCTAGGCCCACTCCCCCACCCCACCCTATCCCCGTAACACCGCGCTTTGATCATGGCCAGACCATCTAACCTTCACATCTTTGGACTGTGGGAGGAAACCCACACAGACACGGGGAGAAAGTGCAAACTCCACACAGACAGTGACCCAAGACTGGAATTGAACCCAGGTCTCTGGCGCTGTTAGGCAGTAGTGCTAATCACCGTACCACCCTGAATAAATGTCCCATTGAATGTTGCAATCTTGTCTGTTGTCCTTTGTGCTCTCAGCCCCATGTGGATCAGTCCTAGGCATATTGTTCCCGATGTGGAGGACACCACTTTATCATTGGTACACTGTAAGATTCCACCACCAATCCAATCACCCCATTGGTCCTCTCCACCACCTTCTAGGTTGCCATGTGTGCCTTGTCTGCTTGATCAATAATCTGTTTAACCCTCCCTGCTGAATAACCCGCACTGGCAGAGTGAAGGGCAGACACAGTGAACGCCTAGCCTATGCTCTGAGTTAATATGCTGGCATCACAGACAATTTTAGCACACGGTTGCCCCTTCATCCTGTGCCCACTTACTGACTTTGGCTCCCAATATGAGAACACATCAGGTGGTGTTAAAAACCATGAGGGGTGGAGGACAGAGTAGATAGGGGGAAGGTGTTCCCACTGCAGGAAACGTTGCGACCTAAAGGACACAAATTTCAGGTAAATGGTAACAGAACCAAAGGCAACATGGGAAAGATGTTGCTGAGGCACTGGCTAGAATTTCCAGTCTTCCTTCAACTCAGGGGGAGTGCCAGAGGACTTGCAAATTGCAAATGTTACACACTTATTCAAAAATGGATGTAAATTAAGCCCAGTAACTACAGGCCAATTAGCTTGACTTCAGCGGGGGCAGGGTGGTGCGGTGGCGCAGTGGTTAGCACTGCTGCCTCACGCGCCGAGGACGTGGGATCGATCTCAATCCCGGGTCACTGTCCGTGTGGAATTTGCACATTCTCCCCGTGTCTGCATGTGTCTCACCTCCCACAACCCAAAAAGATGTGCAGGGTTGGTGAATTGGCTATGCTAAATTGTCCCTTAATTGGAAAAAAAGAATTGAGTACTCTAAATTTATTTCAAAAAAACTTCAGTGGAGCGAATCCTTTAGAACAAAATGAATAGTCACATGGACAAACACGGGTTAATTAAAGAGAGCCAGCATGAATTTAACGAAAAATTGTGTTTAACGGACTTGTTATAGAGTTTTTTTGAAAAGGTAATAGAGGGGGTTGATGAGGGCAGTACTGTTTATGTGATACCACACGGACTTCCATAAAGCATTTCATACAGTGCTGCTTAACAGACCTGCGATCAAAATTATAGCTCATGGAATAAAAGGGACAATAACAACATGGATCTGAAATTGGCTGAGTGACAGAAATCAGAGTAGTGGTTAATGGATGTTTTTCAGGCTGGAGAGGGTTTGAAAGGAGTTCCCCAGGGGGGTCAGTGTTGGGACACTTGCTCTTCCTAACATATATTAATGACCTAGAATGGACCTTTGCAACCACTATTGGACAGGGTGGGGTTACGACAATTAATTTTTCTCAGTTTCAGCAAGGGAGCAGAGTAAAAGTCCGAGAAAATGAAGGCGTATTGCAGCAAACTAATGGTAAGGCACATTTACAACATTACTTCCCGGAACTTTGATCTTTGAAGAAGGGCGCACAGCTTTCATTCACTCTGGTCCATGATAGCGCACATTTCCAGCAAATTCCAAATCAGTGTACAAGTGCAAATAAATATGGAGTGGGTGTGGACCACAAAGGTGTTGGGTCTTTTTAACCACTTTTACCTGATAACTGTGCTCAAGGTCAGGATCTTAAACAGCCAGGGGTCCCACCTTTCCAATGAGTCAGGAGACTAAGGCCACATCTTATTTCTCTGCTGGATGTAAAAAATCCCCTAGCAATATTTTGAAGACCGGGGAGCTATTCCTGGTATCCTGGTCAAAGCTTTTCCCTCAAATCAACATCATGAAAAATAGATTATCCGGTCATTATCGCGTTACTGTGTGTGGGAGTTTGCTGTCTGAAAATCAGCTGCTACGTTTCCCACATTGCAAAAGTGCATACACTTCAAAAGTACTTCAGTTAGCTTTACAACTCTTTTTTTCACTTTCGTGGACTCTGGGCTTCGCTGGCTCGGCCAGCATTTTTATTGTCCATCTCTAATTGCCTTTGAGAAGGTGGTGGTGAGCTGTCTTCTTGAAGCGCCGTAGTCTATGAGGTGTAGGTACACCCACAGTGCTGTTAGGGAGGGAGTTCCAGATTTTAACCCAGCAACGGTTAAGGGACGGCGATATATTTCCTTGTCGGGAGGGTGTGGAGGACAACATGCAGGTGGTGGTGTTCCCATGTACCTTGTCCTTCTAGATAGTAGAGGTTGCACATTTGGAAAGTGCTGTCAAAGGAGCCTTGGTGAGTTCCTGCAGTGCATCTTGTAGATCAGGGTTTTTCAAACTGGAGGTCGCAACCTATCCCGGGTGTCAGGAGGGTTGGGAAGTGATCGGTTGCACCATTCCTGATAGCGTCGTTCCCGATCGTGGGAGAAACGCCCAACGGGCGCGACCGGCTTTTAAGAATGCCGGACGCAACCAGCTTTTAGGTTGACAATGCTGGCCGCAACCGGCCTTTAAATGCGAACCCTGGAGTATTCCCGCCAGTAGGTCAGCTTTGTCCTGGATGGTGCTGATTTTCTTGGAATATTTGTGAAAGGTGTAAAATTAATGCAAATCTAATCTTTTTCTAATGGGATTCTTAATATTGCCACTTGATTGCATAAATAATTAAACTTTAAATCTCCATGACATTACTTAACCTAAATTCTTATCTATCTTAATTTACATGGCTCAAGAATATTTTAGATTCCCATGAATAGATGTTATAAAACCAGGATTGCTTCTTCATGGGTTGAAGATTCTATTTAATCCTTCGAAATAAGAGCCCAAAATAGGTGAGATTATACAGTTAAATAACAATTCACAAAATTACTTTCAGGTCGAGTTCACTCTTTCTCCCAGCTTCCAAACTCCTGAACCTATTCTGCGAAGTTCAACCACTGGCTTTTAGCAGATTTCCAGCCGGCTTTTACAAGGAAACTTTTTGAAAGGTTATATTTTCAGGCACTGAAACTGCATTGGCTGCTGGAGACAGTGTTACCAAAGGCAGAGGCCGTCCCAGTGGGACATGCTAGGCCTCCACCCTGGCCTGCATGGTGCCCCAAGCTGGGAAGGACACCTGTGTGGGCACGGACTGCGTGCCTCAGAAGCCTCTGAACTGGTGTCGTCATGATGCCCCTCAGTCACAATGGCCGATTCGATCCTCGATATACAAACTTGGACCAGTCAGGTCTATTCAATGTATTCACTTGTCGCTCACCAAAGAACATGCTACAAGGAGGCACCCAGAAATGTTTTTGGCACCCAATCTGTAGATACGATAATTCAAAATAATATTGCAAAGTCTCTGCAAATGGTCTGGAATGTTTTTGGAGATGTTGTGGTCAGTGCCTGGATTTGACAGAGGGTTGTTGCATCCTCACGAGGGGGCGGGGTTAGGATAACCTGTCCACACAAAGGCTGCATCATGTAGAGGGGCAGCAGGTGTAGTGCCTCTAAGTCTGCAGTTTGGCAGGGAGGTGCAGCAGAGACTGCAAAGAGGGCAAACTTCGAGCGATGCCCTATGGCAACTCAGAGGTTGATTCCTCCATGCTCCTTGACAGCGACGGGTGCCTGCCGGGCAGGTTAGACAATGCATCCAGACCCTTCAAGCGTTATCCTGTATGCTGCCCCATCCAGGTTCTCAGCTGTAGCAGAAATCATCTGGGACCTCGCACTCTGGTGGACTGGCACACAAACCAGCCTTTACCTCTGGCCTCATTGCAGTCCATTCGTGTCCGGCAACTTATCATATGCTGATCCCAACCTTATACTAAAATCCATGCTGTGCCAGCATCTTCCAGTGCCAACAAGTGTGAGTGTCAGATCAAGTGCCGGGTCCTCTTTGTTCAGTGTTGCTGCTTTCTGTCTCATTTCTTCCTTGGTCTACTGTGGATGGCTAGGCAACAGTTTTTTTTTGTTATTCGTTCAGGGGATGTGGACATCGCTGGCTGGGCCAGCATTTATTACCCATTTCTAAATGCACTTGAACTGCGTGCCAGGCCATTGCAGAGGGCATTGAAGAGAAAATGTGGGTCAGAAGTCACATGTAGGCCAGACCAGGTAAGGGTGGCAGATTTCCTTCCCTAAAGGACATTCGTGAAGCAGATGGGTTTTTATGGTTTCATGGTCATCATTGGGCTTTTAATTCCATATTTTTATTGAATTCAAATTTCACCATCTGCCGTGGTGAGATGTGAACCCAAGTCCACGAACATTACCCTGGATCTCCTGATTACTAGCCCAGTGACAATGCCACTGCCCCCACCCCTTCCCCCCTGGGTGTATGAAAGCAGGAAATCAGAAGGACACGATTGAGATGTGGGAAGGGAAGTGCGGTGGGAAGCAACAGATCCATAATTGGACGATCTGCAGCTTGCTCACCATGCTGGATAGTAGGTGACCTGAGAGTTGAGAAAGAGTGCAAGGCACTTTCACTTTCAATGTTCTGCGACATTGGATTCTATGAGCAGCCAATCCCATAATACAGAGAATGATCTCTTCTGTAAGGCTCAGGAGGTACAATGCCCTTGTTTCTGAGTGCTCCATTTTCTCCTACTTTGTATTGCATTGTACTACAAGAGGGAGGGCAGAATGACAGTGTTCCTATTGCACAGTGTTTTGGTGATGTGCCTGTCACACCTAAATAGGTGGAGCATGTGGAAGCAGTAGGAGTACTAGAAACGGTGTTTGGCTGAGGTGAGGTATCTGGATGTTAGGCCAAAGTTCTTTGTGCTGAGAGTGGTGCTGGGTGAGTGATGGAGATATGGTACATTGAGCAGTATCAGAGGTTGGTGAGCGGTGGGTTGGAGATGTCATTTTAAGATGCATTAACTGGCTGTGACTACCTGTGTGAGGTCATTAGCATCTTGTGGCGCTGTTGCCAGCTCCTGAGGACAAGATTCTGGAATTGACCAGCTCTCATTCTCTTCTGAGGGTCGTCCTGGAGTGCCTCTTTACCAACACAATACCACCCACAGCCCCACCACCATGTAACCATGGCATCGGTCCTTCTCTCCCCCTCCATGACTAAGGTCTCCAACACCACAACCGTGAATTTGGGAACCCTCGCTCTGTCCCTGTATTTGATTTTCCTTCTTCTGTTTTGTGAGGGCCACGAAGAATCCAGCACGAGTTTTACGGATACAAAGAAATAACATTTATTTACAATAACATATATATAACAGCAGCAGCAACTTCCCTTGCTGCACACTCCTTCCTGCTGGTTCCTAAACTGGCCAGCTTTATTTATACTAGGAGTTTACTAATGGTTTCTCCGCCCCCCTCATTGGGGAAGCTCATACTCCCACAGGATTTTGGGATTGTCATAGTCCCCAGCCAATGGTTAGTAGGCAGGTTATAACATCCCTCCCCCCCAAAGTCCAAGGAATCCACCGAAGACCCTGGCGAAGGAGGGCGTCGGACTCGTTTTGCCGCAGGCCGGAGACAATTTGCACGCGGCGCTGGATCAGGCAGCGTGTAACGAGACGGAGACCGGCGCTTCCGTGATGAACGGCGCAACAGTTGTACATCCACGGCCCGTGGACCTGAGGATTCCCCCTCTGATACATCCTGTGTCTCCATCTCGGAGTCAGAGTCTGCTGCCTCCGTCGTCAGCATCTCTGACTCCATTCAGTTCTGTAACGACCTGCACAGGCTTCGAGTGAGGCACCAGTGGAAGATTGTGAGGACTATCTTCCCTTGACTCTGGTCTCTGCGGCTGTAGAAATGAGCTCCGGGGGCGGGGAATGTTTGGAGGGGATAGTCTTCTGGACCGAACGTGGTATACATGTTTGCGCTGGAGACGACCCTGGGCTTGCACCTGGTAAGATATAGGGCCCGTTTGGTGAAAGATTACACCAGGAACCCACTGGGCACCACCAGCAAAATTGCGAACGAACACTCGGTCACCGGGCGCAAACTGCCGAATCGGCCGATGCCGAGAAAATCCCTGTCCCTGCCGTTCTTGTGTGTGGCGTACTTTTGCACCAATGTCCGGGAAAACCATACTAAAGCGGGTGCGAAGTCTCCGGCCCATTAGGAGTTCTGCGGGAGCTACCCCAGTCACTGTATGGGGGGTGGTACTGTACGTAAACAAAAAGCGAGCCAGTCCTGTGTCCATTGATCCGGAAGACTGCTTCTTTAGGCCTCTTTTGAATGTCTGCACTGCGCGCTCTGCCAACCCATTTGAAGCTGGGTGGTAAGGGGCAGTGCGGATATGGCGGATGCCGTTCATCTTCGTGAACCTCGCAAACTCCTCACTTGTGAATGGAGTGCCGTTATCCGTGACCAGCACCTCAGGGAGGCCATGCATACTAAACGACAAACGCATCTTTTCAATTGTTGCGCAGGACGCTGTCCCCTGCATCTTATGCACCTCTAGCCATTTAGACTGGGCGTCGATTAATAGAAGGAACGTGGATCCTTGAAACGGGCCTGCGAAATCTGCATGCATCCGTGCACAAGGCCGCCCTGGCCATTCCCAGTGATGTAGGTGCGTGGCCAGCATAAGCTTCTGATGCTCCTGGCAAATGGAGCAGTTTTGGGCCACCTTCTCAATGTCGGTGTCGAGGCCTGGCCACGAGACATAACTCCGGGCCAACATTTTCATTTTGGTCACACCCGGATGCCCATTGTGCAAATCTGTTAGTATCAGCTCCTGGCCTTTTTCCGGGACAATCACATGTGTACCCCACAAGAGGATGCCGTCTTCCACGCTGAATTCTGACAGCTTGGAGGAAAATGCCCGCAACTCGCCTGGGAGCTGTCTGTGCTGCCCACCATACAGGACTATGTGCCGAACCTTTGACAGGACTGGCTCCGTCTGGGTCCACTCACGGATCTGTGATGCCGTGACAGGCAAGGTGTCCATAAAATTTAGGGTTGCAACCACCTCACCGGTCGTGGGGGTCGACATGGGGCCGGTCGATAAAGGCAATCGGCTCAGTGCGTCGGCATTTGCTATCTGCGTTCCTGGTTTGTGCTCCAGAGAATACTCGTATGCAGCAAGCAACAAAGCCCAGCGCTGGATCCGTGCAGAAGCAATGGGCGGTATTGGCTTATCCTCTCTGAGAAGTCCCAGCAGAGGCTTATGATCAGTCACGATAGTGAAATGGCGGCCATACACGTACTGGTGGAAGCGTTTCACCGCAAAAAACACTGCCAGGCCCTCCTTCTCGATCTGCGCGTACTTTTTCTCCGCTGCAGTCAATGTGCGGGAGGCGAAAGCTATAGGTCGCTCAGCCCCGTTCTCCATCTTGTGGGACAGGATGGCCCCAATACCATACGGGGATGCATCACATGTGACGAGCAAAGGCTTTCCAGGATCGTAGTGGGTTAGTAACCCAGACGACGACAATTGTTGCTTTACCCGCCGGAAAGCGGTTTCTTGCGGCTGACCCCAAACCCAGGTGTGATTTTTCTTTAGCAGAAGGTGCAAAGGGGCCAGCGTAGTTGCCAGATTGGGGAGGAACTTCCCGTAATAGTTTACGAGACCGAGAAAAGAACGAAGATGCGAAGTGTCAGTCGGGGTGGGGGCCTGTTGAATTGCACGCATCTTCTCTGCGACGGGGTGCAAACCTTCGCGGTCCACCCGATAATCTAGGTAGACTACTTCCTTTGCCTGAAATACGTACTTTGTGCGACGTAAACGGACTCCAGCCTCCGAAAGGCGTCTAAGGACAGCCTCCAGATTTTCCAAATGGAAATAGCGCGGCGTGGCTCCTGGTTCGACTTGGATACGGGCTACGGCCCCTTTTATTTTCCCCAAACCAGGCTGGAATACATCTGGGTATCGTCCTAGCATCTCAGTCAACCCTTCAGAAACTGTTTGGAGGGTGTGCTGCCATTGCAACCGCAAATGGCACAACCAGTCCCGACCCAACAGGCTGGGCCCATGGCCGCGCACCACGATAAGTGGGAAACGCACCTCCTGGCGTCCATAAACAACAGGCGTCATTGTAGTTCCTGGAATGTCCAGTGGTTCCCCCGTGTAGGTGGCCAACCTGGCCTGTGAGTCGGTTAATGTAAGGGTCTGTATACCCTGCTTGATGCAGTCGAATGTCCTCTGGGCGATCACGGAGACCGCTGCTCCAGTGTCCAACTCCATCTCAAGCGGGTGGCCCTAGACCCGTACTGTCACCTTAATGGGGGCCATATGGGGAGCTGCCACACAATGCAGCTGCAGGCAGTCGTCCTCCGTCTCCACGTCCTCAGGAGTAGTCACCGCAGGTTCATCCACATGGAAGGTACGGCCCCTGGGCTGGTCACAGTTACGGCCCCTGGGCTGGTCCCAGTTTCGGTCGGAACGACAGCGCCTCTGGCGCCCCCAGGACCGCCGTCCGCGACTGGGTCGGTGCCTACAAGTCTGACACGGACATGGCTCCTCATCCATTCGTTCTGGAGAAGGCTCCCTTCGGGGAGGAATGTCCGACGGCCACTGGCGTCGATCCGGACGTTGCCTCGCCCAAGGTACCGCAGGAGTGCAGGGGGGACGTTTTCGGACGGAAGGGGTTGCGCCCCAAGGCATGCACTTCCATTCCCTGCAGCTCCTGCACACCTCGTTCTGCGCTCTCTCGGGACAATACTATTTGAATGGCCTGTTGAAAAGTCAATGTTGGCTCAGCTAACAACTTTCTCTGGGTGGCCGCATTGTTAATACCGCAAACCAAACGGTCGCGTAATATTTCTGACAAGGTCTCACCATAGTCACAGTACTCCGCAATCCTGCGTAGCCTGGATAGAAAATCGGCAAGGGATTCTCCAGGGGTCCTCTCAGCGGTATTAAACCGGTAACACTGGACTATCGTGGATGGGGTTGGGTTAAAATGTTGCCCCACTATATTCACAAGTTCATCAAACGTTTTGGTGTCCGGCGCAGCTGGGTACGTAAGGCTCCTAATCACCCCAAACGTATGCGGGCCGCAGGCGGTGAGCAATATGACCACCTGGCGCTCGTTTTCGGTGATATTGTTTGCCCGGAAATAGTAACACATCCGTTGTGCGTACTGGTTCCAGCTTTCCAGCGCAGCATCAAAAACATCCAAACGTCCGTACAGAGGCATGGTATAATAGAAAACAACTTCCAACCTGTATCCAACAAAAATCCAGGGAGGTGGCTTCAGCAGTGTAGACAGCTATTCACTTTAACCTTCGTCGCCAGTTTTGTGAGGGCCACGAAGAATCCAGCACGTGTTTTAAGGATACAAAGTAATAACATTTATTTACAATAACGTATATATATATATATATATATATATATATAACAGCAGCAGCAACTTCCCTTGCTGCACACTCCTTCCTGCTGGTTCCTAAACTGGCCAGCTTTATTTATACTAGGAGTTTACTAATGGTTTCTCCGCCCCCCTCATTGGGGAAGCTCATACTCCCACAGGATTGTGGGATTGTCATTAGTCCCCAGCCAATGGTAAGTAGGCAGGTTATAACATTCTGAAATGCAGCAATAACATTTAGCAGCAGTCACCTGTAATTCTGCAGGGTTCCCCTTTAAGAGGACAAGCTGCCTTTAAGAGGAGCAGTAAAATAAAAGCAATTTACGATGGATGAATTCCGAAGAAGAGTCATATTGGAGTCGAAACGGTAACTCTGTTTGTCCAAGTGCTATTAGCGCACTCTGCATGGCCCCCTCTGAGCACAGGGCAGCTAGCAGCACGGGCCTTTCTTGAACCAATGCTACAAATGAGGAAGCAGCACCAGATTTGTTTGCTGCCAAGCTTGATGGCAACAGGCAGGGCAGATCACAAACGGTGACCCCACATCCAGAATGCAGCACAGACCAATCTCGAGCCCATTTTGTGTCTTTGGACTTGTGCCATGTTTTATCAAAGTAGCACAAAGTCATTTGTGGCTTCCATTACAATGTCAGCCACAACACAAACAAAGCAATTTAAACCGGAAAGGCAATCAAGCCACCGGGTCCTGGCTGTGAAAATAATTTTTAAAGACTAAACAATTTGGGTGCAGCAATTAGCACGTATTAATTGCTCAATGTTAGTTCACAAGTAAAGTTCAGCATATTGTGCCTCCTTGGCAATATCAATCAAATCAAGTTAATCAAATACACTCATTTTGAGTCCTTAAACTTGTGGAAACTTTTGGGGTGGGATTCTCCAGTCCCACAGCCGCGTGTTTCCTGGTGGCACGCCGTTCGCTGGCGCCGGGATTATACCTTCCCGCTCCTTGTCAACAGGATTTCCAATTGAAGCCACTTCACGCCTTTGGTAAACCCGCTGGGGGAATTCCAGCCCGGTTATTTGGTATCATTGCTGTTTTCTTCGTGGTTTTTCCTTTTGTTACATTGATTCAGCTGTGCTGTAGAAACACGCCTTTCAATGGCCTTCCATAAAGATTCTGGGCAAAGATCTTCCACTGTAGGTGCACTTCTGTACCACTTCTTACATTGTCACAGTGGCAACTTTTCAAAAGTACTTCATTGGCTCCAATATGCTTTCTAACATTCTGAGTTACATCAATGGAAGTCTTTCCTCTTTTTAAATATCTTCAAAGTTTGGTAATGCTTTATTTTAAATATTGAGTCTTAACAAGAAGTTCAAGGAACTTGCCTTTAGTCTAAGGACTCATCTAATTCGAGTTTCTAATGACTTTCACTGGAAATCTACAGTAAATTATGTTTTAGCATAATTTGGAAATCAGGATTTATTTATCTATTTCTGGGGTTTTTCATTAAGCATCATCTCTTTCCTAACACGTTTTGCATTTGACCGAGTGTGGCATCAAGGAGCCCTAGCTAAACTAGAGTCAGTCAGGAGGAAAACTCTCCGCTGGTTGGAGTCATACCTGGCACAAAGGAAGATAATTGTGGTGGGTGGAGGTCAGTCATCTCAGCTCTAGGACATCACTGCAGGAGTTCCTCAGGGTAGTACCCTAGGCCCAACCATCTTCTGCTGCTTCATCAATGACCTGCCTTCCATCATAAGGTCAGAAGTGGGGATGTTTGTGGATGACTGCACCATGTTCAGCACCATTCGCGACTCCTCAGATAATGAAGCAGTCCATGTCCAAATGCAGCGAGACCTGGGCAATATCCAGGCTTGGGCTGACAAAGTGGCAAGTTACATTCGTGCCATACAAGTGTCAGGAAATGACCATCTCCTACAAGAGAAGATCTCACCATCGCCGTTGACATTCAATGGCATTACCATCGCTGAATCCCCCACAATCAACATCCTGGGGGTTACCAATGATCAGAAACTGAACTGGATTAGCCACATTAATACTGTGGCTATCAGGGCAGGTCAAAGACTAGGAATCCTACGACGAGTAACTCCCCTCCTGACCCCTCAAAGCCTGTCTACCATCTGCAAGACACAAGTCAGTCATCCACTTGCCTGGATGGCTGCAGCCCCAACAACACCCAAGAAGCTTGACACCATCCAGGACAAAGCAGCCCGCTTAATTGCTCCCCCTTCCACAAACATTCAAACCCTCCACGACCGACGAACAGTGGCAGCCTTGTGAACCATCTACAAGATGCACTGCAGTAACTCACCAAGGTTCCTTAGACAGCACCTTCCAAGCCCAAAACCACTACCGTCTAGAAGGAGAAGAGCAGGAGACACCTGGGAACCCCACCACCTGGAGGTTCCCCTCCAAGCCACTCACCACCCTGACTTGGAAATATATCGCCGTTCCTTGGCTGTCGCTGGGACAAAAACCTGCAGCAGTTCAAGAAGGCAACTCACCACCACCTTCTGAAGGGCAACTAGGGATGGGCAATAAATGCTGCCTAACAAGCGATGCTCATATCCTGCAAATGAATTTTTAAAAAATAGTGATTCCACTCCACTACTTTTCAATCCTGTGTTTTTTGATAATTGGTTTGCAAGTTACTTATTTGCTCCTGGTATTGCCAGATTATAAGAACAATCACCCAGTCTGGGCAGGTGACATCCCAGCCATTCTCCCTATCTTACCGTCTAAATCGTTGAGATAAAAATGAATTTTAGTTGACTGTTATAGTACTGAGTCTCAGTCTAGTGAATATTCTCTGAATCTAGCATTTAGTTTTGTATTTCCTTCCTCTATCTTGCAGCTGTTTCCTCATGCTCACAGTCATCATGATAGGAAACAGAACAGAGGTTGCTCCTGTTATATTGGCACGCTACAGCAATGCCTGCAGCAGTTGTAGTCCTGTCCTAATACTCTCTCTGGCCTCAGAGGATGCATTTGGCCAGATTAAGTGGAACTTTCTTTTTTCCGCACTCAGGCAAGTGGGCTTCTTTTTGAAAATAAATTTAGAGTACCCAATTCTTTTTTTTCCATTTAAGGGGCAATTTAGCGTGGCCAATTCACCTACCCTGCACGTCTTTTTGGGGTTGTGGGGGTGAGACCCACGCAGCATGGGGAGAATGTACAAACTCCACACAGAGAGTGACCCGGAGCTGGGATCGAACCTGGGACCTCGGCGCCGTGGTGCAGCAGTGCTAACCCCAGACGAGAAAACAAATAGGCTTCTTGAAAGGTTCTGGTGCGAGGTGCTCCGGAGGGTGAACGCCGCAACCACGTGTGCGAGGTTGGGGCTGATACAGCTGAAGGTGGTGCATAGAGCGCACCTTACAAGGGTGAGGATGAGCCGGCTCTTTGAGGGGGTAGAAGATGTGTGTGAACGTTGCGGGGGGGGGGGGGGGGGGGGGGCACAATCCACGTTCATTTGTTTGGTCCTGTCCAAAGCTGGAGGATTACTGGAAGGAGGTTTTTAGGGTAATCTCTAAATTGGTGCAGCTGAAACTGGGCCCGGGCCCTCGGGAGGCCATATTCGGGGTGTCAGACCAGCCGGGGTTTTGGAAACGGGCGCGGAGGCAGGTGTTGTCGCCTTTGTCGCGTTGATTGCCCGAAGGCTGATCCTGTTAGAGTGGAGATCAACCTCTCCACCCTGTGTCCTGGCATGGCGGGGGGGGGGGGGGGGGGGGGGCCTGCTGGAATTCCCAATGCTTGAAAAGGTCAAATTTGAACTGAAGGGAAGGATGGAGCGGTTCTACAATTCATGGGTGTTATTCATTATGCACTTTCGAGAATTGGATCACATTGAACATTAGGGGGGGGAGGGCGCTGGGTGGGTTGGGGGGAGGGGGACTGTATGTGTCAATGGTGACTATGGGTGATTCCTGATTCCCTTTTGTCATTTGTTTATGTTACCATGCGGGCTAATGGTGGATGGGTTTGCTGTTATTGATATGGAGTTTTGTGAGGGCCACAAAGAATCCAGCACAAGTTGAAGGATAGAAAGAAATAACATTTATTTACAATAATAAATATATATACAACAGCAGCAACTCCTTTGCTGCTCACTCTCCTCTAGCCAATTCCAAACTGGCCAGCTTTATTTATGCAGGGAATCTGCCAATGATTTCTCCGCCCTCCTCATTGGGAAAGCTCATACTCCCAAAGGATTGTGGGATTGCCATTAGTCACCAGCCAATGGTAAGCAGACAGGTTATAACATAGGGATTGACATTACATTCGTTACTGATTATTGTTTATTGTTGGGTGTAAATTTGGGAGAAAATGTGAAAAAGGAGGAGAATAAAAAATATTTCCCCCAAAAAATGGGCTTCTTGACTCATTCAAGAACAACGTTAAAAATAATCTACTTAAACGTTGCGTCCACCGTGTGCATCAAAAGCCTTGAGATCTTGCTTTCCCTATTCCAGTGAGGGTGCAGTAAAAGCATTTGCAAATCCATCATCCTCTTTGCCATGGCTGCAGATCCTCCAAATGTAAACATCAGTGCAAGTTCAGACCTCCGCCAAGTGCAGGCCGAAGGAGCCAGTGCAAAAACTGATCTGTCCGGTGAGAATGACTCACAGGTCACCTCGCTGACAGCTGCCCACAGACGTTTCATGGGCTTGTCAGTGAAGATTTCCCGAATTTGGTGTCTCACCCGGAATGGGGAATCAACAGTGTCCATGGACAGGGCAAGCAACAGCCAGGCTCTTCAACCAATCAGAATGAAGTGAGATATGAAGAATTCAAACCAGGAAATATAAAGCAAGAAAGGTGAATTAGATTTAAATTATGTGTAGAAAGTGAAATAAAGATTGGAAAATGCAGTGGAGAGAGATAAAGAAACACACTGAAAACGTTTTTAAAATTTTTTTTAACAAGTCTCCGATACTATTTTTCATTTGAAGGAATGGGATTCCACACTTATAAAATTAAATTTTCAGCATCAGAGACAGTGTTCAGCATTAATTATCACATATCACACCGTTAAACATTGACTTACTCCTGATTGTACTTGTACAAATTCTTTTAGGCACTTTTAGTGCAGAACTGGTGGGCAAGTACCATGGGTTCACTCATTGCAGCCAAGTCTGTTGGCAAGTCCTGTGATAGTACACCCTGGGGAGTAGGAAGAGATGTCTGATAGTAACTTCTGGATTTCAGCTCCGGGCTACAGACATTACCCAAGTGGCCCACAGAGTATTCTGGAATGAGATCATTGAGAAACATTTGGCGGCACACACTTCCTCCCGGTTGTCAGTAAATGGAGGCAAGTCCACAGAGTGCATAATAATAATAATAATTGCTTATTGCCACAAGTAGGCTTCAATGAAGTTACTGTGAAAAGCCTCCAGTCGCCACATTCCGGCACCTGTCCGGGGAGGCAATGTCTCAAGACAATGTCTTTTTCGTCTTTTTTTTTTTAAATAATATTTTATTGAAAATTTTTGGTCAACCAACACAGTACATTGTGCATCCTTTACACAACATTGTAACAATACAGATAATAATGACCTTTTTTATTTAAACAAAAACAACAACAAATAAATAAATATTAAATAACAAAAAATAAAAACTAGCCCTAATTGGCAACTGCCTTGTCTCAGGCCACACCCCCCCCCCCCATCCCTCCCCCCCCCCCCCCCCCCCCCCCCAAGTCCTGGGCCGCTGCTGCTGCCTTCTTTGTTTTCCCCCATCTATCTTTCCGCAAGATATTTGACGAACGGTTGCCACCGCCTAGTAAACCCTTGAGCCGACCCCCTTAGGACGAACTTAATCCGCTCTAACTTTATGAACCCCGCCATATCATTTATCCAGGTCTCTACCCCCGGGGGCTTGGCTTCTTTCCACATTAGCAATATTCTGCGCCGGGCTACTAGGGACGCAAAGGCCAAAACATCGGCCTCTTTCGCCTCCTGCACTCCCGGCTCTTGTGCAACCCCAAATATAGCCAACCCCCAGCTTGGTTCGACCCGGACACCTACTACTTTCGAAAGCACCTTTGTCACCCCCATCCAAAACCCCTGTAGTGCCGGGCATGACCAAAACATATGGGTATGATTCGCTGGGCTTCTCGAGCACCTCGCACACCTATCCTCCACCCCAAAAAATGTAATGAGCCGTGTTCCAGTCATATGTGCCCTGTGTAATACCTTAAACTGAATCAGGCTTAGCCTGGCGCACGAGGACGACGAGTTTACCCTGTTTAGGGCATCTGCCCACATCCCCTCCTCGATCTCCTCCCCTAGCTCTTCTTCCCATTTCCCTTTTAGTTCGTCCATCATAGTCTCCCCTTCGTCTCTCATTTCCCTATATATATCCGACACCTTACCGTCCCCCACCCATTTCTTTGAGATGACTCTGTCCTGCACCTCTTGTGTCGGGAGCTGCGGGAATTCCCTCACCTGTTGCCTCGCAAAAGCCCTCAATTGCATGTACCTGAATGCATTCCCTTGGGGCAACCCATATTTCTCGGTCAGCGCTCCCAGACTCGCGAACTTCCCATCCACAAATAGATCTTTCAATTGCGTTATACCTGCTCTTTGCCACATTCCATATCCCCCATCCATTCCCCCCCGGGGCAAACCTATGGTTGTTTCTTATCGGGGACCCCCCCAAGGCTCCAGTCTTTCCCCTATGTCGTCTCCACTGTCCCCAAATCTTCAGTGTAGCTACCACCACCGGACTCGTGGTATAGTTCCTTGGTGAGAACGGCAATGGGGCTGTCACCATAGCCTGCAGGCTGGTCCCCCTGCAGGACGCCCTCTCTAATCTCTTCCACGCCGCTCCTTCCTCCTCTCCCATCCACTTACTCACCATTGAAATATTAGCGGCCCAATAATACTCACTTAGGCTCGGTAGTGCCAGCCCCCCCCTATCCCTACTACGCTGTAAGAATCCCTTCCTCACTCTCGGAGTCTTCCCGGCCCAAACAAAACCCATGATACTCTTTTCTATCCTTTTGAAGAAAGCCTTCGTGATCACCACCGGGAGGCACTGAAACACAAAGAGGAATCTCGGGAGGACCACCATCTTAACCGCCTGCACCCTCCCTGCCATTGACAATGCTACCATATCCCATCTCTTGAAATCCTCCTCCATCTGTTCCACCAACCGCGTCAAATTTAGCCTGTGCAATGTGCCCCAATTCTTAGCTATCTGGATCCCCAGGTAACGAAAGTCTCTTGTTACCTTCCTCAACGGTAGGTCTTCTATTTCTCTACTCTGCTCCCCTGGATGCACCACAAACAGCTCACTCTTCCCCATGTTCAATTTATACCCTGAAAAATCCCCAAATTCCCCAAGTATCCGCATTATTTCTGGCATCCCCTCCGCTGGATCCGCCACATATAGTAGCAGATCATCCGCATATAAAGATACCCGGTGTTCTTCTCCTCCCCTAAGTATTCCCCTCCATCTCCTGGAACCTCTCAGCGCTATCGCCAGGGGCTCAATCGCCAGTGCAAACAGTAATGGGGACAGAGGACATCCCTGCCTTGTCCCTCTATGGAGCCGAAAATATGCCGATCCCCGTCCATTCGTGACCACACTCGCCACTGGGGCCCTATACAACAGCTGCACCCATCTAACATACCCCTCTCCGAACCCAAATCTCCTCAACACCTCCCACAGATAATCCCATTCCACTCTATCAAATGCTTTCTCGGCATCCATCGCCACTACTATCTCTGTTTCACCCTCTGGTGGGGCCATCATCATTACCCCTAACAACCTCCGTATGTTCGTGTTCAGCTGTCTCCCCTTCACAAACCCAGTTTGGTCCTCATGAACCACCCCCGGGACACATTCCTCTATTCTCATTGCCATTACCTTGGCCAGGACCTTGGCATCCACATTGAGGAGGGAAATTGGTCTGTGGGACCCGCATTGTAGCGGATCCTTTTCCTTCTTTAAAAGAAGCGATATCGTTGCTTCTGACATAGTCGGGGGCAGTTGTCCCCTTTCCTTTGCCTCGTTAAAGGTCCTCGTCAGTAGCGGGGCGAGCAAGTCCAAATATTTTCTGTAAAATTCAACTGGGAATCCGTCCGGTCCCGGGGCCTTTCCCGTCTGCATGTTCCTAATTCCTTTCACCACTTCTTCTACCGTGATCTGTGCTCCCAATCCCATCCTTTCCTGCTCTTCCACCTTGGGAATTTCCAGCCGATCCAAAAAATCCATCATTCTCTCCCTCCCATCCGGGGGTTGAGCTTCATACAATTTTTTATAAAATGTCTTGAACACTTCATTCACTCTCTCCGCTCCCCGCTCCGTCTCTCCATCTTCGTCTCTCACCCCCCCTATTTCCCTCGCTGCTCCCCTTTTCCTCAATTGGTGTGCCAGCAATCTGCTCGCCTTCTCTCCATATTCATACTGTACACCCTGCGCCTTCCTCCATTGTGCCTCTGCAGTGCCTGTGGTCAGCAAGTCAAATTCCACATGCAGCCTTTGCCTTTCCCTATACAGTCCCTCCTCCGGTGCTTCCGCATATTGTCTGTCCACCCTCAAAAGTTCTTGCAGCAACCGCTCCCGTTCCTTACTCTCCTGCTTCCCTTTATGTGTCCTTATTGATATCAGCTCCCCCCTAACCACCGCCTTCAACGCCTCCCAGACCACTCCCACCTGAACCTCCCCATTGTCATTGAGTTCCAAGTACTTTTCAATGCATCCCCTCACCCTTAGGCACACCCCCTCATCCGCCATTAGTCCCATGTCCATTCTCCAGGGTGGACGCCCTCTTGTTTCCTCCCCTATCTCCAAGTCTACCCAGTGTGGGGCATGATCCGAAATGGCTATAGCCGTATATTCCGTTCCCCTCACCCTCGGGATCAATGCCCTACCCAACACAAAAAAGTCTATGCGTGAATAGACTTTATGGACATAGGAGAAAAACGAGAACTCCTTACTCCTAGGTCTACTGAATCTCCACGGGTCCACCCCTCCCATCTGCTCCATAAAATCCTTAAGCACCTTGGCTGCTGCCGGCCTCCTACCAGTCCTGGACTTCGACCTATCCAGCCTTGGTTCCAACACCGTGTTGAAGTCTCCCCCCATTATCAGCTTTCCGGCCTCTAGGTCTGGGATGCGTCCTAGCATTCGCCTCATAAAATTGGCATCGTCCCAATTCGGGGCATACACGTTTACCAAAACCACCATCTCTCCCTGTAATTTGCCACTCACCATCACGTATCTGCCCCCGTTATCCGCCACTATAGTCTTTGCCTCGAACATTACCCGCTTCCCCACTAATATAGCCACCCCCCTGTTTTTCGCATCCAGCCCCGAATGGAACACCTGCCCTACCCATCCTTTGCGCAACCTAACCTGGTCTATCAGTTTCAGGTGCGTTTCCTGTAACATAACCACATCTGCTTTCAGTTTCTTAAGGTGTGCGAGTACTCGTGCCCTCTTTATCGGCCCGTTAAGCCCCCTCACGTTCCACGTGATCAGCCGAGTTGGAGGGCTTCCCACCCCCCCCCCCCCTTGCCGGTTAGCCATCATCTTTTTCCAGCTTCTCACCCAGTTCCCACGCAGCTGTATTTCTCCCAGACGGTGCCCCCCCCGCCCATCCTTTCCCGTACCCACTCCCCCCTTTCCCCAGCAGCAGCAACCCAGTAATTCCCCCCTCCCCCCCCCCCCCCCCCGTTAGACCCCCCGCTAGCGTAATTACTCCCCCATGTTGCTCCCAGAAGTCAGCAAACTCTGGCTGACCTCGGCTTCCCCCCGTGATCGCGGCTCGCCCCGTGCGGCGCCCCCTCCTTCCTGCTTCTCTGTTCCCGCCATAATTATCATAGCGCGGGAACCAAGCCCGCGCCTCTCCCTCGGCCCCGCCTCCCATGGCCAACGCCCCATCGCCTCTCCCTCCCCACCTCCCCCCATCACCACCTGTGGGAGAAAGAAAAGTTACCATACCGCAGGATTAAATCATACAACCCCTCTTCGCCCCCCCCCACTCGTCCCACCACTTTGTCCAAACGTTCATTTTCGTAGTCCAATCATTCCAATTTTTCTTCTACAATAAAAGTCCACGCTTCATCCGCCGTCTCAAAGTAGTGGTGCCTCCCTTGATATGTGACCCACAGTCTTGCCGGTTGCAGCATTCCAAATTTTATCTTCTTTTTGTGAAGTACCGCTTTGGCCCGATTAAAGCTCGCCCTCCTTCTCGCCACCTCCGCACTCCAATCTTGATAGACGCGGATCACCGCGTTCTCCCATTTACTACACCGAGTTTTCTTCGCCCATCTAAGGACCATTTCTCTATCCTTAAAACGGAGAAATCTCACCACTATGGCTCTGGGAGCTTCTCCTGTTCTCGATCCTCGCACCATAACTCGGTATGCTCCCTCCACCTCCAACGGACCCGTCGGGGCCTCCGCTCCCATTAACGAGTGCAGCATCGTGCTCACATATGCCCCGACGTCCGCCCCCTCCACACCTTCAGGAAGGCCAAGAATCAGACATAGACATAGAATTTACAGTGCAGAAGGAGGCCATTCGGCCCATCGAGTCTGCACCGGCTCTTGGAAAGAGCACCCTACCGAAGGTCCAAACCTCCACCCTATCCCCATAACCCAGTAACCCCACCTAATCCCCATAACCCAGTAACCCCACCCTACGGGCAATTTTGGACACTATGGGCAATTTAGCATGGCCAATCCACCTAACCCGCACATCTTTGGACTGTGGGAGGAAACCGGAGAACCCGGAGGAAACCCACGCAGACACGGGGAGAACGTGCAAACTCCGCACAGACAGTGACCCAAGCCGGAATCGAACCTGGGACCCTGGAGCTGTGAAGCAATTGTGCTAACCACCATGCTACCGTGCTGCCCCTCAAGTTGTTCCTCCTTGCGTTGTTTTCCAGTGCCTCCAACCTCTCCACAGATCGTTTCTGGTGTGCCTCCTGTATCTCCGACTTCACCACCAGGCCCTGTATATCGTTCTCATTCTCTGCTGCTTTCGCCTTCACGACCCGAAGCTCCTGCTCCTGGGTCTTTTGTTCCTCTTTCAGCCCTTCAATCGCCTGAAATATCGGGGCCAACAACTCTTTCTTCATTTCCTTTTTTATCTCCTCCACGCAGCGTTTCAAAAACTCTTGTTGTTCAGGGCCCCATATGAAACTGCCACCTTCCGACGCCATCTTGGTTTCTGCTTGCCTTCCTTGCCGTTGTTCCAAAGGATCCGCTGCAATCCGGCCACTTTCCTCTCCTTTTTCCATCCGTGTCCAGGGGGAACACCCTTCTGGTTTACCGCACGGTGTTTTTAGCCGTTAAAATTGCCGTTGGGGCTCCTATCCAGAGCCCAAAAGTCCGTTCCACCGGGAGCTGCCGAAACGTGCGACTTAGCTGGTCATCGCCGCACCCGGAAGTGTCTTTTTCGTCTTTTGAGGCAAAGATGACCATGATCATCTTTTCTATAGATATGTCAGGAATAAAAGAATGACTAGGGTAAGAGTGGAGCCAGTCAAGGACAGTAGTGGGAAGTTGTGCGTGGAGTCCGAGGAGATAGGAGAGGTGCTAAATGAATATTTTTCATCAGTATTCACACAGGAAAAAGACAATGTTGTTGAGGAGAATACTGAGATACAGGCTACTAGGCTAGAAGGGCTTGCGGTTCTTAAGGAGGAGGTGTTAGCAATTCTGGAAAGTGTGAAAATAGATAAGTCCCCTGGGCCGGATGGGATTTATCCTAGGATTCTATGGGAAGCTAGGGAGGAGATTGCTGAGCCTTTGGCTTTGATCTTTGTGTCATCATTGTCTACAGGACTAGTGCCAGAAGACTGGAGGATAGCAAATGTTGTCCCCTTGTTCAAGAAGTGGAGTAGAGACAACCCCGGTAACTATAGACCAGTGAGCCTTACTTCTGTTGTGGACAAAGTCTTGGAAAGGTTGATAAGAGATAGGATGTACAATCATCTGGAAAGGAATAATTTAATTGGAGATAGTCAACACGGTTTTGTGAAGGGTAGGTCGTGCCTCACAAATCTTATTGAGTTCTTTGAGAAGGTGACCAAACAAGTGGACGAGGGTAAAGCAGTTGATGTGGTGTATATGGATTTCAGTAAAGCGTTTGATAAGGTTCCCCATGGTAGGCTATTGAAGAAAATATAGAGGCATGGGATTCAGGGTGATTTAGCAGTTTGGATCAGAAATTGGCTAGCTGGAAGAAGGCAAAGGGTGGTGGTTGATGGGAAATGTTCAGCCTGGAGTCCAGTTACTAGTGGTGTACCAGAAGGATCTGTTTTGGGGCCACTGCTGTTTGTCATTTTTATAAATGACCTGGAGGATGGCGTAGAAGGATGGGTGAGTAAATTTGCAGATGACACTAAAGTCGGTGGAGTTGTGGACAGTGCGGAAGGATGTAACACGTTACACAGGGACATAGATAAGCTACAGAGCTGGGCTGAGAGGTGGCAAATGGAGTTTAATGCAGAAAAATTTGAGGTAATTCATTTTGGCTACATGACCAGCCCAACCTAGTTCTGACTGTCGGCATGCCGCAGGTCTGGTGAGCACCTTAGTGCCTGGAATAGCATCATTTTTGATCATTCATTGATCATTGTGAGGAGCACAGGTACAAGAATAGACCATTCAGCCCTTCATTCCTGTATCGCCATTCAATTAGATCTGGGCTGATTTGCACCTCAACTCCATTTTACCTGCCTACGCTTCATAACCTTGGATACACTTTACCCAACAAAAACTCTTTGACCTCTGTCTTGAAAATTTCAACTGAATCCATGACCAAAGAGTTTAAGTGGTGGTTGGGGGAGAGGATGGGGAGGGGCACATTCGCTATTTGCATAACCATCAGTGTGAAAAGTTGCTTCCTGATTTTACTCCTAACTCAGTACAAACTCAGAGTTGAATCTGGAACCGATTGAACAATGCCATTCTTCCAGCTGGAGAACTTCCAGGTACTTTCAAATTGACCTAAATCATAGGTGACAGAAAGCAAATATTTTAATCTATAATTCTGCATTGTCCACCTCAACAAAGTGTGTTAATTCACAATATCCCAAGTATGAATTTTGATTACAAAATCCACATTGGATTTTCTAAACTATTCCTCAAAAGCAGCATATCCTTTTCCTGTTGTAGGGACTGTTATCATGTATTTGTGCGATATTTCCAATTGCCCATTAGAACAGTTATCTCGCTTAAACAGTGTTTCCTTTTGGAACATATTGCTGCTCCTTCTCACTTTGTTACAACTGGCTACCGGTTTCCTCAGAAACACTGGAAGATTCAAAGACTAATATTATGCACAATTTGTAATTTTTGTTTAAATTTATGCATTAACAGAAAGAAGCTGAGTTTTGTCGTGATATTTTTTTTATGCCATTGCACATTGGTTTTAGGTGTATAATGGTCAAAGTAATGCCTGCATAACTCATAAAATATTCTCAGTGTCCTGTTAGGTACACTGGTCTAACACTGGCAGCAACTGGATGCAGCTTAGATCAGAAAGATACTCCAGACCTTGAAGTTGATTCAATCAGGTTTATTGAACTAATAGCACAGTTAGCACAGTTCGCTATGAGTTCAACTCTCTGCTAACTTAAGTGTGGTTACTCTGTCTGACTGAACCAGACTAGCTCTTAGCCACGTGGTGGAGGTTTGAGATTGTAAGAACACCCTTGACTGACTCTCTAGATGTTCATCAGTGGAAAGAGACGGAGTGTGAGTGCCTCGTGTCTTTTATAGTCAGATCCCACCCCTGAGTATCCTGCCTGCTTATTGGTCATGTCCTGTTCTCTGTGTCCATTAGCTGCTTGTCTGTACATCATTACGTGTGTGTGTGTGTGTGTGTGTGTGCCTGCGTATCATGACATCTCCCCTTTTTGTTATGTTTGGATGACATATGTGAGCGTATTTACAAGAATAGGCCAATATTAACATATATACATGCAGTGGATGTGAACATCTGTCCATGTGAAAACAGCTGTCTGATGTGAGAACACAGAACATAGCAAACAGAACAAATGTTCATAAGTCCAGTCTCTGTGGCTTGCGTCTGATCCTGGTCGACCGGCGGAGAGGTGGTGGTGCGGACAACAGCGCCTTGATGGGCGGGATTGAAGCCTGACTGGTGGCGTCATGAGTCGAGGTATCAGGAGGTGGCAAAACAACAGAAGGAAACGGAGAAGAATGTGGTTGCGAGCAGGCAACTTTGCGTAGTGTCTGTCTGTTTCATCACACAACAGAACCATCAGACAGACGCACAACATACGGGCAGGGGGCAGCCTGTTGAACAACGACAGCTGGAGCTGACCAGCCTCCCTCGGGGATCTTGACCCGAACAGTGTCTGACGGGGATAACACTGACAAATCATTGACACGTGCATCATAGCCCTGTTTTTGCCGATCTCGGAGTTGCTGCACCTTCTGCAGCACCGGGAGGGTTTCCAGGTTGAGTACGTGTATGGCTGGAAATGTCGTTCGCAGGTCACTGTTCATCAGGAGTTGAGCCGGCGACATGCCAGTGGACAGTGGGGTCGCCCTGTATGCAAGCAGCACAAGGTGAATGTCAGACGCAGAATCCACGGCCTTGGAGATGAGCTGCTTCACTAAGGTTTCGATTTCATGCTGCTGAAGTGTCTCCTTACTCTGCTCTGGCTGGGAGAGTTTACAGGTCGCACAGTTAAGGACCATGTTCACGATGTCCTGGCTGATCCCGGGCCAGTAGACAGCCTGCCTGGCTCTGCATCTGCACTTTTCCACACCCAAGTGGCCCTCATGGATTTGATGGAGAACCAAGCTCTGGAGACTGTGTGGAATTACAATCCTGTCCAGTTTGAGGAGGATACCATCAACCACCATCAGTTCGTCCTTTACATTGAAAAATTGAGGGCACTGCCCTTTTTGCCAAGAGGAGGTCTTTGGCTGTCTCCTCACGGATACGAATCACCTTCTCATCAGATGCCGGGAGGGTGCTAGCACACAGCTGCACCTGTGACTCAACCTGTGACTCAATTTGCCGGATGACGTTCAGTGGTTCACTAGGCACGGTGATGGAGCGGGACAGTGTATCGGCAATGATGAGCTCCTTGCCAGGCGTGTAGACCAGGTCAAAGTCGTACCTTCTGAGTTTTGAGGAGGATGCGCTGCAACCGAGGCGTCATGTCATTAAGGTCCTTGTGGATAATGTGGACCAGGGGCCTGTGATCCGTCTCGACTGTGAATGTCGGCAGGCTGTAGACATAGTCGTGAAACTTGAGAATGCCAGTGAGAAGGCCCAGGCAATCCTTCTCGATTTGTGCTAACCTTTGTTCGGTGGGCATTATTGCCCTTGATGCGGAGGCAACCGGTGCCCAGGATGAGGTGTCATCGCATTGCTGCAGGACTGCACCGATGCCATCCTGGCTCGCATCTGTCGAGATTTTCATTTCCCTGTCTGGGTCGAAAAATGCCAATACGGGTGGGGTGGTGAGCTTGGCTTTCAGCTCCAACCACTCTGCCTGTAGGGAGAGTGCACTTGAAGGCAGTGAACTTCTTCACTCGGTTTCGTAGGGCCGTGGTGTGTGAGGCCATGTTTGGGATGAACTTGCCCAGAAAATTGACCATGCCCAGGAAGCACAATACCGCCTTCTTGTCTTCCAGGACCTACATGGCTGCGATGGCCTTGACCTTGTCTGTGTTGGGGCACACGCCCTGCTGAGAGATCTGGTCTCCTAGGAACTTGAGTGTCGACATGCCAAAGCAACATTTGGCCCAGTTCAGCTTCAGGCCATTGGCGTGGACACGGCGGAATACCTGCTGGAGACAGGAAACATGCTCCTCAGGGGTCATGGACCATTTGATGACGTCGTCCATGTACACACGAACCCCTTCGATGCCCTCCATCATCTGCTCCATGATGCGATGAAATATCTCCGATGCCGAGACGATGCCGAACGGCATACGGTTATAGCAGTACCTGCCAAACGGTGTGCTGAAGGTGCAGAGCCTTCTGCTGGACTCATCCAGCTGGATTTGCCAGAATCCATGTGATGCATCTAACTTCGTGAAAAACTGTGCATGTGCCATCTCACTGGTGAGTTCCTCCCGCTTCGGGATGGGGTAGTGTTCACGCATTATATTCTGGTTGAGATCCTTGGGATCAATGCAGATGCGCAGGTCTCCAGAGGGTTTTTTACCCACCACCATCGAGCTGACCCAGTTGAGTCACTACTTATTTTTCACCTTTCAAGAAGCATGCACCATTGCATCAGCTGCCCCAAGAGAAGACATTACAACTTGTTCACTCTGCTCGCAAAAGAACAATCTGTGAAAATGAGAGGAAGGATAAAATTAGAACAGAATAATAATAAAAGGAAATGCAGAATAGAAACTGCTCTTATCTCCATTTTAATGTTATGTTCTATTTGAGGATGTATTTATAGTCTCCCATCTTCCATTCTCTTTAGACTTAAGCCCATCTAAAACTCTGCCAACTCTCCACCACATCTCAACAAACAGCAATTTGTATTTATATAGCTATCTTTCATTTTCTGCTTGCTTTAATGCGACTTTTGTAAAAATGGAAAAGTACAAAAAATGTAGAACATCAACCCAAAGCATCGGGGAGTGTGGCAAAATGCAATTTGACACCACAGCGCATGAGTAACTGTTGGGCCGCATGAGTTGGGTCAAAAGGGTAGGTTTTGAATGTTCTAAAGGAAAAGAGAGAAAAAGATATTTCGGGGAGAAATTCCAGAGTTTAGGACTTTGGTCACTAAAGGAATGGCCACCAATAGTGGAGTGATAAAAATTTGGAATGCGCAAGAGATGGTGGGGGGGGGGGGGGGGGGGGGTGCGGTTAAAGGAGGTTGGAGGAGGGGGTGAGGTCTCAAAAGTATGTGAAAATAAGGATGAGGATTTAAAAATATACATTTTTTGTGCTTTTTCATTTTTACAAAAGTCGCATTAAGGCAAGCAGAAAAAGAAAGATAGCTATAGGTATCGATGTAAACAGGCATGGCTCGAGCATTAGACATTGCAAATATGGGACAAACAAGCTCGGATAAGTCAGGGACGTAATCCCCCTCGCGTTCCCTCCACAGATGCAAGACCCATCTGCACTAAAACAGGATACAGACAACATCACAGACCTAAATCAATACCCATAGCTTCAAAACAAAATGTCCGACGGAAAACAAAACATCCCTAGAACCCCAGAACTAAAGTGGAAATCGACTCACACTTACAGCGCAATTTAAATCTTCTTCAGGCCCAGGCCAGAACAAATAGTCATAATATAACCCCAGGATAACAAGAAGAGGACAGAGTGCCAACAGGCCTTAAACCTTAATCCAGGGTCTCCTATAGAAAAATGAGAGGAGAGCAAGAACAAGAAACCAAGAGCAAGATTCCGTGCCACCATAACCCTATCTCTGAGTCCCAGAACAGAGGACCAACCAGACCAATACCAGCACAGCCCCGAAGAGGACAGCAGAGTGTCATGGAGCCAAGGGCCAAAGGAAATATTGTCGGGTCCCAGTCACTGAAAAAAGAAGGAACCCCATTCCAAGAAAAGGGGGCTGTCAAGGCAACTATCAGCAAAAGAGAGCCCTGGGAGGGAGGGCCAGTGGACTGCCCCTGGAACCAGGGAACCCTATCCCCAACAACCAGGACCACCCAAAAAGGAGAGGATGACGACCACCAAAGGGAAGCATAAATCTCTACCTGAATGTCCAGGACACTAAGGTCCATCGTCTAAGTTTACCACAGTCAGCTCACAAGAGAAACCAGCACTAGGAGAGGCAGAAGCCACGCCCCAAATGTCTCTCCAAATAGAGCGGAAAAATGGTGAGGAGAAAGAACCGTTCCTGACCAAAAATATTAAACCCGTCTTTCCTTTTTCAGATATTGCCAGCATTTTCCATTTTCATTTCAGAATATTCCTGAACCATTAGGACCACAACAGGGACCCCTGGCTCCAATAACTTTCTGACAGAAAATTGGAACATTGAGGGCCAGCACCAAACAAAACAATTTCAGAAGCAAAGCATTCAAGTTTACAGAGCGTGGAAGCTTCATAAAGGTCACTTCACTACTGTGGCAGGGATGGGCACCTAGTTGAAGGGTAAATGCACACAGTTCTGAGAGGTAACAGCATATTCAAGGAATTTGGATCAAAGGGGAATATTGGAGATGGATGGCGTCTAACAAGGACGGAGCAATAGTTGTTCTTTTGAGGAGAGGAGTGATGATGGAAGGTTTGATAGAGGAGGGGGAACAGTACCTGAGGAGAGAGAAGTGGTAACAATATCAGCTAACTGTGGTGTTGGGTGCTCTGAGGTACAGATGAACAAACACGGTTGCATTTGGTACAACGCTGTTTTATTCCAACTTGCTATTTACAGATCTGTCTTGATACTCTGCACGTGGTGACTCCCTGAGTGTGTTGTTAATCAGGTCCCGTCCTTGTCCTGGTCTCTAGATGGACTGGCCACCAGGTGTCGTGTTTCTTGTCTTATACTGTCTCTGTCCTTGTCTGTGATTGGCTGTCGTGTTATGTGTGCTAATTTGACTGTTGGTCTGTCTATCATGATGTGTGTGTTTGAATATCATGACACTAACGTGGGAACCAGGAAGGGAGGTTGGATGATCAGAATTTTGGTGAGAATAGTGTTGACGTTGCAGGATATGAGTCTCTGGGACAAGATGAGCATGAGGGGAAATGTGCAGATTGGGGCAGGGAGGAACCCAAGAGGAAATTTGACCAGGTGGGCAAGAGGAACGGAGGGTGGCAGCAGAAGCAGTTGATCGGACGTCTCAATCTTAGTAACAAAGACGTTCATGAGCTAATTGCACTTGCTGGGGATGAGGGTGGAGGATACAAGGCAGAGGGGTTGAAAAAGACACTTATCCATTATTTCTGTACCTACTTACCCACATTGGCTCCCAGACCACTAAAGACTTTATTTTATAATTCTTGTCCATGCGTCCAAATCTATCCACTTGATCCCACCCCTCCCTATTTCCGTAACCGCTTCCAGCCTAGCAACCCTCAGAGAATTCTGTTTCTCTCCGACTCCAGCCTTTTGTGCATTCCCCACTCTCTTCTTCCTCCTCCTCCGCCATTGTGGCTAAGCAAGCAGTTGGCTGAGCCCTCAGCTTTGCATCAGTTTTAATAAATGCAATATTTTTATTCAATTGAGATGGACGCTCCAGCCCTTTTGTTTTCCTGCACTGTGCTGCTTTCTCAGTGTTCTGTTAAATTACATAAAACAATGTTTTGGAGTTGAGCCAAATACCTCCCATGACAAAAGGCAACGGAATCTTTTATTTCATAAAGAAGCGATTGCCCTTAGAATTCCTATTTTGGACTTCCGGGTGCGGCGATGACCAGCTGAGTCGCACGTTTCGGCAGCTCCCGGTGAAACGGACTTTTGGGCTCTTGATAGGAGCCCCAACGGCAATTTTGACGGCTAAAAACACTGTGCGGTAAACCAGAAGGGAATCCCCCCTGGATACGGATGGAAAAAGGAGGAGAAAGTGGCCGGATTGCAGTGGATCCTTTAGAGCAGCGGCAAGGAAGGCAAGCAAAAACCAAGATGGCGTCGGAAGGTGGCAGTTTAACATGGGGCCCTGAACAACAAGAGTTCTTGAAATGCTGTGTGGAAGAGCTCAAAAAGGAAATGAAGAAAGAGCTGTTGGCCCCGATACTACAGGCGATCGAAGGGCTAAAGGAGGAACAAAAGACCCAGGAGTGGGAGCTTCGGGTCGTGAAGGCAAAGGCAGCCAAGAATGAGGACGACATACAGGGCCTGGTGGTGAAGACGGAGACGCATGAGGCACATCAGAAACGATGTGTGGAAAGGTTGGAGGCACTGGAGAACAACGCAAGGAGGAACAACCTGAGGATTCTCGGTCTTCCTGAAGGTGCGGAGGGAGCGGACGTCGGGGCATATGTGAGCACGATGCTGCACTCGTTAATGGGAGCGGAGGCCCCGGCGGGTCCGTTGGAGGTGGAGGGAGCATACCGAGTGATGGCGCGAGGACCGAGAGCAGGAGAAATTCCCAGAGCCATAGTGGTGAGATTCCTCCGTTTTAAGGATAGAGAAATGGTCCTTAGATGGGCAAAGAAAACTCGGAGCAGTAAATGGGAGAACGCGGTGATCCGCGTTTATCAAGACTGGAGTGCGGAGGTGGCGAGAAGGAGGGCGAGCTTTAATCGGGCCAAGGCGGTGCTTCATAAAAAGAAGATAAAATTTGGAATGCTGCAACCGGCAAGACTGTGGGTCACATATCGAGGGAGGTACCATTACTTTGATACGGCGGATGAAGCGTGGACTTTTATTGTGGAAGAAAAACTGGAATGAGCGGGTTATTAAAAAGAACGCTTGAACAAAGTGGTGGGGCGAATGTGGGGGGGGGGTGAAGAGGGGGTTTAAAAAGGGGGGAAAGAGGAGTTTTATGTACTAATCCTGCGAGGTGGTAACTTTTCTCTCTTCCACAGGTGGTGATGGGGGGAGGAGGGGAGGTGGAGGAGATGGGGCGTTGGCCATTGGGGGCGGGGCCAAGGGAGAAGCGCGGGCTTGGTTCCCGCGCTATGATAATCATGGCGGGAATAGAGAAGCAGGAAGGAGGGGGCGTCGCACGGTGCGAGCCGAGGTCACGGGGGGAAGCCGAGGTCGGCCAGAGTTTGCTGACTTCTGGGAGCAACATGGGGGGAGTAATTACGCTAGCGGGGGATCTAGCGGGGGGGGTGGGAGGGGAGAATTACTGGGTTGCTGCTGCTGGGGAGAGGGGGGAGCTGGTATGGGAAGGGATGGGAGGGGGGGCACCGCCTGGGGGAGATACAGCTGCGTGGGAACCGGGTGAGGAGCTGGAAAAAGGGGATGGCTAATCGACAAGTAGGAAGCCCCCCAACCCGGCTGATCACGTGGAACGTGAGAGGGCTGAACGGGCCGATGGGGAGGGCACAGGTACTCGCACACCTTAGGAAACTTGGGGCAGATGTGGTTATGTTACAGGAAGTGCACCTGAAACTGATAGACCAGGTTAGGCTACGCAAAGGATGGGTGGGGCAGGTGTTCCATTCGGGGCTAGATGCGAAAAACAGGGGGGTGGCTATGTTGGTGGGGAAGTGGGTAATGTTCGGGGCAAGGACTGTAGTGGCGGATAACGGGGGCAGATACGTGATGGTGAGTGGCAAACTACAGGGGGAGACGGTGGTTTTGGTAGACGTATATGCCCCGAACTGGGATGGTGCCAATTTTGTGGGGCGGATGCCGGGACGCATTCCGGACCTAGAGATGGGAGGGCTGATGATGGGGGGAGAGTTTAGTGCGGTGTTGGGGCCAGGGCTGGATGGGTCGGGGTCCGGGACTGGAGGGAGGCCGGCAGCAGCCAAGGTGCTTGGAGATTTTATGGAGCGGATGGGAGGTGTAGACCCGTGGAGATTTAGCAGACCTAGGAGTAAGGAGTTCTCGTTTTTCTCCTATGTCCATAAAGTCTACTCGCGAATAGACTTTTTTGTGCTGGGAAGGGCGTTGATCCCGAAGGTGAGGGGAACGGAGTATACGGCTGTGGCCATTTCGGATCACGCTCCACACTGGGTAGACTTGGAGATAGGGGAGGAAACGGGAGGGCGCCCGCCCTGGAGAGTGGACATGGGACTGGTGGCAGATGAGGGTGTGTGTCTAAGGGTGAGGGGGTGCATTGAAAAGTACTTGGAGCTCGGTGATGGTGGGGGGGTCCAGGTGGGAGTGGTCTGGGAGGCGCTGGGGGCAGTGGTTGGAGGGGAGCTGATATCAATGGGGGCACGTGAAGGGAGGCGGGAGAGTGGGGAGCGGGAGAGGTTGCTGCGAGAGCTTTTGAGGGTGGACAGACAATGTGCGGGGGCACTGGAGGAGGGACTGTGCAGGGAAAGGCAAAGGCTACATGTAGAATTTGACTTGCTGACTACGGGCACTGCAGAGGCACAATGGAGGAAGGCACAGGGTGTGCAGTGCGAGTATGGGGAGGGGGCGGGCGGGTTGCTGGCGCACCGGTTGAGGAGGGGGGGAGCGGCGAGGGAGGTGGGGGGAGTGAGGGGTGGGGAGGGGAGATGGAGCGGGGAGCGGAGGGAGTGAATGGAGTGTTCAAGACATTTTGTAGAGGATTATGTGGGGCTCGGCCCCCGGATGGGAGGGGGAGAATGATGGGCTTCTTGGATCGGCTGGAGTTTCCCAGGGTGGAAGAGCGGGAAAGGGTGGGATTGGGAGCACAGATCGAGGTAGAAGAAGTGGTGAAAGGAATTAGGAGCATGCAGGCGGGAAAGGCCCCGGGACCGGATGGATTCCCAGTCGAATTCTATAGAAAATGTGTGGACTTTCTCGCCCCGGTATTGACGAGGACCTTTAACGAGGCAAAGGAAAGGGGACAACTGCCCCCGACTATGTCTGAAGCAACGATGTCGCTTCTCTTAAAGAAGGAAAAGGACCCGCTACAATGCAGGTCCTATAGACCTATTTCCCTCCTAAATGTAGATGCCAAGATCCTGGCCGGGCTGATGGCGGTGAGAGTAGAGGAATGTGTCCCGGGGGTGGTCCACGAGGACCAAACTGGGTTTGTGAAGGGGAGACAGCTGAACACGAATATACGGAGGCTGTTAGGGGTAATGATGATGGCCCCACCAGAGGGGGAAACGGAGATAGTAGTGGCGATGGATGCCGAGAAAGCATTTGATAGAGTGGAGTGGGATTATTTGTGGGAGGTGTTGAGGAGATTTGGTTTTGGAGAGGGGTATGTTAGATGGGTGCAGCTGTTGTATAGGGCCCCGATGGCGAGCGTAGTCACGAATGGACGGGGATCTGCATATTTTCGGCTCCATAGAGGGACAAGGCAGGGATGCCTTCTGTCCCCATTATTGTTTGCACTGGCGATTGAGCCCCTGGCGATAGCGTTGAGGGGTTCCAAGAAGTGGAGGGGAGTACTTAGAGGAGGAGAAGAACACCGGGTATCTTTGTATGCGGACGATTTGCTACTATACGTGGCAGACCCGGCGGAGGGGATGCCAGAAATAATGCGGATACTTGGGGAGTTTGGGGATTTTTCAGGGTATAAATTGAACATGGGGAAAAGTGAGTTGTTTGTGGTGCATCCAGGGGAGCAGAGTAGAGAAATAGAGGACCTACCGTTGAGGAAGGTAACAAGGGACTTTCGTTACCTGGGGATCCAGATAGCCAAGAATTGGGGCACATTGCATAGGTTAAATTTAACGCGGTTGGTGGAACAAATGGAGGAGGATTTCAAGAGATGGGATATGGTATCCCTGTCACTGGCAGGGAGGGTGCAGGCGGTTAAGATGGTGGTCCTCCCGAGATTCCTCTTTGTGTTTCAGTGCCTCCCGGTGGTGATCACGAAGGCTTTTTTAAAAAGGATTGAAAAGAGCATCATGGGTTTTGTGTGGGCCGGGAAGACCCCGAGAGTGAGGAAGGGATTCTTACAGCGTAGCAGGGATAGGGGGGGGCTGGCACTACCGAGCCTAAGTGAGTATTATTGGGCCGCTAATATTTCAATGGTGAGTAAGTGGATGGGAGAGGAGGAGGGAGCGGCGTGGAAGAGATTAGAGAGGGCGTCCTGTAGGGGGACTAGCCTACAGGCTATGGTGACAGCCCCATTGCCGTTCTCACCGAGGAACTACACCACAAGCCCGGTGGTGGTGGCTACACTGAAGATTTGGGGACAGTGGAGACGGCATAGGGGAAAGACTGGAGCCTTGGGGGGGTCCCCGATAAGAAACAACCATAGGTTTGCCCCGGGGGGAATGGATGGGGGATATGGAATGTGGCAAAGAGCAGGAATAACGCAACTGAAAGATCTGTTTGTGGATGGGAAGTTCGCGAGTCTGGGAGCGCTGACCGAGAAATATGGGTTGCCCCAAGGGAATGCATTCAGGTATATGCAACTGAGGGCTTTTGCGAGGCAACAGGTGAGGGAATTCCCGCAGCTCCCGACACAAGAGGTGCAGGACAGAGTGATCTCAAAGACATGGGTGGGGGATGGTAAGGTGTCAGATATATATAGGGAAATGAGGGACAAAGGGGAGACTATGGTAGATGAACTAAAAGGGAAATGGGAAGAAGAGCTGGGGGAGGAGATCGAGGAGTGGCTGTGGGCAGATGCCCTAAGCAAGGTAAACTCGTCGTCCTCGTGTGCCAGGCTAAGCCTGATTCAGTTTAAGGTATTACACAGGGCGCATATGACTGGAGCACGGCTCAGTAAATTTTTTGGGGTGGAGGATAGGTGTGCGAGGTGCTCGAGAAGCCCAGCGAATCATACCCATATGTTTTGGTCATGCCCGGCACTACAGGGGTTTTGGATGGGGGTGACAAAGGTGCTTTCAAAAGTAGTGGGGGTCCGGGTCGAACCAAGCTGGGGGTTGGCTATATTTGGGGTTGCACAAGAGCCGGGAGTGCAGGAGGCTAGAGAGGCCGATGTTTTGGCCTTTGCGTCCCTAGTAGCCCGGCGCAGGATATTATTAATGTGGAAAGAAGCCAAGCCCCCGGGGGTGGAGACCTGGATAAATGACATGGCAGGGTTTATAAAGCTAGAGCGGATTAAGTTCGTTCTAAGGGGGTCGGCTCAAGGGTTCACCAGGCGGTGGCAATCGTTCGTCGAATACCTCGCAGAAAGATAGATGGAATGGAAAAAAGAAGGCAGCAGCAGCAGCCCAGGATCGGGGGGGGGGGGGGGGGGGGGGGGTGAGGGGGGAGGAGGAGGAACCAGAAGGACTCTCGGGGTTGTTAATATATACTGTATAATATGTATAGGTCGTTGCGACAGATAATTATATATTGGACTGTTAAATTATATTTTTGGAGAGTGTTACTTGTGATAAGGCAGTTGCCAATTAGGGTTAGTTTTCATTTTTGTTATTTATTATTTATTCATTTTTGTTTATAAAATAGGTCATTGTTATTTGTGTTGTTATAATATTGTGTAAAGGATGCACAATGTACTGTGTTGGTTGACCAAAAATTTTCAATAAAATATTTATTAAAAAAAAAAGAATTCCTATTTTGCAATTCCAGTGTTACCAAAATGTCAAATTAAATCATTTAATTAATAATTAAAAACCTTTTTGTTTGTAATTGACTTCAAGCATGAGTATACTTGCAACCCCTGCCAAGGTTAATAGTTTCAGGAAAGCTGCCCTCACGTGACCACAGAACATGTTCGCAATTATTGGCAATCTAATACTGAAGGTACTCTACAGCAAACTCTAGTGGCCAGTTTTGGAATTGCAGAAGAATAAAACTTCAAAAAATCAAAAGAAATTGAAGATTAAAAGCAGAAAAGACTAACAAATCGACATCCGGTTCATTGGATTCTGAGTAATAAAAAGATAGGTCAATGTTTCAAAAACTAGCTTTTCCAAATTGAGAAATCTAAGTTAACAGCCAAAGACTGTAACAAGAGAATAGCAGATAGGTTAGTTGATGTAAGAGAGAGGGAAGTCAGGTTTGCACCTCTTTCCACAGCTAGTAATTCCTGGAACAAGTCGCTGTTGCCAGGGGCTTTTAGCTTAATAATCTTTATTGTCACAAGTAGGCTTACATTAACACTGCAATGAAGTTACAGTGAAAAGCCCCTAGTCGTCACATTCTGGCGCCTGTTCGGGTACACAGAGGGAGAATTCAGAATGTCCAAATTACCTAACAGCATGTCTTTCAGGACTTGTGGGAGGAAGCCAGAGCACCCGCAGGAGACCCACGCAGACACGGGGAGAACGTGCAGACTTCGCACAGACAGTGCACCCAAGCCGGGAATCGAACCTGGGATCCTGGCGCTGTGAAGCAACAGTGCTAACCACTGTGCTACCGTGCCTCCCAGCTTGAGGGCACATCAAGCATGGCTGACAGAGTGTCTCTCCCACCCTTACCGCCAGCCATTGGTATGCTTGTAAGCATTTGCAGGTTGACGCACTCAACCTGTTTCAACATGTCATGAACACACCTTCCTCGGCCATCAAGTCCGGGGGGGGGGGCTGATCAGGGTGTTACCACTGAGCCACATGACCTCCTCCGCATCACTGGAGTATCAGTCCAGATTTAATGCTCTGGAGTGCGGCCGCAACCCCCAATCTTCCAATTTAGAAACAAGATGTGGTGTGACGAGAGATGGAGCTGAATAAAGAAATTCTGGAAACTTAGCCACAAATGGAAAAAAAAAAGTAGAAAATGATAGAAGGGCTTCGCAGATGGCTTAGCATTTGGACAAAGAAAAGGTGAATTTTTCAAGAGGAAATCCTTTATCTGAAATGGGCCCGACCAAAAGAGATTAAACTCTTCTTTCCATTTTCAGACATTGCCAGCATTTTCCATCTTCATTTCAGAATATTCCTGAACCATTAGGACCACAACAGGGACCCCTGGCTCCAGTAACTTCCTGACAGAAAATGTAAACATTGAGGGCCAGCACCAAACAAAACAATTTCAGAAGCAAAATACTGTGGATGCTGAAAGTTTGAAATACAATCAGGAAATGCTGGAAATACTCAGCAAACCTGGGAAAGAAATATAGTTAATGTTTCAAACCAGTGACGAAAGGTCACCTGACTGAAACTGATTTCTCTTACTTGTTATGAATGTAAGGTTTTAGAAGATGGTTGTGTTTTGAACTCTCTTTAGTTAAAGGTAAAACAGGGTCATGCAAAGGGTCAGGTGACCTGCTACTCATTCTGCCCAATGACATGCCTGTGTTTCCTGGTTACCATGAGGACTGGGCTCTGGTTAAGTGCTGTCGAAATACGCGATTCTCCAGAAACATTTCTAAGTGTGGTAGCGAGCGGGGATTTCCCCGAGGTTCCCGGCGCTCAGCCCAGCAACGCTATTCAACGTTAATTGGTCCACTTAATGAGGCCTCCTGGGCTATTCGCCGCAAATGAAGACTCGCCAGCTGATTCGCCAGGACCGCACCGGCCAGGCCCCCCGCTAACAAGGGCAAGCAGCACTTAAGCTGCACTTGCTCAGCCAACCCCAGCCAGCTCGCAACAATGGCGCCAAGGGGACGCTGACCTGGGGAGGCTCCTAGACGCAGTGGAGGCCAGGAGGGATATCCTGTTCTCGCGAGTGCCAAGGAGGGTGAGCCATAGGTTAGTCAGTGCTGGACGGGGATGGGATGGCAGCAGCTATGAGCTCGGAGAGGGGGGGGGGGTGACCAGGAGGACTGGCCTCCAGTGCTGAAAAAAGGTCAACGACCTACACCGAGCAGCACGAGTGAGTAGACACCAATGCCCCCCCACAAACCCCCAAGGCAGAATTCATCCCTCAACTCCCCATGTGACCCATTCCTCCAACCCTTCCCCCTTCAAATCCTCCCAACCCTCCCTTCACAGCCCCTTCCCATCACAGTGAACCATGCATGTGGCTAACAATGCCCCCTCTGTGTCTCCTCAGGAAAAGCACTCCCATAATCTTTGGGAGAGGGCCGAGGTTGATAGAGGGGTGTCAGACTTAAGAATCCTCATCTCCTTCGAAGAGCATGCCCTGGAGGGGACTGGGGTGGCCAAGGACAGATCAGTCACCCATGTGGAGGATGGCGGATGCCGCAGAGGTGAGGAACCACCAGGCTCCACCCGGGGAACTGTTAAACGTGAGTTAATTGCCTTACTGACTGACCCATCGCTCCCACTGACCACATGTCCATTCTCCCGCAGGCCCTCTTGCCAACGGCACAGGTGGGCATTGCTGAGGCGATGCAGAGCATGTCCCACTCACTGAGGAGCATTGCAGAGGGCGTCGACATGATGGTGCGGGCCATGGGGAACTGCCAGGGCTGGCAGAGCCAGGTGATGGAGGGGCAGCCGGGGCTCGAACCAGCTGCCCCTCCGTTTCAAGCTGAACCCCATCCCAGGCGGCCCTCACTCCCACCTCCCAGGAGACCACCTCGGAGGAGAGCTCCGAGGATGCCATCATTATAGTCGCGGCACAGCTGTCATCCCCAACCTCCACCAGCGCAGATACGCACGCCACAATGGGACATGTTAGTGGACAGACTTCGGGGAACAATCTGGTGAGCACCACACCGCTGATGATGCACATCAGGTGGATGTAGGAATCCCCAGGCAAGATAGCAGTCGGAGGGATGTTGGATCCCAGGACACAGCTGGATCCCAACCTGATGCTAAGCCTCTGGAACGGAGTTACCCAGAGCTGTTGGAGACGATAAGGAGCAGCTGGGACATTCAGAGGGGGGATGCCAGTGTCACTCCAGCAGATCCATAGCCAATTGGAGGAGTCCCAGAGGCCACAGGCAGAGGAGATGTTACCGGAAATGCTTGGCACCGGGCCAACACTGCTAGGGTTATGCCCACAGTGGAGAGCCTGGTGCATGACATCAGCAGCATGAGTGGCGCTGCGCAGTCAGTGACGGCCATGGCTGAGGGTCTCAACAGTGTGTCTGCTTCACTGCGAGATGTGACCCAGTACCAGGCTGACCTTGATGAGGTTCTGCGGGACATGTCTCGCTCTCAGATGGGCATTGCCGAGGCGCTGCAGAGCATGTCCCAGTCACTAAGGAGCATCGCCGAGGGCATCAACACAATGGTGCGGACCATGGGGAGTCGGCAGGGCTGGCAGAGCCAGTTGATGTAGGGGCAGCCGGGGCTCGAACCAGCTGCCCCTCCGTCCCAAGGTGAACCCCAGGGCTTCATGGGCATCGACCGGGAGGAGAGGGCACCGGGTGCCAACACGGACTCATCCCATGGAGTAGCGACGATGACCACCAGCTCCCCCGAGTTTCACCCCTCTGATGAGGCTGCGTCTCACAGTCAGCACCCAGAACATGCTGGCACGCTGTGCATGTGCCATCAGCAAATGAGCCGGAGCCCTCCATCCTCAGAGCCCCAGAGGATTCCTGCCAGGGGCATTGAAGGCCACGGGACGAGGTAAGCAACTAGCTGCCTCCACCTCAGAATGTGCATCCTGGGGATACGCCTATACGTCGCATTAGAGCTAGGAGGGCCAAGCACATTGAGGATCACTGAGGGCTCCAAGGGAGGGAGGGGGGGTGGAGGGGTTGGTAGGTAGCTGGTGGGGAGGTGCGGTGTGGGTTGGGGGTCGGAACCATTGGGAGAGTGGGGACTTGTATTACACATTAAACACCATTGTGCACAACCAGTATGATGGCTCTGTCAATTTCTTCCACAATGCGGGCCGACCCCCGAACCATATGCCCAGGCACCTCCCCCTCCCCATGGCACCCACCCACCCTCCAGGCGTGTACATGCCCCCGAAGCTGAGTCCCATCCCCTGAGTGTTTGGATGTTGGCTGCTGCGTGTGTGGTGTTGCCCCCTCAGTGTTCAGGCAGAGTGTCCAGGCATCATTGCGATGCTAGGCAATGACTCCCACATGCTACATGGCTCGCCTACCCATGGGAATTCACTTGGGTTGTGTGAAGTGCTCACTTAACTACAATTGCCAATTCCCTATTAACCATAGCCTCCAGCCACAGGGCCGGAGGCCTCGGCAATCGGTGGGGTTATGGGTGTACATTGGGGCAGACAGGCAGGGACAAGGGTTGCCCCCGGAACGGGTAATCCAGGGGTTGGCATGGTGGTGCCGCGAGCGGTTGCCCCATGGTCCCCCCCCCTCCCCCCAGTTCCTCCCCCCCACCCTGTTGGATTGGCCCACCCCTGCGGAGAGACCCCCACCCCAAACCACGGGTCCCCAAGCCCCTGCTGAGCACTGGGGTGGCAGTTCCTGCGCCCCCAGGCTCTTTGCCTGTGACCAAAGATGGCTACTCACCTCCTCGGCTCCCCGCAGCAGCCCATCTGCCAGGTTCACATTTTTCAAAGGGAGTACTAATCGGCGCCAGCGTGACCACTTGCTGGGGAGGCAGCTGAATGACAAGAGCAATTTGGATAAGGGGTGGCTCTCGTCAATTGTATGGAAATTGGGCATAAGTGGTGATAATTGGTTTCTCGCTACGCTACGGCGAGTTCCAGAATTCACCTCGGGGAGCGGGCCGGTTGCATCACAAACCGTTTGACACCTGGCACGGTTCTTGTTTTTGGCCCCTCCCGCTATTCACCGGCCTCGTTGTGCTTGAGTGAGAGCGTAACAAGAATACAAGACCAAGATGTACTTCTGAGGCTGTAAAAGGCTCTGGTCAGACCCCATTTGGGCAGTTTTAGGCCCCATATCTAAGGAAGGATGTGCTGGCCTTGGAAAGGGTCCAGTGGAGGTTCACAAGAATGATCCCTGGAATGAAGAACGTGTCATATGAGGAACGTTTGAGGACTCTGGGTCTGTACTCGTTGGAGTTTAGAAGGATGAGAGGGGATCTTATTAAAACTTACAGGATACTGTGAGGCCTGGATAGAGTGGACGTGGAGTGGATGTTTCCACTTGTAGGAAAAACTAGAACCAGAGGACACCATCTCAGATTAAAGGGACGATCCTTTAAAACAGAGATGGGGAGGAATTTCTTCAGCCAGAGGGTGGTGAATCTGTGGAACTCATTGCCGCAGAAGGCTGTGGAGGCCAATTCACTGAGTGTCTTTAAGATAGAGATAGATAGGTTCTTGATTAATAAGGGGATCGGGGTTATGGGGAGAAGGCAGGAGAATGGAGATGAGAAAAATATCAGCCATGATTGAATGGCAGAGCAGACTCGATGGGCCGAGTGGCCTAATTCTGCTCCTATGTCTTATGGTCTTATGGTAACGAGGCCGGAGAATCACGCCCTAAATGCCAGGTGTAATGCCTGAGAATAAAGGAGAGAGCAAGTGCTTTTGCCATGGTACACTTAAGACTCTCATGTGGCCTGATTAAAAAAGCAGAACAGGATCAGCAAAAGGGAAAGAGCTGATCGAATAGGTACCAGACAGAATGCAGGTGTTCTCAGATCGAGGAGACTGGACCTATGGAAATTCAAGGACACTGTTTTCTAAATAGGAACAATAGGGTAAAAATGGGGTTACAATTCCATGGGAGATTGACTGGTCCACCACTGCACTCCACTGGGAAACCTGCAGATCCCCAATGCAGTTTAATGGAAATCAGGCAGGAGAGCATTTTAAAAAGTGTGAGTCTGACATCTACTCTGTTCACATATTGCGGAGAATATACCACCACTCAGTTTGGTGTCAAATGAGGCAGCTTCCTACATCAGGCAGGTGTATCACACATTTGGTCAAATCAAGATCCATGGGGCCCTGCTCAGTGAACGCAAGTCTTGATCCAAGTGGATCAGAGAGACCACAAAATCTTTCCTCAGTGGGGCCAGGGGCAGCTGGAAAGGCTCAGCCTCCACTCCCGCAGGCTGCCCACCCCTACCTTCCTACTCCCAAGACCCTGCTAATACCTCAGTCCCATTTACCCTCCAGTCTACTACTAACCATCAAACTGGTAGGCGGCTTAGGGAAACTACGATTCTACCAAGCCAGCTGTCAGCTATCTGCCTCTTTACCACTTGTTTGGGGGGTGCAACTAATAAGCAGGTTGTTAGTGGGGTTCTGAAGTGTGTCAAGGAATGTGGGCAATAGAGGAATGTGGGCGATGGAGGAGTGTGGTGATGCTCGATCAATGACTCCAGAAGCGAGATTGGATGACAATTGAAAGCTTTATTGGACTAGATGTTTCCCCCAGCAGCGCAGGTACAGAATGCAGCTGCTGGGGAGACACAGACTCTTATACTCCGCCTTACTGGGCGGAACCAGCAGGCAGGCTTCACCAATGATATTGCTGTCTCAGGTACATCCCACACCAATGGTCTTACAGCATCGACCTGTGTACCGTAATACCCCTAATACAGACTACCACACTCACCCCCTGTTAAAAAAAAGAGTCCGGCGGGGGTGGTGGTCTCGCATTATACAGTGGTAGACGTTATGGTGGTACCCGTCGGTGGTACAGTGTTTTGCCTTATTACATGTCACAACTATTTACAGTATTCATTTTACATGTACATATCAGAATGAAGCAATTAGTCGATCGGGGGCCCTGGTCGTCCTCTGTGATCGTCACAGTTTCGGCGGTGATGTAGGCGCCGGCTCGGGCATCCGTGGCTCCGGGAGCGTGACTTTGGCTTCTTCAGTAGCTTCATTACCCATGGATCGAAGAACCGATCCACCTGGGAAGGGAGCAGCCATGGGGTGCGCCGGTGGGAGGGAGGGTGGGGTTGGTGGGGGGGGGAGATCCAGCGGGCGCCAGGTCCCGTAGGGAGACCGTATCCTGCCGGCCATTGGGGTACGCCACGTAGGCGTACTGAGGGTTAGCGTGAAGGAGGTGGACCCTCTCGACCAATGGGTCCGACTTGTGTGCCTGCATGTGTTTGCGGAGCAGGATGGGCCCAGGAGCTGCCAGCCAGGTTGGGAGCGAGGTCCCGGAGGAGGACTTCCTAGGGAAGACGTTCATGAGGTGTTTCGTTTGTCGTGGTACACAGCAGTGATCAGATGGAGTGGAGTGCATCGGGAAGGACCTCCTACCAGCGGGAGACTGGGTGATTCCTGGACCGTAGGGCCAGTAGGACGTTCTTCCAGACCCTTCCATTCTCCCTCTCTACCTGTCTGTTTCACCGGGGGTTATAACTGGTCGTCCTGCTCGAGGCGATGCCCTTGCTGAGCAGGAATTGACGCAGTTCGTCGCTCATGAAGGAGGACCCCCTATCGCTGTGTATGTAGGCGGGGAAACCAAACAGGGTAAAGGTGTGGAGGGCTTTTATGATGGTGGCTGTGGTCATGTCGGGGCAGGGGATGGCGAATGGAAACCGGGAGTACTCGTCAATCATGTAAAGGAAGTACGTGTTGCGGTCGGTGGAGGGGAGGGGCCCTTTGAAGTCCATACCGAGGCGTTCAAAGGGATGGGAAACCGTTATCAGGTGCGCTTTCTCTGGCCTGTAGAAATGCGGCTTGCACTCCGCGCAGATTTGGCAGTTCCTGGTGGCGGTCCTGACCTCCTCGAGGGAGTAGGGTAGGTTGCGGGTCTAGATAAAATAGAAGAATCGAGTGACCCCCCGGGTGGCAGAGGTCCCCATGGAGGGCCCGGAGTCGGACCACTTGTGCGTTGGCACATGTGCCGCGGGATAGGGCATCAGGAGGCTCATTTAGCTTCCCGGGACGATACAAGATCTCATTGTTGTAGGTGGAGAGCTCGATCCTCCACTGTAAGATCTTATCGTTCTTTATCTTGCCCCGCTGTGCATTATCGAACATGCAAGCTACCGACCATTGGTCAGTGAGGAGCATGAATCTCCTGCCGGCCAGATAATGCCTCCAGTGCCACACAGCTTCTACTACGGCCTGGGCCTCGTTTTCAATGGAGGAATGACGGATTTCTGAAGCATGGAGGGTGCGTGAGAAGAAGGCCACGGGCCTGACCGCTTGGTTGAGGGTGGCCGCCAGAGCTACGTCGGACGCGTCGCTCTCGACTTGGAAGGGAAGGGATTCATCGATTGCGTGCATCGTGGCCTTTGCGATGTCCGCCTTTATGCGGCTGAAGGCCTGGCGGGCCTCTGCCGACAGGAGGAAAACCAAGGATTGGATTAGTGGGCGGGCCTTGTCCGCATAATTGGGGACCCACTGGGTGAAATATGAAAAAAATCCCAGGCAGTGTTTCAGGGCCTTGGAGCAGTGGGGGAGGGGAAACTCCATGAAGGGGCACATGCGTTCGGGATCTGGGCCGATGACTCCATCATGCACTACGTAGCCGAGGATGGCTAGACGGTCGGTGCTGATCACTCATTTGTCCTTGTTGTAGGTTAAGTTAAGGGTTTTTGCGGTATGGAGGAATTTGCGGAGGTTGGTGTCGTGGTCCTACTGGTCGTGGCCGCAGATGGTGACGTTGTTGAGGAACGGAAACGTGGCCCGCAAACCGTACCGGTCAACCATTTGGTCCATCTCCCGTTGGAAGACCGAGACTCCATTTGTGACACTGAAGGGAACCCTTAGAAAGTGGTAGAGCCGCCCATCTGCTTCGAATGCAGTGTACTTGTGGTCTCCCGGGCGGGTGGGGAGCTGGTGGTAGGCGGATTTGAGGTCCACTGTGGAAAACACCTTGTATTGTGCAATCTGATTGACCAAGTCAGATATGCGGGGAGAGGGTACGCGTCGAGCTGCGTATACCTGTTGATGGTCTGACGATAATCGATGACCATCCTGTGCTTCTCCCCGGTCTTTACAACCACTATTTGAGCTCCCCAGGGGCTGTTGCAAGCCTCGATAATACCTTTCTTCAATAGCCGCTGGACATCCTAATGAAGGTCCGGTCCTGGGCACTGTACCGCCTGCTCCTGGTGGCGATGGGTTTGCAATCCGGGGTGAGGTTCGCAAAAAGGGAATGCGGGTCGACCTTGAGGGTCGCGAGGCTGCAGACAGTGAGGGGGGTATAGGGCCGCCGAATTTAAAGGTTAAGCTCTGGAGGTTGCATTGGAAGTCCAATCCCAGGAGCGTGGCAGCGCAGAGGTGAGGGAGGACGTAGAGTCGGAAATGTTTTAATTCTCTTCCCTGGACCGTGAGGTTCGCTACACAGATCCCCTTGATCTCTACAGAGTGAGACCCGGAGGCCAGGGAGATTCTTTGGTTAACTGGGTGTATGGGAAGAGAACAGCGCTTTACCGTGTTGGGGTGTATGAAGCTCTCTGTGCTTCCGGAGTCGATCAGGCAGGATGTTTTGCGCCCGTTGATGAGCACGGTCGTCATCGCGGTCGAGAGCGTTCGGGGCCGAGGCTGGTCCAGGGTCACCGAGGCGAGTCGTGGTAAAAGCTGAAAATTTTCCTCGGGCGGTGTGTGGTCATCTGAATCGGTGTCCTGAGACACCAGCCAAGATGGCGGCACCCACAGGTCGCACATGGCTGCGGGTAGGCAAGATGGCGGTGCCCATGCATCGCACGTGGTCCCTGGAGAACAAGATGGCGGCGCTCGGGGCCCGTGGAGCGAGTTGTGATGGCGGCCCCGGTTCGCCCCCGGACACAGCGGCGACCACCCGGGCCTGGCATACCGCCACAAAATGGCCCTTTTTGCCACAGCCTTTGCAGGTGGAGCAGTGGGCCCGGCAGCGCTGCCGGGGGTGCTTGGTGAGGCACAATCAATTTGGCTGGAGACGAAGTTGAATTCAAACTGAGGCTTTATTAGTATCTGAAGTGTGGCCTCCTACAGCAGCTGACGAAATGGCTGCGAGCTGAAGGCCACACATATTTATAACCCGGCTCCTGGGCGGAGCTAACATGCAGGGGCCCAGGTGAACCTGTAGTGCAGGTTCTACCGTACAACCCTTAATATAGGAACACAGTAGTTTACCACATTCACCCCCTGTTAAAATTGAGTTTGGCGGGGGTGGTGGATAACTATATACAGTTTGCAATCTTTAATATTTACAGAACAGTGAAAAGAAATGTCTCTGGTCATCCGGTGGGCCGGTCAGAGGTTCAGCCGGTCCGGCGCCTTGATCGTCCTCTGGGATCGACGGCGATGTTGGTGCTGTCGTAGTCGAAGTTGACTCCGGGAGAGTGCCGAAATACTCTTCATCAACGGGGGTGGGCAGGGGGAGGACGGACGGCCCTAGGGGGGGTGATGGGGGTGGCGGGGGTGGGGAGGGTGGCGCCAGGGGCGACGGGGGTGTTGTGGGGGCGGAACCTGCTGGTGCCAGGTCTCTGAAGGAGACGGTATCCTGGCGGCCGTCGGGGAACGCCACGTAGGCATACTGTGGGTTTGCGAGGAGCAGATGCACCCTTTCCACCAACGGGTCCGCCTTGTGGAGCCGCACATGTTTACGGAGAAGCACAGTTCCCGGAGCTGTGAGCCAAGTTAGGAGTGATACCCCGGATGTGGACTTCCTGGGGAAGGCAAAAAGACGTTCATGCGGTGTACTGTTAGTAGCAGTGCAGAGTAATGAGCGAATGGAATGTAGTGCATCAGGGAGGACCTCTTGCCAACGGGAGGCGGGAGATTTCTGGACCGTAGGGCCAGCTGGACGGCCCTCCATACCGTCCCATTCTCCCTTTCTACCTGTCCGCTTCCCCGTGGGTTATAGCTCGTCATTCTGCTGGAGGTGATACCCCTGCTGAGCAGGAACTGGCGTAGCTCATCACTCATGAATGAGGATCCCCTGTCACTGTGGATGTAGGCGGGGAAGCCGAACAGAGTGAAGATAGAATTAAGGGCTTTAATAGTGGCAGACGTCATGTCGGGGCATGGGATGGCGAAGGGAAAACGGGAGTATTCATCGATCACACTGAGGAAATACGTGTGTCGGTCGGAGGAGGGGAAGGGGCCTTTGAAGTCCATGCTGAGGCGTTCAAAGGGGCGGGAGAACTTCACCAGGTGCACGCGGTCCGGCCGGTAGAAGTGCGGTTTGCACTCCGCACAGACCTGGCAGTCCTTGGTGATCGTCCTTACTTCCTCGACGGAGTAGGGCAAATTTCGTGCCTTAATGAAGTGGTACAACCGAGTAACCCCTGGGTGACAAAGGCTGTCGTGCAGGGTCCGGAGTCAGTCTACCTGTGCGCTGGCACATGTACCTCGGGAAAGGGCGTCTGGGGGCTCGTTGAGTTTGCCAGGGCGATACTTTATCTCGTAGTTATAGGTGGAGAGCTCAATTCTCCACTGCAAGATTTTGTCATTTTCGATCTTGCCCCGCTACGTATTGTTGAACATGAAGGCTACCGACCATTGATCAGTGAGGAGAGTGAATCTCCTGCCGGTCACGTAATGCCTCCAATGTCGCACAGCCTCAACGATAGCCTGGGCCTCCTTTTCAACGGATGAGTGCCGGATTTCGGACGCATGGAGGGTGCGGGAAAAGAATGCCACGGGCCTGCCTGCCTGGTTGAGGGTGGCGGCAAGGGCGAAGTCCGATGCGTCGCTTTCTACTTGGAAAGAAAGTGTTTTGTCTACAGCGTGCATTGTGGCCTTGGCAATATCAGCTCTGATCCGGGCTAAGGCCTGTTGGGCCTCTGCCGTCAGGGGGAAATGAGTGGACTGTATGAGTGGGCGGGCCTTGTCCCCATAGTTTGGGACCCACTGAGCGTAATACGAGAAGAACCCCAGGCAGCGTTTGAGGGCCTTGGGGCAGTGGGGGAGGGGAAGCTCCATGAAGGGTGCATGCGGTCGGGATCGGGCCCCAGAACTCCGTTCTGGACCACGTAGCCGAGGATGGCTAAGCGGTTTGTACAGAACACTCACTTCTCCTTGTTGTACGTGAGGTTGAGGAGAGTGGCGGTGCGGAGAAATTTAGCGAGGTTGGCGTCGTGGTCCTGCTGATCATGGCCGCAGATGGTCACATTGTCTAGGTACGGAAACATGGCCCGCAAGCCGTACCGGTCGACCATTCGGTCCATCTCCCTTTGGAAGACCGAAACCTCATTGGTGAAGCCGAAGGGGACCCTAAGGAAGTGATATAGCCGGCCGTCTGCCTCAAAGGCGGTGTATGGCCGGTCCGATTTACGGATGGGGAGCTGGTGGTAAGCGGATTTCAGGTCCACCGTTGAGAAGACCCGGTACTGTGCAATCTGGTTAACCATGTCAGATATGCGTGGGAGGGGGTACGCGTCGAGCTGCATGTTCCTGTTGATGGTTTGGCTGTAGTCCACAACCATTCGATTTTTCTCCCCAGACTTAACCACTACCACTTTGGCTTTCCAGGGGCTGTTGCTGGCCTCGATGACTCCCTCCTGAAGCAACCGCTGGACCTCGGACCTGATGAAGGCCTTATTCTGGGTGCTGTACCGTCTGCTCCTGGTGGCGACGGGTTTGCAATATGGAGTTAGATTGGCAAAGAGGGAAGGAGGAGCGACCTTTAGGGTCGTGAGGCCGCACAAAGTGAGGGGTGGTAAGGGTCCGCCGAATTTAAGGGTCCGGCTCTGGAGGTTGCACTGAAAATCCAGGCCAAGGATAAGTGCAGCGCAGAGGTTAGGGAGGACGTAGAGGCAAAAACCGTGGAACTCTACACCTTGGACTGTGAGCGTGACTGTGCAGTACCCCCGGATTGCTACGCGATGGGATCCAGAGGCCAGGGAGATACCTTGATTGGTAGGGTGTATCTTAAGGGAGCAGCGCGTTACCGTATTTGGATGTACAAAGCTCTAGGTGCTCCCGGAGTCCAGTGGGCAGGAGGTCACGTGTCCGTTGACTTTCACGCTGGTGGATGCGTTGGTCAGAGTGTGTTGTCTGGACTGGTCGATTACCATGGTTGATCGTCGGGTAGTGAGCTGGCCACTGCGTCGGGGTCCTGAAACATCGTTGGTCTCCGTGTGCTGCGGGGTGGACAAGATGGCGGCGCCCGGAGGTCCTGGGGGTCACAAAATGGCGGCACCCATGGAACGCATGTGTTGTCCAGGGGAGAAGATGGCGGCGCCCATTGCTCACACATGGCCTGGGGAGGAGGGGAGGATAGTGGCGCCCATTGTCCGTGACCGGGGGGGGGGGCGACCGCTGCCACTGAGCGGGCCTGGTGCGGGCGAGAAGATGGCGGCGCCCATTGCTTGCACATGGCCTGGGGAGGAGGGGAGGATAGCGGCGCCCATTGTCCGTGACCGGGGGGGGGGGGGGGGCGGTGGGGGCGACCGCTGCCACTGAGCGGGCCTGGTGTGGGGGAGAAGATGGCGGCGCCCATTGCTCACACATGGCCTGGGGAGGAGGGGAGGATAGCGGCGCCCATTGTCCGTGACCGGGGGAGGGGGGTGGGAAGGGGCGACCGCTGCCGCTGAGCGGGCCTGGTGCGGGAGAGAAGATGGCGGTGCCCATTGCTCGCACATGGCCTGGGGAGGAGGGGAGGATAGTGGCGCCATTGTCCGTGACCGGGGGGGGGGGGGCCACCGCTCTCCGGAGATCACCGGCTGGTGCGTAGCGCAGGCGTACTGGGTGGGTAGCGCCCCCGCTGGGGCGGCTGCCTATGGGGCCTATGAAGTGTAGGAGGAGTGGGCCGCGCGGTTGGGGGCGTAGGACTATACATTGAGCAGGGCGACCATCATGGAAAGCGCTAGTGTTTTCGTCTCTGCGAGGTCGCGCGTGGCCCCTTCTAGGAGCCGCTGCCTGATAACATCGGAGCTAATCCCAGTTACAAAAGCGTACCTCATAAGGAGATCTGAGTGCTCCTTAGCTGTAACGTCCTGGCAGTCACAGTCCTGAATTAGTGGGATCAGGGCCCTCCAGAAGTCCTCGATTGACTCACCAGGTAGTTGAGTACGCGTTGCGAGCGCGTGTCTGGCGAAGAGCGTGTTCGTCTTCTGCTCATAACTCTCTTTGAGTCGAGTCATAGCGTCAGCGTAATTGGGCGCATCCTGGATCAGCGGGAAGATTTTAGAGTTGAGTCTGGAGTACAAGATTTGAATCTTCTGAGCCTCTGGAACAGGGGTCGGCGCCGCGTTGATATACGCTTCAAAACAAGCTAGCCGGTGCTGAAAGTCTTTTCTGGCGTCGCTTGCGTGTGGATCCAGCTGGATCTGGTTTAATCCGGAGGTCCATCTTCTGAATCAGATACTAATAAATTGAGGCACGATCAATTTAGCTGGAGACGAAGTTGAATTCAAACTGAGGCTTTATTAGTATCTGAAGTGTGGCCTCCTACAGCAGCTGACGAAATGGCTGCGAGCTGAAGGCCAAGCATATTTATAAACCGGCTCCTGGGAGGAGCTAGCATGCAGGGGCCCAGGTGAACCTGTAGTGCAGGTTCTACCGTACAACCCTTAATATAGGAACACAGTGGTTTACCACATTTGGCTTGCCCGCAAAAATAAAAGGGGGGCCCCCCCGGGGTTGCCTGGTTGGCCGCGCGGCACAAGCTTGTGGGGGGATGCATCGCGGTCGGCCGCGGGTGGTTCCACGCTGCCCAAGGGGCTGCCGCACGGTCAGGGACGTTCGTGCGGCCATTCCGGGAGGCCACATCCAGGGAGCTAGCAAAGGCCCGTGCCTCCTTGAGCCTAGAGTCTCTTTCTCCAGCAGCCGCTGATGGATTTAGGAGGACAGCATACCTGTTACGAATGCGTCCCAGATTAAACGTTCTGTGTGGTCGCTGGCTGAAACTTGCGGGCAGTCACAGTTCCTAACTAGTACCAGGAGCGCGCGGTAGAATTAATCCAGTGATTCCCCTGGGATTTGTCGCCTTGTCGCTAGCAGATGTCGGGCATAAACCTGGTTTACTGGGCGAATGTAGTGTCCTTTCAACAGGGCCATCGCGGCCTCGAAATCGTCCACGTCCTCAATGAGGATGTAGATCTCTGGGCTCACCCTCGAGTGGAGAACTTGCAGTTTCTGGTCCTCCATGGGTGCAGTCGTGGCTGTCCTGAGGTACCCTTTGAAGCACGCCAGCCAGTGTTTGAGGGTTGCCGCTGAGTTTGCCGCGTGGGGGCTGAGTTGCAGACACTCGGGCTTGATTCTGAGCTCCATTCTTTAAAATCTAGTCCAATAAATTGATGCTCGATCAATGACTCCAGAAGCGAGATTGGATGACAATTGAAGGTTTTATTGGACTAGATGTTTCCCCCAGCAGCGCTGGTACAGAATGCAGCTGCTAGGGAGACACAGACTCTTATACTCCGCCTTACTGGGCGGAACCAGCAGGCAGGCTTCACCAATGATCTTCCTGTCTCAGGTACCTCCCACACCAATGATCTTACAGCCTCAACCTAGGTACCATAATACCCCTAATACCGACTACCACATGTGGGTGGTGGAGGAATGTGGGCGATGGAGGAATGTGGGTGGTAGAGGAAGGGGACGGTTTCTCACCCATCCCTCACCAATTTCTGTTGGGCACTCCAGATGGAGAAAGCGAAACGCAGGGGAATACAATTCCCACCATCCAGTGGGACTGGTTTAGCACACTGGGCTAAATAGCTGGTTTTAAAGCAGACCAAGGCAGGCCAGCAGTATAGTTCAATTCCCGTATCAGCCTCTCCGAACAGGCGCCGGAATGTGTCGACAAGGGGCTTTTCACAGTAACTTCATTTGAAGTCTACATGTGACAATAAGCGCTTTTCATTTCATTTTCATTCATTTCATTTTCATCTGTTCATGTGCAAATCAAAAGTGCAACATCGAGAACTGCTACTTCCTGTGTCACTTCTTGGTGCATTTACACAAGCTGCCTATGCCAGGAGTCAGTTCTACAATTATAAAACCAGTGATTTCTTGTAAATGACTTTTTTTTAAACTTGGAAGGTTTTCTCTCATCACCCAGCTATCTCTTTAGTTACATTATCAAAGGTCCTTGGTGTCTTATCTCACTATTCTGGTGTCTTATCTCTTCTATTCTGCCCCTGCACAAAGTCCACACTGGCAACCTTTCAAACAAGAACCATTGGAAAATACAACTGAGGATTGTGGCGAATTAAGTGCCCTCTCCTAAACAAAGGAGAATTCAGTTGTCTGCCGCTACCCCAACAGAAGCTGGTAGTTCCATACAAACTAGGGATTAAACCAATGACTTTCCTACATTTATGGTTCAATTCTACACTGATCAGTGCACTTATGAAGTGACCATTAGGCGAAGTGGCTTTGTACTTTTGGTGATTGCTGAGGGATAATATAGTTGAGCTAAAGATCAGCCACCTGATTGGCAGAGTAGGTTCAAAGGCCTCTCCCAAAACAAAAGTCATAGTTATTACTCAAATAAAGCTGCCATCACGAGGGACGTGATCTATTGAGATGTACCGCCCCAATGGTTGTTTGCCAAATGCGCTACCCAGGTCCGTTTCAGGTTTGATCTCTGGTATCCCAGGAATAGTACAGGTCAACTCGCTATTCCTGGGTGAAGGACAGGAAAAAAAAATCTTGTGCCACAAAGTTGTGCGTGCAGATTGCTTGTGTGAGAGAGAAAATATCAGGCAAAGGTACGACCAAATTGGGCTCCATATGGCCTCAGCACTCACTCCTCACACCTCAAGGATGGTCATCTGGCTGAGCAGTTTGGGGCTGCAAGCAGTGAGCTGTGTCCCAGCAATAAATCAATATCTTTAGTAAAGAAGGACAAAACATAGATACATACTCTGAAATATAGCAAAAGATGGTTGACTAAAATGTATGTGAGATTTATGTGAACACATCAAGCGCACGCTGTTTTAATTCAGTTCAGATTATTTATATAAACGGATGACAAAGTCTCACAGGGAATGAACAAAATCAACACAAGCTATTGGAAAATAAGAAAGAACAAGAGGAAAAATGTAACAAATTTGGTATCCACCTTCTACCATCCATAAACTTGGGCTCATCTAAAACTGATTGTTTCTCTTATCTTAAACTCACATCTAGTTCCATTCGCTCTAGTCCCCATATTCGCTAACCTGCATTAGATCCCAGCCCAAGTGAAAATAGGAATAATAATAATTTAATAAGAATTTATTATTGTCACAAAGTAGGCTTACATTAACACTGCAGTTACTGTGAAAAGCCCCTAGTCGCCACATTTCGGCGCCTGTTCGGGTACACAGAGGGAGAATTCAGAGTGTCCAAGTTACCTAACAGCACGTCTTTTGGGACCTGTGGGAGGAAACCGGAGCACCCGTAGGGAACCCACACAGACACGGGGAGAATGTGCCAACTCCGCACAGAGACCCAAGCCAGGAATTGAACCTGGGACCCTGGTGCTGTGAAGCAACAGTGCTAACCACTGTGCTAAAGTGAAATTAGAATTGAAAGAATTTAGAGAAATTAGGCAAGTGTCCTTATCTTCAAATCCTCTGAGGCTTCCCCCCTCCCCCCCCCCCCCTCCCACCCACCCCTCACTCTCTCTGGAACTTCCTTCAGCCAACAAACATCTGAGAACTCAGTGTTCCTTCAATTCTGACCTCCTTTGTACATCCCCTGCTTCCTTGACCCTGTCATTAATAGCTGTGTCTTTGGCTATCTTGGCTCTAGACTCTATAATCCCCTCACTAGACCACTAATCACCTTACCTCCCATAAAACCCACCTATCTCTCCAAGCAATTGGTCACATATCCTCTTCTGCTTTGGCTGTGTGCCAATCTCTTGCCGGATTATGTTACTATGGAGCACCTTGGAATATTTTATGCTGTTTAAAGGTGCTATATAAACACAAATTGTTGTTGTATGTGATAGATCAGTTGTGGTACAGCTGTCAATCGTTCAGCACAGGTGGCAGCCATCTGGTGAAAACTTTTCTCTGAAACCAACGAAAACTACTGAAAATAAAAATAGTTGACTCGTGACAAACACTTCCCTTATTGATTTCCTTCGCAAATGTTACAATTTAGATTTGTCACAATTCACATAACTTGAGTCTAAAATAATAATAGAAAATATTTGAATTGCACATTTATCAAATCGTATCTTCATGTTTTCAATGCAATTTTTAAAATAAATTTATGTTTTATTTTAAATATAGATTTTCCTGTATAAGTGGTAAAGATATTTTTTTTGTCTCATTCTAAATATATTTGGTTTCATAGAATCTTTACAGTGAAGAAGGAGGCCATTGAGCCTGCACTAACCCTCTAGGGAAAGAGCACACTACCTAGGCCCACTCCACAGCCCTATCCCTGAACCCCATGCACTGATCATGGCCAATCCATCTAAACTCCACGGGCGGGATTCTCCATTGCCCGATGCTGTTATCTGAATCGGCGATCGGGCAGAGAATTGCTCCTACGCCCAAATCGGGGCCGAAGGCGGTTTGAGGCCGGTCAGCCATGCTCCACCCCCTCGGAAATGGCATCATCACGTCGCGCGCCAATGGCGTTGGTGCGGCATCGGCCTACCCACCCGCAATGCTCCTCCCCCAATGGGCCGAGTTCCCAACAGCACAGGACACATGTGCTCTCAGACGTGCGGGAACCCGGAATGGCAGCTGCGGACTGTGTCCAGCGCCACCACACTCGGTAGGGTTCCGTGCCGCTGGCCAGGGGGGCTTTCGTGAGGGCTGGGGGGACTGGTGGGGGGTGGCATGGGGGTGGGCTGTGGGGTCGCGGATGGCAGGTTGTGTCCATGCACGGCCGGCGCCATGTTGTACAGCACGACCGCTGTAGGTTATCAGCCATGCTTATGCGCGGTCAGGAACCCAACCATTCTTCGGCCATTTTGGCGCGAGAACCAGACGTTTCACGCGCCGCCGCTGTTAGCCCCTCACCAGTCCAGGAATCGGTGAGGGTTTCACACAGAATCTTTGGTCGTAAAAGACCACACATGCTCCATTGGCGTCAACTTAGTCGCTGAAATGGAGAATCCAGCCCCACATCTTTGGACTGTGGGAGAAAACCGTACTTGAACCTAGGTCTCTGGCGCAGTGCGGCAGCAGTGCTAACCACTGTACCAACATGCCACCCTGAATAAATGTCCCATTGAATGTTGCAACCTTGCCTGTTGTCCTTTGTGCTCACAATCCCATGTGGATCAGTCCCGGGCATCACTGTTCCCAATGTGGAGGACACCACTTTATTATGGGTGCACTGTAAGATTCCACCACCAATCCAGGAGCCTGCAGCATGCTATAAGCACCCCAAACTGCAGGCTGCACATCTGCCAATTTTCAGGGACTGCCCCCAAAAGCCTGTGATCTCCTACCTCTGGTTTTCTCACCTGACTAGCCAGCCAGTCTGGATTTTGGCTGGCTGTCAAGTATGAAATTGAATAAAAAATAATAATGAGGTTTAGCCTCCAAATTGGTCAGACCTTTACATTCCTGACCGTACTGCTTTCTTTAGTTGCTTTCACCTTCCCCCAGTCTCTCTCTGTTTCCTTTACACACCAAGGCCCACAGCTTTACCAATTCAACTCTTTATTCCTCATTTCTCCTTTCTTTTTGCAAACAGGTTCTCCTTCCCTATCCTCTTACTATTTAGAGGTCTGACTCCTTGCCCGGTTATGGTTCCATGGGCAATGGTCATCCGTTTTTAAATGTTCTCATGGGATGCCAGCATTGATGGCAAGGCCAGCATTTATTGCCCATTCCTAATTGCCTTTGAGAAGGTGGTTGTGACCTGCCTACTTAAACCACTGACATCTACCATCCAGGACTTTGACCCAGCGACAGTGAAGGAAATGTGTGGAGCGGGATTCTCCGATCGCGATTTCGGCGCTGGGGCGGAAAATGGGCGTTGACGCCGAAATCCGGCACAACGCCGCTCCCACGATTCTCCGATCCCCAGAGAATCGCCGCGAGTCGCGCAAGCGTGGTCTACGCGACGCGGGTAGGGGCCCCCGCGGCGATTCTCCGGGGACAACTGGCTGAGTTCCAGGCGGCGTGGTTCTAACCACGTTTTGCCTGTCAGGAACGGCACGGTGGCGGCTGCGAGCTCAGTCCGCGGCCACCCTGGTTGGGGGGTGGGGGGGGGCAGGGGGAGCCTTCACCGTGGGGGGGGGGGGCTTCATGGACAGCCAGGGGACAATTGGGCGGCACCGATCCATGGCCGCGCGTGTTCTCTGGGGGGGGGGCCTACATTTTTGGTGCTGCTCTGCGGTCTGAGTCCGCCATTGCGCACGGCGTGGCTGCCGCAGGCCACCACATGCGCAGGCTCCCAACCGGAACTGCAGGGCCCCGTATCCACAGCCAGAGCTTGGAGAAGCACTCCGGGCACTGCTAGCTTCCTGCAGGTTGGAGAAACACCCTGGACTTTCTTAAGGAAAGTCCAGAGTGAAACGCTCGTGTTTTGACGCTGGCGTGGGGACATAGCCCTATTATTGGAGAATCCCACCCCTGATATTTCTAATCGGAATGTTGTGTGACTTGGAGGGGAATTTGCAGATGGTGATGTTCCCATGTGTCTGTTGCTCTTGCTCATCTAGGTGGTAAAGGCCTCAGGTTTGCTGTTGTAGGAGGCTTGGCAACTTGCATCTTGTACATGGTACACCCTGCTGCACTGTGTGCCAGCAGGGGAGGAAGTAAATATTTAAGGTGATGGATAGGTCGATACCCAAGTTGCTTTAGTCTTTTGAGTGCTGTTCAAGTTGCACTCATCTGGGAAAGTAGAGAGTATTCCTGAATTGTGTCCCATAGATGACGGGGAGGCTTTGGAGAGTCAGAAGATGAGTTACTCGCTGCAGAATTCTCAGTCTCTGACCTACGCTCGCATCTGGTTTGTCCAGTTGACCTTCTAGTCGGTGGTAACATTAAGATGTTAATGCTGGTGGATTCAGCAATGCCAATATCTTTGAATGTCAAGGCAACATAGTCAGATTCTCTCTTGTTTAGGCTGATCATTGCCTGGCACTTGTGTGATGTGCATATTACATGCCACCTATCAATTCGAGTCGGAATATTGTCTAAGTCTTATTGTAACAACTTCAATATCAGAGGAGTTATGAATCGGACTGAAAACTATGCGATCATCAGCAAACATCCTGACTTCTGACCTTAGGATGTATGGAAGCAGCTGCAGACGGTTGATATTAGGACATTGCCATGAAGAACTTCTGCTGCTGTGTCCTTGAGCTGTGATGCGGCACGGTGCCACAGTGGTTAACAGTGTTGCCTCACAGCGCCAGGGACCCGAGTTCAATTCCAGCTTGAGGGACTGTCTGTGTGGAGTTCGCATTTCCTCCCTGTGTCTGCATGGGTTTCCTCAGGGTGCTCCGGTTTCCGCCCACAGTCCAAGGATGTGCAGGTTAGGTGGATTGGCCATGATAAATTGCCCCTTTGTATCCGAAAGGTTAGAGGGGTTACGGGGATGGGTGGGAGTGTGGCCCTAGGTAGGGTGTTCTTCCCAAAGGTTGGTGCAGACTTGATGGGCCGAATGGCCTCTGTCTGCATTGTAGGGATTCTACGATTGACCTCTAACAACCACAACCATCTTTCTTTGTGTTAAGTTTTGTACAGAAATAAAATTAAATTTGCAGAAAAGAAATGAGCAGAGCATTCCTCTCAACTTCATATACAATAAAATAAGCAAAATAAAAGTTTCAAAGTCTACAGTTCTTTTCACTAACTCTTGAATAGTATAAAATATAACTTTTGAATCCAATCCATATAGCAACAAAGAGAAATCGAAAATGCAGTAACATAGGGGAACAGGCTTATTGTGTTTTTTCTTTTGTGGTTTAGTGATGCACTTATACCTCTGAGTCACAAGATGGTGAGTTCATGTTCTACTTCAGAGACATAAGTTAAAAGTCTAGACTGACATTCCAGTGCATTACTGAGGGAGCACCACATTGCCAGAAGTGCCATCTTTTAGATGAGATGTTAAACTAATTCCCCGACTGCACCCCCAGGTGGATGTGAAATATCACTTGGCTCAAAGAAGGTGTATTGGCCCAGGTAAACTAGAATGAACTAGTCAGGCAATACTGAAACAGAACAGTAGGCATAATGGAAGATTTTAAAATACATCGCTCACAATTCATCAGAAACTGTACTGCTCAATTTATAACTTGCAAAGGCAAATGAATTGTAAATGTAAAAAAAACTCTTGTCTTTCAATTTTCAATTCTGGGGGAGAGGTTTATGCCAAGATTTCCACTTTCTGAATGCTTGCTGAACTGCTGTGTGTTTCCAGCATTTTCCATTTTCATTTAAACAAGAAGAGTCCAGTGAGACAGATTTTGATATAACTAGACTCAGATCCCAAGTAAGAATGTAGTTATATTGCTGGATTAGCGACCGAGAGGCCTATATTAATGTTCTGGAAGCATGAGTTCTAGTAACCATGACAGCTGGGGAATTTAAATGTGGATGATGAAATGAATCCGAAATTAAAACTAATATCAGTAATGGTACTACTAGACCGTGATAAAATCTTATCTGGTTCACTAATATCCTTTAAGCAAGAAGGTCTGTCATTTTACCTGGCCTGGCCTACATGTAACTCCAGTCCATAGCAACGTGTTATAACGCTGAACTGCCCTCTGAAGAGGCTCAGAAAGTCATCAAACTACTAAAATGATGCATTCTTCTTCAGACCTTTGCTCAAGGCAGGTCTAACCCACAGTGACCCAACCTCCACAATGGGAAGGGCATGGTGCCAGACCATCCCTGCTGGCTGGGGAATCAAAGCTCAGGCTGTTGGCACCAATCTGAGCCACACCGGCCGTCCAGCCAACTGAGACAACCAGCTCCCTAAGGATTCTGGGTTGCTGGGTTGCAACATATGATTTACATACATGCTGTAGCCCAGAGCTATGAACAGTGATGGTAGGAGCTCCAATGTTATTTTCACTACATGAGTGAGCAAAAATCTCTCCTGCTCTTACTGCCTGCCATTGGCATATATTGGAAGAATTTACAAGTTGATATTCAACATGTTTGTCTGCATTATAAACACATCTTCCCTGGCCATTGAGTCCTGCAGTGGGACTTGAACCTGCAGCTACTGGACAATTAATAGTAATAAAAAATAACAATAGAAAGGACTGGAAATCCTCAGCAGGTCTGGCAGCATCTGTGGAGAGAAAAACAGAGTTAAGGTGAATTGGACATTCTGAATTCTCCCTCAGTGTACCTGAACAGGCACCGGAGTGTGGTGACTAGGGGATTTTCACAGTAACTTCATTGCAGTGTTAATGTAAGCCTATTTGTGACAATAATAATAAAGATTAAGATTATTAAGAAGATTGAATATGACTTGTCTTCAGTTCTGAAGAACATAATCAAGACACAATGAGGCTAACAATCCATATAAAGTCCTCCCCAGTAACATCTGGGAACTTATGCCAGAAGTGTGAGAGTTGTCCCACAGACTAGTCAAGCAACATCGTAATATTCACTGAATCATAATTTACAGCCAATATCCCAGACACCTCCATCACCATCCCAGTGTACATGCTGTCCACCAGCTTGACTGACCCATCAGAGTAGGCCGCCCAGTGGTATACTGCGGTAGTGGCCCTGGATGTCCTCAACATTGACTCTGAACTTCATGAAGTCTCAAGGAATCAGATCAAACATGGGCAAGGAAACCTTTTGTTGATCACCATGGCCTTCCTTTAGCTGAAGAACCAGTACTCTTCCCCCTTGTATAGCACTTGGAATAAACATTGAGGGCAACAAGGGGGGGTTGGTAACTCACCTCCTGACTCCCCAAAACCTCTCCACCATCTACAAGGATGAGCGTGGCTCCAACTGCAATCAAGAAGCTCAACACAATTCACGACAAAGCAGAGCTCTTGTTTGCCAGTCCATCCACCACCTGTAACGTTTATTCCCACCAACACTGGTGCACAGTGGCAGCAGAATGCACCATATACATGATGCACTGCAGAAACACACCATGGCTCCTTCAATAGCATCTTCTAAATCATGGCCTCTACTAATGATGTCAAGGGCAGCAGACGCATGGGAACATCACTACCATCTTCTTAACAGCACTGTGGGTGTGTCTACACCAAATGGACTGCAGCAGTTCATGAAGACAATTAGGTATGAGCAACATATGCTAGCCATGCCCTCACACCCCATGAAAGAACAAAAAATATGTGGATGGTGTTCACTGAGGATTCACCTGTTCTCATGGACATAGAAACCAGCTGAAAGATGGCTGTTTAGTCGGATTTGCACAGCTTATGCATCTCTTCAAATAAAAACTAATATGCAAATATAAAGTCCCAGGTTCGATTCCCAGCTTGGGTCACTGTCTGTGCGGAGTCCCCACATTTTCCCCGTGTCTGTGTGGGCTTCCTCCGGGTGCTCCAGTTTCCTCCCACAAGTCCCGAAAGACGTTCTGGTAGATAATTTGGACATTCTGAATTCTCCATCCATGTGCCCGAACAGGCACCAGAATGTGGTGACTCAGGGCTTTTCACAGTAACTTCATTGCAGTGTTAATGTGAGCCTACTTGTGACAATAAAGATTATTATTATTAGATAAGGTGGCTAAGAAAGCTTATCGGATATTTTCTTATATTAGATGAGATGTAGAATATAAGATGAGGAAACTTATGCCAGAACTGTTAAAAGCACAAGTTATGGCACAGCTAGTAGTACATACAGTTCTGGTCACCACACTCCAGGGAAGATATGATCACACCGGATAGGACATTTTCTTCACAGAATTTACAGTGCAGAAGGAGGCCATTCGGCCCATCGAGTCTGCACCAGCTCTTGGAAAGAGCACCCTACCCAAGCCCACACCCCCACCCTATCACCATAACCCAATAACCCCACCCAACACTAAGGGCAATTTTGAACACTAAGGGCAATTTAGCATTACCACTATGCTACCGTGCTGCCCTCTTATGGGGATGATGCATGAATTGGAGATATTTAACTGAGGAAAGTGTGAATAAGCTGGGGTTGTTTTCTTTGAAACAGAGAAGACTGAGTGGAGATGTTTAATTAAGGTATATGTGATTTTGAACCATTCAGCTAGAGGAAGGATCTACTCCCTTAGCAGACAGGCAAATAATTATGAGATATTGATTTAAAGTGATCGGCAAAAAGATTAGAGGGGAGTAAAAATGTTTCATCCTGGGATTGCTGGGGTCTTGAGCTCACTGCCTAATCGCTTTTGAAAAGTATTTGGATATGTCACTGGAAGTCAGGTGCAATGGAACACTCGGCATTTTCCTGGATGAGTATAATTCCAAAACATCCAGGACCAAGTAGCCGCTTGATCAGCACCCATTTTCCCCTTCAACGTTCCCTCCTTCCACCACTGTTGCAGATGTGTGAACCATTCTACAAGATGCACTGCAGCAAGGTTCCTTCAACAGCATCAACACGTGTGACTTGAACCACCTAGATGGTCAAGGGAAGTGGCACATGGGAGCAGCAACATCTCTAAATTCTTCTCCAAGCCAAACACCACCCTGGCTTGGAACTGTAGCACTGTCTGGTCATTATTGTAGTTAGAAAATCTTATAACTCCCTTTTTGTTGCCACTGAAGATGTACCTTCACCAGGTGGGCAATTTGTTGGGGGCCAGAAATCCTGTTTTGTCACTGCAACCCCCCCCCCCCCCCCCCCCCACACACACACCATGAAGCACATTCTCACCAATGTCTCAGTCATTCTAAAATGTCGATTTGGTTTCCTGGGTTAACTTTGTTCAGTCTTTTCAAACCCTTTCGGAATTTTAAAGACCTCACGCCTCAGCCTCAAGACAGAGGAAAGAGCCCCGACCTGTTCAGCCTCTTTTGGATCGGAATACTTCTGTTCTGGCAGACTTGTAAATCTTTGCTGCACCCTCCCCTGTGTCTCCAATAACCACTTTCATATAAATACGATTCTGCTTGCAGCTGAGGGTTGGAAGAATTCGTGTACTTCCCTTTGGCTGGCATGTCATGGTCCAAGAAACGAGGTAGTTTCTTTTTGCAGCAGAAAGGCGGGGGATCTTTGACCAGGAGGGTGTTGTTTGTGTTGAAGTTGGTGTTTTGGCCCCGGTCCCAGTTGCGCTTCGCGTCACTGTAGGGAAGCAGCAGGGGGGGAGAGTGCAGCCCGCCCGGTCTGCCTCTCAGTCCCCAGCAGCCGCGTCCTGTGAGAGGAGGGAACACATCCACCGACAACATGATGGCTCTGAAACAGCCACTCTTCGGCTTCGTGTGGGCGCTCGGTAAGCAGCAGAGTTTGATCGGTGCCGGTCTGGCGGCGGATGGCCCCCGGGGGTGGCGGGGCTGACAGCGCGGCTCGGGGTGAATGCGATCACCCCGGGTGGGCGATCCCCGCAGCCGGGAGAGGCTGCGACAGACAGGCCGCTAATCGGCTGCCGACTGGGGGAGGGCAGGGGGCCGGGGAGGGAGATCACACAGCCCGCCCGAGAGTTTCACATCCAGCCGGAGACAGCGGTGCTGGACCCGGCCTTCACCCACCCCCCCCCCCCCCCCCCCACCGCAATCCCGACCCCCCCCTCCCGCCGCGATCCCGACCCCCCCCCACAATCCCGCCCCCCCCCACAATCCCGACCCCCCCCCGCCGCCACAATCCCGACCCCCCCCCCGCCGCCACAATCCCGACCCCCCCCTCCCGCCGCAATCCCGACCCCCCCCTCCCGCCGCAATCCCGACCCCCCCCCTCCCGCCGCAATCCCGACCCCCCCCTCCCGCCGCAATCCCGACCCCCCCATCGCAATCCCGACCCGCCACAATCCCCAGCCCCCATCGCAATCCCGACCCCCTCCCCCCCAATCCCGACGCCCTCCCCCCCCAATCCCGACCCCCTCCCCCCCGATCCCGAACCCCTCCCCCCCAATCCCGAACCCCCCCAATCCCGACCCCCCCCCCAATCCCGACCCCCTCCCCCCCCCAATCCCGACCCCCTCCCCCCCCAATCCCGACCCCCTCCCCCCCAATCCCGACCCCCTCCCCCCCCAATCCCGACCCCCTCCCCCCCCAATCCCGACCCCCTCCCCCCCCCAATCCCGACCCCCTCCCCCCCCAATCCCGACCCCCTCCCCCCCCAATCCCGACCCCCTCCCCCCCCAATCCCGACCCCCTCCCCCCCAATCCCGACCCCCTCCCCCCCCCAATCCCGACCCCCTCCCCCCCCAATCCTGACCCCCTCCCCCCCCAATCCTGACCCCCTCCCCCCCCAATCCCGACCCCCTCCCCCCCAATCCCGACCCCCTCCCCCCCCAATCCCGACCCCCTCCCCCCCAATCCCGACCCCCTCCCCCCCAATCCCGACCCCCTCCCCCCCCAATCCCGACCCCCTCCCCCCCAATCCCGACCCCCTCCCCCCCCAATCCCGACCCCCTCCCCCCCAATCCCGACCCCCTCCCCTCCCAATCCCGACCCCCTCCCCTCCCAATCCCGACCCCCTCCCCTCCCAATCCCGACCCCCTCCCCCCCCAATCCCGACCCCCTCCCCCCCCAATCCCTCCCCCCTCCCCCCCAATCCCGACCCCCTCCCTTCCCCCAATCCCGACCCCCTCCCTTCCCCCAATCCCGACCCCCTCCCTTCCCCCAATCCCGACCCCCTCCCTTCCCCCAATCCCGACCCCCTCCCTTCCCCCAATCCCGACCCCCTCCCTTCCCCCAATCCCGACCCCCTCCCTTCCCCCAATCCCGACCCCCTCCCTTCCCCCAACGCCGAGCCCCTCCCTTCCCCCAATCCCGACCCCTCCCCCTCCCTTCCCCCAATCCCGACCCCTCCCCCTCCCTTCCCCAAATCCCGACCCCCTTCCCCCAATCCCTCCCCCAATCCCTCCACCCAATCCCGACCCCCCCCTCCACCCAATCCCGACCCGCCGCAATCCCGACCCTCCCTCCCCCCAATCCCGACCCCCTCCCCCCAATCCCGACCCCTCCCCCTCCCTTCCCCCAATCCCTCCCCCCGCCCTCCCCCAATCCCGACCCCACCTCCCCCCAATCCCGACACCCCCTCCCCAAATCCCGACACCCCCTCCCCCCAATCCCGACAACCCCTCCCCCAATCCCGACACCCCCTCCCCCCAATCCCGACACCCCCTGCAATCCCCCCCTCCCGCAATTCCCCCCCCCCACAATCCCCCCCGCAACCCCCTCCCCGCAATCTCCACCCTCCTTCGCAATCCCCTCCTCCTCCGCAATCCCGACCCCCCCCCGCAACCCGACCCTCTCCCCGCAATCCCGACCCCCCCCCGCCGCAATCCCCACCCCGCAACCCCCACGCCGCAAGCCCGACCCGCCGCAAGCCCGACCCACCGCAACCTCAATCCCCCCCGCCTGCAATCGCGAACCCCCCCCGCAACCCCGACCCCCCCGCCGCTATCACCAGCCCGCAACCCCCCCCTGTCGCAAGCCCGACCCACCGCAACCCCAATCCCCCCCGCCTGCAATCGCGAACCCCCCCGCAACCCCGACCCCCCCGCCGCTATCACCAGCCCGCAACCCCCCCCTGCCGCAAGCCCGACCCACCGCAACCCCAATCCCCCCCGCCTGCAATCGCGAACCCCCCCGCAATCCCGATCCCCCCCGCAACCCCGACCACCACCCCGCAAACGTGAGCCACCCGCAACCCGACCCACCCCCCCTCTCAATCCCGACCCACCCCCCTCCGCAACCCCGACCCCCCTGCAATCGCACACTCCAGGCAACCCCACCCGCAATCGTGACCCCCCCTGCCCGCAATCCCGACCTCCCCCGCCTGCAATCCCGATCCCCCCTCCCCGCAACCCAGACCCCCCCTCCCTGCAACCTGACCCCCCCCACAAACCTGACCCTCTCCCACAATCCTAACCCTAACCCCTCCCGCAATCCTCAACACCCCACCCCGAACCCCCCCGACCCCACCCCAACCCCACCGCGACTGCCCCAACCCTGATTCCCTCCCTAAACCTGATATCCTCCCCAAACCCTGATATCCTCCCCAAACCCTGATACCCCCAAACCCTGATACCCCCAAACCCTGATACCCCCAAACCCTGATACCCCCCAAACCCTGATCCCCCTGAACCCCAATCCCCCAAACCCTGATCCCCCCCAAACACTGATCCCCAAACACTGATCCCTCCCAAACACTGATCCCCTCCCAAACACTGATCCCCCCAAACACTGATCCCCCCCACAAATACTGATCCCCCAAACACTGATCCCCCAAACACTGATCCCCCCCAACCCTGATCCCCCCCAACCCTGATCCCCCCAACCCTGATCCGCCCCAACCCTGATCCCCCCCAACCCTGATCCCCCCCAACCCTGATCCCCCCCCAACCCTGATCCCCCCCAACCCTGATCCCCCCCAACCCTGATCCCCCCCAACCCTGATCCCCCCCCAACCCTGATCCCCCCCAACCCTGATCCCCCCCAACCCTGATCCCCCCCAACCCTGATCCCCCCCAACCCTGATCCCCCCAACCCTGATCCCCCCCAACCCTGATCCCCCCAACCCTGATCCCCCCAACCCTGATCCCCCCAACCCTGATCCCCCCAACCCTGATCCCCCCAACCCTGATCCCCCCAACCCTGATCCCCCCAACCCTGATCCCCCCAACCCTGATCCCCCCAACCCTGATCCCCCCAACCCTGATCCCCCCAACCCTGATCCCCCCAACCCTGATCCCCCCAACCCTGATCTCCCCAACCCTGATCTCCCCAACCCTGATCCCCCCAACCCTGATCCCCCCAACCCTGATCCCCCCAACCCTGATCCCCCCAACCCTGATCCCCCCAACCCTGATCCCCCCAACCCTGATCCCCCCAACCCTGATCCCCACAACCCTGATCCCCCCAACCCTGATCCCCCCAAACCCTGATCCCACCAAACCCTGATCCCCCCAAACCCTGATCCTCCCCAAACCCTGATCCCCCCAACCCTGATACCCCCAACCCTGATCCCACCAAGCACTGATCCCCCCCAAACCCTGATCCCCCCCCAAACCCTGATCCCCCCCCAAACCCTGATCCCTCCCCAAACCCTGATCCCCCCCCAAACCCTGATCCCCCCCAAACCCTGATCCCCCCAAACCCTGATCCCCCCAAACCCTGATCCCCCCAAACCCTGATCCCCCCAAACCCTGATCCCCCCCAAACCCTGATCCACCCCCAAACCCTGATCCCCCCCCAAACCCTGATCCCCCCCAAACCCTGATTCCCCCCAAACCCTGATCCCCCCCAAACCCTGATCCCCCCCAAACCCTGATCACCCCCAAACCCTGATCCCCCCAAACCCTGATCCCCCCGAAACCCTGATCTCCCAAAACCCTGTTTCCCCCCCCCAAACCCTGATCCCCCCATCCAAACCCTGATCCCCTCCCAAACCCTGATCCCCCCAAACCCTGATCCCCCCCAAACCCTGATCCCCCCAAACCCTGATCCCCCCAAACCCTGATCCCCCCCAAACCCTGATCCCCCCAAATCCTGATCCCCCCCAAACCCTGATCCCCCCCCAAACCCTGATCCCCCCAAACCCTGATCCCCCCCAAACCCTGATCCCCCCCAAACCCTGATCCCCCCCAAACCCTGATCCCCCCAAACCCTGATCCCCCCCAAATCCTGATCCCCCCGAAACCCTGATCTCCCAAAACCCTGTTTCCCCCCCCAAACCCTGATCCCCCCATCCAAACCCTGATCCCCTCCCAAACCCTGATCCCCCCAAACCCTGATCCCCCCAAACCCTGATCCCCCCAAACCCTGATCCCCCCCAAACCCTGATCCCCCCCAAACCCTGATCCCCCCCAAACCCTGATCCCCCCCAAACCCTGATCCCCCCCAAACCCTGATCCCCCCCAAACCCTGATCCCCCCCAAACCCTGATCCCCCCCCAAACCCTGATCCCCCCCCAACCCTGATCCCCCCCAAACCCTGATCCCCCCAAACCCTGATCCCCCCCAAACCCTGATCCCCCCCCAAACCCTGATCCCCCCCAAACCCTGATCCCCCCCAAACCCTGATCCCACCCAACCCTGATCCCCCCCAAACCCTGATCCCCCCAAACCCTGATCCCCCCCAAACCCTGATCCCCCCAAACCCTGATCCCCCCAAACCCTGATCCCCCCCCAAACCCTGATCCCCCCCAAACACTGATCCCCCCCAAACAATGATCCCCTCCCAAACACTGATCCCCCCAAACACTGATCCCCCCCACAAATACTGATCCCCCAAACACTGATCCCCCAAACACTGATCCCCCAAACACTGATCCGCCCCAACCCTGATCCCCCCCAACCCTGATCCCCCCCAACCCTGATCCCCCCCAAACCTGATCCCCCCCAACCCTGATCCCCCCCAACCCTGATCCCCCCCATACCCTGATCCCCCCAACCCTGATCCCCCCCCCAACCCTGATCCCCCCCAACCCTGATCCCCCCCAAACCCTGATCCCCCCAAACCCTGATCCCCCCAAACCCTGATCCCCCCAAACCCTGATCCCCCCCAAACCCTGATCCCCCCCAAACCCTGATCCCCCCAAACCCTGATCCCCCCCAAACCCTGATTCCCCCCAAACCCTGATCCCCCCCAAACCCTGATCCCCCCAAACCCTGATCACCCCCAAACCCTGATCCCCCCAAACCCTGATCCCCCCCAAATCCTGATCCCCCCGAAACCCTGATCTCCCAAAACCCTGTTTCCCCCCCCAAACCCTGATCCCCCCATCCAAACCCTGATCCCCCCAACCCTGATCCCCCCAAACCCTGATCCCCCCAAACCCTGATCCCCCCCAAACCCTGATCCCCCCCAAACCCTGATCCCCCCCAAACCCTGATCCCCCCCAAACCCTGATCCCCCCCAAACCCTGATCCCCCCCAAACCCTGATCCCCCCCAAACCCTGATCCCCCCCAAACCCTGATGCCCCCAAACCCTGATCCCCCCCCAAACCCTGATCCCCCCCAAACCCTGATCCCCCCCCAAACCCTGATCCCCCCCAAACCCTGATCCCCCCCCAAACCCTGATCCCCCCCCAAACCCTGATCCCCCCCAAACCCTGATCCCCCCCAAACCCTGATCCCCCCAAACCCTGATCCCCCCAAACCCTGATCCCCCCAAATCCTGATCCCCCCCAAACCCTGATCCCCCCCAACCCTGATCCCCCCCCAAACCCTGATCCCCCCAAACCCTGATCCCCCCAAACCCTGATCCCCCCCAAACCCTGATCCCCCCAAACCCTGATCCCCCCAAACCCTGATCCCCCCCAAATCCTGATCCCCCCGAAACCCTGATCTTCCAAAACCCTGTTTCCCCCCCCCCAAACCCTGATCCCCCCATCCAAACCCTGATCCCCTCGCAAACCCTGATCCCCCCAAACCCTGATCCCCCCAAACCCTGATCCCCCCAAACCTTGATCCCCCCCCAAACCCTGATCCCCCCCAAACCCTGATCCCCCCCAACCCTGATCCCCCCCAAACCCTGATCCCCCCCAAACCCTGATCCCCCCCAAACCCTGATCCCCCCGAAACCCTGATCCCCCCCAAACCCTGATCCCCCCCCAAACCCTGATCCCCCCCAAACCCTGATCCCCCCCAAACCCTGATCCCCCCCCAAACCCTGATCCCCCCCAAACCCTGATCCCCCCCAAACCCTGATCCCCCCCAAACCCTGATCCCACCCAACCCTGATCCCCCCCCAAACCCTGATCCCCCCAAACCCTGATCCCCCCAAACCCTGATCCCCCCAAACCCTGATCCCCCCAAACCCTGATCCCCCCAAACCCTGATCCCCCCAAACCCTGATCCCCCCCAAACCCTGATCCCCCCCAGACCCTGATCCCCCCCAAACCCTAATCCCTCAAACCCTGATCCCCCAAACCCTGATCCCCCCCAAAAAACCCTGATCCCCCCAAATCCTGATCCCCCCCCAAGCCCTGATCCCCCCAAGCCCTGATCCCCCCAAGCCCTGATCCCCCAAGCCCTGATCCCCCCCCGAAACCCTGATCCCCCCCAAAGCCTGATCCCTCCCCCAAACCCTGATCCCCCCCAAACCCTGATCCCCCCAAACCCTGATCCCTCCAAACCCTGATTCCCCCAAACCCTGATTTCCCCCAAGCCATGATTCCCCCAAAACCTGATTCCCCCAAACCCTGACCCCCCCAAACCCTGATCCCCCCAAGCCCAGGTCCCCCCCAAGCCCAGGTCCCCCCCAAACCCAGGTCCCCCCAAACCCAGATCCCCCCAAACCCTGATCCTCCCCAAACCCTGATCCTCCCCAAGCCCTGATTCCCCCAACCCTGATTTCCCCTGAACCCTGATTCCCCCCCAAGCCCTGACACTCTGCTGCAATTCAAACCCCCTCACCCTGCAACCCAAACTCCTCTTCACCTCTACCTCGCTGCTCTGCCCCCTCCACCTCTCCACCACACCCTCCTCTTCTCCTCCACACCTTCCCCAGCTCCCCTCCAACCCACCTCCATCCCCTGCCTCCACCCCTCTCCCCTCCATCTCCTTCTCCTCCCATTCACCTCCCTCTCCCCTTCTCTCCCCCCCCTTCTCCCCCCCCCCCGAACCTCCCCCCCCTTCTCCCCCCCCCGAACCTCCCCCCCCCCCCTCGAACCCCCTCCACCAACCCCATCCATTCTCCTCAGGCCCTCCCCTACTTCTCACAACCCCTCACCTCCCCATCTCACCCCAACTTATGGTTTCTTCTATTGTCTTATTCTGGATATGTTTGAGTAATGTTTGTGCTGTGAAGTGCGCACCAATATTAGTAATAAATCTGTGATTGAGGACTTACCAAGCCTGACAAAGAGTGGGGCTTGCCCTACAAACAGAGACACATTGGCCTAGCATGCTTTGCTAAACTTGTGATTTAACTGTGGTGTCAGTTTACCATCCCCATATTTATATTCATACCCTGATTTTGCATAAGAGTGAGACTTCCTCTTTTGCGCAGGAACTATAGATATGGAATGTCAACAAAATCAAGAGTACTAAATCTCTAGGGACTGGGTGGTGCAATGTTTTAGAAGATTGATCTTTCACCTCCCTAAGTTCTTTGTTTAAATCTAGCCGAGATTCAATGGCGTGAAAATCTTATATTCCTGATGGCCTGGATCAATCCTAGGTAGATGAGTTTAAGCATTGTGAATTCAACTACCTACAATTGGTTGGAATCCTTCCATCTATGGAAGAGGATGGGAGTGCGGCCTTGAGGATGAGATCATCTGCTGCACTTCGTTCGATGCTGAACAAGCTGATTTTGGAAAGGCAAGTGGTGCCGCACGCAGAGCTGCTCCTTGCTGGTGGTGTTGGATGATCTGTGTTGACTGACACCTTGTTTGCTTCGGATACTGATGGTGGCGAACCCCTGTCCACAGCTTGTGTCGTTAGTGGTCAGCTAGAGTTTCCTACTTGACGTGGTGGATGTTGGGGGCCTTTATGTCTCTATGGCCGGCTTTCTTGAATTGGAGCTTCTGGCATCCTGCTGGTCACCCGGTGCAGGCTACTTCTCTGTGTCTTTGGCATGCAGCCATCTTCCATCCTGTACATACCCAGACTAGCAAGACCTTTGCTTGATTAGTGCTTGGACGTTTGGCGTGTTTGCCGTAGAACGAATTGCAATATCATAACTAAACACTCATTGGCAGTAAGTTGACAAATTCAATCGGATAGGGTGTAAAGGTTTGGGGAAACAAAATTCACATGAATGCCATAAGAGGTTCCCTTTTGAGTAAGCCGCCTATTTTTCTTTCATTTTTAAACCATTTCACTTGAGCCATGAGTTGTCATGGAGATTGTCAAAGGTTGCTGAGCCTCGCCAGATTTATGCCACTCGTTACGCCTCATGAGCTCCAGCGAGATCTCGCAAGGTGGCACGGTCTCGTGCTAAATGAGCGTGATCTAGATTTGCATATTCAAGTGAGTAGTTAGTCTTGAATATGTCTGCTGCACCGGAGTTACCCACGGCGCAGGAGCGAACTGCCTGGCCTCGGAGACCCTGCCGTGGCGCCATTTAGCGCTGGTTTCCACAAATGCAGACCATGCATTACGGCACTTGGGGAATCTCCCAAGGCGATTGGAGGCCCCCAGGAGAACGGGTTCTGGGCAGAGTGGTATCCTGGCACTCCTGATGGCACCCGGGTACCTTGGCACTGCCATGCCTGTGTGCCAGATTGCCTGTGCCAGGGATTGTGCCGGGGTGCTCTGCCCTTATGAGGTGGGGTACAGGTGGGGAGGGGGGGCTTGAGGACCCTCTAATTGGTAAATTAGGGTGTTGGGAGGTCTGGAGGCCTTGGTGGTGGGTCAAGAGACTGGTGCACCATCTTCACTGAGCTCACCAGTGCAGGAAATTGGTCCAAGTGCGGCCTTGGTAGGGCATTTCTTGCCGGGGTCAAAAAAAAGCAGAGTCCGTTTAATGGCGGGGTAGTTCTCGGCGCTGCAGCCGCCAGGAAACAACCCGCTAAACGCGCCTAAATCGGGACTCTGTTTTCCCCCATTAAGTCGTGCCTGGAAAATCCAGCCCTTTGTTTCAGCTAGTCTTTCAGATAAAGGAGTTCGAAAATAAGAGTTACTTTTAAAAGTTGCTTTTTGAAAGAGGTGTATTCATACAAGTTTCATGAAACAAAGGGTGATTAAAATAAATTTGAAACACTTTCTCTAAAGACTAAGCAATAATTAACTGATTTAGCTGCTTTCCGAATATGCAGCATTTCTCTGGTGGCAGGCAATTCTTGGCTTGAGGTACACGGCAGGACTGGGTTAACAAGTCTTCCAAATGTTAATGATAAAAATAAAGTCTAGGACCCATGCAATTGGGCAATTTTCTTTTAAGAATCCAGAAAATACAATATTTCCAAAATACCTTTGAAAAGATACCACACAGAAGAATCATGATTTTAGTAGCAAAACAGATGGTGGGAAATGATGGTGCAAAGATGGTGCTGTGACTACTCTGGAATAAGAAATCCAATTTCATAATGCAGGTATTACTAGAGGAGGACTGTGGCATTAATAAGCTTGCAGATAATGGAAGGCAAATTAAACCTTATTCCAGGTAAGTGTGAGGTAATCTATTTTGATAGGGAGAATAAAGAAAATGGATGTCAAAGGAATGTGTAGGTCTAGTTACACAGATCACTAAAATTGGCAAGCAGGTTGTTAAGGACTCTTTTTTTAATAAAAAAAGCAAAGAAAACACCAGGGTTCATCTCCAGAGGGATTCAATTGGAAAGCAGAGAAGTTATGCGAAACCTGTGTTAGAACCTTAGACAGGCCGCACTACAAGTGCTGTGAACAGTTTCAGTCTCTGATTTACAAAATGGTTAGAGGCATTGGAGATGAGGTAATAAAGATTTACTAGAATCACACCAGAATTGGGTAGTCATACCTATCAGAAAACGTTGAATAACCTGGGGATTGTTTTTCTGAATAAAGTTATTTTTGTGATCAAACGTGCACACTGTGGAATTAATCCTCCAGAGCTTGGAGGGAAACTTTGACTTCCAGGAGGCACCATGTGGAAAGGTTGCTGTATAAGACCTTTCAGTCAGAGTACACCGAGGGATGTAAAATGTGTAGATCCTCTCGGGCTGTAGGCCTGACATAGAATGTACACTGCAAATATCAAGAGTATTGAAATTGAATTGAGGCACAGAGAAAAAGTTGATTTTCATTGCACTTTCGGTCATTTTTAAATTTGAAAATTTTTGTCCTCAGGCTGCATGCCTGATGGGGAAGGTATACTGTAATTTTTATAAAAAGTATTTCAATTGTATAGAGGAACCCATGAGTAGAACATACTGTATGGAGAAAAGTTGAATTGCATTGCACTTTCTGTAATTTTCAGTTTGAAATGTTTTGTTGTCTAACACTTTATACATAAAATTGTAAGTCTTAAAAATCCTGCCTAAAGTCCCCACTGCCCCATCTATTTTACAGTGTCTTCGCTCATTGTAATTTGATCCTAATAGTCATTGGCTGATTTGGAGGTTCAGGGTATGGGCCTGTTATAGCATACAAGCATTCAGCAATATGTACTGGAATCAATGATTAATCTGTTTATGTATTTACATATATGAATATGCATATGGATATGTAAAAGCAGTTTGACAATGCGTTTTTATTGCCAGTAGAATAATACATAACTTGGGGAACAATTTTAAATTCTGCCAATGCCAACAGCTTTACCATGATGAAGCTTCTGGCCTGTCAGGAGTTAAATTGGCAGCTTTCAGGACTGTCTCCAGGCAATCTTCCACCCAGGTTAAATATCGGAATCTGCCCCAAATCCGGATTTCTGTCCACAAAGAAAATTTTACTCCTAGAAGAAGACAGACTGAAAGCTTGTTGACTCCTAAATGCTCCCTCCCCCATAATAAAATATGAAAATGTACTTGCCTGCCCACCATTTAAGTTATCCCTCAGCATGCACAAACAGGTTCAGTAATATTCTATGTTGTAATTGTAGCAGAATCATTCCTGAGGTGGATAATTTAGTTATAGACCTGCTGATAAACCTCTATCAGTGGTGTTCTGAAACTATGAAGTGCCAGAACAGTAGGCTGGGGTGATCGCCTGCCCATTAAACTTTCTGAGAGAGAAATATTTGGTCTACATTTAATCCTTTCCCATCGCAGCAAAACAGAGATTAAAGAGTCAACAAATGAGAGCATAGTGAATTTAAACCCACTTTGTAACTCCCCATTATCTCATGAAGAAAACTATTTTCTTTAATGGACCATTTTGCAAATTATAAGTAGTCTTTTACAGAACATCTTTGTTCATTATCAGGTTAACGTTTGTATTACCATGGCCATTTTTTTCTTCGGTAAAAGCATTCATTTTTTTGGGTCCAATAACCTTCCAAACTATAGCGAGTATTGGGGCTCAATTTTATTTTCAGTTCATCCACGAAACTGCAGTGAGTCTAATCCAGAAAGGACAGAATGATTCTCCAAACCTCTATCCTGGCCTATACTGAACAGTGTATGTGCCTGATCAACAAGAATGACAAATGGAATGTTGAATTTTCAGTCAGTATTACATTTGTCCACATTTCACTTCGTCTCAATGGGGTAGAGTGACTCGGCTCCAGAGTGACATAAATTGAGATACATGGATAAATTGTGGTTTACTTATAAACTGTTAGTGAGGCCACACCTGGAGTATTGTGTTCAGTTTTGGTCTCCTTACTTGAGAAAGGACGTACTGGCACTGGAGGGTGTGCAGAGGAGATTCACTAGGTTAATCCCAGAGCTGAAGGGGTTGGATTACGTGGAGAGGTTGAGTAGACTGGGACTGTACTCGTTGGAATTTAGAAGGATGAGGGGGGATCTTATAGAAACATATAAAATTATGAAGGGAATAGATTGGATAGATGCGGGCAGGTTGTTTCCACTGGCGGGTGAAAGCAGAACTAGGGGGCATAGCCTCCAAATAAGGGGAAGTAGATTTAGGACTGAGTTTAGGAGAAACCTCTTCACCCAAAGGGTTGTGAATCTATGGAATTCCTTGCCCAGTGAAGCAGTAGAGGCTCCTTCATTAAATGTTTTTAAGATGAAGATAGATAGTTTTTTGAAGAATAAAGGGATTAAGGGTTATGGTGTCCGGGCCGGAAAGTGGAGCTGAGTCCACAAAAGATCAGCCATGATCTCATTGAATGGTGGAGCAGGCTCGAGGGGCCAGATGGCCTACTCCTGCTCCTAGTTCTTATGTTGTATCCGTCCCTATTGTATAATCTGGCTAGCTGCCCTCAAAATAACATATTTGAGATCATTTCACTTCTATGTGAAAATTATTCCCAGTTGTTACTAGCTGTTTCCGGAAAGACCTGGGGAAATTCTGGCGTTCTGTTAATTTTCAGGAATTTCTGTATTGGAATGAAGGACAAAGTTATCCTATTCAAGGAATGTGTTCTGTCTCACTTCAGAAGAAATTTAAACTGGAATGTCACAAATAAACATTTGCACAATCAAGACAAGTTAGATTTGATTGATTAACGTTTTACATAACTAGAAAAGCTTCATCTGGAGAAAGAACCTTCTCCAATATGTTCCCAGAACAATTCTTCCAACAGATGCTGAGTCTTTGCAGCACTTTCTGTTTTTGTTCCCAAGGATATATTGGGTCTTGCGTAGACCACTCTTAGAGTACGATGCACAGTTCCAGTCTCTATATTACATAAAAGCACACGGGGAAAGAAAGACAGCAGAATTGAACAATACAGCTATCAAGAAAGACTAGGGCTCAGAGGTGACTGACAGAAATTATACGGGAGATCGAAAAACGTAAATAGAGCAGATGTTTCCATTGGAGAAAAGAACTGGGACCGAAATATGAGGTAGTCACTAGTAAATCTAATAAGGAATTCCAGATGGTAGAAATGTGGAGCACAAAATCACATTGAGCGATTGAGGGTACAGCACAGATGCGTTTAAAAGGAAGCTGGACAGGTACAAGAAGGAGAAAGGAATAAAAGAATGAGTTGATCGGGTGAGTTGAAGGAAGATGGGAGGGAACATGTGTGCAGTATGAACAATGGCCTAAAGCTCTTGAGCTGAATGGTTTGTTTCTTTTCTCTAGAATATTATGTAATATTTTCCAGGAACTCGTCAAACCACATTCAGTCACCCCCTTGACCTTGTCATGTCTTGTGGGTTCTCTATCCCCATGGCCTTGATCACAAGGACATCGCTGACCACTTCTTTGTATCCCTCACTGCTCGTAACTCCCTAAAGCTTCCCAACTCCACTTTCACCTGTAGTTGCCCCTGGAGTAACTCTCATTCAAGCCACCGACGTTTGCACTTTCAAACTCCACATTGGCTGTCCATTTGCCACTATACTTCTGTAGTTATCAATTTTGTCAACTATTCCTGAAACCCTTGTCCTCAGAAAAACTGTTATTCTTCCCTATTGTGACTGTATCCCTTGAGATAGTCCATCCTATGCTTCCTCACATAACGTGACCATATGGAATGCATTGTTAGATTGGCTGTCTTAACACCAGATTTCGCTGGGCCATATCAAGTGCTTTGGTGCCTCAGTCAGCTGTACCAAAAGTGCTCACCACTCCAGGGTCATCTTGGAGAGCAAAGATAACCTTGGCTTTTCTTCACTGCAATTCTTCTTCAACACCATTCCATCCTCACTTTCACCAACATTTGAATCTTGAGAATGGTGTTCAGATTTTTCCCTTTTTGTGAAGCATATGGCAACATTTTTACTATGTGCAACATGTTATCTTAATACATGGCATTGTTGTGGTATTGCATTTTAGGTTTGGCAAATGAATGCTAAAGGATTGGTAACTATTTATTGTGTCATGTCTTGTATTGCCAAATAATTAAGAGGTATTCAATGCGTCATGGTGAAGTACAGTTTGCTTATTTGTTGTTATGTGGCACTACCACCATGCTAACAGATCTACCAACCTCAACTCATGAGGTACCGTGAGCCATCAGCAGCAGCAGTATTGTACTCGGCCACAATCTGTAACCTCATGGTCCAGCATATCCCCCCCACTCTACCATTACCACCAAGCCAGGGGATCAACCCTGGTTCAGTGAAGAATACAGGAGGACATGCCAGGAGCACCAGGCATACCTAAAAAATTAGGTGCCAACCTGGTGCAGCTTCCACACTGGACTACTTGTGTGCCAAAAAGCATAAGCAGCAAGTTATTGATAGAGCTAAGTGATTCCATAGATCTAAGATCAGATCGTAGCTCTGCAGTCCTGCCAAATCCAATTGTGAATGGTGTGGACAATTAAACAACTCACCGGATGAGGAGGCTCCAGAAAAACCCCCATTCTCAATGATGAGGTGGTCCCAGCAAATCAGTGCAAAAGATAAGGCTGAAGTGCCGAGTGGATGGTCCATCTCGGGTTCCTCCTGAGGTCCTTGGCATCACAGTCTTTAACGAGGTTCATTTGCTCCACCTGATATCAAGAAACAGTTGAAGGCACTGGATACTACAAAGGCTGTGGACCTGACAATATTCCAACAATAGTACGAAAGATCTTGCCGTGCCCCTAGCTGAGCTGTTCCAGTACATCTTCAACACTGGCATCTACGCCACAGTTTGGAAAATTGTCCCGATATGTCCTGTACACAAAATGACAAATCCAACCCCCCGAATTGCCACCCCATCATCTACGCTCGATCATCACTCAGCTCCTGACCTCATTTCAGCCTTGGTTCAAACATGGACAAAAGAGCTGAATCCAGAGATGAGTGGAGAGTGACTGCCCTTGACATCAAGGCTACATTTGACTGAGTATGGCATTACGGAGCCCTAGCAAAACTGGAGTCAGGGGGAAACTCTCCGCTGTTTGGGGTCATATCTGGCAAAAGGAAGATGGTTGTGGCTGTTCCATGTTAGTCATCGCAGCACCAGGTCATTGCTGCAGGAGTTCCTCAGGGTAGTTAGTGTCCTAGGCCCAACCACCTTTAGGTACTTCATCAATAACTTTCTACTATCATAAGATCAGAAGTAGGGATGTTAGCTGATGAGTGCACAATGTTCAGCACCATTTGCAACTCCTCAGATACTGAAGCAGCCCATGTCCAACTGCAGCAAGACCTCGACAATGCCCAGGTTTAGGCTGACAAGTGGCAAGTAACATTCCCGCTACGCAAGTACCAAGCAATGACCATCTCCAACAAGAGAGAATCTAACCTTCGACCCTTGATAGTCACTGGTATTACCATTGCTAAATCTCCCATGATCAACATTCTAGGGGTTACCATTGACCAGAAACCTAACTGGACTAGCCCTATCAATATCATGGCTAAAAGAGCAGGTCATTCTGCGGCAGGTAACTCACCTCTTCACTCTCCAAAATCTGTCCACCATCTACAGGGCTCACGCCAGAAGTGTGATGGAAGACTCTCCACTTTCCTGGATGAGTGTAGCTCTAACAACACTCGAGAAACTGACACCACCCAGGACAAAGCAGCCACTTGATTGGCAGCCCATCCACAAGCATTCACTCTCTCCAGCACCGATTTATAGTAGCAACGGTGTGTACCATCTACAAGATACACTGCATAATCACACCAATGCTCCTTCGACTGCACTTTTCAAACCCACGACCACCATCTAGAAGCACAAAGGCAGCAGAGTGATGTGGAGGTGATAGGGAGGGGAATGCGGAGGTGAGAGGGATTGGGGTGCCATGGTGAGAGGGAAGGGGGTGAGGATGTGAGATGTGGGGGGGGGGGGTGCAGAGGTGAAGGGAAGGCCAGAGGAGGTGACAGTGGCGGGGGGGGGGGGCGGCGGGGGGAAAGCAAGAGGGAGTGGGGGCCAGAGGTGAGAGAGGCAGGGTATGTGGAGGTGAGAAGGTTTGGGGTGTTGAGGTGACCGGGAGAGGGGTGGCGGAGGTGAGAGGGAGGAAGATTCCCTGCCAAGTTGCTCACCATCCTGACTTGGAAATATGTTGCCGTACCTTCACTGTTGCTGGGTCAAAATCCAGGAACTCCCTTCCTATTACGACTGCAGGTGTACCAGCACCACGTGGACTGCAGTGGTTTAAGAAAGCGGTTCACTGCCTTCTCAAGGGCAATTAGGGATGGGCAATAAATGCTGACCTAGACAGCCAAGTCCATATCCCTTGAATGAATGAAAAAGAAGCAATGAACATGGAGGAGGAGTGACTTCAAAGAAATTTAAATGGGGCTTTCAAAGGATTTGTGTATGAGAGAGGCAAGGCAATTTCAGAGAAATGATTAACTTCTTCAATCAAAGACTTGTCTTCATAAAAGATGGCGGGTAAAGCACTGAAAATGCAATGAAACTGTATGGAGTTGAGCTGCTGTAGGGACGTGACTCCGTGAATTTAAGTAACCAGTGTTTACAAGTCCTTTCAGTTTCTTAAAGTGAGGGCGGTCTTGAGAATATAGTGTGGATAGAGAACTTGTCTCAAAGACATTGGGTTTGAACCTTGGAAGCAGGAGGAATCTGTGTGAAAGGAAACTTTCCTAGAAATCTCCAGCGGGAGATTGCAAGAACTCCAGGAGAAGTGATCTAAACGGCAAAAAAACATCAGCAATGTCTCTACCTCCAGGGTTTTGTGCTGAATATACAGTGAGAGATTGGTCGAATCACCTGGAAATTTAGGGCCATAATGCATTTCCTGACCAGCCTATCCCTAAAAAGAGCTTAAAGTTGTTTTTGCTAGATTTTTACTAGCCGGTTTTAAAATACAGATATTCTTCATTGATCCCATTGAAGAATGTTAATCAGGGAGTACCCCGCATGCTGCTGGGGAGGTCAACATCAGTCTGATTAGCAGCACTATGCGAATTTAACCCCCCACCCCCCATTATGTACTTAAGTGCAAGGGGACTTGATAAGGTAGATTCGGAAGATCTTTCCTCTTGTGGGGAGCCTAAAACTATTGGACATAGTTTAAAAATAAGAGATCTCTCTTGTAAGAGAGACGAGGGAAAGATTTTTCTTCCAACAGATCGTTGGAACGTGGAATTCCCTCCCCAGATAGTAGTGTCAGCTGTGTCATTGAATTTATTTGGCAGAGTTAGACAGGTTTTTTAGATGGGGATTCAAGGGGGCCTGGACAGAAAAATGGAACTTAGAGAAAACCACATGAGCCATGGTCTTATTGAATGGTGGAGCAAGCTCGAAGAACCAAATGGCCTACTCCTGCTCTTGCATTCCTATGTTGTATGGGCAGACGAGATCAGAAAATATCCCACACAGATGGGTGGAGATGAATCACTGCAGTATGGTTGAATCAGTGGATCCCCAACCTGCTCCAAATTGTGGGCATTTGGCACTAATTCCTTTTGAAGTAGTTGATTTTTCTCTCTCCATAGAGCTGCATAACAAATTTCCTGGTACATGTACTTCAGAATGCCTGCATTTTTTTTTAATGAAACCAAGATAGGGAGTTTCTGCTGCTGTGAAATATCTGTTCTGCAAATTTGTTCTTTTCTGGAAACCTTTGGTGCTGGTTTTTTTTTGTCTGGGTTTCTGTGATGAGAAATGTGGGAACAATAGTTGTGCTTACTTTGTTTAGAACTCACCCCAGAGATAATTCCTTTATTTTAGTTTTTGCATTAATTTATGATATATTCAGGGGCATGTTTTGGTGACGTGGGGTTCATGGAGAATGTTGTTAGTGTGATGGAGACTCAGACTGAGGAGAGAAATGGGAATGATCAGTAAGTAGAATCTCCAGAGTGGGGAAGTCCCAGGCAGAAATGGAGGGGGAGATTTCCCCAGGCAAAGGGGAGGGCCATTTGGGAATGTGCAGGGAGTAAAATCCCCTAAAAGTGGCATCTGGCCGGGATCCCGTTATCTCTCTGCCCACTTCTGGATTTCACAGGCGTGAGATTGAAGGTGACGGAGGAAGCCCTACTGTCTGGGAAAGCATTTAAATATTATAGTAGGTAGTTATGTGTTTTAACCTTCAATTCTGCTTTAACAGCCAAGGCACCTGTTTCCTTACCTGTCAGCAACTCACTAGCAACTTCAGTAGGCTTCAAATGAAGTTACTGTGAAAAGCCCCTAGTCGCCACATTCCGGCGCCTGTTTGGGAGGCCTTCCCGTAACAGCCTCCCGAACAGGCGCCGGAATGTGGCGACTAGGGGCTTTTCACAGTAACTTCGTTTGAAGCCTACTTGTGACAAGCGATTTTCATTTCATTTCATTTCACCTGTCTGTCATTTCATTCACCCCTCACCTGCACTTCCCTTATTGTCCGTCTTCAGCATGGCTTGGGGGGAACTCGCCTGAAGATCCTATACACGGAATATGGAGCTGCCCCTCCCTCAACCATGTTTCTGTGATAGCAATAATATCATACTCCCGCGTTAATCAATGCCATCAGATCATCAGCCTTATCTGTAAGATTCCTTGCGTTAAAGTAAATGCCATCTAGCCTTGTCATATTCCTTGTTCTTTAACATGTTTCTCTTTGCACTGCCTTCCAGACTGACTTCGTTTTTCTTCTTTATTTGGTCATGCATCATCTCCCACTGTACCTCCACACTGTGACCTGTCCCCTGCCAAATTAGTTCAAACCCTACAATAGCACTCACAACCGCCACCCCCCCCCCCCCCCTCCCCCCACACCCGCAAGGATGTTGATCCCATTTTGGTTCAAGGTGCAACCCATCTGACTTGTACAGGTAGGTGACTATGAGGCATGGGTATAAGAAAGCAATAGGGTAAGTGTGAGTGTAGGTTGAGATGGGTATGTGAGGTTCCTGTGGAGGGAGGAATCAGTGGGGCTGCAAGGTAGGTCATTCTGAGGAATGCTGTGGAGGAGAATGCTGTGAAAATCAGAGGGAAGGCTTTGACACCTGAAAGTGATGTGGTTCTCATCTGTCATGCCATCCTGAGGATAGTGCATCCTCTTGGTGCACTATCTCCAGATTGAAGGGACCACACATCTTCTGACTTCCTTGGCCAGTTCCATTCATGCCTGCTGGGTGGAGAGGTTGCCCTCTTCCACCCAGTCTTAAGAGAGCTCACTCACTGCAGTCTTTCAGATCTCATGATAGGATTCATTCCACATGATATCAAGAAAACGGCTGAAGGCACTGGATATTGCAAAGGCTATGGGCCCTGACAACATTCTAGCAATAGCACTGAAGACTTGTGAGTCAGAACAAGCTGCACCCCCAGCCAAGCTGTTCCAGTACAGCTACAGCACTGGCATCCGTCCGTCAATGTGGAAAGTTACCTAGGTTATGTCCTGTCCACAAAAAGCAGGACAAATCCAACCCTACCAATTACTGCCTCATCAGTCTACTCTCAACCATCAGCAGAGTGATGGGCAGGCAGTATTTGACTGAGTGTTGCACCAAGGAGCTTGAGAAAAACTGAAGTTAATGGGAATTGGGGAAAATCTTTCCTCTGGTTACAGTCATATCGGGCACAAAGGAAGGTGGTTGTGGTTGTTGGAGATCAATCACCTCAGACCTGGGACATCAATGCAGGAGTTCCTCAGGGTATTGTCCACAGGCCAATCATCTCAGTTGTTTCATCAAAGACCTTCTCTCCATCATGAGGTCAGAAATGGGGGTGTTCACTGATGACTGTACAATATTCAGCATCATTCACAACTTGATGGATACAGAAGCAGTCTGTGTCCAAACACAGACAGATTTGAATAGTCAGGCTTAGGTTTATAAGTGGCAAGTGAGATTTGCAAGTTCCGGAACACACAAGTGCCATCACCAACAGAGAGAATCTAACCCTCTCCCTTTGAACCCCCCCTTAGCAGCAACCTAGGAGGTACCATTGAGCAGAAACTGAACTGGACGAGCCAGGTAAATAATCAGCCGTATAAATACTGCGGATGCAAGAGCAGCTTAATGATTAGGAATACTCTGGAGAGTAACTCACCTCCTGATTCCACAAAGCTTGTCCATCATCTACAAATCAGGAGTGTGATGGAATACTCGCCACTTCCATTGATGAGTGCAGTTCCAAAAACAAGAAGCTTGACACCATTGAGGCCAAAGAAGCTGGCTTGATTGAGACCCCTTCCGTCACCTTAAATATTCACTCCCTCCACCACCGATGCACAGTAGCAGCAATGTTTACTGTCTGCAAGATGCAGTGCTGCAAATCACCAAGGTTCCATCAACAGCACATTCCAAACCCACAATTTCTACTACCTGGAAGGACAAGGGCCGCAGGTGCATAGGAACGCCACTACCTTCCCGGTTCCCTTCGAAGCCTGACTTTTAACAATAACACCGTTCCTTCACTGTCGGTTGGTCAAAATCCTGGAACTCCCTTCCGAACAATACTGTGGAGGTTCCTGCAACACATGGACTCCAGCAGTTCAAGAAGGCAGGGCCACAACGACACCCACATCCCCCGAACAAATTTTTCAAAAAGGACCTCCAAGTGGGAGTGAGAGACCTGGGGTACAGCTTTCCCATTGTCACTCCACAGGTGGCAAGGTGGCACAGTGGTTATCATTGCTGCCTCACAGCGCCAGGGACCCGGGTTCGATTCCGAACTCGGGTGACTGTCTGTGGGGAGTTTGCACGTTCTCCCGTGTCTGCGTGAGTTTACTCCGGGTGTAAATTGGGTTACGGGGAAGGGGAGTGGGCCTAGGTGGAGTGTTCTTTTGGAGGGTCAGTGCAGACTCAATAGGCTGAATGGCCTCCAGCACTGCAGTGATTCTAGATTCTCAGAAATCGAAAAGCTGATCAGCCATTCTAACTCATAGCTTGGTCCGTTTAATTAGATAGCCTTCCTTTGACAGTTCCAGTGTCTCATCCCACCTGTTCTCCTCAATTGGCCCGAGAACCCGGAAGATGGCTGATAATGTGACTTGGGTAAAGAGCTACTTTACCAGTGTTCCTGACTCACTTATAGTCCTGTCTTTCAGCCAGGGATCTTCCCATGTGTTGCAATGAACTGGATTTTGCAGTTAGTAGTTAGTAGTAAAGCAATACTGCTAATGTCAAAGAAAGCTATCTACCAAGATGTAGCAATTCCTGTGGCGTGGACACCCTTTCCCAGGCGGTAATTTAAATCTGGAACAAAGCCCAGGGGATCGGCAGGCATCCAGCTGCAGTGATGTTAGCAACAAGGTATACAGATAATCACACTGAAGTATCCTCTCAGAAGCAAAATCAGAAAGTTATAAGCACTGATTATAAAATAATAAAATAAATGATTATGACTGGATTGAGATTGAAGCTAAAATGTCATAAACTTTGTAAAACATTATTTTTTTTAATGTGGATTTTTTTCCCCCCCCATAATGGAGACATTTGACGTTCCACAAATGTAAAAGTAATTTTGCAGGGATACTGCATGTGTTTAAAAGTAATGGTGAATCTATATCCTGTCATGTGTGCTCATTTTCTGCTGATAGTTTATCCTTTAATTAAATTTTTGCCATTTGCCTCTGCTCTCAATAGCAGGCCCCAGGTCAATTGTCGGCAGAACAGGAATTGAACCTGCATTGTGGCATTGTTCAGAGTTACGTGCACACCATCTAGCCAATTGCGCTAACTGTGTGATGAAAGTTTGATGAAATTCCCGTTTGGCGAGCTTATTCAGCCGTTTGGGATAATAATAAGATAATAATCTTTATTGTCACAAGTAGGCTTATATCAAAACTGCAATGAAGTTACTGCGAAAAAACCCTAGTCGCCACACTCCAGCGCCTGTTCGGGTACACGGAGGGAGAATTCAGAATGCCCAAATTACCCAACAGCATGCCTTTCGGGACTTGTGGGAGGAAACCGGAGCACACGGAGGAAACCCACGCAGACATGGGGAGAGCGTGCAGACTCCGCACAGACAGTGACCCAAACCAGGAATCGAACCTGGGACCCTGGCGCTGTGAAGCAACAGTGCTAACCAGTGTGTTATAAAAACCTATCCTATCTGTCAGGGCTATGTCTTAAAATGTAGCTATATGTTTACAGGAGAATGCAACATTCTTTTCAGTTGAAGCTGAAATGTTGCCTTTACAATACTGTTTGTGTCTGTGCATACTGACTTCGCCTGGAATGTACAGTGTCTTTGAATGACTGACGTTGCACATTGCAGCCTCTTTTGACAGCTTTCCTGAAGGGAATCCGAGCGATGGTTTCCATGTTCCAGCCAAGGTTAAACGGCATGTTAATCAATGCCTGTAATGTGACAGAGAACTTAAAATTTATTGAAACCGTCTGAACTCATCCGAGTGAAAAGCAATAAAAGAATAAAAATAACATTAAAAATAAAAGGAAAGCGAAAACAAATCTTGCAAAATGGAGAGAAATAAGCAGGATAACAGAAAATGAAGTTTCTAAATTCAAGGTTCAGACGTAATTGTGAGTTTCAGTTTGGAATCTGACTCTCAGATCATTCCCAGGTCCTGATCCTACACCAACTTTATTGCTCATGCTATTGCCAAATGTAAATGCGCTAATTGCGGCAGAACTGAGCATGGCACCCAGTTAGTAATGCCCAGAGTTAACATTCGGCAGGAGCTGTCTGTAGAGCAGCAAAGGCATATGGCAGCCATGATGGATCCTGCAGCTGCATTGCAGAAGAGATGAACCAGCACGTCGAAGAGTCAACAGCCTCACCATGCACAAAAATGATTTGATGGCCAGCTGAATAGTACTGCACCCAATCTGGAGTAAGATCCCCCAGATCCTGGAGGCTTCAGAATACTGAAATATAATTGAGGAGCACTATTTTCAAAGTGCACCCACTCTCCTTGCCTCAATGGCCAGTTGAAAATCTGGCCCAAGAATTGCAGGGGTTTAAGAAGCATCACTAAGCTGTGCTCAGTGATGCTACAGGCCTTGTATACATGCTCACTTAATGAAAGCACTGGTCAGAGACATTGCCCCAACTCTCTAACCTGCCATTTCACCCTCACGGCCTTGATGAATTTGATCCAATGCTCCTAAAGTCTGTGTTGAACTCAGTGGAACAATGCAAGATTAGGAATGGAGGTTGGTGGTTCAAGAGGGACAAGATGAAGGTGATGAGCTCCTGTCTTTATATGATTTTTAAACTTACTTTTGACTTTTATTAAATGTTTCCACAGTACTGTTGTCAGCATTCCTTAGTCTTGATTTTAGTCTCGCCCTATCTGTTTTGTCAGTCCTGCACAGTAGATAACTTGCCCTCCAGTTCCCATTTCTAGTGAAGAGTACACCCAAAACACTAACCTTTCTTGTGCTTATTTTCAGATACTAATGGGCATTTTTTTGTATTTCCAGTGTTTAAAATTTTTCAAAATTTCCATCTTTTTACTTTTTTAACTCTCTCTTTGAACCCATTTGGCTAACATTTCAAGCAGATTGCTTATTGAACTTGTCGGTATGGTTCTTTGTATCTCTATACCTGTGACATCTTTAACTCCCTCTACCCGTGCCTCGAAAAACCTTCTGCTGTAGGTGCTTATGTTACAGCAGTGACTACACCTGAAATGGCAATTCACTGACTGTGAAGTTATTTGGGATGTCACAAGGCAGCGAAATCCACTATTCACGTTTTAAGCCCTGTTCTCTGGTCTCCCTACCCTCCCTTTCACCTACGCATCTCTCGCTCTTTACTTTTCAGATTGCTGTTGTGTTTTTGTTACTGATCTTTATTACCTTTTGCTGAATTATTTATGATTTCTGGTGTATTTTCACCCGGCCACTTTTATCTATACTGTTCAGGCCCTTCCATGCTTTTTTCAATGTTCTTTTAAGGGTCAATCATGAAAGTTTGGGTCAGCTCAGTTGGTGGTACTTTTGACTTTGTGTTAGAAGGTTGTGTGAGTCCAAGGCCCAGTCCGGAGATTTGAATATAGAAAGTCTTGGCCGGTAGCCTGTGTCATTTAAAATGGAATTGCACAAGTTTTTGAAAAGGAAGACTGTAAAAGGAAGTGGCAAAAGAGGGAGATGAAATTACTACACAGTGTTTACAACACAGAAACCAACCAGTCAGTCCATGTTGAACATGCTCCACACAAGCTCGGCCAACCCTCCTCCTAATGCCATCAAAAGATTCTTCTATGTCTTTCTAAGACAGTGAGAAATCTGAACAGGAGTGTTTCGTTCGACACCTTGTGCCTGCTCCGCCATTCAATAGGATCATGGCTGATGTTTTGGACGCCTGGTCAGCCCTCAACACCGGCTAAGATACTGAACCAGACGCGTAATGTTTTTAAAGTTTTAATGCGATGCAGAAAGATCAATTTGTTCCAGGAGTGATGTCTGTCTGTGTCCCACAAAGTCTCTTTGTGTTGCAGCTTTCTGTAGTTTTTATCCATTTCAAAAATACTCTGTTCTTTTGTTCTCCCTTCCAAAATGAACAACTTCATATTTTCATAGATTATCATAGAATTTACAGTGCAGAAGGAAGCCATTCGGCCCATCGAGTCTGCACCGGCTCTTGGAAAGAGCACCCCACCCAAGGTCAACACCTACACCCTATCCCCATAACCCAGTAGCCCCACCCAACACCAAGGGCAATTTTGGACACTAAGGGCAATTTATCATGGCCAATCCACCTAACCTGCACATCTTTGGACTGTGGGAGGAAACCGGAGCACCCGGAGGAAACCCACGCACACACGGGGAGGATGTGCAGACTCCGCACAGACAGTGACCCAAGCCGGAATCGAACCTGGGACCCTGGAGCTGTGAAGCAATTGTGCTATCTACAATGCTACCGTGCTGCCTCTCTTTCTTTTTTTAACATAAATGTAAAGTACCCAATTCTTTTTTTTCACCAATTAAGGGGCAATAGCATAGCCAGTCTACCTACACTGCACATCTTTGGGTTGTGGGGATGAGACTCCCACAAACACAGGGAGAATGTGCTAACTCCACATGGACAATGACCCTGGACCGGGATCGAACCTGAACCCTTGGCGCCGTGAGGTAGCAGTGCTAACCACTGTGCCACCGTGCCGCCTACAACTTGCCTTTCAACCTATTTTTTGTGTTGTCTGCAAAATTGTCTACAGTACATTCGCTACCTTCCTCCAAGTCATTAATATAAATTGGAAACAGTTGCGGTCCCAGCACCGATCCTGTGGATCCTCACTGGTTACAAGTCGCCAATCTGAAAGAGAACCCCTTATCCCCACTCGATGTTTCCTGCTCATTAGCCAGTTCTCTATCCATGCCAATATACTACCTCCAACAGCGTGGGCTCTTATCTAATGACTTAACCTTTGTGAGGTACATCGTTGAATGCCTTTTGGGAGTCCAAATGCAACACATCTACTGGTTCCCCTCTTTTTAAAAAAACTCTAATAAATTAGTCAGACACGATTTTCTTTTCAGGAAGCCATGCTGACTCTGATTGATTAGATTATGATTTTCTGAATGTGGTGCTATTATTTCCTTAACAATTGATTCCAACATTTTTCCAGCAATAGTTAACTGACCGTTCGTACCCGCCTTTTGCTTCCCTCCCTTTTTGAATAGAGGTGAACATTGGCAGTTTTACAATCTACCAGTACTTTATCCAGAATCCAAGGACTTTTGGAAAATCACAACCAATGTATCCACTATCTCTGTAGCTACTTCTTTTAGGATCCTCGGATGCAAGCCATCAGGGCCAGAGGACTTATCCACCTTTAGTCCCATTAGTTTGTCTAACACTACATCTCTAGTGATGGTGATGATATTTAATTCCTCCCCTGTATGCTTCAGTATTATTGTGATATTCAAAGTATCTTCTTTTGTAAAGACTGATGCAAAATGTCTGTTTAACTCCTCTGCCATTTCCTTATTCCCCATGATTATCTCCCCAGATTCATTTTCTAAGGGGCCTATGTTCACTTTGACCTTGTTCTTCCTTTTAAAAAATTTAAAGAAGCTCTTATTGTCAGTTTTTATATTCCTTGTTGATTTTCCCCTCATAGTTTTTTTTTTTCTCTCTTAATCATCTCTTTAGTCCTCCTTTGCTAGATTTCTGAATTTATCCCGGTGTTCGGGGCTGTCACTGACTTTTGCCTCATATGCTTTTTTCTTTCAACTTAATACTCTCCTTAACTTCCTCAGTTAGACATGGTTGGTTTATCCCTCTCTTAGAATCTTTCCTCCTTACTTGGATATACTTTTACTGAGAGTCCTTAAATGTCTGCCACTGCTTGTTTGCTGTCTTTCCTGCTGATCTATTCTCCCAGTCCGCTTTAGCTAACTCTGTCCTCGTTTCATTGTAATTCCCTTTATTCAAGTTAAACACAATTGTTTCCAACCCACATTTCTCACTCTCAAACTGAATATTAAATTCTACCATGTTATGATCACTACCTTCCAGGGGATCATTTGCTCTGAGGTCATTTATTAAACCTGCCTCATTATTCATTACAGTTCCAAGATAGCTTGTTCCCTGGTTGGCTCCATGACATATTGCTCTAGAAAACTATCCCTAATGCGCTCTTTGAATTTATTAACGTCGCCACCCTTTCAACTTGATTAACCAAATTAACATGAAGATTAAAGTCACCCATAATTATTGCTCTATCTTTTTTTTTACATGCCCCTATTAGTTGTTGACTTATACCCTTTCCTACAGTGTGTTTACTGTTTGGTGGTCTTTACACTACTCCTACCAATGTCTTCCTTCCATTGCTGTTTTTTAACCTCCACCCAAATGGACTCTACATCATCTCTTATTAACAGTGCTACCTCACCACCTTTTCCATCCCTCCTGTCCTTCATGTATTTATCTGGCTTCCCCTGTTGTTGTTAGCATATCTTCACACCCATAGTCTGTTTTTTACCTTTTGGGGAATAGTGGGAGAAGTGGTGGAAGGATTTCCGAGCTGATTATCGGCCTGTTGAACCATGCTGAACGCTCCTTCGGTGGCCAATAAGTCCTGGCATTGGACTCAAACTCAGACCTTATCTCCTGCGGTAGGTGCCACAAGGCTGGCTGGTATCTGGCTTCCCTTTAAAAACAGTTATAGAATTTGCCTCAAGGATTAGAGTAGATAGCTGCATCAGAGCCTTATAGATGATAAGCATAGGACCTTTTTCTGAATGAATTCAATGAATTCTTCTTCGATATGCTCTTTTTGGTCTTCCCATGTCTGCAGACACTGCACAGCAGAGCAAATGTTTGGAATGTCATGTTTTTGATCGATTTCCAGTCAAACCTATTACAGCACAGTGGCACAGTGGTGTGCAATGCTGCCTCACAGCGTCCGGCACCCAGGTTCAATTCTAGCATTGGGTGACTTGTTAAGTTTGCACGTTCGCCCCATGTCTGCGCGCGTTTCCTCTGGGTGCTCCGGTTTCCTCCCACAGACCAAAGATGTGCAGGTTAGGTGGATTGGCCATGCTAAATTGCCCCTTAGTATCCAAAGGTTTGATGGGGTTACTGGGATAGGGCAGGGAAGTGGCCGGGGTAGGACAGGGAAATGGCCTAGATAGAGTGCTCTTTTAGGTAGGTGCAGCATGATGGGCCGAATGGCCTCCTTCTGCACTGTAGGGATTCTATGAACACGCAGCAGCAGATGTGGCTAGTGCATGATTATGCCCTCACAATTCAAAAACAGTTAAATTCTTCATGAGAAATCTGCATGCTTTAATCATTTCACGTAACCTCATTCCACTAGTTCAAATCAAGTTGTATGAGAAAGCATTGTGCATTAAGTTGGAAATTGATGCTGTCACTACTGTTTAAAAAAAGCATGAAATAAGTTTCATACGAATGTATTAATATCTGCCATACCAATATTGCACTGCATGATGTCAAGGTCAAAATATACTAAAGATGTTTGAGTCTGAATTGCCTACAAAGGCCAGGGACTGGGGGTAAATATGAAAGAGGAAATAAAGCGTCATGAAAATGAATCCTGTGATGAGAACTACTGTTCATGACCACCGTGTCTGTCATACTGTAACTTTATTGTGAAGTTCCTATATTTACATTAAGGGTCCTGTTCTTATTTACAGTAATTTCCCCATTGCCACTTCCTACCATCCTTTCCTAACTCGAATATGCCCCAAGGAATATAGCTCAGCCTCTCATACTTCAGCCAAGGGCTCATTATTCACAGCTCATTATTCAGCTGTGAGCTTTGACAGTGGGTGTCAGCGACAGCAGAGTGTCAGTAGGGGCGGCACGGTGACATAGTGGTTGGCACTGCTGACTCACAGCGCCAGGGACTTGGCTTCAATGCCTAGCCTTGGGTGACTGTGTGGAGTTTGCACTTTCTCCCTGTGTCTGCCTGCGTTTCCTCCCACAGTCCTAAAATGTGCACGTTAGCTAGCATTACGGGGATAGGGCGGGGGACTGGGCCTAGGTAGATTCTCTTTCAGAGGGTCGGTGGAGACTGAATGGGCTGAATTACCTCCTTCTGCACTGTTAGAATCCTATCAGAATCGGACATGCTAACTGCAGTCTCTCCTCAGGCCTAGCTTTAGCATAAGACCCATAATCAATGGCTGTTTTTTATAGGACGTGTGTGGCCTACCTGGTGCTGAATCAATGTGTATATATTGTACGCAGGGTAATGTAGTTTTGTGAAATAAATGTATTCGAAACCTTTTGCAGCAGCCTTTCTAAAATCCTGCCTAAAGCCTGTTTCCCAGAATAGAGAGGTAAGAGTATTTCTTTAAGAGGTTAGAACATAGAACATACAGTGCAGAAGGAGGCCATTCGGCCCATCGAGTCTGCACCGACCCACTTTAAGCCCTCACTTCCACCATATCCCAATAACCCCAACTTACCTTTTTGGACACTAAGGGCAATTTAGCATGTCCAATCCACCTAACCTGCACATCTTTGGACTGTGGGAGGAAACCAGAGAACACGGAGGAAACCCACACAGACACGGGGAGAACGTGCAGACTCCACACAGACCGTGACCCAGTGGGGAATCGAACCTGCAACCCTGGAGCTGTGAAGCCACAGTGCTAACCACTGTGCTACCATGGATTGTGCGAATGAATTTGCTGGTGTGCGTACATAGCAGTGGTTCAAATTTCACAATTTGAAAAATGGACATCTACTGATTTTTCTTCTTTCCCAATTGTCCAAATTATTGGGCAGCCAACACCAAAATTGGATTGTCCACTTCAGAGTCAATAAAGAGATCACCTGACTGTGGTTTATAGAGTAGGGAGGAGAGCAGATCACCTCCCGTATGAGAATGAACGTGTTTAGTGATACCCGTGTGCCACACCATAATTGCATGCCCTTCTCGTGCGTAAGACCATACTGCATGAAGGCAGTTTGAACCCGAACATGGAGGTTAACAACCCCAATGTGTAGTCAACAAAGCAAGAGATCTGGCTGCTCCTCCAAGCCTTTTAGGTGACACCCAACTCATCCAAGCAACAAAATGTTTGCATTCATGTAGTGCCATTCACAACCTCGGCCCAAAATCATTTTGCAACCAATTAAGTAGAAACTTGGCAGGTAATTTGTATACAGCAAGGTCCTGCTTTCTGAGAGATACGTGACGGGGTGAGCTGTTTGAGTGAAGTTGTTTGAGGCAGAAATATTGGCCGGGACATCAGGGAAAACTCGCCGGCTGTTCTTCAATAGTTTGTGTACAACTGAGCAGGCTATATCCAAAAGGCTGTTCATCTGACAATGTAACACTCCTTCTGTACTTCTTCAAAGAGTCATGTCAACCAGGATTATGTACTGAAATCTCTGGAGTGGGGCGTAAACCCACGATTCAGACGTGAGACTGCTACCATTGATTCACTGCTGACCCCTGCTAATAGTTCTCATGATATTCTGTGGTGAGAGGGCAATGTCTGAATTTTCTTGCGGAAGAAACACATTGGTTCGAACTGCAGGGAAAATACAGAAGTAAATGTGATACCATTGCATCACCCAAAACAGCTGCAGTACTTTCTCTTTCAAAAGGAATGTTCCCACTCCCCTGTCCTACACAAAGGCCCCAGGTCTACCTCAGTTGAAAATGGAATCAAACCCTGCACCCTTGGTGTGAATCTGTACCACACACGCTACCCATCTAGTCAATTGACCTAATCAGTATTAGGAAAACAGAGGTAGTTTTATATTTGAATTGGTAAACATCAGAAATAAGGAATAGTTTTAGGTGGGTTTAATTTAGTGTTTCTGTGCCAGGAAGGGACATATAGCGAGATTAATGTTGGGAAAAGGTGTTTGTGTTTGGGGGGATTGACTTCAGTTCCAACTGGGATTCTATTGTGACAGAGAAAGCTACAGAGTGAAGAATAAATATAGTTGCTTGGCAGATAGAGGCCCTTGAAGGGGAAAACAACTTTCCTTTGTTCTTCAGTTTTAGCTGGAAATAGGCATTTGGAGAGGGAACATCTCCCAAAGCTCCACTAAAAGCAGTTGTTTTAAAAAGCTATTGAGAGAGAACAGGGGCGAAATTCTCCGGTATTGGCGCGATGTCTGCCGACTGGCGCCCAAAACGGCGCAAATCAGTCGGGCATCGCGCCGCCCCAAAGGTGCGGAATGCTCCGCATCTTTGGGGGCTGAGCCCCAACCTTAAGGGGCTAGGCCCGGGCCGGACTGATTTCCGCCCCGCCAATTGGCGGAAAAGGCCTTTGGTGCCCCGCCAGCTGGCGCGGAAATGACATCTGCAAGGCGGCGCATGCGCGGGAGCGTTAGCGGCCGCTGACGGCATTCCAGCGCATGCGCAGTGGAGGGAGTCTCTTCCGCCTCCGCCATGGTGGAGACCGTGGCGAAGGTGGAAGGAAAAGAGTGCCCCCACGGCACAGGCCCGCCCGCGGATCGGTGGGCACCGATCGCGGGCCAGGCCACCGTGGGGGCACCCCCCGGGGCCAGATCGCCCCGCGCCCAGGACCCCGGAGCCCGCCTGCGCCGCCTTGTCCCGCCGGTAAGATAGGTGGTTTAATCTACGTCGGCGGGACAGGCATTTTAGCAGTGGGACTTCGGACTCCCGGGCCGGAGAATCGCCGGGGGGGGGGGGGGGCGCCAACCGGCACGGTGCGATTCCTGCCCCCGCCGAATATCCGGTGCCGGAGAATTCGGCAACCGGCGGGGGCGGGTTTCACGCCCGCCCCCGGCAATTCTCCGACCCGGCGGGGGGTCAGAGAATCTCGCCCCTGATCTCTCAGCTTTTCTATAGGAAAAAACATACAATAGAGTAATGGTTGTCTAAAGAGCAGCTAGCTAAGTAAATGAGAGAAAGGGAGAGAGGTTTACTGGCAGCCTGAGTTAAAGGTACGAGAACAGAGGACTGTTCAGTAAAGACAGACAGCGCTCGGAGGAAGGCTGAGATGCCAGAAAGACACCTGAAGCGATTTTCAAGTTTGAGAGATTTTACTACAGCCTGTGAAAAGTGAATTGAAATATCTGTGAGGATCAGTGGCTGGACCTCAAGTGTATAAAAGCGGTCAAGACAAAGGAGTTCTAAAGTTTGGAAATTCATATGACAATCATCTTGGGGGGTGGGGGAATTCTGAGGAGAAATCTGCAAACACTGACTTCTTGTGCTAATGAGACTATTGTAGCTTCAAATGTACTTTGCCAACCGTGTTAATCTTAAACTGCGTGCATTTGTTAAACTAAGGGAGGAGTAAAGGACCATTATCTAATAGTCTTTTATTATAATCCAATTTTTGGTTTAATCCATATTTAATAAATTTTTGTTGCTGGTTAAACTAATTAGCGGTTCTGTGACTCTGTCTTTCTCCTTTAATGAAAGAAAGTAAAAGTTACCTCTTTTGAGCCAGGGTTCTATTCTGATATCTTCCCGTCCAGTTATAGCACCAACTGGGATAGTTACTCCAGCCTTTTGATCAGCCTATATAAACGGTCTCCATATCCGCCAAATTGTTCACAGCCAACCTTTCCATGCTACCGTTTCATTGCTTAAAGGAACCTGGAGGTTTTTCAGTCAGGTAACAGCTGTGCTAGTGTCATTTACTAGACGCATAAAGTGGAATTCACTTTAGTTTCTATTTCAGAGGAGTTCCCCATGTCAGGAGGTTTTGATAGTGAGGGGATTCAAATTGGGATCCTCTAATACCTAACCACAGGAATGTCCAAACCCACACATAGTGGGGACTGGATATCTCCACCCAACTCCCTCTAACCAAAGGACAGTCTTGACTCTATTAACATACGGTGCTTTTCAAAAGTACTTGACCAACTATGTATGTGCAGTTTAATATGCAAAGTGTGTAAACCTGACATTATTTAACTAAAACTTAAACATTTGGATCCTCCTATAGGAAATATTAATGGACCCTCTGTGGGTTTCCTCCCAAATAACCAGTGCTCTGAAAAATTGTTTTGATGTTTAGATGTGAAGATGGCCGTGCATTTAACTGGATCTGTACCTCCAAGTTTTGCCTCTGAGGGACAATTTTAAGCTTTGGTGCCAATGAGGCTCCCTTGCTGGTTTTGTCAATGTGTGAACTTGCCGCTAGATCTAAACACAAGAGAATTGCACCGACTTAGAAATTTCAGTTTCGAAGTTGGTTGAATCCATGTCTCGTTGTCTTTCTCTCTTTTTTAATTATTTTATTTCCTCAGATTAAAATCTCTTTTAATGCCGTTCTTTCAGCTTCTACAGTGCTTGGAGAGATCACGGAACCAGGAAACCTACGTATCGATCATGTCACGTCGAAGCATATCCTCAAATGGGATTCTGTTTTTTCCCAGGGAAAATCGGTGACATATTCTGTTCAAAGGTAAGAGATTGGAACTGCTACAGAGGGGGCTGCATTATCCGCTCCCCATTATCCAGGAATAATTCTCACAGAAGAGGGCCCATGGTGCCACATTGCTGAGCATATTAATAACTAGTGTCATCCTTCCTGATAAAAATCAATTGCACAGCCCTTCAGAACTCAATTATGGTTTTCCTTCCAAAGCTTAAGGTATTCACGTTCCCTAAGTGCAAGATCTCAATTTGTAAACTCCCAACCATCCAGTTCCCATTATCCACCAGGGTTTCAGTTACGGTTTGTAACAGAGATTCCACTGTAACAGGACTAAAAACAGCACACCGCAATTGTACAAGCAAGAAATTTAACTAACTTTCATAGTTCACACCCTGCACTGCTTTTGCTGTATGCTGCATGCTCCACCCTGAGTTACTGTCTTAGAGTCATTTAGCATTTGCTGTAGTGTGTGTACAGATAATGACTTTCTACTGACATTTTCTTTTGCAAAGACACCGCTAAATAAAATTGTCTCTCCTGTTCATTAGTGACAATTAACACTCGGATAGCAACATGCATAACGGTATTGCAATAGTGAGATATTGGGCCAGTCTGTGTATTGTGCATGTAAATGTACAGTAGCATATCAGTAAGGAATGGGTTCCAGGCATATTTCAAGGAATAAATTTGGCTAAAGTCAAAAGTTACGAACGGTAATCTCAGACAATTGCCACCCCCGGCTGAACAAAATTAATTAATGAACGTAGAACATACAGTGCAGAAGGAGGCCATTCGGCCCATCGAGTCTGCACCAACCCACTTAAGCCCTCACTTCCATCCTATCCCCATAACCCAATAAACCCTCCTAACCTTTTTGGACACTAAGGGCAATTTAGCATGGCCAATCCGCCTAACCTGCACTTCTTTGGACTGTGGGAGGAAACCGGAGCACCCGGAGGAAACCCACGTAGACACGGGGCGAACGTGCAGACTCCGCGCAGACAGTGACCCAACGGGGAATCGAACCTGGGACCCTGGCGCTGTGAAGTCACAGTGCTATCCACTTGTGCTACCGTGCTGCCCAGCCCTAATATTTGACTAATTCCAACTTGCCCATGAGAACAGTATGAACCAGGTTAATAGACCCGAACAGGTTGATATTAAGAAGAAGGATATGCTGGAGATTTTGAAAAGCATCAGGATAGTCCCCTGGGTCTGACGGGATATACCCAAGGTTACTACAGGAAGCGAGGGAGAAGATTGCTGCACCATTGGCTATGATCTTTGCGTCCTCACTCTCCACTGGAGTAGTACTGGATGATTGGAGGGAGGCAAATGTTGTTCCCCTTTTCTAGAAAGGGAATAGGGAAATCCCTGGGAATTACACACCCATCAGTCTTACGTCTGTGGTGAGCAAAATATTGGAAAGGATTCTGAGAGATAGGATTTATGAGTATTTAGAAAAACATAGTTTGATTAAAGATAGTCAGCATGGCTTTGTGAGGGGCAGGTCATGCCTCTCAAGCCTCATTGAATTCTTTGAGGATGTGACGAGACACATTGATGAAGGGCGGGCAGTGGATGTGATGTATATGGATTTCAGTAAGGCATTTGATAAGGTTCCCCATGGTAGGATCATTCAGAAAGTTAGGGGCATGGGATACAGGGAAATCTGGCTGTCTGGATACAGAATTGGCTGGCCAAAAGAAGATAGCGCGTGGTAGTGGGTGGAAAGTATTCCGCCTGGAGGTCAGTGACCAGTGGTTCTCGGACCTCTGCTCTTTGTGGTTTTCAGAAATGACTTGGATGAGAAAGTGGAAGGGTGCTTAGTAAGTTTGCTGATGATGCAAAGGTTGGTGGAGTTGTAGATAGTGTTGAGGGTCGTTGCAGGTTACAACAGGACAGTGACAGGATGCAGAGCTGGGCTGAAAAGTGGCAGATGGAGTTCAACCTTGATAAATGTAAAGTGATTCATTTTGGAAGGTTGAATTTGAATGCTGAATACAGGGTTAAAGGCAGGATTCTTGGAAGTGTGGAGGAACAGAGGGATCTTGGGGTCCATGTACATAGATCCCTCAAAGTTGCCACCCAGGTTGATAGGGTTGTTAAGAAGGCGTATGGTGTGTTGGCTTTCATTAACAGGGGGATTGAGTTAAGAACCACGAGGTTTTGCTGCAGCTTTATAAAACTCTAGTTAGCCCACACTTGGAATATTGTGTCCAGTTCTGGTCGCCTCATTATAGGAAGGATGTGGATGCTTTGGAGAAGGTACAGAGGAGATTTACCAGGATGCTGCCTGGACTGGAGGACATGTCTTATGAAGAAAGGTTGAGGGAGCTAGGGCTTTTCTCGCTGGAGCGAAGAAGGCAGAGAGGTGACTTGATAGAGGTGTACAAGGTGATGAGAGGCATGGACAGAGTGGACAGCCAGAGATTTTTCCCCAGGGTGGAAATGGCTGTCACGAGGGCGGAAAGGAGCTTTCGGTACCTGGAGATCCAAGTGGCTAGGAGTTGGGGGGCCCTACATAAGCTCAATTTGACGCGGTTGGTGGAGCAGATGGAGGAGGATTTTAAAAGATGGGATATGCTGCCACTCTTACTAGCGGGTAGGGTGCAGTCGATCAAAATGACGGTCCTTCCGAGGTTTCTCTTTGTGTTCCTGTCCCTTCCCATTTTGATCCCCAAGGCCTTTTTCAAACGGGTAAGCAGGAGCATCATGGGATTTGTGTGGGTGAATACCCCAAGGGTGACGAGGGTGTTTCTGAAGCGTAGTATGGACAGGGGGGGGCTGGCGCTGCCGAATCTATAGGGGCGAGGTGGGAGCCTCGGTTTGGTCCCCGATTCGGGAGAATCATCGGTTCGTCCCGGGAAGGATGGATGGGGAGTTTCGGAGCTGGCATCGGGCAGGGGTCAGAAGAACGGGGGACCTGTTCATCGATGGGACGTTTGCGAGCCTAGGGGCGCTGGAGGAGAAGTTTGGGCTACCCCCGGGAAATGCTTTCAGGTACATGCAAGTGAGGGCATTTGTGAGGTGGCAGGTGAGGGAATTCTCGCTGCTCCCGGCACATGGGATTCAGGAGAGGGTGATTTCGGGTGTATGGGTTGGAGAAGGCAAGGTTTCAGCGATTTACCAGGAGCTGCAGGAAGAGGAGGAGGCCTCGGTGGAGGATTTAAAGGGCAAGTGGGAGGAGGAGCTTGGGGACGAGATAGATGAGGGTCTGTGGGCTGATGCCCTGAGTAGGGTTCACTCTTCCTCCTCTTGCGCCAGGCTCAGCCTAATACAGTTTAAAGTTACTCACAGAGCACATATGACAGGGGTGAGGTTGAGTAGGTTCTTTGGGGTGGAGGACAGATGTGGGAGGTGCTCGAGGAGCCCAGCAAATCACGTCCATATGTTCTGGTCGTGCCCGGTGCTGGATGGGTTCTGGAGGGGTTTTGCGGGAACTATGTCCAAGGTGGTGAACGCCCGGGTCAAGCCGAGCTGGGGATTAGCATTATTTGGGGAGTCGGACGAGCCGGGGGTGCAGGAGGCGAAAGAGGCCGGTATTCTGGCCTTTGCGTCCCTGGTAGCCCGGCGGAGGATTTTGTTACAGTGGAAAGGTGCGATGCCCCCTAGTGTGGAAGCTTGGATCAATGACATGGCAGGGTTCATCAAGCTGGAGAGGATAAAGTTTGCCTTTCGAGGGCCTGTGCAAGGGTTTTCCAGGCGGTGGCAACCGTTCCTAGACTATCTCGCGGAGCGTTAGGAGGAGGTCAGCAGCAGCCCGGCGGGGGGTGGGGTTCTTTTAGGGTGCCGTTTGGGTTAAAGTGGGGGGTTTCCCTATTTGTGTTTTCTACTGTTACATGGGGGGTTATTGTATTTGGGGGAAATCCAATGTATAGTTTCTGCTTGTTGTGTTTTTGTTTCTTTTTCTTGTTGGAGTGGGGGGGGGTTTGTTGAAAATTTGTTGAAAAATTTGAATAAATATATTTTTTAAAAAAGATTAGGATAAATGGTCGGCACAACATTGTGGGCTGAAGGGCCTGTACTGTGCTGAACTGTTCTATGTTCTAAAAATGATGCATCAGTCTGTATTTCTTACACAATATTCTGTCCAGTTCAGAAAGTAACTCATTGTGAAATAAGTACTGCAGACCTATGAAGTAACATCGCACAAACAGAAATTGAGTTAAGAGCATGCAATTGCAATCAGGAATAAGATAAAAGATTTAGAGCTGAAGAAATGGTTTCAAAGCTGTATTATTGCAAAAGAAATGATGCAGTTACAACCAGTTGACCCTTTTCCCAATTTGAATGAGTTTTGTACACAAGATGATGGGCGTGCCAGTGAAGGTTTTGTTTGTGCTCCAGGGAAGATTGTCTTGAAATCACAAGGGTTATTGGTGACTCATAGGCGCGATGTGTTCCCATGACCTGACTGTTCTTGGCCTTGTTGATAGATGGGATCGGGGGAGGGAGGTGTTGTGTTCGCTATCTGTCTAAAGTTATCAAAGGAAGCACAAGTAACCCCAGTGATGTTAAATCTTTCATGCCCTTGCTTTATGAAATCAGCTGATGGGGAGATGTTGCTCCTTTAATTTGAACAGCTTTAATGGCCAGGGTGTTCCGGCCCTGCCCGCTGCAGGGATCTTCCAGTTCTGCCGAGAGCCAGTGGACTTTTGGCTGGCCCACCACCTCCTCCATGACAGGTCCAACCACTGCAGGGCCATAAAGTGCCTGCCAATGTGACGGATTAGCTATCTTTCTGTACAGTCCTAATGTGAAATATGAATCGGAACGCGAGCAGTTCTGAGGTATGATATATTTCATTAATACATAGTACTCTCTGTATGTGCAAATTCAGGTTTGGTCCTGAATTTCTTTGGCACTTGAGCGTATAATCAAATAGGACCTGGAAATGTTGGGTCTCTACGCTGAAGGGAATCTATAACCAGTATATGCAGGCGGAGCATACAGCTGCCTCAGACATTGGCAGCACATGGAGACAGGACTGGCAAAGGTTTCCTTATTCTTGTGACTCCTGCCTCCTTCCCAGTCAATGGTCTGGTTGGCGACAAGATGTCAGTGCCCAGGTCATTTTAGGGACAGATAATTTGTGGACAGAAATAGGAACAGGAGAAGACCAATCAGCCCTTACAGCCTGCACCGCCATTTAGTAAGCTCATGACTGATCTCACAGTCACTAAGTCTGCTTTCCTGTCTCATCTCTGTATCCTTAATTCTCCTACTGGTTAAAAGCATATTGATCTCGGCTTTGAAAATGTTCAACGACTCTGCCTCCCAGCTTCCTGGGGTAAAGAATTCCAAGGATTCACCACTGTTTGGGGGGATTTTCCACTTTCCCCCGCCATGGGTCGGTGACAGGATCTCCGGCTATTCACGCCGGCAGGATCTCCCTATCCTGCTGACGGTGCACCTCTGCCACGGGTTTCCAAGGGGCATGGGGTGGAATCAATGGGAAAACCCATTGACATCAGCAGGACCGGGCTCCCTCCCACCGCCGAGAATCATGCCGCGTGAAGGCCAGAGAATCTCACCCTATATACTTCAATCATATCATAGAACCATAGAATTCCTTGGGCGAGATTCTCCACTCCCGCGCAGGTTGGGAGAATCGCCTGGGCCGCCAAAATTTCCCAGGACGCCGGTCCGACGCCCTCCCGCGATTCTCCCAAGCGGCGGGAACGGCCCGGTCGAGTTCCGCGGGCCGCAGGCCGGAGAATCGCCGGAGACACCCAAAATGGCGATTCTCCGGCACCCCCGCTATTCTCAGGCCCGGATGGGCCGAGCGACCAGGCCAAAACGGCGGGTTCCCCCCGGCGCCGTCCACACCTGGTCGCTGCCGTCGGGAACAGCGCGCGAACGCTGGGGGGGCGGCCTGCGGGGGGCGAGGGGGGATCCTGCACCGGGGGGGTACCTCAAATGTGGGGTGGTCTGCGATCGGTGCCCACCGATCATCGGGCCGTCCTCTCTGAAAGAGGACCTCCTTCCTTCCGCGGCCCCGCAAGATCCGTCCGGCATCTTCTTGCGAGGCGGACTTAGAGAGGACGGTAACCACGCATGCGCGGATGACGCCAGTTATGCGGCGCCGGCCACGTCATCTATGCGGCACCGCGTCATCTATGCGGCGCCACCTTTACGCGGGCGACAAGGCCTGGCGCGTGTAGATGACGCGGCCCCGATCCTAGCCCATCGTCAGGGCCTGAACCGGTAGGGATCGGGGCCATTTCGCGCCGACCTGAACCTCAACGGCGTTCACGACGACGAGGCCACTTCGGCGTGGGATTGGAGAATCCCGCCCCTTTGAGTGCAGAATGAGGCCATTCAGCCCATCGAGTCTGCATTGACCCACCAAAAGAGACCCCACCCAGGCCCGCTCCTCCGCCCCATCCCCGCAGCTCCACCTAACCTGCACACCTTTAGACGCGAAGAGGCAATTTATCATGGCCAACCCACTTAACCTGTACATTTTTGGACGCTGGGAGGAAACCGGAGAAAACCCACGCAGACACAGGGATAAAGTGCAACTATGCCACCATGCCGCTTCTTACCTCTCAGCCTTCTGAACACTAAGGAGTACAGACCCAACCTGTTTAATCTTTCCTCGTATGGCAGTCCCTCCACACCTGGGATCATCCGAGGGAACCTCCTCTGTAGTTCACTGGGGTCTCGGAACTAGAATTCTGACAGACAAGACCTCAAAATTGGCTCTTTACCCTTTTTACTTTTTTATGTGCACCCAGGATGTGGGTAATACTGACAAGACTGCCCTGAGAAACTGATGCTGGGCCTCCTCCTTGAAGCGTTGCGGTACTGTGGAAATGGCGCTTCCATAACGTCTGTTTAAAAGTTTTCCATTTACCCTGTTTGCAAGTGGTGGCTTTTCAACAGCCTGGGAGTCGGACTTTCAAAAGATCTTATGGGGTGTTGGAAGAATACGAGAGCAGGATATGTGGAAGAGACCAAGAAGCGAGGTGCTCGGGGGAAACGTGGAGCCAGTTTTCAAATAGAAAAGGGTTTGAGAGAGAGAGAGTGAGAGAATGGGGAACAGGAGGCGTGATTCTCCGAAATGGAGGCAGAGTGTTCGCGCCGGCGTGAACGGCGTCGAGGTTCATGACGGCGTGAAATGGCCCCTATCCCGACCAATTCAGGGCACGATAATGGGCTAGGAGCGGCGCCACGTCATTTATGTACGCCAGGCCTTGGCGCCGTGTAAAGGCGGCGCCGCATACATGACACGGCCGGCGCCACATAACTGGCGTCACCCGCGCATGCGTGGTTGCCGTCGTCCCCGAGTCCGCCCCGCAAGAAGATGTCAGACGGATCTTGCGGGGCTGCGGAAGAAAGGACGTCCTCCTTCAGAGAGGACGGCCCGACGATCGGTGGGCACCGATCGCGGGCCAGACCACATTTGTGGCCCTTCCCGGTGCAGGATCCCTCCTCGCCCCCCTGCACGCCCCCCCCCCCCCCCCCAGCGTTCCCGCGCTGTTCCCGCCGGCAGCGACCAGGTGTGGCCGGCGCCGGGGGGAACCCGCCGTTTTGGGCAGGCCGCTCGGCCCATCCAGCACTGAGAATCGCGGGGGTACCGGTGAATCGCCATTTTGGTTGTCTCGGGCGATTCACTGGACCGCGCCGCGCAAAATGCGATTGTGCCGATCTGGCCACTTCCCTGAATCGCGGGAGGGCGTCGGACCGGCGACGCGGGAAAATTTGGCGACCCGGGTGATTCTCCCAACCGGCGCGAGAGCGGAGAATCGCGCCCCATGGTTCTTGGAGACATTGAGGTGTGAGGTTACACGATCTCAATGAACTGGGGACTGGATTCTCCGATTCTCGGGCTATGCCCACACTCCGGCGTGGGAATGGTGGCATTTTATGCCAGAAAACTGGCGCAAAACGGCCACCGATTCCCCGGTTTGCTGGCGGCTAACAGGAAGGCAGCGTAGAGCATCCAGCTCTAGCTGCCGATACGGCCCGGAGATATCAGCATCGGCGACCGGCGAATCCAGCCCAGGGTCTTCCACAGATAATAAAACTGTGGTTTCTTGGAGAATGGGCCTTTCAAAAAATGTACAGGGGGTGGAGTTTTCAAAGAAAACTAATGCTTTCAGACAGAAGAACAAATTGGATATGAGCCTTTGGAAGGAGAAGGAAGTTGGTTGTTGGGCTACAGTTGCACCAGTGATGTAGGTTTACTGACATTCCCTGCATTTGGCAGAAGTCTTGTATGTGATTTGCTGGTCTCATGCCCAAGATTGGTGTATCTTTCATTTCATGTGGCTTGTGTGGGTAATTCTCAGAATTTCATTTGCCTCAGCGGGGATGAGATCATCCAGTAGGTATACAAGTTCTGACCGGAAACCTCCCACCTGGCTTCCCTCCCTTGTTGGCAACCCTCCAAGTTTCCTGCTCCCTTGGCTGACGTTCTGGGGAAGTTTGTGCTTCATCAAAGAAATGTTGGCCAGAGAAACCTTTGCTGCTCAGCCGTTCTCAGCCTTGATGCTGGGAGGGGGGGGATCATTTTTATTAAAGTAGGAATAATACACAAATTAAACCAGAGTGGCCGACTGAAGTTAACAGCACAATAGGTACCTCAGCCCACTGCATTTTCACCAATGCCATTCCCCTGTCCTTTTCCCATACTCTCCTAATCATCCATTTTACAATATATTTGTCTATTTTCCTTTTAAAAGCTATTTTGGAATCTGCACTCACCGCATTCCTGGAAGGAGATTCTCAAAATGCCTCTGCATGTAAAAAGAAAACTCGCTCAAACTCTTTCTTATGGTAAATTCATTAATGTTATTATGTCTGCTAGCTATCAACTCACTCTGAACATTGTTTTTCTCTACTTACTTTATTAAAACAACTAATAATGTAGCAGATCTCTTAACCTTCCCTGCTTCAATGAAGGAAGCAATTGCTTTTCTAAGTTGTCCATATATCTACAGATTCTGACCCTGGTATCTGTTCATTGTATCTTTCCTGCACCCTCCACGCCACATGATATCCTGCTTAACGTAGGGCACCCAAAACTGAATATTTGCACCCTAACGAACTGACCTTGTGCTGAGCAGTAGTGCCAGGCTTCAGCTTCCGAATTGATTCTTCTCCTTCAGGTGATTAACCTTCTCTATAGCACAGATTGAGATGCTATTTTTAGGACATCACTTGATTAAATGTCTTGCTTCAATCTACGTTGTCCAGAACTTTTGACGGTGATGGTAATCGGAATTGGACGGATGTACAGAACTGTACGCGCATTGCTGAAACAAAATGTGAATTATTGGACGATATCGCTTCCAATGCATCGTACAGCCTAAGAGTGAGAGCAGAGCATAGAAATGAAACATCAAACTGGACGGAAGCAGGTAAGAGATAGAAAACGTCACTGAAGTACGTGAGCATTGTTTCTTGGATAGTTCCACTTTTCAGACACCAAAACTTAACATTGAGTGCCAGGAATTTCTCCACTCTTATCAGGTCAGCATTTGATTGGTTTTGTGTTGCCAGACTATAAAAACCCTAGGTTTACCCCGACTGATTTGGGAGGGGAAACGTTCAGCCATATTTCTTCTGCTGAAGGATACCTGTACAGGGATGGAATCAGATTCCATTGCTATCTAAAGTCACGTATGATGGATAACTATTGAACCAAGTAAAAGTTTGTCAACATCCATGGAGCTGTCAGCCAGCGTTACACAGAATTGCATTGAATATCCAGCCTCCTCCCATCCTTCCAAATCTTTTTCAATCTGCATAAATCTCTATTCCCTTCTCCCTCAAGTATTTGTCTGGCTTCCCCTTGACTGCGTCTATACTATTCACTTCAACCACTCCTGATAGTAAGGGGTTTTACATTCTCACTACTGCCTGGGTAAGGAGCTTCTCCTGAATTTTCCACTTGATGTTTTGGTGATTATCTTATATTGACGCTCTCTAGTTTTGCTCATCCCCACAAGTGGAAACATTCTTTCTATGTCTCCTCCAGTCATGACGTCTCTGGTGCTCCCTCTAGTGTTTAAAAACCTTTCATAATCAGGGCCGGATGGGTTTCCGGTGGCATATTATACAAAATTCAAAAATAAGCTGGTACCGCTGATGGTGGGGATGTTTGAGGGGGCATTAGGCAAGGGGGTGTTACCACAAACTTTGGGGCAGGCATCGATTTCCCTGTTACTGAAGAAAGATAAGGATCCAACGGAGTGTGGGTCGTATAGGCCCATATCACTTTTAAACGAGGACATAAAGATATTGGCGAAGGTAGGCTAGAGGAGTGCCTCCCGAAGGTGGTAGGTGAAGATCAGACGGGGTTTCATAGAATTTACAGTGCAGAAGGAGGCCATTCGGCCCATCGAGTCTGCACCGGCTCTTGGAAAGAGCACCCTACCCAAGCCCACACCACCCTATCCCCAGAACCCAGTAACCCCACTCAACCAACAGTAAGGGCAATTTTGGACACTAAGGGTAATTTAGCATGGCCAATCCACCTAACCTGCACATCTTTGGACTGTGTGAGGAAACCGGAGAACCCGGAGGAAATCCACGCACACACGGGGAGGACGTGCAGACTCCGCACAGCCAGTGACCAGCCGGGAATCGAACCTGGGACCCTGGAGCTGTGAAGCAATTGTGCTAACCACTATGCTACCGTGCTGCCCCACGAGGCAGCCTTTGTGAGAGGGAGGCAGCCTTTTCGAACATTGGGAGGGTATTGAACGTTGTTATGGTACCGGCGGAGGGGGAAGGAAACAGAGGTGGTTGTGGTTGTGCCGTGAAAACGGTTGACTACGAGCTTGGGTGAGCTGGAGGAGAAGTACGGGCTCCCCCCGGGGAACACCTTCAGGTACTTACAGGTAAGGGCGTTTGCCAGACGGCAGGTGGTGGAATTCCCACGGCTACTGCCACACACAGTGCAGGACTGGGTGCTCTCGGGGGGGTGGGTGGGAGTGGGGAAGATCTCGGAAACTTACCAGGTGATGCAGGAGGAGGAGGAGGCCTCGGTGGTGGAGTTGAAAGGTAAGTGGAAGGAGGAGTTGGGAGAGGAGATCGAAGATGGGATGTGGACAGATGCCCTAGGGAGGGTGAACTCTTGCTCTTCATGCGCGAGGCTCAGCCTCATACAGTTTAAGGTGCTACACAGGGCACACATGACCGGGACAAGGATGAGCAGGTTCTTTGGGGGTGAGGACAGGTGTGTTAGGTGCTCAGGGAGCCCAGCAAATCACACCCATATGTTCTGGGCATGCCCAGCGCTGGAGGAAGTTTGGAAGGGCGTAGCGAGGACGGTGTCGAGGGTGGTAGGATCCAGGGTCAAACCAGGCTGGGGGCTCGCAAGATTTGGGGTGGCAGAGGAGCCGGGAGTGCAGGAGGCGAAAGAGGCCGGAATTCTGGCCTTTGCATCCTTGGTAGCCCGGCGAAGGATTCTCCTTCAGTGGAAAGATGCGAGGCCCCCAAGCGTGGAATCCTGGATCAGCGATATGGAAGGGTTCATTAAATTGGAGAGGGTGAAATTCGCCTCGAGAGGGTCAGTATAAGGGTTCTTTAGGCGGTGGCAACCGGTCTTAGACTTTCTGGCAGAACGATCGACATTGGTCAATGGCAGCAGCAGCTCGGGGGAGGGGGGGTTTACTTTATTTTTGTTTATGTTATTTACACTGGAAGGGTCTGAGGGGGTGTATACACCTGTTGTGTTAAGTCGGGGTGTTAATGTTAATTTATTATTTAGGTACGGGGGGGGGGAGGGGTTTGGGGAGTTGCTTTTTTAGATTGTGTTTTGTACTTAACCCTGCTGGTTTCTTTTTTCTTTCTCATTTTGTTATTGATATTTCATGAAAACCTTTAATAAAAATTATTTTTTTAAAAAGAGAAAACGTTTGACCGGGTAGAATGGGGGTACTTGATGGCAGTTCTAGAGCGGTTTGGAATTGGACCCAGATTTGTGGACTGGGTAAAGCTATTATATAAGGAGCTGAGGGCCAGCACCGCACAAATAACATCAGCTCAGAATACTTTCCTCTCCGCCGTGGGACTAGGCAGGGATAATACATCAGGTTCGGAACGCCCCTGCTGTTTGCACTCGCAATTGAGCCATTGGCCATTGCATTAAGAAGTTCAAGGGTATGGCAAGGGATAGTGCGGGGGGGGGGGATAGAGCATAGGGTGTCCTTATATGCCGATGACTTGTTATATGTTTTGGAACCAAGTGTGTCAATAGGGGGAATACTGGAGCTGCTTCGGTGTTTGGATCATTCTCAGGGTACAAATTAAATCTAGACAAGAGTGAATATTTAGTGGTGTCTCGGCCAGGGGTGGGGGCGCTGCAGTTCCGTAAGGCAGGAACTTACTTTAGATACCTGGGGGTGCAGGTTGCCCAAGATTGGGGGGGTGGGGGCTCCGTAGTTACAACATTTCTAGTTTGGTGGGGAGAGTGAAAGCTGATCTGGCAAGGTGGGATGGTCTCCCTCTGTCATTGGCGGGTCAGGTACAGGTGGTTAAAATGAATGTGCTGCCGATTCCTGTTTATTTTTCAATGCCTGCCGATTTTCCTGCCAACGGCATTTTTTAGAGAGATTGAAGGGATGATTACCTTGTTCATATGGGGAGGGCAGGTGGCCAGAATGAAAAAGGTGCTACTACAGAGAGGAAGGCAGGCAGGGGGTTTGGGTCTTCCGAACCGGATGTATTATTATGGGTGGCGAATGTGGAGAAGGTACGGAGCTGAGTCAGAGGGGTTGACTCCCAATGGGTCAGAATGGAGGAGAGTTTGGGTAGAGGGTCGGGATTGAAGGCACAAGCGACAGCGCCACTCCTGACAGCCCCAGGAGATACTCAGGGAGTCCGGTAGTAATAGCTTTGTTGAGAATTTGGAGGCAGTTTCGCCAGCACTTCGGGTTGGGGGCAGGGTCAAGGGAAATGCCGATTCGGGGGAACCATAGATTTGAGCCAGGGAAGTGGGATGGAAATTTTCGGAGATGGGAGGAGAAAGGAATTAGGACATTAAAAGATCTATTTCTTGGCGGTTGTTTTGCTGGAGCAAGGGGAAATATTTAGATACTTGCAGGTTCGAGACTTTGCCAGAAAGGAGATACAGAGCTTCCCAGTAGAGCCGGCTTCCACATTGCTGGAGGAGGTCTGACGACAGGGGGACTGGAGAAGGGGGCAGTATCGGCGGATTACGGGGATATTTTGGAGGAGGAGAAGGTGCCGCTAGAAGGGACCAAGGCAAAGTGGGAGGAAGAGATGGCAGAGGATATGGAGGAGGGGTTCTGGTGTGAGGTGCTCTGGAGGGTGAACGTCTCCACCTTGTGTGCGAGGTTGGGGCTAATACAGCTGAAGGTAGTGTATAGAGCGCACCTCACGAGGGCGAGGATGAGCCGACTCTTTGAGGGGGTAGAGGATGTGTGTGAGATGTGGGGGAAGCCCCGCAAACCACATTCATATGTTTTGGTCCTGTCCAAAGCTGGAGGATTACTGGAAGGAGGTGTTTAGGGTAATCTCTAAAGTGGTGCACATGAAACTGGACCCGGGCCCCGGGAGGCGATATTTGGGGTGTCGGACCAGCCGGGGTTGGAAACGGGTGCGGAGGCAGATGTTGCAGCCTTCGCCTCATTGATCGCCTGAAGGCGGATCCTGTTAGGGTGGAGATCAACCTCTCCACCCTGTGCCCTGGGTGTTATTCATTATGTACTTTCGAGAATTGGATCACATCGAACATTAGGGAGGTTGGGGGCTGGGAGGGTTGGGGAGGGGGGGGACTGTGTGTGTTAATGGTGACTATGGGTGATTCCTGATTCCTTTTTGTCATTTGTTTATGTTAACATGCGGGCCAATGTCTGGGGTTTGGTGGGAGGATGGGATCGTTGTTATTGATATGGGGATTGACATTACATTCGTTACTGATTATTGTTTATTGTTGGGTGTAAATTTGGGGGGAAATGTGAAAAAGGAGAATGAAAAAATATTTTAATTTAAAAAAAAAAAACCTTTCATAATTTTAAACATTCTATTAGATCAACCCTTAGTTTTCTTTTTTACAAGAGGAAAAAGGTATAGCCTATTCATCATGATAAGTATAATCTTGCACTTTTGGTGTCATCCCTGTAAATCTTTTCAGCACCCTCTCCAGTGCCTCAATATCCTTTTCAGAATATGGTGACCAGAACTATGCAAATATGACCTAATGAGGTTTGGACACGAGCTTTGCAAATCTCTGTACTTTTCAATTCCATTCCTCTCGAAATACCTTTTTTATTGCTCTGTTAACCTTCATTGATACTTTTGGTGATTTGTCTAATTGTACTCCCAGATCCTTTTGCATGCTACCTCATTTGGACAATTATTTTCCTCGTAATTAGTGACCTTATTTTTGCAATACCTCACACTTGTCTATGTTGAATATGGGGCCATATCACAGCCCGTGAAATAATTTAAAAATAACATTTCCCAGTTAAATGCCAATTCTACAAGTTTATTAATGTCATCCTTTAATTTCTTGCACTCCTCCTCAGTATTTGCTATTTTCCCAAAAGTGTCATATGCAAATTCAGGAATTATGGGCTCAATTCTCCATTTGGGAGACTATGGGCTGCATTCTCCGATTTTGGGGCTACGTCCGGAGGATCCGTGGCGTTTTACGTGAGAAAAATTGGTGAGAGCTAGCAGCCGCACCACATAAAATGCACGGCCTTCCCGATATAAACACCTGGAGAATTAGCGGTTCCGTGGCCCCGCATGCACACGGCGGCGACCTGCAGCGATGGCGCCTTACAACATGGCGCTGGCCGCTCGCGAACCTGACCTGCCAGATAGGGCCACCTCCTCCCCTCATCAGTCCCCCTCCAGTCCTCGCCGAGGCTCCCCCCGGCCAGCAGCACGGCTCCTGCCCGACTGTGGTGCCGCTGGACACATTCCGCCGCAGCCACGCCGGGTTCACGACCACTGAGACCACACGTCCCGGCGTTCTTGGCCCATAGGGGGCGGAGCATCGGGGAGGGCTTCCAGGTAACGTCCTGAGGCCATCCCAACGGCGTGCGCCATGCTCCTCGATGACGGCGTTATGGAGGGGGCGGAGCATCCGAAAACAGGAGCCGCACCCGATTTCATCGTAAAAAGGAGTTCTCCACCCGATCACCGATTATGATACCCGCATCGTGCAACGGAAGATCCCACCCTATATTCTCCCTCCGGAGCTGAATTACTACCAGTTTATGACCCCCCCTGGGAGCGCAAACCGGCAAGCAATTCCGTGTTCCACGCCATGCAAAGTTATGCATAGCGTGGAATACGGGGGATTCCCAGGGAATCCCGCTAGCGGGCAGCCTGATAGCAAGGTCCCACGGCCAGCAACCTCTCCCCCACCCCTGCATCATACAGTAGCCCCCCACCCCCAGATTGCCTGGGTGCCCCCCCCCCCCCCCCCCCACCACCAAGTACAGGGGTTACCCAACCTGCCCTTTCACAGGGACCCATGTGAGAGGGACCCCCCATAGGGACCCCAGTGATAAGGAGACCCTAACAGGGACCTCTGTGATAAGGAGATCTCCCACAGAGACCCCGTAATAGGAAGACCCCCATAGGGACCCCTGTGATAGGGAGACCCCTCACAGGGACCCCCGTGATGAGGGGATCCCTCACAGGGACCCCTGTGATAGGGAGACCCCAAACAGGGACCCCTGTAATAGGAAGACCCCCATAGGGACCCCTGTGATAGGGAGACCCCTCACAGGGACCCCCGTGATGAGGGGATCCCTCACAGGGACCCCTGTGATAGGGAGACCCCAAACAGGAACCCCTGTGATAGGGAGACCACCCCACAGGGACCTCTGTGATAGGGAGACCCCCCAAAAGGACCCCTGTAACGGGAGACCTCCCCACAGGGACCCCTGTAATAGGGGGACCCACCACACCAAGGCCACGCTTGTAGAGACCACAAGTGATCTGCACCCATGTGATTGCCGGAGCTTAGGGTGCTGGGCCCACAAAATACTTGAAAATGGGCCATTAAGACGTATTTGCATTATTTACATGCTTCAGCTGGCATGTGGCGTGGACCCTGTTCCTGCCACCAGCAGGGTTTGGAGCATTGCATGGCGTTGATGCCGATTTTCCCCCAATGCCCGATTCTCCGTACCATTGAGGAACGCATTCCGGGCACCCTGGGACGGAGAATTCCGCCGTATATTTTTAATTTATAAGTCTAAGTAGTTGATATGAATTGTTAACAAAAGTGGTCGCAGCACTAATTCTTGTAGGACTTCACTGTCCCCCTCTGCCACTCTGATTAGCTCCCCTTTGCTCCTACTCACTGCTTTCTGTTTTGCAGCCGGCTCGCTATCCATTCTGCTACTTGTGTCTTACCTCTGTTTGTTTTGATCTCATTTGTTAGCCTATTATGTGACACCTAATTGAAGGCTTTTTGGAAATTGAATAAATTACATCTACCGAAATGCCCTTGTCTATTTGCTCTTTAGAATCCAGTGAGGTTGGCCAAACAAAACCTCTCCTTTGAAATCCACACTGATTATTCATAATGTTTTTTGCTTTCCAAATGTTACTTTGTTTTCTTCTATAGATGGGATTCCCTTATTTTTCCTACCACCGGTGTCAAGTTGACTGGTCTGTAGTTCATCGGACATGTATTATCTCACTTCTTACATCTGGGTGTAACTTTAGCTATCCATTGGTCCTCTGGACCTCCCCTCCCCACCTCACCAGGGCCCGCCAATCTGGCACCTGGGGAGACCCCTGACTCACCAATGGACTGGATTCAGCGCAGCTCACCACCTCTCAAAGAACCATAGTTAACTTTGCTGTTCGGAAAATCTAATCTCATGTTTATTTCCAACAAGGGAAGGAACCTTGTGACAAATTGCATTTCCTAACTGTGGTGCAATCCTACACTGTTTTGAAATGATGTATGCATGGCATTTCTCAAACTGAACAAGTAATGGACTGGTTGCATCTAGGATTGGACACATTTATTTCAATTCAAGTTACTTTGCAATACACCATGACATTTAATACAACTCTAAATGTTGATTATATTTTTAACATTTAAAAATGTATATTCTTACTTTCTCAAACAAATAACTTTCTTTCTGTTTGTGTAGTGGCTGCACCAAAATATGTGACAATTGGTTCTTTCAATATGAAACATTTGGTCAAATGGGATCCAGATGTTTATCAACTCGGCCCGGTCACCTATTCCGTCCAGTTCCAAGGGTAAGAGAATGGACTTGAATTTCATGCTGGATAATGCTATTCAAGTTAATTTAACAAAAATGGCAAATGTTCAGTAGTGGTCAGTAATATTGAAGTGTGGTGTAGCAATGCTTTGCACCCATTTCTCAACTCTTCAAGCACTACATAGATGGACAACTAATTCTACTTGCTTTCAGCCACTTCTTCCCGTACCTTTTGCACTAGAAACTACGGGGAGACTTGGAGTCCCAGAAGTCATTTTACATCGGAACAGAAGTAGGCATTTAGCCCCTTGAGCCTGCTCGGCCATACACTGTGACTATGGCTGATCTTCTTTGCACCTTCTCTAACGCCCAAGATTCCACTTTGTACTTCCTCTGTAGGAGGGAAAGAAGTCAATGTCTTACAACTCTCAGCAACCACTCACAGAGCCACACAAGCCGAGGTCTGAAGACCATGCAATCAGTTTGGAAGATTCTGCACTGCCTCGGTCCCATGCCCTTTAATATCATCGATTAACAAAAATTGATCCATCTCCAGTTTAAATTAACAATTGGCCTAGCATCAGTTGCCATGTGTGAAAGAGAGTCTTGATTTTCTCTGCCACCCTTCACATGTAGAATTGTTTCCTAATGTCAGCCTTGAAAAATCTGGATCTATTTTTTTACACCATAACCCATAGTGCTAGACTTCCCAACCAACAGAAATACTTTCTCCCTATCGATCCTATTAGTTCCCCTTATTATCTAGAAAACTTCAACCGGGTTATCTCTTAACCCTGTAAGTTTCAGGAAATGCTGTCTTCGCAATCTCTCCTCATAAGATAACGTTTGGAGTCCCGGCATTGTTCCGGTGAATCTGCATTGTGCTCACTCTAACAGTACTGCAGGCTTGGTCTAACTAGGTCCCAACTGCGGCATAGCTTGTTCCTCTTGAATTCTAGTTCTCCAGATACAAAGCCCAGCATTTTGTTAGTCTTCGGGCACGATTCTCCCCAAAATTTCTACGTTAATTTGTGGTTGGTTTTTCAGGGAGTTCCCCACTGTTATTCAGTGAAAATCTGTCACTTTTTTGGGCCCTGGGGAGTTTCTCACTGGTTAAGCCCACATTTAGAATTGGTTTTAGCATTGGAGAGCTAAACTGAGAGATTGGGCCACGATTTTGAAAGGGTGCCCTGATGTCTAAGTGAGCTTGTGGGTCCCCCACACGCCCCACTCATGTGCAATGTCACCCTCCACACACATGGACACTACCCCACACCGCCCCAAGTGAGGACACCCCGCCATGGGGTCCCTGGGCCCCTTAGTCAGCGCCCCCTCCCTTCTAGGACCCCCACCCATCTCCCCTCCAACCTGCCAGAGACCGCTACTTACCTGCCCTGCACTCCCCCTCCCTTCAAACTCCTCTCCACTCTCATTTCATGGGCATGGCCCCCCTCGCTCCCAACCCTTGGCAGTGCCACCCTGGCATTCAGGCACCCATGCACTGGCACCCAGGCTGGTTTGGCAGTGCCAAGGTGACATCTTGGCAGTGCCAAGGTGCCCACGTTCCGAGGCAGGGCCAGGGAGCCACCATGCACTTACCTTAACCACTCGGGGATCTTCGATGACCCGGGAGACCTTCCGGCTGCCGTTCTGCCAGGTCGTAAGTAGGTTTAAGACCTACTAACACGAGCATCATTCAGTCCCGCCCATTTGGGGCGGGATTCTGACTTCGAGTTTCTCCAGCCGCGTTGTGCTCTCCCTTGAGTGCCGGAGAATCGAGCCCTTCATGTCTCTCCCTGTCCATGGCATTTTAATGATCTATTCGCATGGACACTTAAGTGTCTTGGGACTTCTGCTATTTCTAGATTTCACCCATTAGAAAGAACTTTTTATCATTTTTTGTTGCAAAGTGATGACCTCACACGTACCTGTATTGAAATCGAATTGCCAAAGTTTTGCCAATTTTACTTCTAAAATTGTTCTCACAGAATATCAGCATTGCTAGCATGGTCAGCAATTATTGCCCATCCCTAATTAGTCTAGCGAAGGGATTGGTGAGCCTCTGCATTTTGTGTGGTAGAGGTACTCCCATAGTTTTTTTTCGGGAGTTTCAGAATTTTGACCCAGCAATGATAAAGTTTATATATCCAAGTCAGGAATGCATGTGACTTGGAGCAGAACTCCCATGCACCTGCAGCCCTTGTTCCTCTAGGTGGTCGAGGTCATGAGTGGTGAATGGGACCAGACTCTGTGGAATCATCACCTCACCTCTAGAATTCAGTTCTTCTGTCCATATTTGGCCCAAGGCTGTAATGTGCTATGGGCATCAGTAGCAGAGTATTGGCAAATGCTTGGAAATAATAATCATCTTTATTATTGTCACCAGTAGGCTTACATTAATGCATTTGAAATGCCGTAACATATGAACCATGATACAGCTGCTTTCTACAGAAGATTAGGTACCCCTTCGTCATAGAGTGCCTTGTCACAGCATCACCTTGTTAGGCAATCTTCTTAATACAATCTTTTACTTTCTCCAGACAGTTCGAAAGATCAATCAATGGCAGTTGGGCAGAAGCATCGAACTGTACGGATCTCACTGAGACGGAATGTGATTTGTTTGACAGTCTCGCTTTTTATGCAACATATTACCTAAGAGTGAGGGCAGAACGTGGAAGTGCAATGTCACGCTGGGTTGAAGCAGAGCCATTTTCTCCATATAAAGACAGTAAGAACTTTGCATATTTTGGGGCTGTTTTCTTGAGTACTTCCACCTGCCATGCCCTTAAACTACATATTCAAACATTTAGCTGATTTTTTCTGGCAGGCATTTGATTGGATCCGCAAAACTGGGGTAATCATTGATTATATAAGTAAAGAAAGGCAGGCATTTACACAGTGCCTTTTATGATCTCAGGGTGACTTTACGCTAATGAAGGATTTTGGAAATGTTGCCACCGCTGTTATGTGGGAAATGCAGCAGCCAATTTGCACACAGCAACCTCGCACAGTTAGCCGGGTGATAATGACGAGATAATCTGATTTAGTGTTCATTAAGGCATATATATTGGCCAAGTCACCAGGGAAATCTCCCCGCTCTTCTTAGAACAATACCATGGCATTTTTTACAACTACCCAAGAGGCAGAAAGATTTAACATCTGACCTGTAATCTGGTACCTACAAAAGTGCAGCACTCCTTTAGTACTGCATTGGATTCTCAGCTTAGATTTTGAGCTCATGTTCTGGAATGGGACATAAACCACAACCCAATGAACCATAAAAAGTGAAGTGAATGATTGAGCCTGTTTGCTGGTTACTTAAAATCGGCTACAAATGGGCACAACGTTGGATTTTCCCCGCCACTTCACAACAATGGTAGTGTTATGATCAGGAAGGTGGTGAGTGCTGCTCAAACCAAATCCCAAAGGGAAACTTGGCAAGCTACCACAACTCTTGTCTTTTTTGTTTTTACCACAAGAAGTTATGTGTACTGAACTCAGAAGCCACAAATTCAGGTGATTCTTTTGGAGATTTTAAATATTAAATTAAAACATTTATTAACAAAGGAAAGAAAACTTAAACATCAGAAATGGTCATTTCAGTCGTTGGAGCCACAGAAACTATTCCTGGTCCAATTCCAGATGGTCTGATTTGGTACATGTCCATTTTGCCTGATAATGTTGGAGGACGAACTGCTCAAAGTAGGCGGTATCTGCACACTGTAAACCTAATTTTTTTAATATTCATTTGTGGGATATGTGGGCATCGCTGACTGGGCCAGCATTTATTGCCCATCCTTAATTGGCATGCTAGTCCACTTCAGAGGGCATTTAAGAATAAATCACTTGCTGTGTGTCTGGAGTCACATGTAGGCCAGACCAGGTAAGGACGGCAGATTTCCTGACAATAGTTTCAGGGGCCTTTTAATTCCAGATTTTTATCTGCTGTGGTGGAATTCGAGCCCGTGTCCCCTGAGCATTATCCTGGGTCTCTGGATTATTAGTCCAGTGACAATACCACTGCACCACACTGCCTTCCCTTCATGTACATGGCACCTGTCTCCATGTGGTTGTCAGTATGAAACTTCCCTGCTGAGTTAGCTGATCTCTACCAGCGCAGCATTAGAGTGCTACCATTATTCTCAAACCCATTCAACTCATTCCCTCAACCCTCAAACTCATTCACCTGAGGAAGGAGCAGTGCTCTGAAAGCTAATGATTTGATATAAACCTGTTGGACTTTAACCTGGTGTTCTAAGACTTCTTACTGTGCTCACCCCAGTCCAACGCCGGCATCGCCACATCATTAGTCTCAAAGGCCTGGATTCAGGCTCCAAATCTCTATCCCGATAGCTTCATCTGTAAACTATGCGGCAAAGATGTTGGATATAAACAAATAGTCTGCTGACGCTCACCTTTCACATGACGTTTGGCTACTTTACTGGGGTACTGGAGAGCTGACTATACCATTGCAACCATGTCCTTAAATGAATCAGTACCTTCAGGAGAGGAGGCCAAAATAGAGAGGAATATGGGGCAAAATTCTCCCCCAACGGCGGGATGTCCGCCGACTGGCGCCAAAGCCGGCGCCAATCAGACGGGCATCGCGCCGGCCCAAAGGTGCGGAAGGCTCCGCATCTTTGGCGGCCTAGCCCCAACATTGAGGGGCTAGGCCGACGCCGGAGGGATTTCCGCCCCGCCAGCTGGCGGAAATGGCGTTTGTTTCCCCGCCAGCTGGCGCGGAAATGCGGCGCATGCGCGGGAGCGTCAGCGGCCGCTGTCAGTTTCCCAGCGCATGCGCGGGAGCGTCAGCGGCCGCTGTCAGTTTCCCACGCATGCGCAGTGGGGAGAGTCTCTTCTGCCTCCGCCATGGTGGAGGCCGTAGCGGAGGCGGAAGGGAAAGAGTGCCACCACGGCACAGGCCCCCCCGCGGATCGGTGGGCCCCGATCGCGGGCCAGGCCACCGTGGGGGCACCCCCCGGGGTCAGATCGCCCCGCGGCCCCCCCCAGGACCCCGGAGCCCGCCCACGCCGCCTGGTCCCGCCGGTAAATACCAGGTTTGATTTACGCCGGCGGGACAGGCAATTCCTGGGCGGGACTTCGGCCCAGCCGGGCCGGAGAATCCAGCGGGGGGTCCCGCCAACCGGCGCGGCTGGATTCCCGCCCCCGCCCAATCTCCGGGAGCGGAGACTTCGGCGGGGGCGGGATTCACGGCGGCCAACGGCCATTCTCCGACCCGACGGGGGGTCGGAGAATGACGCCCAGGGAAAAGGAAGCAACAAAACTTTATACTCGATCTTTCAAATGAAAATTGAGCATTTTGTTAGCACAGTACACATTGTGCCCTGAATGTTGCTGAAACTCAAGCTCTCTTTTTAAACCTTAGCTGTGATTGGGCCTCCAAAAGTTGAAGTGTTGTCACAGGGAGGTGAACTGCACGTCACCATTGGGGATCCAGTCGCTGAAGATGGACTTTCCCTGCGTAACAATTATGCGGATCTCGCTTACCATGTGATTTATTGGGTAAAGAATGAAGAAGGAACTACAAAGGTAAGTTATTTTTAGAGTGTTTCTTTGTGACTGTTGGAGAGAGATATTGATTCATAGAATTATACAGAATTTTACATAGAAACAGGCCCTTCAACCCAACCCACTTCTATGCTACATATTAGCCTGCTTCCACCTTCTTCATCTCATCCTACCTATATAGTCATCTTTGACTTTCTCCCTCACGGACTTGTCTGACTTCCGAACCTAGCTTCTTAAATTTAAACAAAACCAATTGTGTAGGTGCAAGGGGCGAGTTGGCTGAGGTACATTCGTAAATTAGATTCAATGTTATGATGGTAGATGACCAATGGCAAACATTTTTCTCTTCTTCTTTCATGACACTTGGGTGTCATTGGATAGGCCAGTATTTTTATTGTCCATCCCGAAGTGCCCTTGAGAAGTTGATGCAGAGATTCCTTCTTGAATCATTCAAGTCCATGTTGTGTAGGTACGCCCAGGGTGCTGTTAGTAAAGGGTTTCCAATATTTTGACCCAGTGACAGTCAAAGATTAAATAAATCATTTGCAATTTTTAGCCAACAAACATTCCAATAAGCAATAACATTTCTACAAGAAAGGTAGTTCAGCCACAGCTACCTAGAGAAGTTAACAACAATATTTGATTAAAGATGCTTACCAAAAAGAGCAAGTCTGAGGATTGGGACGGTTTTAGAAATCAGCAAAGGATGACCAGAAAATTGATAAAAGAGGAAGAAATTAGAATTTGAGATAAATACAGATCGTAACATCTTCTGCTAAAACGGCAAAGACTGGAGAATTTATAATGGGGAATGAGGAAATGGCAGAGATAAATAGTTTGTATCTGGCTTCACAGAAAAAAACATACTGGAAGTTGTGGGGAAGCAAGGATTTAATGAGGTTGAAGAATTAAAATAATTAGCATTTGTGAAGAAAATATACTGCAGGAATTAATGGGACTATAAGGTGACAAGTCCTGTAGGTCTCGGGTTTTATAAGAGGCAACAAAAGAGATAGTGGCTGCATCGTCCAGAATTTCCTAGATCCTAGAATAGTCTCCCATTTATTGGAAAGTATCAAATTAAGCCCTAAAACATAGAACATACAGTGTAGAAGGAGGTCATTCGGCCCATCGAGTCTGCACCGACCCACTTAAGTCCTCACTTCCAGCCTATCCCCATAACCCAGTCACTAAGGGCAATTTATCTTGGCCAGTCTGCCTAACCGGCACGTCTTTGGACTGTGGGAGAAAACTGGAGCACCTGGAGGAAATCCACGCAGACACAGGGAGGATGTGCAGACTCCGCACAGACAGTGACCCAGCGGGAGATCGAAACTGGGTCCCTGGCGCTGTGAAGCCACAGTACTAGCCACTTGTGCTACTGTGCTGCCGAAAGCACTTTTTAAAAAATCACAATATAATTAGGCAGAGTCACCACAATTTTATGAAAGAGAAATTTGGTGATAAATCTGTTAAGAGATTTTCAGGGTTCAACCAGCAAGGGGAATCAATGGATGTAATTTTTTTGAACCTTCGAAGGGCATTCAATAATGTGCCTGATACTCCAGTGCACCAATAAGACAGGTGTCTTTCAGGTGAGACATTAAATTGAGGCCCCATCGAGGATGCAAAAGTAAAAAATGTAAAAATCCCATTCCGTTATTTCAATGAAGAGTAGATATCCCCGCCAATATTTAACCCTCAGCAGATCTGAAAACAAATGGATCTGCATTATCGCATTGCTATTTGAAGGAGCTTCTTGAGTGCAAATTGGCTGTTGTATTTCCTACACCGTAACAGTGACTACACTTCAAATGTACTTCAAAGTACTTTGAGGCATCTTATGGTCGTGAAAATCACTGTATTTATTTTTTTTAACAGGGCATTTGATCCATGCTAGTTTACTGTCCAGAACAAACCTAATGTAGCCTGTCACTGAATCTAGTTGTTTTCTTTTATTTTTTGTTAACAATTCTTTTTATAAATTTAGAGTATCCAATTCTTTTTTTCCCCCCAATTAAGGGGCAGTTTAGAGTGGCTAATCCACCCAGGATGCACATGTTTTGGATTGTGGGGTGAGACCCAAGCAAACACGGGGAGAATGTGCAAACTCCACACAGACAGTAACCTAGGGCCGGGATTGAACCTGAAACCTCGGCGCCGTGAGGCAGCAGTACTAACCACTGCGCTACCGTGCCGCCCTGAATCTAGCTGTTTCGTAAATTATTCCAGGGTTTTGTTTTTTACAGCAATGCCCTATATTCCATAGGTTGATCAACATTTGTGTGAAGAATTTCCTGGCGTTAGTACAGCCTTTACCGCTTTCAAACTATGCTTTCCACACCTTCCTGCCATGGTTTAACTTGTAATATTGTTCCAGGTTTACCTTTCCCATGTGGTCTATGATCACATACCTCTATTATACTCCCTCTGAGCCTTTCAAGAACGAAAAGCCCCGGTTTCTCCAGTTGTTCCAATGAATTCAGTTCTCTGACGCTAGAGATACACCTCATGGCTTTCCTCTGCCCATCCTTCAGCTCATCAATGTCTCATTTGAATTTTGGTGACCGATACGGAAAACAGTTTTTGAGCTGCAATCTCACCAGAGCAATTTTTGAATGATTTCCTCCAATTTGTACTCTGCTAATTTGACTACATAGTTTGGCGTCGCTGCTCTACAATGACTTGAGGACATGCTAAGTGCCAAGCCTTCCGGTATCTCCAGGTCTTTGCCAGCTTCACGTTTAGCAACTTTGACAATGTTGACAAACAAAATAATAATAATCTTTATTGTCACAAGTAGGCTTACATTAACACTGCAATGAAGTTACTGTGAAAAGATGCTGGTGTTGCTGATTTTGCCTTAGTTTAATTGCTCTGTTTTATCACCTTTGCTCTTGAGTCGCCAGGTATCTTTATGATACAGCCACGTGGTTCAAGTCCGAATAATGATCAATAATCCAATACACCGATTAGTCAGATTTAAATCAAAGCACATTTATTATACACAGCAATCACTACTCATGCATAAATTCTACGTCTAAGCTACTTCTACAACTAACAGGCCTATACTTAACTTGGAACTGGCCCACCAGGTCAGGGAAACAAATGGCCTTTCGTTCGGGTTCTGAGCCTGCAGGATTCGAAGTTGGTACAGATTGGATAGCTAGGAGCACCTATCTCGTAGCGAGCGTTGAAGTAAGACTTACAGGTTCGATCGGCTGCTGAAGAGTGACGAGAGCTGGAAGAGAGAGTGCCTTGAACTTGGGGCTCAATTCTTATAGTCCCCAGGGGCTTCCCACCTTTCGGGGCGGACCCTGTACCTGGTCCCAAGTGATTGGACTTTGTCCCAATCACTTGGTTCGATTTTCTCCAATGCTGGAGCGGTTCCCTGATCGATGGGCGGTCTTGAGGTGGTCGTTCACCTCCTTTTGTGTAGGCTTCTGCTGGCGCCGAAGAGTCTGGTTTTGCTTTGTGTGTCTAAATGATGCTTATTGTTCCCGGGGATTGCTCATTAGTATGCAGGTGGCTGGTGTTTTGTTATGCTGATGGTTGCTGGTATCGATCTTGTCTGGCCTTTCCAGAGGTAAATACACAGCCAAACTGCAGCTGCTCGTTTTGTCCTGTTGGCTGACTTTCCCATCAGCCTTTGCCATTCGCCATTTTGAATCGGGAGTTGGCCATTTTAAGTGGCTACACTGGCACTTCATTTTTCAATATTTTAACCTTTAGCCATATCAAATTGTATTTCCTTGGGTCTGCCATTACATATTAGAATGGAATGATTCTATTGAAGGAATGGTGATGGGTTTTAATTTTGTGCAGCAATGTCGTGCTAACCTAGCAGCTATTTTTTTATTACGCAAACCAACAGTTAAAGAAACACAAACCAATTGACTTGTGCCCATCTTCCTCCAGATGCAAAATAAATCTGCCACTTCATCAACTGTTTTGCTCAATCTCCAACCATGGACCAACTACTGCTTGAAAGTACAGGCCTATTCTGAGGAGAGCTCTAAGCAAGGACAGTTCAGTACAATCACTTGTGAATATGTCACTGCTGATGGTAAGATTTTTACATGCACTCTTAGTTATATTTTCATAATTTTAATATATAAATGCAAGTTGTTTCTATTGCCAGAATTACATTCCTGCTGGAGTGCAAATATACTCCGCTGCAAAGCCTCAAATTGTATGAGGTGACATGGTGAGAATGAAAATCGCAATGTTTTGCATATCTCCACTATGCTTTGTTGATGCTGTTTAGCCTCTTTTTAAAATAAATTTAGAGTACCCAATTCATTTTTTCCAATTAAGGGGCAATTTAGTGTGGCCAATCCACCTAGCCTGCACATCTTTGGGTTGTGGGGGCGAAACCCATGCAAACACTGGGAGGATGTGCAAACCCCACACGGACAGTGACCCAGAGCCGGGATCGAACCTGCGAACCACTGCGCCACCGTGCCGCCCCCTGTTGTTGCCTCTTAATCCTCGTGTTATAAAGCACAGCAACAGCTGCTTGCATTTACGTAGCAGCTTTAACATGGTAAAATGTCCCCAAGGTGCTTCACAGCATCATCAAATATATTTTGACAATGAACCACATGAGGAATGTTAGACTAGACGACCAAAAGCTTGATAGAGAGGCAAAGAGGTTGAAAGAGGAAATTCCAGAGCTTTAGGGTCCCAGTAGCTGAAGACAGGACCACCAGCGATGAAGCTGCGCATTCATTGAACAAGTGAATTAGCAATGTCTCTGATTTAAAAAGATCTTGCAATAACTCTGGGCTGATGGCTGTGCAGACGGGAGAAACTCTGAGGTAATCCTGACTTCATTTATCTACCTCTTGAGGTCAGAACTCAAATTGCAGAGAGTTACAAGGCATTAGAGTTGGCAGCCCAGCTCCAGGTGGCACATGCAGCGTTGTGCAGTGCAGGTGTCTTGCGTTGCTCATCCACATAACGTCAGATCATGTTTTTTCTTTTGTCTACAGCTAAGAGAAGAGCTTTGGCAGCAGCCGAGGTCCTTTTCATAACATTGGTTGCCGTTTTAGTGGTTACGTTGGGCTGTTTCTTCTTTGTGATCTATGCACGCCGAGCCATCAAGTACCTAATGTATCCTTCCTACAGTCTCCCAGTTCACATCAGAGAGGTATGGTGATCCTTTTATCTCATTGATTAATCCTTCAGTGCTGCTAGAAGATCTTACAGTTGAGTGATTACTGTCGCGAGTGATTCAGGAGACAAAATAACAAATCATGCGTGTATGGGCTGCTGATTGGGTCAACACAAAACAACAAATAAAATCTTAATGGGGGGGACTTAATTTTTTTGGAGGGGAGGGTTTAAAGCTTCGTGGGACCAAAAGAACATTAATTTAGCATATACCACCTGGAGCTGGGCTGCTACCTCTAATGTCTTGCAACCCCCTGTCGTTTGGGTTCTGACCTTCGAGATAGATGAATGAGTTTAGCATTTTCAGTTAAAATTGTCAGTAGGTCAGTTCAAACAAATATTAATTGTTGCATTTTCCATTTTTCAGTACTTGACTGAACCATTCCAGCAACCACTCTTTGAAACTCTGAATAAAGAAGAACTGCATGAAGAACATTGGGACAAGCTCTCCATCGTATCCCAGTCAGAAATTAATTCAGTGCCATTAAATTCGACTAAAACTGATGGCTCAAAGCCAGACAAAGCCACAACCAAGCCGGATGGGAAGACCCTTAATGAAGAGGATGATGTGCAAAGCAGTCAATCAAGTGTTGATTCTGGACATTATTCCAATAGTACGGAAAATTCTTCCCATCAAACTCCACAGAGTCTAGAAGATGCATCTAGGACATAGGAATTAAAAGACCGCGTGGATTTGGTGGTCCAATATTAATATCTCCCCTCTGCCTCCTGAGCGATATACTAAGTACTGATGCACTCCCTTTCAGTAAAGAGAAAAAAACTGAGTATCTCTGTAATCGACATTATTTTCACTGCCCAGCAAAGAACATTTAGGAATTAACCGAAAAATGTAAATACGTTTAGTTTGCTAATGTTCTGAACGATGGGACGACTGAGGGAAACTCAAATTAAGTGGAAAATTTAAATAATTGGGTCTTTTGTGCTGGAGAGGAATACTTAAAAGAAGATCCCCCTGCTAGACAGGGGACTGGTAAATAGCATTGTAGTTAAGGTGAGAACACCACCCCAGTTAATGTAAAGTCTGGCAGAGTCCCTGTGGGTTCTGGGGTGGGAGTGCTGTATGTTAGGGCGTTCTGGCCCACAGAGGAAGTGGCGGAAAGTTCCCCACGTGAATTGCCCTCAGTGAATCCCCGCTCTCTTCCCCCCCCGATTGTAATCAGGGGGAACCCCATCCCCCGACATACCTGTTTTCCAGGTGCCAGCCATCAATGCGCTTTTATCCGCCAGGTGCAGCCCCAGCAGTTGCGACCATTAGCGGTGATGCTACTGAGCATGCCCGCCTTCTGATTGAGCCTTTAATAGGACAGCAACCACTTAATTGGCTGCCGTTGGTAAAATGTGGTCCTGGGTCCCCTGCTCGGCAATGCGGGATTGCCTCCCATTTTCAGCCCTGGAGGCAGGAGTTCAACAGCTTCCACAAAATTCAAAGCCTCATTTCCACATCTATCCAAAGGAGTGACCAAGCAAAAGATCTCCTGAGGGGAATTCTCACTAAATTGTTTATTTTCAATAATGATAGTATGGGGTTGTCACGATTGAGATTTTCAACATAATGTCACGCCCACGGTGTGCTTATCTCGGTGAACAGGCTCAGGCAAATACATTTCTTCTTCACAACTTTGTTTCACTTTCCAACATCCCCTCCCTGGTCTTCCCATATCCTAGGTGGAGAGTTTAAGCTGGACCCCCTAGTCCCATGCCAAGATTGATATATTGGTTTCAGCTAGCAGTAAATCTAGATGACTCCACTCTGATTTTCTGTTCCATGTGGGGGTAGAACCTGGTTTCCGCATGGAACATGGTTAATGCTGTGAACGTGTCGCAAAGAGAACAAATAACCTGTGATTCAGGTGTCACAGAATATTCAGGGGACTGTCACATATTGTTTATGTTACTAGACCAGTAACCCAAGGCCTGGATTAATGATCTGGAGCGGGAATTCTGATCCCATCCTGGCAGCTAAGGAATATAAATTCAGTTACTAAATAAGCCTGGAGTTAAGAGGCTAGTATTAGTAACTGCTGCCTGTACGAGGCAAGTTTTTTTTACACAGAGGGTAGTGGTGCCTGGAACTCGCTGCCGGAGGAGGTGGTGGAAGCAGTTACGATAGTGACGTTTAAGTGGCATCTTGGCAAATACATGAATAGGATGGGAGTAGAGGGATACGGACCCAGGAAGTGTAGAAGATTGTAGTTTAGTCGGGCAGCATGGTCGGCGCAGGCTTGGAGGGCCGAAGGGCCTGTTCCTGTGCTGTACTTTTCTTTGTTCTTCGTCTTTGTTCAGCCTAAATGTGACACCCTACCTCCAGAATACCCTCTGATATGGCCCAACAAACCCTCCACCAGTTCTGGACAATAAACACGGGCTTTGCAGGCTATACCCATATCCTGAGATTGATTTTTTTTAAATCTCACTTTATTAAATTGACACACAGTTTTCCTAAACTAAAAGGAAAGTACTGCAGATGCTGGAAATCGGAAATAACAAACATAAAATGCTTGAAAATCTCAGCAGGTCTGGCAGCATCTGTGGGGAGAGAAACTGATTTGAGTCCATACTTAGGAGCTCATACAGAGTTGAAATATTAACTGTTTCTCTCTTTGCCTCAGGTATTGGTTGTTTACCATTACCGAGTCCTTATGACCCTCCCTTAGAGCTCCGAAGTATGGACTCAAATCAGTTTCTCTCCCCACAGATGCTGCCAGACCTGCTGAGATTTTCAAGCATTTTATGTTTTCATTGTGATATGAATTCTTGATTGACTGCATAGCAGTGTAAAAGAGTGTGATCATTTGAATATTATATTTATATGTAAGCAAGTGAAGAGACCCAATATGCAGTTAATAATTAAGGAAAATATTTTTGGAGAGATATTTTACTGCTGTTACACTTTATATAGTCTGCGATGTGGTGTTTACAAAGCACACCGGTTATAGCTTCATGTTCTGCAGCCACTCCTCTGCCTTTTTTACATTTCAGATCAATGTTAAATTTGGCTGAGATTCTATCCAGATTAGTAAGAACAATTTAACAATAAGCACTTTCACTCTGTGTTTTTTTAACATGCTTTCATTTCAGTTGACTGAAGTGGGGGATTACAAGTATTAATGGTGACTGGCACTGAATATGCGTTATCAAGCCATTTTAGATGTACGCGGGGAAGAGGATCTATGTAGTTGTTACATTTACTAAAATTCCAAAAACGAATAATGTGTTGTTGAACTGATTTCAAGAAAATCAATTTTGATGGGAGCGGAAGTGACGTTCTTTGAGCTGGATCACTCATGGTGGATGGGAGCGTTACGAGTGTGTTCTCTAAATCAAACACACAAATCAGTTCTGGGAAAAACCTTCCCGCAACAATTCTATTGTGAAACGCAGGGCAGGATTTTCCATCCCCGCCCGCTGCCAGGATTGTCTGATCCTGCTGAAAGTCAAGGAACTATTGGCTGGGCCGTCAAATCTTCCACAGCAGGACACGCCACAATGCGGCTAGAAAATCTCGGCCACAGTTAAACGGGAGGGAAATCGCAATACAGCTTAAAGGTTTACAATTTTAGGTGGTCTATTTGGTGTAATAATTACAAAGCACAGCCTTTAACTTGTATCTTTGCCTCAGGTATTAGTTGTTTACCATTCCAGAGTGAGCTTTTGCCATTCACGTGTTAGGGCCTGAAGATTGTATGCTGCATGGAAAGTTAAGAAAGCTATATTTTAATAGGTGGATGAAGTTATTTCCTGCCGATTTGTCAAGAGGATTAGATGGAGTGTGGTAGGAGGAAGCTTATGTGGAATATAAACACCAGCATAGATAGATTCAGCCAATTGACCCAATTCTGTGCTGAGAATTGTGCTATTTGTAGCTCCTGACCGCTGTAAATTGTAAAGCAACTTGGTCCAGTCCTGTGGGCCAGATTGTCTTCGCTTCTCAACTGAAGTGGGAAGCATATCACCAAATGGTGGCAGCAAGGGGACAGGAAAAATAGGAAAGATGAGAAAAGTGTTAATATGGAAAAAAAACTGACACGTTTGTAATTGTCTTCACTAACTGAACAAGACTTTGTTTTACTCTTTTGATCAGGGGATTAAGCATCTAATCATGAAGACTGACATTACTGGTAGTTAATTGCACAGCATCAATGTAGTTAGTCCTCTGATATTATAGAATTGTTATAGGACAGTAGGCCATCCGGCCCGTCATATCTGGTGGCCCTCTGAAGGAGCAATTCACCTCGTGCCACTCTCCTGCTTTTTCCCCGTAGCCCGGCAAATATTTCCTTTTCAGAAAGTGATCTAATTCCCTTTTGAAAGTTTCAATTGGACCTGCTTCCACCATGCTCCCTTGCAGTGCATTCCTCATCCTAACCACTCGTGTGGGCATTGCTTTTCATGCCAATTACCTTAAAGCTGTGTCCTCTGGTACTCAATTCTTCCACCACTGGGAACAGTTTTTCCCGATCTACTCTATCCAGACCGCTCACAATTTTGAGTATCTCTATCAGATCTCCTCTCAACCATCTCTTCTCCAAGGAGGACAGTCCCAACTTAAGAATAATGATCTTTATTGTAACAAGTAGGCTGACATTAACACTGCATATAAGTTACTGTGAAAAGCCCCTAGTCGCCACATTCCGGCGCCTGTTTGGGTACACAGAGGGAGAATTCAGAATGTCCAAATTACCTAACACCACGGGCGGGATTCTCCGACCCGAATCCCCAGGGTGGGGGGAACGGTGTGAATCCCGCTCCGACGCCGGCTGCCGACTTTTACGCCGCCGGTTCTTTGGTGGGGGCAGGGATCACGTCGCGCCGGTTGGGGGCCATTGGCAGTGACCCCGCTCCGCCGATTCTCCAGGCCGAGTGGCCGCCCGTTCCCTGACGGTCCCGCTGGCGGGACCTGGCTCTGAGGGCGGCCTGCGGAGTCCTCGGGGTGGGGGGGGGGCCTCGGTGGCCTGGCCCACGATCGGGACCCACCGATCTGCGGGCAGGCCTGTGCCGTGGGGGCACTCTTTCCCTCCACGCCGCCATCTGTAAAGCTCCGCCATGGCCGGCGAGGAGCAGAAGCCCCCTGCGCATGCTCAGGGATCCCGCCAGCAGTTCTGCGCATGCGCCAGAACACGCTGGCGCTCCTGCGCATGCGCCAACTCGCACCAGCCGGCGGAGGCCCTTCGGCACCGGTTGGCGCAGCGCCAACCACTTAAGTGCCGGCTTAGTCCCCGGAAGTGCGGAGGATTCCGCAACCTCCGGGCGGCCCGACGCCAGAGTGGTTCACGCCGCTCTTTGGCACCGGTACGGCCCGACGCCGGAGTGGTTCACGCCGCTCTTTGGCACCGGTACGGCCCGACGCCGGAGTGGTTCACGCCGCTCTTTGGCACCGGTACGGCCCGACGCCGGAGTGGTTCACGCCGCTCTTTGGCACCGGTACGGCCCGACGCCGGAGTGGTTCACGCCGCTCTTTGGCACCGGTACAGCCCGACGCCGGAGTGGTTCACGCCGCTCTTTGGCACCGGTACGGCCCGACGCCGGAGTGGTTCACGCCGCTCTTTGGCACCGGTACGGCCCGACGCCGGAGTGGTTCACGCCGCTCTTTGGCACCGGTACGGCCCGCCCGCCGGTTGGGGGAGAATCCCGGCCCACGACTTTCAAGACTTGTGGGAAGAAACCGGAGCACCCGGAGACCCAGGCAGACACGGAGAACATGCAGACTCCGTACAGACAGTGACCCAAGGAATTGAACACGAGACCCTGGAGCTGTGAATCAACAGTGCTATCCACTGTGCTACCGTACCTCGCTGACTAATCTTTCTAATTAACTGAAGTCCCTCATCCCTGATACTATTCTTGTGAAAACCCACCTGCTTCACTAATGTCCTTTAGGCAAGGAAATCTGCCATCCTTACCTGGTCTGGCCTACATGTGACTCCTGATCCACAGCAATGTGATTGATTCTTAACTGTCCTCTGACATGGTCAAGCAAGCCACTCAGTTCAAAGGAAATTGGGGATGGGCAACAAATCCTGGCCCTGACGGCAATGCCCACGTCCCATGAAAGAATGAAGAAAAATCTTTTATGCACCCTCTCGAATGCCTTCATATCTTTCCTGAATCGTGGTGCCCAGAAGAAGACTGCAATACTCCAGTTGAGGCCAAACCAGTGTTTCGTATATAGATCATGGCAAATGGAACATCATCAGTGATGGCAATGGTTTTCTAATATCCCTGTCTGAAACAATAATTACATTTTGCAGTTGCATTATTCTGTTCAACTCTCGAGGTGCTTGTGTCTTATCATAAATAAAGCAAGAGTTTCCACTCATATGTTTTTGTTTTGGAGCAAAAATCATTCAGCTGATAATTGTTTCTTGGCTCCAATAAGTATTGCAACTTTCACATTAATTGGGAGCCGTGATTTCGGATGTAATTTATTGTTGCCACTAAAGAAAATTGAAGTTTATAGTCATGGCATAAATCCTGGGGCCTTATGTGGGACTGTACTCTGTTGGGTCTTTCCAACAGAAAAGGTCTCCAATATGGTTTTACATTTTTGCAGAACAGGTAAATGAAGATCAAATTGCCCAAGTTTATTTGTAATCTACAATGAAAAGGAATTATATAATGTCATAAACCAGGCGAATGGAGATTAGCACTTTATGGTCATCTGAACTGCTTAAATTATTTATTTGCATACAGATACCTTAAGATGACTGCTGTCAAAAGCCTATGTTATCAATTTACTATCAAATATTTGTAAATTAATTAAAGGTACAACTAAAAGTAAAGCCAAGTAAACTGCTGAGCAATTTACAGAGGACCAGATCACGTTTCAGCACTCTCGGAAGAATATTCACTGTGTCTATTGTGCTACCGAGGCTGTCAATGCTCCCCCAATATTTCAATGAACGTCTTGACATGTGCAAGTAACTTTGTAAATATCAGTTAGCAGCACAAACATTTTTGATGTCTTGTTTCTATTTTGATGTGTGAATTTTGAAGAAAATGTAATCTCTTAATTTACTTGTATCTTTCATTAATTTTTATGCATGTGAAATTAGTTTTACAATTGAAATTAAAGAATGTTTAACTCGTCACTGTGGTGTGCTGTAGTTTTTTGATTAGACCTTGTTGGACACGTTGAGAGGCAGACAGCAGCAGTCCCATTTGCTGATGCTATGCAGGCCATTTTTTTTTCTTTTAAATTTTGAGTACCCAATTTTTGTCCAACTAAGGGGCGAATTAGCGTGGCCAACCCACCTAACTGCACATCTTTGGGTTGTGGGGGGTGACACCCACGCAGACACGGGGAGACTGTGCAAACTCCACACGGACAGTGACCCGGGGCCGGGACTGAACTTGGGCCCTCAACGCCATAGGCAGCAGTGTTAACCACCGTGCTGCCCCTCAATGCAGGTGATTTAATGGGTGGGTAGGTAGGCAGGTATACTGCTGCCCCAAAATAGTAATTGGTTCTGAAATTCCTAGCTGCCCAATTCACCAGTCAAGTATAGATGAGCAGGACTCTAGTCATACAGCGCAAGCTGCTATAAGCTATGTAGGTTTAATGTTCTGCAGGTTTAAAAGTCTTTGACAAGCCAAGGAGAAGCCACGTATATCGGTAAGTGGATAGGATTGGGGAGAGGTGTTGGGTCAGGCTGGGCCTTGGGAGGGATGGCATCGGTTGGGCCTGTGGGGTTGGGGGGGGGGGGGTGTTAAGGCTTGGAGGAGGTGTTTGGTGGGTGTTGGGTTGGACCTTGGGAACATGTGTCACGTTAGGCCAGATTTGGAGGCAGGGATGTTGGTTAAGGCCTTGGTGTTGAGGGGGGCACTGGGTATCAGGTCAGGCTATTGAAGGATGGGTGGAGGTGGTGGGCACTGGGTCAGGTCGGGTTGTGGCTTGGGGATGGAGAAATGCCTGGTGGGTCAGAAATTATAGATCATCGTCTTGGGTTTGCCTCAGTGACAAGTGTTATGGGCCAGGGTTTAGAGAACCCCAAAATGTATCATGGAGTTCACCTGATCCACAACTTTTAATAGATTGTGGTATGGGGAGCACACGGCCCACTCTACAGGTGTGGTACAGCAGAAATGGAAAAGTACTTTTTTAAAGCAAAACAATGTTTATTCTATGAACTCAAGTTAACCTTTTTAAAACATACAGTGAACATCTTAGCAACCATTAATTTGCATACAACACTAAGTAATCCTTTAAGCTTTCCTTTTGACATCCATAAGACTGAAAAACAAAACCTTTAACAGAAGCACATCAGGTTAAAGTCACTACTGAGAGCAGTTATTAGTTTTAAATCACCGAAGGATCAATTTACAGTTTTTAGATTACAGAGAGAAAGACTAATACCCCTTCTGGCTGTGAGTGCAGCTATTCAGCTCTGGGGCGACATTCTCCGACCCCCCGCCGGGTCGGAGAATCGCCGGGGGCTGGCGTGAATCCCGCCCCCACCGGTTGCCGAAGTCTCCGGCACCGGAGATTCGGCGGGGGCGGGAATCGCGCCGCGCCGGTTGGCGGGCCCCCCGCTCGATTCTCCAGCCAGGATGGGCCGAAGTCCCGCCGATAAATTGCCTGTCCCATAAGACCATAAGACATAGGAGTGGAAGTAAGGCCATTCGGCCCATCGAGTCCACTCCACCATTCAATCATGGCTGATTTCAACTCCATTTACCCGCTCTCTCTCCATAGCCCTTAATTCCTCGAGAAATCAAGAATTTATCAACTTCTGTCTTAAAGACACTCAACGTCCCGGCCTCCACCGCCCTCTGTGGCAATGAGTTCCACAGACCCACCACTCTCTGGCTGAAGAAATTTCTCCTCATCTCTGTTCTAAAGTGACTCCCTTTTATTCTAAGGCTGTGCCCCCGGGTCCTAGTCTCCCCTGCTAATGGAAACAACGTCCCTAGATCCACCCTATCTAAGCCATTCATTATCTTGTAAGTTTCTATTAGATCTCCCCTCAACCTCCTAAACTCCAATGAATATAATCCCAGGATCCTCAGACGTTCATCGTATGTTAGGCCTACCATTCCTGGGATCATCCGTGTGAATCTCCGCTGGACCCGCTCCAGCGCCAGTATGTCCTTCCTGAGGTGTGGGGCCCAATATTGCTCACAGTATTCTAAATGGGGCCTAACTAATGCTTTATAAAGCTTCAGAAGTACATCCCTGCTTTTATATTCCAAGACTCGTGAGATGAATGACAACATTGCATTTGCTTTCTTAATTACGGACTCAACCTGCAAGTTTACCTTTAGAGAATCCTGGACTAGGACTCCCAAGTCCCTTTGCACTTCAGCATTATGAATTTTGTCACCGTTTAGAAAATAGTCCATGCCTCTATTCTTTTTTCCAAAGTGCAAGACCTCGCACTTGCCCACGTTGAATTTCATCAGCCATTTCTTGGACCACTCTCCTAAACTGTCTAAATCTTTCTGCAGCCTCCCCACCTCCTCCATACTACCTGCCCCTCCACCTATCTTTGTATCATCGGCAAACCTAGCCAGAATGCCCCCAGTCCCATCATCTAGATCATTAATATATAAAGAGAACCGCTGTGGCCCCAACACTGAACCCTGCGGGACACCACTCGTCACCGGTTGCCATTCCGAAAAAGAACCTTTTATCCCAACTCTCTGCCTTCTGCCTGACAGCCAATCGTCAATCCATGTTAGAACATAGAACATAGAACAATACAGCGCAGTACAGGCCCTTCGGCCCACGATGTTGCACCGAAACAAAAGCCATCTAACCTACACTATGCCATTATCATCCATATGTTTATCCAATAAACTTTTAAATGCCCTCAAGTTAGTACCTTGCCTCGAATACCATGGGCCCTTATTTTACTCAGCAGTCTCCCGTGAGGCACCTTATCAAAGGCCTTTTGGAAGTCAAGATAGATAACATCCATTGGCTCTTCTTGGTCTAACCTATTTGTTATCTCTTCAAAGAACTCTAATAGGTTTGTCAGGCACGACCTCCCCTTACTAAATCCATGCTGACTTGTCCTAATCCGACCCTGCACTTCCAAGAATTTAGAAACCTCATCCTTAACAATGGATTCTAGAATCTTGCCAACAACCGAGGTTAGGCTAATTGGCCTATAATTTTCCATCTTTTTCCTTGTTCCCTTCTTGAACAGGGGGGTTACAACAGCGATTTTCCAATCCTCTGGGACTTTCCCTGACTCCAGTGACTTTTGAAAGATCATAACTAATGCCGCCACTATTTCTTCAGCTCTCTCCTTTAGAACTCTAGGATGTAGCCCATCTGGGCCCGGGGATTTATCAATTTTTAGACCTCTTAGTTTCTCTAGCACTTTCTCCTTTGTGATGGCTACCATATTCAACTCTGCCCCCTGACTCTCCGGAATTGTTGGGATATTACTCATGTCTTCTACTGTGAAGACTGACGCAAAGTACTTATTCAGTTCCTCAGCTATTTCCTTGTCTCCCATCACAAAATTACCAGCGTCATTTTGGAGCGGCCCAATGTCAACTTTTGCCTCCCGTTTGTTTTTAATGTATTTAAAGAAACTTTTACTATCATTCCTAATGTTACTAGCTAGCCTACCTTCAAATTTGATCCTCTCTTTCCTTATTTCTCTCTTTGTTATCCTCTGTTTGTTTTTGTAGTCTTCCCAATCTTCTGACTTCCCACTACTCTTTGCCACATTATAGGCTTTCTATTTTGCTTTGATGCATTCCCTAACTTCCTTTGTCAGCCATGGCTGCCTAATCCCCCCTCTGATAACCTTTCTTTCCTTTGGGATGAACTTCTGTACTGTGTCCTCAATTACTCCCAGAAACTCCTGCCATTGCTGTTCTACTGCCTTTCCCACTAGGCTCTGCTCCCAGTTGATTTTCGTCAGTTCCTCCCTCATGCCCCTGTAGTTACCTTTATTTAACTGTAACACCTTTACATCTGATTCTACCTTCTTTCTTTCAAATTGGAGATTGAATTTGACCATATTATGATCACTGCCTCCTAAGTGCTCTCTTACTTTAAAATCTTTAATCAAGTCTGGCTCATTACATAACACTAAGTCCAGAATGGCCTGTTCCCTCGTGGGCTCCATCACAAGCTGTTCCAAAAAGCCCTCCTGTAAGCATTCAATGAATTCCCTTTCCTTGGGTCCACTGGCAGCATTATTTACCCAGTCCACCTGCATATTGAAGTCCCCCATGATCACTGTGACCTTGCCTTTCTGACATGCACTTTCTATTTCGTGGTGCATTTTGTGCCCCAGGTCCTGACCACTGTTAGGAGGCCTGTACAGAACTCCCATTATGGTTTTTTTGCCTTTGTGGTTCCTCAACTCTACCCACACAGACTCCACATCATCTGACCCCATGTCGTTTAGTGCTATTGATTTAATTTCATTCCTAATTAACAAGGCAACCCCGCCCCCTCTGCCCACCTCTCTGTCTTTTCGATAGGTTGTGAATCCCTGGATGTTTAAATGCCAGTCCTGAACCCCCTGCAACCATGTCTCTGTGATGCCTACCACATCATACCTGCCAGTCACAATCTGGGCCACAAGCTCATCTACCTTGTTCTGTACACTGCGCGCATTTAAATATAGCACCTTTAATTCTCTATTGACCGGCCCTTTTTGTTTCCTTAGTATGGTGGACCTTGGTTTACTGAGCCTTTCCATACACTGTGTCATATTTTGTGGGATGGGGACAATCGTAACCACTCTTGAGTTTTGTCTGTTCATGTTTTTTTTTAATCCTAAGCAGCTACGCTCCCCGCTGATTACTTCACCTCTTGGTTCCCTGACTTTCCCTTCCCCCCCAATCTTTAGTTTAAAGTCCCGTCGGCGTAAATTGAACCACCTACCTTACTGGTGGGACAAGGCGGCGCGGGTGGGCTCCGGGGTCCTGGGGTCCTCCACCATGGCGGAGGCGGAAGAGACTCCCTCCACTGCGCATGCGTGGGAAACTGTCAGCGGCCGCTGACGCTCCCGCGCATGCGCCGCCCGGATATGTCATTTCCGCGCCAGCTGGCGGGGCACCAAAGGCCTTTTCCGCCAGCTGGCGGGGACGGAAATTCGTCCGGCATCGGCCTAGCCCCTCAATGTTGGGGCTCGGCCCCCTTTGGGGCGGCGCGATGCCCGTCTGATTGGCGCCGTTTTGGGCGCCAGTCGGCGGACATCGCGCCGTTTCCGGAGAATTCCGCCCCTGAAAACGAAACTAAAACACACCCTGCAGCAAACAGCCGAAAACAGAAGTAAAAAGCTGACAGACAGACCAGCTCCACCCACACTCTGACATCACCGATAAACACCCATTTCCTAAAGGTACTCTCACATGACACAAGACATCACTATCCAAGCACAATGTCGACCAAAACATCTGCAGGACTATCCAGTGCAAGCTCAGAGAGATGCACTTGGCTGCATTAGAAAGCAGGTGAACATCAATCACAAGGACTAGAAGGGGTTACATGATTCTTTGAAATATGTCTATGGGAGCCGTCTGCTGGTTTATTATCAGCTAGTTGGTCCAGACAGGTCAACACTGTTCACAACAAAAGCCCAAATTTTAGAAAGATGGACAGGGCACTTTAGCCACGTCCTCAATTGGCCTTGTTATTGAAAATATGGAAAGATGTGTCATTTGAAACATGGAAGTCTGGCAATATCTGGTCTGAGAGAAACATGAGCGGATACAGGGAAAGATCCCATAAAGGGTTAACAGCAGCTGCAAAGAGCAGGATTGTAAAATGCAGATATCCTTGGTCGAGCAGGCTTAGCAAACAAGACAAACAGGATTCTGAATGAAGCCAAAAATAATGGCTCACGCCTTCATTGAAAGTAACTATCTTAGTAAGCATCTGGATAGAAAAATATACGGTTCAGTTGAATTTGGGACAATTCTAGGTGTGAAATTTTGCTAATACCAGGTAAATTAAAGAAAACTGGAGACTGTCAGTCTACGAGAAACATAATTTAAAGCCAAAATCAAAAGTTAAAATTATGAGCTGAGGACACAATTGGAAAATAAAACTATAGAAATGACAGGAATTTAAAGTAATAGCTCTTGAAGTCAAAGCATTTTTAAATATCACAACGGACACAATGCAATCAGATCTATGAGATGAGGTTATGTCAAAATGAATACTTAGTTGGATTAGAATGTTTAGATCAAAGATACTTTTTACAATCAAAGAAAATCAAAAGTTACTTTACAATAAAGTCATAAAAACTAGATAACCGTTAGAAAAATATATAAACCCGTGCTTTCGAAGGTGGTGGGGGTCCAGGTCGAACCAAGCTGGGGGTTGGCTATATTCGGGGTTGCAGAAGAGCCGGGAGTGCAGGAGGCGAAAGAGGCTGATGTTTTGGCCTTTGCGTCCCTAGTAGCCCGGCGCAGGATACTGTTGATGTGGAAGGAAGCCAAGCCCCCGGGTGTGGAGACCTGGATAAATGACGTGGCAGGGTTTATAAAGTTGGAACGGATTAAGTTCGTCCTAAGGGGATCGGCTCAAGGGTTCACCAGGCGGTGGCAACCGTTCGTCGAATACCTCACAGAAAGATAGAGGGAATGGAAAAGGTGAAGACAGCAGCAGCAACCCGGGGGTTGGGGGGAGGGGGGGAGGGGGAGGAACCAGAGGGATTCTCAGGGATGTTAATATATAAGTATATAAGTATAATATGTACAGGTTGTTGTTATAGATAATTGTATATTGGACTGTTAAAACATATTTTTGGAGAATATTTATCTGGGACAAGGCAGTTGCCATTTAGTTTTGTTTTTGTTTATATATTATTTATTTCTTGTTTATAAAACTGGCCATTGTTATTTATATTGTGATATTACTGTGTAAAGGATACACAATGTACTGTGATGGTTGGCCAAAAATTTTCAATAAAATATTTATTTTTTTAAAAAATATATATATATATATAAACCCGAAGAAAGGGAACAGCAGGTAGAACCAGAAGCAGAACTCAGAGAGAGAGAGGGAGGGAGAGGGGGGGGGGGTGGGAGAAGCAGAGAAGGAACAAGCAGCTCAGAGTCAGATTACAGTCAGCTCGGCCATGGGAAAGGGACAGGGCAAAGCAGCCGAGCTAAAATAGCTAATACATCTAAGGAAGACTAGAATTTAAAGGGTAGGCAGAAGCTCAGAGTCAGCTCAGAGATAGCCAGCAGAGCCAGCTCTCACAGCTCGGCACATGGGAAAGATAGGACACAGCAACCGAGCTAACCAGCGAATACATCTAAAGAAGACCAGACTTTAAAGAAGATTGATTGTCAAGGTGGGCCTGAAGGTCTCTTCAACCAACCAGAAGGATCCAGAAGCAAGATCTTTTTCCTTTCTGGAAAGAAAGTATTTGCAGCTTTTAAAAGAAAAAATATAATAATAAAATAACTTAATTTAACTTGAAATAGTGGTTATTCCAAAGTCAACTTTACTTACTTAGCAATGCGGGACCCAGGATCAATGCTACTAAGTAGTAAGTAGATGAAATCTTCGGTGAAGGTATGGGTTATACCGGGGGATAACTTGAAAACATAGTTTGACCTGAATAGCACCCACTGAGGCCTGCATCGGAGTCAGGGAGTGAGAATCCCTGATCACCATTTAGAATGTTGGCCCTTTTTGGTATAGGGGGACTTCTAAGAATAGTGATGAGTTTTCAAAAACAGCCTTCATCCATCAATGTAGAAGATGTCACCAGGTTGCCATAGGTTACCATCAACTGCTCTCTTGATGACTCTCCCACAGTGTTCGAAGCGATGAGCGCAATCAAACTGCTGTCTAGCGACAACACTCCAGGAGCTGATGCTATCCCAGCTGAGATCTACAAGGCTGAAGGTCAGTGCCTGGTGAAGCTCACTGAACTCTTTCAGCAAATATGGGAGCAAGGAATCATTCTACAAGAATACAAAGATTTTCCATCTATACAAGCAGAAATGAGCTGGACACTTGCAACAATCATAAGGGAACATCCCTCCTCATCATTGCCGGGCAATGAAGTGACAGATGAAATACAATGTGAGGTTATGCACTTTGGAAGGAGAAATTTAGGCATAGACTATTTTCTAAATGGGGAAATGCTTAGGAAATCAGAAGTACAAAGGGACTTGGGAGTCCTTGTTCACGATTATCTTAAGGTTAACGTGCAAGTTCAGTCGGCAGTTAGGAAGGCAAATGCAATGTTAGCATTCATGTCAAGAGGGCTAGAATACAAGACCAGGGATGCACTTCTGAGGTTGTATAAGGCTCTGGTCAGATCCCATTTGGAGTATTGTGAGCAGTTTTGGGCCTCGTATCTAAGGAACGATGTGCTGGTCTTGGAAAGGGTCCAGAGGTGGTTCACAAGAATAAACCCTGGAATGAATAGCTTGTCGTATGAGGAACGGTTGAGGACTCTGGGTCTGTACTCGTTTTAGTTTAGAAGGGTGAGGGGGGATTTTATTGAAACTTACAAGATACTGCGACACCTGGATAGAGTGGACGTGGAGAGGATGTTTCCACTTGTAGGAAAAACTAGAAGCAGAGGACACAATCTCAGACTAAAGGGATGATCCTTTAAAACAGAGATGAGGGGGAATTTCTTCAGCCAGAGGGTGGTGAATCTGTGGAACTCTTTGCCGCAGAAGGCTGTGGAGGCCAAATCACTGGGTGTCTTGAAGACAGAGATAGATAGGTTCTTGATTAATAAGGGGATCAGGGGTTATGGGGAGAAGGCAGGAGAATGGGGATGAGAAAAATATCAGCCATGATTGAATGGAGGAGTAGACTCGATGGGCCAGATTCTGCTTCTACGTCTTATGGTCTTATGGAAAAGTTTTCACCAAAATGCTTCTGAACCACTCTACATCATCTCAACCAGGATCTGCTTCCAGTGTGGTTTCAGAAAAGTTTGGAGATCAATATCATAATAATGAACAATCACTTATTGTCACAAGTAGACTTCAATGAAGTTACTGTGAAAAGCCCCTAAGTCGCTACATTCCGGCACCTGTTCAGGGAGGCTGGTACGGGAATTGAACCTGCGCTGCTGGCCTTGTTCTGCATCACAATCCAGCTGTTTAGCCCACTGTGCTAAATCAGCCCATGGTGTTTGAAGTTGAAAGTAAGCATTGGTCCTATCAAGTGCGTCTGGGGAATTGATATTGGAAAACAAGGCTCTGACAGATGAATTGAACTGGCATTTTTGCATCAGTCTTCACTATGGAAGGCACAAGTAACATCCCAGAAATAACTGTAAATCCGGAAATGGAAGGGAGCGAGGAACGCAGGAAGATTACAATTACCAGTGAAGTGGTATTAAGCAAATTGTTGGGTCTGTGGGCTGACACATCTCTGAATCTGGATAAACTTTACCTTAAACTTTACCAGTCTTGAAAGAAGTGGCTAATGAGATAGATGGTGCATTGGTTTGAATTTTCCAAAATTCCCTAGATTCAGGGAAGGCTTGAATAGATTGGAAGACAGCATATGTAACTCCTTTATTGAAAAGGAGAGGAAGACAGAAGGCAAGAAACTGCAGGCCAGTTATTCTAACATCTGTCATAGGGAAAATGTTAGAAACCATTATTAAAAATGTTAAAACAGGGCACTGGAAAATTTCATGGCAGTCAGGCAGAGTCAACATGGTTTTGTGAAAGGGAAATCACATTTAACCAATTTACTGGGTGATGCGCGATCAATGACCACTAAAATGAGGTTGTAGTCCAACTGAAGGCTTTAATAAGCTAGATGTACAGGTACAGAATGAAGGCTGCTGGGACGGCACGGGTTCTTATACCCCGCCTAGCAGGGCGGAGCTACTCATAGAATTATGACTCATAGAATTTACAGTGCAGAAGGAGGTCATTCGGCCCATCGAGTCTGCACCGGCTCTTGGAAAGAGCACCCTACCCAAGGTCAACACCGCCACCCTATCCCCATAACCCAGTAATCCCACCCAACACCAAGGGCAATTTGGGACACTAAGGGCAATTTATCATGGCCAATCCACCTAACCTGCACACCTTTGGATTGTGGGAGGAAACCGGAGCACCCGGAGGAAACCCACGCACACACGGGGAGGATATGCAGACTCCGCACAGACAGTGACCCAAGCCGGAATCGAACCTGGGACCCTGGAGCTGTGAAGCAATTGTGCTATCCACAATGCTACCGTGCTACCATACAGCTTGACCAATAGGAAGCATACAATTTCTACCAATGGTGTTCGAGCATTACCAGGTACCGTAATATCTCTACTACCACATTCACCCCCTGTTAAAAAAGAGTCCGCCGGGGGTGGTGGCCTGATACTACAAACATGGCAACGTGGTAGAATTAGTTATGGAGGTACAGTAATACCTCCGTACAGCATTTTGTAACTATTTACAACTCTAGTAACTATTTGCAGTTTATGATTTAAATTTACAATTTAAAATGAAGCAATCAGTCGATCGGGGGCCCTGGTCGTCCTCTGTGATTGTCGGAGCTTCGGTGGTGACTCCGGTGGAGGCTCGGGCGTCTGAGACTCTGGGAGCGTGGCCTCGATCTCCGTGGCAGTTTCGACATGCCTGGAGGGCGCTGGTGGGGAAAATGGTTGACCTGGGAAGGGAGCGCCTGCGGGGTGCGTTGGTGGGTGGGGGGGCCTAGATGGGGCCGGCGGAAGGACCGATCCTCCTGTAAGGTGCCCTGGTGGAGGGGAGGGTGGGACTGGTGGCTAGGGTGTGCGTGGGGCTCTGGCGGGCGCCAGGTCTCGTAGGGAGACCGTATCTTGTCGGCCGTCAGGGTACGCCACGTATGCGTACTGGGGGTTAGTGTGGAGAAGATGGACCCTCTCGACCAACGGGTCCGACTTGTGCGCCCGCACGTTTTTTCGGAGCAGGATGGGTCCGGGAGCTGCCAGCAAGGTCGGGAGCGAGGTCCCAGAGGAGGACTTCCAGGGGAAGACAAGGAGACGTTCGTGAGGTGTCTGGTTGGTTGTGGTACAAAACGAGTGACCCCCGGGTGTCAGAGGTCCTCGTGGAGGGCTCGGAGGCGGTCCACTTGTGCGGTGGCACATGTGCCATGGGACAGGGCGTCAGGAGGCTCGTTTAGCTTCCCGGGACGATACAAGATCTCGTAGTTGTAGGTGGAGAGTTCGATCCTCCACCGCAAGATCTTATAGTTTTTTATCTTGCCCCGCTGTGCATTATCGAACATGAAAGCAACCGACCGTTGGCCAGTGAAGAGAGTGAATCTCCTGCCAGCCAGGTAATGCCTCCAATGTCGCACAGCTTCTACTATGGCATGGGCCTCCTTTTCGACTGAGGAGTGGCAGATTTCGGAAGCATGGAGGGTACGTGAGAAGAAGGCCACGGGCCTGCCCGCTTGGTTGAGGGTGGCCGCCAGAGCTACGTCAGATGCGTCGCTCTCGACCTGGAAGGGCAGGAACTTATCGATGTCGTGAATCGTGGCCTTTGCAATGTCCGTTTTGATGCGGCTGAAGGCCTGGCGGGCCTCTATCGACAGGGGAAAAGCTGTGGATTGGATCAAGGGACGGGCCTTGTCCGCATAGTTGGGGACCCACTTGGCGTAGTAACTGAAAAACCCTAGGCAGCGCTTCAGGACCTTGGAGCAGTGAGGGAGGGGGAACTCCATAAGGGGGCGCATGCGCTCAGGGTCAGGGCCTATAACCCCATTTCGCACTACGTAGCAGTGGATGGCTAGGCGGTCGGTGCGGAACACGCATTTATCCTTGTTGTATGTAAGGTTAAGGATCTTTGCAGTCTGGAGGAATGTTCGGAGGTTGGTGTCGTGGTCCTGCTGGTCGTGGCCGCAGGTGGTGATATTATCGAGATACGGGAATGTTGCCCGTAAACCGTACTGGTCAACCATTCGGTCCATCTCGCGCTGGAAGACCAAGAAGCCCGTTGGTGACACCTAAGGGAACCCTTAAGAAGTGATAGAGCCACCCAGCTGCCTTGAAGGCAGTGTATTTGTGGTCACTAGTGCGGATGGGGAGCTGGTGGTAGGCGGACTTAAGATCCACCGTGGAGAAGACCTTGTAATGCACGATCCTGTTTACCAGGTTGGATATGCGGGGGAGAGGGTACGTGTCCAGCTGCGTAAACCTGTTGATGGTCTGACTGTAGTCGATGACCATCCTATGCTTCTCCCCAGTCTTTACCACCGCTGGGTCACTGTCTGTGCGGAGTTTGCACGTTCTCCCCGTGTGTGCGTGGGTTTCCTCCGGGTGCTCCGGTTTCCTCCCACAGTCCAAAGACGTGCAGGTTAGGTGGATTGGCCATGCTAAATTACCCGTAGTGTCCATAAGGGTTGGGAGGGGTTATTGGGTTGCGGGGATAAGGTGGAAGTGAGGGATTAATGTGGGTCGGTGCAGACTCGATGGGCCGAATGGCCTCCTTCTGCACTGTATGTTCTATGTAAAACCACTACTTGAGCTCTCCAGGGACTGTTGCTCGCTTCAATGACTCCTTCCCTCAGTAGCCTATGGACCTCTGACCTAATAAAGATCCGGTCCTGGGCACTGTACCGTCTGCTCCTGGTGACGACGGGTTTGCAATCCGGGGTGAGGTTCGCAAACAGGCAAGGCGGATCGACCTTAAGGGTCGTGAGGCCGCAGACAGTCAGGGGGGTATAGGGCCGCCGAATTTGTAAGTTAGACTTTGGAGATTACACTGGAAGTCTAAACTTAGGGGTATGGCCGCGCAGAGGTGGGGAAGGACGTAGAGCCGGTAATTCTTAAACTCCCTTCCCTGGACTGTGAGGTTTGCTACACAAAACCCCTTTATCTCTACTGAGTGGGAACCGGAGGCCAGGGAGATTTTTTGATTAACGGGGCAGACGAGGAGAGAACAGCATTGATAAATACAGTCGTTGTAGCAGTTGAGACTGTTCGAGGCCGGGACTGATCCAGAGTCACCGAGGCTAATCGCAGCAGTTGAGTGTTCTCTTCAGGCAGTGTGTGGTCAGCCGAGCTGGTGTCCTGGTGGTCCATCCAAGATGGCGGCTCCCATTGGTCGCACATGGCTGGGGATGCACAAAATGGCAGTGCCCATCCATCTAGCATGGCATCCACGGGACAAGATGGCAGCACTGGCCGGGGTGCTTGGCCTGCCCGCAAAAGTAGCAGAGGGGCCCCCCGGGGTTGCCAGGCCACCTTGCAGCACAAGCTTGTGGGGGGAATGGGGGATGTCTCGGGGTCGGCTGCAGAGGGATTCCACGATGCCCAGGGGGCTGCTGCGCGGTCGGGAACGTAAACGCGGGTGTTTCTGGAGGCCACATCCAGGGAGCCTGCAAGGGCCCGTGCCTCCTTGAGACCTAGAGTGTCTTTTTCCAGCAATCGCTGGCGGATTTGGGAGGACAGCATACCTGCCACGAAAGCGTCCCGGACCAAGAGTTCAGTGTGTTCGCTTGCCGAAACTTGCGGGCTGCTGCAGTTTCTCCCCAACACCAGGGGTGCACGGTAGAATTCGTCTACCGATTCCCCAGGGATTTGTCGCCTCGTTGCTTGCAGATGTCGGGCGTAGACCTGGTTTACCGGGCAAATATAATGTCCTTTTAGCAGCTCTATTGCTGCATCGAAGTCGCCCGCGTCCTCGATGAGGGTGTAAATCTCCGGGCTCACCCTCAAGTGCAGGACTTGCATTATCTGTTCTCCCGTGGGTGTGTTTTCGGCCGTCCTGAGATATCCTTTAAAACACGCCAGCAAGTGCTTGAAGATTGCCGCTGAGTTCGCCGCGTGGGGGCTGAGTTGCAGACACTCCGGCTTGATTCTGTTGCTCTTATTTGCCTTAGTTTTATTAGCTCTAATTCTGTCTACTTTGCTCACGAGTCGCCAGGTATCTTTCTGATACCGCCACGTGGTTCAAGTTCAAGTTATGATTAATAATGCAGCACACCGCTTAGTAAGAATTAAATCAACGGTCATTTATTATATACAGCAATTAATACTTATACAATAATGCTACTTCTAGACTAATACCTGCAACTAACAGGCCAATACTTAACTTTAGGAATGGCCCACCAGGTCAGGGAAACAAATGTTTTTTTCCGAATTGGTCCTGAGCCCGTGGGATTCAAAGGCTGATAAAGGTCGATGGTTAGGAGTGTCTATCGGGTAGCGATCGCTGGAGTCAAACTTACTGTTTCTTTGTCGAAGGTTCTTGCGAAGGTTGCGAGCAGGAAGAGAAGGGTCGCTCTGAACTTGGCCCATATTCTTATAGTTAGCTAGGGTCTTCCCAACTCTCGGGGCGGACCTTGACCCTGGTTCCAAGTGATTGGACTTGGTCCAAATCACTCGGTTTGATATGCTCCAATAATGGGGCATTCCTTGATCGGGGGGTGGTTGCCCACCTTTCTTTGTGTTAGCCTCTCTTGGTGCCGAGAGGTCTGGAGTAGCTTTACAAATGCTAATTTGTAGCAATTGTTCCCGGGGATGGCTGTTCACTATGCAGATGGCTGGATTGTTGTGATGTTAATGGCTGCATGATTTGATCAGTCTGGCTTCCCCCAGAGGCGAATACACTGTTTTACCTGCAGCCTTCCGTTTGAGTCCTGTTGGCTGATTTTCCCATCAGCCTCTGCCGTTCGCCATTTTGGATCGGGGTTTTGGCCAAATTAATCGGGAATCAGCCATTTTAGGTGGCTACATGCCCTCCTTATGATCCTAACGCGAAGTGTGAAGGATCACATTAATTTGTTCTTTCCGTTCCCTGACTGGGGGGGACACCTCCTACATGGCCACTACTCTGACCCTAGCTAAGCACAAAAACTTTACCTAAAAATTCTAAGGGCGCTATGTCAGGCAGGGACATGCATTAACAATTAAACTATTTTTTAATTTCTAATTTTTACCTTAATACGCTATACTCCATAAACATTGCATTATACTATCTTCCTAAAACATACAACAATAATCACAACATTTAATATACTCTTTCCTGACTTGGCAGTCAAGCTCAGGATCATACATTTTTTTTTTGTTCATGAAAAGTTTTGTACATCTCTTTATTTACAGTAATAACGCAAGTGAATGCTCTTTATTATTTTGTTATCAATCGCGGAGTCTGGGGTCTGGTCATAACCGAATATAGGGGATCGGATCCGATATACCGGGGTTCGAGCACGGTAGGCTCTCCTTCGCCATTTTCGGAGGCGCATAGTCTGCACTACACAGCAGAGTATCGCCAACGCTAACAGTGCTTCAATTACTTAAGACAGGGAGTACCAGGTTATGAACTTGGCACACCAGGATAATGCAGCGTGGCTGGTGACTGGGGTCTCGGTACTGCGGGGCAGGGAAACATTAACGGCAGGGGGGTTTGAAGTCATGGGGTCCGCGTTCCCGCGCAACCAAATGTTCATCAAAAGAGTGTTGAGTGTTGAGCACGATGATCGAAGTCCTCATGGCTGTCCTCTTTCTTTGTCTTTCTTTGTGTTCTCTGTTTTTCTCCGGTCCTGGAGCTTCTGGAGCTCTGTAAAACAAGCATAGTATCTGTAATTACCTTGGTATAATATCCGGTATGTTAGTGTGTCTGTCCTTCTTGGGGCCAATTAAACCCTTATAATTGGTCACTATATGTGACTCCCCCATGTTTTTTTCAAAACAAATGTTAGGACACGGCACACTTCCCAATGATGGACCAGTGCTAAGTTTATCATCCAAATGTTCCTGGATGTAAGTAGCATGAGGCAGCAACCCAAGGGTCGCCTAAATAAATAAAACTGTTTTGAGAGGAAAAGGTCGAATGAGGTGCGTATGGGCCGCGACGGGTAAGATTTGGATGGAGTCCCCGGGTAGGACGGCTACCAATGCCGTATCTCCCCTACCCGAGCATTTTTGACCAGCGGGGGGGGGGGGGGGGGGGGGGGGGGGGTCCCCAGGCAGGGCGGGTCTCAGGCCGTTTCTCCACTGCCTGAGCAACCAAAGAACGGGCACAAATGTATTCATCGTGATGGGGTTGGTGCTGTGCTTCTACCCCCGAATCAGAACGGGCGTCTGGTACCCGAACAGGTATCAGCTAAAGTGTCTGCAGACAAGCTAGTTCCACTGAACAAGTGTGTGGTCTGCTGACCAGGTATCTGCAGATGAGCTAGTTCCGCTGAACAAGCGTCTGGTCTGTTGACCAGGTATCTGTGGACAAGTTGGTACCGCTGAACAAGCGTCTGGCCGCGGTGGGTGTCTGTGGGAAAAAGCTAAAAAGTTTCAGGTGAATGGATGTGTGACAGTGAGACACATTCTCCTGTCGGACGAACAACACTTAAACAAAACATACGAACAACATAAAACATCCTGCAGGTTCCATCAGAATACGGGACATTGTAAATCACATTTGGGCTTGGGTGTAACTAGCATATGGAGGGAGTGCAGCGTGACCGAAGAAGAAAGGAAGGAGGAGTGAAACAAAATGAAGTGGCCTTGCTGAGGTAACGCTGCCATGAGAAGTGGTGGGTAAGCGTTCACAGTTTGCATGGGGTAGCTGGGACCTTGTAGCTGCTGTGGGTGGTGTTCTCTTCCATATCTGGGGGCTAGTCTAGCTGGTGGGGGTCTCCTGCAATCTCGGGCGAAGTGTCCTGGCTGCTCACAGTTGTAACATGACCACTGGGGCACATAAAGTGGAGCAGGCTCTCTGGTACATTGTTCCCTTGGGTGTGGTTCCCTGGGTGGGGGGTCGAGGCTGTTGGTGTCTTTGCTGGTTCGGGGGGCATTTGTGGGCTGGTTCCGTTGCAGTTTCAGGGTGGCTTGGCATTCTCGTGTGTAATGTCCTAATTGTCCGCAATTATAACATTCCGGTGGTTTCTGTGGGGGGCTGTTCCTTCCTTTGTTTACCCATGCGGGGTTCTGGTGTGTTTTAACTGGATGCATGTCTGCCTGCTCTTCCTCGGGTTCCCTAACTGCGGGTTTGTCTGCTTCTGCCTGCTGTTCTTCAGGATTTTTAACTGTGGCTTTACTTTGTACAGACTGCTCCCAGGTGCGGGACAATCTTTTTAAAACCCATTTCTCATTGTGGGCTGCCTCTGAGGGGTCATAATTCGTACAGGCTTTTTGACCTGCCTCTGTGGCATGGGAGATAAGGGTGCGGGTCCATTTGGCCATATTGTCTGGGGACAAATGGGCACGTTCTAAATTTCCAAAAACTGCTGTGAAATGAATCCACAGGCGTCCAGCAAACGCTGTGGGGTGTTCTGTCTTTTCCTGCCTGCACTTATTGAGGCCATCTACGGGGTCACCCCGGTTATACCCAATCGCATCCAGGATCGCGGTATGCATTTCTGCAAGGGTGCCTCCTCCTACATTCTGTGGATCGGGAAGGGCTGCTGTTACCGACGGATCTAAACTTAGAACCATGAGCTTTACATGCTCTCTCTCGTCCAGGACGTACATGTGCGCCTGGCGTCTAACTGTGGCAAAGAACTGGTGGGGGTCTGAGCTGGGGAGGAACGGTGTGATCTTCTCGCACGCGTCCCGTAATCGGGTCACTGTCAAGGGGGTGGAATATCGATATGCCGCATCGTCCGGTGTGGCTGTGCGGAGGGTGGTTACAGGGTTCATTGGAGCTTGAACTATCTGCTATGTGGGGGGTTGGGGTGCTTTTCTCCTTTGGGTCTTTTCCTGCGCACATGTTCCCTGAACATATCTCTGCGCTGTTTCCTGTAATTCTTCCCAATCAGGGCCGTCTTCCTGGTCTAACTTTTCCCCAAAGGTTTCTTGAAATCCCTTTTGGACAGAAAGCAGTGATTGCAGGTCTGCAATTTGCTTCCGGCACTTTGCATGGTCTATGGTGTCTGCCTTTGTTCTGTAGTTGCAGCGTGGAGCGCTCTCAAGGCTGCCTTGAGATCACTACATTGTTTTTGTAGCGTCTCCACCTGCTTCTCTGTCTCTTTCTTTACCAGGACTGCACGCTGCGTGGCCTGATAAGCCTTTTCATACTGGGACTGGAAACTACTCAAATGCACCAGACAAGACTGGTGGCCCCGTTTGGCGTCAGCCACCTCTTCATCCTTTGCTGCTAATTTCCTTCTTAATTCCAGGTTCTCTTTCTCAACCGCGCATACATCGACTTTACTCATACGATGTATGCCTTCTATTTCTTTGCGGAGCGTCCTGACGACCTCCTCTGTGCCTCGCAATTGTGCCAGACAGGACACTATTGCCATCGGCTTGCGAGCTTTTGCTCAGCTCTTTTTATGGATCTCACTCAGGTTCTCCCACCAAGTATGCCCTATGCTTCCGGGACCTGAATCGTCATTATTGCAGAAATCATTCCACATGGGCCATCCTTTGCACTGGAGAAATTTCCGAATTTCCACTTCCCAAATGGGACACTGTCCCACTCTACTGCTGCTGGTCGCTGCGACCGCAAATTCCTCGGGGTTCATGAGGCGCTGCATTGCCTGCATGGCCATCTCTCCTATCCGCTTGGTTCGTTTAAATTTGGAACAGGGGGCTAAGGCGGTGTTGTAATTGCGGATACGGCTTGCGCTAATTTCCGAAAATACAGACTTCCGACAGTTTTTAAAAAATATATATTTTATTGAAATTTTTTTCCCTGAGCAACATTTTTCCCGCTTACAAAACAAGCGAAACGATAACAGTAACAAAACAGAAATTTTTAAACTTTTTAACAATAATAATAATAATAATATACAAGTAACGAAAACTCCACGACATCGGCCTCTTTCGCCTCCTGCACTCCCGGCTCTTCCGCAACTCCAAATAGAGCTAACCCCCAGCCTGGTTTGACCCGGGCCTTCACCACCTGCAAAATCACTCCCGTCACTCCCTTCCAATACGCTTCCAGTGCCGGGCACGCCCAAAACATATGTGCGTGGTTTGCCGGGCTCCTGCCACACCTCCCACATTTGTCCTCCACTCCAAAGAACCTGCTCAATCTTGCCCCCATTATGTGTGCTCTATGTAGCACCTTAAATTGAATCAGGCTAAGCCTGGCGCATGAGGAAGAGGAATTTACCCTGCTTAGGGCATCAGCCCACATACCCTCCTCTATCTCCTCCCCTAATTCTTCTTCCCACTTTCTTCTTAGTTCGCCCACCGACTCCTCCCCCTCTTCCCTCATCTCACTATAAATCTCTGACACCTTGCCCTCTCCGACCCACACCCCTGAAAGCACCCTGTCCTGTATCCCCTGTGTCGGGAGCCGCGGAAATTCCCTCACCTGTTGTCTAGTAAACGCCCTCACCTGCATATATCTCAAGAAATTCCCCCGGGGTAACTTATACTTTTCCTCCAGTGCTCCCAAGCTCGCAAAAGTCCCATCTATGAATAAATCTCCCACCTTCCCAATTCCCAACTGGTACCAGCTTTGAAATCCTCCATCCATTCTTCCTGGGGCGAACCTATGGTTGTTCCTGATAGGGGACCCCACCAGGGCTCCCCGCACCCCTCTCTGTCGCCTCCACTGTCCCCATATGTTCAGTGTTGCCGCCACCACCGGGTTTGTGGTGTACTTTTTCGGTGAGAACGGTAGCGGCGCCGTCACCAGCGCCTCTAGACTCGTCCCTTTACAGGACCTTCTCTCCAGCCTTTTCCACGCCGCTCCCTCACCCTCCATCATCCATCTACGTATCATTGCCACATTGGCGGCCCAATAATAATCTCCCAAGTTCGGTAGTGCCAGTCCTCCTCTGTCCCTACTGCGCTGAAGGAACCCCCTCCTTACTCTCGGAACTTTCCCTGCCCACACAAAGCTCGTAATGCTCCTATCTATTTTATTAAAAAAGGTCCTGGTGATTAAAATAGGGAGACATTGAAATACAAATAAGAACCTCGGGAGGACCATCATCTTAATTGCTTGCACCCTGCCCGCCAGCGATAAAGGCTGCATGTCCCACCTCTTAAAGTCCTCCTCCATTTGTTCTACCAGCCGTGTCAGATTAAGTCTGTGCAAGGTTCCCCAGCTCCTAGCGATCTGAATCCCCAAGTATCGGAAGTTTCTTTCCACTTTCCTTAGCGGTAAGCCTTCTATCTCTCTACTCTGGTCCCCTGGATGTATCACATATAATTCACTCTTCCCCATGTTTAACCTATACCCCGAAAATTCCCCGAACCTCCTCAAGATTCGCATAACCTCTATCATCCCCCCCGCTGGGTCCGACACGTATAGCAATAGGTCATCCGCGTATAACGAGACTCGGTGTTCTTCTCCCCTCTAGTCACCCCTCTCCATTTCCTGGAGTCTCTCAGCGCCATGGCCAGAGGTTCAATTGCCAGCACAAACAACAATGGAGACAGCGGGCATCCCTGTCTTGTTCCCCTATATAATCGGAAATACTCTGATCTATGTCGACCTGTAACTACGCTTGCCGTCGGTGCCCCATAAAGTAGTCTAACCCAGCGAATAAATCCGTTCCCAAACCCAAACCTCCTTAACACTTCCCACAAATACTCCCATTCCACCCTATCAAATGCCTTCTCTGCGTCCATTGCCGCCACTATCTCTGCCTCCCCCTCCACTGAGGGCATCATTATCACCCCTAATAGCCGTCGCACGTTAACATTCAATTGTCTCCCTTTTACGAACCCTGTCTGGTCTTCGTGCACCACCCCTGGGACACAGTCCTCTATCCTCGATGCCAGCACCTTTGCTAGCAGTTTGGCGTCCACGTTCAATAGTGAAATAGGTCTATAGGACCCACACTGCATCGGATCTTTGTCCCTCTTCAAAATTAGCAATATCGTCGCCTCCGACATTGTCGGGGGTAGTGTCCCCCCTTCCCTGGCCTCATTGAACGTCCTCGCCAACAACGGGGCCAACAAGTCCACATATTTTCTGTAAAATTCCACCAGGAACCCGTCTGGCCCCGGGGCCTTCCCTGTTTGCATGCTTCCCAGTCCCTTAATAACCTCATCCACCTCAATCGGCGCCCCCAGGCCTGCCACCGCCTGCTCCTCCACTTTCGGGAACCTCAACTGGTCCAGGAACTGCCGCATCCCCTCCTCTCCCTCTGGGGGCTGAGACCTATACAGTTCTTCATAAAAGGTCTTAAACGCCTCATTTATCTTTCCTGCCCTTCGCACAGTGTCTCCCCTTTCATCCCTAATTCCTCCTATCTCCCTCGCTGCTGCCCTCTTTCGCAGTTGGTGCGCCAACAGGCGACTAGCCTTTTCCCCATATTCATACCTCCTCCCCTATGCCTTCCTCCACAGTACCTCCGCCTTTCTGGTGGTCAGAAGGTCAAACTCGGTCTGGAGTCGTCTCCTCTCCCTGTACAGCTCCTCCTCAGGGGTCTCTGCAAATTCCCTGTCCACCCTTAAAATCTCCCCCAGTAATCTATCCCTTTCCTTGGCCTCTGTTTTCCTTTTGTGGGCCCCAATAGAAATCAGCTCTCCTCTGACCACCGCTTTTAGTGCTTCCCAGACCACTCCCACAGGGACCTCGCCGTCGTCATTGACCTCCAGGTATCTCTCGATACATCCCCTCACTCTTGCACACACTCCCTCATCCGCCATCAGTCCCACATCTAATCGCCAGAGTGTTCTCTGCTCCCTGTCCTCTCCTACTTCCAGGTCCACCCAATGTGGGGCATGATCCGAAACCGCTATGGCTGAGTATTCAGCTTCTTCCACCCTAGAGATCAACGACCTACCTAAAACAAAAAAATCTATCCGGGAGTACACTTTATGGACGTGGGAGAAGAAGGAATACTCCCTAGCCCTGGGTCTAAGAAATCGCCATGGATCCACTGCCCCCATTTGGTCCATAAACCCCTTAAGTACCTTGGCCACTGCCGGCCTTCTTCCAGTCCTTGAGCTGGATCTATCGAGCGCCGGGTCCAGCACCGTATTGAAGTCCCCTCCTAAAATCAAATTTCCTGCCTCCAGGTCCGGAATACGCCCCAGCATCCGTCTCATGAACCCCGCATCGTCCCAATTTGGGGCATACACATTAACCAGCACGACCTCCATTCCCTCCAGCCTACCACTCACCATTACATATCTACCTCCACTATCTGCTACGATGTTCTTTGCTTCAAATGCTACCCGTTTCCCCACCAAAATGGCCACCCCTCCGTTCTTTGCGTCCAGTCCTGAGTGGAACACCTGTCCCACTGTAGAGGGTGCCATCTCCGCTACTCCACTACTGGGTCGATATCTGGGGTTTGAATATCTGTGTGTGTCTCTCTCCAGCTGGCACTGAAACTTCAGAGGCCAGGGGATGTCGCACTGGGACACTTCCACTGAAGAGAGCACTGATTCAAGCCTGCCGTTTATTCCTAACCGACAGCCTGAGACTTATATCACACCGATCTCCAGACCCCTACCAATACCCAGGTGATTCTCTCTCTTGCCGGTGGTGCAACAGCCACCCGGTTCCTACTCCACTAAAGTAGCTTTCCCAAGAGAGAGAATAGGACACTGCTGTTTATTCCCTAACCAGCAGTCTGTCCTGAGTGAATCGCTCAAGATGACCCTCGATTCCTGAACCCGGAATTAAGGTGAGGAGTATTTTAACAATGACTTGGTCAGAGGTCGCTGGTGAAAGATTGAAGAATTTAAACGACTCCAATTGTCATCAAATCAAGGTTTATTGTAAAACCCAGGTCAAAATCATCAACAGAAGAAACACAATACAATCTTATGCTCTAATATACACTATGTTTATTCAAAAGTAATATAGCGGACACAACGAAAATTCTTATGCTTACACAGCTTTTAGCAATATCACAAGGCACAAAACAAGTTCCCTTCCCCAAAGCCTCAACCACTATTAAAGTCAAGGGAGTTTCGTAAGCTGCTGCGGAGTACTTACGGTCACAGGCTGCAGAGGTCAAGTCAGGGGTGCAGAGGTCGAGCCACGAACGAAGAGCCCCTACTCGAAAACACAGCCCCTTTTATATAGTTATACCTGGCTTTGTTCTGTGATCGGCCAGCCCCTTTTGCATTGAAAAGGTAAGTTTTTAAAGTTCCCGCTGGTCCCGCCCCCTTTTGAGCCGGTCAGAGCTGTATGTTTCCGGGTATTCCTTGCAGGTCCGCTTCTTCCAGCTAGGCAGACCTGCGCGATTTGAATTTGGCGCTGGCTCCGCCCCCTTCTTTCAGTGAGTTTCTGCCGGCAGCTTCTGTCAAGCTTGGAGTACCTCCCCCAGGTCCGCCTCCAACTTGGTTTTTCTGCCGGTAGCTTCTGTCAAGCTTGGAGTACCTCCCCCAGGTCCGCCTCCAACTTGGTTTTTTTTCAGACTTGCGCGATTTGAATTTGGCGCTGGCTCCGCCCCCCTCCTCCCAGTGAGTTTCTGCCGGTAGCTCCTGTCAAGATTGGAGTACCTCCCCCAGGTCCGCCTCCAACTTGGTTTTTTCAGACCTGCTGATTTTCTAGGGGCTTTTCCAGCGCAATATGCTGGACTCAGACAGTCTGCTTTCCAGTTTAACGAGGTTAGGCTCTTCTGTGGAGAATTTCAGTGTCTTCCAGCTGCTCCGGAGATGGCTGCTATTCTCACCTCGCTATGTTGATGGGGTGTTAATTGGATTCTGCTCTGGTGGAGGCCAGGTCATTTACATTTGCATGGGGCTATGACCATCCCATTGTCCTGCTTGCATGCAAGCCTCCTGTGTATTCCCGTGCCCCTTTGTCTGTGTTTTGATGTTATCTTGTTGTCTGGCTCCTTCTTCCTTGTAGCTCCTAGGGGGGTGTTTTGGAAATATTTATGTATTTATGTCCCTACTCAGCTCAGCGGGCCAAGCCTGCTGGGAAAACTGGTTCTGTTCCCTTGGCTGGAAAGTCGGTTTACAGTCTCTGAGTTTCTCCAAAAGGGCCGAATTGCCCGAAAACCTTACAGATGCCCCTTCGATACGTCCCTACCTGCTTGGACCGTATCGACCCAGGTGAAGGGCAATTGTTTGCCTTTGTGTGGACCGTAGGTCCCCCCCTCAGCAACATGCGAAACTACAAGTCCCAAGACAGTTCCCTTAATCTAGGCTACCCCTGGTTTCAATGAAAGGGAAAGACAAGACCATATCTAATTTAAACACACAGTAACATATACACATTTCACCGGAACCCCAAACGTAAGGGTCCCTGTACATATATTACAATCAATAACTGAAACCCGCGCTGCACACAACTATTTACACTACGACTTTTCTTTTGTGGGCTGCACTCCGCGTCTTCCCGAGGACCCGATGAAGGCTCTTCATTTTCCTCAGTTGTCGGTACCTGCAGCTGAGGCAACATAAATATAACACTACGAAAACTTGTAACACTACTAACAAATGTGAGGCTATTCGGATCCAGGCTGGGATCACAATCCATGATCCCATGTTCCACCAGTCCGGGGCTTTGAGATCTGTAATTTCACGATCAATGCTTTGGGTGTTTTGCTCTAAGGAGAAAAAGTGTCTTTGTGAGACTTCCACAGCTTGCAGTAATACCCTTAGGTCTTCCTTAACCGGGGGAATATCGTACCCAAAACGGGCCACATATTCTTGTATGTTAGTAATGTTTTCCCGTACCGAGAGGTGAACTGAGGAAGGTCGTGGAATGGGCAGTATCCGTTGCTGTGCCACCTGGACCTCTGCCTTGGGTTTAAAACAGAAGCTGCTGTGCAGTATCGGACACCACTGCTGTGGCCCATGTTGATACTGCTGGGCTCCAGTGGTGACACAGTATGTCCCACTTCCTATATATGCCACCTGGGGCTGGACATGGCTCGCTGCCATTGCCTCCATGGTGCAGTTAATAGGTTCTGCCCCAACAGTCCTGAACCCGCACTGGGGTCGCGCCTCAGTGCCCAGGTGCTGAGGGCACAGGATTACCTGCGCTCCCCGGCTCCGGCAGCCCGAGAGGTCAATGCCTGCCACAGCTCGCTCCCGCACTATGACATACGGCGGGACCTTTCCAAACCGAATGTGTACTCCCCCACGAATGACCCCCACATTCTCCACTCGGTACAGCGGCACCGGCTGTGCGGAATCTCCCAAGATTGGGATTCTCACGATGACCCCCAAGATTGTGTGGTTTGACCTCCCACAATCGACCGGTACCGGGTATGCCTCTGAGGCTGCACGGAGCTGGCAAGGACTCAAAACCCTGTGGAATGGGTGCAGCGCTGCCCAGTGCCTGTTGCTAATCCACGAGGGGACCTGACCCTGTCTCAGGTCCTCCAGATTACTCCTCCCCTCTCCTAGCAACCAGGCACCATACAGCCCACACACTTCATTCTGGGCAGCCTGATCCGATGAATTTCGGTCTTCTTTAATTAGCGCGTTAATGGCTTTTGCATGCCCTGCCAATTGCGCGATTATTTCTTTTAGATGTAGGGTCATTGCCACCTCCTCGTGCAAACCCGACCGCACTACTGTGTTCTCATCCTTCAATACCTTTCTCAGCTGGCCTTTTAGCTGATTGATTTGCAAGGCCAGCTCTACAGTATCCATGCTGTTGACAATGGATGTCCCCGTATTGAAGGCAGTGAACCCATCATTGACTAGCCCTCTACGTTGTCTACTGGAGTCCCCATTAAATTCCCCCGCCCTATTGTACAAATCCTCCACTTCCACGTCCCCAAAATCCAAATTGTGGAATTTCTGGAACATGTCCTTCAGCAGCGCCTGGTACAATAGTTCAGTCTTGCGAGGGCACCATTCTGGTAACTTCACCTCGGTTAGGTTTAGCACCACCGATGCCACCGCGTAATGTACCCCCTGGTATAATAGTTTTTTTGTTGGGATGAGCAGCAAACCATTTTCGGGCCCCCGGGTGGTGATTGGACAGTTGTGAGGGTCGATTGGTTGGGCTGTGGGTAGGGGTCTCTTTACCTGAACCAGCAGTTCGGTAGCTCTCACGGTTTCTTTCCCTCCGGGGGTTACACATCCCTTCCCATTCTGATCCCAATTTATCCCATGTCCGGTGTCTTGCCACCACCTTACAAAGGTGATTGATGCCCCTTGTGGACATGCCTTGGCCGACCCCCACAAACATAGATACATGCCCTGGTCGGAAGCCCACCACTTATCCCAGCAAACGGTGATCCTACCCGGTGACCCCGTGATGGTTCGGTAGGTGTCATTGTCCATTCGTTCCCAGTCCGAGGATCGATCCCTCATGTCCGGGCTCAGCTTCCTGAGCCACCACCATCTCCCCACAGGAACGTCCCCCTCACAGGTTAAACACACCCGCCTGCCCTCAGTCACCCTAACCCGGTCAGTCGCCACCTGTATCTCCTCGCAGAGTACCGAGGCCTCTCCATAGGTGAAGCTCTGGTGGCTGGAGTACCTGGTCGAGTTCGACCCCAGCCACCCAGGCCACCTCCCTAGGTGTGAGTAGCGGGCCTGTTCTATGGCCACCTGGTTTCCCTGTCCGGTAGTGACCAGGGGGGCTCTGCCGCCAGAACACCCATAGACAAAGGACTCTTCTGTCTCTCCTCTGCGGAGTTCTCCCGGTCCCACCATCGCCAGGATCAGCAAACTCCACATCGTCGGGTGCCCCATCTGTAAGACAAACAAAACACATCCTTGCCTCCACAGCCCTACCTACCTTAAGGTGCATGGGTGCTATCCGGTGGCGGCAGCAGCTCCTGCTTTGAAGTTGCCGCAGCCTGTCTGGGGTTCTGTGTTTACAGCCCGGCTCCCCAGGGTCCTAGTGCCTGCCGCTATCCGGTTGCAGCAGCAGCTCCTGCTTTGAAGTTGCCGCAGCCTGTCTGGGGTTCTGTGTTTACAGCCCGGCTGCACCAGGGTCCTAGTGCCTGGTGCTTCATCATTTTACCCTTGCACCAGGCGCTTCTGTGTCCCCACGATCCCAAATACCTCACACACAACTACACACTAATTTAGAACTAGCAGGGGGAAAGGAAAGGGAATATGTTATATACAATGCCACCCGTCTCCGGGTGGCCAAATTAAAACTGTGCCCCGTTACACTGGGGCATTCCGCCTGTTTGGTCCAACGGCTCGGGCCAGACCGTCCCCTCCCGGGGGTTCGGGCTGCCCCTTGCCTCTCCTTTCCCAACAGGGTTCGGTGATCCCTCATCGCTCCCTTCTACTCGGGTCCCCTTACTGCGGGACCGGGTGACAGGGAGATGTGATGGGGACCATCTTAGAGGGGGCTTGGAGACCCGATTGCTCCTTCGTCCCCTGACTGGTTCCCAAACCCAAGGTGATACCTCCACTTCCTCCGCCTCCTTAGCCTCTATACTAAGGCAGGCCACCTGACCCACAGGTAAGGGCTTGGGAATCGTTACTGTCCCTGGGCTGGGTGCTTGCAGCACTGTCGGTCTCTTTGGGACTGCCCCTTCGGGACAGCACCTTGTCACCGGTTGTGTGACCGTGGAGTCAGGGACCTCCCCCACCGTCGTTAATTCTACGGGGGGTTTCTCCACTACCACCCCCCGTCTTCCCCCCACCTTGCTCTTTTTTGTCCTTATGGGGTGGAACAATTTAAATTGACTGATGTGGCGTTCGCATGGGTCCCACCTTAAGGGATTTAAACTGCAAATAGCCCCTGAAGCAGCCTCCAGAATGGGACCCTGCACCTGGACCGGACCAGGGTCTGGGGCTAGAACTACCCCTGCGCTCCCTTTTTCCTGAGGCTGCTCCCTGGGTAGTCATACGGGTTCTTGTGGTGTGGGTGCGGGCAGGCCCTGGCCCGTTGCCATTGCCACCTGTCCTGAGCCTTGCAAAAGGGCTAAAATTTTACTTATCTCGATGGTTCCCGGGGCAGCTGCTCCTACCGCCGGGGTCTGACTCTCTACTGCGGGAGCCCTCTCCTGCTTGCTAGGGTTTCTACATTCCCTCTTGAAATGCCCGGCCTTCCCACACCCGTAGCATACCGGTTTCTCGTCGGAGGTCCGGGTGCCCTCATGCTTCCACTCTCTCTTAGGGGCTGCTGGCGCGATTTCATGCACCCTACCCTTAAGGGGCTTGTCCTCACCCCTCTCCCCATTACGATATGCGAGGGTAAGTTTCCTAAGGACCTCTTCCTCATTAAGGTCCGGACTCTGCGGGTCGAACCAGTGTTCGGCTTTTGCCCTAACGTTAGGGAGACAGTTGGCAACTAGGGTCTTCAGCCAGTGGGCGGTTCTTTCCCCTAAATTCCGTCTATCCGCTTGAACCCCGCATGCCTCCATATAGACAATCCACAGTCTGTCTGCGAACATGGTGGGAGATTCCCCTGGTTGCTGCTTGGTTTCCCCCACCCTCATGAAAGGGCTCCCCAGATTCAAGCCCATTGCCTCCAGAACAGCAGTCTGTGCTGCCGCCCAGGTGTCAGGTCTTCCCCCATTCCCAGAGGTCACTGTCCTGCATAGCTGGGCATCTAGGGTTATCAGGAGCATCTTTATTTGCTCCCCTTCGTCGCAGTCATTGATGTTGGCTGCCTGTTCCACCTCCATAAAATGCAGCGACGGATCCCCCTTTAGAGTTAGTCTGGGAACGTGGGCCACCATCCCCCTGAGCGCGGATGCCCCATGAGGAACGATAATGTCGCCCTCAACCGGTCCCCTATTTGCCATCCCCGCCGGGGGACCATACCTCCTTTGCCTGACAGGGCACATCTGCCCCACCTGGGGTTCCTGCTCCTCCTCCCCACTGTCCAGCTCTCCTGCCTCGTTGGGTAGCCCCCCTGTCCCCGGGCTAACTACCCATATAGGAGACGCCGCTATCTGGGGATACACCACTGACCCCCCTTGGACCTGCCCCTGACCGGGCGGTCCAAACCCTACCTGCTGACCCGGCCCCATCACCGGCATCCCAGGCAGCGGTCTGTCCCCATCCCAGGGGGACCCACATACGAAACCAGGCGGACACGCCGCCAGCTGGGGGTACCCTGCCGACCCCCCTTGGACTTGCCCCTGAACGTGCAGTCCGATCCCCCCCTGCCGGCCCGGACACAATCCCGGTGCCTCAGGAGGCGGTCTATTCCCCTTGGCCTTTGGGGAATCATCCGCTGCGAGGAGCACCTTGCCCCTAGGGAACCCCCCTGGACCTACCAGGTGTATCTGTCCCCTGAACCTGGGCAAGGCCTCCTCCAACTCCGTTATTCGTGCCTGGCACGGCCCATGGGCACAGTCCCCTACTTCCTCGCGAGCCACTCGGTATGCTGCCTGGATGTCCCGGAACTTCCCCTCCAGCTTCCTACACTGCTCTGTACTCCGAGCATAGAGTCCCTGGAGCCTCCGTTCCTTTTCTTTACCCTCCACTATCTGGCAGTGGAGATAGTCCTTCTCACATCTGTTAGACTCGCTTTCCTGTTTCATTTCTGCCACTTCCCCCCGCAGTCGTTCCGCTGCGCTAGCCTCCTGCTCTAACTCTTCGATTCTTTGCTCTGCGTTGACTACCTGCTGAGACAGGCAAACCAGCCAAACTGCCTTCTCCAAGTGCCTTTTGTGCGCCTTGCTTTCTGTCCATGCAGCCGCTGCCATTACCGGTTGCTCCGCATTGATCAATTCTGAGACCCAAGGTTTGGTGAGGTTGACCTTTTGCCACAAATATGAGGATATTCTCTCCTCCATTTTGCTTCGTTCCCTCACCCCCTCTGCCACGTCACATACTCCAAACCACCGGGGTCCTGCCGCGGTCGCCATTGTAGAGGGTGCCATCTCCGCTACTCCACTACTGGGTCGATATCTGGGGTTTGAATATCTGTGTGTGTCTCTCTCCAGCTGGCACTGAAACTTCAGAGGCCAGGGGATGTCGCACTGGGACACTTCCACTGAAGAGAGCACTGATTCAAGCCTGCCGTTTATTCCTAACCGACAGCCTGAGACTTATATCACACCGATCTCCAGACCCCTACCAATACCCAGGTGATTCTCTCTCTTGCCGGTGGTGCAACAGCCACCCGGTTCCTACTCCACTAAAGTAGCTTTCCCAAGAGAGAGAATAGGACACTGCTGTTTATTCCCTAACCAGCAGTCTGTCCTGAGTGAATCGCTCAAGATGACCCTCGATTCCTGAACCCGGAATTAAGGTGAGGAGTATTTTAACAATGACTTGGTCAAAGGTCGCTGGTGAAAGATTGAAGAATTTAAACGACTCCAATTGTCATCAAATCAAGGTTTATTGTAAAACCCAGGTCAAAATCATCAACAGAAGAAACACAATACAATCTTATGCTCTAATATACACTATGTCTATTCAAAAGTAATATAGCGGACACAACGAAAATTCTTATGCTTACACAGCTTTTAGCAATATCACAAGGCACAAAACAAGTTCCCTTCCCCAAAGCCTCAACCACTATTAAAGTCAAGGGAGTTTCGTAAGCTGCTGCGGAGTACTTACGGTCACAGGCTGCAGAGGTCAAGTCAGGGGTGCAGAGGTCGAGCCACGAACGAAGAGCCCCTACTCGAAAACACAGCCCCTTTTATATAGTTATACCTGGCTTTGTTCTGTGATCGGCCAGCCCCTTTTGCATTGAAAAGGTAAGTTTTTAAAGTTCCCGCTGGTCCCGCCCCCTTTTGAGCCGGTCAGAGCTGTATGTTTCCGGGTATTCCTTGCAGGTCCGCTTCTTCCAGCTAGGCAGACCTGCGCGATTTGAATTTGGCGCTGGCTCCGCCCCCTTCTTTCAGTGAGTTTCTGCCGGCAGCTTCTGTCAAGCTTGGAGTACCTCCCCCAGGTCCGCCTCCAACTTGGTTTTTCTGCCGGTAGCTTCTGTCAAGCTTGGAGTACCTCCCCCAGGTCCGCCTCCAACTTGGTTTTTTTTCAGACTTGCGCGATTTGAATTTGGCGCTGGCTCCGCCCCCCTCCTCCCAGTGAGTTTCTGCCGGTAGCTCCTGTCAAGATTGGAGTACCTCCCCCAGGTCCGCCTCCAACTTGGTTTTTTCAGACCTGCTGATTTTCTAGGGGCTTTTCCAGCGCAATATGCTGGACTCAGACAGTCTGCTTTCCAGTTTAACGAGGTTAGGCTCTTCTGTGGAGAATTTCAGTGTCTTCCAGCTGCTCCGGAGATGGCTGCTATTCTCACCTCGCTATGTTGATGGGGTGTTAATTGGATTCTGCTCTGGTGGAGGCCAGGTCATTTACATTTGCATGGGGCTATGACCATCCCATTGTCCTGCTTGCATGCAAGCCTCCTGTGTATTCCCGTGCCCCTTTGTCTGTGTTTTGATGTTATCTTGTTGTCTGGCTCCTTCTTCCTTGTAGCTCCTAGGGGGGTGTTTTGGAAATATTTATGTATTTATGTCCCTACTCAGCTCAGCGGGCCAAGCCTGCTGGGAAAACTGGTTCTGTTCCCTTGGCTGGAAAGTCGGTTTACAGTCTCTGAGTTTCTCCAAAAGGGCCGAATTGCCCGAAAACCTTACACCACCCATCCTTTCCTTAGCCTAACTTGGTCCGCCACCTTTAGGTGCGTCTCTTGGAGCATAACCACGCCTGCCCTTAGTCCTTTCAAATGCGCGAGCGCTCGGGCCCTTTTTATCGGTCCATTCAGGCCTCTCACGTTCCACGTGATCAGCCTCACTGGGGGGCTACCTGCCCCCCTCCCGTGTCGACTAGCCATTACCTTCTCTAGGCCGTTCCCATATCCCGCCTCCGCGCTCCCGCTCGCTCCCGCTCGCTCCCCCAGCGTCGCATTCCGCCCCCGACCACCCTCTCTTTAGCCATTTCCTTTTGGATTTCCGCAGCATCAACCCAGTTGTCCGTCCGTCCGTCCCCCCCCCCCCGTCTTCAACTGACCCCGGCCACTCCTGCTCGCTCCTCGGCCCCCCCGGTGTGAGGGAACTCCCATCCGCATTGCACCTGTTTTCCCGCCTTATTCTTTCTGGCGCGGGAATATCCCTTTACCTGACCCGCCTCTTATGGCGCAGCTCCCTTTCCCCTCCCCCTCTCCTTCCCCAATCTCTGACTATGTCCCGCCTCTCCCCCCTCACCGGCGCCCACATTACCCCAGTGTCCCCCCCCTTCCCTGTTTACTTCTCGATTAACTTTCACCATCCTATTAACAAAAACAATAATAACAACAATAACAGTTCCCTGCAGCATCAGTCCCTCAGTTCCGGTCCAGTTTCTCTTCATTGATGAAGGACCATGCTTCCTCCGCCGTCTCGAAATAATAGTGTCTCTCCTGATGCGTGACCCATAGTCTTGCCGGCTGCAGCATCCCAAACTTCACCTTCCTTTTGTGCAAAACCTCTTTGGCTCGGTTGAAGCTCGACCTCCTTCTCGCCACCTCCGCACTCCAATCCTGGTAGATCCTGACCACCGCATTCTCCCATCTGCTACTCCGCACCTTTTTAGCCCATCTCAGGACCTCTTCTCTGTCCTTAAGGTGGTAGACTCGCACGATTATCGCCCTCGGTGGTTCTCCCGCTTTTGGTCTTCTCGCTGGGATCCGATTTGCCCACTCCACCTCCATGGGGCCCGCAGGGGCCTCAGCACCCATCAGTGAGCTCAGCATCTTACTTGCGTACGCTCCACAGTCCACTCCTTCCACACCCTCCGGGAGACCTAGTATCCTAAGGTTCTTCCTTCGCGCTCCATTTTCAAGGGCCTCAATCCTATCAGCACACTTTTTATGAAGTGCCGCGTGCGTCTGAGCCTTGACCGCCAGGCCCAGGACCTCGTCCTCAATACCTGATACCTTCTGCTCCACCACGCGAAGTTCAGTCTCCTGGGCCTTTAAAGCCTCCTTAAGCCCCTCAATTGCCTTTAACAATGGGGTCATTACCTCCTTCTTCAGCAGGTCCACGCACCGTCTCACCACCTCGTCCTGCTCAGGCCCCCATGTCACCTGTGGTTTCTCCGCCGCCATTTTGTTCCACTCCCTCTGACCTTCTGGCTGCAGATTCTTCGGGCTGCAGCCTCCGCCACCGGTTTTTCCCTCCGTCGTTCGGGGGGGACTCCCTTCCCTCGCGCCTCGCACCGGGTTTTACGGCCGTCCAAGTCCCCGTTGGGGCTCTTAAAAGAGCCCGAAGTTCCGTCGGAGCTGGAGCCGCCGAAACGTGCGGCTAGCTCATCCCTGCCGCAACCGGAAGTCCCCGACTTCCGACAGTTTTGACGCAACAAAAATCTATCAGTTTTACCTTATAGCCCTGTTAGTTACGCATGCATACACACACATCCGAATTTTGACTATTAATCAGAACTGCTTGAACACTTGTGGTTTTTTTGTTTCCAATTGGATTCTAATTCAAAATTTCTTGGGTTCTCCCGGAGTGGTTTTCTACTTCTAGATCGGGTCCTGTCAAGATGTCGACAAAATGTTGCTCTTATTAGCCTTAGTTTTTTTTAGCTCTAATTCTGTCTACTTTGCTCACGAGTCGCCAGGTATCTTTCTGATACCGCCACGTGGCTCAAGTTCAAGTTATGATTAATAATGCAGCACACCACTTAGTAAGAATTAAATTAACGGTCATTTATTATATACAGCAATTAATACTTATACAATAATGCTACTTCTAGACTAATACCTGCAACTAACAGGCCAATACTTAACTTTAGGAATGGCCCACCAGGTCAGGGAAACAAATGTTTTTTTCCGAATTGGTCCTGAGGCTGTGGGATTCAAAGGCTGATAAAGGTTGATGGCTAGGAGTGTCTATCGGGTAGCGATCGCTGGAGTCAAACTTACTGTTTCTTTGTCGAAGGTTCTTGCAAAGGTTGCGAGCAGGAAGAGAAGGGTCGCTCTGAACTTGGCCCCTATTCTTATAGTCCCCAGGGGCTTCCCACCTCTCGGGACGGACCTTGACCCTGGTTCCAAGTGATTGGACTTGGTCCCAATCACTCGGTTTGATATGCTCCAATAATGGGGCATTCCTTGATCGGGGGGTGGTTGCCCACCTTTCTTTGTGTTAGCCTCTCTTGGTGCCGAGAGGTCTGGAGTAGCTTTACAAATGCTAATGTATAGCAATTGTTCCCGGGGATGGCTGTTCACTATGCAGATGGCTGGATTGTTGTGATGTTAATGGCTGCATGATTTGATCAGTCTGGCTTCCCCCAGAGGCGAATACACTGTTTTACCTGCAGCCTTCCGTTTGAGTCCTGTTGGCTGATTTTCCCATCAGGCGCTGCCGTTCGCCATTTTGGATCGGGGTTTTGGCCAAATTAATTGGGAATCAGCCATTTTATGTGGCTACAATTCGGAGCTCCACCCTTTTAAATCTAGCTTAATAAATTGATGCACGATCAATGACCACTAAAACGAGGTTGTAGTCCAACTGAAGGCTTTAATAAGCTAGATGTATCCCCCAGCAACTCAGGTATATAATGAAGGCTGCTGGGGCGGCACGGGCTCTTATACCCCGCCTCACAGGGCGGAGCTGCCATACAGCTTGACCAATAGGAAGCATACAATTTCTACCAATGGTGTTCCAGCATTACAGGTGCCGTAATACCTCTACTACCACACTGGGGTTCTTTGAAGGAGTCGCATGTGCTGTGCATAAAAGGAAAATGGTGTATGTACTGTACTTAGATTTCTGTTGTAACTTGCCTGCTTACCACTGGCTGTCCCACAATCCTTAGGGAGTTTGAAGTTCCCCAATAATTGGGGCGGAGAAATTATTAGCAGATTCTCTGCATAAATAGAGCTGGCCAGTTTGTAACCAGCTAGAGAGGAGTGAGAAACAAGGGAGTTACTGCTGCTGTTGTATATATATATATGTTATTGTAAATAAACGTTATTACTTTCTATCCTACAACTCGTGCTGGATTCGTCATGGCCCTCACAAAACTGGCGACAAGGGTTAAAGTGTATAGCTGTCTACGTTGGTGAAGCCACCTCCCTGGATTTTTGTTGGATACAGGTTGGAAGTTGTTTTCTATTACACCATGCCGCTGTACGGACATTTGGATGTCTTTGATGCTGCGCTGGAAAGCTGGAATCAGTACGCACAACAGATGCGTTACCAATTCCGGGCAAACAATATCACCAAAAACGAGTGCCAGGTGATCATTTTGCTCACCGCCTGTGGCCCGCATACGTTTGGGGTGATTAGGAGCCTTACGTACCCAGCTGCGCCAGACACCAAGACATTTGATGAACTTATGACCTTAGTGGGACAACATTTTAACCCAACCCCGTCCACGATAGTCCAGCGTTACCGGTTTAATACCGCTGAGAGGACCCCAGGAGAATCCTTTGCAGAGTTTCTATCCAGGCTACGCAGGATTGCGGAGTACTGTGACTATGGTGAGACCTTGTCAGAAATGTTACGCGACCGTTTGGTTTGCGGTATTAACAATGCGGCCACCCAGAGAAAGTTGTTAGCTGATCCAACTTTTCAGCAGGCCATTCAAATAGTATTGTCCCGAGAGAGCGCAGAACGAGGAGTACAGGAGCTACAGGGAATGGAAGTGCATGCCTTGGGACGCAACCCCTTCCGTCCAAAAGCGTCTCCCCGCACCCCTGCGGTACCTTGGGCGGGGCGGCGTCCGGATCGATGCCAGTGGCCACCGGATGTTCCTCCCTGAAGGGAGCCTTCTCCAGAACCAATTGATGAGGAGCCATGTCCGTGTCAGACTTGTAGGCTCCTACCCCGTCGCGGACGCTGGCCTGGGGGCGCCAGAGGCGCCGTCATTCCGACAGAAACTGAGACCAGCCCAGGGGCCGTACCTTCCATTTGGATAAACCTGCGGCAACTATTCCCGAGGACGTGGAGACGGAGGATGACTGCCTGCAGCTGCATTGTGTGGCAGCTCCCCATGTGGCCCCCATTTAAGGTGTCAGTATGGGTCAATGGTCACCCGCTTGAGATGGGGTTGGACACTGGAGCAACGGTCTCCGTGATCGCCCAGAGGACATTCAACCACATCAAGCAGTGTATACAGACCCTTACATTAACTGACACACAGGCCAGGTTGGCCACCTACACGAGGGAACCATTGGACATTGCAGGAACTACAATGACCCCTGTTGTTTATGGACACAGCGAAGACAGCTATCCACTTTAACCCTTGTCGTGGTACCTGGCCATGGGCGCAGCCTGTTGGGTCGGGACTGGTTGCGCCATTTGTGGCTGCAGTGGCAGCACACCCTCCAAACAGCTTCTGGAGGGTTGACGGAGGTAATAGGATGGTACCCAGATGTATTCCAGCCAAGTTTGGGGAAAATAAAAGGGGCCGTAGCCCGTATCCAAGTCGAACCAGGAGCTACCCGCGCTATTTCCGGCACGCCCGCTGCCTTACGCCTTGCTCGAGAAGGTAGAAGGGGAGCTCACTCGTTTGGAGTCCTTGGGTATTATCAGGCCCGTCTGTTTCACTGATTGGGCAGTGCCAATTGTACCTGTACTGAAGCCAGATGCCACAGTGATGCACTATCAATTACTAGGCGACGAGAGTAGACAATAATCGAGGCTTTATTAAGCAGAGATGTGTGGCCTCCTGCAGCTGCTACCAGAATGGGGGCAGCTCTGGTGTGTGCGCACATTTATACGCTGCCTACTGGGCGGAGCCAGCAGGCAGGTATTTACCCCCGTACCTCTAGTACAGGAGCCTTACCGTATTACATCTACTATACCGTTATTACAACTACTATACAATCAGTGGTGACTAACACACACAGTTTGCTTGTGCGGCGACTATAACCTTACAGTGAATACGGCTTCCTGGCTCGACCGATTTCCAATGCCTCGCATAGAAGATCTCTACGCGAAGCTTGAAGGCGGACTCTCGTTCACGAAATTAGATATGAGTCACGCCTACCTACAGTTGGAGCTGGACCCTGCCTCCCGGCCATATGTAACTGTCAATACACACAGGGGCCTGTATGAATATACACGGTTGCCCTTTGGGATATCCTCTGTCTGCGCTATCTTTCAACGCGTCATGGAGGGCATTTTGAGAGGTTTACCGCATGTCGCTGTCTACTTAGATGACGTTTTGATTACAGGGACGTCGGAGCAGGAACATTTGGAAAATTTGGAGGCTGTCCTTAGACGCTTTTCAGAGGCTAGAGTCCATTTACGTCGCACAAAGTGCGTCTTTCAGGCGAAGGAAGTACTCTACCTGGCTTATCAGGTGGACCGCGAAGGTTTGCACCCCGTCGCACAGAAGGTGCGCGCAATTCAACAGACCCCCTGACACTTTGCATCTTCATTCTTTTCTCGGCCTCGTAAACTATTACGGGAAGTTCCTCCCCAATCTGGCAACTACGCTGGCCCCGTTGCACCTTCTGCTAAAGAAGAATCACGCCTGGGTTTGGGGTCAGCCGCAAGAAACCGCTTTCCGGCGGGTAAAACAACAACTGTCGTTGTCTGGGTTACTAACCCACTATGATCCTGGAAAGCCTTTGCTCATCACGTGTGATGCATCCCCGTATGGTATTGAGGCCGTCCTGCCCCACAAGATGGAGAACGGGGCCGAGCGGCCGATAGATTTCGCCTCCCCCACATTGGCTGCAGTGGAAAAGAAGTACGCGCAGATCGAGAAGGAGGGCCCGGTAGTGGTTGTTGCGGTGAAACACTTCCACCAGTATGTCTATGGCCGCCACTTCACTATCGTGACTGATCATAAGCCTCTGCTGGGACTTTTCAGAGAGGATAAGCCAATACCGCCCATTGCTTCCGCACGGATCCAGCGCTGGGCTTTGTTGCTCGCTGCCTACGAGTATTCTCTGGAGCATAAACCGGGGTCCCAGATAGCGAATGCCGACACACTGAGTCGATTGCCTTTGTCGACCGGCCCCATGTCGACCCCCACGACCGGTGAGGTGGTTGCAACCTTAAATTTTGTGGACTCCTTGCCTGTCACGGCATCACAGATCTGTGAGTGGACCCAGACGGAGCCAGTCCTGTCAAAGGTTCGGCACATAGTCCTGTATGGTGGGCAGCATCGACAGCTCCTAGGCGAGTTGCGGGCATTTTCCTCCAAGCTGTCAGAATTCAGCGTGGAAGACGGTATTCTCTTGTGGGGGACGCGTGTGATTGTCCTGGAAAAAGGCCATGAGTTGATACTTGCACAATGGGCATCCGGGTGTAACCAAAAAGAAAATGTTGGTCCGGAGTTATGTCTGGTGGCCAGGCCTCAACACCGACATTGAGAAGATGGCCCAAAACTGCTCCATTTGCCAAAACTGCTCCATTTGCCAGGAGCATCAGAAGCTTCCGCCGGCCACGCTACTACATCACTGGGAATGGCCAGGGCGGCCTTGGACGCGCTTGCATGCGGATTTTGCCGGCCCTTTTCAAGAATCCATGTTCCTTCTATTAATCGATGCCCAGTCTAAATGGTTAGAGGTGCATAAGATGGTAGGCACAACGTCCTGCGCAACAATCGAGAAGATGCGTTTGCCTTTCAGTACGCATGGCCTGCCCGAGATGCTGGTCACGGACAACGGCACTCAGTTCACAAGTGAGAAGTTTGCGAGGTTCATGAAGATGAACGGCATACGCCATATCCGCACTGCTCCATACCACCCGGCTTCCAATGGGTTGGCGGAGAGCGCAGTGCAGACATTCAAAGAAGCAGTCTTCCGGGTCTATGGACACGAGACTGCCTCGTTTTTTCATACAGGACCACTCCACATGCGGTGACTGGGGTAGCTCCTGCGGAACTCCTAATGGGCCGGAGACTTCGCACCCTCCTTAGCATGGCTTTCCCGGACATTGCCGCAAAGGTACGCCGCACTCAAGAACAGCAGGGACATGGCCTTTCTCGGCATCGGCCGATTCGGCAGTTTGCGCCCGGTGACCCAGTGTTCAGTCAAAATTTTGCTGGTGGTGCCCAGTGGGTACCTGGTGTTATCTTTTTGCTGAACGAGCCCTATCTCTTACCAGGTGCAAGCCCAAGGTGGTCTCCAGTGCAAGCATGTAGATCATGTTCGGTCTAGAACACCATTTCTTCCAAAGGTTCCCCGCCCCCGGAGCTCATTTCTACAGCCACAGAAACCAGACACAATGGAAAGTAGTCCTCACAATCTTCCTCTGGTGCCACACTCAAAGCCTGCGCAGGTCGTTGCAGAACCGCGTGGAGATAGACACGCCGAGATGACGGAGGCAGTGGACTCTGACTCCGAGATGGAGACACAGGACGCCTCAGAGGGGGAATCCTCAGGCCCACGGGCCGTGGATGTACAACCATTATGCCGTTCATCACGGAAGCGCCGTTCTCCGTCTCGTTACATGCCGCCCGATCCTGCGCCTCGTGCAAATGGAGTCCGGCCTGCAGCAAAACGAGTCCAATGCCCTCCTTCGCCAAGGTCTTTGGTGGATTCCTTGGACTTTGGTGGGTAGGAGTGTTATAACCTGCCTGCTTACCACTGGCTGGGGACTAATGGCAATCCCACAAACCTTAGGGAGTATGAGCTTCCCCAATGAGGGAGGCGGAGAAATCATTAGCAGAGTCCTTGTATAAATAGAGCTGGCCAGTTTGGAACCAGCTAGAGAAGAGTGAGCAGCAAGGGAGTTACTTCTGCGGTTGTATATGGATATATATATATATATACATATGTTATTGTAAATAAATGTTATTTCTTTCTATCCTACAACTCGTGCTGGATTCTTCGTGGCCCTCACAAAACTTTCCAAAAGGCATTTATTAAGGTGTCACATCAAAGGTTATTGCTGGAAAATAACCTCATGGTGCAAGGGTAATATATTGGCATGGATTGAAGATTGGCTAGCTAACAGGAAACAGATTTGATGTTATAACTGGACGGAAAGATCCCGGAATGGAACCCTGACTCAAAAATGTGGAGGAACAGAGTCAGAGGTCTGCTGATTGTTTCCAACATCAAGAAAAAAACATTTAATAAACATTAAAAAATGGATTATAATAGAAAACTCCATTACTCCCCCCCCTTAGTTTAACAAATACACACAGATTTAAAGATTAACATAGATTACAAAGTACATCTTAAGATACAACGGTCTCATTATCACAAAAAGTTCCTTTTATGGGGCTGGTTTAGCATAGGGCCAAATAGCTGGCTTTGAAAGCAGACCAAGGCTGGCTAGCAGCACGGTTCAATTCCTGTACCAGCCTCCCCTAACAGGCACCAGAATGTGGCGACTAGGGGCTTTTCACAGTAACTTCATGTGAAGCCTACTTGTGACAATAAGCGATTTTCATTTCATTTAAGGACACAAGATGACTGTAGTCAAATACACACTCCACTCTGAACTCAAGTTAGTATCTGTGATTTAACCTCAGAGTTCCCCACCAGATGATTGTCGCTGAAGAGTTTCCAAACTCCACTCCCAAAAACAGGCTTTAAAATCTTCTCTTATAGTAATGCTTTATTTTGATGGTTTGCATTCTGAAATCCAGTCCAATTTTGCATTTGACACTTTCAAACAAGCTTCGGCTCCACTTTTAACAGCAAATCCAGTCCAGAATTCTATGTATTTATTCATTTTTACAGAATGTGGGCTTCGCTAGGGCAGCATTTGTTGCTCATCCCTAATTGCCCTCGGCAAGGTAGCGGGGAGCTGCCTTCTTGAACCACTGCAGTCCATGTAATGTAGGTACACCCACTGTGCAGTTAGGGAGGGAGTGCCAGGATTTTGACCCAGCAACAGGGAAGTAATGGCGATATGTTTCCAAGTCAGTATGGTGATTGACTTGGAGGGGATCTTCCAGGTGGTGATGTTCCCATGTATCTGCTGCCCTTGTCCTTCGAGATGATAGTGGTCTTGGGTTTGGAAGGTGCTGCCTAAGGAGCCTTAGTGAGTTCCTACAGAGAATCTTGTAGATGGTATACACTGTTTGTCTGTGGTGGAGGGGGTGAATGTTTGTGGAAGGGGTGCCAATCAAACAGGTTGCTTTGTGCTGGATGGTGTTGAACTTCTTGAGTGTTGTTGGAGCTGCACTCCATTCTTTTAGGATTTATTTGTCTTACAGACTTCTAAACAAACACTGAGACCCAACCACTGATTTCCATTGTTATTTTAACTCACGTTCCACAGACTGTAGGAAAATCTCACAAATCTGAAAATCACTTCAGATGTCTTGCTGGTGTCTCAGTCTGTCTTTTCTGAACAGTAATTTTTCATAGCTTTAACCTCAGACGTCTTGGAAACCTCTCTTCATTTCTCTAGTTTGCTTTTCTAACTGCTTTTCAGATCTCTGCACTTGTTTTCTTAACCATTATCCAATGGCTTTTCTTCTAGCAAAGCTGAGCAACATGTTCCCTCTCTAGCCTTCTAAATCAATACTTCTAGCAGAGCTGTGAAAGATGTGTTCTTGCTCTCTACATATCTCCAACTGCTCTGGCTTCCAGTTACAACTAAGAATAAAGGAAGTTGGCCTCCTGTTGCTAAACAACACCTCTGCTGCAACTATTTATTCTTCATGCCTCAACCCTCTCTCAGCACAATAGAAATACAGTTGGAACTTACCCAACCTGTCACATACAAACACCTTTGTCCAGCATGAATCTAACTACAAGCTTTACCCGTCCAGGCACAGAAACATTAAATTAAGCCCACTTAAAATTATACTTTATTTCTAATGTCTACCAATGCAAATCTCTTAAAACTACCTTTATTTTCCTAACAATAAGACTTTCTCTGATTGGCAGGATATGGCGAGTGATGTGCCACAGGGATCAATGCTGGGGCCCCAACATTTTACAACTAATATAAATGACTTGGATGAAGGGACTGTAGGTACGGTTGCTTAATTTGCTGATGACACAAAGATAGGTAGGAAAGTAAACTGTGAAGAGGACGTAAGAGGCTACAAAGGGGCATAGATAGGTTAAATCTGTCACTCATCCAGCTAGTCCACAAACCTGTTCATATCCTCTTGAAGTTTAACACAATCCTCCTCACAGTTAACAATACTTCCAAGCCTCATGTCATCTGCACATTTTGAAATTGTGCCCTGTACATCAAAGTCTCAGACATTAATATATATCAGGAAGAGCAGAGTCCTGAAACCACCCCTGGGGAACTCTGCGATCAACCTTCCGTGTCCAAAAAAACCCAACTGTTCACCAGCTCTGGCCCAGCCCCAGACCGTGCACCAGCCCACTCATGTCCAGCATTGCTGCCCATGCCTGAACCTACCATCCCCCCATTTCCCCCCACACCTCCAAACCCCCATTGCCCACCCCCTCCCATCCCCCCCATCCACCCCTCCATTCCCGCCCCTCCTTCCCTGATGAAAGAAGCATGTGGCTGACGATGCCCTCTCTGTGTCCCTGCAGAGGTTGGCCCACAACAGATGGCAGAGGGCCCTGACAAGCGGCGGAGTGCCAGACTGCAGAGTCCTCCCCCCCTTCGAGGAAATCGGGGGTGGCCGAGGACAAATTGATCACCGACGTAGAGGTTGCCGTTCGGCGCAGAGGTGAGGACCCACCGGCTACCACCCAGAAGACCTGTCACACATGAGTTGTTAATGCCAACAGAATGATCCATTCGTCCCATTGCCCACATGTCCAGTATCCTGCAGGAATTCTATCCGACGGTGCCAGCCCATTCAGAGTGGTGCCCCCTTGAGTCCCAAGAGAACACCTTGGAGGGGAGCTGTGAGGTGACCACCATATTCATTGGTGTCATCCCCACCGTCCACCAGCACAGAGACACACATCTTGGTGGGCGACAGTAGTGTTCAGGCTTCTCAGATGCTTTTTGCACATCAGGCGGAGGCAGGAACCCTCAGGCGAGACAGCAGTCGGACGTCTGCTGGATCCCAGCACCCAGCTGGATCCCAGTCAAATGCTGAGCCTCTGGAACAGGTTTACCCGGAGATAATGGAGACAATAGAATGCGGTTGCAATATTCAGAGGGGATGTCAGCAATGGTCCAGCAGTGGACCTGGAGATAGGGGAGGAAAAAGAACAACGTCCACCCTGGAGAATGGACATGGGATTATTGGCAGATGAGGGTGTGTGTTTAAGGGTGAGGGGGTGTATTGAAAGGTACTTGGAACTCAATGATAATGGGGAGGTTCAGGTGGGAGTGGTCTGGGAGGCGCTGAAGGCAGTGGTTAGAGGGGAGCTGATATCTATTAGGGCACATAAAGGAAAGCAGGAGGGTAGGGAAAGGGAGCGGTTGTTGAAAGAACTTCTGAGGGTGGACAGACAATATGCGGAGGCACCGGGGGAGGGACTGTACAGGGAAAGGCAAAGGCTACATGTAGAATTTGACTTGTTGACTACGGTTAATGCAGAGGCACAATGGAGGAAGGCACAGGGTGTACAGTACGAATATGGGGAGAAGGCGAGCAGGTTGCTGGCCCACCAACTGAGGAAAAGGGGAGCAGCGAGGGAGATAGGGGGGGTGAGAGATGAGGAGGGAGAGATGGAGCGGGGAGCGGAGAGAGTGAATGGAGTGTTCAAGGCATTTTATGAAAGATTATATGAAGCTCAGCCCCCGGATGGGAAGGAGAGAATGATGTGCTTTCTGGATCAGCTGGAATTTCCTAAGGTGGAGGAGCAGGAGAGGGCGGGACTGGGAGCACAGATTGAGACGGAGGAAGTGGTGAAAGGGATTGGGAGCATGCAGGCGGGGAAGGCCCCGGGACCAGACAGATTCCCAGTTGAATTCTATAGGAAATATATGGACTTGCTGGCCCCGCTACTGATGAGAACCTTTAATGAGGCGAGGGAAAGGGGGCAGCTGCCCCCGACTATGTCAGAGGCAACGATATCGCTCCTCCTAAAGAAGGAAAAAGACCCGCTGCAATGCGGGTCCTATAGGCCTATTTCCCTCCTGAATGTGGACGCTAAGATTCTGGCCAAGGTAATGGCAACGAGGATAGAGGATTGTGTCCCGGGGGTGGTTCATGAGGACCAAACTGGGTTTGTGAAGGGGAGACAGCTGAATACAAATATACGGAGGCTGCTAGGGGTAATGATGATGCCCCCACCAGAGGGGGAAGCGGAGATAGTGGTGGCGATGGATGCCGAGAAAGCATTTGATAGAGTGGAGTGGGATTATTTGTGGGAGATGCTGAGGAGATTTGGCTTTGGAGATGGGTATATCAGATGGGTACAGTTGCTGTATAGGGCCCCGATGATGAGCGTGGTCACGAATGGACGGGGGTCTGATTATTTTCGGCTCCATCGAGGGACGAGGCAGGGATGTCCTCTGTCCCCGTTATTGTTTGCACTGGCGATTGAGCCCCTGGCCATAGCATTGAGGGGTTCCAGGAAGTGGAGGGGAGTACTCAGGGGAGGAGAAGAACACCGGGTATCTCTGTATGCGGATGATTTGTTGCTATATGTGGCGGACCCGGCGGAGGGGATGCCAGAGATAATGCGGATACTTGGGGAGTTTGGGGATTTTTCAGGGTATAAATTGAACATGGGGAAAAGTGAGTTGTTTGTGGTGCATCCAGGGGAGCAGAGCAGAGAAATAGAGGATTTACCATTGAGGAAGTTAACAAGGGACTTTCGGTACCTGGGGATCCAGATAGCCAAGAATTGGGGTACATTACATAGGCTTAATTTAACGCGGTTGGTGGAACAGATGGAAGAGGACTTTAAGAGATGGGACATGGTGTCCCTGTCACTGGCAGATAGGGTGCAGGCGGTTAAAATGGTGGTCCTCCCGAGATTCCTTTTTGTGTTTCAGTGCCTCCCGGTGGTGGTCACGAAGGCTTTTTTCAAAAGAATCGAGAAGAGTATTATGAGTTTTGTGTGGGCCGGGAAGACCCCGAGAGTGAGGAGGGGATTTTTGCAGCGTAGTAGGGACAGGGGGGGGCTGGCACTACCGAGCCTAAGTGAGTACTACTGGGCCGCCAATATTTCAATGGTGTGTAAGTGGATGGGAGAAGAGGAGGGAGCGGCGTGGAAGAGATTGGAGAGGGCGTCCTGCAGGGGGACTAGCCTACAAGCTATGGTGACGGCACCGTTGCCGATCTCACCGAAGAAATACACCACAAGCCCGGTGGTGGTGGCTACATTGAAAATTTGGGGGCAGTGGAGACGGCATAGGGGAAAGACGGGAGCCTCGGTGCGGTCCCCGATAAGAAATAACCATAGGTTTGTTCCGGGGAGAATGGATGGGGGATTTGGAGCATGGCAAAGAGCAGGGGTAGCACAATTGAGAGATCTGTTCGTAGATGGGACGTTTGCGAGTCTGGGAGCGCTGACGGAAAAATATGGGTTGCCCCAAGGGAATGCATTTCGGTATATGCAACTGAGGGCTTTTGCGAGGCAACAGGTGAGGGAATTCCCGCAGCTCCCGACGCAGGAGGTGCAGGATAGAGTGATCTCAGAGACATGGGTGGGGGATGGTAAGGTGTCAGACATATATAGGGAAATGAGGGACGAGGGGGAGATCATGGTAGATGAGCTGAAAGGGAAATGGGAAGAAGAGCTGGGGGAGGAGATTGAGGAGGGGCTGTGGGCTGATGCCCTACGTAGGATAAACTCATCGTCCTCGTGTGCCAGGCTAAACCTGATACAATTTAAGGTTTTAGACAGGGCGCATATGACTGGAGCACGGCTCAGTAAATTTTTCGGGGTAGAGGATAGGTGTGCGAGATGCTCGAGAAGCCCAGCGAATCACACCCACATGTTCTGGTCATGCCCGGCACTACAGGGGTTTTGGGTGGGGGTGGCAAAGGTGCTTTCGAAGGTGGTGGGGGTCCAGGTCGAACCAAGCTGGGGGTTGGCTATATTTGGGGTTGCAGAAGAGCCGGGAGTGCAGGAGGCGAGAGAGGCTGACGTTTTGGCCTTTGCGTCCCTAGTAGCCCGGCGCAGGATATTGTTAATGTGGAAGGAAGCCAAGCCCCCGGGGGTGGAGACCTGGATAAACAACATGGCAGGGTTTATAAAGTTAGAACGGATTAAGTTCGTACTAAGGGGTTCGGCTCAAGGGTTCACCAGGCGGTGGCAACCGTTCGTCGACTACCTCACAGAAAGATAGAGGGAATGGAAAAGAAGAAGACAACAGCAGCAACCCAGGGGGGAGGGGGGGGGAGGAATCGGACAGACTCTCCGGGATGTTATCGTATATGTATAGGCACTTGTTTTAGGTAATGTATATTGGACTGTTGGATTGTATCTTTGGAGAGTATTTATTTTTGACCAGGCAGTTGCCATTTAGTTTGGTTTTTGTTTCTGTTCATATAGTATTTATTCATTTGTTTAAAACTGGCCACTGTTATTTATATTGCTTTATTGTTGTTTAAAAGAAACACTACGTACTGTTATGTTTGGCCAAAAAATCTTGAATAAAATATATATTTTTAAAAAAGCAATGGTCCAGCAGGTCCATAGGCGGTTGAAGGAGTCCCAGAGGCTATGGGCGCAGGACATAGTGCTGGCAATGAGTGGCAGTGAAGCGCCTGGTGCATGGTGTCAACAGCATGAGTGGTAACATCCAGACTGTGGCTCAGTCAGTGATGGCCATGGCTGAGCAGCTCGACAGCATGTCCGACTCGCTGGGGGACGTCCCAGTTCCAGGTGGACCTTTCTGAGGTGCTGGTAGCATGTCCCAGTCACAGGTGGGCATTGCCGGGGTGCGCCAGAACATGTCCTAGTCACTGAGGAGCATCGTCGAGGGCATCGACCCCATGCTGCAGACATATGGGAGTCGCCAGGGCTGGCAGAGCCAGATGACACAGGGGCAGTCGGGGCTCAATCCAGCTGCCCAACGTCCTGAGGCGACTGACAGGGCCCTATGGGCCACTCTATGAAGTGGCAACAGCGGCCACCAGCTCCCCCGAGTTCTCCCCATCCCCCTCCCCCACCACCGCTAACAGCGCGTCTCGGAGTCAGCTCCCGGAGTGGGGTGGCATGGCGAGGCGTTTGCCGATGGCAAGTGGGCCTGGGCCTCCGACCCCAGGGCAACCAGAGGATTGGGCATCGAAGGTCACGGGATTCGGTAAGCAGCAGTTTGCCTCCACCTGTGATGTGCATCCTGCGGGGAAATACCAAAACGCAGCGGCAGAGCGGAAGGCTAAGGAGGTGGAGGATCACTGAGGGCTGGTGGGGGAAAGGTGGGGAAGGGGGGAGGGGTTGAGGGAGGGGTTAGGAGGGGTGGGGAAGGGGGGGGGCGACACCACCGGGGTTGGGGACACATATGTACAGCGTTAAAACACCGGGAAATATGATGCCTCGGGCACTTTCTTCTGCAAAGCAAGCCAATGCCCACTGCCTGCCCCAGCACCCCAGGCATGGCAGTCCTGGATTCCCCTCCTTGACCCCCAGGCATACGATGTATAGCAGGGTGTGAGCGGCGCACTCAGCAGACAGGCATGAGTCAGATTATGGCATAGATTGAGAAGCACCAGCACCCCGCTCTCAGCGGGTTATCATCACCCCCCTGCCATTGACAGTGATCCGTTGACAATGCTGACACAGTCCTGTCACACTGGGCTGATGTCATACTGACCCTGGGAGAGTCATATAGGGTGGTTGGGGGGATGGTAATGGGTGGGGGAGGGAGATGACGAACAAAGCCACGTCCTACATGAAGCTGGCGAGGATGAGGGCATCCCTGACCCTCCAGGCTTGCCGGACTCTCACCATTGCCACCAGTCCTCCATCCTCCTCTGGTCCTGTGGGCCATCCCTGGCCTCGTCCTCCAGCCCCATCTGGTCCGACGTCTCCTCGTCCTCCTCCTCGGAGGTGGTCACATGTTCTTCCCCCTCCACCTTCAGTACGTCGCCCCGCTGCTGTGCCAGGTTGTGGAGGGCACAGCAGACCACCATGAAGCGGGCGACCCTCTGGGCAGTGTACGGGGGTGCACCACCAGAGCAGTTGAGGCATCAGAACCGCATTTTGAGGAGTGCAATGTACTGCTCAATGACAGCCCGGGTGGCCACATGGGCCTTGTTGTATCGGGTCTCTGCATTGGTCACCGGCCTCCATACTGGCGTCATTAACCAGGTCTTCAGCGGACACCCCTTATTCCACCCCATCCTGGGGTGGTCCTCGAAGAGGCCAGGGATGTTCGACTGCCCCAGGATGTGGCGGTCATGCACACTCCCTGGGAGGTGTGCACACCCATGCACGATCTTCATGGGGTGGTTGCACACGAGCTGCACGTTTAAGGAGTGGAACTCCTCACTTCCGGTTGCGGCGATGCGGAGCTAAGCCGCACATTTCGGCGGCTCCCGCTAGAACGGACTTTTGGGCTCTCCAGAGGAGCCCCAACGGAAATTTTTCAACGACTTCCCGTGTGGGAAGGTGAGAGCAAGGTCCCCCTTCCATAGTATATGAAGTGGACCAGAAGTGGAGCGGTAAGAAAAGCGGCTTTGGAGCAGCGAAAGAAACGAGGGAGAAAAAACAAGATGGCGGAGGGCAGAGATCGAGCAGCATGGGTGCAGGAGCAGCAGGAGTTTCTCAGGTGCTGCGTGGAGGAGCTTAAGAAAGAGGTGCTGGCGCCACTGCTGACGGCGATCGAGGGGCTGAAGGAGACCCAGAAGGCCCAAGGGGTAAAGATCTGAGAGGTGCGGGAAAAAGCCACCGAGAACGAGGACGAGATCTTGGGCCTGGCGGCGAAGGTGGAGGCGCACGAGGCGCTGCACAAGAGGTGGGCGGAAAGATTCGAGGACCTGGAGAACAGGTCGAGGAGGAAGAATCTTCGGATTCTGGGTCTCCCTGAAGGGGTGGAGGGGGCCGATGCCGGGGCATATGTGAGCACGACGCTCCATTCGCTGATGGGTGCGGAGGTGTCTCCGAGTCCCCTGGAGCTAGATAGGGCTCATCGGGTCCTGGCGAGGAGACCCAAGGCCAACGAGCCGCCAAGGGCGGTAGTGGTGAGGTTTCATTGTTTCGTGGACAGAGAGTGTGTCCTGAGATGGGCCAAGAAGGAGCGGAGCAGCAGGTGGGAGAATACGGTGATCCGAATCTATCAGGACTGGAGTGCGGAGGTGGCAAAGAAGAGAGCTGGTTTTAATCGGGCCAAGGCGGTGCTGCATAGGAAGGGGGTGAGATTCGGAATGCTGCAGCCAGCGCGATTGTGGGTCACATTTCAGGATCGACACCACTACTTTGAAACGCCTGAAGAGGCTTGGACCTTTATTCAAACTGAAAAGTTGGACTCAAACTGAGGGTCTGTGGTTGTGGGGGGGATGTCGGTTGCATACAGGGTTTTAACTATGCGTAAGGAATGTTCCACGGGTGGGGCGATGGATGGGGCTGGGGGAAGAGATCTGATGGGGAGACTGTGGGGAATGTGGGCGCCGGTGCTGGAGGGAGGGGAGGCTCGGGAATGGGGGAATTGGGATAAGGCCGCAACAGGAGCTGTGCCACAGGGGGCGGGCTGGCTCAGGAAAGCGCTGGCTTTTTCCCACGTTAGGGAAGGACGGAGGGGGGGGGGGGGAGGAGGTGGAGGAGCGCGCACGGGGGTGGGGGGTCAACGGGAAGGCGGGGGAAGCCGGGGTCAGCAGGTGTCAGCTGACTTACGGGAGTGTTATGGGGGAGCAAAAGTGCTAGATATGGATCTAGCAGGGGGAAGGGGGGGAGGGGGAGAGAGGGGGGAAAATAGGGTTGCTGCTGCATTGGCCGAGGGGGAACTGAAAACAGAAGAGGTGGTCGGGCCGGGGGTCCCCCGTCTGGGGGACTGGAGGGTGCGGGAGGCGCGGGCACGGGACTGGTCTAAAACAGGAGATGGCTAGTCGGCAGGGGTGAGGGGGGGGGGGGGTGGGGGGGGGGGGGTGGGGGGGGGGTGGGGGGGGGGGACTGGAGGGGGGGGGGAGCTCACCAATCCAGCTGATGACGCGGAATGCGAGGGGCCTGAATGGGCCGGTTAAGAGGGCCCAAGTGTTTGCGCACTTATTGGGACTGAAGGCAGACGTGGTCATGCTTCAGGAGACACATTTGAAGGTGGCAGACCAGGTCAGGTTACGAAAGGGATGGGTAGGACAGGTATTCCATTCGGGGCTGGATGCGAAGAATAGAGGGGTGGCAATACTGGTGGGGAAGCGGGTGTCGTTTGAGGCCAAGAATATAGTAGTGGACAATGGAGGTCGATACGTGATGGTGAGCGGTAGGCTGCAGGGGGCGTGGGTGGTATTGGTAAACGTATACGCCCCGAACTGGGATGATGCTGGATTTATGAAGCGTATGTTGGGGCGCATTCCGGCCCTGGAGGTAGGAAGCTTGATAATGGGGGGGGGGGGGGGGATTTTAACACGGTGTTGGACCCAGCATTAGATCGTTCCAGATCTAGGACGGGGAAGATGCCGGCTGCGGCCAAGGTGCTTAGGGGGTTTATGGACCAGATGGGGGGAGTGGATCCGTGGAGATTTGTCAGGCCCCTGGCCAGGGAATTTTCTTTTTTCTCCCACGTACACAAAGCCTACTCCCGGATAGATTTCTTTGTTCTGAGCAGGGCGCTGAATATGGAGTATTCGGCCATAGCCATCTCAGACCGCGCCCCGCACTGGGTGGAGTTGGGAGAGGAGAGGGACCAACAGGACCATCCTGTGGCGTTTGGATGTGGGATTACTGGCAGATGAGGAGGTGTGCGGGAGGGTACAGGGGTGCATTGAAAGGTATTTGGAGGCCAACGACAATGGGGAGGTGCAGGTGGGGGTAGTATGGGAGGCGCTGAAGGTCAGGGGAGAGTTAATCGCCATCAGGGTCACAGGGAGAAGAGAGAGGGCAGGGAAAGGGAGAGGTTAGTGAGGGAGATTTTAAGGGTGGACAGGAGATATGCAGAGGCCCATGAAGAGGGACTACTTAGGGAGAGGCGAAGTCTCCAGACGGAATTCGACCTGTTGACCACAGGGAAGGCAGAGGCACAGTGGAGGAAAGCACAGGGGGCGACGTATGAGTATGGGGAGAAGGCGAGCCGGATGCTGGCACATCAGCTCCGTAAGAGGATGGCAGCGAGGGAGATAGGTGGAGTCAAGGATGGCAGGGGAACTACGGTGCGGAGTGCGGTGAAAGTAAATGAGGCATTTAAGGCCTTCTATGAGGAGCTGTACAGATCTCAGCCCCCAGTGGGGGAAGAGGGGATGCGACGATTTCTGGACCAACTGAGGTTCCCGAGGGTGGAGGAGCAGGAGGTGGCTGGTTTGGGGGCGCCAATTGGGTTGGAGGAGCTGGCTAAAGGACTGGGGAGCATGCAGGCGGGAAGGCCCCGGGACCAGATGGGTTTCCGGTTGAGTTTTACAGGAAGTACGCGGACCTGTTAGCCCCGTTGCTAGTGAGGACTTTCAATGAGGCAAGGGAGGGGGGGACCCTGCCCCCAACAATGTCCGGGGCGATGATCTCTTTGATCCTGAAGCGGGATAAGGACCCATTGCAATGTGGGTCGTATAGGCCGATTTCGCTCCTTAATGTGGATGCTAAGTTGCTGGCAAAAGTGCTGGCTACGAGGATTGAGGACTGTGTCCCGGGGGTGATTCACGAGGACCAGACAGGATTTGTAAAGGGCAGGCAGCTAAACACCAATGTGCGGAGGCTGCTAAACGTGATTATGATGCCCTCGGTGGAGGGAGAGGCGGAGATAATGGCAGCTATGGACGCGGAGAAGGCATTTGACCGAGTAGCGTGGGAGTATCTCTGGGAAGTGTTGCGGAGGTTTGGGTTTGGGGAGGGGTTTATCAGTTGGGTTAAGCTCCTATATAGAGCCCCGGTGGTGAGTGTGGTCACGAATCGGCGGAGGTCGGAGTATTTTCGGCTGTATCGGGGGACGAGGCAGGGGTGCCCCCTGTCCCCCCTGTTGTTTGCATTAGCAATTGAGCCTTTGGCCATGGCATTAAGGGAGTCCAGGAAATGGAGGGGGGTGGTCCGAGGGGGAGAGGAGCATCGCGTCGCTGTATGCGGACGACCTGTTGCTGTATGTGGCAGATCCAGTGGAGGGGGTGGTGGAGGTCATGCAGATCCTAAGGGAGTTTGGGGACTTCTCGGGCTATAAGCTCAATGTAGGGAAAAGTGAGCTCTTTGTGGTGCATCCAGGGTACCAGGGAAGAGGGATAGACGACCTACCGTTGAGGAGGGCGGAAAGGAGCTTTTGGTATTTGGGGATCCAAGTAGCTAGGAGTTGGGGGGCCCTGCATAAACTTAATTTGACGCGGCTGGTGGAGCAGATGGAGAAGGACTTCAAACGATGGGATATGTTGCCGCTCTCGCTAGCGGGCAGGGTACAGTCGGTTAAAATGATGGTCCTCCCGAGGTTTCTTTTTGTGTTCCAGTGCCTTCCTATTATGATCACCAAGGCCTTTTTTAAGAGGGTAGGCAGGAGCATCATGGGTTTTGTGTGGGCAAACAAGACCCCGAGGGTGAGGAGGGAGTTTCTGGAGCGTAGTAGGGACAGAGGAGGGCTGGCGTTACCGAATCTGTGTGGCTACTATTGGGCAGCCAATGTGGCGATGATCCGTAAGTGGGTGATGGAGAGACAGGGTGCGGCATGGAAGAGGTTGGAGATGGCGTCCTGCAAAGGGACGAGCCTGGGGGCGCTGGTGACGGCACCGCTGCTGCTCTCGCCGACAAGGTACACCACGAATCCGGTGGTGGCGGCAACGCTAAAGATCTGGGGGCAGTGGAGACGACACAGGTGTGCGATGGGAGCCTCGGTGTGGTCCCCGATCAGGGATAACCATTGGTTTGTCCCAGGAAGGATGGACGGGGGGTTTCAGAGCTGGCATCGGGCAGGGATTAGAAGAATGGGGGACCTGTTCATCGATGGGACGTTTGCGAGCCTAGGGGCGCTGAAGGAGAAGTTTGGGCTACCCCTGGGAAACGCTTTCAGGTACATGCAAGTGAGGCCGTTTGTGAGGCGACAGGTGAGGGAATTCCCGTTGCTCCCGGCACAGGGGATTCAGGACAGGGTGATTTCGGGCGTATGGGTCGGGGAGGGCAAGGTGTCGGCGATTTTTCAGGAGATGAAAGAAGAGGAGGCTTTGGTAGAGGAGCTGAAGGGCAAATGGGAGGAGGAGGTGGGGGAGGAGATTGAAGAGGGTCTGTGGGCTGATGCCCTAAGTCGGGTTAATTCCTCTTCCTCGTGTGCCAGGCTTAGCCTGATACAGTTTAAGGTTATTCACGGAGCGCATATGACAGGGGCGAGGCTGAGTAGGTTCTTTAGGGTGGAGGACAGGTGTGGGAGGTGCTCGGGAAGCCCGGCGAACCACGGCCATATGTTCTGGTCGTGCCCGGCACTGGATGGGTTCTGGAGGGGTTTCGCGAGGACTATGTCTAAGGTGGTGAAAGTCCAGGTCAAGCCAAGTTGGGGGCTGGCACTATTTGGAGTGACGGACGAGCCGGGAGTGCATGAGGCGAAAGAGGCCGGTATTCTGGCCTTTGCGTCCCTGGTAGCCCGGCGGAGGATCTTGCTAATGTGGAAAGATGCGAAACCCCCCAGTGTGGAGGCCTGGATAAACGACATGGCAGGGTTCATCAAGCTGGAGAGGATAAAGTTTGCCTTGAGAGGGTCTGCGCAGGGGTTCTTCAGGCGGTGGCAACCGTTCCTAGACTATCTCGTGGAGCGTTAGATGGAGGTCGGTCAGCAGCAGCCCAGGGAGGGAGGGGGAGGGGGGCCTCTTTCGAGGGGGGGAGGGGTATAAGGGTGGACGGGGAAAGGGTTTTTTCCTAGGGGCACTTGAGAAAGAAAAAACATAAACATATGGGAAAGTCAATATGTGCGGGAGGAACCCATTGTACAAGTTCTGTATTATGTTGGATTGATATGTTTATGTCCTGCTCTGTTACTTTTCTTTTCTTTTTTGTTACGGGGGGTGGGGGGGGGGGGGGGGTTTGAATGGTTGAAAATCTGTGTTGAAAAATTCTGAATAAACATATATATTTTTTAAAAGGAGTGGAACTCCTTCCTGTTGATGCACGGAACTCCCTGACGGCCCGGCGCGCACAAGGCAACATGCATGCCACCTACTGTCCCCTGGGCCCGGGGCATCCAATTGATGGAGGAGAATCCTGCTGCCTGTGCATCTTGTTAGGCCTGGTCCAGGTCAAAGTTTATATAGTTTGATACCCAGGCAAACAGGCCATCAATGACCTCACGGATGCACTTATGGGCTGCATCTTGTGAGTTGACTCACAGGTCTCCACTCGAGCCCTGGAATGATCCTGAGGCGTAAAGGTTCAGGGCTGCGAACGACCACCAGGAGCAGGTATCATCTTTCTCCACTTGGTGCCATGTCCGCGAGGACATGGCACAGGTGCTGCACCATCCCCTTGTTGAGGTGGAGCCTCCTGCAACACACGTTGTCTTGCATCAGTTCGAAAGACCAGCAATGCCTGTACACCTTAGGCTGTCACAGGCCTCCCCTCTGGGTCCCTCCCTCCACGAGGTCCAAGATATCATCCATGCAATATTTGTCCGGGATTGGAGAGGCTGAAAGACTGACAACCAGCGGTGTCTTCCACCACAGGATCCCACATTCCACAGTGTGCCCCCCTTCCCCGCACATCCCCTGCCATCCAACATGCCTTGACTACACATCCCCGGCTGCAGTGGGAGCCCCTGGTCACCGGATCCCAGACCCTGTACCCCAGACACCCGCACGTAACGTTACCTAAACGAGGTGCTGGTACACTCCTTGGTGCACACACCCACCCTGTGGTCGTGAAAATGTCCCCAGTGCTGAGGCCCAACCCCTGAGTGTTCAGATGATGGCCGCTGCATCGGTGGTGTTGCTTCCTGCAGTGTTCAGGCACAGTGTCCAGGCATCACCATCACGGTCGGATTAGGATGCCAGTTAATAACTCCCACATGTTACATGCCATACCTACCCAGGGGAATCCACTTGAGAGGCGTGAAATGCTCCCTTAACTATGATTACCAATTCCCTATTTACAATACCCTTCAGCTGCATGGCTAGGAGGCTCCACGGTCAGTGGAGTTATGGTCAGTGGGACAGACAGGCAGGGGCTGGGTTTGCCCCCATTATGGGTACACATGATCCAGGGGGTGACATGGTGGATCCACAGGCATTGTGACACCCACCCACCCCAGCCCAGGGGCGACCCACCACCGTTGGCTGCCCCACCCCCTCCCAAGCACAGGGCAGCAACCCCCGTGCCCCCAGGCTTATTGCCCAGGAGCAAAGATGGCTATTCAACTCCTCAGATCCCCACAACAGCCAATTCATCAGCTTCACGTTTTTTCAAATCTGTACTAATTGTCGCCCACGTGACCACTTACTGGGGAGGTGGTTAGATCCCAGGAGGCCGTTAGATAGGGGTCATCCCGTTAATTGTATGGAGGTTGGACTTAAGTGGTGATTATTGGTTTCTTACCATGCCACAGCGGGATCCTGATTGCCGGTTAGATGGCAAACCGATCAGTGCCCGGAGTGCTTCCCGATTTTAGTCTCACCGCAATCTAATGGCCGCGTCGCGCTTGAGTGAGAGCAGCCATAGAGGGAATACAGATTTTGATTACAGATTTGTTGCAGCGCAAAAGGAAGCCATTAAGCCCATTGTGTTTCACCGGCTCTCCAAATCAGCTTTAACACTTAGCGCCACTTTTCCCCGTACCCTTGCACATTGGAAGTGGATTTGGGTGGCGTACTCTTTCAGAAGGTCAGCGCAGACTTGATGGGCCAAGTGGTCTCCTTCTGCACTGTAGGGATTCTAAAAAAATCTCCTCTTAGCTTCTCTTCAATCAGAATGGTCCCAACCTCTCCAATCTAGCCTCATCCCTGGAACCATTTTTGTAAAGCCCTTCTGCACTTTCTCCAATGTGCTCACATCTTTCTTATAGCTGAGCGCCTGTACCTAATATTCCAGCTGAGGTCTAACTAGTGTCCTGTGCAAGTTTGCTCTTTAGATTAAGTCCTAATATTGGAATAGGTGCATCACAAAATTGAATAGTTGCTAGTACCAGAGCTCAATATTACCAGTATCCATACGAAAACTCCTCGGATTTGGAGTGGGGTCCTACAGAAGGAAAGGCAGGTGGGGGAGGGAGTGGCACTACTAAATTTGATGTATTATTATTGGGCGGCCAATGCGGAGGTGCTGGGGTGGTTTGGGGACCAGCAAGTTAGTTGGGTACGGACAGGGTCGGGGTCATGTAAAAGGACAGGCCTGGAGGCACTGGTGATGGCATCTTTGTCATTTTCTCTCACGAAGTATTCTGTGAATCGGGTGGAAGTCTCTACGTTAAAAATATGGCAGCAACTTCGTCAGCATTTTAAGCTGAGGGCAGCGTCAAAGTTGGCCCCAATCTGTAGGAACTGTTTGTTTGAGCCGGCGAAATTGGATGTTATATTCAGTGGAAAGGTAGGGGGCTGGAGAGGGTGACGGATGTTTTTGGAAGGTCGGTTTGTCAGTAGGGAGAAGTTGAAGGAGAAAGCAGGGCTTGCGGGAAAGCAGACATGTTCAGATAATTCCAGGCGCAGACTTTGGTGGGCATTCCCGACTTTCCCGGATGCCCCGCGGCGGCCTACCTTGCTGGAAAGGATCCTCTCGTGTGCGGGGTCGGAGGAGGGCAGCATTCTGGGATATATGGGCGGATTATGGGGAAAGAGCAGGTTTTGGTGGAGGAGGTGAAGGCCAGATGGGAGGAGGAACTGGGGCCATTTTGGAGGTGTGGAGTGAGTCCCTCCGTAGGGTGAATGCTACAGCATCCTGCGCGAGGTTGAGCTTGATACAGCTAAAGGTAGCGTTTAAGGTGCATCAAACTGGGGCCAGGATGAGTCGTTTTTTTGAGGCGGGTGAAGATAAGTGTGAGTGGTGCTTGAGAGGGCCTGCTCACCGTACGGACATGCTCTGGTCCTGTCTCAATCTGGTGGGGTTTTAGGGATCCTTTTTCAGCACCAGAACAGCAATCCTGAATGCCCTGTCCGCTAGTTGCCATATTTGGGATGTTGGACCGGCCGGAATTGAGATGGGGGCAGGGGCGATGCTTTGGCATTTGCATCGCTGTTGGCCCGGCAACGTATATTGCTAAGCTGGAGGCGGGTGACGCCACCCAGTGCAGCAGCATGACTGCGTAATTTGACTGAATTCTTGTACCTGGAGGCCAAGTTCAGGGGGTCGATCAATGGGTTCTATCGTGGACTTCTGGGTGCGGCTATGCAGAGCTAGGTCGCATGTTCGGTAGCTCCCGCTTGGAATGGACTTTTGGGCTCTTTACAGGGCCCCCAACGGCATTTGTTCGACATTTCCCGGTGTGGGAAGAAGACTGCAACATTCCCCCAACAGTGTCCCCCATGATTGGTATGTCTCTTGGTTACCAGACCCGGCAGAAACAGTAAAAGATTTGGCTGTAGCTGCAGGATAGACAAAGCCTCTTCCAGCATGCAGGCGGGGGAAGGGCAAGCTTAAAGGCTGCAAGCTGACTTGAGGGCCTTTATTAAAGGTGAATTCTAGCAGCAGAGGGAACAACTGTGAAAAGATCTACCAAGGCCAATTAAGAAGCGGGGACGAGGCTTCCGGTGGCGGCCATGGAGGAGTAGGTCGCGCATTCGGCAGCTCCCGTCTGGAACGGACTCTCAGACCTTTTTCAGGAATTTCCACAGACTTTTTGGGGCAGATTGGTGAAGCGAACACTGCCAAAAGGATTCCCTCTCGAGACTTCTGGTTGCGGCTATGCGGAGCTAAGTCGCACATTCGGCGGCTCCTGCAAAAACTGACTTTTGGGCTCTTTTCAGGGCCCCCAAGGGTACTTTTTCGACATTTCCCGGTGTGGGAAGGAGTTAATAATAGCTCCCCGTCAGTATATGGCTTCAACTAGGAGCGGGGCGACAAAAAAGGTGGTGGTGGACCCGAAGAAGGGAGGGAAGAAGGACAAAATGGCGGCAGGCGGAGACCAGGCAGCATGGAGGCAGTGGGCAGAGGAGCAACAGGAGGGTATCCAGCTCTGCCTCAGAGAGATTAAAACGGACCTGCGAGAGCCAATGAAGGCTTCCATTGATAAGCTGCTGGAGACACAGACGGCCCAAGGGGTGGCGATCCGAGAGGCTCAACAAAAGGTCTCTGACAATGAGGACGAGATCTTAGGCCTGGCGGTAAAGGTGGAGGCGCATGAGGCGCTCCACAAGAAATGGCAGGAGCGGTTCGAGGAGATGGAGAATCGGTAGAGGCGGAAGAATCTGCGGATTCTGGGTCTCCCGGAGGGGTCGGACGTGGGGGCCTATGTGGTCACCATGTTGAACTCGCTGATGGGAGCGGGGTCCTTCCAGGAGCCCCTGGAGCTGGAAGTGGCCCATAGAGTGTTGGCGAGGAGGCCCAAGGCTAACGTGCCTCCGCGGGCGGTGCTGGTGCGGTTCCATCGGTTCATCGATCGGGAGTGTGTGCTCAGGTGGGCCAAGAAGGAGGAGCAGCAGGTGGGAGAACACGGAGGTTCGGATATACCAAGACTGGAGTGCGGAGGTGGCGAAGAGGAGGGCCGGGTACAATAGAGCGAAGGCGGTGCTGCACAGGAAGGGGGTGAAGTTTGGCATGTTGCAGCCGACGCGACTGTGGGTTACCTACAAGGACCGGCACCATTCTTTTGAGTCTCCGGAGGAGGCGTGGGCCTTTGTTCAGGCCGAGAAGCTGGACACAGACTGAGGGTCGGGATGGGCGATTGGGGACTGCGGTGGATATGTTATGCCTATTTTTTGTTCGGGGTGGGGGGGGGCCTTTGCATTGTTTTGGGTTTCTTTTTCTCTGTGTTTTTCTCTTTCGGGTTGGGGAGGGTGGATGGGGCGGGTTGGGCACTGTTTTGGATGGTGGCGGGGCCTGGTAGGTGGAGAGCGCGGGCTTTTTTCCCGCGCCCAAGACTGCGGGGGTGGGGTGGGGGGGAAGCGAGGATTGTTTCCCGCACTTAGAACGGAGGGGGGAGGGGGAGAGCCAGTGGATGAGGAGCGGGAGAGGAGGGTGCTCCACACAATGGGAGGAGTCGAAGGGGAGGCGGGAGTGGCCAGGGTCAGCAGGAGTCAGCTGACTTGCGGAAGTGCAATGGGGGGGAGTAAACCAGCTAGGATGGGTCCTAGCCGGGGGGGGGGAAATCGAGTTGCTGCTGCTAAGGTCAAGGAGGAGCTGGAGCGAGTGGGGGGGGGGGAGGGGGGGTTCGAGACGGGGGTATGCCGCTGTGGGGAACGGGCCGGGTGTGGGGTGCGGGTGCGCGGCTGGCCAAGGAGGGGTCATGGCTAATCGGCGGGGGAGGGGGGCGGGTAGCCCCCTGATCCGGCTGATAACCTGGAATGTAAGGGGACTGAATGGGCCGGTTAAGCGGGCCTACGTGTTCGCGCACCTGAAGGGGCTCAAGGTGGACGTAGTTATGCTCCAGGAGACACACCTGAAGGTGGCAGACCAGGTAAGACTGAGGAAAGGGTGCGTAGGTCAGGTGTTTCACTCGGGGCTAGATGCCAAAAATCGAGGGGTGGCGATCTTGGTGGGAAAGAAGGTGTCATTCGAGGTGTCGAGCATTGTGGCAGATAATGGCGGTAGGTATATAATGGTAAGTGGTAAGTTGCAGGGTGAGAGGGTGGTACTGGTCAATGTGTATGCTCCGAACTGGGACGATGCGGGTTTTATGTGGCGTATGTTGGGCCGGATCCCAGACTTGGAAGTGGGGGGCCTGATAATGGGGGGAGACTTTAACACGGTGTTGGATCCGGCACTGGATCGCTCCAGGTCTAGGACGGGTAGGAAGCCGGTCGCGGCTAGAGTGTTGAGGGGATGTATGGACCAAATGAGAGGGTGGACCCTTGGAGATTTGCAAGGCCGGGGGCTAGGGAATTTTCATTCTTCTCACTTGTCCATAAGGCTTATTCTCGAATCGACTTTTTCATTTTGAGTAGGGCGCTGATAGCGAGAGTAGAGGATACCGAGTATTCGGCAGTAGCCACTTCGGACCACGCCCCGCATTGGGTGGACTTGGAGATGGGGGAGGAGAGGGACCAGCGCCTGCTGTGGCGCTTGGAGGTGGAGCTGTTTGCGGACGAGGAGGTGAGCGAGCGGGTCCGAGGAAGTATAGAGAGACACTTGGAGACCAACGACAAAGGGGAGGTCCGATTGGGGATGGTATGGGAGGCACTGAAGGCGGTGGTGAGGGGAGAGCTGATCTTCATTAGGGCCCACAAGGAGCGGAGGGAGAGGGAGAGGCTGGTGGGGGAGATGGTGAGGGTAGACAGGAGGTATGCGGAAGAGCCTGAGGAAGGATTGTTGAGGAAGAGGTGCAGCCTCCAGTCCGAATTCGACCTGGTGACCACGAGGAAGGCGGAGGTGCAGTGGAGGAAGGCCCAGGGGGCGGTCTACGAGTATGGGGAAAAGGCAAGCCGAATGCTGGCGCATCAGCTTCGGAAGCGGGACGCAGCTAGGGAGATCGGGGGAGTTAAGGACAGGGGAGGGAGCGTGGTGCGGAGTGGGGTTGGCATCAATGGATTCTTCGGGGACTTCTACGAGGAATTGTACCGAGCCCCCACAGGAGGAGGGAGGGATGGGCCGTTTTCTGGACCAATTGAGGTTTCCAAAGGTGGAAGAGGGACTGGTGGCGGGACTGGGGGCCCCGATTGGGCTGGAGGAGCTGATCAAAGGGATAGGAAGCATGCAGGCAGGGAAGGCACCGAGGCCGGACGGTTTCCCAGTCGAGTTCTATAAAAAATATATGGACCTGTTGGGCCCGCTGTTAGTTAGGACCTTTAATGAGGGGGGGGGGGGGCTTTACCCCCGACGATGTCCCGGGCACTGATCCCCTTGATCGGTAGCGGGACAAGGATCCCCTGCAATGTGGGTCTTGCAGACCGATTTCCTTGCTAAATGTAGATGCCAAGGTGCTGGCGAAGGTCTTAGCCACGAGGATTGTGTGCCGCAGATCATCCATGAAGACCAGACGGGGTTTGTGAAGGGGAGACAGTTGAATGCGAATGTGCGGAGGCTTTTGAACATTATCATGATGCCGGAGAGGGAGGGGGAGGCGGAGATAGTGGTGGCGATGGACGCTGAGAAAGCCTTCGATAGGGTAGAGTGGGGGTACCTGTGGGAGGTGCTGAAGAGGTTCGGGTTTGGGGAGGAGTTTGTCAGGTGGGTTGGGTTGTTGTATGAGGTCCCGATGGCGAGTGTGGCCACAAATAGGAGGGGGTCCGAGTACTTTCGGTTGCACCGAGGGACGAGACAGGGGTGTCCCCTGCTCTTCGCACTGACGATTGAACCCCTGGCTATGGCACTGAGAGAGTCGAGGAACTGGAGGGGGTTGGTGTGGGGTGGGGAGGAGCATAGGGTGTTGCTTTATGCGGACGACCTGCTGCTGTATGTGGCGGACCCGGTGGGAGGAATGCCAGAGGTAAAGAGGATCCTTAGGGAATTCGGGGACTTTTTGGGGAACAAGCTCAATATGGGGGAGAGCGAGCTGTTTGTAGTTCAGCTAGGGGACCAGGAGAGGGGGATTGGCGAGCTCCCACTAAAAGGTGGGGAGAGGAGCTTCAGATATTTGGGGGTCCAGGTGGCCAGGCGCTGTGGGGCCCTGCATAGGCTCAACTTTACAAGGCTGATGGAGCAAATGGAGGAGGAGTTCAAGAGGTGGGACGCATTGCCGCTGTCCTTGATGGGTAGGGTGCAGTCAATCAGAATGACGGTGCTCCCAAGGTTTTTGTTCCTGTTCCAGTGCCTCCCCGTGTTTATCCCGAAGGCTTTTTTCAGGCAGGTTAACAGGAATATAATGGGGTTTGTGTGGGCGCGAGGGACTCCGAGGGTGAGAAGGGTGTTCCTGGAGCGGAGTAGAGATAGGGGGGGACTGGCGCTGCCCAACCTCTGTGGGTACTACTGGGCCGCCAATGAGACGATGGTGCGCAAGTGGGTGATGGAGGGGGAGGGGGCTGCATGGAGGAGGCTGGAGACGGCGTCCTGTGTGGGTACGAGTCTGGGGGCGCTGGCAACGGCGCCTCTGCCGCTCCCTCCAAGGAGGTATACCACGAGCCTGGTGGTGGTGGCGGCCCTCAAAATGTGGGGGCAGTGGAGGCGGCATAGGGGGGAAGTTAGGGCCTCGGCGTGGACCCCATTACGGGGGAACCACCGGTTCGCCCCAGGAAGAACAGGTGGAGGGTTTTCGGGGTGGCACAGGGCAGGGATACGAAAGTTGGAGGACCTGTTTCTGGACGGGAAGTTCGCGAGCTTGGGTGAGCTGGAGGAGAAGTACGGGCTCCCCCCCCCGGGGAACACCTTCAGGTACTTACAGGTAAGGGCGTTTGCCAGACGGCAGGTGGTGGAATTCCCGCGGCTACTGCCACACACAATACAGGACAGAGTGCTCTCGGGGGGGGTGGGTGGGAGTGGGGAAGATCTCGGAAATGTACCAGGTGATGCAGGAGGAGGAGGGGGCCACGGTGGTGGAGTTGAAAGGTAAGTGGGAGGAGGAGTTGGGAGAGGAGATCGAAGAGGTGACGTGGGCATATGCCCTAGGGTGAAGTCTTCCGCTTCGTGCGTGAGGCTCAGCCTCATACAGTTTAAGGTGCTGCACAGGGCACACATGACCGGGACAAGGATGAGCCGGTTCTTTGGGGGTGAGGACAGATGTGTTAGGTGCTCAGGGAGCCCAGCAAATCACACCCATATGTTCTGGGCATGCCCAGTGCAGGAGGAATTTTGGAAGGGCGTAGCGAGGACGGTGTCGAGGGTGGTAGGATCCAGGGTCAGACCGGGCTTGGGGCTCGCAATATTTGGGGTGGCAGAGGAGCCGGGAGTGCAGGAGGCGAAAGAGGCCAGAATTCTGGCCTTTGCATCCCTGGTAGCCCGGCGAAGGATTCTTCTTCAGTGGAAAGATGCGAGGCCCCCAAGCGTGGAATCCTGGATCAGCGATATGGCAGGATTCATTAAATTGGAGAGGGTGAAATTCGCCTTGAGAGGGTCGGTACAAGGGTTCTTTAGGTGGTGGCAACCGGTCTTAGACTTTCTGGCAGAACGATAGACATTGGTCACTGGAGGGTTTGAATACACCTGTTGTGTTAAGTCGGGGTGTTAATTTATTATTTATGTACAGGGGGGGGGGGGAGAGGGGTTTGGGGGGTTGCTTTTTTAGATTGTGTTTTGTACTTAACCCTGTTGGGTGCTTTTTTCTTTCTCATTTTGTTATTGGTATTTTATGAAAACCTTTAATAAAAATCATTTTTTTTTTTTAAATGGGTTCTATCGTAGATGGCGGCTGTTTATTTTGCACTTTAAAGATCTGACCACTGTTAGTTGTTTGTGGAAGGACGGAGGTGGGTGGGTGGGGGTTTATTATTTGGGGTGCATTTCTGTTATTTGGGTTCCTGCTACTGTTGTTGCTTATAATTTTTGATACATGTGTTGGTGCAGTTTTGTTTTGTAAGTTTTGATATAAAATATTAAAAGTTTTAATAAAGATATTTTATAAAAAACATGCAGTTATTTAAAGTCTGATTATTTGTTATGCTTCAGTGTTGATATTACTCTCCTTACTTATTGAGGTATTTTTTCATGTAAACCAGCAATTGAATCATAGAATCTCTACAGTGCAAGGAGGCAATTCAGCCCATCGAGTCTGCACCGGCCTTTGAAAGGGCACCTATTCCTGCAACCCCATCATTCTGCCTAACCCGCACATATTTGGGCTGTGGGAGGAAACTAGAGCACCCGGAGGAAATATATGCAGACACAGGGAGAACATACAAACTCCACACACCCAAGGCCAGAATTGAACCCAGGTCCTTGCGCTGTGAGACAGCAGTGCTAACCACTGTACCACCGTGCTGCCCCTTTTTACCTGGGGTAACCCTGCAAACATGGACCATCCCATGAATCGGCATTCTAATTGTTGGTAGTGCTAGCAACTTGAAGCAAAAGAGCTTTGCAATGAATAAATATTTCCAATAAGTGCACAAAATTCTTATGTGGAATTTGCTCATTCACCCCGTGTCTGCGTGGGTTTCACCCCCATAACCCAAAGATGTGCAGGTTAGGTGGATTGGCCAGACTAAATTGTCCCTTTATTGGAAAAAATAATTGAGTACTCCAAAATTATTTTTTTTAAATGTGCACTAAAACCTGATAGAAATTCAATCCCATTATATATCAGAGATCTGGAGACTTGAACTGGCTTTTGATCTATTTTGAACTTTGCTTTTGAACCAAAAGCCTTGAACCGGCTTTTGAACTGGATAGAGCCTATCTTTGAACACTTTACAGATCTGTGGAGCAGGTTGCTGGTTTTGTATCCATGTGGCAAACAAATGGCATTCGCCCATCAGCTAAAATGCCAGCTCAATGATATTGGTTGACCAAATTGAAAATGAACATTTATCGTACCATGCCAGAGTGTTATAGACATTAACCATGGTGAGTCACAACAAAAACATCTCTGCCTCTGTGGCTAACGTGTTCCTTGCCCAAGAACCTCTTAGTTTGAGGTATTTGCAGGGCTTCAGTTACATTTCTTCTTGCCAATTGCCAGTGTTCTCCCTGCCAGAATACCTTTCCTTTGTGCTTAAACTATTTAAAACTACACTTCAGAATTAGTTAATAATCTGACTGGAGGGCAACATCTTGTAAATACTGATCATTATATGACTAATTGAATTTCAAGTTAGGTTAGAGAGAAATGAGAGTCACAAACAAAAGTTTTGAATTCAAGTATGGCAAACTTAAGGAATATTAGAAACAAATTGAGCACAATAAATTGGGTTGAGCAGTTGATGGGTTAACCTACAAACAGTGGAAAGCATTCAAAGATGGTCTTGGTACAATACAAAACCAGTCCATAGTTCTAAAAGGCAAAACTCCAACAGCTCGTCACAGTCAACAAACATGGTAAGGGGCAGCATCAAGCGAAAAGAAAAAGCTTACACAAATGCAAGGAAAAGTGGGTTTTCAGAATAGTTGTTAAAAAAAGATACAAAGAAGGTAATGAGGTCACATCACTCCCTAAGCCTCGTTCAGTTAAAGGTAGTTTTCACTAAAGCAAGGGTGAGACACTTTTTTGAATGGACGGTGATGCAAGCGCTATTCAAGGGGTCCCACACATCACACCACATGTTCTGATCATGTCCAAACTGGTAGCGTTTTGGGGGTCCTTTTTTGACACTATGTTGGCAATCCTGATTGTGGAGGCGGAACTCTGTCTATTACCCGCAATTTTGGGGTTTCCGATGTGCTGGAACTGAGAACAGCTGCAGATGGCCTCATCTCTGCTTCGCTGGTGGCACAGAGGTGTATCATTTTGGGCTGGAGGACAGCGGCACTGCCGAAGGCTTCGGCGTGGCTAGATGGTTTGCGCACCTTGAGAAGGTCAAATACACTTTGAGGATCGATTGAGGGGGTTTTACCGAAAGTGGTGATCGTTCATTGTGGACTTCAAAGAATTGGTGATTGCTAGAGTTTAGCGGGGGGGGGGGGGGGGGAGCGGTTACTTGTTTACAGGGGGGATAGCCCTGGTGGGGCGGGAGGGGTGAGAGCATTTGTAAAAAATGTTTGTTGATGGAATCTTGTTAAAGAAGGTTTGTTATGGTTCACGTCTTTTATATTCTTTTGCATGAAATGTTAAAAATTTAATAAAAGTCAATTCCAAAAAAAAGGTAATGAGATTAAAAAGAGTATCCAAACCAAATTGTCTCAGGGAAATTAGGGATAAAGTGTTCATAGAATTTACAGTGCAAACGGAGGCCATTCGGCCCATCGAGTCTGCACCAGCTCTTTGAAAGAGCACCCTACCCAAGCCCACACCTCCACCCCATAACCCAGTAATCCCACCCAACACTAAGGACAATTCTGGACACTAAGGGCAATTTAGCATGGCCAATCCACCTAGCCTGCACATCTCTGGACTGTGGGAGGAAACCGGAGCACCCGGAGGAAACCCACACACACACACGGGGAGAACATTCATTCTCTGAAAGGCAGGGCATGTCATTTAGTGTTCCCCAGGAATCTGTATTGGAGGTGCTTTTGACCACGTTAAACAATGACTTATGCAAAGGAGTAGCAAGTTGGATATCCAAGGTTGTAGATGACAGATTTAAGAATACGGCGCGATGTCCGCTGACTGGCGCCCAAAACGGCGCCAATCAGACGGGCATCGCGCCGCCCCAAAGGTGCGGAATGCTCCGCATCTTTGGGGGCCGAGCCGACGCCGGAGGAATTTCCGCCCCGCCAGCTGACGGAAAAGGCCTTTGGTGCCCCGCCAGCTGGCGCGGAAATGACATCCCCGGGCGGCGCATGCGCGGGAGCGGGCGCTGACAGTTTCCCACGCATGCGCAGTGGGGAGAGTCTCTTCCGCCTCCGCCATGGTGAGACCGTGGCGGAGGCGGAAGGGAAAGAGTGCCCCCACGACACAGGCCCGCCCGCGGATCGGTGGGCCAGGCCACCGTGGGGGCACCTCCCGGGGCCAGATCGCCCCGCCCCCCCCCCAAGGACCCCGCCCGCGCCGCCCTGTCCCGCTGGTAAGGTAGGTGGTTCAATTTACGCCGGCGGGACAGCCAATTTATCGGCGGGACTTCGGCCCATTCGGGCCGGAGAATCGAGCGGGGGGGGCCCCGCCAACCGGCGCGCCACGATTCCCGCCCCCGCCGAATCTCCGGTGCCGGAGACTTCAGCAACCAGCGGGGGCGGGATTCACGCCAGCCCCCGGCGATTCTCCGACCCGGCGGGGGGTCGGAGAATGTCGCCCATGATCTGTAGATGGGAGCAGGATGTTACAAATGGACAGAGGCAGTTGATGTGTGGGTGGGAAAACTGTGGCAGATGGAGAATATGTGAGATTGTTCACTTCTGAGAATCCAAATCACTGAAGGCTGTCACACGATAACCTTTATCTCAAGGGGTTTGGAATTCAAGTGAAGAAGTGATTGCACAGCTGTACAGAGAACTTGATCAGACTCCATCTGTAGCACTGCTCCAAAAAGGATATATTAGTCTTGGATGAAGTGCACTGTGGATTTACCAGAGTGATATAAAAATTAAGCTTTTGGGGGGAGGTGCATGGTTTTAAGTTTAAGAGTGATTTCCATGAAATGCTTAAATTGATAAAATAATTTGATTGATACAATAGATAGAGGAGTTTATTCCCACTTGTGGGTAAATCCAGAGCAAGCGGCTTCAATCGCTAAGTTATTCAGATGTGAATCTAAGAAGCATTATTTCACACAAGTAGTGGAAATCCAGTATCCTCTTCTCAAAGGCCATGGATGTTGGGTCAATTGAAAGTTTCGAGTATTATACAGTTTAATTTTTATTAGGCAAAAGCATCAAGGGATATGAAAGAAAGGCAGGTCAATGGAATGGAGTTACAGATCAGCCATGATGGAACTGAATGATGGAATAATCTCGAGAGGCTGAGCAACTTAGTCTTGTTTCCATGTTGGTTCCTTTTAATAGTTCCACATTTCTTTTGGCATTCATCACTCATTCGCTCACCAGATGTTCTGTACAAAAGAAGTCAGGTTAACCAGGCTGAGGTCACATTACATGTGTAAAATTAACCATCAGAAAAAAAGCTTTCATGTGATGAGCACTGTTGATAAAATGACAAAGAAAATTAATTACTTTAAGGAGTCTCAAAATGGCACATTTCCTCCTGCCTTCCAACAGAAGATGGGATTAGAATACTTTGGCGGCTGTTTTTGACCAGCGCAGAGACAATGGGCCAGTGGGGCTTTTCGGTGCTGTAGACCTCCATGAGAACAGAATTAGTTTCTTTTGTGAATTTTGTTGAGTTGAAAATATGCTATTGAGAAGATTTATTTCATAAATATTGTTCAAAGAAAAATAACTATTTAATCTTGGACGTCCCTCCTCAAGACAACCAAGAGTTGGGGCAAACATTCTGATTCAACAGCAATGCTTGTTATGTGCATTTAACATTTAAAAGAGTTAAACAGACAACTAATTCCTACAAATATTTAGCAGAATCTAAAGTTTACAAGTTTAAAAAGCTTTGGGGGTGCATAGAATGATTTTTTAAAACACAAATCAGCAATATTTGTAGCAACAATCATAGGTGTAGCAACATACATTTGATATATTATCCATATTTTTCCAATGAATTTAACAGTAGAGGTCATATGACAGTTATCAACCCAAACGGTGCATCATCTTCTGTTTATATGACTCAATATAACTATTATTCACAAAGCAGTATCAGAATACAAAATATTAAATGTTCATAAAATAAAAAGATGAGTTTTTCAAAATTATCTTGAATACATTTTATCTAAAATCAACTGGAATTAATATTTGGCTAACAATACAAAGCAGTGTATTTGCAGTTAACATTCATGTGCAGAATATCCTGAGTCAGTGCTGAGATGGACATAGCTTATGCCCAAAGTTCCTCTGTTCTCCCAAACTTATAGATCAGGCTGCTGCAAAACAAGACAAGACATTTAATAGATTCCTATATTTTCAGTCTCAGTGAAAAATGCTTGACCACACTTAATGTAGGAGTCAATATCAACACAGTCAATGCTGTGTAACAATGTTGTGTAACAAATAACTCAATGGACAGGCCTGTGTCAGTGTTAAGCAAGAGGAGTTTGGGTTTGATCTCCAACATGAGCGAGATAATTTCAGATGGGGTTGCAACAGGATTTAGAGGAATCTATCCATCTATAATCTAATGAATAGCAACACCCAATGTCTAGGATCAAACATTAAGAATGGCCACTTGGCCAAGCTCTTGGAAGTTGTCAGAATCACGGAACCATTCACGAGTCACTACCTCCGTGAGAAGCTCGAGGTCAGAGTCAAGTGTGCAATCTAAATCGACATCAAAGAATTGCTGCACTGTCAAGGTCTGTCTTTCGAATGAGCTGTTAAACTGAGTCTCCATCTGTCTGCCCAGGTAAATATAAATAATCCCACGGTATAATTTGGGGAAGGGGCATAGAACTCTCAAGGTGACCTGGTCAACATTGGTCCCTCAGCCAACTACAGCATAACTAATCATTTGCCATTATTTCTCTATATGACAAAACCTCAAAAGGTTATTAATGAACTGTGAAATGATTTGGTGTATCCTTAAGGGATGAGAAAAGCTCCATATATTTGCAGGTTTACTTATGGGGAAAGAAAGATAAATTTATTGAAAAAATGGTGGGGGTGGAGAAGAGAGAAAACAAAAGAGTGAAGAACAATAATTTTGGAATGAATAAGCAACGTTTTCTTGATTTATAAATAATGACTATTTGGCTACAGCAGGGACAGTGTCTAAAAGAGGTGACGCATTCTCAGCAGATGCAAGGATGTTTGCTATTTAAATCTATTTCAGCTCTCCATTAGGCCCATCGTCACCATGCTAGTTCTTTGCAAGAACTCATCTAGTTCCATTTTCTGCCTTTCCCCCTTTAGCCTTGCAAATCTTTCTCCTCAGATAATTAGCTAATTTTCTTTTGAAAACCTCGATTGAATCTGCCTTCACCAAGCTCCCGGCAGTGGATGCCAGATCCTAACCACTTACTGTGTAATAAAGTTTTCTCTCACATGATCGTTGGCATCCTCGGATTCTTCATCCTTCTGCCAACCAAAATAGTTTCTCCCTACCTGCTCTGTCCAGACTTCTCATGATCCTGAATGCCTCTATCCAAGATATTCTTTTCTCCGACGAAAACAGCACCATCTTCTCCAATCTATCCATTTCACTGAAGTTCCTCACCTCTGGAACCATTCCCATGAATCTTTTTGGCACCCTCTCCAATGCCTTCACATCCTTCCTAAGTGTAGTGTGTAGAACTAGACAATGCTTCAGTTGAGGCTGAACCAGCGTTTTGTACAGGTTCATCATAACTTATTTGCTTTTATAATCCATTTTCCTATTTAGAAAACTCAGGATCCCATAAGTTTTACCTTTTCTCAACCTGTCCTGCCACCTTCAATGATCTTTGCACAAAAACCTTCATGCCCCTCTGTTCCTGTATCCCCTTTAGAATTGTATCTTTTATATATTGCCCCTTCTTGCAAATCTTTCTCCTCAGATAATGATCTCAGACTTCTTTAAATTTCATCTGCCACTTGTCACCCATTACACCCAACCTAGATCCGCTTTAAGTCCATCACTATCCTCCTCACAGAAACAATATTCAAAATTTGTCTCATCTGCAAATTTTGAAATTGTGCCTTGTACAAGTTTAGATCATTAGTATAGATCAAGGAATCCTTCTGTACAGGAACGACCTTTCGAGCCCGACAGCCCCCCCCCCCCCCCCCCCCCCCCGACAAAGTTCTAATCCAGCCCAGTGTTGATAGCTACGTTAGAAACTTGGAACCAGAGGAGACAGCACTTCAACTTAACCGAGGTGTCCACCATGCCCCCCATCTGTGGTGACCACAAATTACCACCAGCTATGCCAGACACCACTTTTAAGAACTGGAGGCAGGATGGGGGAGGGGGAGTGCGCTGGCGATTAGAGACTTCTACATGGGGGACAGACTTGCATCCTTGGATGAGTTGACGGAAAGACTGGAGCTACCGAACGGATAGGAGCTCTGACATTTACAAATCAAAAAGTTTCTCTGCAAAGAGACAACGAGGTACCCTAGGCCCGGGGAGACACAATGCTGGAGGAACTGCTCGAGGCAGACGGTATGTGAAAGGGGAACTGTGGGGACATCTGCGGACGACGGTTAGAAAGGGGAGGACACCACTAGACAGAGCAAGACAAAAATGGGAAGACGAGCTAGGGATAGAAGTAGGGTGGGGGCCCTGGAGTGAAGCACTGAGCAGGACCAACTCCACCTCCTCCTGCGCAAGACTAAGCCTCATGCAGCTCAAAGTGGTGCACAGAGTCGACCTAACCCGAATGAACAGGTTCTTCTCGAAGGTGGAGGACAAGTGTGAACGGTGCCAGGGAGGCCCAGCCAACCGTGCCCATATGTTCTGGGCCAGCCCCAGAATTGTCAGGTTTTGGACAGCCTTCTTTGAGGCGATGTCCAAGGTTGTGGAGATGAGGGTGGAGCAATGCCCGAGAGTGGCAGTCTTCAGGGTTTCAGACCATATTGGGAAGAGGGCCACCGCCCTTGCTTTTGCTTCCCTAATCGCATGCCGGAGAATCCTGCCCAGCTGACGATCAGCAGCACCACCCACAGCTGCGGACTAGCTGGCAGACCTGTTGGAATTTCTCCACTTGGAGAAGTCAAATACACCATCCTAGCGTCAAACGAGGGCTTCAACAAAGTGTGGACGCTATTCAGCAGCCTGTTCCAAGACCTGTTTGAGGCCAATAGCGGATAGGAAGGGAGGGGGAGGGGGGCACACAGGACCACACAGAGCAGATAGGAACAAAGGGAAAGGGGACAAGGGAGGAATCCAGGGAAACATCAGGAGGGGACATGCAAAAAGACACAGGAGGGGGCCAGAGGGCCCCCCCAAGAAAGCCATAGGGGCAACAGTAACAAATCCAAAACGAAAGGGCATACAGCACCTACGACTGAAGAAAGGGCCCAAGTTGGAGCCGGAACAACGAGTGGGGGGGGGGGGGGGGGGGGGGGGGGGCTTTTTCACCTACTGTACGGTGTACAGATGTAAAATTTCAATAAAATTTGAATTTAAATATTTTTAAATAAAATAACAAAAAGGACAGGGGTGGTCTGGGGGTTATTTACAATGTTTGGCCTTTGTAAATTGTATCTAGTCTACACGGACTTGTTTATTTTGTACTGTATAAAATGAAAAACCTAAATAAAAACATTTTCAAAAAAAATAATTAGTGTAGATCAAGAAAAGCAGTGACCCTGACATCAACCCCGAGGAACCCCACTGTATACCTTCCTCCCATCCAAAAAACAATCATTCAACAGTACTGTTTCCTATCATTCAGTCAACTTTTCATCGAGCTGCCATGTTCTTTTTATTTCATGAGCTTTGACTTTTGGAAGTCATTTATACCAATCAACCGCATTATCTCCATAATCCTCGCTGCAACGTCATCAGAAAACTTAATCAAATTAATTGAAATGATTTGCCGTTTACAAATCCATGATAGCCTCCCTTAATTAATCTACATTTGTCCAAGTGACCCTTAATTTTGTCACAAAACATTTTGGCCACAAAAAGCTTTTTTATCATTACGGTTTAACTGGCTAGCCTGTAGTTAGTTGATGGGCTTATCTTTGCATAACAAGGGAGTAATATTTGCAATTCTCCAGTCCTCTGGCACCACTCCTGTATCCACGGAGGATTAAATGATTATGGCTCGTGGCTATGCTTTTCCATTCTTACCTCCCTCAAAATCTTCGATGCATCTCATCCAGTCCTATGACATATTCATTTTATGTAGTCAGCCTATCTAATAGCTCTTCTTTATCAATTTTTAGCCTGTGGTGTCTCAAGTACCTCCTCTTTCACTATGACTTGGGTAGCATTGTCTTCTTTGGTAAAAACAGATGCAAAGTACACATTTACAAAGAACAAAGAAATGTACAGCACAGGAACAGGCCCTTCGGCCCTCCAAGCCCGTGCCGACCATGCTGCCCGACTAAACTACAATCTTCTACACTTCCTGGGTCCGTATCCCTCTATTCCCATCCTATTCATGTATTTGTCAAGATGCCCCTTAAATGTCATTATCGTCCCTGCTTCCACCACCTCCTCCGGTAGCGAGTTCCAGGCACCCACTACCCTCTGTGTAAAAAACTTGCCTCGTACATCTACTCTAAACCTTGCCCCTCTCACCTTAAACCTATGCCCCCTAGTAATTGACCCCTCTACCCCGGGGAAAAGCCTCTGACTATCCACTCTGTCTATGCCCCTCATAATTTTGTAGACCTCTATCAAGTCGCCCCTCAACCTCCTTCGTTCCAGTGAGAACAAACCGAGTTTATTCAACCGCTCCTCATAGCTAATGCCCTCCATACCAGGCAACATTCTGGTAAATCTCTTCTGCACCCTCTCTAAAGCCTTCACATCCTTCTGGTAGTGTGGCGACCAGAATTGAACACTATACTCCAAGTGTGGCCTAACTAAGGTTCTATACAGCTGCAACATGACTTGCCAATTCTTATACTCAATGCTCCGGCCAATGAAGGCAAGCATGCTGTATGCCTTCTTGACTACCTTCTCCACCTGTGTTGCCCCTTTCAGTGACCTGTGGACCTGTACTCCTAGATCTCTTTGACTTTCAATACTCTTGAGGGTTCTACCATTCACTGTATATTCCCTACCTGCATTAGAACTTCCAAAATGCATTACCTCACATTTGTCCGGATTAAACTCCATCTGCAATCTCTCCGCCCAAGTCTCCAAACAATCTAAATCCTGCTGTATCCTCTGACAGTCCTCATCGCTATCCGCAATTCCACCAACCTTTGTGTCGTCTGCAAACTTACTAATCAGACCAGTTACATTTTCCTCCAAATCATTTATATATACTACAAACAGCAAAGGTCCCAGCACTGATCCCTGTGGAACACCACTGGTCACAGCCCTCCAATTAGAAAAGCATCCTTCCATTGCTACTCTCTGCCTTCTATGACCTAGCCAGTTCTGTATCCACCTTGCCAGCTCACCCCTGATCCGTGTGACTTCACCTTTTGTACTAGTCTACCATGAGGGACCTTGTCAAAGGCCTTACTGAAGTCCATATAGACAACATCCACTGCCCTACCTGCATCAATCATCTTTGTGACCTCCTCGAAAAACTCTATCAAGTTAGTGAGACACGACGTCCCCTTCACAAAACCATGCTGCCTCTCACTAATACGTCCATTTGCTTCCAAATGGGAGTAGATCCTGTCTCGAAGAATTCTCTCCAGTAATTTCCCTACCACTGCCTGTAGTTCCCTGGATTATCCTTGCTACACTTCTTAAACAGAGGAACAACATTGGCTATTCTCCAGTCCTCCGGGACATCACCTGAAGACAGTGAGGATCCAAAGATTTCTGTTAAGGCCTCAGCAATTTGCTCTCCAGCCTCCTTCAGTATTCTGGGGTAGATCCCATCAGGCCCTGGGGACTTATCTACCTTAATATTTTTTAAGACACCCAACACCTCGTCTTTTTGGATCTCAATGTGACCCAGGCTATCTACACACCCTTCTCCAGACTCAACATCTACCAATTTCTTCTCTTTGGTGAATACTGATGCAAAATATTCATTTAGTACCTCGCCCATTTCCTCTGGCTCTACACATAGATTCCCTTGCCTATCCTTCAGTGGGCCAACCCTTTCCCTGGCTACCCTCTTGCTTTTTATGTACGTGTAAAAAGCCTTGGAATTTTCCTTAACCCTATTTGCCAATGACTTTTCGTGACCCCTTCTAGCCCTCCTGACTCCTTGCTTAAGTTCCTTCCTACTTTCCTTATATTCCACACAGGCTTCGTCTATTCCCAGCCTTTTAGCCCTGACAAATGCCTCCTTTTTCTTTTTGACGAGGCCTACAATATCTCTCGTTATTCAAGGTTCCCGAAAATTGCCGTATTTATCCTTCTTCCTCACAGGAACATGCCGGTCCTGAATTCCTTTCAACTGACACTTGAAAGCCTCCCACATGTCAGATGTTGATTTGCCCTCAAACACCCGCCCCCAATCTATGTTCTTCAGTTCCCACCTAATATTGTTATAATTAGCCTTCCCCCAATTTAGCACATTCATCCTAGGACCACTCTTATCCTTGTCCACCAGCACTTTAAAACTTACTGAATTGTGGTCACTGTTCCCGAAATGCTCCCCGACTGAAACTTCTACCACCTGGCCGGGCTCATTCCCCAATACCAGGTCCAGTACCGCCCCTTCCCTAGTTGGACTGTCTACATATTGTTTTAAGAAGTCCTCCTGGATGCTCCTTACAAACTCCACCCCGTCTAAGCCCCTGGCACTAAGCGAGTCCCAGTCAATATTGGGGAAGTTGAAGTCTCCCAACACCACAACCCTGTTGTTTTTACTCTTTTCCAAAATCTGTCTACCTATCTGCTCCTCTATCTCCCGCTGGCTGTTGGGAGGCCTGTAGTAAACCCCCAACATTGTGACTGCACCCTTCTTATTCCTGATCTCTACACATATAGCCTCACTGCCCTCTGAGGTGTCCTCCCGCAGTACAGCTGTGATATTCTCCCTAACCAGTAGCGCAACTCCGCCACCCCTTTTACATCCCCCTCTATCCCACCTGAAACATCTAAATCCTGGAACGTTTAGCTGCCAATCCTGCCCTTCCCTCAACCGGGTCTCTGTAATGGCAACAACACCATAGTTCCAAATACTAATCCAAGCTCTAAGTTCATCTGCCTTACCCATAATACTTCTTGCATTAAAACATATGCACTTCAGGCCACCAGACCCGCTGTGTTCAGCAACTTCTCCCTGTCTGCTCTGCCTCAGAGCCCCACTGTCCCTATTCCCTAGTTCTCCCTCAATGTTCTCACCTTCTGACCTATTGCTCCCGTGCCCACCCCCCTGCCATACTAGTTTAAACCCTCCCGTGTGACACTAGCAAACCTCGCGGCCAGGATATTTATGCCTCTCCAGTTTAGATGCAACCCGTCCTTATATAGGTCACACCTGCCCTGGAAGAGCTCCCAGTGGTCCAGATAACGGAAACCCTCCCTTCTACACCAGCTGTTTAGCCACGTGTTTAGCTGCTCTATCTTCCTATTTCTAGCCTCACTGGCACGTGGCACAGGGAGTAATCCCAAGATTACAACCCTAGAGGTCCTGTCTTTTAACTTTCTGCCTAGCTCCCTGAACCCCTGCTGCAGGATCTCATGCCGCTTCCTGCCTATGTCGTTCGTACCAATATGTACAACGACCTCTGCCTGTTTCCCCTCCCCCTTCAGGATGCCCTCTACCCGTTCGGAGACATCCTGGACCCTGGCACCAGGGAGGCAACATACCATCCTGGAGTCTCTTTCACGTCCACAGAAGCGCCTATCTGTGCCCCTGACTATAGAGTCCCCTATTACTATTGCTCTTCTGCGCTTTAACCCTCCCTTCTGAACATCAGAGCCAGCCGTGGTGTCACTGCTCTGGCTGCTGCTGTTTTCCCCTGATAGGCTATCCCCCCCGACAGTATCCAAAGGGGTATACCTGTTCGAGGGGGGGACAACCACAGGGGATTCCTGCACTGACTGCCTGCCCTTTCTGGTGGTCACCCATTTCTCTGCCTACACCTTGGGTGTGACCACATTTATATAACTGCGATCTATGACGCTTTCCGCCACCTGCATGCTCCTAAGTGCATCCAATTGCAGCTCCAACCGAACCATGCGGTCTGTGAGGAGCTCTTGTTGGGTGCACTTTCTGCAGATGAAGCCATCCGGGATGCTGGAAGCCTCCCGGACCTGCCACATCTCACAGTCAGAGCACTGCACCCCTCTAACTGACATTGCGTCAATTAATTAAAATTAAACGTTTTTTTTTAAATGTTTTAATTTTTTTTTAAAGTTACTGTTAACTATCTGTTTCCTAGCACTAGATTTCTAATATAAATGCGAAAGCTAAATATAGTACTCTCCGGTCTCTGGCTTAGATGCCCCTCTAAATTATAATTAAGTAATTATGTTTAATTAGTTACCAATGCTTAATTTTTTTAATTTAGTGTAGATTCCCAACCAGCCACTCAGGTCACAGCTTTTCTGTGATGACACTTCAGTTTCCCCCCCCGACACACACAATTTGAAAAAGGTATAAAAGTAAAAATGAGTAAAAATCACTTACTTACCTTCTTACCTTCTGAGTGTCTTAGATGTTCTCAGGTTCTCTCCCTGACAGAGATTGTTCCTCCTCCTCCTAATACCTCAGCCATGCCCCCTGCATCTGTGTAAATCCCTTTTGGCTCCCAATAGGCCCAACTGTTCCTTTCATCACCATTTTACAATTTATATACCTAGATAAGTCTAAATTGTAATGATAAAAAATCCTCAGAATCATGAACCTTTCCATTGCCAATCTTATTCTATGATGTGGAGATGCCGGCGTTGGACTGGGGAGAGCACAGTAAGAAGTTTTACAACACCAGGTTAAAGTCCAACAGGTTTGTTTCGATGTCACTAGCTTTCAGAGCGCTGCTCCTTCCTCAGGTGAATGAAGAGGTATGTTCCAGAAACATATATATAGACAGATTCAAAGATGTTGTCTACCTCATACGCTGCAGGAAAGGATGTCCCGAAGCGTGGTACATTGGCGAGACCATGCAGACGCTGCGACAACGAATGAACGGACATCATGCGACAATCACCAGGCAGGAATGTTCCCTTCCAGTCGGGGAACACTTCAGCAGTCAAGGGCATTCAGCCTCTGATCTCCGGGTAAGCGTTCTCCAAGGCGGCCTTCAGGAAGCGCGACAACGCAGAATCGCCGAGCAGAAGCTTATAGCCAAGTTCCGCACACATGAGTGCGGCCTCAACCGGGACCTGGGATTCATGTCGCATTACATTCATCTCCCACCATCTGGCCTGCGAAATCCTACCAACTGTCCTGGCTTGACACAATTCACACCTCTTTAACCTGGGGTTACCCCATCTCTGGATCTGTAAAGATTTAATCACCTGCTAATGCTCGCATTCCAAGCATTGTCTGGCATCTTTGAATCTGTCTATATATATGTTTCTGGAACATACCTCTTCATTCACCTGAGGAAGGAGCAGCGCTCCGAAAGCTAGTGACATCGAAATAAACCTGTTGGACTTTAACCTGGTGTTGTAAAACTTCTTACAATCTTGTTCTAAAAATACTAAAACCTTTTGACGTACTGTAATGACATTTCTAGTTGCCCGAATGCTTTTTATACTATTCACAAGTAAGTTTCTGATCTGGAGTGCTGAATCAGATTGTCAGAAATAAGCATGGTAGAATAATTAAGAGGAAATGATGTCCCAAGTAAATAATAGCCATAGTCTCACACCTATCTGATGTGAATAGAAGCTACTTTTGTTTTTAATCATGGGGGACTATAAACCATTAAGTAAAGCTAAACCACGATGTAATATTAACTACTTGTGGAAACCCTAATACAATCACAGTGGGAATATCCCCAATCTTCCCTCAATTCAGTGTCATAACCTCACAGAGTGTAGGAGAAGTGATATTTGTGTAAATTGAGTTTCCAATAGTGTCGCTCTAAGGAAAATACCTGACCATGGAAATCTTACTTTGGAATGCAAATATCTGTCTCTGGGATCAGTAAAGATGAAATCAATTGAATGTTAATATACAGAAACATTTAGCTACAGTACATGAAAATCTGTGTTTGTAATTAAGCAGCGGTCAGCATTTCCAGTTAGTCAGGAAAGGTGGGAGGTGGAGGCACTTTAACATCTTCACACAAGACTTTCTGGAAATTTGTAGTATGGCATGTATAATTGCGCAATTATTTCCACTTGTGGTCTGGAAACATTATCCCATTCATGTCGTGGCAAGACACAAAGCATTGGCAACAGTAACAAAACTGTTTATGCAAGCATGCGACTGTGGCATTATCCTCTGCTGACACAAGGGGACTATCTTATGATTTTGCGGAGTTGTGACATCTCTTTTATTATAATGCTACCATATTTATTAGGGAATGCAATGGTGTCTTTTCCTTCCAATTCCAATTTTTTCTTGTCCTCCACTGAAGGCTTCAGCCCATTTTCCAGTTCAGTTCCATGGGTGTCAGAGTACCAGTTGCCATACAGTGAGCAATTGAAATGGCCATTCCACACAGGAGGTTGGACAGGGTCAGAAGCAAGGCAACCATGGAACCCCTCACATTGTCACGCCTAATGTGGTCCACATATACCTTCTCTCCACAGCATCTTTACCCAGTATGTCATTGGAAAGCTAGGAAGCTGTGATTTATATGTGTTATTAAATAGTAGAAACCTGTTACAGCAATGGTGATTCATAGGTTTAGAATTATACAGCAAAGGAAACAATTCAACCAATCATGTTTATGCAAGCTCTTTGGTAGAGCTAATCAATTAGTCACACTCTACCTCTCTTTTCACCATAGACCTGTAAATGTTTTTGCTTCAACTATTTAGCCAATATCCTTTGGAAAGCTATGATTTAATCTGCTTCCATATTACAGATCACAACAGCTTTCTGCATTTAAAACAAGTTCTCCATGTTGCCTCTAGTTCCCGTCCCTTCTGCCTTCATATCGGAAGATTTACATAACACACTTTAAAATATTGTGTTATTATTAAAGCTAAAGTCCCCAGAGGAGAAGTGCTTGCTGCTTACAACATCCTTACAATACCACTGATCTCTGCAAACTGAGATTAATCAAAGGAACCGAAACTTAGCTGACAAGCTGATCACGCTTGGTTGAAAACAGCATACGATTGTAGCATGAATTTTCATATCTCCAGTCAGTGCTAATAGTGCAATGTTACATTTTTTCCAGATCTAGTTTCAATTAAAAACCACAACGCACAAAACACTCTTTCATAATTTACTGTTTTAATTTCCGAAACTCTCATTTCGAAAACACCACCTTGTAGAGTCAAAAGTTAGGTAAACATTTTAATTTATAGGACTAAAGTATTATGAATGTATAGGCAATTGCAGAACTACATTAGTAGGTTTTTGGTCAACTGGGAAGAGGGGGTGTGGAGGGTAAACTGGTTTAGCACATTGGGCTAAATCTCTGGCTTTTAAAGCAGACCAAGGCAGGCCAGCAGCACGGTTCAATTCCCGTACCAGCCTCCCCGAACAGGCGCCGGAATGTGGCGACTAGGGGCTTTTCACAGTAACTTCGTTTGAAGCCGACTTGTGACAATAAGCGATTTTCATTTCATTTCATTTCAAACTCCACTACATCCATTCTCAGATTCATGAGATCAGTTAGAGTGGTTCGATTGCTGTAAGCAAGGTAGAAACTGAATAGATGGGATTGAAAGAGACGTTTTGGTAGTATGGATTTGGGAAGCGAGGACATGCGCACATATCATGGAGAGCAAGGGAAGGCTAGTCTTAGTCACAGAATCATATAGTACAGAAGAGGCCCGTCAAGACTGCGCAGACAAAGCTACAGTAAATCTACACTAATTCTACTTTCCAGCACTTGGCCCATAATCTTGAATGTTATGAGATTTCTCGTGCTCATCCACGTACCTTTTAAAGATTGCGAAGTTTCCTGCTTCTACTGCTGGCAGTGCACTCCCAACACCCTCGGGATGAAAAATATTTTCTTCAAATCCCCTCTAAACCTCCTGCCCCTCATCTTAAAATTATGCCCCTTCGTTACTGACCCTTCAACAAAGGGGAACAGCTGTTCCCCATCCACCCTGTCCATACCCCTCATATTCATATGCACCTCAATCAGGTCCCCCCTCAGTCTTTTCTGCTCCAAAGAAAACAACCCAAGCCTAGCCTGTGTAGAAGCCAGGTATTTCGAATACAACTAGTATAGGTAAAAGATAGCTGTTTAAGCATAAATATTAAGTCCCAGTTTTAAATACCCATTTATACAGCATAATTCACTTTTACTGAGGTCCGTTGTTCTGGTAAATGCATATTTTCAAAGTCAGTGTGACACAGTTGCAAGACAATTTGACACTGCTTGTGCTAATTGTCAAGGACAAGGACTGAATACCATAGCAACATGAAGGCACCATTGTCCACAATGCAGATAACAGCTAAGCTCGCTTAAAACCAGTCTATTGCTGGTAAAGATTAGCAGAATATCACATTCCATAACATGTAGACATGAAACAATTAAAAGCTGATGTTGCACATTGAAGATGGACGGCTTGCCATCAAATCAAATGTGTTTGAGTCTAACCCAAACCAATTAGGATTATATTGGGGTGTGATTAGATGACTTAAGACAGATATGAAAGTGTATAACTGAAAGTGTATAACTGAAAAGTTTCCGCCCGCCATTTTAGGTTTTGTCTTTTGGAGGTTCTGTCAGTCTGTTAGTCTGTGTCAGTGATGTAGTGTACTTTTGACTTTGAGTTTGAGTTTAGCTGAAGATTAGCTCTCTCTCTCTTTTCATGTTTCATTGCCAGACTTTGACCTTTTAAAAGTTACTTTTGAGCTGTCTGCCTAAGCAAAAAAGATAATGTCTGTAATTCTCTGAAAGCTTCGAATTGGCTACGAATTGCCTTTTAAATGACTTTCAAATTGTAATCAAGCAACTACAAATAAAACAATTCTTTTTGGCACCTGAGAAGTTTTAACTGAAGTTTCTGCTGAGTCCCAGTATTCGCAAAGTGCTACTGGTAACCGAATAGCAGAAATGATATAAATTCCTTCAACTTTACACAGTCGAATAATACTAGGAATCTAACAACTTGGCATAGTCCAGAAATATTACAAATCTTACAACTTGTCGTATTGCGCCAGGACTTTGATTGATCAACTAAGCTTCCCCCAAACTTGGCGTAGTTCGGCAGGTTAAGATCCCTTCAAATTAAAGATTTTCAACAATTGGCGATACAGCCAGGAGTTAAGATTCTTTCAATTACAGATTCCAACATTGGCGTAGTCGGCAGGATTTAAGATTCTTTCAAGTTGCAGATTCCTACAGCCAGCCCCTCTAGGTCAAATGCTCCATCCCAGGCAATATCCTGGTGAATCTCCTCTGGACCCTCTCCAGTGCAGTCACATCCATCCAACTGCATAGTACTTCAGCTGTGGCCTAACCAAAGTTTTCTACAACTCCAACATAACCTCCATGCTCTTATAATCTATGCCGCAACGGAGAAAAGCAAGTGTCAGACGCCTTCTTAACCTGTCCTGCCACCTGCAGAGGTGGACAAGCACCCCAAGATCCTCTGAGATTCCTAGTATCCTGCCATTCATTGAGTACTCCCTTGTCTTGTTCCTCCTTCCAAAGTGCATTACCTCGCACTTTTCAGCGTTAAATTCCGTCTGCCACTGAATTGCCCATCTGACCAACCCATCTACATCCTCCTGTAACCGAAGACCTTCTCCCTCACTAGTAACCACCCTGTCAATCTTTATCTTTGTGTCATCCACAAACTTACTTATAATCCACCCCCACCACCCCTGACATGCTCATCCATATTGTTTATATACAATATATACAAACAATAAGGAACCTAGTATTGATCCCTGTGGTATACCACTGGACACCAGCCTTGAGTCACAATAGCAGTCTACCACCACTACCCTCTGTTTCCAACCATTAGCCCAGTTTTGGATCCAACTTGTCAAGTTACCGTGGATTCCATATGCCTTTATATTCTTTATTAGTTTCCCATGTGGGATCTTGTCAAGGACTTTGTTGAAATCCATAGAAAATAAATCTACTGCACTACCTTCATCTACACACCTGATCACAAATTCAATCAAATACGTTAGACATAACTTCACTCTGTCAAAGCCATGCTGACTAACCCTGATCAAACCTTGTCTCTCCGAGTGAAGATTAATTTCTCCTTCAGAATCGTCAACAATAGTTTCCCTATCACTAATGTGTGACTCACTGGTCTGTAATTCCCTGGTTTATCACTACCACCCTTCTTGAAAAGTGGAACATTAGCTGCCCTCCAATCCTCTGCACCTCCCCTGTGGCCAGTGAGGAATTAATAATTTGGGTCAGAGACCCTGTAATTTCCTCCCTTGCCTCCCATAGCAGCCTGGGATACAACTCATCTGGACCTGGGGATTTGTCTACTCTTCAGCCGATCAAAACCTCTTCATTCCCTGTGTCAAACTGTTCAAGAACCTCACAGTCCCTCTCCCTGAATTCTGTACCAATATCCTCCTTCTCCCGAGTAAAGTCAGATATGAAGTACTCGTTTAACACCCTACCAATATCCTTCGGATCCACGCACAGGTTGCCCTCTTCGTATCTTATGGGCCCTACTATTTACCTGGTTACCTTGATATATAGATTTTTTTTGAAAATATTTTTATTAAATTCATTACATTTTATAGATAAACAACATTCAAACAATAACACGTTATCAACAACCTCAACAAACATATTAAAACAAAAACCCTGCCAACAATTATAACCCCCCTCCCATACAACAATCCCCCCAACAGCTAACAGTAACCAGATCCTTGAAATACAATATAAATGGGCGCCATCTGCAACAGAACTCATCAATCGCTCCCCTCACCGGGAACTTGACCTTCTCAAGGTACAAGAACTCCATCAAATCACAGTCATGCTGTGGTACTAGGAGGTGTTGCCTCCCTCCAACTCAGCAGAATCCGCTGCCAAGCCAGCAATGAGGCAACAGCCAGAGCTTCCGCCATCACCCCCGTCCTCAATACCAGCTGGTCCGACACCCCAAATATTGCAACCAATGGGCAGGACTCCAAATACACATTTAAATTTGCCGATATGGTGTTGAAAAAAGACCCCCAGAAACTCACCAATATGGGGCAAAACCAGAACATGCGAGCATGATTTTGCAGACCTTCCCGAGCACTGTGCAAACCTATCCTCAACCCCTTCAAAAAACTGACTCAATGTGGCCTTGGTGAGATGTGTCCTGAAAAACCACCTCGAGCTGAATAAAAATTAGCCTCGCGCAAGATGATGCAGCATTCACCCTGCGGAGCGATTGACTCCACACTCCCTCCTCCAAAATGGGACCCAGCTCCTCCCACCCAGCCTTTACCTCCTTCAACAAAACCTGCTCTTCCCCCAAGATCCAACCATATAATCTATACGGACTGCCCCCCTCCTGCACAGGAGAGAATCGTTCCAGCAAGGTGGATAGCAGCACCCTGGGGAAAGTCAAAAAAGCTTGCCGGACTCAGTCACGTGCCTGATAGTACCTAAACATATCCACCCCACCGAAGCGTGCTTTTTCCCTCACTCCGCCCAGTCAGCAACCTACCCTCCAAAAATAGTTCTTTAACCTCTCCAGCACCTTATCTTTACAGCCCCCCAAAAACCCACCACGATTCCCCTGTTGGAACAAATGATTCCTGCAGATAGGATATCATCTGAACACCAACCGCCCAGCTTAAGATACTGGTGGAACTGCCGCCACAATTTTCTTACGTTCTCCCTTGCGCTTCCTTTACTCCACTAAGGCCCCACTTGTTTGCTCTCTTTGTACCTGCTAAAAGCCTAATCCTACCCACCAGTGCTTTTTCATACCCCCTTTCTGCTCTCCTAATTGTTTTCTTAAGTTCCCCCTTGCATTTTCTATACTCCACAAAGGCCTCTGATTTGTTCTTTTTGAAAGCCTCCCTTTTCTCTCTTATTCAGTCCTGTATATTTCTAGACATCTAGAGTTTTCTGAGCTTGTTGCTCCTACATTTCACCCTAAAGGGAACATGTTGGGTCTGTATTTTCCCCATTTAGTTTTTGAACGCACACCCCCCCCTCCTCAGCTGTAGATTTTCTCACAAGAAGCTCTGCCCAGTCTACTTTGGTCAGATCCTTCCTTATTCTAATAAAATCTGCCTTCCCCCAATCCAAAACAGTTTTCGGCTGCCCATCTTTTTCCTTTTCCATCACAAAAACTTAAATTATGCTGTGTTATGGTCGTTATCACTAAAATGCTCCCGCACTGTCATGTCGAACAGCTGCCCGGCTTTGGTCCCCAGAATTACACCTAGCATTGCACCGCCCCTTGGTGGATCGTCTACATATTGACATGATAATCTCTCCTGAATAGATATCAAGAAATCCATCCCTCTAAACCTGTTACACCATGACTATCCCAATTAATGTTGCAGAAGTTGAAATCCCCTAATATAATTACCCTATTATCATTTTTACACATATGTGAATTGTCTACATATCTGCTACTCTATTACCTTCTGAATGTTTTGGGGGCCTATAATATACTCCCAGCAATGTGACTGCCCCCTTTTATTTTCTAAGCTCTACCCACAAAGCCTCATTTGAAGACCCTTCCAAGATATCTTCCCTCCTTACTGCAGTACCTGTCTCCGTAACCAATAGTTGGACACCACCTCTTTTACACCCGCTTCTCGTCTTACCTAAAGATCCTATGCCTTGAAATATTGAGTCGGCAGTCCTGCCCCTCTCTCAACCACATCTCCGTGATGGCAAAAAAAAATCACAATTCCATGTGTCAATCCACACCCTTAACTTATCGGTTTTATCTATAATATTAAAGTAGAGGCCATGCAGCCTCGCCTTATTCCCTTGGAACTCAACATGGCTGAACTTCCTCTGCCTTGGTTCCTTTACTTAGTATGCTGTGCCCCTATTGTACTAACACTCTGTGTCCCCCATCCTCTGCCAAATTAGCTTAAACACCTCCCAAGAACACTAGCAAGCCCACTCGTAAAGATGTTGGTTCCATTTTAGTTCAGGTGCAGACCGTCCCCCTTATCTATAACCCATCTTCCTCAGAAACTGTCCCAGTGATTCAGGAATCTAAAACCCTCCCTCTTGAGCACCAACTCTTGAACCACGCATTCATCTATCTTATTCCCCTATTTCTGCACTCACTAGCATGTGGCACCGGGAGTAATCCAATCTTTGATGTCCTGCTTTTTAATCTGCTGCCCAGCTCCTTGAATTCTTGATACAAGACCTCATCCTTAATTCTACCTATATTATTGGTACCAACGTGGACCACAATCTCTGACTTATCACCCTCCCCCTTTAGGATGCCCTGCACCCATTCAGTGACATTCCTGGTCCTGGCCCCAGGGAGGCAACACTCCACCTTGGAGTCACATCTATGGCTGCAGAAACGCCTGACTGTTCCCCTAACCAATGAACCTCCTTACACTATTTCTCTTCCTTCCTCCCCTCCTGTACAGTCAGGCCACTTGAGGTGCCAGAAGCATGGCTCTGACTACACTTGCTTGAGGAACCAGCAGCCTTATCAGCTTACAAAATAGAAAACCGATTTGAGAGTGGGACCCGGGGGTCTCCTGCGCTACCTTCTTGTTTCTCTACGACTGCCTAGTGGTCACCCTTCTTTCCTCCAGTTCCTTGAGCTGCAGTGTGACCACCTCTCTGAAAGTGCTATCCACATAACTCTCAGACTTGCAAATGCGCCACAGTGATTTCAGCCGTCGCCCGAGCTCCAAAACCCAGAGCTCAAGTTTCTCAAGTTGGTAGCACTTCCGGCACGTGGCCATCTAGGATGCCGGTATGGTCCACGACTTCCCACATGATAGGTCTCACACTCCACTTGACTGACCTAACCTGCCAGGTCTTAAACTTAAACATATTTTCGACTTACTTGTTAACTTTCAAATTACTGAAGTCTTAAAAGATATTCTCTTAGTTTCCTTGTCTAATTTTACTTTGTCCTACTTATCCTTGCATTACTTATTATAATTCCTTATCACCGTACTTTATTATGCTAACTTTGACTTTTAATTATCCCTGATAATTCTCTACTAGAACTGACTGCAGGACACCATTCCCAGACTGCTTTACTGTGATGCTGACTGCAGGACACCGTTCCCAGACTGCTGGGGCGGGATTCTCCGATCCTTCGCCGGATCGGAGAATCGCCGGGGGGGGGGGGGGGGGGGGGGGCGACGTGAATCCCGCCCCCGCCGGCCGCCGAATTCTCCGGCACCGGATATTCGGCAGGGGCGGGAATCGTGCTGCGCCGGTCGGCGGGCCTCCCCGGCGATTCTCTGGCCTGTGATGGGCTGAGGTCCCGCTGCTGTCATGCCAGTCTCGCCGGCGTGAATCAAACCACCTACCTTACCGGCGGGACTTGCGGCGCGGGCGGGGCTCCGGGGGGGGGGGGGGGGGGCGCGCGGGGCGAGCTGGCCCCGGGGGGTGCCCCCACGGTGGCCTGGCCCGCGATCGGGGCCCACCGATCCGCGGGCAGGCCTGTGCCGTGTGGGCACTCTTTTCCCTCCACCTCGGCCATAGCCTTCACTATGGCCGACGCGGAAAAGGCCCCATTCCTTACGCGTGCACGGGGATGACGTGATCAGCCGCTGACGCTCCCGCGCATGCGCGGACTTCCGCCGGCCGGGGAAGTCCTTTCGGCCCCGGCTGCAGTGGCGCCAAAGGCCTTCCACACCAGCCGGTGGAGCGGAAACCACTCCGCCGCGGGCCTAGCCCCTCAGGGTGAAATCGCACCTTTGGGGCGGCCCGACGCCGGAGTGGTTCCCGCCACTCCATCCCGCCGAGACCCACCGTCCTGCCAGGTAGGGGAGAATCCCGACCCTTCACTGCGATGCTAACTGCAGGATACCATTCCCAGACTGCTTCGCTGTGATGCTGACTGCAGGACACCGTTCCCAGGCTGCTTCACTGTGATGCTGACTGCAGGACAACATTCCCAGGCTGCTTCACTGTGATGCTGACTGCAGGACACTGTTCCCAGGCTGCTTCACTGTGATGCTGACTGCAGGACACCATTCCCATGCTGCTTCACTGCGGTGCTGACTGTAGGACACCATTTCCAGATTGCGTCACTGACTAGTGATGGGACCATTCCCAGTTTAGTGATGGAAAAATAGTCAAGAGTGAATAGGCGGATTGGCTATAGGATTTCTTTAGGGGGCTAGGGGTGGAATAGATAATAGTGATGATTTTGAAAGGGAAAAGAAGAAACTGAACAACTTTTAAAGTCAACAAGCATAGTGACCAGGTTGCGTTGTTTAGTGGCCAGGATTTCAGTAGGGTGGGTTTCAAAATACCACAATGCGAATGAGTTAAACTTGGAGAGAGCAGGGATTAAAGATGAAACAGAAATTACAAAAATGACAAGGGATCAGGGGTAGGGATATTTGAAGGACAGCCCATTGCCAGCAGTATATCAAAGTTGAGCATTGAGCTTGAGCTAATACCCAGGAAGGGTGACATGGTTAGAGTGAGGAGTTTCTGGTGGAAGGTCAAATACGAAGGCTTTAAATTTTGCCAAGGTTGAGCTGGGAGTTCTCGCTCATGTATGACTGTGGCAGACACAACCACAGAAATAAGGCTGTTTTTGAAAAGAGAAACCCAGAGTATGGTTACCATATTTATCAAAGGCAACACCATGGGTCCAACCAATGCATCCAGGTTTAACCCTGTACACAAACAATAGTTCCAATTCCATATGCTGTCCACATCCCATATCCCTTTATTCCTCCAATAGTATTGCTGAAGGGAATATAGAGATGTAGAATGTCACAAGGATAAAAGCTTGAGACAAGGCAGAATAAATATTGCGGTCATAGAATGAGAAGCCACTGCTGTAGTGGATGGATTTGAAAAAGAAACAGTGCTCCAGTAGCTAAGTGGCTGCAGCACTTTTCAGAACCGCAACAGAAAGTAGCGGTTGGAAGTTGGAGTTGAGTTGGAGTGCAATACACTAAGGAGTTTGGTTTGCAGGCAGGCAATTTAAACAATGAAGGGTGGGAGAAAATAATTTTTGATGAGAGAGGCCAGTTATGATGCTCAGCTCAAGGTAAGGCAAGGTAAGTTAAATGGCTCGGGGCAAAGTTGGCAAGGGACCAGGAAAGTGGCTGCTGGGTCTCGAAAGAGACAAATCTGGCAACATGTGCATCCTGGTAAAAGGCCATTTGAGGTAGAGTTAGTGTTTTAGTGGGAAACTATCAGGTCTCTCTCTGAGAAGCCATGCAGTAATTACCCGTTTCGGAAATTAAGTGACCAACTTACCTAAAAAATATTAATGCATTCTGAAAGAACACAGCCAGGCCTGGATACACATTAGCCTCTGCAAGGAAAGAATATGAATGTTAATTAACCAAGGAATCAGTTTAAATGGACCAATTAAATAACATGGATTTTGTCATCTATTTCAATCTGTTCATTTGATTTTACCAAATTCTAGAAATCGTTTGAAGCTATCGATCATAATTACAGCAAAACAAAAATTAAATGAATCACAAACGTGAGCATAGTGAAAATAAAAACAGAAAATGCTGGAAATTCTCAGCAGGTCTAACAGCGTCTGTAGAGATAGAAAAAAACTTCATGTTTCAGGTTTTGGGGAGGCAGTGGCACTGTCACTGGTCTAGTAATCCAGAGATCCAGGGTAATGCTCTGGGGACCTGGGTTCAAATCCCAACATGGCAGATGGTGAAATTTGAATTCAATAAGAATCTGGAATTTAAAATCAAATAATGGCCAGGGTGGCACAGTGATTAGCACTGCTGCCTCACAGCACCGAGGACCCGGGTTCGATCCTGGTCCCAGGTCACTGTCCGTGTGGAGTTTGCACACTCTCCCCGTGTCTGTGTGGGTCTCACCCCCACAACACAAAGATGTGCAGGGTAGGTGGATTGGCCACCCTAAATTGCCCCTTAATTGGAAAAAAAAGAATTCTGTATCCTAAATTTAAAAAACAAAATCTAACGATGGCCATGAAACCCATCTGGTTTACTAATGTTCTTTAGGGAAAGAAATCTGCCACCCTCACCTGGTCTGGCCTACCATGTGACTCCAGACCCACAGCAGTGTGGCTTACTCTTAAATGCCCTCTGAAATGGCCTAGCAAGCCACTCAGATAAAGGACAATTAGGGATGGGCAATAAATGCTGGCTCAGCCAAGGGCACCCACATCCCCTGAACAAAATCCCCTGAACAAATTTTTTTAAAAGGTTGATGGCCTTTCATCAAGACAGCTGAATTTTAACTTCTCTTGACTAGCTAAAACACGCGAGGCCTGCTAATCTATATATATAAATATATATATATCTCAATTGATCGTACAGCAATAATAATTTATTTATTATATCTATTAATAATCATTCTATAGTGAAAATGTTATTCCAATTGGTAAATTTTACTTCATATCTCAGTCTATCAGTAAATGGAAGAAAATGGATTAAAAATATTGACTATTTTTAAATGAGAGTGGGGAAGTCAGCATAACATTATGGATCTTTGAGCACCACAAATCAATGGAGCACATTATTCTGCATTCCAGACACGACACAGGTGGTTGTAACCTTCTGTCAGTCTGAATTTTTATTAATACCAAGTCTTCCTGTGTTTTCTAGAGTGAGGTCGATTTTATGCCATTGTACTGTTGACTCATCTCATTAAATATTTGATCAAGGCTTAGTACAGAAGGAAGCTATTCAGCCCAGCGGGTCTATACTAACCCTTTGAAAGAGCAATCTATTTACACCCAATCCCCTTCCCTATTCCCATAACTCTACCTAATCTACACATCTTTGGACAAGAAGGGGAAATTGTAACATGGCCACCTGTGGGAGGAAATTGGAGCACCCAGAGGAAATCCATGCAGACACGGGGAGAATATACAAACTCCACACAGTCATCCAAAGCCAAAATTGAACCCAGGTCCCTGGCACTATGAATCAGCAGTGCTAACCACTGTGCCTCCCATGCTTGTTTTGCCAAATACCACCTAATGTTCCCTTGACTCCCTCTGAACTGCTGACTGCTCAATTTATTTTTTTTGGTCCTCTGACTGATATTGCAAATGGTTCGAGGTGACTTTCCCGCATTTTCTGACCTAAAATTAGCACCTTCCTTCTCCTTTTCCTCTCCAAAATTCTTTTATAGATCACCATTCCCCACCCCCCGCCAAATTCTTTGTTTAACGCCCTTCAAAAAATGTTTTCCGCAGTACTTAAAGGTCCTAAACCTAAACCAAGTCATGAGTGACATTCTGTGACTGTGGTGCATTATCCCTACTCCACTTCTCTGCAGCACATGACACAGTTGGCCATATCATCTATTTCCATTGTTTTTCTGATGTTCAGCTCAGTGGGACTACTATAACAATTTCAGAATTTCTGGCCATCTCGCCAAAAAAAGCAACATTATTTACCGTTTAAAAAAAAAGATGGTGCGCCAAGACAAAAGGTGGTCAGTATGTTTAAAGGGATCTTTTACCTGACAAAGAAAATTACAACTGATTTAGTAGCTGTTCCAAGGTAATGGGACAACATGTCTCACCCATTATGCTGGAAAATCTTTTGATCTGCTTCAGTAAGCCAAGGGTTAGGAGGAGCAGCAGCGTGGATTTTGGAAGAGGACAAAAAGGTACAGCACAGGCAGTCAAGCAACAAAAGGTAATGAAAAATAAGAATTCAAGAAGAGGTCCTACTAGAGCGTGCGGAACAGAATTCAGACTAGTTATTCTGTTCAAATCAAGACCATAAGATATAGGAGCAGAATTAGGTCATCCGGCCCATCGAGTCTGCTCCGCCATTCGTTTATGGCTGATATGTTTCTCATTCCCATTCTCTTGTCTTCATCCCATAATCCCTGATCCCCTTATTAATCAAAAACCTATCCATCTCGGTCTTAAAAACGCAGTGATTTTGCCTCCACAGCCTTCTGTGGCAATCAGTTCCACAGATCCACCACCCTCTGGCTGAAGAAATTCCTCCTCCTCTCAGTTTTAAAGGATCGTCCCTTCAGTCTGAGGCTGTGCCCTTGGGTTCTAGTCTCTCTTATTAGTGGAAACATCTTCTCCACATCCTCTCTATCTAGGCCTCTCTCTGTTCTGTAAGTCTCAATGAGGCCTCCCCCATCCTTCTCAACTCTAATGAGTTCTGACCCAGAGTCCTCAACCGTTCCTGATATGACAAGTCCTTCATTCTCGGGATCGTTCTTGTCAACCTTCTCTGGACCCCCTCCAAAGCTAGAACATCCATTCTTAGATACAGGGCCCAAAATAGCTCACAATAGCACAATGGTTAGCACTGTTGCTTCACAACTCCAGGGTCCCAAGTTCGATTCCCAGCTTGGTCACTGTCTGTGCGGAGTCTGCACGTTCTCCCAGTGTCTGTGTGAGTTTATTCCGGGTGCTCCAGTTTCCTCCCACATGTCCTGACAGACGTGCTGTTAGGTGAATTGGACATTCTGAATTCTCCCTCAGTGTACCCGAACAGGCGCCAGAGTGTAGCGACCGGGGAATTTTCACAGTAACTTCATTGCAGTGTTAATACAAGCCTACCTGTGACAGTAATAAAGATTATTATTATTCCAAATGGGGTCTGACCAGGGCTTTATACAGCCTCAGCAATACATCCCTGCTCTTGTATTCTAGCCCTCTCGAAATGAATGCTAACTTTGGCATTTGCTTTCCAAACTGCCAACTGAATCTGCATGCTAAATGTAAGAGAATTCTTAACTGGGAGTCCGAAGTACCTCAGTGCTTCAGATTTCCGAAACCTTTCCCCATTTAGTTCATGTCTCAATTCTTCCCAAAATGGGACTTCTGGTGGTGGCCATGGTGTGGGTGGGCGTACATTTGGCAGCTCCTGCTCGAGGTGGTCTTTATGGTCCGTTACCCTGATTGCCGGATGTTTTGAAGGAAAAGGCTGCAGGAATGGTTGAGAAAGACTATACTCCACTGGTGAACGGATTCATTGACGAGAAGTGGATTTAGAAGAAAGGGTGTGTGTGTGTGGCTGCAACCCCCACTGACCAGGCTGATCACATGGAATGTGAGAGGACTGAATGGGCCAGTCAAGTGGTCACGTGTGTTCATGCATTTGAGGAGTTTAAAGACGGATGTGGCTTCTTTTTTTTTTTACAGGAAACGCATCTGAAGATCGGGGATCAGACTAGGCTGAGGAAAGGGTGGGTAGACCAGGTCTTCCACTCTGGATTAGATATGAAGATGTGTAGGATGGTGGTCCTAATAAATAAGTGGGTAGCGTTTGAGGTGGGGAATATAGTGGCAGATTCAGGGCGGGGGGCCGCAGTGGAGGTTAGATGTGGGATTATAAGCAGAGAAGGAGGTGTGTGAGTGAGTGGGGATCGCTATTCGGGGGTATGTGGAGTTGAATGATATGGGTGAGGTTTCGGCCGCCACGCTATGGGAGGCACTCAATGGAGTGGCCAGGGGGAAGTTTATATTGATACAGGCACATAAGGACAAGACGGAATGGGCAGGGATGGCTAGGCTGGGGGATAAGATCCTGCAGGTTGATAGGAGGTATTCCGGGGTCCCGGAAGCTGAGCTGTTGAAAGAGCGCCACTTTTCTGCATTAAACACAATATATAAATAATAATTGCTGTTACTGACTACAGATGGCAAAATGGTTAGCAATTCATGTTCAGAATATATGGAGAGATCATCGCTTTACAACTCAATGAATCCTTGCTACTGTGCACACTCCAGTCTTAGTGTTTGACCAGAGTTATATTGGAGTAATTGTGGAATTAATCAAATGATTTATAATAACTTACTGAAACAATTATATTTCCAATATGTTCCTTCTTCGCTTCACTTCTCCTCTTCCCACTGAGTAATCATTTTTTACTTCTCATGGCACATATATTTCTGAGGCAACCCCTGCTCTCAAATGCTACATTTGAGAACCATAGAATTCCTGCAGTGCAGAAGGAGGCCATTCAGCCCATTGAGTCTGCACTGACCCTGTGAAAGAGCACCTTACCTAGGCCCACTTCCCCACCCAATCCCTATAACACCAGCTAACCTGCACATCTTTGGACTGTGGGAGTAGCTGGAGGAAACCCACGCAGACATGGGAAGAAAGTACAAACTCCACACAGACAGTCACCCAAGGCAGGAATTGAACCCTGATGCTGTGAGTGCCACCCAGTGCCGCTGGAAGCCAGGCAGCTGCAGATGATATCCCCTTCCGTTTGTCAATATCTTCCAAGAAAATGTATGCTTTTCTTAAACTGAGGAGAATGGTTCGGAGAAATTTCTTTATGCAGAGATCTGCTGTGGTCATGGAATACTTGAGGCAGAGAGCATTAAGTCTTTTAAAGGGAAGAGCAGATAAACAATTTAACCACAAGGAGATGCAAGACAATGCAGGAGACTGCAGGGAGTAAATTTAGATTTGCAAGAACAAAGAGTAGGTACAGAAACGACAAGCCAAGTGAACTCATTTTGTATGGTAAACTGCCTTTTATTGAAGGACCAGAGTAGATTGGAATAAGAGGATATAAATTCTATTATTCATTGTTTTACCATCCCGAACAATGGGATTCATACAACGCGCTGCAGTGATATTATGCTTTTCAATTTTCTGATAATCAGACTTGATTGACCCTGCCCAATCTTCATTTAAAACAAATCCTCAAACCAAAATAATTGAGCACATAGGACTTCAGGCTAATTTTAGGCAGACATTTGCTTGGGTGTTATAATACTGGTAAATTTTTAGACAGTCAGAGATCACTGATAGGAGCATTTAAATTATACTACTTACTTGGTACAACATACGCCCCAAATAAGATCCACATGGAAGCTATGAGAGATCCAAACATTAGCATAAAGCCAATGAAAAGCCAGATTCGTGCACCTGTAAAAGAAAGCAAAAATGTTACTGTGTACATTTACTCATGCACTGTGATTCTGTAAATATGGGGAAACAGAAACTTAGCCAAGCCTGTTCCTGCTCAGTTTAGGAAATCATACAAACAACCTTTTTCAATTGGCTCTGATAACTTGCTCATGCCTGGTGAAGCACTGGATAGATTACTGTTAACAGGACAACTTTATAATAATAATCTTTATTATAGTCACAAGTAGGCTTACATTAACATTTCAATGGCACACCCCAGCTCCTGTTTGGGTATACAGAGGGAGAATTCAGAATGTCCAATTCACCTAACAACTACATCTTTCGGGACTTGTGGGAGGAAACCGGTGCACCCAGAGGAAACCCACGCAGACACGGGGAGAACGTGAAGATTCCGCACAGACAGTGACCCAAGCCAGGAATTGAACCTGGGACCGTGGCTCTGTGAAGCAACAGTGCTACCCATTGTGCTGAGTTGAGGATGAGAGTGCACCACAGAGATGTTCCGTCAGACTAAAGACCACCTTTCCCTTGAGGATGAGAGAAGTATACGCACCAGAGGTGTGCACAGAAAGAAAAGAAAGACTTGCTTTTATAAAGTGCTTTTCACACTATTCAACATCTGTCAACACTTTACAGCCAATAAAGCATTCTTAAATCTTCTTCATTTGTTATAATGTAGGAAAACATGGCAAGCCAATTCGAGCAATCCAAACTCCCACATACAGCAATGAAATAGTGACCAGATAACTTTTTTGTGATGTTGATTGAGGGATAAATATTAGCCAGGACACCCTGGTGATCTCTGAAATAGTGCCATGGGATCTTTTACAGCCACTTGAGGGGTAGAAGCGGCCTCAATTTGATGGCATCTCCCACAGTGCAGCACTCCCTCAGTGCTGCACAGGAATGTCAGCATGGATATTTGTGCTTAAATCCTGGCGTGGAACTGGAGTCTGGAATCTTCTGATTTGTGTTCCAGAACCAGCATGCTGAGCTGTTGCAGTTATGATAACGGCATCTACCCAACAATTGTCCACAAAAAGATGGACAGATCCAATCGCCATTTCATCAGTCAACTCTCAATTATCAGAAGTGATGAAAGGTGTCATTGATAGTGCTGTTAATGACACCTACACCCCAATAACTTGCTCACCAATGCTCAGGGTTATTTCAGGGCTACTCAAATCTTGACTTAATTACAGCCTTGGTCAAAACATGGACAAATGAGCTGAACTCAATGAAGTGAGATGAGAGAGACTGCCTTTAACATCAAAGCAACATTCGACCGAGTACAGCATAAAGTCACCCAAGCAAAATTGGACCCAAAGGGAATTAGGGGACAATTTGCCACGGGTTGAAGTCATACCTAGCATATAAGAAAATGGGTGTGGTGGTTAGAGGCTGATCATTTCACTCCCAAGTTATTGTTGCAGGGTAGTGTCCTAGGCCCAAACATGTTCACCTGCTTCATCCATGATTTTTCCAACCAAAAGATCAGGGGCGGGCCGCGGCAGAGTGGCCACGGCGTCGTAAACGCCATCGCGTTTTACGATGGCGTGAATGGGCCAAGACTAATTCTGGCCCCTACAGGGGGGCCAGCACGGCACTGGAGCGGTTCACGCCGCTCCAGCTGCCGATCCCGGCGCGACCTGGGATCCGCGCGTGCGCTGTGGCACTGGTGCCAATGCGCACATACGCAGTGGCCTCCTTCAATGCGCCGGCCCCGACGCAACATGGCGCAGGACTACAGGGGCCGGCGCATCAGAAAGGAGGCCCCCAGCTAGAGGCCAGCCCGGCGATCGGTGGGCCCCGATCTCGGGCCAGGCCACATCGGAGGTCCCCCCGGGGTCAGACCCCCCCCCCCCCCCCCCCCCACAGGCCACCCCCCGACCCTTCAACTACGGCCTCTCGGCACATCCCAGGCTGAGAACCGGCAGGCCGGTCGTGTAGAGCGGCCCCCAACCGGCGTCGCACCAACCACGCCGGCTCTGTTCTGCGGAGAATCTCGTGCCGGCATCGGGGCGCCACTCTATGTGGCCGGCCCGCCGATTCTAGCTGCTCGTGGGGGTTCTCCGGCCTGCGATCAGGGCCCAACATCAGTGGGCCGGCCTCTCTGGCTAGGGGCCTCCTTTCCTATGCGCCGGCCCCTGTAGTCCTGCGCCATGTTCTGTCAGGGCCGGCGCGTTGAAGGAGGCGACTACGCATGCGCACGTTGGCACCGGCGCCACTGCACATGCGCGAATCCCGCGGCGCCCAGGTTGCACCGGGTTCGGCAACTGGAGCGGCGTGAACCGCTCCAGTGCCGTGCTGGCCCCCTGTAGGCACCAGAATCAGTCCTCAGCTCAGCCCGTTCACGCCGTCGTAAAGCTCAACGGCGTTTACGACGGCGTGGACACTTTGCTGCAGGATTGGAGAATCCTGCCCCAGAAATGGGGACGTGCGTCGATGATTGAATAAAGTTCAAAACCATTTGCCCAGATACTGCAGTAGTCTGTGTCCGTAAACAGCAAGACCTGGACAACATTCAAGTTTGGGCTGATAAATGACAAGTAACATTCATGCCACCTTAAGTATCAGGTAATGACTTTAGCAACAAGAGGGAAAGAAATCTAACCATCTCTTCTTGACACCCATTAACATCGCTGAATCTCCCACCATCAATAACAGGGTTACTATTGATCAAAAACCTAACTGCAAGAGCTGGTCAGAGGCTGCGTGATTAACTCAACTTCTGACTCCCAAAGCCTGTCGACCATCTACAAAAACACAAGTCAGGAGTGTGATGGAATGCTCTCAACTTTCTTGGATGAGTGTGGCTACAGCAACACTCAAGAAGCTGGACATAATTGAGAATAAAATAGCTCCCTTGATTGGCACCCTATCCACCACGTTAAACATTCACTCCCACTCCCTCTACCACTGATGCACAGTTGCAGTAGTGTGTACCTGGTACAAGATGCACTGGAGCATCTCACCAACGTTCCTTTGACAGCACCTTCCAAATCCGTAACCGTTACCTTCTACAGGAACAAGGGCAGCAGTTCCCCATCAAGCCACGCAGCATCCTGACTTGGAACAATATCACCATCACTTCACTGTCACAGGGTCAAAATGCTAGAAGCTCCCTTCCAATCAGCACTGTGCATACTCACACCAGATAGACTGCAGCGGCCCATGGTGGCGGCTCACCACCACCTTCTTAGGGATGAGGAAAAAACACATCCATGAAAGAATAAAAAGTGGTGTGCTACCAATTGAGCCATGGCTGACACACAGAGTGTGTGAGCCGCCCGAGGGAAGAGGGGGCCCACATACAGATTCCAGGAGAAAAATAGACAGTAGATAAATTCCTGGCATTGCACATATTAGAAATAAAATTGTTGCTAGACTCTACAAGTAGGCAGTGAGCTCAACTTGTACAGAGAAAGCAGTGGTTTGTGCTACAGGATGCTGCATCTATATTTATAATCAGTAGGATGAGAGAGGGAGCAGATCCTAAATATAAATTTGGAGCAGAAAATAAAACATCACCCAAAGAGATGGAATTGATTTTGGTAAACATTGTGATGAGAATGGCATTTGAATGATAAGAAGCCATCAGGAAGGTTACGGTGTCAGTAAATAAACAAATACCAGTAATTCCCCAGGCAACTTTGGGAGGGATAATAAATGTTGAGATGCTCATAGGTAGAGGAGCCAAACTGCAAGAGGACAGTTTGAGTTGGAAGACGGTTCTTTGGACAGGAATCATTCGAGAGTTGGTTATGGTCAGCTCAACATATCAGTTCAGTCCTCTAGAACCAGGTCATTAATGCAGGGACTGTTGTTTGCATGGGACTATTCTGTAATGAACATCTATTGTGTCAAAGGGAAAATGAGAAGATCAAGGTTTAAGGGTGGGAGACTGGGATGAGGCAATTACCATTGCTACCTGCAGACACCCTGAAATGGGTGATATATTTCTAGATAGGAGCAGAAGGAAATTGCAGCCAATTCTGGAACTTACTGCAGGAGAGAAAATAAACAGCCAGCAGCATCCGGTAGGCTGAAGGTTTAGGAAGAGAGAAAGGCATGTTGCAAAAGCGTTGGTGAGGTGTGGGGAGTTGTAAAAGGAAAGATTGGATGGGATTCTAAAAGGAGAGAAGCGGGTGCAGATAGGGAACACAATAGGCTAGTAAAGAGGTGAGTGGACTTGGGTTTGGAGCAACAACCATTTTATACACATATACGAACAAACTTGAAGTCACTGTTCTACAATAAGTACCTCTCAAACCTGTCCTTAACTCATTTCACCTACAGGACTGCTGACTATGTAGATAAAAAAAAACATTCACATTTAAACTGACTTTCTGATACTCAAGTTTTAGTTAGATTATTTGTTTCACAATTCTTCAGAATAACCAAATTTCATAACTGGTTAACACAATTGACACATCTACACACAAATGACACATCTGTTGTCAAGAAAGCGATTTTGTCAGCAATGAATCAGTTGATTTTTATTGCATATGAACATAAAACCATTCCTGTAAACCACATCCTTTTCTCCCCGGTTAACCACATGCTTCACAGCACTCTCGTCTCAATTAACAAGCATTTTGAAACTGGGCTAGCAAAAAGCACACAGATCAGATGATTTGCTGCCACATAACAATAACAATAGAAAATAGGGGCATAACTAATAGGAAGATAGAAACAAAATCCAAATCTATATGGTTTGAAATAAAAGGAACTGATCACACATATATTAGATTGCATAGAATCACCAGAATCAATACAGGTTTAAAATGATTGATTTATTTTCCACTGTTCACTCAGTGCCAACAATATGCAACTCAAATGGTTGAGAAATAGATTTGAGATCAAGACTTCCAATAATGCCGAAAGCCAGCAAAAGGAGCTCGGGGAACATCAACCTTTAAAACTTTCTCACACTTAATGTAAGGACGCATTTCGTCTTCACAATCTCAGGTGACATTAGTTTGTTGAAGCTCCAATACACTGCACTATAACTTCACAATTTATTAAACATTATGCAAATATATTTATGATAAATTTATAGCAACTACCACTGAACTCCAGGGATATACTCCCAGATTGCAGTCATTTTCCTTAACAGTCAACATGCATATGCAACATCTGATTCCCATAAATTCAAAATAATCACTCAGATTCAAAATACTGGAGCTTCAATGAGCGAATTTCTTACAGTTCTTCATGTGGTTGGTGGACTGATAAAGATTGTTGCTCAGCACCTGACTGCAGTGCAGCATTAACTATGGCACCCTGGATGTACATTTGCGTAACAATTAGCTCCTGGCTCTTAACATCCTTCATTCTTTTAAAAAATATAGCAAAATAATTGTTCCAATCATTAACTTTATTGTTTTAATTTAAAAATCAACAATTAAACTTAACACCTTTAAAGTCTGTTATAGCTTGATTTCTTCTCTCAAAATATGGTGTCACTTGGGTGGTAGGAAGTTGTGCCTCCATCTTGTTAACACACTCTCAGTGGCAAGTTGGCACGCTGCACAGGTGACCTCCTGCGTGTTGCTCCTGGTGTTGTTATTGGAGTCATGCTTGATGTTGCTAATGCTATGTCATCTGCTGGTGTCATTGACGTTGCACTGCTTGTTGGAGAGGCTGCCGATGTTTCATTGCTGGTTAGCAAAGTTGAATTGCTGGTGATCTTTTCCACTTTTGCAACTTGGGTGTCTGCCAAATATGGCCTTTGTTCCTTCTCATTTGCAGAGCAGCTTTGGTCCCGATGATGTGTGGCCTGGAGTCTCAGGTTCACCAACAATTTTTGCTGGGTTCCCGGTTTTCATGAATGGATCCTGTATATGCACAGTTTGCCCTTTCAATAACTCAAATAGGGATCTGGAGAGCTTCAAGTGTTTCTACTTATGCAACAGTGAATTGCTGTCTTACTTCCTCCAAGTAACCAGGAGGAAGGAAGTATCTTGCTTGGCAGAGTTATCTTATATTTTCTTACATCCAACAGCTCTGTAGGCAATTTCAGATCAGCTTAGAGAGGTGTAGTTTGAAGTGACATTAAGACAAGATTTGGGTCTTTTGTTGTTTCTCAGAATTTACTGAGGGTTCTCTTGACCACCTGGACGTGGCTTTCTATAAACCAGTATTCCTTCGGATAACATGATGATGAGGTGATGTTGGACCCATATTGTTCAGCAAATTCCTATATTCTCTGGAAGTGAATTGGGTTCCATTGTCACATGTTCAGCAAACAGAACGTGTGCTGCTGAGATGACTGTAGCAGCTCTCAAATCTTTGACCTTTAGGATATAAAGGAACTTTGAGTAGTAGTCCACAACTCTAAGACCCCATTCTTGATTTTGTGCAAATGTATCAGCTTCCACAGTACGCCGTGGTCTGATCGGTAGGTCAATATCCATCATCTGCTCTTCTCTGTAGTTATTTCTCTACTTCTGCATTCATTTCATGTCGACACCACTCTTTCAATGTATTTGTGGATGCCTATCTAGTAACAGCTGATCTGCCTCTTTTAGCCAATGTGAATGTCAGTGAGGTGGACTTTAAATTGACTCTTTAAATATAAACTTCCTGTGTGTGTTTGTATCAGTTACCAAAAAAACACAGCCAGAGCATCGCATGAATGGAAACCATGGATGCGGCAGATCGGAACGAAAACAGAAAATGCGTGAAAAACTCAGCAGATCTGGCAGCGTCTGTAGAGATGAAAGATCATCGACCTAAAACATTAACTCTGTTCCCCTCTCCCAGCTGCTGCCTGATCTGCTGAGTATTTCAGGCATTTTCTGTGCTTACCTTACTTTAGTGGATACTAAAGCAACTGACACAACTATTTCCTGTATTGATTACTCTAGTAAAATGTTAAAAATACAGAGTTTCAGCACCTGAAGAGCGAAGAATCCATCAGTCTCAACGTTTGGTTGAAATGCTATTGAAGCTCAACACTACTACGAGTTGCCACCCATCAATATCTGCACAGGGAAGAATTCTTACTCTGCTGCCAATTCTATTTTGGAGGGAGATGTTTGGTGTGCAACATTAAATAGGATTAAAATAGTATCAGCATTACCTGCCATTAACAGTATTCAATGGTGATTTACAAGCAACAAATGTTGACTCAAAGCAATCAGCAAAAGTTGTTTTGTGGATCTTAATAATCACATAACAAGATAATTACACAAAGGGTAGTATTTTAAGGATAGCGAGCAAGCTAATCATTTCAAGGCCAATTAGGGGTGCCCACAACCCATGAAAGAATAAAATAACGCATTACCGCCGACTCTCAGAAGCCTATTGACATTTACCACACACTTGAGCATTGAGTGACAAGTGGGTGGGACCTCGATCCACCCTTGAAAAGAAGTCCTGCCTGAAAGGTGTTGGCCAATCCTGCCAGGCACTGCAATGCTGTGGCTGGAAGAGGTACTGCAATGCAGTGCCTGGAACCAAGTTCTTGGACCATTCTCAAGATAAGTCCTGGGGGCGGAAGGATAGGGGATGACCTAGAGGACGAGCAGGGCAGGTCCTGGGGGGGGGGGGGGGGGGGGGGGGGGGGGGAGGGTGCCTCAAATCTGAAGGGGACTTCAGATTGAGGTGCCGCCCCCCTTTCCCGGACTAGATGAAAAAAAGTTTTCCCCTCCGTTTCCCATCCTACCCGCACCCGCCAACCGAAAAAGTTGAGGCTGGGCGGGGACGGGACTATAAGTGGCCATTAGGGCCTTAATAGGTGAAAGGCCAGGTTTCCCACTCAAGATTCTGCCTGCCTAACTATGAAATTGTGTCTGGGTTCTTGGGTCAGGGTGTGCGGGATCCCAGGGGGAATCCTGTCCACGCAATTTTACAACCGCCTCCCTCTCACCCCAGAACCTGCCCGTGGGGTAAATATTGCCAAACTTCAGTTCCAAACTCAGTGGTTTCTTGAGAAGATACAATAAAATAAAACAAACTTACTGTATTTTGAATAGATACATCTGAGCCAGTAGCATATGGAAAATATTTCACTCACCTGATCCCAGAATTTTGGTTTGCAATAGAAAACCTTTCTAAAATACCCACCTTGGTAATAAATTATGGAGACACCATGTTCCACAATTCTTCTAACTCAAAGAATCATGGCACATGGTACCTCTACACTTAATCATCATATACTATTCGCGATCAGTACGTATTTTTGATCCCACGGATTCAACAAGAGGAAGAGATTAATATTTTCACAATGCTCTTGAGGTATTTTACCATCCTTTTTAATCATTCTCCCTAATATATAAAAGCACCACTCAGTGCAACATTGAATAAAATTGGAGTAAAATAGATCAGAAAACACACAAATTAAATTCTCGATCTATGTGGAGTTTGGTGATTTTAACCATGGCAGAAATTGGAGTGCTACAACTGGCCTGTATTTTTGGACGCAGCAGGAAGAAATTTTAAAAGTCCAGATTTCCCATTCTTAATTGCTAGTCAATGAATCCTGCTGATAAACATATCTACAGATTTTGAGTGAGAGTGGGATCAAGCAGATCTGTAAACACACTCTCATAGCAATCTAGGCTCACAGATGAAGGCTTACTTGGGGCAAGGTATTCTGGCACTGTAAAGCCAGTATAAGCAATAGTTTTGGAACAGGAGTAAACCATTCAGCCCCTCAAGTCTGTTCTGCTAATGGCCAATAGATATCTTTACTCCATCTACTCACCTTGGTTCCATATGCCTTCATTCCCTTACCTTCAAAAGGAGGAAGGACGAAGCCCCTGGGACGGTCAGGGGAGCAAATCTCAACATTCAGAAACATTTCTATTTCATTTTCTAAAATTTGGTCAGTTGCCAAAATTCTAGTGGTGCATAGTTTTCACATTAGTGTCAAGCTTGTGCGAGCCGTGCACTGGAAGTCAGTTCTTTAGAAAGAACAATGATGCAAATAAGTAGCAGAGTAACAGAGGCTGCAGGAATGAAAGCACTTGGCAGTAGTGCACAGATTCAATCTGCACTACTCCACTGAGATGTCAACTTTGGTTTCACTGCTGCAGAGAGGCACAAAGCAGATGCGCTGAACCACTAGGAGCATAGAGAAAGCCAGTTAACTCCTCTTCACTTCCGCCCATTTTTACCCTGGCACATGAGCGACAGAGGCCAAGAAACTACTCAGAGCCAGGAGGAGGTGCCAAGCCCAGAGGGCCAGAAGTGAACTTAACTTGTTCACTCAGTAACTGACAAAAATAACTTGCTTTCAATATGACTAGCAACTCCATATAGGATTGACTTTAACCACACAAGAATGTCACATGCAGATGTGAATGATATATGTACATAGTACTCATTAGCCTGGCACAAAATCTACAACACCTCACACTACATGTTCCAGTGTAATGGAGGTTTCTTTTTTCATAATTTTTTATTCTGCACACTGCTGAATGCTTCATTCAATTGCATTGAACTGCGATTAACCTAGAATCCAAAACCTAGAAGCAGAAGTGACTGTTTCCTTTTGACAGATCAAACGGATGTACCTCTTTTCTGATTTCTCATTCAAAATAACTCAGTATCTGGGAAAACTATACTCAAATGCAATGCCTTTTCTAAACATATTTTCTGTTTTAATATTTCCTTGTCTGACCCCCCCCAACACCTAAGCAACATCATTTCCAGTTGATCATCCTCCTGTGCCCATACCATTACTCAGTGGATGATGGATTGGCAAGAAAGATCATCCATCTCGGAGAAAACATTTCGGGCGGGATTCTCCGTTTCTGCGGCTAAGTGCCGGCTCAAACGGAGAATCCGAGGGAGATTCAGGTCAGGAAATTTGGCGCCAATCCATCACCGATTCCGTACCATTGAGGGGCTAGCCACCAGCAGCACATGAAACACCCGTGGCTCGTGCCGGAAATGGCCGGGTACAGGGCCGCAGATGCGCATGGCTGATGGCCTGCACCGGTTGTGCTGTACAGCATGGCGCCAGCCATGCACGTAACCTAACCTACAAACTGCGACCCCATAGCCTACCCGTTGCCCCCCCCCCCCCCCCCCCACCAGACCCCCCAGCCCAAGCAGATGGCCCCCTGGCCAGCGGAACAGGTCCCGGCCGAGTGTGGCGGCGCTGGTCACAGTCCACAGCCGGCATGCCAGCTCAGACCACACGTGTCCTCCACAGTCGGGCACTCAGCCCAACCGGGGCGGAGCATCGCGGGTGGTACCGGCCGATGAGGTGGCAACGGTCTTGCGACTGCGTGCGGTGCATGTCACGATGACGTCAGTTTGGAGGGGGTGAAGAATCGCAAACTGGCGTCAAACCGGCACCGGTCCCGATTCCGGCGTCAGAAATGATTCCCCGCCCGATCATGATTTTCGCGTCGGGCAATGGAGAATCCCGCCCTTCATCTCACTAGTTAATATCTCAAGTTGACAGTGTAAGGGCTCTGCCTGTTTATTCGCTTATTTCCCCTTTCTTTTATTTTGCTAACACATTTTGATCCATGGATGATTTATGGACAGGTGTCTTTAAGGCAACCTGTATCTTTAATTCAAGCAGAAGGAAGCAGTGACTTGTGTCTTTAATGCAAACAGAAGCATGTGCTGGTTTGAACAAGAGACCATAGACTGACCGGCACCATTGACAGAGATTGGCTGGGACTCAGTTTGATTGATTTGACTGGTGGCCAATGAATTGGCCCAAATGGTTGTGCTCTGCCCAGTAACAGGTGGTGATTGGATCTGATCCCACTGGAATGTTTTTCAGAGCTCCGAGGGTTGAGTTCAGTTGCAGTTCAACTTTTGGCAGCCAGAAGGAAGGGCTCCATTTCTCCATTTTTATCTAGAAAGACTGGATGAATCTGTTTACAGGAGACCCATTAGAGGGCTGGTGCAGGAAAAGTTCAGAATCTGCCAACTCTCTCCAGAAAAGCTGCTGTGAATCAACCATCTTTCTCCAGAAGGCCTGTTGCCTGTGTGTACTACATTTTCTACATTACAGAGGCCTGAAGACGAACCACAAACTGAAAGCAAGGTTTGAGGAAGCAAAGTCTCTGTCTCGGCAGGAAAGGTGAGAATACGCTGCTCTTAAAAACTGCAGGAAAACCAGTGCGGGCTGCAAAACAAAGACTATGATTTACAAACTTACTGTGAAGAAAGCATGCAAGGAGTCATCATCTGAAGCAAAGACTCTTTTCTTATTCACTTATATTTTTCCCCTTTTCCACCCCTCTGTGTTTGTCTGCCGTGTGTGTGTGTGTATACATAGGCAAGTTAAAATAGGGGTTAGGTACTTATTAATATTTAACCACTGTATCAGCTGCATATTTCATCATTATTCTTTTTGTTAAAAATGTTTTATTCTTCTCCTTTTTCATTTTCTCCCAAATTTACACCTAACAATAAATAATAATCAGTAATGAATAGAATGTCAATCCCCATATCAATAACAGCGATCCCATCCTCCCACCAAACCCCCAAACATTAGTCCGCATTTTAACATAAACAAATGACAAAGAGGAATCTGGAATTACCCATAGTCACCATTAACACATACAGTCCCCCTCCCCCAACCCTCCCAGCCCCCAACACCCCCTAATGTTCGATGTGATCCAATGCTCGAAAGTGCATAATGAATAACACCCATGAATTGTAGAACCCCTCCATCCTTCCCCTCAGTTCAAATTTGACCTTTTGAAGCGTCAAGAATTCCAGCAGGTTCCCCCGCCATGCCAGAGCACAGGGTGGAGAGTTTGATCTCCACCCTAACAGGATCAGCCTTCGGCGATCAACGAGGCAAAGGCTACAACATCTGCCTCCGCGCCCGTTTCCAACCCTGGCTGGTCAGACACCCCGAATATGGCCTCCCGAGAGACCAGGTCCAGTTTCACGTGCACCATTTTAGAGATTACCCTAAACACCCCCTTCCAGTAATCCTCCAGCTTTGGACAGGACCAAAACATATGAATGTGATTTGCAGCCCCCGCACTCCCCCCCACCCCCCTTCAACGTTCCCATACATCTTCTACCCCCTCAAAGAGCCAGCTCATCCTCGCCCTTGTAAGGTGCACTCTATACACTACCTTTAGCTGTATCAGCCCCAACCTTGCACATGAGATGGAGGCGTTCACCCTCCGGAGCACCTCACACCAGAACCCCTCCTCCATATCCTCTCCCATTTCTTCCTCCCACTTTGCCTTGGTCCCTTCTAGCGGCACCTTCTCCTCCTCCAAAATAGCCCCGTAATCCGCCGATACTGCCCCCTTCTCCAGTCCCCCTGTCGTCAGACCTCCTCCAGCAATGTGGAAGCCGGCTCTACTGGGAAGCTCTGTATCTCCTTTCTGGCAAAGTATTTCATCCTTACTCTTGTTATAAATAAACAACAATTGTATTTCAACTTACAAACCTGGTGACTGTAATTATTGGGCAGCCATGGACCAAAGACTTTGGGTATTTTATAAGATGTATTGGTTAATTCATTTGTGTTGTGACTCCGGGACGAGTGGGGCTGGAATTGACCGCACACTTGCCCAGGGTGTCGTAACATTAGCAGAGCCAAGGCTGGTGCGATAACACTTTACAATAGTGCAACATGCACAATGCAGTGTTTACTTACATGCCAGTTCAGGCATCTTCTAAACCTGTAACAGTACCACCTAAAAGGACAAGGGCAGCAGGTGACACCACCCTTCTCGTCACCCACCAGTCTGACTTGGAAAAATAGTCATTCCTTCATTGCCGTTGATTCAAAGTCCTGGAACTCTCTCCCTCTCAACATTGTAGCTATACCTACACAACACAGACATCAGCAGTTCAAAAAAGTGGCTTACCACCACCTTCTCAAAAAGAATTATGTATGGACAACAAATGCTGACCGTGCCAGCATGAATGAATTCCATGAATGAATAAAGCAATAATGTCCTCTTCATTTATACTGCTATCCTTCACAGCCTATGAAGTTTATTTTCAAAAAAGCTGGCTACGTTCTTTGTCTTTAAAATCAGCATTCTCATTCGCAACATACCAGAGATTTTCTCCTCAGCTGGGTCTTCAATGTCATTAGATAACTGTATTCTTCAACAATTCTCAAAATATAGTAATCAGTGAAATAAGTAAATAGCTTGAAGTATTCTTACCTGTTCTCCCCAGACAGCCATCACTGTACCCATCCCCTCGGACCTGTCCATTAGACACAGCGTTTATCCTAGATTTTACAATTAACAAGTTACATGATATACTTCACAGGACAAGTGCAGTGCGATAATGAACTGCTGGGCGTACATTACTCGCTTGTGCAGCAGTTTTAGTAACCTAGATTACCCATGATTCATATGGGACATAGTCAGTGCACGATAATCTTGTTCAAAAAATCATACCAGAGAACATGCTAGAATTACAAAGACAAGTACAAAACAGGGGTGATTCATAGAATCCTTGCAATGCATAAGGAGGCCATTTGGCCCATCAAGTTTGCACCAACCATCCAAAAGAGCACCCTACCCATGTCCATTAACCTGCACTTCCCTGGACATTATGGGGAGGCAGTGGCACAGTGGTATTGTTGCTGGACTAATAATCCAGAGACCCAGAGTGATGCGCTGGGGACCCAGGTTTGAATCCCGCCATGGCAGATGGTGAAATTTTAATTCAATAAAAATCTGGACCTAAAAGTCGAAAGGTCACCCTGAAACCATTGTCGATTGTCATAAAAACCCATCTGGTTCAATAATTTCATTTAGGGAAGGAAATCTGCCATCCTTACCTGGTCTGGCCTACATATGACTCCAGACCCACAGCAATGTGGTTAACTCTTAAGTGCCCTCAGGGATGGGTAATAAATGCTGGCCCAGCCAATGACACTTACATCGCATGAATAAATAAAAATAAAAGAGCAGCAGAAATAATTGACCGGAACAGCAAGTAGAGGCAGATATGATTTATGGGGAACGCAGACTAGGTACCTTAATTAAAAGGACTGGTGTCCTGGTTTCAAACAGCATTGCAGGGTGGGAGAGACACCTAGTGTTCGTCTGCAAATTTTGTGAATAGACTGTATTCTTGGTGGGGGTGAAAATCAAGTTGTGTAAGATGCCCCTTTTGTATGGTCATAACTGAACTGGTAACTTCAGTAGTAGGAAAGCAGTAGGGGTTATCAGACCAAAACCAGAACAAATGCTGTGCCATCTGCAAATGCTACCCTTATAAATGAACAAAAAAGTGATGGGCATGGATTAATGATTGGTTTAGTGAAATTTAGTGGTTTTATATCATGGAAAGGGGAATAAAAAATAGGGTCCAAAAAACCAGAAGATGTAAAAGACTTGAGAAACACTCAATTAGCCATGGATTCAGGCCACGGGGTACAGGTCTTGGGTAAGAATTTCAATATGCATGATAACATAATTACACCTTGTAAACTACTGCTGAGACACTGCAATGCCCCTTTTCTGTGGTGCATTTCCTTTGTATCAATCACAGAATTGTTACAGCACAGAAGGAAGTCATTCAGCCCATCATGTCTATACCAGCTCTCCACAGGAGCAGATTAACTACTGCCACTCTTCCCCTACTATTCGTACTCTGGACTGTTCTTTGTCCTTTGCCATAGACAACCTCATAATACAATGATTACTGTCCTCTAATGCAAGGTTTTTCAAACTCAAGATCATGACCTATGGGTGGGTGTCGGGAGGGTATTGGAGCGATCGGTCGCGGCATTCCCGATTGCGGAAGAAATGCCCAACATCTACGACTGGCTTTTAAGAATGCTGGCCGCGGGTAATCCGATTGACTGCAGTGTTTGAGGCGGCACGAGACTGGGCTGAGGGTGGGGAAAACAAACAGTAAGCAACAGCTATTGGACAGTGAAAGGGAAGCCAGGCCAGGTTTATCAGAGAGGAATACTGATCAAATGAGGCCAGTCAATATGGATGACACATGCCAGCACTGGAAGAAGCCGACAGACATCACTTTGTGTCACCACTCTCTGGAAACCAGGAAGGAAGTGCTTTTGGGGAGAATGGAGAAGGAGATGTCTTGGATGTATGGATAGTGCAGAACCCTCGAAACATCAAAGACAATTGAAGACTTAAGCATGGCGAGTTAGAGGACAAACCTCTTGATTTTTTTCAAAGCATGCAACGAGAACTTAAATCATCAGCTGGTGTCCTTAGCAGAAATGTAACATTGAATGACAAACTAAGTGAGATTGTGAGGACCAAGCAGGTTATCTGTCGCATTAAAGACAAGCGAAAATGGTGCGTCACAAAGGGTGGCCGGTGTGGGTAGTGAAGGTCGGCCTACGTCAGTTGCCCGGTGTGGCTCCTGAAGATCAGCCAGTTGGTAAAAGTGGGTCACGGGAAAAAAAGTTTGAAAAACACTGCCCTCAAAGGTTTCTCCACTGCCACTTAATCCACCTCATCCCCAAGAGCCAGATCTAGCAATGCAACCTTTATTGTTGGACTGGAAAGTCTCATTTGCAATGGTTACAGATTAATAATTGCCATCGATAGGGATGATCATTAAAGCATTGACTATTAACGGTTCAACAAAAAGAAAACCAAACAAGGAACACAAAGATATGGCATGAAAGTGCAGTTGATGTAGTTCAATCATGATCTTGCTGAATAGCAGAGAAAGGCTTCAGGAGGCACACAGGCTACCTCTGTTCTTATTCCTTAAATTTTCACTTAAGATGCTTCTTGATACCGGTCCAGCTGTTAAGTCGCTTTGCACTTATGCCCTCTTGCAATGCAATTGTGGTTTCACTTGAAGCAGTGTTTCTCATTTGCAGCCTCTTAAAACTGAAGAGGCTTAGTTTTCCAAATATTTCCTCATAACCCAGTCTCCTATTTAGGGAACTGTGGCCGAATCCACATGATCCCTCGTCCTGCTGTTTTAGGACTTGCAATGCAATTGTGGTTTCACTTGAAGCAGTGTTTAAGATTAACCTTTCTTATTCCACTTTCCATATGTATCTTTCTCATTTGCAGCCTCTTAAAAGTGAAGAGGCTTAGTTTTCCTAATATTTCCTCATAACCCATTCTCCTATTTAGGGAACTGTGGCCGAATCCACATGATCTCTTGTCCTGCTGTTTTAGGACTTGCAAGAACTAATCACAGTTTCAAAAGTATCCCTCCCTCTCATTTGAGCTTATCTGTCAGAATTATTCAGGTGCAAATTCTCCTGTATATTGAACTTGACTATTAAACAGAAAATAAAAGGGAAAGAGGAAAGCATTTTCCTTTATGCAGCACCTTGCATAACTTCAGAGCATCCCAAAACGTTTTACTGTCAGTGGAGGTTTTTTAAAAATGCAGCACTATTGTCATGTAAGAAACATGTCTGCAAATTTGCACACAGCAAGATCCCATAAACAGCAATGCAATAATGATCTGATAATCTTTTCTAACTGATGCTTAATGAGGGATAGATATTGGCCATAACACCAGGAAAGCTCCGCTTCTTTGAAATAAAGCCATGGAATCTTTTATATGCGGTTGACAGGGCAGGAGGGCTTCAGGTTAGCATCTCTTCCCTCAGTACTGCACTGTAGTGTGACTTGAATCAACACACTTCTGCCTCAGAGGCAATAGTGCTACCCTTCAGCTGATACCTGCAAAGTTCTCATATTTGGGTTTTTAAACTCAAAAAATACAACGATATTATGCATTTAATAAAAATGATAAAGACAGCCAAGAAACAAGATACTGCATTTAAATCGACAGGAACTTACATGAAAAAAGCTATGGTTGACATGACTCCGCACGTGTGGAAAGCAGGATTCATTTCTCCATTTTTTGAGTAAACCACTGCAGCATCTATAATTATCCACCAACCGGTAAAGAACTGCAGAAGGAAAATAATATAGCATTATGAGATGTATGCACTCAAGCTATACTACTAATTTTTCTTAGTAAAATAAAAGTACCAATTATAATCCAATTCTAACAATTACAATTGTTTTTTGTTTAAATGGTATGCACATTTTGAAAGGTCAAATAACTAGTTTCTCTAATAATTCAACCGCAAACTCATTAATTGGTATAACGGACCAGGAGAATCATCAGTTTGATCCTTTGCTGAGGGTTGGAGAGAGGAAGCAAGGAAAGAGAAACAGATTGGGATGTTATCCTCATTTTTATCCAGTGTCGCATTCCTAGAAAGAACATCATATTCAGCTATGTAACATTTATCCCAGCCTCACAATGGTTCCCCGATTCACAAGAGTTAAATGAGGTAGTCAATGTTGCAGACAAAGGCAACCAGAGACCAAATAACTTATCACATTTTCCAATTGTTTTGTATTTCATGTTTTGACATTTGTGAGTGAGTTTCATCCTGGTCCTGTCCAGAACATGTAAGGAAATTGCTTCATTGCTCCAGTTCACAAAGAATTTAAAAACTTATTATCTAAGCTCACATGGCCATAGTAATTTCTAAATGCATATTTACATATTTAATGTACACACAAGGGGCGGGATTCTCCGACTCCCCGCCGGGTCGGAGAATCGCCAGGGGCTGGCGTGAATCCTGCCCCCGCCGGTTGCCGACTTCTCCGGCACCGGATATTCGGCAAGGGTGGGAATCGCACCCCGCCGGTCGGTGCCCCCCCCCCCCCCCGGCGATTCTCCGGCCCGCAATGGGCCGAAGTCCCACTGCTGGAATGCCTGATCCGCCGGCGAGAATCAAACCACCTCTCTTCCCGACGGGACTAGGCGGCACGGGCGGGCTCCAGGGTCCTGGGGGGGGGGGGGGGGCGCAGGGCGATCTGGCCCCGGGGGGGTGCCCCCAAGGTGGCCTGGCCCGCGATCGGGGCCCACCGATCCGAGGGCGGGCCGGTCCCGTGGGGGCACTCTTTTCCCTCCGTCTCGGCCACAGTCTTCACCATGGCCGACGCATAAGAGACACCCCCCCGCGCATGCGCAGGGATGACGTCAGCAGCCGCTGACGCTCCCGCGCATACACGGACTTCCGCCGACCGGCAAGTCCTTTCAGCCCCGGCTGGGTGGTGCCAGAGGCATTTCCCGCCGGTCGGCGGCGCGCCAACCACTCCGGCGCGGGCCTCGCGCCTCAAGGTGAGGGCTTGGCCCCTAAATGTGCGGAGAAATCCGCACCTTTGGGGCGGCCCGACGCCGGAGTGGTTCACACCACTCCATCCCGCCGGGACCCCCCGCCCCGCCGGGTAGGGGAGAATCCACGCCAAGATTTATTCACCACCTTTTCCTGAATCACAACTTTTTTCGAAAGACTTTTGCCCTGCATCAGATTCAACCAAGGGCATCTAAAGAAAATACAACTCACTGCTTCAAATATACCTTTCTCCTCTAGATCTTCCTTTCCTAAAGATTATGCCCAGAGACTTACAAAACAGTAAGTATACAACATATTCATAAAATGTCAAATCTCTTCTGATAATTTGTCTATGTGTGCTCCAAGATAGGTATGCTGCCTATACAGAAAGCGTACTATTAGCATGCATTCCAAGGATGTATTAGACTACCAACTCAATTTTACATAACACATAATATTCTCTGAGTTTCCTCCAGGTGCTCTGGTTTTCTCCCACAGTCCAAAAATGTGCAGGATAATAATAGTAATAATCTTTATTGTCACAAGTAGGCTTACATTAACACTGCAATGAAGTTGCTGTGAAAATCCCCTAGTCACAACATTCCAGCGTCTGTTCGGGTACACCGAGGAAGAATTCAGAATGTCCAACTCACCTAACAGCACGGCTTTCAGGACTTGTGGGAGGAAACCGGAGGACCCGGAGGAAACCCACGCAGACAGTGAACCAAGCAGGAATTGAACGTGGGACTCTGGTGCTATGAAGCAACAGTGCTAACCACTGCGTTACCGTTTTGCCCCTTAGTGTATAAAGATGTGCAGGTTAGGTGGGGTTATGGGGTAGTGCAGGGGAGTGGGCATAGGTAGGGTGCTCTGTAATACATCTGTTTGTTTTTTTACAGGTATTTTATTAAACATGTATCAAAACAGGTCACAGCAAATAAACACCCCGGGCAACATACTTCCCAACAATCAACTAGGCAGTCTGTACAGATTTTCCCCTCCCCCTACCCTCCCTGCGACAAACAGCTCCTCAAACACGGTCACAAACGTCCCCCACCTTTTCTCAAACCCCCCTGCTGAGCCCCTTAACTCATACTTTATCTTCTCGAACCGCAGGAGTTGTACAGGTCACCCAACCATGCCGCTACCCCCGGTGGTGATGCCGACCGCACTCCAACAAAATTCGCCGCCGTGCAATCAGAGAGGCAAAGGCCAGGACATCGGCCTTCTTCCTCTCCATGAGCTCTGGCTTCTCTGAAACCCCAAATATCACCACTATAGGGTCTACCTCCTCCTCCACTACCCTGGCTAAGACTATGAGCACTCCGACCGGAATCTTCCCAATTTTTCGCAACCCCAACATATGCGTATGGTTCGCTTGGCCCCGCCCACATCTCTCACACTCAACTGCTACCCCCTGAAAGATCCCACTCATTCTCGTCCTAGTCATATGTACCCTGTGCACCACCTTAAACTGTATCAGGCTCACCCTTGCACAAGTGGCGGCCCCGTTTACATTCGCAGTGCCTCACTCCATACTCCCCAATTGATCTCCCCTCCCAACTACTCTGCCCATTTCTCCTTGATGTTCACCACCCGCTCACTTCCCTGCTCCCCCAGCCACTTGTATATGTCCCCAATTCTTCCCTACACTGCCACACGGAAGCTGAAGTCGCTCCAGCAGGGTGTATCCCGGCAACCTAGGGAACCTACTCCAGATCTTTCGCACAAAGTCCCTAACCTGCAGATACCTGGGGCGTCATTCTCCGACCCCCCGCCGGGTTGGAGAATGGCCGTTTACCGCCGTGAATCCCGCCCCCACCCCCGCCGAAGTCTCCGCTCCCGGAGATTGGGCGGGGGCGGGAATCCGGCCGTGCCGGTTGGCGGGACCCCCCGCTGGATTCTCCAGCCCGGATGGGCCGAAGTCCCGCCCAGGAATTGCCTGTCCCGCCGACGTAAATCAAACCTGGTATTTACCGGCGGGACCAGGCGGCGTGGGCGGGCTCCGGGGTCCTGGGGGGGGGGGGCGCGGGGCGATCTGACCCCGGGGGGTGCCCCCACGGTGGCCTGGCCCGCGATCGGGGCCCACCGATCCGCGGGCGGGCCTGTGCCATGGGGACACTCTTTCCCTTCCGCCTCCGCCACGGTCTCCGCCATGGCGGAGGCGGAAGAGACTCTCCCCACTGCGCATGCGCGGGAAACTGACAGCGGCCGCTGACGCTCCCGCACATGCGCTGGGAAACTGACAGCGGCCGCGGACGCTCCCGCGCATGCACCGCATTTCCGCGCCAGCTGGCGGGGAAACAAACGCCATTTCCGCCAGCTGGCGGGGCGGAAATCCCTCCGGCGTCGGCCTAGCCCCTCAATGTTGGGGCTAGGCCGCCAAAGATGCGGAGCCTTCCGCACCTTTGGGCCGGCGCGATGCCCGTCTGATTGGCGCCGGCTTTGGCGCCAGTCGGCGGGCATCCCGCCGTTGGGGGAGAATTTCGCCCCTGAACTCACTACCCCTCAGCAGCTCTACCCTCTCCCTTAGCTCCTCCAGACTGGCAAACTCTTCCTCCAAATACAAATCCTCACCTTGACCTGCTCCACTTCCCTCCACCTCCTGTATACACTATCCATACCCCCCGGCTCAAACCCATAATTCTCGCACAGCAGCGTTAGCACCAACTTCCCTTCCACCCCAAAATGCCTCCTCAACTGATGCGATATCTTCACCATGAACTGCACCAGCGGGTTCCCTGAATACCTACTCAGAACCATTGGCAACGCTGCCGTCACCATTGCTCTCAAACTAGACCCCTTACAAGATTCCTCCTCCATCCTAACCCACTCTCCGCTTCTCCTTGCCACCACCGCTGCACCTTGTCCACATTCGCCACCCAATAATACAAGTTCGGTAATGCCAACCCCCACCCCCCCCGTTGTCTCTGCCTCTGTAGCAGGGTACTCCCCACCCTCGGCACCTTCCCTGCCCATACAAAGTCTGAGATTATCGTGTCCACTTTCCGAAAAAGGCCTTTGGTATAAGAGCCTCGGCAGAATATTAATTTACACCACTTGGACCCACCTCGCCAATGTTAAGTGTAGGGTATCCCATCTCCTAAAATCCTCCCTGGCATCCTCTACCAGCTTCGTTAAGTTCCACTTATGGAGCCCCGTCCATACCCTCGCTACCTGAATCCCCAAATACCTAAACCTAACCCTCGCTACCATAAATGGCACCCCCCCTAAATTAGCCCGCTGTCCCAGCTCATTCACCGGGAATACCTCGCTTTTCCCTACATTCAGTTTGTACCTAGAGAACCCTCCAAACCTCCCCAGCAGGCCCATAATGCTTCCCTTACTCTCCAATGTATCCAAAACATACAGCAATGGTCAATCGGCAGAGAGCGAGACCCTACGCTCCCTCCGCCCCCTCATAATCCTGCGCCACTGCGCCCACCCCCGAGAGCCATCGCCAACGGCTCTATGGCCAGCGCAAACCGCAACATCGGGCATCTCTGCCTCGTACCCCTGTGTAAGTCAAAGCTTTGTGAGCTCATATCATTCGTCCTCACCCTTGCAATATATCTGTTACATACAGAGGGTGGTGCATATTTGATGGGCCAAATGGCCTCATTCAGCACTGTAGGAATTTTATGATTATGTGATAAGCAAAACACATTAAGTATTGATTGAAATCCTAAAATAGAATAGTACCTTCGAGTGCTCTCATTCTATGCCCTGGAAATTCCCATGGAATTTCTCCTCTCACCCCTACTTCTGTTCTGTTTAAGGTTTCTGTGCACATTTCCTTTCCAGGCTGTAATGTAATCTTTTCAACTTTTCTAATCATTCTTCTTAACTCAACCACATTGAGCCCAGTTCTTTGATTTGCTGGCTCCAGTGTAACAAGTAAATATGGATAGAGTTCAGCAAGATACACATCAACAGGTGGAGCCGCAGAAAGTAAAGTGGGACGACGAAAGTTCTGGGATGCAAGGTTGAGCAGGTCAAAAGTGGGCCACAATACTGGAGTAAACTGATTAGTAAACAAACTTTGATTGGGAGTTAGGAGGAGGCGAAGGAATGGAAGTTGTTGAAAATATGGGCGGTAGCCATGATATGGGCAAAAGCCAAGCAGAACTGCATGACATAGGTGGCAACTGGAGATGAAAGCAGTGAGACAGAGTGCTTAAATCCAGGAATTTGGTGAGTGAGGGAGTTCAGTGCAATGAGGCAGAGGTGTTCTTGTCTTCACAAAAAGGAGTGGTCCAAGAGAAGGAGCCAGAAACAGTAAGAACCGAGAACTCCAGCACACCTAAATAACACCTCTGGGCAAGTAGGTGATTGGTGAATTTTATTTCTCCCTCTAAACTGGGGGCAGTAGTTTATACCGATATTGGAGATATACAAGTATTATCTTAAATTTGTAGTGTAACTGGTTAAACTCCACAACATAATTGCAGAGAATCATTGAGTAATATTTCTAATCTTGAAACCTAATTAGTTAGATATAATAAAGATACAAGGTGGGTGATGCACTGCAGCTGTAGCATGTGGGAGCTGACGGCACGCTGTGATCCAGTGCAACTATATCTGCAGCAAGTGTCTGTAACATGGGGAAATTCGGCTCAGAGTTGATGAGCTGGTGACAGAGCTTTGGAAGCTGCAATGTATCAAGAAGAGGGAACGTTAGGGCAGCATGGTGGCGCAGTGGTTAGCAGTGCTGCCTTTCAGCACCAAGGTCCCAGGTTCGATGTGGAGTTTGCACATTTTTCCAGTGTTTGCGTAGGTTTCGCCCCCATAATTCAAAAATGTGCACGGTAGGTGGATTGGCCACACCAAATTGCCCCTTAATTAGAAAAAATCTATTGGGCGGGCACTCTAAATTTATTTTTTTAAAAGAGGGAACGTTGCCTACATATTTTGTTTTAGGAGACAGTCATACTCCTTAGGTTAGGTACTTCAGATTTGGTCCATGGTCAGGACTGGCGAGTGTGTGACTGTAAGAGGCAGTGGTGGGGATCCAGAAGATAATAATGGAGGAGCCTCTGGACTTGCAACTGTCCAACAGGTTCAATGTGCTTTCAGTTTGCATGGATGAAAGCAGGGGATGCAGGGAGGATGAGCAACCTGACCAAAGCGTCGTGGTACCGGGGACTATTCGTCTGGAGGTGAAGCAAAACAGAATGTTGGTGCTGTAGGAGACAGTATAGTTAAGGTATGGAGACTGTTCTCTGCAGCTGAGAGTGCCAATCCCAAAAGCTGTCTTGCCTGTCTGATCCAAGTGTGAAGAACTGGAGAGGAACTTGCATTGGGAGAGGAAGGATCCTGATATCATGATCCAAGCGGGTACCAAAGACATAGGCAGGGCTAAGAAAGAGATTCTGCTGAGGAATTTTGAGCAGCAATGGCTCAACTAAAAAGCAGAACCACAAAGGCAATTTATCTCTGAGATACAAACAAATTTGCATAGGGAAAATAGGGCCAGGGAGTGGAATGTGAGATTCAAAAATTGGTGTCGGAGAAAAATGGGTTTTGATTCATGGGGCACTGGCACCAATACTGAGGAAAGAGAGAGTTGTTTGGGCAGATTGGGTTCACCTTCACCTGTACAATGCTAGGACCGGTGTCCTGCCAGGTTGTATAACTAGGGTGGCAGAGACTTCCGGGTGCGGCGATGACCAGCTAAGTCGCACGTTTCGGCACCTCCCGTTTTAACGGACTTTTGGGCTCTTATCGGGAGCCCCAATGGCAATTGACGAAGGCTAAACCCACCGTGAGGCGACAGAGAAGGGAGTTCCCCCCCGGATGTGAATGGACAGAAGAGACAATAGTGGTCAGATTGCGGAGGATCCTCTGGAGCAGCGGCAAAGAAGGGAAGTGAGAAGCAAGATGGCGGTGGAGGGAGGCCAATTGGTATGGGGCCTGGAACAGCAGGAGTTCCTCCGGCGATGTGTGGAGGAGCTCAAGAAGGAGGTGCTGGCGCCAATGCTGCAGGCGATTGAGGGGTTAAAGGAGGCGCAGAAGACCCAAGAGATGGAGCTCCGTGGAGTGAAGGCAAAAGCTGCCGAAAATGAGGACGAGATACAGGGCTTGGTGGTGAAGACAGAGACGCACGAGGCACTGCATAAGAGGTGTATGGAGAGACTGGAAGCCCTGGAAAATAGCTCGAGGAGGAAGAACTTAAGAATCTTGGGTCTTCCCGAAGGGGCAGAGGGAGCCGACGTTGGGGCGTATGTGAGCACGATGCTCCGTACCTTAATGGGAGCTGAGGCCCCGACGGGCCCCCTGGAAGTGGAGGGAGAGTATCGAGTCCTCGTGAGAAGACCAAAGGCAGGAGAAATACCTCGAGTAACAGTGGTGAGGTTCCACCGCTACAAGGACAGGGAGATGGTCCTGAGATGGGCGAAATAGACACGGAGCAGCAGGTGGGAGAACGCGGTGATCCGCGTGTATCAGGATTGGAGTGCGGAGGTGGTGAGAAGGAGGGCGAGTTTCAATCGGGCCAAGGCGGTGCTCCACAAGAGGAAAGTGAAGTTCGGAATGTTGCAGCCGGCAAGACTGTGGGTTACATACCAGGGTAAACACCACTACTTTGAGACGGCAGAAGAGGCGTGGACATTTATTGAAGAGGAGAAGTTGGACTAGATTGGAGAAAGAGTGTTTGAAATTAAGTAGTGAGGTGGTGGTAAGGGACTGTGAATCAGATGGGGGAAAATTTTCTTTCCCCTAGAAGGGGGGGGTCACGAAGAAATGTGGGCGCCGGTGGTGAAGGGGAGGGGAAGGAGAGAGGGAGCTGCACCATCAGGGGCCTGGCCGAGAGGGAAGCGCAGGCTTTGTTCCCGCGCTATGGAAATTGTGGCGGGAAAAGGGGGCGCAGGAAGGAGGGGGCCTCACATAATGGGAGGCTAAGGATAAATGGGGGAAGCCGAGGTCAGCCAGAGTTTGCTGACTTCCGGAAGCAATATGGGGGGAGCAACTAAGCTGGAGTGGGATCTAGCGGGGGGAGGGGGCGGGGGGGTTAACTGGGTTGCTACGGGGAAGGGGGAGCTGTTACGGGATGGGATGGTCGGGACGGGAGGGTGCCGTCGGGGGGATAAGCGGGTGCGTGGGAACCGGGTGAGGAGCTGGTCTAAAAAAGGGGATGGCTAGTCGACGAGGGGGGGGGGGGGGTGGTAAAGAGCCCCCCAACCCGGTTGATCACGTGGAACGTGAGAGGGTTGAATGGGCCGATTAAGAGGGCAAGGGTACTTGCGCACCTAAAGAAGCTAAAGGCAGACGTGGTCATGCTTCACGAGACGCACCTGAAACTGGCGGATCAGGTCAGATTAAGAAAAGGATGGGTGGGACAGGTATTCCACTCGGGCTTGGATGCGAAAAATAGAGGGGTGGCAATACTGGTGGGGAAACGGGTATTGTTTGAGGCGAAGACCATAGTGGCAGACAGTGGGGGTAGATACGTGATGGTGAGTGGCAGATTGCAAGGTGAGGCGGTGATGCTGGTGAATGTATATGCCCCGAACTGGGATGACGTGAACTACTCTCCAAAATCAGTTGCATTCTTGGACACACTCGTCTCCATCAAGGACGGTCACCTCAGCACTTCGCTTTACCGCAAACCCACGGATAACCTCACGATGCTCCACTTCTCCAGCTTCCACCCTAAACACATTAAAGAAGCCATCCCCTATGGGCAAGCTCTCCGTATACACAGGATCTGCTCAGACGAGGAGGAGCGTAACAGGCATCTACAGAAGTTGAAAGATGCCCTCGTACGAACGGGATATGGCACTCGACTCATCGATCGACAATTCCAACGCGCCACAGCGAAAAACCGCACCGACCTCCTCAGAAGACAAACATGGGACACAACCGGCAGAATACCCTTCGTCGTCCAGTACTTCCCCGGAGCGGAGAAACTACGACATCTTCTTCACAGCCTTCAACACGTCATTGATGAAGATGAACATCTTGCCAAGGTCATCCCCACACCCCCACTACTTGCCTTCAAACAACCGCGCAACCTCAAACAAACCATTGTGTGCAGCAAACTACCCAGCCTTCAGAACAGTGACCACGACACCACACAACCCTGCCATGGCAATCTCTGCAAGACGTGCCAGATCATCGACATGGATACCACCATTACACGTGAGAACACCACCCACCAGGTACGCGGTACATACTCGTGCGACTCGGCCAACGTTGTCTACCTCATACGCTGCAGGAAAGGATGTCCCGAAGCGTGGTACATTGGCGAGACCATGCAGATGCTGCGACAACGAATGAACGGACATCGCGCGACAATCACCAGGCAGGAATGTTCCCTTCCAGTCGGGGAACACTTCAGCAATCAAGGGCATTCAGCCTCTGATCTCCGGGTAAGCGTTCTCCAAGGCGGCCTTCAGGACGCGCGACAACGCAGAATCGCCGAGCAGAAACTTATAGCCAGGTTCCGCACACATGAGTGCGGCCTCAACCGGGACCTGGGATTCATGTCGCATTACATTCATCTCCCACCATCTGGCCTGCGAAATCCTACCAACTGTCCTGGCTTGATACAATTCACACCTCTTTAACCTGAGGTTACCCCATCTCTGGATCTGTAAAGATTTAATCACCTGCTAATGCTCGCATTCCAAGCATTGTCTGGCATCTTTGAATTTGTCTATATATGTGTTTCTGGAACATACCTCTTCATTCACCCGAGGAAGGAGCAGCGCTCCGAAAGCTAGTGACATCGAAACAAACCTGTTGGACTTTAACCTGGTGTTGTAAGACTCCGTACTGTGCTCACCCCAGTCCAACGCCGGCATCTCCATATCAGAACTTTATGAAGCGCATGTTGGGGCGCATCCCGGACCTGGAGATGGGAAAGTTGGTAATGGGGGGGGGGGGACTTCAACACGGTGCTGGACCCAGGGCTGGACCGGTCCAGATCTAGGACCGGGAGGAGGCCGGCAGCGGCCAAAGTGCTTTAGGGCTTTATGGAGCAGATGGGAGGAGTGGAACCCTGGAGATTTACCAGGCCAAGGAGTAAAGAGTTTTCCTTCTTCTCCCATGTCCACAAAGTGTACTCCCGGATAGACTTCTTTGTCCTGGGAAGGGCGCTGATCCCGAAGGTGGCAGGAACGGAGTATTCGGCTATAGCCATTTCAGATCATGCCCCACATTGGGTAGATCTGGAAGTAGGAGGGGAAAAGGAACAGCGCCCACTCTGGAGATTAGATATGGGACTGTTGGCGGACGAGGGGGTATGTGTAAGGGTGAGGGGATGTATTGAAAGGTACCTAGAGATTAATGATGACGGAAAGGTCCAGGTGGGAGTGGTCTGGGAGGCGCTGAAGGCGGTGGTTAGAGGGGAGCTGATCTCCATAAGGGCCCATAAGGGGAAACAAGAGGGTAAAGAAAGGGAGAGATTGTTGAGGGAGATTTTGAGGGTGGATAGGCAATATGCGGAGGCTCCAGATGAAGGGCTATACAGGGAAAGACTGAGATTGCACACGGACTTTGACTTGTTGACCACGGGTAAGGCGGAGGCACAATGGAGGAAGGCACAGGGAGTGCAGTATGAATATGGAGAGAAGGCGAGCCGGCTGCTGGCCCAACAACTTAGGAAGAGGGGGGCGGCGAGAGAGATCGGAGGGGTTAGAGACGAGGAGGGAAAGATGGCACGGGGAGCGGAGAGGGTGAACGGGGTGTTTAAGGTATTTTACGAGAGGCTATATAAGGCTCAACCCCCAGAAGGGAAAGAGGGAATGATGCATTTCCTAGACCAGCTGGAGTTCCTGAAGGTTGAGGAACAGGAGATGACAGGACTGGGAGCGCAGATTGAGGTGGAGGAGGTGGTAAAAGGAATTGGGAACATGCAGGCAGGGAAGGCCCCGGGACCGGATGGGTTCCCGGTGGAGTTCTATAGGAAATACGTGGACCTGCTGGCCCCACTTCTGACGAGAACCTTTAATGAGGCTAGGGAAAGGGGGACACTACCCCCGACGATGTCGGAGGCGACGATATCGCTGATCCTGAAAAGAGACAAAGACCCGCTGCAGTGCGGGTCATACAGGCCTATTTCCCTCTTGAACGTAGATGCCAAGCTTTTGGCCAAGGTGATGGCGACGAGGATAGAGGACTGTGTCCCTGGGGTGGTGCATGATGATCAAACGGGGTTTGTTAAAGGGAGGCAATTGAATGCTAATATGCGGAGGCTGCTGGGGGTGATGATGATGCCCCCACCGGAGGGGGAGGCGGAGATAGTGGTGGCGATGGATGCAGAGAAAGCATTTGATAGAGTGGAGTGGGACTACCTGTGGGAAGTACTGAGGAGATTTGGATTTGGAGAGGGGTTCATTAGATGGGTTCAGCTCTTGTACAGGGCCCCGGTGGCAAGTGTGATTACAAATAGGCAACGATCTGACCACTTCCGACTATATAGGGGTACAAGACAGGGATGTCCCCTGTCCCCGTTACTGTTTGCGTTGGCAATTGAGCCACTGGCCATAGTGCTGAGGGGCTCCAGGAAGTGGAGGGGGGTACTTAGAGGAGGAGAAGAGCATCGGGTGTCATTATACGCGGATGATTTGTTGTTGTATGTCGCGGACCCAGTGGAGGGGATGCCTGAGATAATGCAGACGCTCAGGGAGTTTGGAGAATTTTCAGGATATAAATTGAATATGGGGAAGAGTGAACTGTTTGTGATGCACCCCGGGGAACAGGGCAGGGGAACAGACGATTTATCGTTGAGGAGGGTAACAAGGGATTTCCGGTATTTAGGGATCCAGGTGGCCAGGAACTGGGGAACCTTGCATAAGCTTAACTTGGCACGACTGGTAGAGCAGATGGAAGAGGACTTTAGGAGGTGGGGCATGGCACCCCTGTCATTGGCGGGCAGGGTGCAGGCAGTTAAAATGGTGGTCCTTCCGAGGTTTCTTTTTGTGTTTCAGTGCCTCCCTGTACTGATTACAAAGGCCTTTTTTAAGAAGGTGGACAAGAGTATTATGAGCTTTGTGTGGGCTGGAAAGACCCCAAGAGTAAAGAGGGGGTTCCTGCAGCGCAGTAGGGACAGAGGGGGACTGGCATTGCCAAGTCTACGTGATTATTATTGGGCCACCAACGTGTCAATGATATGCAAGTGGATGAGGGAAGGGGAAGGAGCAGCGTGGAAAAGACTAGAGATGGCGTCCTGTAGGGGAACTAGTCTAAAAGCACTGGCGACGGCGCCGTTACCGTTCTCCCCGAAAAAATACACCACAAACCCAGTGGAGGTGGCAACTCTGAAAATTTGGGGGCAGTGGAGACGACATAAGGGAGTGACGGGTGCCTCAGTGTGGTCCCCGATAAGGAACAACCATAGGTTCGTCCCGGGAAGGATAGATGGGGGATTTAAATCTTGGCAGCGAGCAGGAATTGCGAAATTGAAGGACTTGTTCTTAGACGGGACGTTCGCGAGTCTGGGAGCACTGACAGAAAAATATGGGTTGCCACCTGGGAATGCATGTCGCTATATGCAAGTGAGGGCATTTGTGAGGCAACAGGTGAGGGAATTTCCGCAGCTCCCGGCGCAAGAGATCCAGGACAGAGTGATTTCGGGGGCATGGGTGGGTGATGGTAGGGTGTCAGATATATATAGGGAAATGAGAGACGAGGGGGAGACGATGGTAGAGGAGCTGAAGGGAAAATGGGAGGAGGAGCTGGGGGAAGAGATTGAGGAGGGGCTGTGGGCAGATGCCCTAAGTAGGGTAAACTCTTCGTCCTCGTATGCCAGGCTCAGCCTGATACAATTCAAGGTTCTACACAGGGCGCATATGACTGGAGCAAGGCTGAGTAGATTTTTTGGAGTGGAGGATAGGTGCGGGAGATGCGCAGGAAGCCCGGCTAACCACACCCACATGTTTTGGTCATGTCCGGTATTGCATGGGTTCTGGGTGGGTGTGGCAAAAGTGATTTCAAAGGTGGTGGGGGTCCGGGTCGAACCAGGCTGGGGGTTGGCTATATTTGGGGTTGCAGATGAGCCGGGAGTGCAGGAGGCGAGAGAGGCCGATGTTTTGGCCTTTGCGTCCCTAGTAGCCCAGCTTCAGGTTGGTTTACAGGAATAGGGCGGGGCTTTAGGCATGGATAAGGTGTTTCCAGTGGCGGCTGTGAGGGAGTAGGTCGCACATTTGGTGGCTCCCGTTTCTGTCGGGCTTTTGGACCTTTTCCCTGACTTTTTTGCGCTTTTGAGAGCGGAACTGGAAAGCAATAGTAATCAGGCACAGGACCCATACAGAATTGTATGGACCTAAGAAGCCGAATGGACCATAAACAGCAGAAGTGGTCGAGTAAGGGCACAGTGGAGGCTGTGAGAGAGACCAGTATGGCTGGTGTTCAGAGCAAGGCACCAACAGCCCAGCCCACAATGGAGCAGCTGCTGCAGACTATGCAGAGGGGGCTTTTTTTTTTTTAAACAAACAATTTTTATTGAGGTATTTTTTGGCATTTAAACAGTTGCAGATAACAGAAATGTGCAAACATCAATATAAAACCAATACTTCAATCAAACCATACTGCACGTGCCCGCTCCTCTCCCCTAGACACTACCTGCCTATTTATCCCTCCTATTCTACTCGAATCTCCCCCCTCCCCCATCTTCCTCCCCTCCCCCCCTCCTGACCTTCACTCTCCCGCGAAGAAGTCAATGAATGGTTGCCACCTTCGGGCGAACCCCAGTACAGATCCCCTCAAGGCGAACTTAATTTTTTCCATACCCAGAAAACTTGACATGTCCGAAAGCCATAGTATTCGCCACCGGGCTATTAAGGAAGCAAAGGCAAGAACATCTGCCTCTTTCTCCCCCTGGACTCCCGGGTCTTCCGAAACCCCGAAAATTGCCACCCCTGGACTCATCACCACGCTTGTTTTCAGCACCCGGGACATGACCCCCGCAAATCCCTCCCAGTACCCCCTAAGTTTAGGACATGCCCAAAACATGTGAACATGGTTCACTGGTCCTCCCGCGCATCTAGTGCACTTGTCCTCTACCCTAAAGAATTTGCTCATCTGAGCTACCGTCATGTGGGCCCGGTGAACGACCTTAAATTGAATCAGGCTGAGCCTGACACATGTTGCGGTTGAGTTTACCCTACTCAGAGCTTCCGCCCACAGCCCGTTCTCCATCTCCCTGCCAAACTCCTCCTCCCATTTGAGTTTCAGTTCCTCCGTCTGGGACTCTTCCACCTTCATGAACACCTTGTAGATATCCAAGACTCTACCCTCTCCTCCTTCTCCTCAAGAGACTATTCTGTCCTGGATCCCTATTGGCGGGAGGCGTGCGAAGGATGGGACCTATCTGCGTACAAAGTCCCACACCTGTAAGTACCTAAAGTCATTTCCCCTTACCAGCCCAAATTTCTCCTCCAAGCCCCTCAAGCTCGCAAAGCTCCCCTCCAGGAACAGATCGCCCACCCTCCCCACCCCCGCCCGCCGCCATGTTCGAAACCCTCCATCCATGTTCCCGGGGGCGGATCGGTGGTTATCACATATTGGAGCACAGACAGACGCACCCCCCCACAGAGGATTGTTATCACCAAGGAGGTAGTGATGGGCAAGTTAATGGGGCTAAAGGTAGACAAGTCTCCTGGACCTGATGGAATGCATCCCAGAGTGCTAAAAGAGACGGCTAGGGAAAATTCAAATGCACTAGTGATAATTTACCAAAATTCACTAGACTCTGGGGTGGTCCCGGCGGATTAGAAATTAGCAAACGTGACACCGCTGTTTAAAAAAGGAGGTAGGCAGAAAGCGGGTAATTATAGGCCAGTGAGCTTAACTTCGGTAGTAGGGAAGATGCTGGAATCTATCATCAAGGAAGAAATAGCGAGGCATCTGGATGGAAACTGTCCCATTGGGCAGACGCAGCATGGGTTCATAAAGGGCAGGTCGTGCCTAACTAATTTAGTGGAATTTTTGGAGGACATTAACAGTGCGGTAGATAACGGGGAGCCAATATATGTGGTATATCTGGATTTCCAGAAAGCCTTTGACAAGGTGCCACACAAAAGGTTGTTGCATAAGTTAAAGATGCATGACATTAAGGGGAAAGTAGTAGCATGGATAGAGGATTGGTTAATTAATAGAAAGCAAAGAGTGGGGATTAATGGGTGTTTCTCTGGTTGGCAATCAGTAGCTAGTGGTGTCCCTCAGGGATCAGTGTTGGGCCCACAACTGTTCACAATTTACATAGATGATTTGGAGTTGGGGACCAAGGGCAATGTGTCCAAGTTTGCAGACGACACTAAGATAAGTGGTAAAGCAAAAAGTGCAGAGGATACTGGAAGTCTGCAGAGGGATTTGGACAGGCTAAGTGAATGGACTAGGGTCTGGCAGATGGAATACAATGTTGACAAATGTGAGGTTATCCATTTTGGTAGGAACAACAGCAAAAGGGATTATTATTTAAATGATAAAATATTAAAACATGCTGCTGTGCAGAGAGACCTGGGTGTGCTAGTGCATGAGTCGCAAAAAGTTGGTTTTCAGGTGCAACAGGTGATTAAGAAGGAAAATGGAATGTTGTCCTTCATTGCTAGAGGGATGGAGTTTAAGACTAGGGAGGTTCTGCTGCAATTTTATACGGTGTTAGTGAGGCCACACCTGGAGTATTGTGTTCAGTTTTGGTCTCCTTACTTGAGAAAGGACGTACTGGCACTGGAGGGTGTGCAGAGGAGATTCACTAGGTTAATCCCAGAGCTGAAGGGGTTGGATTACGAGGAGAGGTGGGGTAGACTGGGACTGTACTCATTGGAATTTAGAAGGATGAGGGGGGATCTTATAGAAACATAAGATTATGAAGGGAATAGATAGGATAGATGCGGGCAGCTTGTTTCCACTGGCGGGTGAAAGCAGAACTAGGGAGCATAGCCTCAAAATAAGGGGTAGTAGATTTAGGACTGAGTTTAGGAGGAACTTCTTCACCCAAAGGGTTGTGAATCTATGGAGTTCCTTGCCCAGTGAAGCAGTAGAGGCTCCTTCATTAAATGTTTTTAAGATAAAGATAGATAGTTTTTTGAAGAATAAAGGGATTAAGGGTTATGGTATTCGGGCCGGAAAGTGGAGCTGAGTCCACAAAAGATCAGCCATGATCTCATTGAATGGTGGAGCAGGCTCGAGGGGCCAAATGGCCTACTCCTGCTCCTAGTTCTTATGTTCTTATGCCTCCTCCACTGGCCCCATATCCGCAGGGCCGCCCCCACTACTGGGCTGATGGAGTACCTGCCCGTCGACAGCGGTAGGGGAGCCGTGACCAAGGCTGCCAAACTGGTGTCCCTGCACGAAGCCGCCTCCACTCGCTCCCAGATAGACCCCGTACCCACCATCCACTTCCTTATCATGGCTATGTTAGCTACCCAGTAGTAGTTGATCAGACTCGGCAATGCCAGTCCCCCCTCGCTGCGGCTCCTTTCAAGCATCGCCTTCTTCACCCGCGGGGATTTTCCCGCCCAGACAAAGCTCATGATGATTATGCCAGTCCTTTTGAAGAAGGACCGTGGGATAAAGATCGGGAGGCACTGGAAAATGAACAGAAATCTAGGTAGGATTTTCATCTTTACAGTCTGCACCCTCCCTGCCAGTGACAGTGGGAGTGCACCCCATCTCCGAAACTCCCTCTTCATTTATTCCACCACCCTAGTCAAATTTAACTTATGCAACCTGCCCCAGTCTCGTGCCACCTGTATCCCCAAGTACCGGAAACTTTCCTCCACCAGCCTAAATGGCATTTCCTTCAGTCTATTCTCCTGGCCCCTTGCCTGCACCACAAACATCTCACTCTTGGCCATATTTAATTTGTATCCTGAAAACCGGCTGAACTTCCTCAATGTTTCCAGTATATTTTCCATCCCGGCCAGTGGGTCCGACACGTACAGGAGCAGGTCGTCCGCATAGAGAGAGACCCTATGTTCCACACACCCCCCCCCCCACCCCCTAGTCATTCCCTTCCACCCCTTTGCAGCTCTCAACGCCATCGCCAACGGCTCTATGGCCAACGCGAACAGCAACGGGGAGAGTGGGCACCCCTGTCTGGTCCCGCGGTGTAGTCTGAAATAATCTGACATTATCCTGTTCGTCCTAATGCTAGCTTTTGGGGCCTGGTACAATAGTCTGACCCAATTAACCAGTCCCTCCCCGAACCCAAACCGTCCAAGCGCCTCCCACAAATAGCCCCACTTCACCCAGTCGAAGGCCTTCTCAGCGTCCATTGCCACCACTACCTCCACCTCCTTGCCCATCGGGGGCATCATGATCACATTAAGCAATCTTCTCAAGTTAGCGGTCAGCTGCCTGCCTTTCACAAACCCTGTCTGATCGTCCCCAATCACCTCCGGTACACAGTCCTCAATTCTAATCGCCAGGACCTTGGCCAGGAGCTTGGCATCCACATTGATCAGGGAGATTGGCCTGTATGACCCGCAGGATTCCGGGTCCTTGTCCTGCTTCAGTATCAGCGAGATGGTGGCTTGCGACATCGTCGGTGGCAGGGTCCCTCTGTCCCTTGCCTCATTAAAGACCCTCGTCAGGACCGGTCCCACTCTCTCTGAGAACTTCTTGTAAAACTCTACAGGGTATCCATCCGGTCCCGGGGCTTTCCCCGACTGCATGGCCCTTAGGTCCCCCAATACCTCCTCTAATCGGGGCCCCCAGCCCGTCCATTAGTGCCCTGCCTACTTTTGGGAGGCTAGTCCATCCAGGAACCTTTTCATCTCCTCCGGCTCTTCCGGGGGTTCTGAAGTGTACAGCTTACTATAGAAGTCCCGAAACACCTCATTCAGTCCTGCCGGGTCCTCCACTCTGTTCCCCTCCCCATCAACCACTCCACTTATTTTCCTGGCCGCCTCCCTCTTCCTGAGTTGCTGCGCTAGCAATCTACTGGCTTTCTCCCCATGCTCATACACCACTCCCCTCGCCTTCCTAAGTTGTTCCACGGCCCTACTTGTAGATAGCACCCCTAGTTCCACCTGCAATCTCTGTCTCTTCCTCTGACCCCGCATGCTCCTCATCTATCCGGTGAATTTCCCTAACCAATCTGTCCATTTCTGCTCGGTCTGCCCTGACCCTGTGAGCCCGAATTGAGATCAGCTCCCCCCTCACTACTGCCTTCAGCGCCTCCCACAGGGTCGCTGCTGAAACCTCCCCCGTATCGTTCACCTGCAAGTAATTTTGCATACACTTCCGAAGTCTCTCACATATCCCCTCCTCCGACAACAGTCCTACGTCTAACCTCCATTGCGGGCGTTGATAATTTCCCCCCCCCCCCGACCTGCAGGTCCACCCAGTGCGGGGCATGGTCCGAGATAGTGATTGCCGAGTATTCCGTATTCTTTACCTCCCCTACACAGTCCCTGCTCACGATAAAGACATCAATCCTAGACTATGCTTTATGAACATGCGAATAAAACGAGTAGCCCCTTCCCGCCGGCTGTCTGGCTCTCCATCGGTGCACAGCCCCCACTTGCTCCATGAACCCTTTCAGCTCCCTTGCCATTGCTGGGAGTCTGCCCGTTCTGGGACATTACCGGTCCAGCCCCGGGTCAAGGACCGTATTAAAGTCCCCCCTCTCCATTATCAACTTGCGTGAGTCTAGATCCGGGATCTTGCCCAGCACTCTTTTGATAAAGTCAACGTCGTCCCAGTTCGGCGCATATATGTTCACCAGCACCACTCCTTCTCCCCTCCAGCTTGCCCCTTACCATAAGGAATCTGCCCCCGCCGTCTGCGACTACGCCCTCCGCCTCAAATTGAACCCGCTTATTGATCATAATTGCTACCCCCCTGGACTTAGAATCCAAGTCCGAGTGGAAGACCTGGCTGATCCAGCCCTTCCTTAGCCAAGTCTGGACAGACACTTTCAGATGTGTCTCCTGCAACATAATTATGTCCGCCTTTAGAGCCCGCAAATGCACGAACACACGTGCCCTTTTAACTGGCCCATTTAGTCCCCTGACATTCCAGGTGATCAGCCTGGTTGGGGGGCACAACCCCCCCCCCCCCCCCCCCCCCCCCCCGGCCGGTCAGCCATAACTTTTCTTGGGCCCGCCTCCGGCCCATGCGCCGTGCCATTCCTGGCTTGCCTCTTGGCTGCCTCCACCCCGACCTCCTTTCCATTACCTACTTCAGATCCCCCCCACGTCAGCAAAATAACTACCCCCCCCTAGCAACATCCCCCGATAACCCCACCCCTGCCATTCAATGGCTGTATTCTCCCCCCCCCCCCCACCTGACTCACTTGACTAGCCGATCTGCTAGCCCGGTGACTCATCGCTCCGGCACCCCCTTGTCTCACTCCCATTGTTTCCCCGACCTCATCTCCCCACTCCCCAGCACACCATCCCCCACTCCGACCCACTGGAGCAGTCTCACTAAGATGGGAAAGATCAAACAAGATGTAAACATCAAACAGCAACGCGAGGCTGCTCCAGGTACAATACAGTTCCAGCTGTGTACACAGAAAAGTGTTAACCCACATCCCTTTCTGAGCACCCAAAAAAAAAAATATATATATATATATATATAACACCGCAATAACCCAGTACCCGTACATCCCCCATCCGAAACAAAACATAAAAACCATAGACATAAATGAAATAAAAGCCCCCAACCAACATCTTTAATCCCCATTGCTGACCGGCTACCCTTTTGTTACAATACAGGCTCCAGCGCACTCAGAGAGCCCAACAAAAGGTACCCACCACAACAGAAGAAAAAAAACAAGTGCCCCTCAACCAGGCTGATTACTTGGAATGTTTGAGGGTTAAACGGGCCAGTGAAGAGGGCGCGTGTGTTTGCGCATCTGCGGGTTCTGAAGGCGGATATAGTCATGCTGCAGGAGACGCACCTGAAAGTGGCAGACCAGGATAGGTTAAGGAAGGGCTGGGTCAGTCAGGTCTTTCATTCTGGGCTTGATTCCAAGACGAGGGGGGGTTGCGATCCTGATTAATAAAAGGGTACAATTTGAGGCGGAGGGCACAATCGTGGATGGGGGTGGCAGGTTCGTCATGGTGAGCGGTAAGCTCGCAGGGGTGAGAGTAGTCCTGGTCAGTGTGTATGCCCCTATTTGGGACGATGTGGATTTTATTAGGAGGATGCTGGGGAAGATCCCCGACTTGGACCCGCGTAAGCTGATCATGGGCGGGGACTTAAAATACAGTCCTGGACCCGAGCCTGGACCGGTCATGCTCAAGAACGGGCAGGTTGCCAGCGATGGCAAAGGAACTGAGAGGGTTCATGGAGCAAATGGGGGGAGCAGATCCATGGAGATTTAGCCGGTCGACGGCGAGGGAGTTCTCGTACTACTCCCACGTCCACAAGGTGCATTCCCAAATTGACTACTTTGTTGTGAGTAGGGACCTGCTGGCCGGAATGGTGGGGGCAGAATATTCGGCAATTGCCATATCGGACCATGCTCCGCACTGGGTAGACCTGCAGTTTTGTAAGGACAGTTTTCAGCGCCCACCATGGAGGCTGGAAGTTGGGTTACCTGCGGACGAGGCGCTGTGCGAGAGGCTGAGGAAATGCATACAGAATTACCTGCAGGTGAACGATAGTGGGGAAGTCTCGGCAGCAGTGCTCTGGGAGGCACTGAAGGCAGTGGTGAGAGGGGAGCTGATTTCAATCCTGGCGTACAGGGACAGGACAGATAGGGCAGAGACGGACCGACTGATTAAGGAAATTCTACGGACTGACAGGAGTTATGCGGAATCCCCGAGGCCAGAGTTACTCAGGAAACAACAGAAGCTGCAGGCTGAATTTGAGGTGCTGGCTACAGGCAAGGCTGTAGAGCAGCTTAGAAAGATAAAAGGCGTGATTTATGAGCATGGGGAGAAGGCCAGTAGAATGCTTGCGCAACAACTGAGGAAGAGGGAAGCGGTTAGGGAAATAGGGAGGGTAGTGGATGGGGAGGGTAATCTAGTGGGTGACCCGACAGGGCTGAACAAGGTCTTTAGGGACTTTTATAGGAAGCTGTTTACTTCGGAACCACCCGAGGGACCGGGGGTGATGAGGCGATCCCTGGACGGACTGACCTTCCCAAGAGTGGGGAGGGGGTTGGTGGACGGATTGGGGGCCCTGGTCAGGATCGAAGAGGTATTGGGGGGCCTGAAGGTCATGCAGTCGGGTAAAGCACTAGGGCCGGACGGGTATCCGGTGGAGTTTTACAAAAAATGTGCCGGGATAGTGGGGCCGGTGCTGGTCAGGGTCTTTAACGAGGCAAGAGACAGAGGGAGTTTACCCCCGACGATGTCGCAGGCCACCATCTCCTCATTCTGAAACGGGATAAGGACCCGGAGGCCTGTGGGTCATACAGGCCGATCTCTTTGATCAACGTAGACGCCAAGTTACTGGCCAAGATTTTGGCGACCAGAATTGAGGACTGTGTCCCGGATATAATTGTGGAGGACCAAACCGGGTTTGTAAAGGGGGGGCAGCTGGTGGCCAACCTAAGAAGGCTGCTCAAAGTGATTATGATGCCCCCCTGGAGAGTAGGGAGGTAGAGATAGTGGTAGCCATGGATGCTGAAAAGACTTTCGACCGGGTCGAGTGGGAGGTACTAGGACAGTTCGGGTTCGGGGCGGGGTTCATCGACTGGGTTAGGCTATTGTATCAGGCCCCGGAGGCGAGTGTAAGGGCAAACAGGATGACATCAGACTACTTTAGACTACACCGTGGGACAAGACAGGGCTGCCCTCTCTCCCCACGGCTGTTTGCGCTGGCCATAGAGCTGCTGGCAATTGCACTGAGAGCTTCTAGGGGCTGGAAAGAGCTGGTCCGGGGGGGAGTGGAACATAGAGTCTCGTTATACGCAGACGATCTGCTGTTACATGTATCGGATCCAATGGTGGAGATGGACAGTATTATGGCAACCCTGAGGGAATTTGGCCGGTTCGCCGGATACAAACTGAACATGGCTAAGAGCGAGTTGTTTGTAATTCAGGTGAGGGGGCAGGAGAGTAGGCTGAAGGGATTGCTGTTCAGGGGGAGAGTTTCCGATATTTGGGGATTCAGGTGGCACGGGACTGGGGCAAGCTGCATAAGCTCAACCTGTCCCGACTGGTGGAACGAGTGAGGGAGGAGGTCCGGAGGTGGGATGCGCTCCCGCTGTCATTGGCGGGGAGAGTGCAGACTGTTAAGATGACTATTCTCCCGCGGTTCTAGTTTGTTTTTCAGTGTCTCCCCATCTTTATCCCGCTGTCCTTCTTTAAGAGGCTGAATAAAATTATTCTGGGATTTGTATGGGCAGGGAGGTCCTCGCGGGTGAAGAGGGCGATGCTTGAAAGGAACAAAGGAGAAGGGGGGCTGGCGTTGCCGAACTTCAGCAACTAATACTGGGTGGCCAACATAGCGATGATAAGGAAATGGATGATGGGTGCGGGGTCGGTTTGGGAGCAGATGGAGGTTGCTTTGTGCAGGGGCACTAGCTTAGCAGCCCAAGTCACGGCGTCTCTGCCGCTTCCGCCGGCACGGTACTCCACCAGCCCGATAGTGGTGGTGGGTCTTCGGATCTGGGGCCAGTGGAGGAGGCATGTAGGGGAGGTAAGAGCATCGGTGTGGACCCCAATCTGCGGCAACCACCGATTTGCCCCGGGGAACATGGACAGGGGGTATCGACTGTGGAGGAGGGCGGGGATTGTGAGGATGGGGGATCTGTTCCTGGAAGGGAGCTTTCCGAGCATGAGGGCACTGGAGGAGAAGTTTGGGCTGGCGAGAGGGTAAGACTTTAGATACTTACAGGTGCGGGATTTTGTCCACAGACTGGTGCCGTCCTTCCCACGTCTCCCGCTGAAGGGGAGGCAGGACAGGGTAGTTTCTAGGGGAGAGGTGGGAGAGGGGAGAGTCTCAGACATCTACAAGGAGATAATGGGAGCTGAGGATACGCAGACGGAGGACCTGAAGCTTAAGTGGGAAGAGTAGCTCGGGGGGGGGGGGGGAGATGGAGAACGGTGTCTGGGCAGAAGCCCTGAGCAGAATAAACACGACCGCAACATGCGCCAGGCTCAGCCTGATCCAGTTTAAGGTCGTGCACCGGGCCCACAGGACGGTGGCCCGGATGAGCAAATTCTTCGGGCTGGAGGACAAATGTGCTTGATGCGCCGGAGGGCCGGCTAACCATGTACACATGTTCTGGTCGGGCCCTAAACTCAGGGGATATTGGCAGGGATTTGTAGATGTCACGTCCCGGGTATTGAAAACTGGGGTGGTAATGAGCCCTGAGGTGCCAATCTTTGGGGTTTCAGAGGACCCAGGGATCTAGGAAGAATGGTTGACGTTCTGGCCTTTGCTTCCCTGGTAGCCCGGCGACGAATACTGTTAGCTTGGAGGGACGCAAAGCCCCCGAGGGCTGAGGTATGGCTGTCGGACATGGCGAGCTTTCTTGGCCTAGAGAAAGTCAAGTTCGCCATGAGAGGTTCGCTACTAGGGTTCACCTGAAGGTGGCAGCCATTTATACTTCTTCGCAGAGGAGTAAGCGTCAGAGAGGGGGGGGGGAAGAGGGAGAGAGAGAGAGAGAGAGAGAGAGGGAGAAAGAGAGAGAGAGAATCTATGAATTGATAGCACAAATAAAAATAAGTTAATATGATATGATAGCCATTACAGAGACATGATTGCAAAGTGACCATGGTTGGTATCTGAATATTCAAAAATATTTGACATTTCGGAAGCTCGGGAAGTAGCAAAAGAAATCATTGGTGGGAGTGGTTTATAGGACGCTGTCAGACTGAGTATAAAATCAAGAAACAATAATAATCTTTATTGTCACAAGTAGGCTTACATTAACACTGCAATGAGGTTACTGTGAAAAGCCCCTAGTCGCCACATTCTGGCACCTGCTCGGGTACACAGAGGGAGAATTCAGAATGTCCAATTCACCTAACAGCATTCTTTCGGGGTTTTACTTGTGTGAAGAAGCCGGGACACCTGGAGGAAGCCCACGCAGACACGGAGAACGTGCAAGACTCCACACTGACAGGTAGGCTAATGGATCAGTTCATAGAGTGCATTTGAGACAGTTTCTCAGAACAATACATGCTTGCACCAAGCAGGAAACAAGGGGCAGGATTCTCCGTTGCCCGAGCTGATATCGCAATCGGCAAACAGGCGGAGAATCCATCCGGACAACCAAATCCGGGACAGCGCCAGTTTGACGCCGGTCAGCCATGCTCCGCCCCCTCGGAAGTGGCGTAATCGCGTTGCATGTCGCATGCCGTTGCAACGACAACAGCACGTCATCGGCAGGCCCTCCCGCGATGCTCCGCCCTTGATGGGCCGAGTTCCCGACTACGGTTGATGTGTGGTCTGAGCATTCGGGAACCCGGCATGACGGCTTTGGACTGTATCCAGCAACGCCGCACTCGGTCGAGATCCGTGTCGCTGGCCGGGGGAGGCTTCTGCGAGGGCTGGGGGACTTGTGGGGGGTGGCTAGTGGGGTCGCGGATGGCGGGTTGGATCGGCGCATGGCTGCCGCTATGTTGTACGGCGCGACAGCTGCGGGTCGTCGCCATGGGCATGTGGAGCCAGGGAGCCAGCCATTCTCCGGGTTCATTTTTTAAAAAAATTTAGAGTACCCAATTATTTTTTTTTCCCCAATTAAGGGGTCATTTAGCGTGGCCAATCCACCTACCCCACACATCTTTGGGTTGTGGGGGTGAGACCCACGCAGGCACGGGGAGAATATGCAAACTTTACACGGACAGCGACCCGTGGCCGGGATCAAACCCGAGTCCTCAGCGCCTGTGATGCAGCAGTGCTAACCACTGCGCCAAATTGCCGCCCTTAGCTATTTACACTTGATTATTATCTAAACTACTGTTCTAAACTCATTACTGGAGAAACGCACACCAATTGAGGCCCTTTGAATACTGTCGACTGCTGTCTCCAGGCAGATTCATGATACTGGGAATTCAGGCCAGTACCTAATGGAGCAGATTCAAAGATTGAGACAACTCCTAAGTGCCTGTGTAATACAATAGACGAGCTACGGTAAACATCTCATTGGAAAGATGATATCTCTAGTAATGGTACTCCCTCAGTGTAGCACTGAAGTTTAACCTAGATACAAAACCCACAATTTCCTGTCTCAGCGATGAGTATTACCACTGAGCCAAGGCTAACCCAAAGTTGTAGCACTCTCACCTATTGAGTCAGAAGTTTGTGGTTTTAAGTATGGTCTCATCTGTTCGGTAATATCAGCATATCATCTTTCTTCCCAAGTGTAACAAACTAAATACACTGAAAGTAGTGGTGTGGGACCAAAATGTTTGCAAGGGTGAAAAACCGTTCTTGACCATTTCCGCTACAGGATTGGAGATGGAGGTGAAACATGCTGGTATTACTCAAATGTTATGGAACTGCTTTGTGCTTCGGCTCACCAGAGGTGGAGAGAGCCTCTCTGCAAATGTAAATTTCCCCCTCTGACACTTTCCACACTCAAAATACAATGACTGATTTGTGTTAAACTGAACATTCCTTTGTTCAAAGCACAACAAACAAACGTGCCTGATTAGATGAGATGTAGGATTTTCCCCAACTAGTGCTATTTATATAATCAAACGGGAGCCCAAGTGACTATATTGGTAGCATTCCTGCCTCTGAGCCAAAAGGCCAAGGGTTCAAGTCCCATTCCAAGATTTGTTGGGCATGGAAGAAGCTTCGCAGCCAATGAAGTTCTTTTGGAAGTGTAGCCACTCTTACAACATTGGAAACAAGGCAGCCAATGTGCACACAGCAAGCCTTCCAAATAGCCACATAATAAATGACCAGATAGTTTGCTTGTTATGTTGTTTGAGGGATAAATATTGCCCAGGGCTCCATAGATATCTTCCCTGCTGTGTTTAGAGTGCCATGGGTGCTTTTACATCCTTCCGAGCAGGCAGATGGGACCTCGGTTCACATCTTATACCCAAAGATGGCATCTCCAGCAGGCACAAATCAGGTTGTTAGTCAAACTGCAAATCCTTTCAATGCGCCACAGCATTTTCAATCGAAAAAGAGTATGTCAAAATATGCAAAACAAACAAACATAACTTTTTAAAATTACACATCAATCCAAGTTTGAGGAATTCTGGTGATTGACAAACGCACTTCATGGAAACGTGTGGCCTTATTGCAGTCCTGGAACAACAGAAATATGGGGCGGGATTGTCCGAAGCCGCGCCAGCCGGGAGAATCGCCGGCCGCCCCATTGTATTGCGCGACGCCGGTCCCACGCCGTCCCGCCATTCTCCCAACCGGCGAGAAGGACTCCATCGAGGTGGGCGCTGCACCTGCCGGAGAATCGCCCGAGACACTCAGAACGGGGATTCTCTGGTACCCCCGCTATTCAGCGGTCCGGATGGTCACGCCGTTGCCGTTCACACCTGGTAAATAAATTAATCAGCCACTCGAGCTGGCTGACGATGAGGGGCGAGGACGTGAGCGGCCCCTGTCCCAGAGTTTTTGCGGACACGGCCGGTGCTGGGGGGTGGGGAAGGCTTCTCCGAGAACGCTGCCGACACTCGCGCGAGCGCGCGCGGGGGGGGGGGGTGAGGAGGATGTCTGCGTGGAAGGCTGCAGACATGCCCGGGGGAGGGTGGGGATGAGGAGGATGTCTGCGTGGAAGGCTGCAGACAAGACCGGGTGAGGGTGGGATGAGAGGATGTCTGCGAGGAAGGCTGCAGACATGCCCGGGGGAGGGGGCAAGAAGAGGAGGTCGCCTATCCGTGGGTGCCACATGTCAGCCGTCCTGCCATGGCAGGACGGTGACGAGGACACGCTTGCAAGTTGATGTCTCGCTGATGGACAGACGCCACTGGCGCACCAGTGAGGAGGGACGGTGTGAACTGGCCGGTGGACGCAGACAGTGACCAAGGGTTAGGCTGACTGCGTGTCTGCAGTGAGACTAGGCCACTGGGGTATACAAGTACCCCATGCCACCTGGCTGTCGAGGTGTCCAAGCACCTCCGTGTAACATGTGTTTCTCTTCCCCCCCCCTCCCACCTCCCTCTTGCAGGTCACCATGTATGCTAGCCAGACAGCAATGTTCACCGCAGTGGTTGGCGCCGCTGCACTGCGGGTGGCCATCCGGCAGCGTAGACTGAGACGGCTCAGAATGGCTGCGGCAGGCTGCAGGCGCGCACGGCCGGAATGTCCAGGAGGATGCTGAGGGGAACATTCACCACCAGATTGTTGGGGATGCACAGGATGCGTGCACTGATCTTGATGGGGCGCGGGGGGAGGGGGGGGGGGGGGAAAGAGCAGGTGCTGGTGGTGCCAGGGCGCCACAGGCGCCCAGCGAGGCCTAGGGTTTACCGTGCCCGCATGTCCTTCGAGGACCTGCCAGACAGGGCATGCAGGAGGAGACTACGGTTTAGCAGGGAGACAGTCGCGCATATATGCCACCTCATGGCGAACCTCGCACCACATGAAACGGGAGGAGGACATCGCGGTGTCCATCAAGGTGACGGTGGCCCTAAACTTTTATGCGACCGGTTCTTTCCAGGTGCCGAGCGGGGACCTATCCGGGATCTCATAGGCATCGGTTCACAGGTACATCCGGATCGTGACTGACGCCCTGTACGACATCGCTGACAGGTATATTCAATTTCCCGAGGACCGCGCACAGCAGGAAGCTCGGGCATGTGGATTCGCCAACGTGGCTGGGATACTGATGGTCCAGGGTGTCATCGATGGTGTGCATGTCGCCATGCGCCCGCCTGCAGAAAACAGGGACGTGTTCCTGAACAGGAAGGGCACATACTCGATGAACATTCAGGTGGTCTGCGACCCCCACATGAGGATCATGCACGTGTGCGCACTGTACCCCGGGAGTGTGCATGACGCCTACATTCTGGCACAGTCGTTCATCCCAGCAATGGTCGAGGGACGCCCTCCCCCGGCTGAGGGGCTGGTTGCTGGGCGACGGGGGTTACCCGTTGAGGTCGTGGCTGATGATGCCAATACGGAGGCTACAAACCAACGCGGAGACCCTATATAACGAGGCCCATTCAGCAACTAGGGATGTGGTGGAGAGGTGCTTTGGACTGCTGAAGATGCGATTCAATTGCCTGGACCGCTCCAGAGGGGCCCTGCACTACCGCCCTGACAGGGTCGGTCGCATAGTTGTGGTCTGCTGTGTGCTGCACAACATAGCCATGCAGAGGGGTGATGTCCTGGTGGAGGAGGCACAGGGAGAACCCGATGGCAGCAGAGATTCTGCAAATGGTGAGGAGGAGGATAACGAGCATCAGAGGGGGGGGGGGGGCACAGACATGACCCGGGTTCTGGATATGGCCGGGAGGCTGCACGACTGCTCCGTCGAGAACAGCGTGCACGTGAGGCGTTGGTGGCCGTAGGGTTCACAAACTGCGGGGGAGGGATTCGCTGAACACTGGCACTTGCCCCGCCATTCGCGCACATGGGCACCACCCAGCAACCCCCACCCCCCCCCCCCTGCACCGCACAATTTTCACATCACCTTGCGACTGCGGCACTACGGGATTGTGTAAGCGTGTGTGATCAGTGCCATGTTGAATGATGACAACCCGTTCTGCGATGAGCTGTGAGCTCAGATTCGTTAGACAATGTCTGACTCATGGCAATAGCTGAACCCTCCACCTCGGTGGTCACTGTATGCGTCACGGACACTCCATCACATGCCCATGCGGGATAGCTGGCATCAGTGTGCCGAGGACGACGGGGTTCGGTTGGGGGGGGGGGGACCACACACCCCCCCGGCATCACCGTTGCACCGAACGTAAACCCCAGCGCCACTCGGTCACCCTCACGAGCCCCCTGGCACCGGAAATTCAGTGTAACGGTGACTTTAATCGTGACATTCACAGACAGATGCCCTAGCCCCTACAACTAAGCTGTGCTCTGCACCCGTGCCAACTAACTACGTGTCTAACGTCTTTGCCTTACGGGCCCTACCACTACACCTAGGTGTATCCCCAAATGGTACAGGAGTGGAGGCAGACTGCTGAGAATCCTGCCCTGCGACGTGGCTCCCCCGTCGGCACACGTTTCCTGGGGCGGCCCGGCTTCGATGGGCTAGGCTGCTCGGCGGGCGTGCTGGATAGCGTGGGGCCACCCTGTCTTGCCCGCTGCCCACCGGATGCACCAGGGACGGTACGGGGGGAGGCCAAGTGTTCAGGGACCCCCCTTGCTGGAATTACCGGGACGGGCCACAGAACCTCCTCCTCCATCGGGGAGGCCGGTGGCCCCCGGATCTCACTGTGGGACGGACGTGCGATTGGAGACATGCGCCAACGCACCACCGACACCTGGCGCTGACAGTCCTGGAGGCCTGCTGCGGTATCGACCAGGGTTTGAGCGTTCGCAGCGACAGAGCCCAGGGAGTGCGACATCCCTGTCAGGGACTGTGCAACCTCTACCTGTGAGTGCGCTACGCCATCCAGCGCCAGGCGGCCGATGCTCTCAGCGATGGATTGCGCCATGGTCTGCTGGGATTGGGCCATGGCCTGCTGAGACTGGGCCAGACCCCGGAGCGCGGTGGCAATGTCCTGTTGGCTCTGGGAGATGGCTGCCTGTGAGAGGGAAGTCCTCTCCTGGGCCACGGATCACACGAGCACAGGAAGCCCAACGCCTTGCAGAACCTGACCGATGGCCAAAACCATTTCCCCCATTGCCTCCACCGCGGACGATACCCGTGCAGTGTCGGCCTGTATGGCTGCGCTGAACGGCACCAATCCCTGCTCCTGGACGCAGATGGACTCCTCCAACTGCGTCTGCAGATGCTGGAAGACGGCCGTCATCCCGTTGGTCAGTCCCTGGGTCTCCATATGCATCGGGTCTCTGGGTGGGTCCAGTAATTCCAGGAATCGGGGAACTGTCTTGGCGGCAGCTGGTTCATGGGCCTGGGCTGCCCTCCGACCGTCCAGCCCCTCGGATGCTCCAACCTGCACTTGCTGTATCGGCTCGGCTGTGTGGTGCACACCAGTCCGTGACCCGGGAGCCTCAAAACAATGTGCCCAACCGAGGTGAGTGTATCTGGGATGGTGGATGGTGTGGGTGACAGCAGTGCCACAAACCCAAGGTCCTCATCTGTCCACAGGTCTGGTGTGTCCTGGGTCGACTCTTGGACCGAAGCAAGGCGCCCGCAGCCCAGGTCATGTTCCATGTCTGGTGTGGCCGTCGACTGTCTGGCCGCCCTCTGTGCGTCACTGTCCACAGTCCCAGTCCTCTCTCCGTCACTGTCCTGGCTCAAGGCCCTCTCATCGTGCGACTCACGGCCATCATTGTCCTGACTGTCCATCCTGTGTCCCTCAGTGTTGTCTCTGTCCGTCCTCTGTGCGTCCCCCTCCAGTGTCCTGGCCTGAGAAGGTGGCCCTCCTGTCCGTCTTCCTTCCACCCTCTGCCATGCGTCCCTGGGTGCGGATGAGCTTGCGGCTGGACAGCTGCGTCTTGTCCGAGACGACCCTGGACGATTGGCCCCTGGCCCTGGGGAACACAATGATGCATGGTTCGTTAGACACGCGGAGTCGTGTGTAAGGTGGTGGAGGGGGAGGGGTTAGAGTGTGTGTGGGGGGGAGGGGGTAATGTGAGGGGGGAGGGGTTAGAGTGTGAGGGGGAGGGGTTAGGGGGTGGAGGGGCTAGTGTGAGGGGGGAGGGGTTGGGGGTGGAGGGGGCAGTGTGAGGGGTGGAGTGTGAGGGGGAGGTGACCGGCTTGGGGGGGGGGGGGGGATAGCCAGGCAGGGGTGTCTCACTTGCTACTGAGCCTCCGACCTGGCATGGCACTACCTCCCGGGTGGCGGCTCCCCCAGCGAGGTCCAGAGCCCTCTGCTCATGTACGGTTATGGGGTGCAGCACAGGTGATCCCCCTCCGGTTCTTGTACGCTCACGGTGGTTGTGAGCAGTGTTATCCTGGCGGGGGGGGGCTTGGATAAAGCATCACAGTTAGGCGGTATTCATCACGACGTGCAGATATAGGCTACATTATTGCTGGGTGGGGGGACAGTTGGAGCCACGCCATGGCATCTCTCAAGGGGGGGCGTGTTGCTCATGTGGGTCGGGTACAACGTTGTGCCCTCAGAGGCCCCCGCACCCCCCCCCCCCCCCCCCCATGCGTGTCCGTGGTGGGGGGGTTTGCTGCCAGACTTGGTTGGGGTGGGGGGGGTTGACCCGGGGGCACTCTCGGGGTACTTACCCTGGCAACCCTCATGAGGTCTTGGAGTTTCTTCCTACACTCGTCTCCAGAGCGGGGGGGGTGCCCCATAGCGCTGACCGCGGTGCCAACCTCACACCAGCCACGCCTCACACTGCTTGAAGGTTGTCGATGCCCACGTCTTGGGCAGAGATGGCCCTGCGATCTTCTACCTCATCCAGCAGGGTGTACAGGTCTGTGTCACGGAACCTGGGAGCGGCTCGTCGGGGCTCAGCCATCGCGTTGTCTTGGGTCCTGTGCGCGGATCGCGCACTTTAAATGAGGGTGCGCGGCCATCAGTCGGGCGTCGCGCGATGACGATGCTGCTTTTGCGCCACGCCCACCGAGTTTCGCGTGACACCGCTGCTAGCCCCTTTTCGGGCCCTGAATCGTTCGTGCCCGCAGCCGTTTCACGCCGTCGCAAAACGCGATGGCGTTCACGACGGCCCGGGCACTCTGACGCATTATAGGAGAATCCCGCCCAAGACCTCTCCTGGGGCTGGTTTAGTACAGGGCTAAAGAGCTGACTTTTAAAGCAGACCATGGCAGGCCAGCAGCACGGTTCAATTCCCGTACCAGCCACCCCGAACAGGCGCCAGAATGTGGCGACTAGGGGCTTTTCACAGTAACTTCATTTGAAGCCTACTTGTGACACAAAGCGATTTTCATTTCATTTCATTTCATTTGTCCGTCGCAAATTTTCTCCTGTGTCAGTTCCTCGGTATATCGTTTACACCTTTTCTCTCACTCTTTGTTTTTACTTGCAATCAATTCATTTATTTTGGTATTCATGTCCTTGTTTCATTTTCAATTTGTTTTGAGATTATTTTATCTCAGTCCAAGTAGTGCCTCTTCCTCAGTATCACTAATGTCCAGGTTTTTTCCATTCTTTCTTGAGATGTGGTGGTTGCTGGCAAGTTCAGCATTTGTTGGCCATCCCAATTACCTTTGAACTGTGTGATTTGCTGGGCCATTTCAGAGGGGCTGGTAAGAGTCAACCACATTGCTGTGGGTCTGGAGTCACATTCAGCCAGACCAGGTAAGGATGGCTGATTTCCTTCCCCAAAAGGACATTTGTGTACCAGACTGTTTTCACAACAATCAATAATAGTTTCAGGATCACAATTTCAGATTATTTTATTAATTGAATTTAAATTCCACCAGCTGCCATGATGGGATTTGAATCCATAGCCCTACATTAGACTGGGCCTCTGGATTATTGAGTCACTGTATCCCCCCCATGTAAATGATTGACATTCTTACAGGAGATGTGAGGTGGCTAAGGACAAAAATAATACTGTTACATGGGAAATAATAGGGCTGAAGGCCATTTCAAGAAAGGCTACAGAGGAAAAAAGAGCTGCAGTGTTGGGAAGAGGGTGTGAGAGGCAGAAAGAAGAAAAGAGGCATGGACCTTAGAGTAATCATTGGAGATAAGATGCAGGGCACTGGGTCTGAGCACAACCAATTTGGTGATCTGGGGAGGGGAAAGAAAGGAGAAATTAAGCCCAGGAGGGATTGGTAAAACTGGGGACATGGAAGCTACCACATCAAGAAACAGTGCACAGGTACTGGCCTGAAGCATAATCTAATAATGTGAATGCATTAACATGAACCTTAGCAGTGAACAAAATGCTTCAAGGAGCTTGGAAGTTGTTTTTATTTGGGAAGCATCATTGAAGCATTACGTGGGTATCAAATGTCTCTTTAAATTTTTTGCCGAGTGTGCTTGTGATTTATTTAAGTGCATGGCCCCTTTAAATGTTGTGCAGCAATGCTCAGATGGTAACTTAAAGGGGCCAACTTGAGCACGGCCTATTCAGGGCTTTCAGGGTGCTTTCCAGCTGTTCAGTTTAGAAGAGACTTTGTTGGATGCATTAATTTAATCGGAATAAAACCTTGGGATAAAATATTTCAAAATCTCAGAATTTTATAGCAATGGGCAGTTTAGTTCATTGAATCTGTGGTGGCTCTCGGAAGGTATTATCTGCAGTTCCTTTGCACTGCTCTCCACCAGTCTCTTACTGAATGTGTTCTTCAAAAAAAATATTTATCCACTTGACTATCAAAAAGCTTTTGTACGTTCCAATTCAGCAACAACTTGCATTTATATTGTGCCTTTAACATAGTTATGTTTTCCAAGGCACTGCATGGGAGCATGATCAAAACTAAATGATACTGAGTCAACAGATATTAGAACAGGCACTTCCATTGATCTGGCACTGTGTATCATATTGAAATAGATAAAATACAGCTTGATACAGATGAACAAAGATAGAATAAATAACCTTCCTCACTGACACTTATCCTTCAAAGTAACAGCGGCATCAACACGTGACAAATTCAAAATTAGCCAAGTTCCCTCATTTACAGTCAGAACATCGTATTTACTGTAATGCTACTTCCTCTTTCTATTTACCCAAAGTGATAACTATCATTGCGGCAGTTTAATGGAATTTCAAAGGAGACTTACAGCAATATAACTTATTTATGGAAAGCATTACTTTCATTACCGTTGACAGTTAGATAATGGAATTGCAAGAATTTGCTATAACTCAGCACGGATTGAACTGTAACAATTAGGTCTTCCCTCTTTCGGAATAAAATCAGTGACCAACCGTTCACTTGCGACAATGGATTTGCCCAAATTGTTAAGTAGGGGCTAAGAAAAAATTTGAGGGGTGCTGGTCTCCAGGTGCTGCAGTTTCCTCCCACAGTCCAAAGATGTGCAAGTTAGGTGGATTGGTTATGCTAAATTGCAAGCGAGCATGTGGCTATGCTTGATGTGATGTAATGCTGCTCAAGCTGGAAGCTCCTGGGGACAGACTAGCAACCTGTTCTAGGAATAATTAGCTCCAGAAGCAGGTGAAAGACCCATGCCCCGCCAGGGTGCGGAAAGGTTGGGAGAGAAAAAGAGAAAATGGATTACAGAACACAGCATAACTACAAGTGGCATTACAATGTTAGTAGACATGTTTGATTGCAGCAGGCAGTGAGAGTTCTATCAACAGTACACAATTGGTAGGAGTGACCACTACACTGTCCTTGTGGAGACTAAGTCCCATGATTTCCACTTTAGCACGGTACTAATGCCACACAACATGCGGGAGGGTTAGATTTCCAACAGATCTAGCAGCTCAAAACTGGGCACCCAAGAGCTACAACATAAGACTACTTACATACCAAACAGCCAAAGCAGCAGGTGATAGATATGTTATCCCACAACCAATAGATCAGATATTCTTAGCCAGTCGCTTGAGAGTAGAGGATGACTTGTTTCATCTGGGTGCACCGGTTTCCTCCCACAAGTCCTGAAACCCCGAAAGACGTGGTGTTAGGTGAATTGGACATTCTGAATTCTCCCTCGGTGTACCCGAAGAGGCGCCGGAATATGGCGACGAGGGGATTTTCACAGTAACTTCATTGCAGTGTTAATGTAAGCCTACCTGTGACAATAAAGGCTATTATTATTATAAAGATGAATTCTCAGGTGACTGTGAGGAGTTCAATGTGTGACCTACAGGAGGGGCTGAAGATGGTTGGAAGCGCAGATGATGGGAGGTGCCTAGTTTGTCATTTCAGCCCTTTTGTGGTCGACGCTTGCTTTAGCTTGCTCTTGGCGATGAAACTCTGTGTTTAGCTCCTCCAGATGCACTTCTTCCAATTTGGGCACGGATTCCCAAGTTTGGGTGGGGATGTTGCACTTTTTCAAAGAGCCTTTGAGGTTGCCCTTGAAGCATTTCCTTTGGCCTCCTGGGGCTCGCATGTCATGTCAAAATTCTGAGTGAGTGCTTCTTTCAGGAGTTCCATGTTAGGCATGCAGACAATGTGACCCGCTTAGCCAAGCTGATCGAGTGCATGGTCAATGCTTTGATGCTGGGGATGTTGTACTGAATGAGAACACCTGACGTTGGTGCACCTACTCTGCCATTTTCATTTCATTTCATTGAATTTTCAGGATCTGATGGTGCTTCTCCATGGTTCTGAGGTGCCTGCTGCACATGGCTGACGTTTCTCAGCCAGAGAGAAGGGAGGTATGATTGCTGCTCTGTAGCTGATGAACTTGGTGACAGGTCTCTGAGGTCCTGGTCTTCAAATATTCTCTTCCTCAGGTGACTGAAGGTTGCGGGTGACTGATGATTGCACTGGCACACTGAAGGTGGTGTTGAACTTGGTTGTTCATGTCTACCCTTGCTGATATAGGTTCCTATGGTATTAAAGTGGTCCACGTTGTTCAAGGCCTCGTCATGGATTTTGATACCTGGGAGGTAGTGCTGTGTGGCGGGGGTAGATTGATAGAGGACCTTTTTCTTACAGATGTTTTGTGTAAGACTTATGTTTCCTTATGCCTAAGTGAAGGTGTTGACCATGACTTGGATTTCGGCCTCGGAGTGTGTACTAATACAAGCACTGTCTGCATACTGTTATCTTGGATCTGGCCTTCAGACCGCGGAGATTGAACAGATTTCTGTTTGTTCTGTAGTTTAGCTCCACTCCAGCAGGGAGTGAAATGGAGCATTGTAGCAAGGAAGATTGAAAAGAGCATTGGTGCGATGACACAGCCTTGCGTCACACAATGATCACTCAACAAGAGATAATCTAACTATCTCCCCATGACATTCAATTGGGTGGCACGGTAGCACAGTGGTTAGCACTGTTGCTTCACAGCGCCAGGGTCCCAGGTTCGATTACCAGCTTGGGTCATTGTCTGTGCGGAGTCTGCACGTTCTCCCTGTGTCTGTGTGGGTTTCCTCCCACAAGTCCCGAAAGACGTGCTGTTAAGTAATTTGGACATTCTGAATTCTCCCTCCGTGTACCAGAACAGACACGGGAATGTGGTGACTAGGGGATTTTCACAGTAACTTCATTGCATTGTTAATGTTGAGCTACCTGTGACAATAAAGACTATTATTATTACATTATCAGTGCTGAATCCCCCTCGTATTAACATCCTGGGGGTAGGGTGGCACGGTGGTTAGCACTTCTGCCTCATGGTGCTGAGGACCCGGGTTCAATCCAGGTCCACTATCCGTGTGGAATTTCCACATTCTCCTCGTGTCTGCGTGGGTCTCACCCCCACAGCCCAAATTGAAGTGCAGGGTAGGTGAATTGGCCACGCTAAATTCCCCCTTAATTGGGAAAAAAAACTATTGAATACTCTAAATTTATTTTTGAAAAACATCCTGGGGGTTACCATTGACCATAAACTGAACTGGAAGAGTCAAATAAATACTAATAAGACAAGAGCAGTCAGAGGCTGGGAATTCTGCGACGAGTAACTCACCTCCTCACATTCCAAAGCCTGAACACCATCTACAAAGCACAAGTCAGGAGTGTAATGGAATACTTTCCACTTGCCTGGATAAGTGAAGCTCCAACATCACTCAAGAAGCTCAACGCCACCCAGGGCAAAGCAGCCTGCTTGACTGGGATCCCACCACATACTTGATTTGTTATGTTGTAGGTGTAACTAAGCGGCTTCCTTGTGGTGCACTTGACAAAGGAAGGTTCAGACGTGGAGATAACTTCAACACATTTATTAAACTATTTACACTTCTATTACTCGGGTTCGACACTACTGCTAATCCTACTATAGCTACCCAGGCTGACTAACCAGTTGCTGCAATCCACGTGGTAGGTGTGATCTTGAATCAACCCTGTGTCTCTACTCACTGACTGTCTCCACTAGAAAGAGGCAGATCATGTGTGTGGTGTCCTTTATATATGGGTTGGTGTAATGCCTTCCTGTGGTTGTGTCATCTGTGTGTGTATCGTGAATGTCCATTGGTCGTGTCCTATCTAACTGATCTATTGGTTGAGTGTGTGTGTGTGTGTGATGTCTTTGGTGCTCCCTCTAGTGTCTAGCTAGCCTACATGCATTTACATTGATGCACATCACCACAATACCTTCAACGCTCATTCACTCTGCCACTGACGCACAATGGCAGCTGCTGTGTACCTCCTACAAGATGCACTTAAACAACTTATTGAGGCTCCTTAGACAGCACTTTTCAAACCTGCAACCTTCAAGACTTCAAAGGATATGGGCAGCAGATGCATGTGAACCCCACCACCTGCATGTTCCCCTCCAAGTCACATAATCCTGATGTGGAACAAGATTGCCGTTCCTTCACTGGGTCAAAATCCTGGAACACCCTCCCCAACAGCACTGTGGGTGTAGCTACACAAAATGCAGCCGCTCAAGAGGATGACTCATCAGTACTTTCTCAATGAGGAATGGGCAATAAATGCTGGTCTAGCCAGCATTGCCCACACCTCATGAAGGAATAAATGGGGAAAAAAAAACTGTAACATTGCCTGACCATTTCCTGAGGCACAGAACTTTGATAATTATAATACAATCAACAAATGTATCAGCACTGAATCTGGATTTTCTGACTCACACTCAGCAACTTAAAAAGACCTTCAGCTATTTTCCTTTCTTCCTCATATACTCAGACATGTTTCAAAATTACTCGCCATTTTTTCAATTACAGGGGACAAAGGAATGAGACAGAATTATGAGCTACATACAAAATTATACATAGAACATACAGTGCAGAAGGAGGCCATTTGGCCCATCGAGTCTGCACCGACCCAATTAAGCCCTCACTTCCACCCAATCCCCGTAACCCAATAACCCTTCCGAACCGTTTTGGACACAAAGGGCAATTTATCATGGCCAATCCACCTAACCTGCACGTCTTAGGACTGTGGGAAGAAACCGGAGCACCCGGAGGAAAACCACGCAGACACGGGGCGAACGTGCAAACTCCTCACAGACAGTGACCTAGCAGGGAATCGAACCTGGAACCCTGGCGCTGTGAAGCCACAGTGCTATCCACTTGTGCTACAGTGCTCCCAAGTTCAACTGTGCCATCAAAATAGTTACAGAGGGTTCCATGTGGAAGACGGGGAACAGGAATTTTAAAAGAATTTTAAACCCTTTACTACTTTAATATGCCTCCCAGTAGACCAAACGTTGATGTGCATTGAACCCACATTGCTAGAAAAGCTAGTAATTCTCAGCGATGAATGGTGTGGGGAAATATATAACTGAATGCCTTATTGTATCAACACATTCCTGACCTGCATGTGTAAATATTGAGTAATCATTTACAGAAATAAACGGTCATTACTGCTGAAAGCGTGCAGAGCACTCAGCTTCCAAATTCCAGTTATCCTCGGCAGCAACGTGTTTCAAAATCTGACATTTCATCAGTACTCCGCAAATAGTACTGAATGGATGAACGGACATCGCGACAATCGCCAGGCAGGAATGTTCCCTTCCAGTCGGGGAACACTTCAGCAGTCAAGGGCATTCAGCCTCTGATCTTCAGGTAAGCATTCTCCAAGGCGGCCTTCAGGACACGCGACAACGCAGAATCGCCGAGCAGAAACTTATAGCCAAGTTCCACACACATGAGTACGGCCTCAACCGGGACCTTGGATTCATGTCGCATTACATTCACCCCCCACCATCTGGCCTGGGCTTGCGAAATCCTACCAACTGCCCTGGCTGGAGACAATTCACGCTCCTTTAACCTGTGATTATCCCTCTCTCCAGTTGCTCCATCTGGGTCTGTAAAGACTTAATTACCTGCAAAGTCTCGCATTCAAAGTATCGTATTGCATCTTTGACTTTGTCTATATATATGTTTCTGGAACCCACCTCTTTGTTCACCTGAGGAAGGAGCAGTGCTCCAAACGCTAGTGATTCAAAACAAACCTGTTGGACTTTAACCTGGTGTTGTAAGACTTTTTAATGAGCAAATAATACGGCAGCTCCAGGAATACAAGTGTGCTTTATGATCAGAGGTACTTACCTATATTTAACATATACTGATTAATATCTAAATGAAACCACCAGAGTGAATTTAAAATTAATAATGTACAAAGGAATGTTTAGAATACTTATCCAATAGAAAGGCACAATGTACAGATGTAAGTGATCATCTTACATCACTTCTTACATGAAACAATCACTATTTTGTTCTATTAATGAATAGATTATCATAGAATTTACAGTGCAGAAGGAGGCCATTCAGCCCATCGAGCCGGCACCGGCTCTTGGAAAGAGCACCCTACCCAAGGTCATCACCTCCACCCTATCCCCATAACCCAGTAACCCCAAACAACACTAAGGGCAATTTTGGACACTAAGGGCAATTTATCATGGCCAATCCACCTGACCTGCACATCTTTGGACTGTGGGAGGAAACCGGAGCACCCGGAGGAAACCCACGCACACACGGGGAGGATGTGCAGACTCCGCACAGACAGTGACCCAAGCCGGAACCGAACCTGGGACCCTAGAGCTGTGAAGCAATTATGCTATCCACAATGCTACTGTGCTGCCCAATAACAAGAGCAAGAGTAGGAAGGCAGTGCAGGTGTCCTCTGCGGTCATCTCCCTGCAAAACAGATATACCGCTTTGGATACTGTTGAGGGAGATGGCTCACCAGGGGAAGGCAGCAGCAGCCAGGTTCATGGCACCGTGGCTGGCTCTACTGCGCAGCTGGGCAGGAAGAAGAATGACAGGGCTATAGTGATAGGGGACTCAATTGTAAGGGGAATAGACAGGCGGTTCTGCGGACGCAATCGAGACTCCGGGATGGTATGTTGCCTCCCTGGTGCAAGGGTCAAGGATGTCTCGGAGCGGCTGCAGGACATTCTGGGTGGGGGGGGGTGAACAGCCAGCTGTCGTGGTGCACATAGGCACCAACGATATAGGTAAAAAATGGGACGAGGTCCTACAAGCTGAATTTAGGGAGCTAGGAGTTAAACTAAAAAGTAGGACCTCAAAGGTAGTAATCTCAGGATTGCTACCAGTGCCACGAGCTAGTCAGAGTAGGAATTCCAGGATAGAGAGGATGAATACGTGGCTCAAGAGATGGTGCAAGAGGGAGGGATTCAGATTCCTGGGACATTGGAACCGGTTCTGGGGGAGGTGGGACCAGTACAAACCGGACGGTCTGCACCTGGGCAGGACTGGAACCGATGTCCATGGGGGGGGGGTTTGCTAGAGCTGTTGGGGAGAGTTTAAACTAATGTGGCAGGGGGTTGGGAACCGATGCAGGAAGTTGGAAGGTAGTAAAACAGGGACAGAAATAAAAGGCAGTAAGGGGGAAAGTGTAAGGCAGAGAAGCCATAGTCAAAAATCAAAAAGGGCGACAGTACAAGGTACAGTGACTGAGGGGAGCTCAGTGAATAGGACCAGGAATACTAAAAGAAATAAAACGGGAAGTGAAAACATTAATGGTAAGCGACGCGGCAGGTTGTTACAGGAAGATATGGGCTCGACAACAAGGAAAATTAGGAGAAAGGTTAAGAGGAAATATAACTTAGGAGAGGTTACTGATTGAGGTGTTAAGATTCAGAACAGAGGTAAAAAAGCCAACATAAGTGTACTTTACCTGAATGCTCGTAGTATTCGGAATAAGGTAAATGAGTTGATGGCGCAAATCATCGTGAATGACTATGACTTAGTGGCCATTACTGAAACATGGTTAAAGGATGGTCACGACTGGGAGTTAAATATCCGAGGGTATCAAACCTTTCGGAAGGACAGAGTGGATGGTAAGGGAGGTGGTGGGGTAGCTCTGTTATTTAAGGATGACATCCGGGCAACAGTAAGGGATGACATCGGTGCTATGGAGGATAAGGTTGAATCCATTTGGGTGGAAATCAGGAATAGTAAGGCGGAAAAGTCACTGATAGGAGTAATCTATAGGCCACCAAATAGTAACATTATGGTGGGGCAGGCAATAAACAAAGAAATAACAGATGCATGTAGAAATGGTACAGCAGTTATCATGGGGGATTTTAATCCACATGTTGATTGGTTTAACCAGGTCGGTCAAGGCAGCCTTGAGGAGTTTATAGAATGTACCCGCGATAGTTTCCTAGAACAGTATGTAATGGAACCTACGAGGGAACAAGCGGTCCTAGATCTGGTCCTGTGTAATGAGACAGGATTGATTCAGGATCTCATAGTTAGGGATCTTCTCGGAAGGAGCGATCACAATATGGTGGAATTTAAAATACAGATGGAGGGTGAGAAGGTAAAATCAAGCACTAGAGTTTTGTGCTTGAACAAAGGAGATTACAATGGGATGAGAGAAGAACTAGCTAAGGTAGACTGGGAGCAAAAACTTTATAGTGAAACAGTTGAGAAACAGTGGAGAACCTTCCAAGTGATTTTTCACAGTGCTCAGCAAATGTTTATACCAACAAAAAGGAAGGGCGGTAAAAAGAGGGAAAATCGACCGTGGATATCGAAGGAAATAAGGGAGAGTATCAAATTGAAGGAAAAAACATACAAAGTAGCAAAGATCAGTGGGAGACGAGAGGACTGGGAAATCTTTAGGCGGCAACAGAAAGCTACTAAAAAAGCTATAAAGAAGAGTAAGATAGATTATGAGAGTAAACTTGCTCAGAATATAAAAACAGATAGTAAAAGTTTCTACAAATTCATAAAACAAAAAAGAGTGGCTAAGGTAAATATTGGTCCTTTAGAGGATGAGAAGGGAGATTTAGTAATGGGAGATGAGGAAATGGCTGAGGAACTGAACAGGTTTTTTGGGTCGGTCTTCACAGTGGAAGACACAAATAACATGCCAGTGACTGATGGAAATGAGGCTATGACAGGTGAGGACCTTGAGAGGATTGTTATCACCAAGGAGGTAGTGATGGGCAAGCTAATGGGGCTAAAGGTAGACAAGTCTCCTGGACCTGATGGAATAGATCCCAGAGTGCTAAAAGAGATGGCTAGGGAAATTGCAAATGCACTAGTGATAATTTACCAAAATTCACTAGACTCTGGGGTGGTCCCGGCGGATTGGAAATTAGCAAACGTGACACCACTGTTTAAAAAAGGAGGTAGGCAGAAAGCAGGTAATTATAGGGAAGTGAGCTTAACTTCGGTAGTAGGGAAGATGCTGGAATCTATCATCAAGGAAGAAATAGCGAGGCATCTGGATGGAAATTGTCCCATTGGACAGACGCAGCATGGGTTCATAAAGGGCAGGTCGTGCCTAACTAATTTAGTGGAATTTTTTGAGGACATTAACAGTGCGGTAGATAACGGGGAGCCAATGGATGCGGTATATCTGGATTTCCAGAAAGCCTTTGACAAGGTGCCACACAAAAGGTTGTTGCATAAGATAAAGATGCATGGCATTAAGGGGAAAGTAGTAGCATGGATAGAGGATTGGTTAATTAATAGAAAGCAAAGAGTGGGGATTAATGGGTGTTTCTCTGGTTGGCAATCAGTAGCTAGTGGTGTCCCTCAGGGATCAGTGTTGGGCCCACAACTGTTCACAATTTACATAGATGATTTGGAGTTGGGGACCAAGGGCAATGTGTCCAAGTTTGCAGACGACACTAAGATAAGTGGTAAAGCAAAAAGTGCAGAGGATACTGGAAGTCTGCAGAGGGATTTGGATAGGCTAAGTGAATGGGCTAGGGTCTGGCAGATGGAATACAATGTTGACAAATGTGAGGTTATCCATTTTGGTAGGAACAACAGCAAAAGGGATTATTATTTAAATGATAAAATATTAAAACATGCTGCTGTGCAGAGAGACCTGGGTGTGCTAGTGCATGAGTCGCAAAAAGTTGGTTTTCAGGTGCAACAGGTGATTAAGAAGGCAAATGGAATTTTGTCCTTCATTGCTAGAGGGATGGCGTTTAAGACTAGGGAGGTTCTGCTGCAATTGTATAAGGTGTTAGTGAGGCCACACCTGGAGTATTGTGTTCAGTTTTGGTCTCCTTACTTGAGAAAGGACGTACTGGCACTGGAGGGTGTGCAGAGGAGATTCACTAGGTTAATCCCAGAGCTGAAGGGGTTGGATTACGAGGAGAGGTTGAGTAGACTGGGACTGTACTCGTTGGAATTTAGAAGGATGAGGGGGGATCTTATAGAAACATATAAGATTATGAAGGGAATAGATAGGATAGATGCGGGCAGGTTGTTTCCACTGGCGGGTGAAAGCAGAACTCGGGGGCATAGCCTCAAAATAAGGGCAAGTAGATTTAGGACTGAGTTTAGGAGGAACTTCTTCACCCAAAGGGTTGTGAATCTATGGAATTCCTTGCCCAGTGAAGCAGTAGAGGCTCCTTCATTAAATGTTTTTAAGATAAAGATAGATAGTTTTTTGAAGAATAAAGGGATTAAGGGTTATGGTGTTCGGGCCGGAAAGTGGAGCTGAGTCCACAAAAGATCAGCCATGATCTCATTGAATGGTGGAGCAGGCTCGAGGGGCCAGATGGCCTACTCCTGCTCCTAGTTCTTATGTTCTTAATAACCTGGTATCGGTTTCTACCAGATTTAATTTCGTCAACTGTATGAGCAACCTCGGTTTGCTACAAGTGTGCTGCAATACTTGAAATTTGGCTCAGGAAGGCAAAAAAAGCCAGTATTTCTATAAATTATCCCACAAGTTGCAACAGCCCAATTGAAACCCTGAATCAATTTGTCTCCACTAAAGTCTTGTTTTGATTTTGCTTGTTATAGATTCATTCCAAATGTAATTACAAATGCAGCATGGCTTTTAAATATATTATGAAAATAATGCTTCCAAATAAGTTCAATGGAACGGAGTTATTAAAAATGACATGCTGTACTTCAGTGTTTAACAACTATATAGAAACTTTCAGGTGTTAACATTCCCGTTAAGTGCCTTGGGGCATGATATCAAACAGAATTTGACACCAAGCTAGGTAATGGGATATTAGGACAGGTGGTCAAAAAGCTTGGGCAAAGTTTTAGGTTTTAAGCAGCATCTTAAAAGGGGCAAAGAGAGCTCTTCTTTGAAATGGTGCCATGGTAACTTTTACATCCACCCAAGCAGGCAGATGGGTGTAAGGTGGGATATGAGATGAATATTCTTGATAGGTTGAATGATGTGTGTTGCTCTCATGGACATGATGTTTTCAAGAGAGCAAAGTGGAAAAGGGTTTAAACTAATGTGGCAAGGGGATGGGAACCGATACAGGAAGTCGGAGGGAAGTACAATGGGGCCAGAAACAAAAAACAGTAAGGGGGAAAGTATAAGGATGAGAAGCCATAGTCAAAAATCAAAAAAAGGCCACAGTACAGGTTACAGTAACTGAGGAGAGTGTGAAAGGAGAGGTGATCAATGCAGGATTGAGGGTGTTGTACCTAAATGCGCGCAGTATACGGGACAAGGTAAATGAGCTTGTTGCGCACATTGAAATTGGTCAGTACGATGTTCTGGGCATTACGGAGACGTGGCTGTAAGGGGATCAGGGCTGGGATCTAAATATCCAAGGATATGTGTCCTATCGAAAGGACAGGTAGATGGGTAAAGTGGGCTGGGTTGCATTGTTAGTAAGGAATGAAGTTAAATCGAAAGCGAGGAGCGATATAGGATCAGAAGGCATAGAATCTCTGTGGGTAGAGTTGAGGAATCGCAAAGGTAAAAAGACCCTGATGGGAGTTATGTACATGCCCCCTAGCAGTAGTCAGGATGTGGGGCAGTAAATAAATCAGAAGATAGAAAAGGCTTGCAAAAAAGGCAATATTACAATAATCATGGGGGACTTCAATATGCAGGTGTACTGGGAAAATCGGAATGGTAGTGGATCCCAAGAAAAAGAATTTGTGGAATGTCTAAGAGATGGTTTTTTGGAGCAGCTTGTGACAGAGCCTACTAGGGAACAGACAATTCTGGATTTGGTGATGTGTTAAGAGGCAGACTTGATTAGGGAACTTAAGGCGAAGGAACTCTTAGGGAGCAGTGACCACAATATGATTACCCTGCAGTTTGAGAGGGAGAAGCTGCAATCAGATGTAACAGTATTACAATTAAATAAAGGTAACTACAAAGACATGAGGGAGGAGCTGGCCAGAGTTGATTGGAAAATGAGCCTAGCAGGGAAGACAGTGGAACAGCAATGGCAGGAGTTTTTGGGGGTTATTAGGAAGGCACAACAGAAATTCAGCCCAACGAGGGGGAAACATGCTAAGGGGAGGACAAGGCATCCATGGCTGATGATGGATTCAAGGACAGCATAAAAGCTAAAGAAAAAGCATACAAAGTGGCGAGATATAGTGGGAAGCCAGAGGATTGGGAAGCCTTTAAAAGCAAGCAGAGAACAACAAGCTGTTCTGGGGCCGTTGCTGTTTGTCATTTTTATAAATGACCTAAAGGAGGGCGCAGAAGGGTGGGTGAGTAAATTTGCAGTCGACCCTAAAGTCGGTGGTGTTGTCGACGGTGCGGAAGGATGTTGCAGGTTACAGAGGGACATAGATAAGCTGCAGAGCTGGGCTGAGAGGTGGCAAATGGAGTTTAATGTAGAGAAGTGTGAGGTGATTCACTTTGGAAGGAATAACAGGATTGCGGAATATTTGGCTAATGGTAAAGTTCTTGGAAGTGTGGATGAGCAGAGGGATCTCGGTGTCCATGTACATAGATCCCTGAAAGTTGCCACCCAGGTTGATAGGGTTGTGAAGAAGGCCTATGGAGTGTTGGCCTTTATTGGTAGAGGGATTGAGTTCCGGAGTCAGGAGGTCATGTTGCAGCTGTATAAAACTCTGGTACGGCCGCATTTGGAGTATTGCGTACAGTTCTGGTCACCTCATTATAGGAAGGACGTGGAAGCTTTGGAGCGGGTGCAGAGGAGATTTACCAGGATGTTGCCTGGTATGGAGGGAAAATCTTATGAGGAAAGGCTGATGGACTTGAGGTTGTTTTCGTTAGAGAGAAGAAGGTTAAGAGGAGACTTAATAGAGGCATACAAAATGATCAGGGGGTTGGATAGGGTGGACAGTGAGAGCCTTCTCCCGCGGATGGAAATGGCTAGCACGAGGGGACATAGCCTTAAACTGAGGGGTAATAGGTATAGGACAGAGGTCATAGGTAGGTTCTTTACGCAAAGAGTGGTGAGGCCGTGGAATGCCCTACCTGCAACAGTAGTGAACTCGCCAACATTGAGGGCATTTAAAAGTTTATTGGATAAGCATATGGATGATAATGGCATAGTGAAGGTTAGATGGCTTTTGTTTTTTGACTTCCCATGTCGGTGCAACATCGTGGGCCGAAGGGCCTGTACTGCGCTGTATCATTCTATGTTCTATGTTCTAACTAAAAATGCAATAAGGGGGAAGAAGATCAAGTATGAGTGCAAGCTAGCTAGTAATATAAAGGAAGACAGGAAGAGTTTTTTTCAATATTTCAAAGGTAAGAGAGAGGCAAAAATAGACACCGGACAAACGGAAAATGTGGCTGGAAAAGTAATAATAGGAAACAAAGAAATGGCAGAAGAATTGAATAGTTACTTTGCATCAGTCTTCACGGTGGAAGACACCAGTGGGATACCAGAGCTCCAGGAGAACCAGGGGGCAGAGATGAGTGCAGTGACCATTACTAAGGAGAAGATTCTGGGGAAATTGAAAGGTCTGAAGGTGGATAAGTCACCTGGACTGGATGGACTATACCCCAGGGTCCTAAAAGAGATAGCTGAGGAAATTGTGGAGGCATTGGCGATGATCTTTCAGGAATCACTTTGGCAGGGAGGGTCCCAGAGGACTGGAAAGTGGCTAATGTAACACCACTGTTGAAGAAGGGAGGGAGGCAGCAGACGGGAAATTATAGGCCGGTTAGCCTGACCTCGGTGATTGGTAAGATTTTAGAGTCTGTTATTAAAGATGAGGTCGCAAAGTACTTGGAGGTGCATGGTAAAATAGGACCGAGTCAGCACTGCTTTGTCAAAGGGAGATCTGTCTGACAAATTTACATTCTTTGAGGAGGTAACAAGGAAGTTAGACAAAGGAGAACCAGTGGACGTGATTTATTTAGATTTCCAGAAGGCCTTTGACAAGGTGCTGCATAGGAGACTGTTAAATAAGTTAAATGCACATGGTGTTAAGGGCAAGAGCCTGGCATGGTTAGAGGATTGGCTGACTGGCAGAAGGCAGAGAGTGAGGATAAAGGGGTCTTTTTCAGGATGGCAGCCGGTGACTAGTGGTGTGCCTCAGGGGTCTGTGCTGGGACCACAACTTTTCACAATATACATTAATGATCTGGAAGAAGGAACTGAAGGCACTGTTGCTAAGTTTGCAAATGATACAAAGATCTGTAGAGGGACTGGTAGTATTGAGGAAACAAGGGGGCTGCAGAAGAATTTGGACAAGCTAGGAGAGAGGGCAATGAAGAGGCAAATTAAATACAATGTGGAAAAGTGTGAGGTTATGCACTTTGGAAGGAGAAATTTAGGCATAGACTATTTTCTAAATGGGGAAATGCTTAGGAAATCAGAAACATAATGGGACTTGGAAGTCCTTGTTCACGATTCTCTTAAGGTTAACGTACAGGTTCAGTCGGCAGTTAAGAAGGCAAATGCAATGTTAGCATTCATGTCGAGAGGGCTAGAATACAAGACCAGGGATGTAATTCTGAGGCTATATGAGAATCTGGTCAGACCCCATTTGGAGTATTGTGAGCAGTTTTGGGCCCTGTATCTAAGGAAGGATGTGCTGGCCTTGGAAAGGTCCAGAGAAGGTTCACAAGAATGATCCCTGGAATGAAGAACTTGTCGTATGAGTAACGGTTGAGGACTCTGGGTCTGTACTCGTTGGAGTTTAGAAGGACGAGGGGGGGGGATCTTATTGAAACTTACAGGATACTGCGAGGCCTGGATAGAGTGAACGTGGAGAGGATGTTTCCACTTGTAGGAGAAACTAGAACCAGAGGACACCATCTCAGATTAAAGGGACAATCCTTTAAAACAGAGGTGAGGAATTTCTTCAGCCAGAGGGTGGTGAATCTGTGGAACTCTTTGCCGCAAAAGGCTGTGGAGGCCAAATCACTGAGTATCTTTAAGACAGAGATAGATAGGTTCTTGATTAAGGGGATCAGGGGTTATGAGAATGGGGATGAGAAAAATATCATCCATGATTGAATGGCGGAGCAGACTCAATGAGCCGAGTGGCCTAATTCTGCTCCTATGTCTTCTGGTCTTATGGAAAATGGGATAGAAGTCAGAGAAGAGGCTGGTTTAGCTCACTGGGCTAAATCGCTGGCTTTTAAAGCAGACCAAGGCAGGCCAGCAGCATGGTTCAATTCCCGTACCAGCCTCCCCGAACAGGCGCCGGAATGTGGCGACTAGGGGCTTTCACAGTAACTTCATTGAAGCCTACTCGTGACAATAAGCGATTTTCATTTTCATTTCATTTCAGAAAGACAAAAGTTCAGGTCTAGGGCAACAAAGAACATTAAGGCAAGTCGCCTGGCCCCCTGCCAAGGAAAGGAGGGAAGCAGCAGAGGCAGCCGAGTGAATGGTCACCATCTCAGTGACAAAAAAGAAAAAAAGGTGATTCGAGTCCTTGCAGTTATTGATGGAGGGAGGGTGGAAGAGCAGGGGTGGGTTGCTTAAGAAGGACATTGTGGTAGTGAAGAAAACCTAGGGTTTATTTTTGCATCCTGGATGATTTATGAAAAATAAGCAGTTTTAGCAATGGAGAGCCTGACCTGATAATACATTTGGTGGTCCAGTAAAGACCTGGCAATGTATGTTCAAATCTGTACCCCTGGATTGAGCAGATCGATTAGTAGCAAACAACATTCACGCAATACAAGTGGCAGGCAATGATCATTGCCAACAAGAGAGAATCTAACCATCTCCCCTTGACATTCAATGGCTTTATCTTCACTGAGGTTACTACTGATCAAAACCTTAACTGGACCAGATATTTAAATACTGTGGGGCAAGAACAGGTCAGAAGTTGGGAAATCTGCGATAAGTAACTTATCTCCCACCCTCCCCAAAGCCTATCCACAATCTACAAGACACAAGTCAGAAGCATGACATGCGTGGATGAGTGCAGCGCCAAGAACACTCAAGGAGCTTGACACCATCCAGGACACAACAGCCCTCACAATTGGCATCCCATCCACCATCTTCAACAGCCACTCCGTCTACCACCCTCACACAGTGGCAGCAGTGTGTGCCATCTACAAGGTGCACTGCCTTCTACCAGAAGGCAAAGGGCAGTTGATCCATGGGAACAGTCACGAGCAAGTTCCCTTCCAAGCCACACACCATCCGACCTGGAATTATGTCACCGTTCCTCCACTGTCACTGGGTCACAATCTTGCAATTTGTTTCCCAACAGCACTGTGGTTGTACCTGCACCACATGGGTTGCACCAGTTCAAGAAGGCAGCTCACCACCACCTTCACAAGGGATGGACAATAAATGCTGGCTTAGCTTGTGATGCCCACATCCCATTGAAGGGAAACACAAGTTGGTGAGTTCATGAGGGTGGCTGAGAGTATGGTTTGGTTTGGAGATTTTATGTGGAGGAACTGGTTTAGGGAGGAATAGAGATCAGTGAATCCAGAGAGAAGCAAACAAGAAGAATCAGGATGGACACTGAAATCACCAAGGATGAGATGTTTCTTGGTGCAAGGGCTAAAGAAGGAAAGTAGAGTAGCTAGCTCAGTGATAAACTTGATGTGTCACTTGGGTGGGCAGTAAAGAACAAGGATTTTAAATGAGAGATGGGAGGGGATGTTTACTAAAGGAGTCATGAGAAAGGCAGAGGTGTGATTTAGAGACCAGGGCGATATCACCACCACGTTGGTTAAACAGGCAAGATAAGATTCTTTTTAAAAAATATATATTTTATTGAATTTTCAAACAAACATTTTTCCGTTTTTACAACTCAACAAGGGATTATACATTAACTAGTAAATAACATTATTTAAATAATATAGTGAACTAACAACAAAAACTAAAAAGAAAAACAAATAGCAAAAAACACAGAACAGTGCCCCCCCCCCCTCCCTCCCCCCTGGGTTGCTGCTGCCGTCATTTCTATCTTTTCCTTATCGTTCCGCGAGATAGTCAAGGAACGGTTGCCACCGCCTGGAGAACCCCTGAGCCGATCCTCTCAACGCAAATTTTATTCGTCCCAATCTTATGAACCCTGCCATGTCGTTTATCCAGGCCTCCACGCCTGGGGGTTTCGCTACCTTCCACATAAGTAGAATCCTACGCCGGGCTACTAGGGACGCAAAGGCCAAAATATCGGCCTCTTTCGCCTCCTGCACTCCCGGCTCTTCTGCAACCCCAAATATAGCCAACCCCCAGCCTGGCTTGACCCGGACCTTCACCACCTTTGAGATTACCCTTGCCACGCCCCCCCCAGAACTCATGCAGTGCCGGACACGACCAGAACAGGACGCCATCTCCAGCTTCTTCCACGCTGCTCCCTCTTCCTCCCTCATCCACTTACAGACCATCGACACATTGGCGGCCCAATAGTAGTCGCTCAAACTCGGCAGCGCCAATCCCCCTCTGTCCCTACTGCGCTGCAGGAACCCCCTCTTTACTCTTGGGGTCTTTCCTGCCCACACAAAGCTCGTAATGCTCCTGTCTATTTTTTTTAAAAAGGCCTTTGTGATCAGAATGGGGAGGCACTGGAACACGAAAAGAAACCTCGGGAGAACCACCATTTTAACTGCCTGCACTCTGCCCGCCAGCGACAGCGGCACCATATCCCACCTCTTAAAGTCCTCCTCCATCTGCTCCACCAGTCGCATCAGGTTAAGTCTATGCAGGGTTCCCCAGTTCCTGGCCACCTGGATCCCCAGGTATCGGAAGTTCCTTTCCGCTCTCCTCAGCGGCAGAGCATCTATCCCCCTTCCCTGTTCCCCGGGGTGCATTACAAAAAGCTCGCTCTTCCCCATATTTAGTTTGTATCCCGAGAACTCTCCAAACTTCCTAAGTATCTGCATTACTTCAGGCATCCCCTCTACCGGGTCCGCAACATATAGCAGTAGATCATCTGCGTAGAGCGACACTCGGTGCTCCTCTCCCCCTCTAAGCACCCACCTCCATTTCTTAGAATCCCTCAGCGCTATGGCCAGTGGTTCAATTGCCAACGCGAACAGTAACGGGGACAGTGGACACCCTTGTCTTGTACCCCTATGTAGCCGAAAATACCCCCATCTTTGCCGGTTTGTGACTACGCTTGCCACCGGGGCCCCATATAAGAGTCTGACCCATCTAATAAACCCCTCACCGAACCCAAACCTCTTCAGCACCTCCCACAGGTAGTCCCACTCCACCCTATCGAATGCCTCCTCTGCATCCATCACCGCCACTATCTCTGCCTCCCCCTCCGGTGGGGGCGTCATCATCACCCCCAGCAACCTTCGTACATTAACATTCAGTTGTCTCCCCTTTACAAACCCTGTCTGGTCGTCATGCACCACCCCTGGGACGCAATCCTCTATCCTTGTCGCCATCACTTTTGCCAGCAGTTTGGCATCTACATTTAGGAGTGAGATAGGCCTGTATGACCCGCATTGCAGCGGGTCTTTATCTCGTTTCAGGATTAGCGATATCGTCGCCTCCGACATTGTCGGGGGTAGCATCCCCCTTTCCTTAGCCTCATTAAAGGTTCTCGCCAAGAGTGGGGCCAACAGATCCATATACTTCCTGTAGAATTCCACCGGAAACCCGTCTGGTCCCGGGGCCTTCCCTGCCTGCATGTTCCCCAGTCCTTTAATCACCTCATCCACCTCGATTGGCGCCCCCAGACCTGCCACCTCCTGCCCCTTCACCTTCGGGAACCTTAGCTGGTCCAGAAAGTGTAACATTCCTTCTTTTCCCCCCGGGTGTTGGGACTTATATAGCCTCTCATAAAAGGTCTTGAACACCTCGTTCACTTTCCCTGCCCTCTGCTCCATATTTCCCGTTTCGTCCCTAACTCCCCCGATCTCTCTCGCCGCCATCCTCTTCCGAAGTTGGTGGGCCAACTGCCGGCTCGCCTTTTCCCCATACTCATATTGCATCCCCTGTGCCTTCCTCCACTGTGCCTCTGCCTTTCCCGTGGTCAGCAGGTCAAACTCCGTCTGTAGTCTTCGTCTTTCTCTGTATAGCCCTTCGTCTGGGGCCTCCGCATATTTTTTATCCACCCTCAAAATTTCCCCCACTAATCTCTCTCTTTCTTTGCCCTCTTGTTTCCCCTTGTGGGCTCTGATGGAGATCAGCTCTCCTCTAACCACCGCCTTCAGCGCTTCCCATACTACCCCCACCTGAACCTCCCCATCGTCATTGACCTCCAGGTATCGCTCAATACACCCCCTCACCCTTCCGCAGACCCCCCCCCCCCCCCCCCCCCCCCCATTACCAAATTTCCCACCTCCAGGTCCGGGATACGTCCCAGCATTCGCTTCATGAATCCCGCGTCATCCCAGTTCAGGGCATATACATTCACCAGCACAACCGCCTCTCCCTGCAGTCTGCCACTCGCCATCACATATCTGCCCCCACTATCCACCACTATATTCTTAGCCTCGAATGATACACGTTTCCCCACCAATATTGCCACCCCTCTGTTTTTCGCGTCCAACCCTGAGTGGAATACCTGTCCCACCCATCCTTTTCTTAGTCTAACCTGATCTGCCACCTTCAGGTGCGTCTCCTGGAGCATGACTACGTCCGCCTTCAGTCTCTTTAAGTGCGCAAACACCCGTGCCCTCTTAATCGGCCCGTTTAAGCCTCTCACATTCCACGTGATCAGCCGGATTGGGGGGCCATTCACCCCTCGTCGACTAGCCATCCCCTTTTTTAGGCCGGAAGTCAGCTAACTCTGGCTGACCTCGGCTTCCCCCGTTCACTCTTTGACCTCCCTGCGTGTGGGGTTCCCTTCCTTCCTGCGCCCGTTTTCACGCTATAATTTCCATAGCGCGTGAAAATACCCGCGCTTTCCTCTCGGCCCCGCCCCCTATGGCGCAGTTCCCTCATTCCCCTTTCCTGTCCCTTTTTCCACCGGCGCCCACATTTCTTCGTGTCCCCCCCATCGGGGGGAGAGAAATTCCCCGTCCAACATTGCTGTGCAATAGCCCTCCCCTTTCCCCACTTTACATTCCTGTACCACCACCTCGCTGCTTCTCTCCAAACATCAAACTCTCAAATCTAGTCCAGTTTCTCTTCTTGGATGAATGTCCATGCCTCATCCGCCGTTTCGAAGTAGTGGTGCTTGCCCTGATGCGTGACCCACAATCGCGCCGGCTGCAGCATCCCAAATTTTCTTTTCTTCCTATGGAGCACCGCCTTGGCCTGGTTAAAGCTCGCCCTCCTTCTCGCCACCTCCGCACTCCAGTCCTGATACACACGTATCACCGCATTCTCCCATTTACTACTCCGTGTCTTCTTGGCCCAGCTCAGGACCATCTCTCTGTCCGTGTAGCGATGGAACTTCACCACTATTGCTCTTGGTGTTTCACCTGCCTTTGGTCTTCTCAAGAGGACCCGGTACGCTCCCTCCACTTCCAGGGGGCCCGTTGGGGCCTCAGCTCCCATTAGCGTGTGGAGTATCGTGCTCACATAAGCCCCCACATCAGCTCCTTCTGCTCCTTCGGGGAGACCTAGAATCCGTAGGTTTTTCCTCCTCGAGCTGTTCTCCAGGGCTTCCAGCCTTTCTATGCACCTCTTATGTAGTGCCTCGTGTGTCTCCGTTTTTACCACCAGGCCCTGTATCTCATCTTCATTCTCGGCTGCCTTTGCCTTCGCTCCACGGAGCTCCATCGCCTGGACCTTTTGTGTTTCCTTCAGTCCCTCGATTGCCAGTAGCATCGGCGCCAGCACCTCTTTCTTGAGCTCCTCCACACATCGTTGGAGAAACTCCTGCTGGTCCGGGCCCCATACCATCTGGGCTTCATCCGCCGCCATCTTGCTTCTCCCTTCTCTGCCGCTGCTCCAGAGGATCCTTCGCAATCTGGCCACTACCGCCGCTCCTTTCCATACACACCCAGGGGGACTCCTTCCTTCGTCACCCCACACTGGGTTAGGCCGGGAAAAAAATTCCGTTGGGGCTCCCGATAAGAGCCCAAAAATCCGCTAGAACGGGAGCTGCCGAAACGTGCGGCTTAGCAGTGCATCACCGCAACCGGAAGTCCAAGATAAGATTCTTGATGATCGGGCAGTGCAGTAGCCTGAAATACAACCTGTAGTGATACGCTATATTGCTTGGCTTGTACAAGATAAAAGTTGAAATCGTCCAGAGTTGCAGGGTTATTACAAATCAATATTGTCATTATTCTTCTTTTCAGTCACTGTACTGGTTGATGAAGATATAATTAATTGATCAGCCGACCAGCCTTCTACCCAATGTTGAGCGATCACTGCAGCCCCCCTCTATCTGTTTATAATAACCTCGAGTCTTGTCACAAAGATGCAAGATGCCAAGAAAGGCATGAAGATAATGGGATTAAAATGAGGCTGAAAATTCTCTACAACTCTCAAACCTGGAAAACTGACTCCACCAGAATATAGGATGATGCGGACCAAAACATTATTGGGTCAAAACTGTGTATTTAATTATAAAAGAACAAATACTTGTTTTTAAATAAAAGAAAAAAAAACTAAACTGGTTACATCCCCTCAAAAATAGTTTTGCCACTCAAGGAGACAGTGATTGACTTGTGACCTAAATGGGCCCTTTGTCCCACACTCCATAATATCATTGGCGAACAACATTTTTCTCCCTAAAATGAAATTAACAGGTGATCTCGTATTAAATGTCAGTTTTCAAAGGGGATTCCAAACCTCTCCAACCTTTATGTGAAAAAGTGTTTCTTAATTTCACTCCTGGAAAGTCTAACTGTAATTTTCAGACTATGCCCCGAGTACCAGACTCTCCAACCAGCACCATGCCAATCTTCTGGCTCCATCTATTGGTCATTTTAGTTATTCAACTAAATTTTTTATCTCAAGTATTCCATGACGAGTTAGTTGATCATTCTTTTCACTTAATTTCTAAATTAAAGGAATTGTATGCTCAATTTCACTCTTCTACATCAAACCAGCTGCACATAAATGAACTAATTTCTGAAGTGATCTTCTTTTGCACCAAATTTACAGAAACTTTACACTATGATCAGAAAGAATTTAAAAAATGACAGGGTGAATCTGGCTGTGAGCATAATTTCTTTGCTTTACCTAACAAAATAAAAATCAGATCTAGTGAATTATAAATTCCAGAAAGTAGAAAGACATGAAGTATAATGGTGTGATGCAACATTGCCAAAACTGGGGTGGTCCTGTAGGATTCATCCAGGGGTTCCATATTAGGATTGGCTGTTTTAAATTTATAAAAAGCTGTCCTTCCAGCTGTGCAACTGAAGGCGGTTTTCGTTCTGTGTTGATTTGACGTTTTAAATGTTTTAAGTCTCACTTGTGATTCGCTGTTTGTTAAAGGCAGTAGAGACTGTCCCTTTAATTTGTCCCACAGTTTACTTGATTTATTCGCCATGGTTACTTACGTTGATCAAAATAATTGGCTACTGGTAGGTGCACTAGTTAGCCCATCAGCAGCACTGAGAAGTTGGCCTCCGATTGGGCGACCTGGGAATAGTGCAAAATCAGAGGTGAAGTACGGTCGGCTGCAGCCACGCGGGAGGGGGGGGGGGGGGGGGGGGTTCCTTGGGGGAATGGAGAGCAGGCGCATGTGAGTGCGAGGGACGCGCGAGAAAGAGCGCACGAGGGGGCGGGCAGGCGCCCGCACAAGAAAGCTAGGCGTCTGTGCAAGAGAGATGTCAGTACAATTTGCACAAAAACAATTAATTTTTTGTGATATAACTCTTCAGCATAATAAGAATGTTCCTTAGGGGTTCCGTCACTACTCTAGTTAATAACGGTTCTGTGGCTGGAAACGTTTTTAGTGACTTAAAATTCCATTCTAATCTGCAAGGGTGAGCGAATGGCGGTGACAGTTCTGTAATTCTGTAATATTACAACTTATTGCTGGCGAACTTTAGTGTCACAGAATCACAAGCAGTACCGATTTTCTCATGGTTATAAGTAGGCCGAGCAACATCAGCAAACATTGTTTCAAATTTGCTGTTTTCTGGCCTTCTCTGTTCTTTTTCAGATTTCCAGTATGCAGAGATTTTTCTTTCTATCTCTGAATATTTTCTTTAACCTTTTCTTAAAATATTATTATTTTTGCTGCCCAATTCATTGGACTTGATTTTTTTTAAATAAACTTCTACCTCCTATCTAGCTACTCAAGTTCTTTCCCTCAAAAGTGAGACAGTTTTCTCTCGTATATTCTATGCTGCTGAATGTAGTTTTAATATCATGCCATCCTGAGGTACAAACAGGTACCACAACAGGTGTCATGAGCATCTCAAGCTTGCTCTGCCATTCAAGATCATGGTTGATTTGTGACATAACTTCCTTTGTTCCATATCCCTTAACATTTTCGGCGAACAAAATTCTTTCTCCCTCAATGTTAAAATTCACAAATGATCTAGCATTGACTGCCATTTTCAGAAGTGCGTTCCAAACCTCTACCAGCCTTTGTCAAGTACTTTCACCCCTGAAAAGTCTGACTCTGACTCTAATTTTTATACTGTGCCCAGAGTCCTAGACTTGTCCAAACCAGCAAATAAGGTTCATCGCTACCTACTCCCCTTAATATCTTGAAAACTTTAGTCAAATCAAATCTTTCAACGCCATTACTATAATTAAGGGCCTTACTATCTCAAGGCAAATCAATCTTACAAAGAGTATCCATCATGTGCCCATATATATTTTGGTACCACAGTCCCTAACTTCATTGCAGTGTTAATGTAACCCATCTTGTGACACTAATAAAGATTATCATAAGCTGATATTTAACATGGTCTTTTTTCTTAAAACTACAATTGATTTTTAATCATATATTTCCACAAACATATGAACATAAAAATGAATTGGTTTGACTTTATAATGTAATGTAATTTAAAAAAATATTCTTTCAGGGATGTGTATATCTCTGGCAAGGCCAGCATCTGTTGCTCATTTGTAGGGGTGGTGAGGCACCTCCTTGAGCCGCTGCTGCCCAACTGCAGTCCACGTGGTGTAGGTACATACAGCGTGCCATTAGGAAGGAAGTTCCAGGATCTTGACCCAGTGACAGTGAAGCAATCGGTCACATCGGTCTTCCATATCCGGGAAGAACCCCCACATGTGTGTCCTGGTCCTGGTCAGGTGTGCCCCATGTGCCACCTTCAGCTGCACCAGGCTCAGCCTCGCACATGCGGAGGTGGCGTTCACCCTGGACGTCACCTCGCTTCAGGTCCTCCCTGATCCTTGCGCATTGGAGGTGGAGTTCACCCTATGCAAGATCTCGCTGCAGATCCTCCCCCTACCTCGATGCCTAGTTCTTCCTCCCACCTCTCTCTGGTTGCGTCCAATGGGACCTCATCTCCTCCAGCAGTCGACGTATAGGTCCGCGCACTTTCCCTCCCCTGATTCGTCCTGTGATAACAGTCTGTGCGTCTGGGGTGACTGGGGGAACAATGGGGCCTCCTTGCAAAGGAAGTCCCATATTTGAAGGTATTGGTGCTCGTTCCCTTTCGGGGGCTGGAGCTTCTCCGTTAGTTTCTCCAGGGTTTATCTACATACAAGTCTCTGACCCTCAACCCTTCCTCCCTGCTCCAGGTTTTATACATGGCATCCATTTTGGCCGGGTAAATCAGTGTTTTTTGCAGAAAGGGGCTGAGACGGACATGTCTTTAGTTTAAAGTGGTATCTAAGCTGGTTCTAGGCTCTTAGTGTGGCTACCACCATCAGGCTCGAATATGTGGCTGGGGAAATGGATGTTGGGCAGTGGTCAGTGCCCGCAGGGACTTCCCAATTTGCGAGGTCTCTTATATCTGTACACATTCCACCCCCGGCACCCCCAGCCAGTCCCCCACCCTTTCTATATTGGCTGCCCAGTAGTAGAACAGGAGGTTCGGCAGTACCAAATCCCCTCGAGCTCCGCCCTCTCTGTAGGACAGTTTTGCGTTCTGCCCACACGAAGGCAGAGATTAGTTTGACTACCCTAGTGAAGAAGTTCTTGGGATGAAGATCGGGAGGAACCCAAATTTGAAGAGGAACCTTGGAAGGACATTCATCTTTATTGTCTGCATTCTCCTGCTAGGGAGAGCTGGAGTGAGTCCCACCTCCGCAGGTCCCATTCACCTCCTCCACCACACCAGAGAGGTTCCACTTGTGCAACCGGATCCAGTTGTGGGCTTCCTGGATCCCCAGAAATCGGAACTTAGTTTGGGGCAATTTGATTAGCAGGACTCCAGCTCGGTTTCTCCGCCCTGGGGGTACACTGGAAAAGCTTTGCTCTTGACAGGTTAGGTCTGTATCCAGAAAAGGCTCTGAACTCCTTCAGGAGTTCCATTATCTTTTCCATGCTGGCTAGGGGATTTGAGATGTAGAGCAGTGGGTCATCCGCATAAAGAGAGACTCCGTGCTCCCTGCCTCCTCTCTGAATGCTCTCCACTCTTCCACTTATCTGAGCGCGATGGCCAGTGGCTCAATTGTCGGAGCGAACAGCAACAGGGACAACGGGCATCTCTGCCTCATGCCTCTGTGCAGCCAGAAGTAATCTGAGCTGGTGGCATTTTTCCGAACACTCGTCATGGGAGCGCTGTACAGCAGTTTCACCCATGAGCTGAACACTGGCCAAAACCCAAACCATTCCAGTACTTCAATGAGGTACTTCCATTCCACCTGGTCAAAGGCCTTCTCTGCGTCCAGGAAATGATCACTTCTGGTGTCTGCTCCCAGGGTGACGACATGACCATGTTCAAAAGGCGTCTGATGTTCACTGTCTGCCCTTGACAAACGCGGTCTGATCTCCCGCAATCACTTCTCGCCAGAACTCTCACGTCAGTGTTTAGGAGAGAGATGGGTCTGTATGACCCACACTCCGCTGGGTCTTTGTCTTTCTTTGGGATCAGTGAGATTGAAGCCTGTGCCAGCATGGGCGGCAGTGCATTCCCCAACAACGAGTCGTTGAGACTTCCGGTGACGGCGGGCGGGAGGCAGCCGCACAGTGGAGGGCTCCCGTTCGGGAACGGCATTTTCGCGGAGTAACGCCCGGTCCTAGGGCCAGCGACGGCAGTAAAAGTCGGGGGATAGCGCAAGGAGAAGAAGGATGTCGAAAATCACCAAATAAATGGCCGGGAAAAAAGCGGCTGAAAGTCCGTTGGAGAGGGGAAAGGTCACCGCGGGGTCAACAAAGAAAATGGAGGCTGGAGCACCAGGGGAGGCCGCAGTGCTTACGGCTGAAGAACTAACTAAGGTGATGGCTGCGGAATTCCAAAAGCAGTTGGCGCAGATTGAGAAATGTATGGAGTGTTCTATGTTCTATGGTGAGGAAGGAGATGAGGGAGGTTTTGAATGTGCTGGTGGAGGAGGCGGTTTCCCCGGTGAAGACGGCGGTGGCGAGCGCAGTGGCGGAGGTGCGAGAGCAAGGGGAGGCGCTGAAGGAAGTGGAGGAGACGTTATTGCAGCACGGTGATCAACTTGCCTCGACGGGGAAGGAGATGCGGAAGGTGATGGACACGAACAGGAACCTGAGAGGAAAAATGGAAGATCTGGAAAACAGATCCAGGCGACAGAAGTTGAGGGTCGTGGGGCTGCCCGAAGGAGTTGAAGGACCGAAGCCGACTCAGTATTTTGCCGCGATGCTGGCAAAACTACTGGGGGAGGGGGTGGACCCCTCCCGATATGAACTGGATCGGGCTCATCGGTCGTGGAGGCTTGTACCAAAGGCGGGTGAGCCGCCAAGGGCAGTGACTCTGTGCTTCCATAGGTACAGTGTGAAGGAGAAGGTCCTGAGCTGGGCCAAACAGAAGCTGGTGGTGCAGTGGGCTGGAGCTGGTATACGTGTATACCAGGACTTTACGGTGGAGCTGGCGAAGAGGCGGGCTGCCTTCAACCGGGTGGAGAGGGCACAGTACATTGGCAAGGTGCAGTGCGGCATTGTATATCCAGCGAAGCTGAGGGTGACTTACAAGCTCAGGGACTTTTATTTTGGAACGGCGGAAGCAGCGGAGGAGTTTGCGAAGGCAGAAGGACTGTGGCAGAACTGACAAATTGAGGAATGGTCATGTGCCGATGTAACCTCATGACTGTATTTTCTTTTTTTTTGTATCACTGCGCGCGGGTGTAGAGGCTAAAGGAGCCAATGTTGCATATATTTGGACAAGGGAAGGGACGGGACTTTCACTCGAAAGGAGGGCTCTTTGGGGTGTAGGTGGATATGCGGGGTTTGTGTATTAAAAGGGGATCTTTGGGCTTTCCTAGGGCCGGGCAAGGGGGAAAGGGACCCGGGCGGGGGCCTCCACGCTGGCCGGTTTAAACCGGCCAGTGAACGGGAGTGAGGTGGGGGGAGGGGCTGCGGCCATCGGAGCCTGACAGAACGGGGTCCGAGAGGTCTAGCCGGGGTGGAAAGTTGGGGGGGAGGGAACCGAGGTTGGGGGGGGGGGAACCGAGGTTGGGAGGATGAGTTTTACAAGAGGCATTGGGGGGGTGGGGGGGGATACAACTTTGGGGTATCATGTACGGTACTCTCTTAGAGGCTGGATGGCGTTGGTTGGGGGGGTGGGTGGGTGGAGAGCCGTGTAGATTAAGGGTGACTACGGGTAATCCCCGATTCCTTTTTGTCATTTGTTTATGTAAACAGGCGGGTTGAGGTTTGGGGGTTGGTGGGCGGATGGGATCGTTGTTATTATGGGGATTGACATATCTTGTTGATTATTGTTTATTGTTGATGGGTGTAAATGTGGGAGAAAACGTGAAAAAGGAGAATAAAAAATTTTTTTTTTTTTTTTTTTTAAACGAGTCGTTGAATATCTCCCGCAGGTGTGGGGCCAGTGCTGCTGCACATTTTTGTAGAGGTCCACTGGGAACCCATCAAATCCCGGTGCCTTCCCGGATTGCATGGAGTTGATGCATCGCATGATCTCCTCCAGACGCAACGTCGCTTCCAGTCCCTGTCCCTTTTCCTCCCCCACAGCTGGGAAGTCCAGCCCATCCAAGAATTGTTGAATTTTTGAGTCCCCCTCCAGAGGCTTGGAGGTGTACAGTCCCCAGTAGAATGTTGCGAAGGCTCGATGACCTCCTCTGGAGCCGTGACCACCTGTCCCTTGTCCCTGATCTGCGCTCTCGTGCTTCCCCATATCTGACAGAGGTGGCTCACTACGTTCCCTGTGGAGAGCAGGTCAAATTCCATTTGCAATTTCTTTCCTCTCCGTCAGCAGCTCCAGTTGGGCCGTAGAGTCTCACTGATCTATTTTATTAGCCACTGCTTGGCCACCTTTTCTCGCTGTCTCCATGAGCCCTGTAAGCTATTATTTCCCCCGTCCTGATCCTTGCCTCCAGTGCCTTGCAAAATGTGGAGAGACACCACCCCGTTCTGGTTGCAACTTACTTATTTGTAGACTCCTCAGTACAACACAGAAATCACATTGTCCAGCTGGTTGTTAGAGGGGAAATTATCTCCTTTAAAGCGCAGAATGAAAAGAGCGTAAAGGCAGAGGCAGAGGTTGACGGAATGCCATCTTAGAGGTGGACCATCAGCACTCAATGAATCAGGCACCAGAACTGCTGGCCAGTAGGAAGAAGCTACAGTTGGAATGTGGGCTTCTATCCACGGACAGGGTGGTGCGCTTGCAGCGTCGTTCGCAGGGGACTCTTTATGAACACAGGGAGAAGGCTAGTCACCCGCTGGCACATCAGCTGAGGAGGCAGGCAGCCTCTTGGGAAATTGCACAAGTCAGGGTTAGGGGTTGTGAACTGGTTTCTACTCCAGCCAAGGTTAACAGGGCGGCTGAAGCGTTTTATCAAAACCTGTACGTGTAGGAACCACTGGAGGATGAGTGCCCAAAGTACAAGTTTTTAGATGGTCTGGCCTTCCCGTTAGTGGAGCAGGAGGAGAGGGAGGAATTAGAAACTCCTCTGACTCTAGCGGAGATTAAGGAGGGTATGGGGCTTGATGCAGTTGGGGAAGGTGCCGGGAGCAGACGGGTTTCCAATTGAATTTTACAAAATGTTATTATCCAGGCTCAAAACGTTAGCTCCCTTTTATCTCCACAGATGCTGTCAGACCTGCTGAGATTGCCCAGTATTTTCTACGTAATGCAAGTTGTTCTTTAGTAAAGGTTGTTGAAGGGAACCTCATTATAAAGGTTAATTGGCTCTCAAATTGCATCTCACCATAAGGGAAAATTAACAATACATCCAGTAACAGGACAGATAAAATGATTAGAAGTATTTGTTCATGTGGAATGTAAACATCAGCATGGACTGGTTGCGTTGAGTGGGCTGTTATCTAGTTGTAGAGTGTCAAGAGAATCATCCATTTTTCTTTTTGCGTGCCATGATCATATAATTTATAAACAGAGTAAATTGGCATTTTGATATATCTACAAAAAGTGAGGCACTGAAAAAAAATCATTCCTTTTATAGAACTTACCAACACCCCGGCAACTATCGAAGCAACAGTGTTTCTACTTTCCCCCCAGTCAATACATTCAAATTCTGGCCAGCGGAAATTGTCCAGGAATCCTGCCATCCTAAAGCTGCCGATGGGATTGTGCTCCTTCACTGGACCTCAATGTAATCTTGATCTGTAAATTTAGTTTGTGTTTCACTGAAAGAAAGAAATACATTGATTATTTTTCTAAACAGCATTTCCTGCCACCCTTCATTGTTGAACAACATAACATGGGGCTAAATCCACCACAGAGCTTGATAGAATGCTGCCTTATTCCATTCCCTAGGATTCAACTGTTCTAAATTGCACATTACTCGGCCTGATTTGACATTGGTCACAAAAATTAAAAACAAATTTCTGAAGGTGGAAAAACTAAACAAAAGTATGTTCTTAATCAGACAAATTTTTATTAAATCTTCAAAGTAACTTTGGAATAAATGCACAAAATATTTTAACTCCTTTTACAAGGTACTGAACTTAGCATTAATACATGGGGTAATACCAGATGGGGCACCCAACATTGATCCAAACACCAGAAAGATACATCCAATCAACCCTGCACAGTCCTCACTAGCATCTGGGCATTTATGCCAAAATTCCCACAGGCTAGTCAAGCAAATATGTTAATACTCACAAATTATATCTTTCAGCCAACATCCCAGGCACCTCAATCACCTCTTTCTCAGTAAGCTACCTGCCGCAAATGCATCTGTCAGCATTGGCAGCAATGCCCACCAGGCACAGTCCTTGTGGAGACAAAAATGTTGTCTTCACACTGAGAACACGCACCATCATATTGTGTGGCACTACCACTACGGTTTATGTGTTTTGTTATAAATGTAGAGTTTCCAATTCTTTTTTCCAATTAAGGAGCAATTTAGTGTGGCCAATTAATCTACCCTCCACATCCTTTTGGGTTGTGGGGGTGACACCCACGCAGATAAGGGGAGAATGTGCAAACTCCATACGGACAGTGACCCGGGGCCGGGATCAAACCCAGGTCTTCGGCGCCGTGAGGCAGCAGTGCTAACCACTGAGCCACCGTGCTGCCCCACAACCACTATGCTAACTAACAACATCTTGTGGTCTCCATTGGCCAGGAAGTGCCGATAAGAGAAGGTCAGAAACTGGGTCACCTTTTGATTCACCAAACCCATTCCATCACCTACAAGGATCAAGTCTGCAGCATGATGTAATACTTTCTGCTTGCCTGGGTGAGTGCAGCTCCAACACTCAAGAAGCTCGACACCATTCAGGACTAAGCAGGCCACTTGATCATCACATCATCCACTTACTCCACCAGTAATGTACAGTGACAGCAGTATGGACCACATTAAAGATGCACTGCAGCAACTCACCAAGGCTCCTTTGACACCACCTTTCAAACCCACAACCTCTAACACCTAGAAGGACAAGGACAGATGCATGGGAACACTACCACCCGCAGGTTCCCCTGCAAGCCACAGACCATCCTGACCATCAGATATCACTGTCCCTTCACTGTCACTGGAACAAAAAACTATGGAGCTGGTCTCTGACTTCAGGACGCGAAGTATCGCACACATCTCTGACTGCATCAATAATGCCGGGGTGGAGATGGTTGACAGCTTCAAATTCCTAGGTGTGCACATCACCAACAATCTGTCCTGATCCACCCACGTTGACGCTACGAACAAGAAAGCACAACAGCACCTTGATTTCCTTAAGAAACTAAAGAAATTTTGCATATCCACATTGACTCATTAATTTTTACAGATGCACCATAGAAAGCGTCCTATCTGGCTGCATCACAGCCTGGTATGCCAACTGCTCAGCCCAAGATCATAAGAAACTACAGAGAATCGTGAACACAGCCCAGTCTATCACGCAAACCCGCCTCCCATCCATTGACTCTGTCTACACCTCCTGCTGCCTTGGGAAAGCGGGCAGCATAATCAAAGACCCCTCCCACCCGGGTTATTCTCTCTTCCAGCCTCTTCCATCGGGCAGGAGATATAAAAGTCTGAGAGCACGCACCAACAGGTTCAAAAACAGCTTCTTCCCCACTGTTACCAAAATCCTGAAAGTCCCTCTTATAAACGGAACTGATCTCTTCACACATCTTCTCTATTGAGTAGTACTACACTCCATATACGTCACCTGATGCCTGTGTCTATGTATTTACATTGTGTATTTATGTATGTCCTGTGTTTTTTCATGTATGGAACGATCTGTCTGGACTGTACACAGAACACTACTTTTCACTGTACCTCGGTACCCGTGACAATAAAGCATATCAAAAAAACAAAAAGAACTGGAACTTCTTTCCTAACAGCACTGTAGGTGTACCTGGATTGCAGCAGTTCAAGAAGGTGGATTACTACTACCTTGAGGGAAATTAGGTATGGGCAATAAAGGCTGGCTTGACACTGACACATAGGTCACATGAATAATTTAAAAATTATATATATAATGCATTATTAGCTGGACTATGTGCAAACAATCCAGGCAACTGTGTTTTCTTCAACAATAACCATTGTAACCATTTGAAGAGAATAAGTGCTTCACACCAAAATTGCAGTTCGGAGACTGATGTTTAGTTTGTGGAAAATGGCAAATAAAATATCATGTTTTATTGACAAAACACAATGGCCTGTAACTTCCTGGAGGGTTCACAAAGTTGCTGGTGGAGCTGCATAAGAGCGGCGCGCGCGCTTAAAGGACGCAGCATTTAAACTCCTGGCCATTTTCTTTCTGACAGCTTGGAGCTCTGCGCTGCTGAAGGAAATGTCCAGGTGCAACGCTATGTTGGGCCACTCACCCAGATATTTGATGAGTTTTTACACGTTTTTATTTACACATAAGTTTTTCAGTCTAGCAGAAGCAGGAGACATAGGGAGACTTTTTTTTGGTCGGTAAATGTTTTATATTATTAGTGCTTAGCACTTATAACTATGTTTAAAATGCAAGTAAAATGAAAGGAAGATATATATATTTTTTTACTTTGGTTTGTTATAGAACATAGAACATTACAGCGCAGTACAGGCCCTTTGGTCCTCAATGTTGTGCTGACCTGTGAATCCACTCTAAAGCCCATCTACACTATTACCTTATCGTCCATATGTCTATCCAATGACCATTTGATTGCCCTTAGTGTTGGCAAGTCCACTATTGTTGCAGGCAGGGCATTCCACTCCCTTACTACTCTCTGAGTAAAGAACCTACCTCTGTCTTATATCTATCTCCCCTCAATTTAAAGCTATGTCCCCTCGTGCTAGATATCACCATCCGAGGAAAAAGGCTCTCATTGTCCACCCTTTCCAATCCTCTGATCATCTTGTATGCCTCAATTAAGTCACCTCTTAACCTTCTTCTCTCTAACAAAAACAGCCTCAAGTCCCTCAGCCTTTCCTCATAAGATCTTCCCTCCATACCAGGCAACGTTCTGGTAAATCTCCTCTGCACCCTTTCCAATGCTTCCACATCCTTCCGAAAATGCGGCGACCAGAATTGCACGCAATATGAGGCTGTTAATTCCATTGCAAGGGTACTTTACTGTATAAAGTGAGTTTGATGTCATAGAAGATTAATTTTTCTTTTAAACTTTGGTTTGTCAGGAGGATGTTAATAAAGGAACTATAATGGATAGAATGTGGTGATCATTCGCTAAAGGGTATGATTGCCCACCTAAGATACTCCGTGTTACTGGTTAAGGGTTCTGTGGGTCCTTGCGTGGTTGATGAGCACAATCCTAGGGCTGCATCACTCACTTGGTAGGAATTTCCAAAAGGTGGCATTAGTCCTTGGACACTTAAGTCGCAGGTATTCCTTTCTCAGGCTTCTTTTCCAGGCCTCCTCTTGCTGCCTGATGTTCTCAAAGAATTGTGACCCTCCAATTAGGAGGTTCCTCCAAGTAGATCTCTTCCGAGAAAAGGTCTCCCAGGCATTGTCGTCTATGTCCCATTTCTCGAGGTAAGCCTACAATGTGACTTTGAAGAGCTTTCTTTGTGCTCCTCTTGTTCAGGATCCTTCCTTGAGCTGGATGAAGAAGATTTTCTTTGCAGTTGGCACCCTGACATCCTAAGCATATGAGTGGCCCAGCGGATTTGGTTTTGGATGATCATGGCTTCGATATTGGAACTATTGCCTCCATCAAGGGCACACCTGTTCTCCAGGCTGATTCAGAGCTAAAGTACATTTGGATTTTACAATGTATTTTAAGCGGAGTTGTTTACGAGTCTCCCTGGTGTAATGTGCATCCTTAGCAGCCTCAGTGATTACTACAAAAGCTTTAACGCGGTTTATTGCCTTAGTTGATATATGCAAGTCTTCTGTGAGCTAATGTGAACAAATGTTTGACAGGTATTGCGAATCAATTACCCACCCTTAAGAGTGTACTGCCAAAGGAGATCCCGAAATGATGGCAGAAGAGATGGGTGGCAGAACACCCATCTGGGTGGGTGGCAGAACACCCGTTTCAGTGGCTGTTGCTTTCGGATGTTGAGCTTGTCAATTCACAATTGTCAAAACCCTTCCCTCTCTCTCTCCCCGCCCCCTTTACAAATAGATAGGACTGTTGTGTTTTGTTTAAGTGAGAAAATATATTTTACTACAATAAATTTGTAAAGGTTGAGGCAGTTTTACGACATTGTTCAGCGATAGAGTTAAACGTTAAGTTACATGTTAACTGGTTTCAATGTTTTGTATTTATAAAATTATTTTTGTTAATAAATGTTTTATATTAAATTTTACAAGCTTCTACAAATGACTTACTGAAAAATCAGAACATAACATTGAATTGAAATAATTATACATGAATAAGATAACTGAAGTAAACAAGGCAGAAACATAATTAACACATGGGCACACTGATTAGCACTGCTGCCTCACAACACCAGAGACCCATCTTCAATTCAGATCTTGGGTGACTATATGGTGTTTGTATAATCCGCCCCCCCCCCCCACCACCTGCAGTTTCCTAGAACCATGGAATAGGATCACAGAATTCCTACAATGCAGCAAGTGGCCATTCAGCCCATCAAGTCTGAAAGAGTACCCAACCTGAAGTCCCCACCCTATCCCTAAAACATAATCTGTGCATCCCTGGACACTAAGGGACAACTTAGCTTGGCCAATCTACCTAACCTGCACATCTTCGGACTGTGGGAGGAAACCAGAGCATCAAGAGGCGGGGGCATGAACCAGGGTAGGATGCTTTTTGGAGTGTCAGTGCAGACTTTATGGCCCAAATGGCTTTCTTCTGCACTGCAATGATTCTATAAACACTAAAGAAAATCAGATGTTACAAGTACAGTGACAGCAAAACGCCCTGGGGAGCTTTTAAAATCAGGGACGGGATTCTCCGACCCACCGCCGGGTCGGAGAATCGCCGGGGGCTGGCGTGAATCCCGCCCCCGCCGTGTCCCGAAGTCTCCGCCGCCAGAGATTCGGCATGGGTGGGAATCGCGCCGGTTGGCTGAAGTCCCGCTGCTTGAATGCCTGTCCCGCCAGCGTGGATTAAACCACCTTTAGAACGGTGGGACAAGGCGGCGCGGGCGGCTCCGGGGTCCTTGGGGGGGGGGCAATCTGGCCCCCGGGGCACAGGCCCGCCCACGGATCGGTGGGCCCCGATCGCGGGCCAGGTAACCGTGGGGGCACTCTTTTTCTTCCGCCTTCACCATGGTCTTCACTATGGCAGAGGCGGAAGAGACCCCCTCCCCTGCGCATGTGCGAGGATGACATCAGCAGCTGCTGACGCTCCTGCGCATGCGCGGACCCGCGTCGCCCGGCGAAGACCTTTCGGCCCCGGCTGGCGTGGCGCCAAAGGCCTTTCCCGCCAGCCGGTGGAGCGGAAACCACTCCGGCGCGGGTCTAGCCCCTCAAGGTGAGGGCTTGGCCCCTAAAGGTGCAGAGTCTCCGCACCTTTGGGGAGGCCCGATGCCGGAGTGGTTCCCGCCACTCCATCATGCCGGGAGCCCCCGCCCCGCCGTGTAGGGGAGAACCCCGCCCCAGATTACCATAATCTAAATTAAAACATACAAACATTTTTAAGCATTCATGCCACACATAAAATTGTACAATAATATAGTGTAGATTTAAATAGTTTCACAGATTTAAAACAAATAACCAAACCCATGTTCACTTATAAATAATCACCTTTAATCATAAAAAAATTTAAAATTACTTTAAAAGAATCAACAACAGTAACGCCAGTCTAAAAGAAAGAGCAAAAAGGATTGTTAAAAAGACATCTACATTCCTTTAAAATACATGTTAAAACAGTTGCCTGACGTTTTCAATATAAATCTACTGTTTAAACGCCTGCCCTCAATGGTATTCCCAAGCTGGCCTCATCATAAAGGAGCGGCTCTGCCCTTCTCCTGTGCTGTGCTAGAGCCTGCACAGACCAGGGCGTTGGAGGCCTCAGGCTGCCAAAAAAAGGAAGGTCGGATGCATCATCGGAGCCCAGAGAAGTGTGCAGAATTCTCTTTCAAAATCAGCAGCCCGTGGCTTCCCACCGCAAGGACGTCACGGACCAATGAAGTCATCCGGTAATAGTTAAGTCTCCGTAGCCCCAGATGACCATTGGCTGCTTTCTCCTTTGAGGGGGAGAGCTGACTGCAGTGATTCAACCTCAGGGCCACCACATCTCATGCAAGGTTCAGAAGGCGGGGCCTTCGTGAATAACCTCAAGCCGGTACGGGAATTGAACCCACACTGCTTGCCTCACTCTGCAACACAAACGAGCTACCCAGCCAACTGAGCTAAAGTGGCTGAAGGTCAAACTAGTCCCATTGGGATTTCTGTGCAGAGTTCTCATAGGAAGGATATTCCTAACTCACTCAGAGTACAAAGGTTATTTTTACTGTTCAACACCATTTCTTGGAAATGATGGAAGTTCAGTATTTCAACAAACTGCACAAGAGCCAATATAAACTGAATGTTTAATGTTGTTAAGCCCTCCCAAAAATAAAACCATTATTCTATGAGCAAAGAACTTGCTGAAAGGCTCCAGGCACTTGGAAAACACCTACTCAAATATTAAGTGTTTTTATTTTGATGAAATTGTTGCCCATATTATATGAATGTCTCTTACAGCAAAATAATTTGCGGATGCATTAATCTCAGTATCTGCAAAGGCACCAGCAAATGAAAATTCCACTGGTAGGAGGGGAAGGGAAATTCTGCACAAGGAATGCTGCGTACAAGAATTAAGAAAAGTTGAACCAACTGAAATGTTTCAATTGAACGAAAAAAAAATCATTTTTCATCTTGGGCCTAGTCCAAAGATGGCCAAGAATGGAGGGAGATCGGATAGATTTAGATTTGTCACGTGTACTGATGTACAGTGAAAAGTATTGTCTACATACAGTCCAGTCAGATTGTACCATACATGAATAAAATAGAACATACGATAGATACACATTGTAAATACATAGACATTGGGTGAAGCATACGGAGTAGTGCTAACAACAGTGGAGAAGATGGGTGGAGAGATCAGTTCCGGCCATTTGAAGGCAATTCAGGACTCTGGTAGCAGCAGAGCAGAAGCTGTTTTTGAATCTGTTGCTGCGTGTTCTCAGACTTTTGCATCTCCTGCGCGATGTAAGAGGTTGGAAGAGAGAATACCCTGGATGGGAGGGGTCTTTGATTATGCCACCTGCTTTCCTGAGGCAGCAAGAGATATAGACAGAGTCAATGGATGGGAGGCAGGTTTGCGTGATTGGATGGGAGGCAGGACTGGGCTATATTCGCGGGTCTCTGTAGTTTCTTACAGTCTTGGGCTGAGCAGTTGCCACACCAAGCTGTGATGCAGCCAAATAGGATGACTTCTATGGTGTATCTGTAAAAATTGGTAAGAGTCAATGTTAACATGTCGAATTTCCTTAGTTTCCTGAGGAAGTATAGGCGTTGTTGTGCTTTCTTGGTCATAGCGCCGACGTGGGTGGACCAGGACAGATTGTTGGTGATGTGTATGGGCAGCACGATAGCACAGTGGTTAGCACAGTTGCTTCACAGCTCCTGGGTCCTAGGTTCGATTCCGAGCTTGGGTCACAAGGAAACCAGAGCACCCAAAGGAAATCCACACAGACATGGGAGAACATGCAGACTCCGCGTAGACAGTGAACCAAGCGGGAAGCGAACCCGGGTCTCTGCCGCTGTGAAGCAACAGTGCTAAGCACTGTGCCCAAGTACCATGCAGAGCCTCAAGTTGACGAGGTTTACTTCACAGAACAAATACTGGATTAGTCAGCTTCAATAATATGAATCTATTTCCTTGCTAATAACTTGGACATTGAACAAGCTCAGCTTCCAATGGACACAAATGCACTTGTCACAATTGTTTTGCTAAGCAGCAGTCACATCCACACCACTGGCAGCGTACGCTCTGGGCTTGGTATTAAGCCATAGGACTTCTGTAGTAGTGTAGAGAACTACATTTCCGACATTGACTCAAAGCTCTGACTGGAAAAGGGGAGCACTCTGTCCCTGAAAAACTAAATTTTAAATTTGCAAAATGTCAAATTTCTCCATTATAATGAAAATCACAATTTTGTTAAATAATGAAAATAAATACCTTCTAACATTTATATTTCAGTTTCTATCTTAATTTTGTGTATTTTCCAATCTTTATTTCGCTGCATGTAAAATTAAAAATGAAGGATAATCATTACATGTTACTTCCTGGATTACTCTCCATGATGACAATTAGATACTGCAGATCATAAGACCATAAGACATAGGAGCAGAATTAGGGCATTCAACCCATCTAGTCTGCTCCGCCATTCAATCATGGCTGATATTTTTCTCATTCCCATTCTCCTGCTTTTTCCGCATAACCCCTGATCCCCTTATTAATCACTTTTAAAAATATATGTATTTTCCATTTTAACAAATAAAGCAACAAAACTTCAGGATTGGTGCAGCACAGCAAAAATGTGCCAGCATACATAAATAAAATAGAGAAGACTGGAGACCAACAGTACTGTTGTTTCAGTGTAATGACTAAACTTGGTGTCTCCATATGAATCAGCGGATATATATGAGACGAGACATGCCTGTACCTTAGCAGAAACTGGTCCCCGATTACTCAACCCCACAATTAACAGAAATTTTAAAAAACAGAAAAAATTCAAGAGGTCACAAGAGGATATTTTACACATAACCACCAGTCGCAACAAAACCCCAAACTCTGGCATGGCACAAAACGATCATCATTCCACACATTTATACAGAGAAGACTAACAAATATTCATAGTTGATTCAAATTATAAATCACTGCAATCAGCGCTTCCCAACTCACTAATCATGGCAGGATATAGAACGATACAGCGCAGTACAGGCCCTTCGGCCCACGATGTTGCACCGAAACAAAAACCATCTAACCTACACTATGCCATTATCATCCATATGCTTATCCAATAAACTTTTAAATGCCCTCAATGTTGGCGAGTTCACTACTGTTGCAGGTAGGGCATTCCACGGCCTCACCACTCTTTGCGTAAAGAACCTACCTCTGACCTCTGTCCCATATCTATTACCCCTCAGTTTAAAGCTATGTCCCCTCGTGCCAGCCATTTCCATCCACGGGAGAAGGCTCTCACTGTCCACCCTATCTAACCCCCTGATCATTTTGTATGCCTCTATTAAGTCTCCTCTTAACCTTCTTCTCTCTAACGAAAACAACCTCAAGTCCATCAGCCTTTCCTCATAAGATTTTCCCTCCATACCAGGCAACATCCTGGTAAATCTCCTCTGCACCCGCTCCAAAGCCTCCACGTCCTTCCTATAATGCGGTGACCAGAACTGTACGCAATACTGAAATGCGGCCGTACCAGAGTTTTGTACAGCTGCAACATGACCTCCTTACTCCGGAACTCAATCCCTCTACCAATAAAGGCCAACACTCCATAGGCCTTCTTCACAACCCTATCAACCTGGGTGGCAACTTTCAGGGATCTATGTACATGGACACCTAGATCCCTCTGCTCATCCACACTTCCAAGAACTTTACCATTAGCCAAATATTCCGCATTCCTGTTATTCCTTCCAAAGTGAATCACCTCACACTTCTCTAAATTAAACTCCATTTGCCACCTCTCAGCCCAGCTCTGCAGCTTATCTATGTCCCTCTGTAACCTGCTACATCCTTCCACACTGTCGACAACACCACCGACTTTAGTGTCGTCTGCAAATTTACTCACCCACCCTTCTGCGCCTTCCTCTAGGTCATTGATAAAAATGACAAACAGCAACGGCCCCAGAACAGATCCTTGTGGTACGCCACTTGTAACCGAACTCCATTCTGAACATTTCCCATCAACCACCACCCTCTGTCTTCTTTCAGCTAGCCAATTTCTGATCCACATCTCTAAATCACCCTCAGTCCCCAGCCTCCGTATTTTCTGCAATAGCCTACCGTGGGGAACCTTATCAAATGCTTTACTGAAATCCATATACACCACATCAACTGCTCTACCCTCGTCTACCTGTTCAGTCATATAAACGGAAACTAACAGGAGCAGAAGGTCTCAGGGTAACAGGGACCAGGATACAGCCATGAGCACACGATCCCCTGGCACACTCGCCCTCACAAGACAGAAAAGGGAGAAAGTTGCTCAATCAAATCCCTCATTCAACTTCTGAGGATATCATAGCCAAGATGGAAGATCCCAAGCATAAGGGGGCTACCAGTTACCAATGACAGTTGAAGGCTGGGCCTGGCATCGCACACTATTCGCACATAGGAGTTAGTAAACGAAGGATATCTACACCATGTCAAGACTGACTACACAACCAGCCTCATTCCTCTTTAACCACATCCAAGGCAACATACCAACCCTGCTGACACTGGAAGATATGTCACCCTCAACTGAGGAGACCCCCATCACCAAGGAGAAGATGAATTGTCAAGGCATCAACAAATGGGTGATTTGGGAGGGCTACAATACTTCCCCCACCCCTGACACGATAAAGAAATCCCTACGAGGCACACAATACCCAATCTGGACCGACAACAACATGCTCCCTATCCAAGCAAGGAGAAGAACACAAAGATTACCCAAAGAATGCCAGATGCGGAGCAGTACCGAACATCATACCAAATGGATACACAAGGAGGCCCGACTACAAAAAGGAGGGCATTCAGGAATGCCACTATACAAGGCCACTTCAAGGGCAGCACCCATCTCCCCCAATCAGCCTACCCTCGAATCAAAGAAGGGCTCCAACAACTCAGTTCCACAGCATACAGACTCTCACTCCAACCCTGCCACCCACAGGATACCACTGCCTCAGTGGAACTCGATCTTGGGGGAGGGAGGGTAGAAGCAGACCAGGACCTCTCACAAAATGAGATAATTTGGAGGAGGGGAGTCCAATCAACCATCCAACAGACCCTCCTCCCGGCCCAGGTACACACAGTTGGTTTCTCCTGCCCTAACCCACCCAATCAAGAGACCACCCACACAGCCAAAAGAATATTGAAGACAACAAGTCAAGCAAGGATTAACCGACCACACCCAGACGTGCGCCATTACATATTCCCTCCGACTCTAACAACTACAAAGAAGAATCACAAGAAACCCAAGCCTCTCTAGGATACATGATCTGTCCGGACTTTCATAGGAGAGAAGAACGGATTCTCTAGACCCAAAGTAACAGAAATACAAAAGAAAACCTGAAACAGATAGCTCTAACTGGGGATTTTCCTCAAGAGGACTTACATAGCCATACCACCCAGCACCACACCAAACATCACCCACCACCCAGTCATGGCTCTACTCATCTTCTCTATAAATGAGTTGAGGGGTATCTATAATGCACTCACTTTTTTGTAAATGCAAGGATTAGAGCACATGAAAAAAAAGGGATGACTATGCACTACCCAGGGCAGTACGGTAGCGCAGGGGATAGCACTGCTGCCTCACGGCGCCGAGGTCCCAGGTTCGATCCCGCCTCTGGGTCACTGTCCATGTAAAATTTGCACATTCTCCCCGTGTTTGCGTGGGTTTTGCCCCCACAACCCAAAGACATGCAGGTTAGATGGATTGGCCACGCTAAATTGCCCCTTAATTGGAAAAAATGAATTGGGTACTCTAAATTCATTAAAAAAAAGACTAGGCACTACCTTCATGACACTCTACCAACTTAGCTGAAGGTTAGTCCCCACCAGAGAGATGGCTCTATCAAATAACATGATTCCCTTCTCCGCTTCCACTATTCTCTCAAGGATATTCCTCAGTTTGCCAAAGTTAGCACCATGGTGTCATTGTCCCACAACATCATTCACAATAGCAGCCATCATCTTGATGCCGACAGCACCACTGGGGCATAGGCCCGCTCACCAGCAAAACTGCCCCTGCTCGGTGGGCCCCACTCCAGTTACCTCCGGCCAGCCGCCTCAATCTAACGAGGATTTTATTTAGTTAACTCCTCATTGCCAAAATCCAGCAAGGATTTTCCAGGGACATTGTACAAGACATATATTCCATCCAAGGGCAAGTAATTATGGGATGTGCATTAGGGCAGAAAAAAGGGATTTAAAGACAAGTAGAGCCAGAGCTTACAAAAATGCAGCCGCTCCCACGCTTACATCATATGCCTCCCCCCCCCCCACCTTGAAGAATGTGTTTGCCAATCACTGACATTCCTCAAACTCTTCTGTAGATTTTTAAAGTTGTGTATGTTTATTTTGTGCATTTTGTAACTTGGAAGATTCTGTGGAGTGTTGGAAGGTTTTACAGAATGCTCTGAGCCTGGTGGAGCTGCCATCTTTCAGATAAGATGTTAAACTGAGGCCCAATGCAGCCGCTCCCGGGCTCACCGCAGATCGCTAAGTTGACAGCGGTCAAGGTAAAATCCACACCACAGAGACCGCCAGATCTTTTCTGAGCAGATTACTTCGACGTCAGCACCGTCCCAAAATCCAGACCATTGTTATCAGATATGCTCTTTTCTCAACTCCCTTGTACTTCCAATGTTCTACTCCTTCCTACCTGCCTTAGTCCCGATGCTTTGCTTCAAGCATTCCAAATATACATCTCCTTTAAAAGGCATTTGAAATAGACATCTCCTTTAAAAAAAATCTAAATTCCAAGTTTAAGTGCCAGTGAGCAGAAGACTGTATCAGCAGCTATTTACCGTGTTAGCTGGGAACATCCTCCATGATCAGGAGCCAGAATGTTTTCCTTTTTTGTAAGATTTAAAACTTGTATTGGACCCACATGTTGGAGATTGGGACTAGTTTAAACTGTGGAACAAATAAGTTTGACAGCATGCAGAAATCACACAAAGCAACTTGAATAATAACATGGGAAAGAAATAACTAAATGCAAAACCTTTTGTCACAACTTCTTTCAAAGCTTTCTAAGTTATGCAATATATTACTTCGGTAGTAGGGAAGATGCTGGAATCTATCATTAAGGAAGAAATAGCGAGGCATCTAGATGGAAATTGTCCCATTGGACAGACGTAGCATGGGTTCATAAAGGGCAGGTCGTGCCCAACTGATTTAGTGGAATTTTTTGAGGACATTATCAGTGCGGTAGATAACGGGGAGCCAATGGATGTGGTATATCTGGATTTCCAGAAAGCCTTTGACAAGGTGCCACACAAAAGGTTGCTGCAGAAGATAAAGATGCATGGCATTAAGGGTAAAGTAATAGCATGGATAGAGGATTGGTTAATTAATAGAAAGCAAAGAGTGGGGATTAATGGGTGTATCTCTGGTTGACAATCAGTAGCTAGTGGTGTCCCTCAGGGATCAGTGTTGGGCCCACAACTGTTCACAATTTACATAGATGATTTGGAGTTGGGGACCAAGGGCAATGTGTCCAAGTTTGAAGACGACACTAAAATGAGTGGTAAAGCAAAAAGTGCAGAGGATACTGGAAGTCTGCAGAGGGATTTGGATAGGTTAAGGGTCTGGCAGATGGAATACAATGTTGACAAATGTGAGGTTATCCATTTTGGTAGGAATAACAGCAAAAGGGATTATTATTTAAATGATAAAATATTAAAACATGCTGCTGTGCAGAGAGACCTGGGTGTGCTAGTGCATGAGTCGCAAAAAGTTGGTTTACAGGTGCAACAGGTGATTAAGAAGGCAAATGGAATTTTGTCCTTCATTGTTAGAGAGATGGAGTTTAAGACTAGGGCGGTTATGCTGCAATTGTATAAGGTGTTAGTGAGGCCACACCTGGAGTATTGTGTTCAGTTTTGGTCTCCTTACCTGAGAAAGGACGTACCGGCGCTGGAGGGTGTGCAGAGGAGATTCACTAGGTTAATCCCAGAGCTGAAGGGGTTGGATTATGAGGAGAGGTTGAGTAGACTGGGACTGTACTCGTTGGAATTTAGAAGGCTATGGGGGGGATCTTATGGAAACATATAAAATTATGAAGGGAATAGATAGGATAGATGCGGCAGGTTGTTTCCACTGGCGGGTGAAAGCAGAACTAGGGGGCATAGCCTCAAAATAAGGGTAAGTAGATTTAGGACTGAGTTTAGGAGGAACTTCTTCACCCAAAGGGTTGTGAATCTATGGAATTCCTTACTCAGTGAAGCAGTTGAGGCTCCTTCATTAAATGTTTTTAAGATAAAGATAGATAGTTTTTTGACGAATAAAGGGATTAAGGGTTATGATGTTCGGGCCGGAAAGTGGAGCTGAGTCCACAAAAGATCAGCTATGATCTCATTGAATGGCGGAGCAGGCTCGAGGGGCCAGATGGGCTACTCCTGCTCCTAGTTATGTTCTTCTATTGTATCAGCATGGAAACTGATGTGGTAAATTCATCCCGGTTCTGGAGAGTTTCTACACTTAAAAGGTCATAAATGTAAATAATTGCGTTGACATAGTAACAATCACTTCTTACTTTTAAACACAACTTCATCTTGCAGTACAGATAGCTGTACACCCTTGACTGTGGCATAGACTAGAAAACCAGTTCTGGGAGATGCCTCAATTTATTAGTCATAACATCGCAGCAAGTCGCAACCAAAAAAAAGCATGAGGCACGAGGAAGGTGCGCTCAGAAGTTTGTTCCTGCAGTTTGGATCCACAAATTATTGATCTCAAAACTGTCAAATGGCTTTGTAACTTTCCGAAACACAATTCTATACTTTTAGAGATCATACTTGTGTGTGTTATAAATAAAAATCTAAATTTGTTGCTATTTTATTAAAGTATTAAATTACTGTAATGTCCAATATACCAGCCAAACTTTGTGAAGGTTTTAATTACAGCACTGCAAAAACATTTAATAATAAGTCATGTTGAAGAGTTGGTTTACAAATGAACGATGCAAGTAGGCAAAGTGGAAACAATTAGGTTGCAAATGAAGTTCCTGTCTTTGCTCTCCACTCTTAATGTGGCTCCACTGTGTATCTTTTCCATTCTCCTTTAGGTGATTCCCAATCTTTAGGTCACACTAAACCCGCCATCTTAAGACATCTCTCACCATCCTTCAAAATCTTTTCTTTAACCGGACCTTTGGTCACCTCCCTTCCCTCCACCTTCCCCCAACCGATGAAAACCATGAGCATTTTTGTGATTGTAAAGGCATTAGTGGAATGCTGGCATTGGTGGCAGTGTGTGTGGCTGAAATTATCTGCATGTCAGCAAGGATTGTGGAGATAATGATAATTTTGGTGGTTGATTTCTACTTTATAAAGCAATTTGTATCAGCATGGAAATTGACTTGACAATTTCATCCCAGTTGTAAAGATTTTTTCCATTGCATGGGGTGATCATGTCACACCACTTTACAACCTGGAGTTTAACATTAATTAGGCTTGCTGATCGAGTGCAGAAGAGAGTTCATTATCAATTGGCACTTGTCATTAATGTAGTAAACAACCGGCCCGCTGATGGACAGGAGGGGGGGGGGGCATTCTCAGACTGGGGAGGTCGATGGAGTGGCGGGAGCGGCCGGGGTCAGCAGGAGTCAGCTGACTGAAAGCGCACATTAGTAAGCATTGCGCAGGTCAAGGACACACAGCCTGAGTGAGAGAGATACAGACCGAGTGAGAATTTGGTAATTTGGTGCAGTGAGGTAATTCGGTGAAGAGTGGGAGAAGGTGCTTTTTCCCTACTGTTTTGTTCTCTTTCTTTCTTCGGGCCTAATTTCGGGAGCCGTTCAGAGGAGGAGGAGCAGTCTCTGTGAGTATAAAAACCTAACGGAAACTTCCTGTTTTCCAGTTTTTTTCCCCAAAAGTGACGTCAGAGGGAAGCTGTGATCTGAGTAGTTGATAGCAAATCTGCCCCAAATTTTTTTTAAAAACACAGCTAAACTCATAAACTTAAATTAAACTAATTAATTAATTAGTGATGGCTGGTCAGGTGATGTGCTTGAGCTGCTTGATGTGGGAGCTGGCAGATCCCATTGCGAGCTGCAGCGACCACATCTGCAGTAAGTGTTGGCTGCTCGAAGAGCTCCGGCTCAGAGTTGATGAGCTGGAGTCTGAGCTTCAAACACTGAGGCACATCCGGGAGGGGGAGACTTACCTGGACACTGTTTCAGGAGGCAGTCACACCTGTCAGAGTAAGTAGTTTAAATCCTGCCAGTGGCCAGGGACAGCAGGGTGTGACTGCAAGTCAGGCAGGTAAAGGGAACCAGCAGTCAGGAACTCAGGAGCCTCAGCCCTTGACTCTGTCCAACAGGTATGAGGCACTTGCTCCCTGTGTGGATGGCGAACAGGGCTGCAGGAAGGATGAGTCAGCTGACCAAGGCACCATGGTTCAGCAGGCCATTCAAGGGGAGGGAGTAACTAGGCAAGTTGTAGTTGTAGGGGATTCTATTATCAGGGGGATAGATAGTATCCTTTGTGAGAAGGATAAAGAGTCCCGCATGGTATGTTGCCTGCCCGGTGCTAGGGTGCGGGACATCTCTGACCGGCTTGAAAGGATATTGGAGAGGGAGGGGGAGGATCCAGTTGTTGTGGTCCATGTCGGTACCAACAACATAGGCAAGTCTAGGAAAGAGGACCTGTTTAGAGATTATAAAGAGCTAGGATTCAAATTAAAAAACAGGTCCTCAAGGGTCATAATCTCCGGATTACTGCCCGAGCCACGTGCAAATTGGCATAGGAAGGCAAGAATAAGGGAAGTTAACACGTGGCTGAAAGAGTGGTGTGGGAAAGAGGGGTTCCTTTTCATGGGTCACTGGCATCAGTTTTGGGACAGGGGGGACCTATACCGTTGGGATGGTCTCCACCTGAATCGAGCTGGGACCAGTGTTCTGGCGAAAAGAATAAATAGGGTGGTCAATAGGACTTTAAACTAAAGATTGGGGGGGAAGGGAAAGTCAGGGAACCAAGAGGTGAAGTAATCAGTGGGAAGCGTAGCTGCTTAGTAATACAAAAAAGCACGAAAAGACAAAACTCAGGAGAGGTTACGATAGTCCCCATCCCACAAAATATGACACAGTGTATGGAAAGGCTCAGTAAACCAAGGTCCACCACACGAAGAAAACAAAAAGGGACGGTCAATAGAGAATTAAAGGTGCTATATTTAAATGCGCGCAGTGTACGGAACAAGGTAGATGAGCTTGTGGCCCAGATTGTGACTGGCAGGTATGATGTGGTAGGCATCACAGAGACATGGTTGCAGGGGGTTCAGGACTGGCATTTAAACATCCAGGGATTCACAACCTATCGAAAAGACAGGGAGGTGGGCAGAGGGGGCGGGGTTGCCTTGTTAATTAGGAATGAAATTAAATCAATAGCACTAAATGACATAGGGTCAGATGATGTGGAGTCTGTGTAGAGTTGAGGAACCACAAAGGCAAAAAAACCATAATGGGAGTTATGTACAGGCCTCCTAACAGTGGTCAGGACCGGGGGCACAAAATGCACCACGAAATAGAAAGTGCATGTCAGAAAGGCAAGGTCACAGTGATCATGGGGGACTTCAATATGCAGGTGGACTGGGTAAATAATGCTGCCAGTGGACCCAAGGAAAGGGAATTCATTGAATGTTTACAGGAGGGCTTTTTGGAACAGCTTGTGATGGAGCCCACGAGGGAACAGGCCATTCTGGACTTAGTGTTATGTAATGAGCCAGACTTGATTAAAGATCTTAAAGTAAGAGAGCAGTTAGGAGGCAGTGATCATAATATGGTAGAATTCAATCTCCAATTTGAAAGAAAGAAGGTAGAATCAGATGTAAAGGTGTTACAGTTAAATAAAGGTAACTACAGGGGCATGAGGGAGGAACTGACGAAAATCAACTGGGAGCAGAGCCTAGTGGGAAAGACAGTAGAACAGCAATGGCAGGAGTTTCTGGGAGTAATTGAGGACACAGTGCAGAGGTTCATCCCAAAGAAAAGAAAGGTTATCAGAGGGGGGCTTAGGCAGCCATGGCTGACAAAGGAAGTTAGGGAATGCATCAAAGCAAAAGAGAAAGCCTATAATGTGGCAAAGAGTAGTGGGAAGTCAGAAGATTGGGAAGGCTACAAAAACAAACAGAGGATAACAAAGAGAGAAATAAGGAAAGAGAGGATCAAATATGAAGGTAGGCTATCCAGTAACATTAGGAATGATAGTAAAAGTTTCTTTAAATACATTAAAAACAAACGGGAGGCAAAAAGTTGACATTGGGCCGCTCCAAAATGACGCTGGTAATTTTGTGATGGGAGACAAGGAAATAGCTGAGGAACTAAATAAGTACTTTGCGTCAGTCTTCACAGTTGAAGACATGAGTAATATCCCACCAATTCCGGAGAGTCAGGGGGCAGAGTTGACTATGGTAGCCATCACAAAGGAGAAAGTGCTAGAGAAACTAAGAGGTCTAAAAATTGATAAATCTCCGGGCCCAGATGGACTACATCCTAGAGTTCTAAAGGAGATAGCTGAAGAAATAGTGGAGGCGTTAGTTATGATCTTTCAAAAGTCACTGGAGTCCGGGAAAGTCCCAGAGGATTGGAAAATCGCTGTTGTAACCCCCCTGTTCAAGAAGGGAACAAGGAAAAAGATGGAAAATTATAGGCCAATTAGCCTAACCTCGGTTGTTGGCAAGATTCTAGAATCCATTGTTAAGGATGAGATTTCTAAATTCTTGGAAGTGCAGGGTCAGATTAGGACAAGTCAGCATGGATTTAGTAAGGGGAGGTCGTGCCTGACAAACCTGTTAGAGTTCTTTGAAGAGATAACAAATAGGTTAGACCAAGGAGAGCCAATGGATGTTATCCATCTTGACTTCCAAAAGGCCTTTGATAAGGTGCCTCACGGGAGACTGCTGAGTAAAATAAGGGCCCATGGTATTCGAGGCAAGGTACTAACATGGATTGACGATTGGCTGTCAGGCAGAAGGCAGAGAGTTGGGATAAAAGGTTCTTTTTCGGAATGGCAACCGGTGACGAGTGGTGTCCCACAGGGTTCAGTGTTGGGGCCACAGCTGTTCTCTTTATATATTAACGATCTAGATGACGGGACTGGGGGCATTCTGGCTAAGTTTGCCGATGATACAAGTTTGCCTGATCCGGCTGATAACTTGGAATATGAGAGGCCTGAACGGCCGGTCAAGAGGGCCCGTGTGTTCGCGCCCCTGAAGGGACTGAAGGCAGATATGGTCATGCTCCAGGAGACACATTTAAGGGTAGCAGACCAGGTTAGGCTGAGAAAGGAGTGGGTAGGGCTGGTTTTCCACTCGGGGTTGGACGCAAAGAATCGAGGGGTGACGATTTTGGTGGGGAAGCGGGTGCCGCTTGAGGCGCTGAGCATCGTGGCAAACAATGGAGGTATGTATGTGATGGTGAGTGGTAAGCTGTAGGGGGTGCGGGTGGTCTTGGTGAATGTGTATGCCCCGAATTGGGACGATGCCGGATTTATGTGGCGCATGTTGGGCCGGATTCCGGACCTGGAGGCAGGGAGCTTGATAATGGGTGGGGGGGGGGCTTTAATACGGTATTGGATCCAGCATTGGACCGCTCTAGATCCAGGACAGGTAAGAGGCCGGCGGCGGCCAAGGTGTTGAGGGGGTTTATGGACCAGATGGGAGGAGTGGACCCATGGAGGTTTGTTAGACCCGGGGCCAGGGAATTCTCTTTCTTTTCCCACGTCCATAAAGCTTACTCCCGGATTGACATCTTCGTTTTGAGCAGGGCGCTGATCCCGAGGGTGGAGAACACGGACTATTCGGCCATAGCCATCTCAGGCCATGCCCCGCACTGGGTGGAGCTCGAGCTAGGGGAGGAGAGGGACCAGCGCCCGCTGTGGCGCCTGGAGGTGGGTTTGCTGGCGGATGAGGAGGTGAGCAGGCGGATCCGGGGGTGCATTGAAAGATACCTAGAGGTGAACGATAATGGGGAGGTGCAGGTAGGGATGGTCTAGGAGGCGCTGAAGGCAGTGATTAGGGGAGAGCTAATCTCCACGAGGGCCCACAAGGAGGGGAAGGAGAGGAGAGAGAGGGAGAGTTTGGTGGGGGAGATTTTAAGGGTAGATAGGAGGTATGCAGAGGTCCCCGAGGAGGGACTACTCAAGGAGCGACGAAGCCTCCAGGCCGAGTTCGGCCTGTTGACTACCAAGAAGGCAGAGGTGCAGTGGAGGAAGGCGCATGGCGCGGTGTATGAATACGGGGAGACGGCTAGCCGGATGCTGGCACACCAGCTTCGGAGGCAGGGGGCGGCGAGGGAGATTGGGGGAGGTAGGGATAAAGGGGGGAACACAGTGCGGAGTGCGATGGGGATAAATGGGGTATTTAGAGACTTCTATGAGGGGCTGTATAGGTCTGAGCCCCCGACGGAGATGGGGGGGGGATGCGTCGTTTTCTGGACCTGCGGAGGTTCCAGAGGGTAGAGGAGGGGTGGGGCCCAACCCCCAACGATGTCCAGGGCACTGATCTCGCTGATCTTGAAGCGGGACAAGGACCCTTTACAGTGTGGGTTGTATAGGCCAATCTCGCTCCTCAACGTGGATGCGAAGCTGTTAGCGAAGGTGTTGGCTACCAGAATTGAGGACCGTGTTCCGGGGGTGATCCACGAGGACCAGATGGGTTTCGTGAAGGGAAGGCAGCTAAACACCAATGTGCGGAGGCTCCTAAATGTTATCATGATGCCTGCAGTGGAGGGGGAAGCGGAGATAGTGGTGGCTATGGATGCGGAGAAGGCCTTCGATAGGGTGGAGTGGGGGTACCTGTGGGAAGTGTTGAGGAGGTTCGGGTTCGGGGAGGGGTTCGTTAGTTGGGTTAGGTTACTGAACAAAGCCCTGGTGGCGAGTGTGGCCACAAATCGGAGGAGGTCGGAATACTTTCAGCTGTACCGGGGGACGAGGCAGGGGTGTCCCCTATCCCCCCTGCTATTTGCGTTGGCAATTGAACCTTTGGCGATGGCTTTGAGGGAGTCCAGGAACTGGAGGGGGCTGGCGCAGGGGGAGGAATACCAGGTATCGCTGTATGCAGACGACCTATTACTGTATGTGGCGGACCAGGTGGGGGGGATGCCGGAGATGATGCGGATCCTCAGGGAGTTTGGTGACTTTTCCGGGTATAAGCTCAACATGGGGAAGAGTGAGCTATTCGTAATACACCCAGGGGACCAGGGGAGGGGGAGAGACGAGCTTCCACTGAAGAGGGCGGAAGTGAGTTTTCGGTACCTAGGGATCCAGATGGCCAGGAGCTGGGGGGCCCTACACAAGCTCAACTTGACGAGGCTGGTGGAGCAGATGGAGGAGGAGTTTAAATGGTGGCATATGCTGCCACTCTCTCTGGCCGGTAGGGTACAGTCGGTGAAGGTGACAGTGCTCCCGAGGTTCCTTTTTATATTCCAGTGCCTCCCCATCCTGATCACCAAGGCCTTTTTTAAGCGGGTCAGCAGGAGCATCATAGGGCTTGTATGGGTGAAAAAGACCCCAAGGGTGAGAAGGGTGTTTCTGGAACAGAGCAGGGACGAGGGATAGCGTTGCCTAATCTGTGTGGGTACTACTGGGCTGCCAATATGGCGATGATACGCAAGTGGGTAATGGAGGGGGAGGGGGTGGCGTGGAAGAGGCTGGAGATGGCATCCTGCGTGGGCATGAGCCTGAGAACGCTGGTGACGGCATCACTGCTGCTCCCGCCAACAAGGTACACCACGGGTCCAGTGGTGGCGGCGACCCTCAAGATTTGGGGGCAGTGGAGACGCCACAGGGGGAGGCAGAGGCTTCGGTGTGGTCCCCGATCCGAAAGAACCATCGGTTTGTCGCATGGAGAATGGATGGGGGGTTCCTGAGCTGGCACAGGGCAGGTATTAGAAGGATGGTGGACCTGTTTATAGATGGGACGTTTGCGAGCCTTGGGGCGTTGGAAGAAAAATTCGGGCTCCCCCCTGGAAATGCCTTCAGGTACATGCAGGTAAGGGCGTTTGTAAGACGGCAGGTGAGGGAATTTCCGCTGCTGCCAGCACGTAGGATCCAGGATAGGGTGCTCTCGGAGGTGTGGGCTGGAGAAGGCACGGTCTCGATGATCTACCAGGAGATGCAGGAGGAGGAGGGCGCCTCGGTGGAGGAGCTGAAAAGTAAATGGGAGGAGGAGCTGGGGGAGGAGATAGACGAGGGTATGTGGGCGGACGCCCTGGGTAGGGTAAATTCTTCCTCCTCTTGCGCCAGGCTTAGCCTGATACAATTTAAGGTTCGTCACAGGGCGCACATGACTGGGGCAAGGCGGAGTCGTTTTTTTGGAGTGGAGGACAGGTGTGTGAGGTGTTCGGGGAGCCCAGCAAATCATGCCCACATGTTCTGGGCGTGCCCAGCGCTGGATGGGTTCTGGACGGGCGTTGCGAGGACGGTGTCTAAGGTGGTAAATACCTGGGTTAAGCAGAGTTGAGGGCTCGCACTATTTGGGGTATCGGACGAGCCAGGAGTGCAGGAGGCAAAGGAGGCCGGTATTCTGGCCTTTGCGTCCCTGGTAGCCCGGCGGAGGATTCTGCTACAGTGGAAGGATGCGAGGCCCCCAAGCGTGGAAGCCTGGATCAGCGACATGGCAGGGTCATTAAATTGGAGAGGGTAAAATTTGCCTTAAGAGGATCTGGGCAAGGGTTCTTCAGGCGGTGGCAACCGTCCCTAGACTTTCTAGCGTAGCGTTAGGAGGTGGTCAGCAGCAGCAGCAACCCCGGGGGGGGGGGGCAGGGACATTGTGTTTACTACTGTGTTTGTTATCGTTTAATGGGGGGCTTGTATATTGGGGGAATACATGACATAGCTATAAGATATTTATTTATGTGTTCTTTGTTTTTTCTTATTTCTGTAAGGGGGGGGGGGGGGAGTTTGTTGAAAATATGTTACAAATTTGAATAAAAATATTTTTTTTTTAAAAATGTAGTAAACAACCAGAATATACGCTGTGCAGGGGGTCCTGCGAACCATGTCCATATGTTTTGGGCGTGGCTGAGGGGCTCATTGCAGGGGTTTGCTTGGAGGTGGCAGCTGTTCGGCAACTTCTTTGAGAAAAATTACGCTGCTAGCAGGGGGGACGGGGAGGGGGAAAGGGGAGTCATGGGAGAGACAAATAAGGACAGGAGAACTAAAGGCGGGTGGCTGGGGAAGGTGGCACTATTTGAGTGAGCCATGTTGACTGGGGTTTGTTGGTTAGATTGTTGTGTTTTTGTTGACATTTGATGTTAAAAATTGTTAAAATTATGAATGCCTCAATAAAATACTTTCTAAAAAAAACCAACCAGAATATGATGCATTGTAGTGGAGCTGGGGGAACAGTAAACAGAAAAGTCACCATTCGTACGTTCATACCCACCCCCCAGTGACAGGTTTCAGAACACCAGCAGAGCAGGAGGAAAGTTGCCTGCATTCTTACTTGGAGTGCATGATACTTGGGGTGAAAAGACATTAAAAAATCCATGAAAATAAAACTTTAATGCATCCCCTCCACAAAATTAAACATAAATATACCATTGATGAAAAAACATTTATGAAAATGTTGAACTTTGAATGCAATTTTCCAATCAGCATCAGTTTGTAAACTACAACTTTGAATTTTCTTTCCTGATGTCAGCAAACCACTCCCTGAAGATCCTGCGACTAATCCGCTCAATGTTACACTGTGGACAAAACATTGTGGACAAAACATCAACAATTTTTTTGAAAGTTACCAGCGTAGATAGAGAACTAAACTGTACTTTTTTTTGCACTTTAAGCAGCATTCTCAAAAGTAGCCTGGCAGGCAAACATGTATTGTTTGAGTCGAAAACTCTTGGAGAGCATGCTGTGCGGGATTGAAGGGCTTGTTAAAGATGCTGTTATATTTGGCCAAGACCATGCTAATATCACCAGCATCTATGCAGCTGCTGTGCCAAGTCCTGATGATACCCTCTTTAGACAGTAAACTTGCAGGATTGGGCCATGCTGATGCCAATGAAAACATCCATAAAAATGAAAATAAGGCAGTCAGCTTTCAAAAATCCCGTAAATTTACAGTGGAATTGCCACAACCTGTATAAAGGCTCATACGTATCGTGACACTAAGTATAAAAGCAGCTTAACACTGCACAAAGATGCAGATGAATGGGAAACAAACACACTTCAGGAAAAGCAGCGACTGTCACAGCTGCCTCTGTCGAGAAGCTGGAAAGCTGCTACTGCTAGTTTCTAAAGCACATCATTTACTGGACGGTATCAAAAAGATTATTCAGCATTCCGATGGGAAGAACGCTATTTTGGTACAACAGATGAATTCACTTGAGGGAATATGTCAACTTCATGTAACTTTAGTAAGCTTTCCTGAGCTGTGGACTTCATGAGGATTGGATTACTAACAACTCTTCTTCCAACAGTAAAGATGCTATGTTATGGGTTGATTTCAGACCCATTCAAGGATTTCAGCCTCGGTTTAAAGAGGATGTAAAAATAGCATCCGGCACGCCTAATGGCCTCATTCAATCAACTGCAAGTGACAGACCTCCTGAACAGGAAATGCTTGCTTGGCACCTATATTTTGCAAATACATAATATTTTTCTGTCGCAACTTCTTCCATTCAAAACACAACCATGAAACTTCCACACCAAGCAGCTACAACAGTTTAGCTTTATCTAGCACCTTTAACATACAAGCAAGGTCACACTCTCCTGACTTGGCAATGTAGGCCTACAAGTCCCTGTTACACCGATGAATGAAAACCTAGACTGTAATCTGTTTTGAGTGAGAGTACATGTCTCAGGACCGTGAACGATTCCCCACTACTCTCTTGTGCATTCAGTTCAATCATAGAAACCCTAGAGGGTGGAAGGAGGCCATTCGGCCCATCGAGTCTGCACCGACCCTTGGAAAGTGCACCCTACCTAGGCCCACGCCTCCACCCTATCCCCATTACCCAGTGACCATACCTAACCTCTTGGATACTCAGGGCAATTTACCATGGCCAATCCACCTAACCTACACATCTTTTGGCGTGTGGGAGTTAACGGAGCACCCGGAGGAAACCCACACAGACACAGGGGGAATGTGCAAACTCCACACCGTCGCCCGAGGCCAAAATTGAACCCAGGTCCCTGGCGCTGTAAGGCAGCAGTACTAAGCACTGTGCCACCATGCTGCCCTTTCCATACTGTACATTCAGACTAAAACTAACAGCTTAAATACATGTTTAACAAAGAAGCAGGAATACACAGCAAGAAACTATTTGGACAAAACTTGGTTACAAAATACTTTCAAAAATAAAAAGACAATCCATATGCTTCATTCCTTTGTTTTTTTCGAGTGTGCCCCTCATGGATGCTCCCCACAAGAATGACTTTGAGAGTCCCTCATGATCCTGGTTGCGATAGCCGTAGGTAAGGACTTCATACGACACCCGGTAGGCAGGATAACAACTAAGTTTATCTACTCTACTCACAATACTACAATTACTCTACTCCTTACTCCACAGGGTCATTCTCAGTTCAGCATTTATATCGTGTCAGGTTCCTCCCAATTAAGGGGGGGGGGGGGGGGAGCACCCCCCTCCCCCCAAAATCATCCAAGGTGTACGAGGGGAACCGTCTGCAATATAGGGTTTTGCACCTGAGGGGGTCGTAACACTGTGTTGGCAAATTGAAACAGGGAAGTGGGAATCATGACATTGGCTGCTCTCTTTAGTGTGAAAGAAAGACTTTGCATTGATAGCTTTGAATTTGCATCAATCACCTTTTACTCTCACATGTCGATCAATGTTTCTGAACAATGTACAACCTGAACTCCTCGAAGAACAAAGCATGGGTTTGTTGTAAAGCAGTAAAAAAAATCATTTTGGTTGTTTTCAAATGTGCAAGTTCAAAAAAAGATATTCAGTAAATCAAAAAGGGTTATAATAATAATAATCTTTATTGTCACAAGTAGGCTTACATCAACACTGCAATGCAGTTACTGTTAAAAGCCCCTAGTCGCCACATTCTGGCGCCTGTTCAGGTACACAGAGGGAGAATTTAGAATGCCAACAGCACGTCTTTCGGGATTTGTGGGAGGAAACCGGGGCACCCGGAGGAAACCCACGCAGACACGGGGAGAATGTGCAGACTCCGCACAGACAGTAACCCAAGCCGGGAATCGAACCTGGGACCCTGGCGCTGTGAAGCTTCAGTGCTACCCACTATGCTACCGTGCTGCCCATAATGGCTCCATTTCAGAGAGGGGGTACCAGTCACTTGCTTTAGATGTCTTTTTTAAATACCGTTGACTGCTTTCACTAATTTCTGATGGACTGCAACTTGAAGCTACATAGGAATGAATACCCACTGCGGTTCAAAGTTGATTAGCATTTTGAATTAAGTCACTGCACTTTGATTCTCCAAAGATAATATGAGTCTGCCTGTATTCTCCCAGAAAATGTACTTCCTCAAATGTTGAGTTAAGGAAAGTCAGTCTAAATGTTAATTTCAATTGTTCCAAGATTATACAACTTAATTTTCACATTGTTTGAACCCGAAAGAAAACTACTGGCATCTAAATGCTCCAATTTCTATGCTCCAACTGGCTAATCATGTGAGATGTTGGAATTTCTTTATTTGGACAAGGTCTAAGAATTGGACATTCTGAATTCTTCCTATGTGTGCCCAAACAGGCAGCAGAATGTGGCAAGTAGGGGCTTTTCACAGTAACTTCATTGCAGTGTTGATGCAAGCCTACTTGAGTAAAAGGTGATGGCAAGTTCAAGGTCTAAGATAGGTTCAGATCAAAGGGATTCGCTCTTACTTCCTACGGCTAACTCTACTATTGTTCTATTAAACAATTTCAATATTCAAAGCTCTGTTTCCACTCAAACTATGGAGTCTGACATTATAACATACCTTCAGTAATGCACAAAAACCTTGAATATATACTCAAGTCTCACACTTTCTTGAGATGCAGAGGCACAGATAACAATATTCTTTATTAGTGTCACAAGTAGGCTTACATTAACACTGCACTGACGTTACAGTGAAAATTCCCTAGTCGCCACACAGAGGAAGAACACAGAATGTCCAATTCACCTAACAAGCATGTCTTTCGGGACATGTGGGAAGAAACCTGAGCAGCCAGAGGAAAGCCACAGACACAGGGAGAACTCACAGACTTCGCACAGTGACCCAAGCCGTAAATCGAACCTGAGTCCCTGGTGCTGTAAAGCAACAGTGCTAACACAGACCTACGACTGGAGCACGTGGCAATTTGTTTATTTTTATGGGATGTGGACTTCGCTGGCTGGGCCAGCATTGGTTGTCCATCCCTAATTGCCCTCGAGAAGGTGATGGTGAGCTGTTTTCTTGAACCGCTGCAACCCATGTGGTGTAGGTGCACCTGCTGTGTTGTTAGGGAGGTAGTTCCAGGATTTTGCTCCAGTGACATTGAAGGAACAATATATTTTTAAGTCAGGATGGAGAGTGACTTGGGAGGGGAACTTCCAGGCGGTGGTGTTCCTATGTATCTGCTGCTCGTCTCCTAGTAGACTACTGGTAGTGCTTGTGGGTTTTGAGGATGCTGCAAAGGAGTCTTGGCAAGTTCCTGCAGTGCATTTTGTAGATCAGAGTTTTCAAAGTGCAAGTCGTGACCCGCAGGTGGGTCGGGACGCGATCGGCCGCACTGTTCCCGTGGTGGACCTATCACAGGAGAAGCATCCAACAACCGCCCCTGGCTTTTAAATTGAGAATGGCGCCCGCTTTCGCCTTTTAAATGAAAAGAAATTAGGCTGTGTGCAGTCTTCCAGCCAGAAGCGACAGCAGAGAGCAGGTCACATGCCCTGTGTGTACATTTGACATCAAGTGCCCTCCATGTACTTGCTGTTGACACCAAAATACGGAGCAGAGGTACTTCCATTTTCTAGCCGCTGCCAAAAGTACTATGAAAATGGATCGTTTTCTTAAAAATAAGAGGCAGCCAGATACTCAATAGGCAGTGTACCCACTGGACAGGATCTCGTAATAGAATCTGCTGGAGAGGGCTGTTCAGGAGAGTTGAGGGCAGGACAGAGCACTGATTGTACAGATCTCCAGGTCCTCTGGTTAACAGCCTACAAAGAAGAAACTTGGCTCGGGAACAAAGCAATATAAAAGGTGATTTGTTGAGGTATGGTTTTGTCAATTGTGACAATTCAAATAAGGATGCAAAGCCCATGAGTCTTAAATACAGAAAGTACTCGCAAATGAGAAATTCCTTTTGAGGTTGAGACTCCAGAATGAATTATGAACTTCCAACCAACTCCAAATTAAAAGACTATGCTGCTGTACCTGACCTGTGATACCACATTAAAAATACACCAAAACCCCATGAGGCCGTTAGCATTCTGGAGTACCATCTCCCAGGAGTACCCAGTGCTAATAAAGCAAACATTTTGTTGCCATTGCCCTTCACGATGACCTACATGTGCGAGGTTGAATTTTTCACTGTCATAAAGATGAAGACGGCACAAAGGAACTGGCTGAAGTCTGCACCTGAAATGCACATTGTCCTCTCCTCCTTTGAACCTGATTCAAGTGAGATAGTGAGAGCAAGCAGGCTTCCCTTTGGTAAGCGAATGTGGAGTGTGTCACGAAGATCAGCGAGCGTGAATCGCAGGAAAAAAAGTTTGAACACCTTTGTTGATGGTACACACTGCTGCTGTGCGTTGGTAGTGGTAAGAGCAAATATTTTTGACAGAGGTGCCAATCAAGCGGGTTGCTTTGTCCTGTATGGTGTCAGGTTTCTTAAGTGTTGTTGGAGCCACAGTATTTATATGGCTAGTCCAGTTTAGTTTCTTGGCAATGGAAACCCCCAGGATGTTCTAGCACAAATGCCACTTGTCAGCCCAAGCCTGGATATTGTTCCGGTCTTGCTGCATTTGAACATGGACTGCTTCAGTGTCTGAGGAGTCGCGAACATCCCCACTTCTGACTTTATGATGGAAGGAAGGTCATTGATGAAGGAGCTGAAAATGGTTGGGCCTAGGCCACTATAAGGAGGAACTCCTGCAGTGATGTCCCAAGGACTGAGATGACTGACCTCCAACAACCACAACCAGCTTCCTTTGTGCTCGGTATGACTCCAACCAATGGAGAGTTTAACCGCCCCCCCCTCCCCAATTCCCATTGACTCCAGTTTAGCTCGCACTCCTTGATGCCAAACTCGATCAAATGCCGCCTTGAAGGGCAGTCACATTCACCTATGGAGTTCAACTCCTTTGTCCATGTTTGAACCAAGGCTGCAATGAGGTCAGGAGCTGAGGGACCCTGGCAGAACCCAAGCTGTGCATCAGTGAGCAAGTCATTGCTTTGTAAGTGGCGCTTCATAGCACTGTTGATGACCTCTTCCATCACTTTACTGGATGATTGAGAGTAGACTGATAGGGCAGTAATTGGCTGGGTTAGATTTGTCCTGCTTTTGGTGTATAGGACATATCTGGGCAATCATCCCAGGTAGATAGCAGTGTTGTAGCTGTACTGGACAGCTTGGCTCGGGGTGCAGCAAATTCTGGAGTACAAGTCTTCAGGACTATTGATGGAATATTGTCAGGGCCCATAGCCTGTGCATGACTTCTTCATGGATCAAATATCAGTGTGCACTGGTGTCAGGACATTAGGTTAGGGGTGAGAAATGGAGTCAGGTGAAATATTTTAACCACAGGATACCAAAGTCATGAAATAAGTTACTTGGAAGGCCATGCTAGTAAATAACATTTCTGAAGTTAAGAAACAATTGAATGCGTTCCCAAAGAGAAGCGATTGAGTGACCTGAACTAAACACTAGTTCAGTCCCAGCTGGAGAATGGTGTCCAATTCTGGGCACCACAGTTTGATGTATCAGAGAAAGGGTATAGAAGAGATTTATTAGAATGGTTCCAGGGATGTGGGATTAAAGTTACTGGATAGACCAGAGAAGCTGGAGTTGTCCTCCAGAAAGAGCAGAAAATATTTAGATGAGAATTGATAGGGGGTGTTCAAAAATGAAGGGTTTGGGGAACATCGGTCTGGTCCCCAATATGTGACAATCAGCGGTTTGCCCCGGGGAGCTTGGATGGGGGGTTCAGAGTATGGCGAAGGCGGGAATTGAGAAGGCGGGGGAATTGTTTTTAGAGGGGAGCTTCCCTAGCTTGAGGGCGCTGGAGAAGTTTGGGTTGGCAAGGGGGAACAAATTTAGATATTTACAGGTGCGGGACTTTCTGCGCAGGCAGGTATCAATATTCCCACTCCTGCCACTAAGGGGGATCCAGGATAGGGTAGTGTCTAGGGGATGGGTCGGAGAGGGGAGCGTCTCGGACATCTATAAAGAACTCATGGGGGCGGAGGAGACGCGGACCGAGGAGCTGAAGCGTAAGTGGGAGGTGGAGCTTGGTGGTGAGATGGAGGAGGCTTATGGGCGGATGCGTAGAGCAGAATCAGCACAACCTCATGTATTTGCTTACCCCGCGCTTTGTACACATCAATCGCCCACTGCGTCAGCAAAGTCTGCTTATCTGCATTTTCTTCCTCCTCTCCTCTTTTTCCGAGGAGACGGAAAACATGATGGAACAGAGATGCAGAAATGGGGAGATGGTGTTGAAGTCTCTGGAGGCAGAATCCTTGCATAAGTCTTGGCCGAGCACATTTAGTTGTCTTTTGTTAAGCACTTTCTGTCTAAAATGGTTGCCGCTGAAGTGCAGCCGGAATGGAGAAATTAACATGGAAATGTCTGAATCACTCGGTCCAAAGCTGCAATAACGGCTCTATTCAATCTTGAAGAGAGGACTGATTTTGTCTTGCAGTTTTGAGGTGATTCATTTTTCTGAAATGATTGTCCCTTTTGAAAATTTTTAGTACATGTCTTGCATTGCTCAGTGCCTCCCTGCCTGTTGTATACAGATACCACAATTTACTGTAGAGTAACTGCACAAAACAATGCTGCCCTTGCATTGCTGGAACCTACCTGACTAACTCCCACTGAAAAGTATGTTTGTTGTTCGCGATTTCGCCATTTACGAGATTTTGTGGGAATGTAGCCCCCGTGAATGACAGGACTTTACTGTAAATAGAAAGAAACTGTTTCCGGTAGCTGGAGTGTTGGTAACCAGATTGAAGGTGAGTACAGATTGAAGGTGATTGGCAAAAGAACCAGAGAGAAACCTTTTCTTGAGTGATTAGGATTTAGAATGCACTACCTGATGGGTTGGCGTATACAGATCTAACTGCAGATCAAAAAGGAAATTGGTTAAATATTTGAAGAACAAAGATTACGGGAATGCAGGGTTTGTTGTGCGAGAAGGGCCCAATAGGCCAAATGCTCTCCTTCAGTGCTATTCCACCATTCTATGAAAAATACTTTTCTTGATTCATTCAAGGGCATCACTGGCTGGGCCAGCATTTATTGCCTATCCCTAACTGCCCTTGAACGGAGTATTTGCTAGGCGATTTCGGAGGGCAATTGAAAGTCAACCACATTGCTGTGGGTCTGGAGTCACATGTAGGTCAGAACGGGCAAGGACAGCAGATTTCCATCTCTCAAAGAACCAGATGGGTTTTTACCGACAATGGTTTCGCGGTCATCATTAATTCCAGATTTTTACTGAATTCAAATTTCGCCATTTGCCGTGGCGGGATTTGAACGGAGATCCCCAAAGCATTACCCAGGGTCTCTGGATTACTGGTCCAGTGACAATACTACTTTTGTGAGGGCCACGAAGAATCCAGCACGAGTTTCAAGGATACAAAGAAATAACATTTATTTACAATAACGTATATACACAACAGCAGCAACCTCGCTTGCTGCTTACTCCTTCCTGCTGGTTCCAAACTGGCCAGCTGTATTTATACAGGGAGTCTGCTAATGATTTCTCCGCCCCCCTCATTGGGGAAGCTCATACTCCCACAAGATTGTGGGATTGTCATTAGTCCCCAGCCAATGGTAAGCAGGCAGGTTATAGCATCCCTCCCCCCCAAAGTCCAAGGAATCCACTGAAGGCCCTGGCGAAGGAGGGCGTCGGACTCGTTTTGCCCCAGGCCGGACACCATTTGCACGAGGCGCTGGATCGGGCGGCATGTAACGAGATGGAGACCGGCGCTTCCGTGATGAACGGCGTAACGGTTGTACATCCACGGCCCGTGGGCCCGAGGATTCCCCCTCTGATGCGTCCTGTGTCTCCATCTCGGAGTCAGAGTCTGCTGCCTCTGTCATCTCGCCGTCTCTATCTCCGTGTGGTTCTGTAACGACCTGCGCAGGCTTTGAGTGAGGCACCAGAGGAAGATTGTGAGGACTACTTTCCATTGTCTCTGGTCTCTGCGGCTGTAGAAATGAGCTCCGGGGGCGGGAAATCTTTGGAAGGGATAGTCCTCTGGACTGAACGTGGTCTACATGTTTGCGCTGGAGACGACCCTGGGCTTGCACCTGGTAAGATATAGGGCCGTTTGGCGAAAGATTAAGCCAGGGACCCACTGGGCACCACCAGCAAAATTGCGAACGAACACTGGGTCACCGGGCGCAAACTGCTGAATCGGCCGATGCAGAGAAAAACCCTGTCCCTGCCGTTCTTGTGTGCGGCGTACTTTTGCGCCAATGTCCAGGAAAGCGAAACTAAGGCAGGTGCGAAGTCTCCGGCCCATTAGGAGTTCTGCGGGAGCTACCCCAGTCACCGCATGAGGGGTGGTCTGATACAAAAACAAAAAGCGAGCCAGTCTCGTGTCCATTGACCCGGAAGACTGCTTCTTTAGGCCTCGTTTGAATGTCTGCACTGCGTGCTCCGCCAACCCATTTGAAGCCGGGTGGTATGGGGCAGTGCGGATATGGCGGATGCCGTTCATCTTCATGAACCTCGCAAACTCCTCACTGATGAATGGAGTACCGTTATCTGTGACCAGCACCTCGGGGAGGCCATGTGTGCTAAAAGACAAACGCTGTCCTTAGATGCTTTTCGGAGGCTGGAGTCTGTTTACGTCGCACAAAGTGCGTCTTTCAGGCGAAGGAAGTAGTCTACCTGGGCTATCGGGTGGACCGCGAAGGTTTGCACCCCGTCGCAGAGAAGGTGTGCGCGATTCAACAGGCCCCCGCCCCGACTGACACTTCGCATCTTCGTTCTTTTCTCGGCCAGCAACAAAGCCCAGCGCTGGATCCGTGCGGAAGCAATGGGCGGTATTGGCTTATCCTCTCTGAAAAGGCCCAGCAGAGGCTTATGATCAGTCACGATAGTGAAGTGGCGGCCATACACGTACTGGTGGAAACGTTTCACCGCAAAGACCACTGCCAGGCACGCCTTCTCGATCTGCGCGTACTTTTTTTCCGCTGCAGTCAATGTGCAGGAGGAGAAAGCTGTCGGCCGCTCGGTCCCAATCTCCATCTTGTGGGACAGGACGGCCCCAATACCATACGGGGATGCATCACATGTGACGAGCAAAGGCTTTCCAGGATCATAGTGGGTTAGTAACCCAGACAATGACAGTTGTTGTTTTACCCGCCGGAAAGCGGTTTCTTGCAGCTGACCCCAAACCCAGGTGTGATATTTCTTTAGCAGAAGATGCAACAGGGCCAGCGTAGTTGCCAGATTGGGGAGGAACTTCCCATAATAATTTACGAGGCCGAGAAAAGAACGAAGATGCGAAGTGTCAGTCGGGGCGGGGGTCTGTTGAATCGCGCGCACCTTCTCTGCGACGGGGTGCAAACCTTCGCGGTCCACCCGATAACCCAGGTACACTACTTCCTTCGCCTGAAAGACGCACTTTGTGCGACATAAACGGACTCCAGCCTCCGAAAAGCATCGAAGGACAGCCTCCAGATTTTCCAAATGTTCCTGCTCCGACGTCCCTGTGATCAAAACGTCATCTAAGTAAACAGCGACACACGGTAAACCTCTCAAAATGCCCTCCATAACGCGTTGAAAAATAGCGCAGGCAGAGGATACTCCAAAGGGCAAACGTGTATATTCATACAGGCCCCGGTGTGTATTAATCGTTACATATAGAACATAGAACATAGAACAATACAGCGCAGTACAGGCCCTTCGGCCCACGATGTTGCACCGAAACAAAAGCCATCTAACCTACACTATGCCATTATCATCCATATGTTTATCCAATAAACTTTTAAATGCCCTCAATGTTGGCGAGTTCACTACTGTAGCAGGTAGGGCATTCCACGGCCTCACTACTCTTTGCGTAAAGAACCTACCTCTGACCTCTGTCCTATATCTATTACCCCTCAGTTTAAAGTTATGTCCCCTCGTGCCAGCCATATCCATCCGCGGGAGAAGGCTCTCACTGTCCACCCTATCCAACCCCCTGATCATTTTGTATGCCTCTATTAAGTCTCCTCTTAACCTTCTTCTCTCCAACGAAAACAACCTCAAGTCCGTCAGCCTTTCCTCATAAGATTTTCCCTCCATACCAGGCAACATCCTGGTAAATCTCCTCTGCACCCGCTCCAAAGCCTCCACGTCCTTCCTATAATGCGGTGACCAGAACTGTACGCAATACTCCAAATGCGGCCGGACCAGAGTTCTGTACAGCTGCAACATGACCTCCCTACTCCGGAACTCAATCCCTCTACCAATAAAGGCCAACACTCCATAGGCCTTCTTCACAACCCTATCAACCTGGGTGGCAACTTTCAGGGATCTATGTACATGGACACCTAGATCCCTCTGCTCAGCCACACTTTCAAGAACTTTACCATTAGCCAAATATTCCGCATTCGTGTTATTCCTTCCAAAGTGAATCACCTCACACTTCTCTACATTAAACTCCATTTGCCACCTCTCAGCCCAGCTCTGCAGCTTATCTATATCCCTCTGTAACCTGCTACATCCTTCCTCACTATCGACAACACCACCGACTTTAGTATCGTCTGCAAATTTACTCACCCACCCTTCTGCGCCTTCCTCTAGGTCATTGATAAAAATGACAAACAGCAACGGCCCCAGAACAGATCCTTGTGGTACTCCACTTGTGACTGTACTCCATTCTGAACATTTCCCATCAACCACCACCCTCTGTCTTCTTTCAGCTAGCCAATTTCTGATCCACATCTCTAAATCACCCTCAATCCCCAGCCTCCGTATTTTTTGCAATAGCCTACCGTGGGGAACCTTATCAAACGCTTTGCTGAAATCCATATACACCACATCAACTGCTCTACCCTCGTCTACCTGTTCAGTCACCTTCTCAAAGAACTCAATAAGGTTTGTGAGGCATGACCTACCCTTCACAAAGCCATGCTGACTATCCCTGATCATATCATTCCTATCTAGATGATTATAAATCTTGTCCCTTATAATCCCCTCCAAGACTTTACCCACTACAGACGTGAGGCTCACCGGTCTATAGTTGCCGGGGTTGTCTCTGCTCCCCTTTTTGAACAAAGGGACCACATTTGCTGTCCTCCAGTCCTCTGGCACTATTCCTGTAGCCAATGATGACATAAAAATCAAAGCCAAAGGTCCAGCAATCTCTTCCCTGGCCTCCCATAGAATCCTTGGATAAATCCCATCAGGTCCCGGGGACTTATCTATTTTCAGCCTGTCCAGAATTGCCAACACCTCTTCCCTACGTACCTCAATGCCATCTATTCTATTAGCCTGGGGCTCAGCATTCTCCTCCACAACATTATCTTTTTCCTGAGTGAATACTGACGAAAAATATTCATTTAGTATCTCGCCTATCTCTTCAGACTCCACACACAATTTCCCATCCCTGTCCTTGACTGGTCCTACTCTTTCCCTAGTCATTCGCTTATTCCTGACATACCTATAGAAAGCTTTTGGGTTTTCCTTGATCCTTCCTGCCAAATACTTCTCATGTCCCCTCCTTGCTCGTCTTAGCTCTCTCTTTAGATCCTTCCTCGCTACCTTGTAACTATCCATCGCCCCAGTTCTTCCATATGGTTGGGAGGCAGGGTCCAGCTCCAACTGTAGGTAGGCGTGACCCATATCTAATTTTGTGAACGAGAGTCCACCTGCAAGCTTTGCGTAGAGATCCTCTATGCGAGGCATTGGATATCGGTCGAGTCGGGAAGCCGTATTCACTGTAAGTTTATAGTCGCCGCACAAGCGAACTGTGGCATCTGGCTTCATTACAGGTACAATTGGTGCTGCCCAGTCAGCAAAACAGACGGGCCTGATAATACCCAAAGTTTCCAAACGAATGAGCTCCCCTTCTATCTTCTCGAGCAAGGCGTAAGGCACCGGGCGCGCCCGGAAATAGCGCGGCGTGGCTCCTGGTTCGACTTGGATACGGGCTACGGCCCCTTTTATTTTCCCCAAACCGGGCTGGAATACATCTGCGTATCGTCCTAGCACCTCAGTCAACCCTCCAGAAACTGTTTGGAGGATGTGCTGCCACTGCAAGTGCAAATGGCGCAACCAGTCCCGACCCAACAGGCTGGGCCCATGGCCGCGCACCACGATAAGTGGGAAACGCCCCTCCTGGCGTTTATAAACAACAGGGGTCATCGTAGTTCCTGCAATGTCCAATGGTTCCCCCGTATAGGTGGCCAGCCTGGCCTGTGTGTCGGTTAATGTAAGGGTCTGTATACCCTGCTCGATGCGATCGAATGTCCTCTGGGCAATCACGGAGACCACTGCACCAGTGTCCAACTCCATCTCAAGCGGGTGACCATTGACCCGTACTGTCACCTTAATGGGGGCCACATGGGGAGCTGCCACACAATGCAGCTGCAGGCAGTCGTCCTCCGTCTCCACATCCTCAGGAGTAGTCTTCGCAGGTTCATCCACATGGAAGGTACGGCCCCTGGGCTGGTCCCAGTTTCGGTCGGAACGACGGCGCCTCTGGTGCCCCCAGGACCGGCGTCCGCGACGGGGTCGACGCCTACAAGTCTGACACGGACATGGCTCCTCATCCATTGGTTCTGGAGAAGGCTCCCTGCGGGGAGGAATGTCCGACGGCCACTGGCGTAGATCCGGACGTCGTCTCGCCCAAGGTACCGCAGGAGTGCGGGGGGACGTTTTCGGACGGAAGGGGTTGCGCCCCAAGGCATGCACTTCCATTCCCTGTATCTCCTGCACTCCTCGTTCTGCGCTCTCTCGGGACAATACTATTTGAATGGCCTGTTGAAAAGTCAATATTGGCTCAGCTAACAACTTTCTCTGGGTGGCCGCATTGTTGATACCGCAAACCAAACGGTCGCGTAACATTTCTGACAAGGTCTCACCATAGTCACAGTACTCCGCAATCCTGCGTAGCCTGGATAGAAAGTCGGCAAGGGATTCTCCTGGGGTCCTCTCAGCGGTATTAAACCGGTAACGTTGGACTATCGTGGACGGGGTTGGGTTAAAATGCTGCTCCACTAAATTCACAAGTTCATCAAATGTTTGGTGTCCAGCGCAGCTGGGTACGTAAGGCTCCTAATCACCCCAAACGTATGCGGGCCGCAGGCGGTGAGCAATATGACCACCTGGCACTCGTTTTCGGTGATATTGTTTGCCCGGAAATAGTAACGCATCCATTGTGCATACTGGTTCCAGCTTTCCAGCGCAGCATCAAAAACATCCAAACGTCCGTACAGAGGCATGGTGTAATAAAAAACTTCCAACCTGTATCCAACAAAAATCCAAGGAGGTGGCTTCAGCAGTGTAGACAGCTATTCACTTTAACCACGAAGGGACACGAAGAATCCAGCACGAGTTTCAAGGATACAAAGAAATAACATTTATTTACAATAACATATATACACAGCAACAGCAACCTCACTTGCTGCTTACTCCTTGCTGCTGGTTCCAAACTGGCCAGCTTTATTTATACAGGGAGTCTGCCAATGATTTCTCCGCCCCCCCTCATTGGGGAAGCTCATAATCCCACAGGATTGTGGGATTGTCATTGGTCCCCAGTCAATTGTAAGCAGGCAGGTTATAACAACTACTGCGCCACCACCTCCCCTGAACACATTCTCCATTTAAAACACTAAAAGAAACATCCACTTGGTCACTTAATTTGCTATGTTAGATCTATATAACCCAAAAATGTGCAAGCTAGGTGGACTGGCCATGCTAAATTGTCCCTTAATTGGAAAAAATGAATTGGGTACTCTAAAAAAAAATGTAAGTATTTAATTGCCTGCAAAGTGCTTTGTGGCATCCAAGGTTGTGAAAATGTGATATAAATGTAAGAGTTTCATTCTTTTGAATATCAAGTGGGCATAGTTAGATTCTCTCTTGTTGGAGATGGTCTCTGTCTGGCAGTTGTGTCATACAACTGTCACCTGCCACGTTTTTGTCCAAGTCGGAATGCCCTGGTCTTGCAGCATGCAGGTTCAGATCGCTTCAATGGAGGGAAGATCATTGATGAAGCAGTTGAAGATGGTTGGGCCTAGGACGCTACCCCGAGGCAATGCAGCAGCAACATCCTGGTGCTGAAATGACTGGACCTCCAACAACCTCTCACCTTCCTTTGTCCGAAGAGCGACCACAACCAGTGGGGGGTCCCCGACTCCCACTTTTGCCAGGGTTCTTTGATGCCATCGTCAAATGTTGCCCCGACATCAATCTCACCTCACTGGTGGAATTCAGCTCTTTTGTCTACATCTAGCACCAGAGTGGGGGGAAAAAGAACAAAAGGCACTTCCTGCTTTCTGTTTTAGTTTCCTGATACAAATTAGGGCAAGTTACCTACTACCAGGCAAGGAAAGCTTGTCGACTGGCACACCCCCACCCTAACTACTTCTTCTAACACTAGTGTGTAATGAGACATGTATTGCCAGCAGATAAGGATTTGGAATGGTTTAAAAAAAAGTGCTGCCCAAAGCAGTCAGCACTTTCAGTTTGGCTAAAGGTGACAGGTATGGAACATGCCCAGACTTTATAGACACTGAGTAAAGGCACGTTTGCAACCAGTGATCTCGCACTGAAGGAATGGGCTGGATCCAGATGCAGGTACAAGGTTATTTCAGGCGTCGCTGCAGCTTCCCTCGCCGCCCATCTCCCCAGTCACAGGAGGGAGGACAAAACTGCCGGCCACAGCGGGGAGGGCCCCACTCAAATGAGAAACGCGCCACTGTTATTTGATCGCCGTCTCTTTAAAATAAAAATAATCAAAAGTGTTCCAACCTGGGTTCGGCCTCTTCAATTCACCTCATCCCAGTCCAGTCCGGCCTGTCCCGTCCGCCCGATCGATCGCCACCGTCCCTGCCTCCGCCTAGCGACCCCGCCCCTCCCACCACTGATTGACACCCCGCTCGCCTAATGGGAAGAGCGATGTCAGCCCTCAGCCCGCCAATCCCATCGCCCGTCACAGTCGACAGGGTCCCGCCCACTTTAACCAAGCAGAGCCGAATGAGACGAGAGCTGCCATTGGCTGCCACCCGCCAAGCCCTCCTCGGGTCAAGTTATTAATAAGGCATTGAGCAGGACCAGGCAGAGTTTTCTTCTCCCTTTCGCACAATTGCCTGCAACTTATAGATAGCTCACTGGAGTGGCTGCCAATTTTTCTGAAGTTCCGCACACATGAGTGCGGCCTCAACCGGGACCTGGGATTCATGTCACATTACATTCATCCCCCACCATCTGGCCTGCGAAATCCTACCAACTGTCCTGTCTTGAGACAATTCACACCTCTTTAACCTGGGGTTACCCCATCTCTGGATCTGTAAAGATTTAATCACCTGCTAATGCTCGCATTCCTAGCATTGTTTGGCATCTTTGAATTTGTCTATATATGTGTTTCTGGAACATACCTCTTCATTCACCTGAGGAAGGAGCAGCGCTCCGAAAGCTAGTGACATCGAAACAAACCTGTTGGACTTTAACCTGGTGTTGTAAGACTTTGTACTGTAATTTTTTTTAACACTACGAGGACAGATACAGGAGGCAAAAGAAGGCGACAGACTGGCAAATCCATTGGATTGAATACGAAATAGCAAGTTGGTTGTCCTGTGTGTTTTGCAAACAACTATCAGCATTTTAACCCGTGTCTCTTACGGCTTACGGCAAGAATAAAAATAAACTATTTTCCTCCTCCTTCCTCTCAATTGGAGACTGTCAGAACCAATTAGATATCACTTTCTCCCATTCTTGGCTTTTCACAGACTGGCAGCAGAACATGGTCAAATGCAGTCAGTTTCTGAAGGACATTGAGGTGTTTTTATTTTGAGGGAAATGACCTATTTTCAATAAACCGCTAAAATGCAGTTTTTTTAAATGGGAGCTCGTCTGCGATACACTGGGTGTTCCTTGTGACAAATGCACTAGCTGGCTTTATTTCTGTACTCTTGCTGCATTACCAAAGTTTGGTTTTTAAACTGGGACTTGTTTGAGAGTTAACCTTTGTAGCAAATTTCAAAATGCCATTTAATGCAGTTTATCAGGTGTCAATAGGCAGATCAATTTCTGGCAGATTGGTGGAGGGGGGGAGCAGAATTCAACCGCTCATCGGATTTCTTCCACACACTTCAATAACAATAAAAACCCCGAGGGTAAGGAGGGGGTTCCTGGAGCGTAGCAGAGATAGAGGAGGGTTGGTGTTGCCGAATCTGGGTGGCTACTACTGGGCAGCCAACGTGACGATGATCCGTAAGTGGGTGATGGAGGGAGAGGGGCAGCATGGAAGAGGTTGGAGATGGCGTCCTGCAAAGGAACGAGCCTGGGGGCACAGGTGATGGCACCGCTGCCGCTCTCACCGACAAGGTACACCACGAGCCCGGTGGTGGCGGCAACGTTAAAGATCTGGGGGCAGTGGAGACGACATAGGGGAGCGATGGGAGCCTCGGTGTGGTCCTCGATCAGGGATAACCGTTGGTTTGTCCCAGGAAGGATGGACGGGGGGTTTCAGAGCTGGCATCGGGCAGAGATTAGAAGAATGGGGGACCTGTTCATCGATGGGACGTTTGCGAGCTTAGGGGCGCTGGAGGAGAAATTTGGACTACCCCCGGGAAATGCCTTCAGGTACATGCAAGTGAGGGAATTCCCGCTGCTCCTGGGGGCACAGGGGATTCAAGACAGGGTGCTTTCGGGCGTATGGGTCGGGGAGGGCAAGGTGTCGGCGATATACCAGGAGATGAAAGAGGGGGAGGCTTTGGTAGAGGAGCTGAAAGGTAAATGGGGAGAGGAGCTAGGGGAGGAGATTGAGGAGGGGCTGTGGGCTGATGCCCTAAGTAGGGTTAATTCCTCTTCCTCGTGTGCCAGGCTTAGCCTGATACAGTTTAAGGTAGTTCAAAGAGCGCATATGATGGGGGCGAGGCTGAGTAGGTTCTTTGGGGTGGAGGACAGATGTGGGAGGTGCTCAGGAAGTCCAGCAAACCATATCCATATGTTTTGGTCATGCCCGGAGGGGTTCTGGAGGGGAGTTGCGGGAACAGTATTTAAGATGGTGAAAGTCCGGGTCAAGCCAAGCTGGGGGCTAGCACTTTTTGGAGTAGTGGACGAGCCGGGAGTGCAGGAGGCGAAAGAGGCCGGCATTCTGGCCTTTGCGTCCCTATAGCCCGCGAAGGATCTTGTTAATATGGAAAGAGGCGAAGCCCCCCAGCGTGGAGGCCTGGATAAATGATATGGCAGGGTTTATCAAGTTGGAGAGGATTAAGTTTGCCTTGAGGGGGTCTGCGCAGGGGTTCTACAGGCGGTGGCAACCGTTCCTAGACTATCTCGTGGAGCGTTAGATGATGGTCGGACAGCAGCAGCAGCAACCCAGGGGGGGAGGAGGGGGGGGGACATCTTTCTTGCGGTGGGGGGAGGAGGGAGGGAGGGGGAAGGGGGCCTTTCTGGGGGACATTTGAGCAAGAAAATACATGAATGATCCGGGAAACTGATATGTACGGGAGGAATCCAATGTACAAAGTTCTGTATCATATTGACTTGCCATGTTCATGTCTTGCTATGCAAGCTTTCTATCTTTTGTGTTACGGGGGGGGGGTTGTTTTGTATGGTTGAAAATTTTGTTAAAAATTCTTAATAAACATTTTTTTTAAAAAATTTTAAATAGCAATAAAATAATGTGACGTTTGTGGCACAGAAAGAGGCCACTTGGCCCATCATTTCTGTGCTGTTGAAAAACTAGCCACCCAGCCTAATCCCACTTTCCAGCATTTGGTCCGTAGCTCTGCAGGTTACGGAACCTGAGGTGCATATCTAATTGAGTGTTTTTGCATCTACTACTCTTTCAGACTGACTTCCAGATCCCCACAACCCTCTGTGTGAACATATAGGGCGGGATTCTCTCGCCCCGGGGCCGGGCCGGACAATTGCCGGGATGGGCCGAGCGGCCACACATAAAAAGCCGAGTTCACACCTGCTCTTTTCCGGCGGAACTTCGGCGTGGATGCATCCGGGGGCGGCGTGGTGGGGGGGGGGGGGGGGGGTGGGAAGGGCGTTCGACCCCGTTGGGGGCCCACCGATCGGCAGGCCGGCCTCTCGGGCTGGCGGCCTCTTTTGTTCTGCGCTGGGCCCCTGTAGCCTTACGCCATGTTGCAGCGGGGCCGGCGCGGAGAACGGAACCACTGTGCATGTGCGGCAATCGTGCTGCTTCCACTGCGCACGCGTGCATTGGCGCTGGTCTCACTGCGCATGCGCAGACCCGCGGCGCCCATCTGTCGCCGGGGATCGGTAACTGGAGCGGTGTGAGTCGCTCCAGTGAGGTGCTTACTCCCTGTAGGGGTCAGAATCGTTGATCCTGAGGGCATGTTGATGCCGTCGAGAAACGTGACGGCGTTTACAACGGAGTCAACACTTAGCCTCAGGATCAGAGAATCCCGCCCACATTTCCTCATCTCCGTTTTAACCCTTCTACCAATAACTTTAATTCTATGTCCCCTAGTCACTGACCTCTCTGCCCAGGTTATTAGGCCCTGCCCATCCACTCTATCCATGCACCTCACAATTTTGTTCATCTCAATCAAATCTCCCCTCAGCCTCCTCTTTTCCAAGGAGAACAGCCACAGGGGATCCAATCTTTCCTCATATCTGAAGTTTTCCAGTTCTGGGAACATCCTCGTAAATCTCCTCTGCACCCTGTCTAGTGCAATTGCTTGGGTTGGACTTTCCAGCCCCATCCACCGCTGGGATAATCCGGTTTCACAGAAAGTCACGTATTAGTTAGGACGCCACACCCCCCGTGGTAGGTTCTGCCATGGCAGGGCTGCAAAATCCCAGCCATTATTTCTGAAATTAAGTGACCAGAACTGCACACAATAATCAAGTTGTGGCCAAACTAATGTTTTAGATTGTTACTGTATAACCTTTTCACTCTTGTATTCTATATCTGGGCTAATAAATGAAAGGATTCCATATGCAGTTTTTTTAAACCAATTTAATGTAGTAAATGCTCAAATTGCTTCACAGGAGCATCATTAGAAATAAGTTGACATCAAGCCAAAGAATTAGGCCAAGTGACCAAAAGCATTGTTTAAAGTAGATTTTAAGGAGTATCTTAAAGAAAGAGAAGTAGAGAGATTTAAGGATAAACGCCCATTGCCTAAGGACCTAGATAGTAGACAGCATGGTCACTAGTGGTAGGGCAAGATAAGTGGTGCATATACTAAAGGTCAGGCTTGGAAGGTTACATAGATTGGAAGGAACAAAGCCATGGAGGGATCCAGAGGGACTCTAAAAATGTATGTCTTGACAAACAGTGAACTCACATTAGAAAGGCTGTTGATGAATACCGTATCCAGTATTTTATCATGAGCTGGACCCTGATGAATACCGTATCCAGTATTTTATCATGAGCTGGACCCAGTTGGAAATAGCATTATGGGTTCGACTATTTAACTAGAAAATGTAATTAGATTTTAATATTATCTATCTGAAAAATAAGTAGGAGTTTCTACGGAATTTTATTGATGTAGGCCCTCAATTTAACAATGGAGGACAAAACATTGCAAGCATAGAAACAAGTAGGCTCAGTAAACACAAGTAGATTTCAATTGCACATTGCAAGCTTGGAGTAGTGGGGTTGAATTCCACGGTGCGGGGGCTGGCGCACGACACTTGACACAATAGAAGCTAAAAGTCCTTAAAGTCAACAGACATTCAATTGTTGGCATGAAACAGAAGCCCAGAGCTAAATTGATACAATATTATCAGAGCTAGATTGATACAATATTACACACTGAAGCCAACCATTGTGTTACTGGTTTGTTTCCCATATGCTAGATTGTCTGTCTAGTCTTACTCTCCTATTCACTCCTATACACTTTCTCGCACTTCTCTCTCAAACAACTGTCCAGCCTCCCATTTAAATTTATGGACTCTGCTTCAACAACTGCTTGCAGCAAATGTTACGGCACCCTAGTGCGTGGTCAATTTCAGCCCCACTTTGTCATGATATGCAGACATGCACTTAATGAGATACAGACAGGAGCTAATGGGCACAGGGAACAGGACATAACCAATCAGCAGGCAGAACACTTGGGGGTGGTTTCCCACTATAAAAGGCACGAGGCACTCACAATCCGCCTCTTTCTACTAGGGACATCTACAGAGCGAGTCCAGTGTACATATCACGTAACGCATACAGCACGTGGAGAAGAGCTAGTCTGGTTCAGTCGAGATAGAGAAATCACATCTAGGTTAGCAGAGAGTCGAACTCACAGAGAACTGTGCTAACTCTGTGACAGGTTCAATAAATCAAATTGAACTAACTTCAAGGTCTGGAGTCTACTTGAGTTATAGCTGCATCCAGTTGCAGCCGGTGTTATCTCAGTGTGCTTAACATGACACACTTGACCAGAGCCACAACACAAGTGAATTAACCAATAATTCTGAGCAAAATGCCCAAACTCTTTGGCCCATGGCTGCCCAAAAATTACAGTCACCAGATTTGTAAATGTAAACACAATTACTTTTTATTAATAACAAGAACTGTAATGAAATATGCAGCAAATACAACTGGTTAACTTTCAACTTAATTCCCCACTTTACCCCCCCCCCCCCTCTCTACACACACACAAGACAGACAAACCAAGTGGGGAAGAAAGAGGTTTAAAAAAATCATAGGTAAAAGGGAAAAAGAGTCTTTGTTTCAGATAGTTGTTTCCAGCACCTTAATCCTCTTTAAACTCTACTTTCAGTCCGAGGCATTACTGTGGATTCAGTCAGGCCTTTGTAGCTTCAGAAATATAGCACTCACAACCTTTCTGGAGAGAGAAAGAGGGTTCTGGTCTTTGTTTGAAGTCTGTAATAGATTTCCTGGAGATTCGTTCATTCAGGTTCTCTGCAGTTCCAGAAATACAGCACTCACAGCATTTCTGGAGAAAACACAGAGGAGAGAGAGAGAGTCCTTGTCCCTGTACATTCAGGAGTCAAACTGAGCTCCTTGGGACTCTGAAAGTCATTCCACTGGAACAGGATCAAATCACCACCTGCTATCAGGCAGAGAACGACCTTTTGGGCCAATTCATTGACCCCCCCAACCAATCAATCAAACTAAGTCCCACTCCATCTCTCGCTCTGGTGACAAAAAGCCTGAAGCTCCTGTTCAAACTAGCAGAGACTAACAGAGTGTTCCCTCCTGTAACTTCTGAATTCCTCATTCTCTTTCTGCTTGACTTAAAGATACATGTCTATTAATCATCCATGGATCAAAAATGATAATGGAAAAACAAAAGAAAGAGGAAATAAGGGAATAAACAGGAAGGACTCTTGCATACTTCCCTCCTTAAAATAATGAAATGTCAGTGCACGGACACTTCATTATGAGGTATGCAAGACATAAATCACAAACACATATCCATCCAATCCATCCCCATTATATAAGTTCCCTTTCCAGTCTCTAAATTGGGAACTAGTCAGCCCTTAAACACATGACAAAGCATTTACAATCACATTATCCTTTCTGGGAATGTGTACAATTTTAACTGTTGAAATAATAAACTCTCAACAGAATAACCTTGCGTTCCGGGCATTAAACATCTCTCTAAATGCAAGTGGATTATGGTCTGCACAAATAAATGAAGCTTTGTTGATTGTCATGTCGGACATATACTTCAAAGTATATGAAGTAGCTGAAGGGCTAATAGCAAGGCTGTGGCTTCCTTTTCAATGGTGGAACATTTTCTTTGGCACGGACTTGGTGTTTTTGAAAAATATCCCACTGGCCTCTCTATTCCTGCACCATCATCTTGTAGTAGCACTGCCCCTACTCTCAGAGCACTGACACCTGTGGCCATTTTAAATGTTCTGGAAAATTCCAGGGCCTCCAGCACCGATTCGCTTATTAAGATGGCCCTCAACTTCTCAAACGCCTCTTGACAGTCTGCGGACAAATTATTTTCACTTCCTTCACTAGCACATTGGTTAAAAGGTACCACTATAGTACTGAAGTTTAGTAGAATTTCCTAATGAAGCCACACATACCCTGAAACCTCATAATTTCCCATTTGGTTTTGGGAGAGGGAAAATCCAAGAATGCCCTTACTTTGGCTGTTCTGGGCACCACTTGCCCCTGTCCCACCACATGACTTAAATAGGTGACTTTTGTCTGGCAAACTTGCTTTTGGGCATCTTAATTACTAGCCTGGCCAACTCCAGTTGTCTGAAGAGCTCCTCCAATTGCTCCGTATGTTTGTTCCACGTCTCACTGTGCACTACCCCAATTTCCAAGTAGACCACACAGTTAGGCACTTCAACCACTACTTGGGACATAAACCAAAGGAATGTTGCTGGTGTATTTTTGAGTCCAAATAGCATTACCCTGCATTGAAACAGCCCTCGGGGCGTTACAAAGGTGGCTATCTCCTTTGCCTGGGAGTTAACGGGACCTGCCAATAACCTTTCAACAGATCAATCTTTGACGGGAAGAAGGCACTACCTGTTCTATCAATGCAGTCCTGTAATCTTGGAATTGGATATGAATCGGTTTTGGTGATGTCATTTATTTGCCGGTAATCGATGCAGAACCGCATGGTTCCATATGGCATAGGCACTAATACTACTGATGAGCTCCAATTCCTCCTACTGGGCTCAATTAAGTTATTTTCCAACATATATTGGATCTCTGCCTCCAACTGAGCTATTTTACGTGGATTCAGGTGGTACGAGTGATGCTTTACCAGTTCGGAGTTTCCAATGTGTACATTATGTTCAATTAACGGAGTGCACCCTGGAGTGTCCCTTCAAATCTATTGATATTTTCTCTGTCCTAAATAGACCAACTGGGCCTCTAACTGTCCTACGATGTCTGTATTTGTTAATGGTACTACAGAAGGGTCATTCTGTGTGCCGTCTCAATCTTCTTTTACCTCTCTCTTCTCATTACGCTTTTCTTCCAGTGTTTCTACCACCTGACACCTTGTCCCTTTCCATCCTTCTCCCTACGATATGGCACAACCACCCCTTCTTCCTGTGGTCTGGAGTACTGATTAAGATGTTACCTTACTCACTCTCCTAACCACCTTATAGGGTCCATTGAATATCGCCTTCAGAGGTTCACCCTGCAAAGGCAACAATACTAATACCTCATCCCCACCCGGGAAGGCTCAGGACCTAGCTTGTTTGTCCCCCAGTTTCATTCTGGCTCCAGAAACCTTTAAATTCTCCCAGACTACCTGACAGAATCCTGTGAGTCTTCCTAGAAATGTAAACATGTAATTCAAAGAACAAAAAACATTACAGCACAGGAACAGGCCATTCAGCCCTCCAAGCCAGTACCGATCATGATGACTGTCTAAACTAAAACCTTCTGCACTTCCGGGATCTGTAACCCTCTAATCCCATCTTATTCATGTCTCGTCAAGATGTCTCTTAAACGTCGCTATCGTATCTGCTTCCACGACCTCCCTTGGCAGCACGTTCCAGGCACTCACCACTCTGTAAAAAAACTTCCTCGCACATCTCCTCTAAACTTTCTCCCTCGCACTTTAAACCTATGTCCCCTAGTAATTAACTTTTCCTGGGAAAAAACTTCTGACTATCCACCCTGTCCATGCCCCTCATAATTTTGTAAACCTCTATCAGGTCGCCCTTCAACCTCCATCATTCCAGTGAAAACAATCAGAGTTTATCCAACCTCTCCTCATAGCTAATACCCTTCACACCAGGCAACATCCTAGGAAACCTCTTCTGTACCCTCTCCAAAGCATCTACGTCCTTCTGGTAGTGGGGTGACCAGAATTGTGCGCAATATTCCAAATGTGGCCTAACCAAGGTTTTATACAGCTGCAGCATGACTTGACAATTTTTATATTCAATGCCCCGACCAACGAAGGCAAGCATACTATATGCCTTCTGACTGCCATTTCCATCTGCATTGCCACTTTGAAGTGACCTGTACAGCCAGATCTTTCTGCCTGTAGGCAGCATGGTGGTGCAGTGGGTGGCACTGCTGCTTCACAGCGCCGAGGTCCCAGGTTCGATCCCGGCTCTGGGTCACTGTCCGTGTGGAGTTTGCACATTCTCCCTATGTTTGCGTGGGTTTCTCCCCCACAACCCAAAGATGTGCAGGCTAGGTGGATTGGTCATGCTAAATTGCCCCTCAAGTGGAAAATAAATTGGGTACTCTAAATTTATGAAAAGAAAAAAAAAGATCTCCCTGTCTGTCAAACGGCCAAGGGTTATGCCATTTACTGTATAATTCCCACCTGTATTAGACTTTCCAAAATGCATTACCTCACATTTGTCTGGATTAAACGCCATCTGCCATTTCTCCACCCAAATCTCCAACCAATCTATATCCTGCTGTATCCTCTGACAATCCTCTTCACTATCCATAACTCCACCAATCTTTGTGTCATCCGCAAACTTACTAATCAGACCAGCTACATTTTCCTCCAAATCATTTATATATACTACGAACAACAAAGGTCCCAGCTCTGTTCCTTGCAGAACACCACTAATCACAGCCTTCCATTCAGAAAAGCACCCTTCACTCCCCTCTCTTCTATGACCGGGCCAGTTCTGTACCCACCATGCCAGTTCACCTCTGATCCCGTGTGACTTCACATTTTATACCAGTCTGCAATGAGGGACCTTGTTAAAGGCTTTACTGAAGTCCATGTAAACAACATCCACTATACTTCCTTCATCAATCATCTTTGTCGCTTCCTCAAAAAACTCCATCAAGTTAGTGAGACATGACCTCTCCTTCACAAAACCATGCTGCTTATCGCCAGTAAGTCCACTTGTTTCCAAATGTGAGTAAATCCGGTCCCTAAGGATCTTTTCCAATAATTTGCCTACCACTGACGTGATGCTCACTGACCAATAATTTCCTGGATTATCCCTTCTACCCTTCTTAAACAAAGGAACAAAATTGGCTATTCTCCAATCCTCTGGGACCTCATCTGTAGCTAATGAGGATACAAGAATTTCTGCCCTGGCCCCAGCAATTTCCTCCCTTGCCTCCCGCAGTATTTTGGGGTAGGTCCTGGGGACCTACCCACCATAATGCTTTTGAGGCACCCAACACCTCCTTTTTTATATCTACATGACCCAGACGATCTACACACTCTTCCCTAGACTCACAATCCATCAAGTCGTTTTCTTTGGTGAATGCTGATGCAAAGTACTCATTTAGTACTTCGCCCATTTCCTCTGGCTCCACGCATTGATTCACTTGAGTGAGCCAACCCTTTCCCTGGCTATCCTTTTGCTCTTTATATACGTATAAAATGCCTTGGGATTCTCTTTAATCCTGTTTGCCAAGGACTTTTCATGATCTCTTTGAGCCCTCCTAACTCCTTGCTTAAGTTCCTTCCTTTTAAAAAAATTTGGAGTACCCAATTATTTTTTTGGAATTAAGGGGCAATTTAGCGTGGCCAATCCACCTGACCTGAACATCTTTGAGTTGTGGTGGTGAGACCCATGCAAACACGGGAAGTTCCTTCTTATTTTCTTTATATTCTTCAAGGTCTTTATTTGTTCTCAGCCTTCTCAACCTTACGAACTCTTCCTTTTTCTTTTTGACTTATATTTCCCACGTTGAAACAAATGAACTTCAGATCACCAGTCCTGCTGTGTTCAGCAACTTCTCCCTGCCTGCTCTTCCTCTTACTGGCGTTAGTCTCCCTCAGTTACTTCTCGTTCAAATTTAAATGTTGAGCACTCACTAATGGGTTCTTGCTGTTCATGGTATTTATCAGTGACTTAGACTTAAATGCAGGGAGCATAATTAAGAAGTTGCAGATGATGCAAAGATTGCCTGTGTGGTTTATAGTAAGGAAAATGTGTCAGCTCAAATGATAGCACTCTTGCTCGGAGTCTCAAGGTTCTGGGATCAAGCCCCACTGTAAAGTTTGAGTCCATAAACTAACACTGACACTCAAGTGTCGTACTGAGGGAGCACTGCACCGTCAGAGGTGCCACCTTTTGGATAAGAAAGCAAGGCCCCCATTTGCCTTCTCAGGTGATTGTGAAAGATTCCGTGGCCCAGTGGCACTATTTTGAAGAGTTAGGGAGTTATCCCTGGTGTGCTGGCCATCATTTATCTCTCAATCAACATCACAAAAACATAGTATCTGGTCATTATCACATTACTGCTTGTGGGAGTTTGCTGCGCGCAGATTGGTTAGACCATAAGACCTAGGAGCGGAAGTAAGGCCATTCGGCCCATCGAGTCCACTCCACCATTCAATCATGGCTGATTTCAACTCCATTTACCCGCTCTCTCTCCATAGCCCTTAATTCCTTGAGAAATCAAGAATTTATCAACTTCTGTCTTAAAGACACTCAACGTCCCGGCCTCCACCGCCCTCTGTGGCAATGAATTCCACAGACCCACCACTCTCTGGCTGAAGAAATTTCTCCTCATCTCTGTTCTAAAGTGACTCCCTTTTATTCTAAGGCTGTGCCCCCGGGTCCTAGTCTCCCCTGCTAATGGAAACAACTTCCCTACATCCACCCTATCTAAGCCATTCATTATCTTGTAAGTTTCTATTAGATCTCCCCTCAACCTCCTAAACTCCAATGAATATAATCCCAGGATCCTCAGACGTTCATCGTATGTTAGGCCTACCATTCCTGGGATCATCCGTGTGAATCTCCGCTGGACCCGCTCCAGTGCCAGTATGTCCTTCCTGAGGTGTGGGGCCCAAAATTGCTCACAGTATTCTAAATGGGGCCTAACTAATGCTTTATAAAGCTTCAGAAGTACATCCCTGCTTTTATATTCCAAGCCTCTTGAGATGAATGACAACATTGCATTTGCTTTCTTAATTACGGACTCAACCTGCAAGTTTACCTTTAGAGAATCCTGGACTAGGACTCCCAAGTCCCTTTGCACTTCAGCATTATGAATTTTGTCACCGTTTAGAAAATAGTCCATGCCTCTATTCTTTTTTCCAAAGTGCAAGACCTCGCACTTGCCCACATTGAATTTCATCAGCCATTTCTTGGACCACTCTCCTAAACTGTCTAAATCTTTCTGCAGCCTCCCCACCTCCTCCATACTACCTGTCCCTCCACCTATCTTTGTATCATCGGCAAACTTAGCCAGAATGCCCCCAGCCCCGTCATCTAGGTCGTTAATATATAAAGAGAACAGCTGTGGCCCCAACACTGAACCCTGCGGGACACCACTCGTCACCGGTTGCCATTCCGAAAAAAAACCTTTTATCCCAACTCTCTGCCTTCTGCCTGACAGCCAATCGTCAATCCATGTTAGTACCTTGCCTCGAATACCATGGGCCCATTGCCACGTTTCCGACACTGCAACAGTGACTACACTTTAAATCTTAATTGGCTGTAAAGCACCTTGAGACATCTGGTGTTTGTGAAAGGTGCTATATAAATGCAAGCCTTTCTTTCTTTCACTCTTCTCTTCAAAGACATATGGTTTAATACTTCAACCAATGCACTATTGGTAGAATCGTTAATTCATAATATCTGGAATGGTTAAGATAGCACAACTTGGCACAAAGCAATTATGGCGACATCGACATGTAAACTTAGTATATTTTCTCATTAGCCATAGGCAACTAAGCACTAATGACCCGACATTAATGCAGGGTGTCATAAATTTTAAATTTCCATTCTTAAGGACGTCTTGGATTTGAATTATGCATTAATGTTCCCACAGGTGGTGCAATATAAAAGGTGAACCTGCGCTGTTGGCCTCGCTCTGCGTCACGAACCAGCACTCCAGCCAACTGAGCTAAACCGGTCTGGTTTAAACCAGCACCACACCAATAAAAAGGTGATAGACAGACAGCTTGGTTCTATCACTTCAATAAATTGCTCATTCAAAATTTTAATGTTCTAGAATTGCAATAATAAAACAATTTATACGTATACAATGCCTTTAACAGAATAAAATGGCCCAAGGCACTTCACAAGAACATCATAAAACTAAATATGACACTGAGCCACTTAAGGAGATATTAGGTCAGACGGCCAAAAGAGGTAGGTTTTGAGGAATATCTTTAAGGAGGAACGTGAAGTAGAGAAGTCAAAAGGTTCAGGGAGAGAATTCCAAAACTTGGGGCCTAGGCATTGATGACACAGCCACCAATAGTGCAGCAGTTCTGATTGAGAATATACAAGAGGCCAGAATTAGTGGAGAACAGATATCTCGTGGATTGTTTGGCTGCAGGAGATCACAGAGATAGGAGGGGCAAGGCAATCTGAAAACAAGGACGACAATTTTTAAATCAAGATGTTGCTTGACCCCGGGAGCCAACGCAGTTCAATGAGCACAGGTGTGATAGGTTCTGATGAAAGGTCGTCCACCTGAAACGTTAACTCAGTTTATCTCCGCAGCTGCTGCCCAACCTGCTGAGTTTATTTTTCAGCATATTTGTTCTTATTTCAGATTTCCAATGGCCGCAGTATTTTACCATTGTGGATGATGGGCAACTGGACTTGCTGCAAGTTAAGCCCACAGGCAGCAGAGTTTTGGATGATCTCAAGTTTATGGAGGGTAATAAGGTGGCATGTGGCGCAGTGGTTAACACTGGGGCTATGGCGCTGAGGACCCGGGTTTGAATCCCGACCCTGGGTCACTGTCCGTGTGGAGTTCGCACATTCTCCCCATGCCTGCGTGGGTTTCACCCCCACAACCCAAAAGATGTGCAGGTTAGGTGCATTGGCCGTGTGAAGTTGCCCCTTAATTGGAAAAACAATAATTGGGTACTCTAAATTTAAAAGAAAAAGTTTATGGAGGGTAGAATGTGGGAGACCCACTAGGGGTGCAATAGTCAAGTCATCAAGTAGCAAATGCATAATTTAGTGTTTCGGCAGATGAACTGAGATAGAGGCAGGGTGGGATAACGCTGTAGAGGGGGACGTAGGTGGGCTTAGAGATAGCACAATTAAGGGGCAGCACGGTGGTGTAGTGGTTAGCACTGCTGCCTCATGGCTGCCTCAGGCTCTGGGTCACTGCTGTGTGGGGTTTGCACATTCTCCCTGTGTTTGTGTGGGTTTCTACCCCAGAACCCAAAGATGTGCAGGCTAGGTGGATTGGCCTTGCCAAATTGCCCCTTCATTGGAAAAAATGAATTGGGTACTCTAAATTTAAAAAAAAAAGAGATAACACAATTATGAGGTTCCCTCGCCAAATATAAAGCACTCAGCTAGAAAGAATAGGGAGGGGTTGTCATTTGTTTAAGCAATGTACCTTTAGGAAATGGAGCTGATCGTATTACTGAAGTGATGTCAGAGGGTGGGGGGAGCTGAGCACACTTCTGCTTTTTTGAGTTTCAGTTTGAGAACGCAGCTGGGAGTGTCTGTGTGTTTTGCTGTGAGCTGCAGGAAGAAACACAGAGCTGGTCTGTTGATTTCTGCAATCCAAAGACTATAAATATATTGAATGTAACCTAATGTGCTCATATTTTTGAAGGTTTGAAGTCTTTTGGATGTTTAAAGGAACAATTTGAAGGATTATTTAGTGTTGTAGTCTTTTGGGGTTATCTTTGAAGTAATGGGTGTTAAGATATTCAATGTTTGTTTTTAAAAGGTTACCTTGAGTTCATAGAATAAACATTGTTTTGTTTTAAAAACCACCTGTCCATTTCTGCTGTATCACACCTGGAGAGTACGACGTGTGCTTCCCACACCACAATCTAGTAAAAGTTGTGGGTCGGTTGAACTCCATGAAACACTTTGGGGTTCTGTAAACTCGGACCCATAACAATTGGGGGCTCGTCCGGGATCGAATTCTATCGATTGGATTAGCTTAACAAACTTAAAGACAGTGAGGGGTGAGCATATTGTGGTTGCTTTTCAAGGTGCGGTATTTTATTTTAAGTGGGGAGTGTGTTGTGGACAATGGCTCTTTCAGAGGCTCAGAAGTTTTTGGGGGCGGACACGGTAACACACAATACTTTACGGACAGAGACTAAAAGCAGACTGTTAGATTTGGCAAAAGCATTGCAGTTAACATTGCCTGGCAAAATGCGAAAAGATGAGGTACTTACCGCGGTAGCTGAGCATTTAATTTTGCCTGAGATACATTCTGACTCATTCGAAATGGCAAAGCTCCAGTTGCAGATTAAGTAATTTGAACATGAAAAAGAATTAAAACAGCTTGAATATGCAATGAGAGAAAAATAAAAGGAGAGAGAAGAAAGAAACAAAGAAAGAGATAGAGATAGAGAGGAAAAAGAAAAGGAGAGAGAAGAAAAAACCAAAGAAAGAGATAGAGAGGAAAGGGAAAAAAAGAGAGAGTTTGAACTTCATAAAATGACTATGAAACATGAAAATCAGTTAAAATTGGCAGACACAAAGGGAAACATACAGTTGGATGAGATTGATGAGGATAGTGAGACAGAGCGTCATAGTCGAAGACGTGGTGGGGATCTATTTAAATATGTCCAACGATTGCCAAGGTGTGACGAGAAGGAGGTAGAAGCCTTCTTCATTTCATATGAGAACATAGAACATTAAAGCGCAGTACAGGTAGCTAAACAAATGAAATAGCCACAGGACATGTGGGTATTACTGAATCAAACAAAGCTGGTAGGTAGAGCTAGTGAAGTGTTTGCATCACTACCGGAGGAGGTATCTGGAATGAATGAGGTGAAAAAATCCATCTTAGGTGTATATGAGCTAGTTCCTGAAGCGTACAGATAAAGGTTTAGAAATTTAAGGAAAGAATATGGTCAAACATACATGGAGTTTGAAAGGTTTAAACAGAGTAATTTTGATAGGTGGATAAGGGCTTTGAAAATAGACCAAACGTATGAAGCTCTCAGAGAAATTATACTTTTGGAGGAGTTTAAAAATTCAATTCTTGATGTAGTGAGAACTCATGTGGAAGAGCAGAGGGTTAAAACTGCGAGATTAGCAGCAGAAATGGCAGATGATTATGAATTAGTTCATAAATCAAGGCTTGGTTTCCGACATCAGTTTCAGCCGGTGAGGGATAGAAACTGGGGACATGAGAAATACTCAAGTGGTTATGGTAAAGGTGATCCAATGGGATATAATAAAGAAAATGTACCTCAGATTAAAAAAGAAATCCAGGAGGGTGGAAGAGAAATGAAAAGTTTCAAATGTTTTCACTGTAATAAACTAGGCCATGTAAAGTCACAGTGTTGGTGGTTAAAGAAAAGCACTGGGAAAGCTGATGTGGTAAAACAGGATAAGACAGTGGGGTTTGTTAGAGTGGTAAAGGAAAGCCCAAGGGAAGCGAAGGAGGTGCAAACGATTGTACAGCCTGTTCAGGAAGTAATTGATAAGAAGGTGCCAGATGTCTTTAAAGAATTTACTTGTGTGGGTAAAGTTTACTCATGTGTATCAGGAGGAGCAGGTAAAGAAGTCACAATTTTAAGAGATACAGGAGCTAGTTAATCTTCAATGGTAAGAGATGAGGAATTATGTAGTTTGGAAGAATGTTGCCAGAAAAGGTGGTAATATGTGGAATTCAGGGTGATTGGAGTAGCGATCCATTATATAAGGTAAGGTTGAAAAGTCCAGTGAAGAGTGGTGAAGTGGTAGTAGGAGTAATAGAGAAACTATCTTGTCCAGGAATACAGTTTGTCTTGGGTAATGATATAGCTGGATCGCAAGTGGGAGTGATGCCTACTGTGGTTGATAAGCCAGTGGAAAATCAGACAACTGAAGTGTTGAAGGACGAATATCCTGGGATTTTTTCGGATTGTGTAGTAACAAGGTCGCAAAGTCACACATTAAGACAAGAGGAGAAATCAAAGAGTGAAGGTGAAGTGGAAGTGCAATTATCAGAAACGATTTTTGATCAAATAGTTGAAAAAGAACAAGAACAGGTGGAGGATGAGGTGGATATTTTTAGTTCAAGAAAATTGGCGGAGTTACAACAAAAAGATCTAGAAATAAAACGGGTGTATCAGAAAGCATACACGGAAGAGGAATCTGCGTGTATACCAGAGTGTTATTACTGTGAAATTGATGTCTTGATGAGAAAATGGAGACCTGTACATATGCAGGCAGATGAAAAGTGGGCAGAAGTTCATCAAGTAGTATTGCCGGTAGGGTGTAGAAAGGAAGTGTTGCAAGTGGCATATGAGGTACCAGTGGGAGGTCATTTGGGGATAAGGAAAACTCAAGCTAAAATCCAGAAACATTTTTATTGGCCTGGACCACATAAAGATGAAGTTAAATTTTGTCAATCATGTCACACATGTCAAGTGATAGGGAAACCTGAAGCCGTGATAAAAACAGTGCCCTTAATACCCATTCCAGCATTTGAGGAACCTTTTACAAGGGTTCTAATTGATCGTGTAGGACCGCTTCCTAAAACAAAAAGTGGGAATCAATATCTTTTGACTATGATGGATGTGTCCACTAGGCTTCCAGAGGCCATTCCAGTACGTAATCTTACAGCTAAAAAGATTGTGGAGGAGTTACTTAAATTCTTTACTAGATATGGACTACCCACAGAAATTCAATCGGATCAAGGATTAAATTTTACCTCAAAGTTATTCCAAGAAGTTATGGAGAGCTTAGGAATAAAACAATTTAAGTCAACTGTGTACCATCCAGAATCGCAGGGAGCGTTAGAAAGGTGGCATCAGACATTAAAGACAATGTTCAGGGCTTATTGTCAAGATTATCCAGAGGATTGGGATAAAAGAATTCCATTCGTACTATTTGCAATTAGGGATGCACCTAATGAGTCAACCAAATTTAGTCCTTTTGAACTAATTTTTGGTCATGAGGTAAGAGGACCACTTAAATTGGTTAAAGAAATATTGGTGGGTGAGAAATCGGAAATTACACTATTGGATTACGTGTCAAATTTTAGGGAATGATTAAATAGAGCAGGTGAATTGGCTAGACAACATTTGAAAGTTGCACAAAATGTGATGAAACGGGTAGCGAACAAAAAATCCAACGTTCGTAGTTTTACCAGTGGAGATAACGTTTTAGTGTTGTTACCAGTGGTAGGGGAGCCTTTAAAAGCTAGGTTTTGTGGACCGTATCAGATTGAAAGGAAATTAAGTGAGGTGAATTATGTGGTAAAAACACCAGATAGAAGGAAGGCTCACCGAGTGTGTCATGTGAATCTGCTTAAAAGGTACTTTGAAAGGGAAGGAGAGAAAAAGGAGGTTTTAATGATTCTAACTCAAAGTGACGAACCAAATCCAGATGACTGTGAATTTGACATACCTCAAATTAAATTGGAAAATGAGGATGTTCTTAAAAATTGGGATGAATTGTTAAGTTACCTTCCAGAGGAAAAACAAACTGACCTGAAAGAGTTATTGATATCACATGGGCAAGTTTGTAGTGATAAATTGGGAAGTACTAAAATGGCTATACATGATGTAGATGTGGGAAATGATGTTCCTATCAAACAACATCCATATCGACTTAATCCTTTAAAATTGGAACAGGTTAACAAAGAGATTGAGAGTGTGCTTAAAAATGGCATAATTGAAGTGGGTTGCAGCCAATGGAGCTCATCCATAGTGATGGTACCTAAACCAGACGGCACCCAACGGTTGTGACTATAGAAAGGTTAATGCAGTTACAAGAACGGGCTCTTATCCTATCTCACGTTTGGAGGATTGCATTGAGAAAGTGGGACAATCCGCTTTTATTTCCAAATTGGATTTACTTAAAGGTTACTGGCAGGTACCTTTATCCGAAAGGATGAAGGAGATTTCAGCTTTTGTGACTCCAGATGGTATATACCAATTCAAAGTTACGCCATTTGGCATGAAAAAAAACCCCAGCCACATTTCAACGGTTAACTAATACAGTTGTTTCAGGATTACCCAATTGTGCGGTATATATCGACGATCTGGTAGTTTTCAGCCAGACATGGAAAGAACATTTAAAACATCTTATGGAGTTATTCGATCAACTTCAGGAGGCGGGTTTGGTGATAAACCTAGCCAAAAGTGAATTTGGAAAAGCCCAAATCACTTTCCTTGAGGAGTTTCCGATACCCTCAAGATGAAAGAAAATAATGCGATTTCTTGGCATGAATGGATTTGATCGAACCTTTGTGCAAAAGATTTGTAGCGTGGTTGCTCCACTGATGGACTTGCTGGTGAAACGTCAAAAATTTCAATGGACAGCGGACTTTCAACAGGCATTTGACGGCCTGAAAGCTGTGGTAACCGATGCTCCTGTATTGGAGAATTGCAAGGGACTCTGTGATCAGATTGAACTGAAGTATCTAACTTTAAAGAGAAATGCCGAGGCGTAGAGGAATGGATGGATTGTGCAGAGACTTTCTTGTTCAAAGAGACTGTCAATCGAGAAGGATTTTGGTTGGAGGAAGAACAACAAAAAAAAAATGGACTATATTATTATACCTATTTGCATGTGTTGTTTTTTTTGAACCGGTAAAGTGTTTTTACTGTGTGCATTTCTTAATTGATGGTGCAAAGGTGAAAAATGAAACCATCTTGAAGCTTTTTTGAGTTTCTGTTTGAGAACCCAGCTGGGAGTGTCTGTGTGTTTTGCTGTGAGCTGCAGGAAGAAACACAGAGCTGGTCTGTTGATTTCTACAATCCAAAGACTATAAATATATTGAATGTAACCTAATGTGCTCGTATTTTTGAAGGTTTTAAGTCTTTTGGATGTTTAAAGGAACAATTTGAAGGATTATTTAGTGTTGTAGTCTTTTGGGGTTATCTTTGAAGTAATGGGTGTTAAGATATTCAATCTTTGTTTTTAAAAGGTTACCTTGAGTTCCTAGAATAAACATTGTTTTGTTTTTAAAACCACTTGCCCATTTCTGCTGTATCACACCTGGAGAGTACGCTGTGTGCTTCCCACACCACAGTCTATTAAAAGTTGTGGGTCGGTTGAACTCCATGAAACACTTTGGGGTTCTGTAAACCCGGACCCATAACAGGTAATGACACAGGAGGGGGAAGTTGGGGATGGCATGAAGGAGTGGGTGATAAGGATGGCATGGAATGGGAATGCACAGGAGATGGAGTGGGGTTTGGGAAGGCATGGGAGAGTTGGTATTTGAGATGGGGATGGCATAGAAAGAGAGGGATGTGGAATGGATTGATATGGAGATGGATGAAAGGAATGTGATGGGAATGACATGAGAGGAATGGCACGGGAGGGAGATTTAATGAAGTATCGTTGTGCTACTGTTTCACAGCGCCAGGGTCCCAGGTTCGATTTCCGGCTTGGGTCACTGTGCGGAGTCTGCACGTTCTCCCTGTGTCTGCATGGATTTCCTCCCACAAATCTCAAAAGACGTGCTGTTAGGTGAATTAGACATTCTGAAATCTCCCTCTGTGTACCCGAACAGGCAGCGGAATGTGGCGACTAGGGGCTTTTCACAGTAACCTTATTGCAGTGTTAATGTAAGCCTACTTGTGACAATAAAGATTATTCTAAAAGGTTAAGTGGGGTTATGAGGTTACAAGGATAAAGTGGAAGGATGGGCCTTGGTAGGATGCTAGTTTGGAGAGTCGGTGTAGATTCGCTGGGCTGAATGGTCTCCTTCTGCACTGTCGGTATTCTATGTTCTATATTTATAAAGATGCTAATTGCACCACAAATGTTTTACTGAAGATTTGGAATCAGTTGAGGAGGCATTTTAGGGTGGAAGGGATGTCAGTGCTAACGCCGCTGTGCGAGAATCATGAGTTTGAGCCGGGGGGGGGGGGAAGGATACTGTATACAGGTGGAGGGGAGTGGGGCTGGTCAAGATGAGGGATCTGTATTTGGAGGAAGGGTTCGCCAGTTTGGAGGAGCTAAGGGAGAGTGTAGAGCTGCCGAGGGGGTGTGAGTTCAGGCATTTGCAGGTTAGGGACTTTGCGCGAAAGGGCTGGAGGGGGTTCCCGAGGTTGCCGGGATACACCCTGCTGGAGCGACTGCTGCTCCTGGATGTGGAAGGGGAGGGAAGAATTGGGGATGTATACAAGTGGCTGGGTGAGCAGGGAGGTGAGCGGGTGGTGAAGTTCAAGGAGAAATGTGAAGAGGAGTATAGAGGGGAGATCAATTGGGGAGCTCGGAGTGAGGAACTTTGTAGGGTAAACGGGACCTCCTCATGTGCAAGGATGAGCCTTATACAGTTTAAGGTGGTGCACAGGGTGCATATGACTCGGGCGAGAATGAGTGGGTTCTTCCAGGGGGTAGCAGATGAGTGTGAGAGGTGTGGGCGGGAGCCAGCGAATCACGCGCACATGTTTTGGGATTGCGAAAAATTGGGCAGATTCTGGGCGGGAGTGTTCGCAGTCTTAGCCAGGATAGTGGAGGAGGTGGACCCGGACCCTTTGGTGGCGATATTTGGGGTCTCAGAGAAGCCAGAGCTCATGGAGAGGAGGAAGTTCGATGTCCGGGCCTTCACCTCTCTGATTGCATGGCGGTGAATTTTGCTGGAGTGCGGTCAGCATTGCCAGCGGGGGTGGCAGCTTGGTTGGGTGACCTGTATTACTTCCTGCGGTTAGAGAAGATAAAGTATGAGTTAAGGGGCTCTTCAGGGGGGTTTGAAGAAAGCTGGGGGATGTTTGTGACCGTGTTTGAGGAGCTGTTCGTCACGGGGGAAGGGGGTGAAAAAGAGGAAAATTCTGTACAGACTATATAGTTGTTGGTTGGGAAGCATGTTTCCCAGGGTGTTTGTTCGCTATAACCTGTTTTGATACATGTTTGTAATAAAATACATTAAAAAAAACAAATGTTTTACTGGTCTGTGTTAGTATTTCAATACTTTCCTCAGAATTAGTTGGAGGATAGCAACAGCAGTCCTGCCAGGAAGTCAACATTAACCCCTCCCAACATTATTGGGAGGAGTTATTGGGTTACGGGGATGGGGTGGAAGTGGGGGCTTAAGTGGGTCGGTGCAGGCTCGATGGGCCGAATGGCCTCCTTCTGCACTGTATGTTCTATGTTCTATGTTCTAATGTGTTTTTGTAAAAAACATGTAGTGAGCCTTAGATAACCAGCGATGAATCAACTTTATTAGATGACAATTTAAATAACCTAACAACAAGGGATTATGTAAAGAGACAAAATAAACGTGTTTCCAGAAAACAATCTGAGCTTGGGTATTTATATAAAGTACTATTTATGCAAAGATAGTGTATTGTTAACAATGACATTCCTATTATTCCATTTTGTGAGTTCACAGTGCATGTTATACCACCCGATTAAGGCTTTTTAAAACCATTACTTTAAAAAAACATCAATCTTGACTGAAATAGTTTCCCATTTAGCGGCAGCATGAACATTTCCACCCACCAGCCAAAAAAAGTGATACAATAACTAGTAACAACCTACAGTAGTTGCTTTCTATTTGGTTACAGTATATTTTACTGGCAAGTTAAACAGTGTTGTGAAAGTCATGAATAAATGATAACCTGTTTGTCTAAGAAAGAAGCTACAGATAAACTATTTACTCGGGTAGGGGAATCAAGAATGAGTGTGCATAAAATTTGAAGCTGGCTGTTTAAGGAGGAAATTCCAGAGCACTTTTTTTCCACACACAAAGGCTCGTAAAGATCTGAAATCTTTTTGTCCCCCTTTGTGGATGCTGGGACAATTAGAGCTTTTAAGACTGAGATTGATGGATCTTTTGTTAGGTAAAGTATCAAGTGATATAGAACTAATGAAAGTGAATGGAATGAACTACAGGCAGGTCATGATCCAATGACAGGTTTAATGACAGGAATGAGGAAGCCGGGGCTCAGGAGGCTCAACAATCTCCTCTTGTTGCAACTAATGCGCTTCCCTGTACACAATGCAGATATAATTAAAGAGGCAAATGAACCTGCTGGCCACAGTCTTTCACTTCTTTATCAGTGCTTATTTCAGGAAAAGTTTGATCCAAGAAAACAGGGTGTTTTTTGCACGCACAGATGTGTCACTTCCCTTAGCTGATGATTCTATAACCTCCGCAGTGGCCTTGCTTGCTTCCAAATACACATCATATTTCTTCAGGATGATCACAAGCTCCTTATCGGGATTGTAGTGCAGCATTTGCCTGTTCAGCAGGGGGACAATCAAATTGAAAATATCTACCATTTTATTGAGCTGCTTAATATCATCCCTGAATTGCTCACACTTCAGATCCCACTGTTTCTGGTTATAAAGAGTCAGAGACTCGCCGAGCTTCCTCCTAAAGGCCACCATATCGATCTGGAGCTTCTCTATGGTTTGTTTTATTTCTTTCTGTCGGACAATCCATTCTGGTTGATATCCATTTTCGATGAGTATCCTGTTCAGATTATGAGTCATGGGATCAATGTATGGATACTGTGAGAGCTTTTGCAATGGCTTCCCTTTGCCACTTAGGTTATCAAATTCACCTTTGGCCATCGATTCTTGGATGAGATCTTCCACCAACCGTTCCACTGCTTGGGTTATCTTTATTTTCTTGCTCTGCTGGACATCTTTCACCATCATACTGTTCTCCAGCTCCTCGTGTTGCAGTTTCTGTTTTCTGTAGTCCAGAACTTGTTCAGTCGCACGGTTCATCCTGAATTTTCTGTACTGTTTTTCTCGCTGACTTGGCGTTCCAATGCCAATGCCCTCGAAGCTAAGGTACTGCCTATGTTGAGGTGCCATGTGCTTGAATTGTTGTTCCTCCTCCTCGTCCTCCTCTCTCTCAGGCTCTGCCGCCCTTTTCTCACCTAAGTGTTTGACCACGGCCTTGTAAGCTTCTTTCACCTGCATGAACTTCACAGGATCTGCTCCAGAACCACTATCTGGATGGTGCAACTTTACCAGTTTGAGGTAGGCGTCCTTCACCTCGTCGGGACGGCAGCTCTCCTGTACATTAAGCAAGCGGTAGCAGTCTCGGAGGCTTTTGCTCATGGCTTTGTAGCCCGAGAACAACCTCGCACTTCGACTGCAGGTGGCAGCGCAGCTCCACTTAGCTATTAGCATGTTCCCGCCGCACCGGTGTCTCATACAGGAACCATAGCCACGCAGGGGACCGCTTAACTGTACGCGCGACCTTGCATCTAAATGATATTTAAATAAATGCTAACTTCCTTCTCAGGATTTACGTAGCAGAATTGAGTGGAGTTACATGTTAGGCCAACAATGAATGCAAATTTGTCTACCCCAATTAAACAAAGAAAACCTGTTGCTTTGACAGCAAACCCCTACAAATATTCAGCAGATATTGAAACAATGTGTCTGGAAACTCGGTGACTGTAAAAGCGGAACCCAGAAATCACCTTGAATCCTTTCCGCTCCAGGTAGGAGCCATGATGTTGTCTACACTGAATCCTGGGAACTGTAGTTTGGTTCTTCAAAACATTCAGATAAAACTCCAGGACAGAGCGCTCTCAGCTGGGTGAAACAGCGAAGTGATGCAGTCAAATCAAGCTGCGACCGAGATTTAGAATTTTAACTGTTCCAGAACGGCAGGACAAGTTTAAAAGAAAACGTCCAAAAAGGAAATTCCCAACTGACGAACGCCGGATTGAACGTTTACTGTTTTGTCTGGAGCGAGAAGAGTCGGTGCAAAGTATGAAGCAAAACACTGCTAACCTTTAAGGTTCTGAACGGTCTGTTTCAAAGTTGCCACAGGAGTGTGTGGAATCAATGGTTAGGGAATGAGTTTGTTGCAGGACCGAAGACAATAGCTTCAGTCTTCCAAACATACTGGTGAAATGTCTTGACGCCGTAGACCACGGCAAGACCTTCCTTCTCAATTAGCCTGTATTTATACTCAGCATCAGAAAGCCTTCTTGAGGTGAAGGCCTCTCTGAGCCGCCCTCCATTGTATGGGATAGACCTGCTCCTATCTTAGACGGCGAAGCATTGCAGGTCAGAATGATGGGTTTTCTCAGGTCAAAATGAATCAGTGGTCTCGGAGGTTGCAAGACCTGTTTAATGAGTTGGAAGGCTTGCTCCTGTGGTTCCTTCCAATGCCAACACTGGTGTTTCCTCAAGAGCACGTGCAATGGTGCCAATGTCATTGTGTGATTTGGAGTAAAATGACCATAATAGTTTACCACCCCTAAGAAGGGCTTTAATTCTTAATTAGGTGCTGGGACTTTTCTTATGGCTCTCATCTTGTCTTCAAGTGGGTATAGGACCTTTGAACCTCCCTAGCTTGGAATATGCACACCTCGGGTTTGAGTCAGATTTCCACAACTCTGAATCTTCTCAACACCTCTTTCAAACTTGCTAGGTGCTCCTCCCTGTGATGTTCCTGTTAAGGCATCATCCAGGTAGACCACAGCCGTTGGGATGTCTTGAAGGCGATTTTCCATTGTGCACTGGAATTGCACAGGCTGAGGAGACGTGAAAAGATAATGTAGTGTATTCAAACAGGCCTTCCTGCACATTAATCGTCCCAAACTTTCGGGAATCTTCATCCAGTTCGAGTTGCAAGTACACATGACTGATGTCAGGTTTGATGTATATGAAGCCCCCTGCCAACTTTGCATAAAGGTCTTCAATTTGTGGTATTGGGTATTCATCTACTGGGCTGCCTGGTTGATTGTTAGCTTGTAGGCCTACACCTTGCACATCCTAACAGAGTGGTCCAGCTTTAATACAGGGACGATGGGGTCTGCCCATCTGAAAACTGCACAGGTCTGACGATTCCCCATTCTTCAAGGTGTTTAAGTTCCATTTCCATTTTTTGGTGCAAGGTGTAAGAGACCGGTTTAACTTCCCAATCTTGGGCATTTTTCATTGGTTTTGTCAATGCTTTCCAACTCTGTGTTCATCTTGGAGCCTTTACTTCCCCCTTGAATTCGATGACTGCGGGCTTGCTATCAATCTGATTTATACTCGTCGACTATGTGGTGGCCCAAGGCAATAGCAGGTTGATGGTAGTAATAAAGAACAAAATGTTTATTGACAACTAACATGGGCACAGAGTCTTCAATATAAGTCCCTAATATAAGTATTAACGCTATGGCTCACACTGCCCATAACCCCGCTTCCCGGAACTGCGCTGATCCTTCATTGGTCGGGGTTTGCGCGTTCCCGCATGATAGGCCCTGAACCAATCACATGGACCGTGAGGGCATGCCCCTTAAAGGGGCCATGCTACCATAGGGAGAATACAGTCCCATCCAGCCAGACAATTGTAAATAGTCATTGGAGGAATATGGGCTGGGAATCTCCGACCCCCCGCTGGGTCAGAGAATCCCCGGGGGCGGCGCGATTCCTGCCCCCACGCCGGCATCCCTATTCTCCGGCGCCGTTTCTCGGTGTCGCCGGGATTCCCACCACGCTGGTCGGGGCCGTTGACAGCGCCCCCCCCCCCCCGGCGATTCTCTGGGCCCTGATTGGCAGAGTGGCCGTCAACTTTTGGCCAGTCCCGCCGGCGTGAATTATTCATCTCACACACCGGCAGGACCTGGCAGGTAAGTGTGAGGGGGCCGTCCTGGGGGGGGGGGCCTCGGTGGCCTGGCCCGCGATCGGGGCCTACCAATTGGCGGGCGGGCTGGTTCCGTGGGGGACCTTCTTTCCTCCGAGCCGGGCCCCCCATATTGCCCGGGGGCCGGTGCAGAGAAGGGAAATATGCCGGCCGGTCCGCACATGCGCGAGATCATGGCGGCCCTTCCGCGCATGCGCGCACCCGCGCCGGCAAGTGCGGTGCCAACTGCTCCAGTGTCAACTTAGCCCCCGAGAAAGTGGAGGAGAGTGGAGAATTCCTCACTTTCAGGGGGCGTTGATGACGGAGTGGTTGGCGCCGGTCTTCCCGCCGGCGTGGGGACATAGCCCCATTTTCAGAGAATCTCATCCAGGGTGCAGTCAACCGCTTCAAAGGCTACAAACAAGTCAAGAAGCACTAGGAGGGAAAATTTTGCCTTTTCCACAAATACATAGGATGCCATTTGTATCTTTCACAAGAGTTGTTTGGCACTGTGATGTTGTATCTGTAAAATCTCAGATACTTCGACCAGCGTCTTGATCAAATGTTTTCCCAGATGTCTTTATTAGTGAGAAAAACAAAGGACTCCACAAGTATAAAGTCAAACCAATTTTATTCAACAAAACAATATTTACCTTTAAGCTAACCCAAAACCATACACTAAAGATTCCAAGATTCGTTATACTACCCGAATTGATGGACTAATTTAAAAAAAAAAAATCCTTATTGTCACAAGTCGGCTTACATTAACACTGCAATGAAGTTACTGCGGAAAAGCCCCTAGTCGCCACATTCGAATGCCTGTTCGGGTACACAGAGGGCAAATTCAGAATGTCCAAATTACCTAACAGCATGTCTTTCGGGATTTGTGGGAGGAAACCTGAGCACCCGGAGGAAACCCACGCAGACACAGGGAGAACGTGCAGACTCCACACAGACAGTGACCCAATCCGGGAATCGAACCTGGGACCCTGGCGCTGTGAAGCAACAGTGCTAACCACTGTGCTACCATGTTGAACTGTGGGTCAGATTCTCTAAGTCTCTCGGGTCCATCGTTGTGAAGGTGGGTCTCGCTGGTTGCTTCCTTCCTTCTCTGGTCAGTCTTCCAGATGGTTAAGGTTACCTCCATATTGAGTGTTCGCTGGCATGTGTCTTGGGTATCTTCCTTTATCCCTCACCATTCGCACCTTTCCAGAAATGTCTCTGACTTTCAGGCAGTGAGGCCTCGGGATGGGGTCCCAACTTTCAATCGATTAGATGATGACCACTTGACAGGACACCGGGGCCCACCCCCAGTTGCCCATCTGTGATGGTGTTGCTTGCACGCAATCTTTTGCCATATAGGGTAATGGCAGGAACTCTGGGTGCCAGTAAAGTGTGGCTAGATCTGCGAAACCCAAAACAAATCAATGCACATGAATGGAGCCAATTATCTCCTGATGGGTGATTGACAAGGCAGACCCAGACTTGCCCTGGCAGTTTGTGCTTGTGTATTTGTCTTTGGTCAAGTCTGAATTCCCATCAGCCTGCCTGAAGCTGACTGCAATTTAATTTTAAAAATGCAATTTTATCAGGCCCAAAATCCAGTCCCTGCCATGTTTACCACAGTGACAATTGGAGAAACCTGGTGGGAGGGATTCAAACACGGAGCTCTACAAACGATGGACTCAGATTTGATAAGTGACAACATGTTCAGGGACTTTGGAGAGGAAAAAGGTTGGAGATGGAGTGATTGGTTTGCAGGGATGATGGAAGGCAAGAGTCTTTTTTTGAGAGGGGTGATGATGGCAGATTTGAAGGGAATTTGCACTGTACCTCAGGAAACAGCAGCTCAGGAGAGGAAATTGGGTGGTCAGCAGTTTAGTGGGTCGCATGGACAAGATAAACTTGGGTAGGGCATGAGGGGGGAGATGAGAGAAACTAGAGGAAGACGCAAAGTTCAGAGCTAAGGCAGGGAGAACCTTAAAAGGGCTAGTGAAGGGTGGGAGATGGTAGAGGCAGCTGATTAGGTGATCTCAATCTTAGCAACAAAGAAGTCCATGAGCTCTTTTCACTTACTGTAGGAAGTGAGGGTGGAAGAGACGGGAGAGGGGTTTAAGAAGACAATTTTATTTATTAAAAAAAATAAATTTAGAGTACCCAATAATTTTTCTTCCAATTAAGGGGCAATTTGGCGTGGTCAATCCACCTAACCTGCACATCTTTGGGTTGTGGAGGTGAAACCCACGCAGACACTGGGAGAATGTGCAAACTCCACACAGACAGTGACCCAAGGCCGGGATCAAGCCTGGGTCCTCAGCGCCGTGAGGCAGCAGGGCTAACCACTGCGCCACTGTGCCTCCCCTAAGAAGACAATTTGAAGTAGAGAAAAGAAGCCATGGGTGCTCTTTGTATTCCAGAATGACCCTGAAATAGTAAGCAGCTATAGCAGATGAGGAAGGAGGTCTTGTGACCCAGTGGGTAGTGCCCTTGCCTCTGAACCAGAAGCTCTGGGTTTGAGTCCACCACAGGACTTGATGGACAAGGAAGGTGTGTTAACAATGTGACCAAACAGGATGAGTACCAACCGGCAAAGTTCTTCCAACTCACGCCAACGGCAGGCAGTAAGAACGAAGAGATTCCTGGTCAGCCATGTCATGGAAGGAAAGTTGGAACCTCTACCATCAGTATCCATAGTTTCAAACTACAACATAAAAGTAAAACGTGAATGTTGCCACAGCACCGTGACACCCGGAGTGATCAATAATACACCATAGCATGTGAGAGCAGGGTCTGATGATGCTTTATGATCCAACTCTAACAGTGAGTGACAACCCAGCTGTCTGCCATAACCTTTTTCATCCCATGGACCTAAGAGAGTGGAGATGAAGGCTGTACCTGGGGAATGACCAGGGTGAGAGTGAGTAATAGTTTGAATGGGCACTAGGAAGAAGGTGGGGGTTGAGCAGATCAGAAGCTGTGGAAATGTCAGAGGAATAGACGGCCAAAGGCTAGAGAGTTGGGATTTGGAAAATGCAGTTGTAAGCAAATTGGGACGGTGTTCCTTCCAGGGTTGGGAGAGGGATGTAGATGGAATGCTGTAATGAAGTGATCAGAGATGGCCTTAGCAGCGGTTGATATGATGCCAGCAGTGAAGTCACATGAGATGGCAAGACTAGTGGTCTTATGACCAGCCCCAGGTGGGATTCCCAAAAGTTATTGACCCAGGCAAGACCCCCTTGATTTGTCATTGTCTGGCTGGTGAAGCGGGATGACAGGCTCCATGTCTTTATTCAACCCACCCTTTGCTGGTAGCAACAAAGGGTTAATCTAACAAGGTTCACTTCCCCTTGGGTACCTTTTCCAGACCCAATAGTTATGTTTAAAAAGGAGCCAATTTAACCAGGCTTCCTTTTGGGTTAAGATAGAGTAAGTTTATTAACTACTAAAAAGTAAGGAGAAATGTTAAAACACGTGAATTTACATTCATAAGGATTAGAGATAAGGATTGAGTTCAATAGTTGGTAAATATTTCAAAAACTTAGATGGAATAATCCTGGAGTTGCGAGGAGTAGATGATGACGTGCTGTGGCCATTAGGACTGTTCGTAGTGTAGTTGGCATCTGCTGGTGAACAGCTTATTCTTCGGTTCAGGTTGTCTGTAGCTTGGTAGTTTGGTAGAGTTCAGCTCTTTTCCAGCTGCGATCCTTCTGCTGGCTTATCAACTTTCACAGAAAAAGAGAGCTTCGGATATTCCTGCAAAAGCTGGCTATTTTTGCAGGGGCCCTGCCTTGGTTATTGTATTTTCTTCAGTGTGGCAAACTTTCAGCTGCTTTTCTCACAGCCCACACACAGGCCAACAGACAGACAGAACAGCCTAGGCTGGTAACAAGCAGGCTTCTATTCCCAGATATGTGTATTCCAACAGGACCGGAATGCCCTATCCTGTCTAGGCCATAATACCATGGGTCTTGGCGATGAGAGGGTCATTATGTCCCTTTGTCCTTACCGGAGTATATAATCGGCCTTTGGATTGTTTCACAAGTACTTTGACTGGAAGCTCAGAGAGGGATTCCATTAATCCTTCGAGAAGATCTCTGTAGCCATTCCTGTCAGTGGCTCATTATACATTCTCAGCCATCTTTGGTATCTATGTCCATTTTTCAAAATATACAACTCAGGTAATTTTAAAAGTTCAATATTACCTTGTATTCCAGGGCTGTTCACCATTGTCATAACGCTTCCCTTCCTCGCGGAACGAAATACGATTCATTCTCATTTCATTACAAAAAGGGAGAAAGAACTTACAAAACAACGAAAAACTCTCGCACACATTTGTTCTCTTAGCAATTGTCAATTTTATAATTTCTCAGTCCTAACTGGGCTTCTTTAGGTTCTGGACAGGACATCCACAATCATGTTCAATTTTCTAGGAATGTGGTTGATTTTTAAGTGGTACGGTTGGAGGAATTGCCTAGCATTCTGTTTTTTAAACTTTTCCACAAAAGTTAACGAATTGTGGTCGGTATATATGTGGTCTCTCTGTACCTATTCACACAAATAGCTCAAGTAATTGAGGACCAGAAACAACCCAAAACAACCTTCTCTCTTGTGGAATACCATTTTATGATGCTTTTTGAGCTTTTTAGAGAAGTACCTGACTGGTCTCTCTATTCCGGATACGGAAGGACGGCACCCAGCCCAACGTCACTCACAACAATGGCTACTTTAAATGCTTGCTTAAAATCATGCTGCAAGCACAGGTTCACTCAGTAAAATGGTCTCTAGCTTTTAAAAAGCTGTCTGGCATTTCACAGTCCATATCACCTTTGCACTTTTCTGTAGTGGGTCTGTCAGTCAGGGCAGCTACTGTGCCAGCGTTTGGCTATAACCCACACATGTCCAAGAAACTCATGATTTCCCGTTTTGTGGTGGGAATGAGGAACTGGGCTACGTCTTGTACCTTGGCAGCCCTGGGCAGTATCTGTCCCTTCAACTTTAGCAAACTCTCTTTTCACAAAATTGATTACTCGGTCAGCTGACTGTACTCTCTGAAAGATGGCTTCCAGTTTGTCTATGTGGGTTTCCCAGGTTTTGCTGTGCACTAGGAAGTCATCCAGGTACACTAAGCAATTGGATAAGCCCAGCACTACCTGGTTCATCAGCCTTTGGTAGGTAGCCGGGGCATTTCAAAGTCCAAAAGACATAACCTGACTTGTATAACCTGTCTGGAGTCACAAAGGCAGAGATTTCCTTCACGTGGGCCGTCAAGGAACCTGCAGGTACCCCTTCAGCAAATCTACCTTCATAATATAGGCTACTTTACCTACCGTATCTATGCAGTCTCCCAACTGGTTAGAAATCGGTTAGGAATCGGGCTCGAGTCACTGCATTAACTTTTTGGTAGTCAATGCAGAAACTTGTTGAGCTGTCCAGCTTGGGCACGAGCACAACTGGGAATCTCCAACTATGTTACTGGGTTCCATTTGTTGGTGCACCGGCATGTAGTTAATTTCCTCCTGGACCAGCTTTGCTGTGCATAGGTGTTAGGGATGTTGCCTTATGGAAGTAGACTCTCCCACATCTACATTATGTACAGCTAGGGTGGTACAACGTGGCTTGACTCTGCACAAGCCTTTAAACACGGTGGGCAGCCTTGGCAAGTCTGCTCACTGTTCTGTTTCCAGGTGAGAGGTCAAGGAATGTTATTGTAGTCGTTCGCCAGGGCCCAATGAGGGCCTCACCCACGTCTGCATCCAATTAGTCCCCACCTGCTACACCATCCTTCCCGGTCAGTGGCAATTGGACAGGCCATGATTTGCTTGTCTCTTTCCTGGCTGTGATATTGCTTTATCAAGTTGACATGACACAGCCTTTGTTTTTTCCTCCAATCTGGGGTCTCAATTAGGTAGTTCATTTCCCCAAGCTTCTTTGCAACTCTGTACAGGCCACTGAACTGGGCTTGAAAGGGTTTATCTGGTAGTGGTAGGAGCGTTAACTCATAGTCTCCTGGCTAAATGGTTCGGGCCTTGACGTGTTTGTCTGCCTGCTATTTCATAGCTGCCTGGGGATTTTCAACTATTCTTGGGCCTCCTCACAGACTCTCATGAGCAGCTCCCGGAACACAGTTACGTAGTTTAACATGGAGAGTTCCTCCTTCTGCTCGGGAAACCTCTCCTTGATTATTTTAAGAGGCCCTTGCACTTGGTGCCCTTAAACTAATTCAACTGGAGTAAAGCCAGTGGACTCAGTGTGTGAGTCCTGGTTGCAAGTAGAAGCAAACCTAGTCCCTTAGCCCAGTCATGAGGAATACTTATGGCACTATGCCCTGATCATTGTTTTCAAGGTTTGGTGGTATCATTCTAGCGCCCCCTGCAATTGTGAGTGGTATAGTGATGACTTCAGCTGGGTCACACCCAGGTTATCCTCCTGGAATATCTTGTACATGAAATTCTGAGCCATGATCCGACTGGATCTCGGTGGGCAAACCTGGTAAAGAATTGGGTCAGTTCCCTCACCACTGGTTAGGCAGATATGGTTCTCAGGGGAACAGCCTCTGGGAAATTGGTAGCCACGTCCATATGATCAGGATATACCTGTGGCCCCCCACTTTGGTTTGGGCAGAGGCCCCACAAACACCAAATGGCTCCTCAAAACCAGCAGGGAATCGTAGGTGCAGGTGGCATTGCAGGCTGGGGTTTTCCCACAGCCTGGCACATGTGGCAATTACTATAAAACTTTACTATGCCCCTATGGGGGTGTGGCCAGTAGAAGTGTTGACTAATGTGGGCTTGGGTTTTGTGTATACCGACATGCCCAGCCATCGGAATTTCGTGGACTCGTCCCAGGATTACCGCGGAGGCACTATTACCTAGTGGATCACTGTCCACTCCAAATTTGGAGGTCTGTGAGGGGGTGGGGTCTCCATTTCCTCACCGGCAACTCATTTTTTATGTAGTAGCATTCAGGAACTGCCTCTGCCTCAGCTTCATTGTCAGCAGTCCAAGCTAATGTTTTGTAACTGTGGGTCAGCTTGTTGGGCTGGTACTAAAGAAGATTTATTTATCTATTTTCTCCTCAAGGTTTTCTAAACTCCTGAAAAAGGTTTCAGGTAACCAGGCTGGAGGGTCTTCTGTCTCAGTGTCACCTTAGCTTCCCCTTACAGAGCTTGTTTGGCCATTGATTAAGTTACTACACAGTCAGGGAAAACACCTGGCACCTTCTTATGGTCTCCTTGACGTCATTGGGTTTTCTGAGGCAAGTGTAGATGTTATTACCATTGATCCTGCCAGGTCGTTGTTGAGGAGCAGGTCGACCCCTCCATCTACGGGCAAACTGGGGATGACTCCCATGGTCACAGGCCCTGATTCAAGGTTGCACTCCAGATGTACCCAATATAGGGGAATGGGCATGTACCCTCCTTCAATCCCCTTTACCAACACTGGCACGTACAGCACTCCCTGGTGGGAAGGTCATGCCTTTTCCCAGCAGTAGAGTCTGGTTGGCACATGTGTCCATCATTATTACTCGCCTCATCCTGGGGAAATGTGGCCACCTTTCCTTTGGATACAAAATCCTGGTAACTCTCAGGGATTAATTTAACCTCATCTGCACTCGCCCGAGAGCCCCTCCAGAGATTCACAGTTGCAGTCAGAGCTATCGCCTGGTCTGCTATGCTCTCTGAATGACTCACATGCTCTGCATGGGGTGTATGGGCCCCCAAAAATCCCACGGGTTTTTCCCGTAGCCGCCAGCAATTGGCTCGGATGTGTCCTAACTTCTGGTAATTATAGCGCACAGGTTTCTTGGCCTCACTTTTTGTTTCTGCACTCCCCTTTCTGTCCTGAGGAGGGCCCCCAGAATTTCCCTCTTACCCATGGGTGCTCGGTTTCCTATCGCTCCCCTGCCTCTATCCCTTCCAGTTGATTGGGGTTGACTCGAGGGGGGTTTCCTCTGGAACAAGGGTCTGTGGATCAGCTCATAATTGTCAGCCTGTGTGGCTGCCTGTCCAGCCCCTGCAACCCTTGGCTCCTGTAAGTGGACTCTTATTGGAATGCCTGCACCCACTGGCCAAAAGTAAGTTGCTTAAGCCCCTCAAATGCCAGACAAGTCTGGTCAGGCTATTTCCTGAGGGTACGGAATTTCTGACGGTACGCCTCCGGCACTTACTGTTACACACTTAATGCAGTCTGTTTCACTGCCTCATAGTTAGTGGCACTTTCCTCAGGCAAAAGGGAAAAATCTTCTGAGCTTTCCCTGAAAGTTTACTCTGTAGTAATAGGGACCATTGTTGGACTGGCCACTTTAACTGCTGTGCTAACCGTCCAAAAGAGATAAAGAAGGTTTCTATCTCTGCTTCATCAAACTTAGGGATTAAATGAGCGAACCAGGTTGCCTCAACCCTCAAGTCCAAGCTGGTGGTGTCTTCAAGGGACACAGCAGGATCCTTGCCCCTCAGCTTGAGCAGTTTTAGTTAAAAATCCCTGACCTTCTCTCCGTCCTGAAATTCTCCTTCCTTTTATCTCTCTTGAAATTCTAATTTCCGCGACTCCAATTTTAACCCATTTACTGCTGTGCTATCCATTTCATTGTCCTCACTTTCCACCTGGAGACGATTGGCCACCTCTTTTAATATTTCAGGTTTCTGGCTTAAATTCTAATTCTAAGTGCCTAACTAACACTTCTAACTGTTCAAGGGACAGACCTTTTAAATCCTCAACTGTAGCACTCTCGGATCTTCAAGAAAAGTATTGGTATCAAACGTAGACATTTAAAAAACATGTTTAACAGTGTAGACTTAAGACAGCCTTTTTTGAAGTTGCTTAGAAATCAGTTTGAAAGAACAATTTACTTTTCCACTCTAATTCTTTTCGCCTGTCCACGAGTCCCCAATTTGTTAACCCTCAATATCGGCAAGATGAGTCCCCAATTTGGTTCCAAATTCCTGGACGAGCTTCCCAATTTGTTACATCCAGCCCCAGGTGGGGTTCCCCAAAAGTTACTGATCCGGGTTAGACCTCCTGATTTGACCCCATCCGGCTGGGATACCCTCTACAGCCATTCCTGTCAGTGGCTAGTTGTGCATTCACGGCCACCTTCGGTGCCTATGTCCATTAAAAAATATATATAACTCATGTCATTTTTAAAGTCCAATATTTTCTTGTACGATTCTAGATTTCCCCCCATCATCATAACAACAGGTTGGCCGTGGACATTTGTTGATGAGTTTTTATAGTATGGAAGGAGAGATAAGGGAGGATAGGACGGCAGTGAACGCAGGAGAGAAAACTTTATTCATTTAGATGGGAGTTTGAAGTTACCAAAGTTGAGAAGATACTTGGTACAAAGGCTGAGGGGGAGGAAAGCAGTGATGGTTTCTCATTGAGAAACTTGGCATGATACATGAGTGGCTGGTAGAAAACAATGATTTTAAATGAGTGGTATTGGTGGTGGGGTGGGGGGGGGTGGTTGGAACAAGGTGAGATGATCAAGGGAGGAGAAAGGTAGCGCTTGAGGATCTTTGGGCTCCCGGAGGGATCCGAAGGAGCGGGTACTGGGGCATACATGGTGGCCATGTTCGAGAAGTTGCCGGGGGATGGGGCATTCCCCAACCCTTGGAGGTGGACAGGGCTCACAGAGCGCTTGCGAGGAAGCCGCGAATGGGAGACCCGCCGAGGGCAATGGTGGTAAGATTCCACAGATATCTGGATAAGGAGCGCGTTTTACAGTGCGCCAAGCAGACATGGAGCTGCAAATGGGACAACAGTATCCTGCGGATCTATCAAGGCCTGAGTGCGGAGGTGGCCAGGAGAAGAGCGGGGTTTAACCAGATCAGGACGACCATTTTGAAGAAAAAGGTGAGGTTCGGGCTGTTTATACGGCACACCTCTGGGTCACACACGAGGAGCAACATTTCTATTTCGAGTCGCCTGAGGAAGCGCTGGACTTTGCGAAAAGGAAAGGACTGGTGTCGGACTGAGAACTTTGAATTTTGCTGTGGTGTTTATGTTTTTCAAAAAAAGTTTCTTGTTTCTTGCTTTTTTGGACATTATTTGTTATGCCTGCTGTATGGATCTGGGGCCAGCTGCAGAGCTGAGTGAGGTAAAGTTTGCATTTGCACTGTTGGGGGTTGGATGTGTGTTTGTTCAGATGCTGGATCTTTTAATTGATCTTTTTTTTGTGTTCAACTTGGGTTTTCTTTATCTCTGTCGGACAATTGTGTTGGGACTGTTTTTCATTTGAATATCTATGTATGAGCGGAGGGGGGGGGGGGAACAATAGGTGGGAGATTGTCTGGCACCAGGGGCGAGGGCCACGAAGCTAGCTGGGTGGGTTATCTTACGGGAGCGTAGTGGGGGGTGAGCAGATGTTAGGCTTATCAAAGGGGTTGATTTATTTTGTGCTGTTACTGGGGGGGGAGGGGGAAAAATGCTCTGCTGATGAGGGAGGGACTTTTGCTGAGGGACAGTGAGGAGGTCATGGGCGGAGGCTGCCTGGGGGCAGGCTGGTGGAGGCGTAGGGCACGGGCTAGTGATTGGCCCAAGAGAGGGGATGGCTGAACGGCGAAGTGGGGGGGCGATGAGCCCCCCAACTAGACTAATCACCTGGAATGTAAGAAGGCTCAATGGGCCGGTCAAGAGGGCACATGTGTTCGTACATTTGAGAGGACTGAAGGCGGACGTGGTAATGCTGCAGGAGACGCACCTTAGAGTAGCTGACCAGATTAGGTTAAGGAAAGGTTGGGTCGGACAGGTTTTTCACTCGGGACTGGACTTGAAGACCAGAGGGGTCGCGATCCTGATCAATAAGCGGGTGGTGTTTGAGGCGGGTAGAATAGTTTCGGATGTGGGAGGTCAGTACATTATGGTCAGTGGGAAACTGGAGGGGGTGCAGGTGGTATTAGTAAATATATACGTGCCAAACTGGGATGATGTGGAGTTTATAAAGAGGATGCTGGGGAAGATACCGGACCTGGATTCGCATAAACTGGTCATGGGAGAGGACTTCAAAACAGTTATTGACCCTGGTTTAGACCGGTTAAAGGATATGGGATAAGGATCCGGAGCTGTGTGGGTCCTACAGGCCGATATCCCTATTAAATGTGGACTCCAAACTGTTGGACAAAATTTTGTTCTCTAGGATTGAAGACTGTGTTCCGGACGTGATTGGGGAGGACCAGACGGTGTTCGTTCAGGGAAGGCAGTTGGTGTCCAATGTAAGAAAGTTGCTAAATGCGATCATGATGCCACTAGAAGGTAGGGAGGTGGAGGTAGTGGCCGCAAAGGACGCAGAGAAGGCTTTTGATCGGGTAGAATGGGAATATCTGTGGGAGGTACTGAGACGGTTCGGATTTGGGTGGGGCTTTATTGACTGGATCAGGTTGCTGTATCAGGTTCCTGTGGCTCGCGTACGGACGAATAGGACGACATCGGACTATTTTAGGCTACATCGGGGGGACGAGACAGGGGTGCCCCCTCTCCCCACTGTTGATCGCGCTAGCTATAGAGCCGCTGGCAATTGTGCTGAGAGCCTCAAGGGGTTGGAAGGGGTTGCTCCGGGGAGGAGTGGAACACAGAGTCTCACTTTAGGCAGACGACATGCTCCTGTATGTATCGGACCCACTGGAGGGGATGGAAGAAATCATGAGGATTCTGGGGGAATTTGGCCGGTTTTCGGGGTACAAACTAAACATGGGGATAGTGGAGGGGCTGAAAGCCATGCAGTCGGGTAAAGCCCCGGGGCCGGATGGGTACCCAACGGAGTTCTATAAAAAGTTTGTGGGGATATTGGGGCCGCTGTTGATGAGGGCATTCAATGAGGCAAGGGAAAGAGGTGAAAAATTACATGTTTGCGATCCAGGCAAGGGGACAGGAGAGACGACTAGGGGAACTGCCATTTAGAGTGGTAGGGGTAAGTTTTAGATATCTAGGCATCCATGTGACGCAGGAATGGGAACGGTTGCACAAACTTAATCTGGCCCGTCTGGTGGACCAAATGAAGGAGGATTTTCAGAGGTGGGACGCGCTCCCGTTGTCATTAGCTGGGAGGTGAAGGTGACCGTCCTTCCGAGATTCCTGTTTGTGTTCAGTGTCTCCCCATCTTTATTCCGCAGACCTCTTTTAAACGGGTTAACAAAGTTATCACGGGCTTTGTAAGGAAGGGCAAGACCCCGCGAGTAAAAAAGGGGATGATTGAGCGGAGCCGGAGAGAGGGCGGGCTGGCACTGCCAAACTTCAGTTACTATTATTGGGCGGCGAATATAGCCATGATCAGGAAGTGGGTGGTGGGGGGAGGGTCGACATGGGAGCGTATGGAGGCGGCCTCATGTACGGGCACCAGCTTGGGGGCGTTGATAACAGCGCCTCTGCCGTTCCCGCCGGCACAGTACTCCACCAGCCCCGTGGTGGTGGCAGCCCTGAGAGTCTGGGGGCAATGGAGGAGACATGTGTGAGCGGAGGGAGCATCGGCCTGGTCTCCAATCTGCAATAACCATCGGTTTGCCCCAGGAAGGATGGACACAGGGGTTTCGGAGATGGCAGAAGGTAGGAATTGAGAGGATGGGGGATATGTTTATAGAAGGGAGCTTTCCTAGCATGAGGGAGCTGGAGGAGAAATTTGGATTGGTGATAGGAAACAAATTTAGATACCTGCAGGTGTGAGACTTCCTACGTAGACAGGTCTCAACCTTCCCGCTCCTACCACCAAGGGAGATTCAGGATAGGATAGTTTCCAGAGTGTGGGTGGGAGAAGGAAAGGTCTCTGACATCTATAAGGAGCTCATGGGGTCAGAGAACATGCAGATTGAGGAGCTGAAGTGCAAGTGGGAGGAGGAGTTAGGAGGAGAGATAGAGGATGGTCTCTGGGCAGAGGCGTTGAGTAGAGTCAACGCGTCCACAACATGCGCCAGGCTCCGCCTGATACAGTTCAAGGTCATTCACCGGGCTCACATGACAGTGGCCCAGATGAGCAGGTTCGTTGGTGTAGAAGATAGGTGTGTAAGGTGTGCGGAGGGGCTAGTGAACCATGTCCACATGTTTTGGATATGCCCAAAGCTCAGGGGATTCTGGCAGGTGTTTGCAGACGTCATGTCCACGGTGTTAAAAACAAGGGTGACACCGAGTCCAGAGGTGGCGATTTTCGGGGTGTTGGAAGATACGTGAATCCAGGAGCAGAAAGAGGCAGACGTTCTGGCCTTTGCTTCCCTGGTAGCCCGGAGACGGATATTATTAGCTTGGAGGGACTCAAAGCCCCCGAAGTCGGAGGCCTGGCTTACTGACATGGTTAGTTTTCTCTGTTTGGAGAAATCAAGTTCGCCTTGACAGGGTCACTGTTAGGGTTCGCCCGGAGGTGGCAACCGTTCATCGACTTCTTTGCAGAAAATTAAACGTCAGCAGAAGTGGGGGGGGGGGGGTTAGTTTAGTTTAGAGTAGGGGGTTAATAAAGGTGGGACCTGTAAGGGAGGAAGCAAGCTTTTTGCACTATGTTTATCGACTTATGTATATAGTTTATTTTGTCGTTGTTGTAAAACCAAAGAAACCTTAATAAAATGTTTATTAAAAAAAAAAAATGTTTTTGAAGTGGGAGGATTGGTAAGACTAGCCCCCAGTTGATGTACTGGGATAAAAGATTACGAGAGTGGCACAGTGGGAAGTGGTAGGCATATCTAAGGAGTCAAGCCAGATTTGGCATCAGAGGTGCGGGGAAGTTGAGAAGGCACATGAAAAACAAATACCAAAGAGGTACCACCATATTAATAATCAATTCAAATGATAGTAAAATAATCATCAACAGGGTCATTTTTCCCTGGAGCATAGGAGGCATAGGAGTGATCTTATAAAGGTCTATAAAATAATCAGGGGCATAGATAAGATAGATAGTTAACATATTTTCCCAAAGATAGGGGAGTCTAAACTAGACGGCATAGGTTTAGGGTGAGAGCGGTGATATACAAAAGGGTCCAGAGGGGCAATTTTTTCTACACACAGTAATAGGGGCTGGTTTAGCACAGTGGGCTAAACAGCTGGCTTGTAATGCAGAACAAAACCTGCAGCAGGTGTTCAATTCCCATACCAGCCTCCCCGGACAGGTGCCGGAATGTGATGACTAGGGACTTTTCACAGTAATTTCAATGAAGCCTACTTGTGACAATAAGCGATTATTATTATTATTATTATTATTATTGTTGTGTTATGCTGCTTCGGATAACACAGGCTGCTACTTGATGAAGTCTTAACTAAAGAATGCTCCAGACTCTCAAATTAATCCAACGTGTTTATTGAACTATTAACACAGTTCTCAAATGAGTTCGACTCTCTGCTAATCTAACTGTAGTAACTCAGTCTAACTGTACCAGCTTGCTCTAAGCCACGTGCTGGGGTGTGATGCTGCTGATCAACCCTGTTTAACACTCTAGATGTCTCTGTGGAAAGAGGCAGGGTGTGAGTTTCTCACCCCTTTTATAATGTTTATGTCATGCCCTCTTGTGGTGATGCCACCTCTGAGTGTCCTGACTGCCCATTGGTTGTGTCCTATTCTGAATGTTCATTGGTTGCATGTTTGCATATCATGACATCTCCCCCTTTTTTTGTAGATGTATATACATGTGAATGTGTCTGTCTAATGTGAATGACTGAGGAATACAGAACAAACAAAACAAATGCTCATAAGTCCAATCTGTGAGGCTTGCGTCTGGTCCTCGTCGACCGCCGGAGAGGTGGTGGAGGAGATGACGGTGTCTTGACAGGCGAGTGGGAGGCACGACTGGTGGCCTCGTGGTTCGAGGTGTCTGGAGGTGGCAATTCAACATGTGGAAATGGAGGGGAAAGTGGTTGTGTTGATCAGGAGTTGAGCTGGCGACATGCCAGTGGACAAGGGAGTCGTCCGGTACGCAAGTAGAATCATAGAATCATAGACGTTTACAGCATGGAAACAGGCCCTTCGGCCCAACCAGTCCATGCCGCCCAGTTTTTACCATTAAGCTAGTCCCAGTTGCCCGCACTTGGCCCATAACCCTCTATACCCATCTTACCCATGTAACTATCTAAATGCTTTTTAAAAGACACAATTGTACCCGCCTCTACTACTACCTCTGGCAGCACATTCCAGACACTCACTACCCTCTGAGTGAAGAAATTGCCCCTCTGGGCCCTTCTGAATCTCTCCCCTCTCACCTTAAACCTATGCCCTCTAGTTTTAGACTCCCCTACCTTTGGGAAAAGATGTTGACTATCTACCTTATCTATGCCCCTCATTATTTTATAGACCTCTATAAGATCACCCCTAAGCCTCCTACGCTCCAGGGAAAAAAGTCCCAGTCTATCCAGCCTCTCCTTATAACTCAAACCATCAAGTCCCGGCAACATCCTAGTAAATCTTTTCTGCACTCTTTCTAGTTTAATAATATCCTTTCTATAATAGGGTGACCAGAACTGCACACAGTATTCCAAGTGTGGCCGTACCAATGTCTTGTACAACTTCAACAAGACGTCCCAACTCCTGTATTCAATGTTCTGACCAATGAAACCAAGCATGCCGAATGCCTTCTTCACCACCCTGTCCACCTGCGACTCCACCTTCAAGGAGCTATGAACCTGTACTCCTAGGTCTCTTTGTTCTATAACTCTCCCCAACGCCATACCATTAACTGAGTAGGTCCTGGCCTGATTCGATCTGCCAAAATGCATCACCTCACATTTATCTAAATTAAACTCCATCTGCCATTCGTCGGCCCACTGGCCTAATTGATCAAGATCCCGTTGCAATCCTAGATAACCTTCTTCACTATCCGCTGTGCCACCAATCTTGGTGTCATCTGCAAACTTACTAACCATGCCTCCTAAATTCTCATCCAAATCATTAATATAAATCACAAATAACAGTGGACCCAGCACCGATCCCTGAGGCACACCACTGGTCACAGGCCTCCAGTTTGAAAAACAACCCTCTACCACCACCCTCTGTCTTCTGTCGTCCAGCCAATTTTGAATCCAATTGGCAACCTCACCCTGGATCCCGTGAGCTTTAACCTTCTGCAACAACCTACCATGCGGTACCTTGTCAAAGGCTTTGCTAAAGTCTATGTAGACAACGTCTACTGCACTGCCCTCATCTACCTTCTTGGTCACTCCCTCAAAAAACTCAATCAAATTTGTGAGACATGATTTTCCACGCACAAAGCCATGCTGACTGCCCCGAATCAGTCCTTGCCTCTCTAAATGCTTGTAGATCCTGTCTCTCAGAATACCTTCTAGCAACTTACCTACTACAGACGTTAGGCTCACTGGTCTGTAGTTCCCAGGCTTTTTCCTGCTGCCCTTCTTAAACAAGGGCACAACATTCGCCACTCTCCAATCTTCAGGCACCTCACCTGTGGCTGCCGATGATTCAAATATCTCGGTTAGGGGACCCGCAATTTCCTCCCTAGCCTCCCACAACATCCTGGGATACATTTCATCAGGTCCCGGGGATTTATCTACCTTGATGCGCTTTAAGACTTCCAGCACCTCCTCCTCTGTAATATGCACACTTCTCAAGACATCACTATTTATTTCCCTTAGTTTCCTAACATCCATGCCTTTCTCCACCGTGAATACCGATGAGAAATATTCATTCAGGATCTCACCCAACTCTTGTGGCTCTGCACATAGATGTCCTTGTTGATCCTTAAGAGGCCCTACTCTGTCCCTAGTTACTCTTTTCCCCTTTATGTATCTGTAGAATCTCTTTGGTAGTGCAAGGTGTATGTCGGAAGCGGAGTCCGAGGCCTTGCGGATGAGCTGCTTAACGGTGGGCACCCCTTTTTCGACTTTGCCATTGGACTGCGGATAGTGCGGACTGGAGGTGACATGCCTGAAATTGTAGCTCTTGGCAAACGTGGACCATTCTCGACTATGGAAGCACGGGCCATTGTCGCTCATGACGATGTTCGGGATGTCATGCCGTGAGAATGTCTCTTTACACGCTTTGATGACGGTCCATGAGGTGAGATCTGGCAGCTTCAGCACCTCAGGATAGTTCAAAAAGTAATCGATGATTAAGATATCGTCGCAACCATTTGTGTGGAATAGGTCAATGCCAACCGTGGACCACGGAGAGGTCTCTAGGTCATGTGGTTGGAGCGTCTCCTTGCTCTGCGCTGGTTGGAACCTCTGACAGGTTTCACAGTTCAGGACCATGCCCGTGATGTCCTGGTTGATGCCAGGCCAGTAGACAGCTTGCCGGGCTCTGCGTCTGCACTTTTCTACGCCCAGGTGTCCCTCATGAATCTGCCGCAGCACCATGCTCTGGAGACGGAGCAGGATGACTATCCTGTCCAGCTTGAGCAGGATGCCGTCGATCAGCGTCAGGTCGTCCTTGACGTTGTAGCATTGCCCTTTCTGCCAGCCATTGCTGAGGTTGTGGATGATTCGCTGCAACAGGGGGTCTTTGGCCGTCTCTTCTCGGATGAGAACGATCTTCTCATCTGTTGCCGGGAGAGTGCTTGCACACAGTTGTACCTGCAATTCAATGTGCTGGATGACCTCCAGTGGTTCACTGGGTGAGTTGACGGAGAGGGACAATGCATCGGCGATGATGATCTCCTTGCCTGGTGTGTACACCAAATTGTAATCATACCTCCGGAGTTTGAGCAGAGTTCTCTGCAAACGAGGCGCCATGGCGTTCAGGTCCTTGTGGATGATGTGGGTCAGAGGCCTATGATCCATCTCAACAGTAAATGTTGGCAAGCTGTAGACATAATCATGAAATTTGAGGATGCCGGTGAGAAGACCTAAACATTCCTTCTCAATCTGCGCATATCTGGTCTCAGTGGGTGTCATTGCCCGTGACGCTTATGCTACTGATACCCAGGATGACGTGTCGTCTCTTTGAAGCAACACCGCCCCAATGCCATCCTGACTCGCATCTGTGGATATCTTGGTCTCTGGCCATGGTCAAAGAATGCAAAATGGGTGCAGTGGTGAGCTTGGCTTTCAGCTCCAGCCACTCTGTTCAGTGCTCCGCCTTCCACACAAAGGCGGTTGACTTTTTTCACCAGGTTGCGTAGGGCCGTGGTGTGTGTGGCCAAATTCGGAATGAACTTGCCAAGGAAATTGACCATTCCCAGGAAGCGCAGTACTGCATCTTGTCCTCGGGGACTTTCATTGCCTCAATGGCTTTAATTTTGTCTGTGTCCAGGCACACACCGTGTTGCAAAATCTGATCGCCTAGGAACTTCAGCGTGGATGTCCCAAAACAGCACTTGGACCTGTTTAGCTTGAGGCCATGTTCATGTATACGCCGGAATACTTTCTTGAGTCACGACACATGTTCCTCTGGGGTTGTGGACCAGATTATGATATCGTCAACGTAGACACTAACCCCTTCTATTCCCTCCATCATCTGTTCCATGATGCGATGGAAAATCTTTTGATGCCGAGATGATGCCAAATGGCATTCGGTTGTAGCAGAATCTGCCAAAAGGCGTGTTGATGGTGCAGAGCCTTCTGCTGGATTCTTCAAGTTGGATTTGCCAAAATCCTTGGGATGCGTCCAGTTTTGTGAAGAAGCGCGCGTGTGCCAACCCACTCGTGATTTCTTCCCTCTTCGGGATGCGGTAAAGTTCCCGCATAATGTTTTTGTTTAGATCCTTGGGGTCAATGCAGATGCATAGGTCCCCCAAAGGCTTATTTACGCACACCATCGAGCTGACCCAGTCAGTTGGTTCAGTGACGTTGGAGATGATGCCTTTTTGTTGTAGACTCGTGAGCTCTGCCTTCAGGCGCTCTCTCAGTGGAGCAGGGATTCGTCGTGGTGCGTGGACCAATGGCTTGGCATTAGGCTGCAGTAGAATCTTGTACTCGTACGGCAGCGTGCCCATCCCGCTAAATACATCTGGGTACTGGGTTAGGATGTTGTCGATGCTGGCCTGAAGATCCGAATGGGATGGCATCGTGCTGTAGACCCTTTGAATGAGGTTCAGTTGCTGCAGGCGTGCGCACCTAGCAGGGACACCCCGTCTGGTTTAACAATCTCGAAGCGTAAGCTTGCTTGTGTGTGTCGGCTAGACACCTGCAGGTGGCAGGACCCCAGTGACTTGATTGCGTTTCCATTGTAGTCCAGGAGTTTGCAGGCAGCTGGAAGGATTGTGGGGGGCTTCTTGATTCTCTTCTTAAAAAATAAATTTAGAGTACCCAATTCATTTTTTCCAATTAAGGGGCAATTTAGTGTGTTCAATCCACCTACCCTGCACATCTTTGGGTTGTGGGGGCGAAGCCCACGCAAACAAGGGGAGAATGTGCAAACTCCACACGGACAGTGACCCAGAGTCGGGATGGAACCTGGGAGCTCGGCGCCGTGAGGCAACAGGGCTAACCCACTGCGCCACCGTGCTGCCCTCTTCTTGATTCTCTTGAAGTCCACCTGCGAAATCACCTGTGATTTCATCATCTCACCTGGCGGAGGCACTTGTGTCCATTTTGAACTGGATGGGGCAGTGGTTGATTCGTCCTCGGAATCCACGGCCAGGATTGATTGGACTTACGATGTGTCCGGTGTGGCGTATTCGCACTTCATAATAATGCCCACTCGGTAAGTGTTGTCCAGGTGTTCATCATCTGGATCCGTCGCACTGCCTGGATCAGAGTCATGCATTCGGTGTTGCACACTTCTGATGCGCCGCTGTCGGAATTGGGAGCGCTGGCTCCAGGCTGGTGGTGCAGATCTACACAGGGCTGCATAGTGGTTTGGTTTCCCACAGTTTAAACAGCGTTTGCCTCTTGCAGGGCAGTTTTTTTAAAAATGGGCGGTGCCGCAGTTCGCACACGTCATGACGTCGGCATCATGACGCTCAGTGCGTTGTTGGGCATGCGCGGTGTGTTTCCCGGACGTCTGCACCTGCGCAGTGCGGTTTTCGGCCGTTTCGTGTTCCCAATTGCATTGCGCATGTGTCGGGCCCCGGAAAGAGCGCGCAAAATAGCCGCTTTCGTCAATGTGGAGGCGCTGCATCTGGGAGATGGCCTGAACACTCTCCACCTCGTGGGAGGCTTGTTTTTTACTTTCTGCCGTTTTGTACCGTGAGTAGGGATTTTTAGAGTGCTCAAGCACAGTTCACGTTTCAATCGCGACTGGCAGGGCCGTGTGCTTGTTTTTCAACAATTGCTCTCGCAGAGGATCAGAGTGGACTCCAAAAACGATTTAGTCTCTGATCATGGAGTCAGTGATATCACCGACGTTGCAGGATTGCGCTAGCAGTCTACGGTTAGTTAGATCGGAGGTGAAGGATTTGTCTTTACCTTGCATCCTCTGCTTGAAGATGTAGTGCTTGAAGATTTTGTTGGTGTCCACCTTGCAGTGGCTGTCAAATTTGTCCAGGATAGTTTGGTACTTCGTTTTGTCCTGCCCTTCGGAAAAGTGAAAGGAGTTGAAGATCTCTATTGCATGGTCACTCGCAGTGGTGAGGAGAAGAGCTATCTTCCGCGCATCGGTCGCACCATTGAGGTCGGATGCTTACACGTATAGTTGAAATTTCTGCTTGAATGATTGCCAGTGGGCACTAAGATTGCCGGTGGTGTTGAGCTGATGAGGAGCCTGAATCTTGTCCATTGTGCCTGTATGCAGTAGCTGGTTGTCACGGATCTTGCTGAATTGAACTAAATAGATTGAACAGTCACGCCTGGTATCATGTTGTGTTTTGGTGCTTCGGATAACACAGGCTGCTACTTGATGCAGTCTTAATTAAAGGATGCTCCAGACTCTGAAATGAGTGCAACGTGTTTATTGAACTATTAACACAATTCTCAAATGAGTTCAACTCTGCTAATCTAACTGTAGTAACTCAGTCTAACTGTACCAGCTTGCTCTAAGCCACGTGCTGGAGTGTGCTGATCAACCCTAACTCTCTAGATGTCTGTCTGTGGAAAGAGGCCGGGTGTGAGTGTCTCATCCCTTTTATAGTGTTTATGTCATGTCCCCTTGTGGTGATGCCATCTCTGAGTGTCCTGACTGCCCATTGGTTGTGTCCTATTCTGAGTGTTCATTGGTTGCATGTTTGCATATCATGACAATTATTAACCATAGAATAACCACACAGCGTTGAAGGAGGCCATTCGGCCCATTGTGCCTGCTCTCTTCACCCCCATTTGCACATGTCCCCTTTTCCGGCATACATCCTTGTACGCCAAAACAACAATCAGCAATTCAACATTTCACGCCCCCAGCACAGACTAAAACGCCACCGTGCTGCTAAGCACACAGCCGCGTTACAGAGCAACCTGCTAGTGAAATTATTGTAGCTGGGTCTCCAGCTCTGCACTCTGGGCAGACAGAGCAAAGCTGGAAACTACAAAACCCACAATTCCTTTTGCTCGTTATTAAGTTTTCTCAACCACTTTTTTTTTTCCACTGTAACATTAACAGAACCGGTCTCTGCAAACGTTACTTTTTATTCTGCAAGTTTCACTTAGCCCAGGTCACAATGTGACCACAGCAACCTCGGAAGCGGGCGGAGCGAAACCTCCCCCTTTTCAACTGGGAGCTGTGATGATTCACTGAGCACAGCCTGCAGTTTGAGGATTTCCACCGCCCTCTCCGGCAACCATTGGTGTGTGAGTACCGTCTGCACAAACGTGGGCATTTTGTTACTTGCGTTAATTTTCTTGCTGCGGCACGTGTTTGTTTCTAAGTCGCAAAGACCAGTCGGTGAGCTTGCAAACATCCAGGCAACACTTTTGGTTTCAGTGTATTTATTTCCTAATGCTCTGAATTGACCCTTGTGAATACAATAGTGAGAAGTGATGTAGCCTATGCTTTTAAAAAAATTGCATTGACTGGGGGGCGGAGGCCAGCCAACTTCACAGAGTCTGGATGCTTGCTGTTTTGCATAATTTAATACTGCAATCATACTGCAGTGTTAGAATTACTCGTGCGTGAGCCCGAGTTGGTCACAGTGCTGGAACAGGAAAATTGACAAAGCTATGGACAAGTCGCAGGGTAGATTCTGGGGTGTTACTAGGGTCATCAAGGTTGAAGGCATAAGTTAGCATTTTGTTTTGCTGTACAGGTTAAGGGTTACCTGATTGTCATTTGTTTTGACTTGTTTGTTTTAGAAGATCTGCAAGGTACACCGTATTAATGTTTCACCACTTAGTGACAAGGATAATAAGACAATTGCAAAAGAATTTGAAGGAGAGGTTCACAAAATTACATTGAGGGGCTAGGATGTAGAATTGTTTTGCTGCAGGTTGTTGAAGCGTTGTTCGAAAAGAGACATTTGCAAACATATTTCCCCTTGCCCATTAGCTAAACCTCTTCCAAATGTACCCTGCTCAAGCTCTAAATCTCTATTTTATCACTCATTTTCTCTGAAGGCGGTATAATCGACTTTGCCTCCTGTACAAATAGAATGTTGCTTTCATAACTTGCAAACACCAGTTTCCTAGGAGTTGACCTGGGTGCCCCTCCTAAAACTTAAACTTGTGGCAATCATTTGTACTTGATGTTACCCTACGTGTGTAAGCATGGTTTATGTACATGGATACTGCAAAACTGTACCTAACATAAACACTGGTTAAGCAGCATAACTTTGAATGTTACTTGTTCTCATTCTTCTTAGGCTAGAATCACTTGGCCCATTGTGCCTGCCACTCCCGAAAGAGCTACCTAGCTAGTCCCATTTCCCAGCCTATCTCTGTAGCCCCCTAAATTCAACACTTTGAAATATGTATCCAGCTCTCTTTTGAAACCTCCTATGGAATCCATTTCCACCACTCTCCCAGGCAGTGCATTCCAAATCCCAACACCTCTTAAGTTAATGAAATTTCTCCTCATCTCATTCCTAGCTCTTTTACTGAACATTTTGAAATTGTGACCCCTAGTCACTGATTCCAACTAGTGGAAATAGAATATCCTCCTTTTTCAGAATTTTGAACACCTCAGTAAGGTACTCCTTAATCTTCTCTGCTCTGACGAGAACAAGCCCAATTTCTCTAATCTTTCCTTGTATTTAAATTTCCTAATTCTTGGTACCAATCTCGTAAATGCACGAGGCAGACAAAGCACATATCTTGCTTATATCTGTTTTCATAGCTTGTTTTTCCAAGATTGCTTCTCTAGAATGGAACATGTCGCTGGCCTAAAGCCACTGGCTAAATCTTGCAGCGCGTCATTGCACATCAAGCGTGGCTGACCAGAGGGTCTTCCGCTTTTCCCGCACCTTGGGTGTGTTGGAAGGATTTGCAGGATGTCCATCAAACTCTTTGGCCGTATTGTGAATGCAACGTCCATGGTCAACAGGTCCTGAAATTAGACTGAAACTTAAGAGCTTCTGGCTGAGGATCAGGGACGTTACCCCCTGCACCACAAGACCTCCTTTCTCTTGTTCTAATTAGGCACGATAAAGAAAATTTATTTGTGAACATTATGCAGAAGGCCCTGAGAACACACTTTAAATGTGCTCCCAAAACCCAGTGAATATAAGCTCCATATGATCCTTGGGCACTGGACTTCCTCTGTGGCCTTGCCCTTATCTCATTAAACTCCTCCAGCGATACAGCCCATGACCCTTGAATTTTGATCTTTCATCCTTGTATGAGTTTCCATACTATGTTGGTGGTTGTGCCTTCAACTGTCTGGGTGCAAAACACTGGAATTCTTTCTCTAAACCTCTCCTGTGACACTTTAGAATGAACCCCTTTAACCAAACATTTCAATAGCTCCTTGTGTGACTTGGTGTCAGGTTTTGCAATCTCATCTTTTAATAATGTTCACAGAATTATAGAATGGTTACAGTACAGAGGAGGCCATTCGGCAGGCCTTCCAACTCTGCAAGAGCAACTCTGTTAGTCCCACCCCCCTGTCCTTTCCCCTTAGCCCTGAAACACTTGACTCTTCGGGTGCTTATCCAATTCCCCTTTTAAAAGCCCTGGATGAACCTCTCTCCACCAAACTCTCAGGTGTGCATTCCAGTCCAAACTATTTGTTATGGGCACGTTTCAACAGCCTCATTGCACCCGACGTGGTGTCGGGACGAAGCTGTTGAAACTTGGGAGAGACCCCTCGTGAGATTTGCGATGTTCGAAACGTCTTGCGAGATTTAACGGAGTTTCGCGGGATGTTGAGGTCTGGATCTCGCCCTCACTGGGTGTGATCCAGATATGCATATTTAAATGAGCTATTAGGGTCATCTAAATATACATTTGCCGGATTCTCCCAAAGCCCTGGATTCACCGGCTGCACATGGGAGATCGTTTAGTACTAGTCCACACAAATGTGGATCAGTCGTAAAGGTGGGTCTACCAGGCCATTGGAGACATCAAGGTTGTCGGGCATCGGGCAGTGGTACCCAGGCATCTTGGCATTGCCAGCCTGGCAGGGACACTGCCAGAATGCCAGGCTGGCAGTGCTAAGGTCCCTGGTTGCCAGGTTGCCTGTGCCAGGGGTCTGTGGGGGGCTCGAGGATCCCAGGTAAGGTGGGTGCAGTGGGGGAGGGGCGGAGGGGGCTCAGCTCGCCTGTGCAGGAAATTAAGTAATTGCGACCTTGACGGGGCTCCTCGCTGAGGCCAAAAAGCCGTAGGATAGCGGAGTCTTTCTCAGACTGCAGGCGCTGAGAAACACTCTGCTAAATGAAGCCAAAACTGGACATAGAAATGTTTTGGTTGAATCGCGCCCAATATTTTTTCAAGTAAGTTTTGAAGGTCAGAGGAACTGTAATTCTACAAACAACAAAGACAACTAAAACTCATCTTCCGCACAGATAAGGTTTGCACTGTAGGGCTTGATTGATTAAGGGAACTGTTATGCAGGAATGTTGGCCAAATTCAATTGCCTTATTTTCAAACTTTTGTTGCTGTTTGAGGGGGAAACTGCATTCTCTGTAAAGGGTCCAGTGGAAACATTTTAAGGAAAGCGAATGGTAGCAGAGATCTCAAACATCTGTCTACTGGTTCACGTGTTAAGTAAATAGGTAGGCAAATATTAACCAGGCCTCTAATTCTGTTATTCTGCAACCATTCTTGAGATGTATAACAGTAATGTTCGGAGTATAGTTAACCTGCAACTTGTGTATTACTGAGAAGTGAAGGATTATTACAGAAATAACTATGTAACTCCTAGAGACTGGCCCTAGTCTAAGTGTGTCTAGTGTGTATGATGCCTCTTTCCATAGAGGAGACATTCACGCGATAGAATGAAAATGAAATGAAAGTCGCCATAGTCTCAGAGGACCATAGGCTGCTCTCTCCTTTGAGAGAGAGCTGACCGGTGGTGATTTAACCTGAAGGTTACCACACCTCAGTCGAGGGACAAGGCTAGTGGCCCCAGACGATACAGGAATCGAACACGAGAATACCCTTGTGCCATATTCAGCAGAACTCAAAAAGTGCTAATAGTCTATTGGAATAATTGTTACAAAGTCAAATGGAGCTTGTTTGAATATTATGAGGAAGTGGATGCTGCTACCTGGCCTTACAAATGGTTATGTTAGTCACATGGGAGCAGAGATCTCCATCTGTATGTTGGAAGATTAGCTGGCGGGTATTGCATAACCAGTAATGTAAATCAGGTACTGTGACTATTTCTGTAGATGGAGTCCAAAGTGACTCTGCAGTCAATTGTCTCTTACTAGTTTTTTTGCTGATGTCCTGTGATTATATGGCAGATTTTGACAATTCATATATGGGGAAATCACCAATGCGCTGTGTCATAATATGCCCCCATGCACATCATGAGGTAAAAGCAGGCAGTGACAGACACCCAGGTGAGCCAATCAACATACAGAACAGAACACAACCAATCACCAGACAGAACACCAGAGGGGGGCTTCCAACTATAAAACACACGAAGCATCAGCACTCTGCCTCTTTCCACTGGTGACAACTGCAGTGACAGTCAGGGTGTACAAATCATTCAACACCTTCTACATGTGGATCAGAGCTAGCCTGATCTACATAGTTAGAGTTAGTTTACTTAGAGTAGTAGAGAGTCAACCCATAGGCAGCTGTGTGCTTCATTACTGAAGTTCAATAAATCTTATTGGACCAACGCCTACGTTTGCTGTATGCTTTATCGTTCATCTGCATCGTGTTGCAGTCCGTGTTACCCCAGGGTGAATAACACGACACGCTCATTGAGCCCAAATGACCTGTTTCTGTGATGTGGCATGTCAGATTCCATGGCAACCTGTGTTGGCAATTTAAACATGCAACACCAAGCACCAATCAATACTTGATGTCGGCACCCAACAGTTTAATAATTTAATTGGAAACTTCACCATCAAAAATAATCAATTTTGGTGATATTTATGTAACTGTTCAGTAAAAGCTTTGATTTAAAACTCTTTTTTTTTAACCCAAACCATAAAAACATAATGTAGAGTAATCAAATTTAGAGGTGGTATCAAACTAGGAGAGACCGTGAATCAAGAATACTGTATCCAATTCTGGTTGGCAAAAAATGATATTGAAACATTAGAGGAAGCATAGAGAGAGCTACAGGGCGATCATCTTCAAAGGCATGATTTATGACAGAAAGAGTGGAGGATTTAGGCTTTTCGATCTGGAATGGAGGGACATTGAGCGACCATTTCATGGAAACGACAGGACATGTAGAATTTAATAAATTAAGATGGGAAAGTGACCTTCTGCATCTGTAATTATCTTGTGGCTACATATTTAAGTTTATTAACTCATGCAATATATGGATTGTCAGGCAGAGCTAATTCTGTTGTTATTAATCTGAGTGATGGAAGTCATGAGTGGATCATGAGATCTTTCTGCCTGCATGACGCTTCAAATAACCTCGATGTCCGTTTCCTTAGGCGTCCACCCTTTTTTTTTAGTTTTGAGAACACTATTCTATTCCATCGTCTGGGATAATTTGTAAATTTGCAGACTTTCTTTTGAGGTTTGGTAGAAACAGTAAGAGTTTGTTCAAAAAAAAGTCTTAAAGTGCACCATTCCATTTTTTTTACTTTGTCGATGTTTTATCTTGGGCTGCTTTATAAGGTCAGATTTGAGAGCTAATGTCATTGAGGTCTGTTTTTAATTAACTTGTCTGAAGTTCCTTTCCTTGCTGTTTACATTTTGAACAAATGTCTCTTCATTTTATGTGCTGTCATGTTGAGTCTTGAGCACACTTTATCAAACCTATTTTTTTCGTGGGCTAGAACGAGTCTTCATGTGTTAGTCTGTTCAGATGTGAATCAGGTAATGGTGCTATTTGTTGATATTGTTGCGAGAAAATTACATGGGCTACGGGACGTGAAGACTGATATTTATCTTGGTAACTCTGCCATTGCGTCTGAAGGACTGATGATTGATGTGCCAGAGCAAGCATCTTGAGTGTAATTATGAAAGTGGCCCTTTTCACAAGCTGTGCAGCGGATCAGTGTAATAGGTGGCCTGATTGTGAACTTGAGCTGACAACCAAATGTAACGGACATGATTGCAATGTTTAGGACCATGGCAGAACGAGTGCTTATCATTGGCAGTGGAGGGCGTGAACATGCTCTGGCCTGGAAGCTGGCCCAGTCTCCTCATGTACTGCAGGTTTTGGTTGCCCCTGGGAATGCCGGAACAGCTGAGAGTGGAAAAATCTCCAATTCAGGTGAGGAGTTCTTGTTGCACGATTCTGTTTCAGATCAAGTATTTGAAATGGCGACGTATTTTGTTTGTTTCATGCTGGATACATGTTTAATAATAGTCTGCATCGGGCAGCACGGTGGCGCAGTGGGTTAGCCCTGTTGCCTCACGGCGCTGAGGTCCCAGGTTCGATCCCGGCTCTGGGCCACTGTCAGTGTGGAGTTTGCACATTCTTCCCGTGTTTGCGTGCGTTTCACCCCACAACCCAAAGATGTGCAGACTAGGTAGATTGGCCATGCTAAATTGCCCCTTAATTGGAAAAAATGAATTGGGTATTCTAAATTTTTTAAAAAACTAATCGTCTGCATCATAGCCAGGAGACCAAAGGTGGATGATGCAAAAGTAATTCCTAATAAGACTGCCATGGTCAATCGTGACCAACAAAGGGAAATATTTTAAGGAACACTGGTCAATAATGATTTTATTCTTTTGGCATTTTCAGCAATAATGATGCTAAATATTTTGGGGTTGGAATGACAGTGGAACTGTCAGCGTTTACCACGATTACTCTGTAAAAGCTGACTGCAATCTCTGGCACCTGAACATTGGAAGTTTAGTGCAGAAATCCAGAAGTTGCTGTCTGGAATATCCCACTCCCCTGCACGGTGCGCTGATGCAGTCTTTACAGATCCAATCAATGCAGGATGTGATTTGATGTGAACTTCAACATTTTACACAACATCCTCTACTGTAAAAATCATTGAAAATGTTAAGTCACGTTGAATGAAATGTAATTGAGTTTTTAAGAGTCATTCATTCAATGTGTGCTGTGCCTTTGCTCACCCTATGCTAACACTGCATCCTGAGCTGTTTCCTTGGCAGTTTTATCAGCCATTGCCTTCCACACTCAGGCACAAGGTGAGGTTGTAGATCCCAAGCTGGAATGGGAATCAGACCCATGCGTTTGGCTTATTCTGAAGCACACACTAGCCATTTAGCTGGATAAAATCAGCAGGAGTGACAACATCTGTGGAAAGAAAGAGTTAATGTTTGGAGTCCACATGACCCTTCTACACAGAAACTTAGAAAATAGGGGCAGGAGGAGGCCATTCAGCCCTTTTGAGCCTGCACCGCCATTCATTATGATTATGACTGACCACCGAGTTCGATACCCTGAAACTTCCTTCCCCCCACCCCTCCATATCCCTTGATCCCTTTAGCCCCAAGAGCTATATCTAATTCCTTCTTGAAATTACACAACATTTTGGCCTGAACTACTTTCTGTGGTAGTGAATTCCACAGATTCACCACTCTCTGGGTGAAGAAATTTCTCCTTGTCTCAGTCCAAAAAGGTTTACCCCTTATCCTCAAACTCAAACTATGACCCCTAGTTCTGCACTCCCCCCACCATCGGGAACGTTCTTTCTGAATCGACCCTGTCAGAATTTTATTATTTCTTTTGAGATTCCCTCTCCCTCTAAACACCAGTGAATATAATCCTAACCGATTTTGCACCTCCTCATATGATAGTCCTGCCATCCCTTGAATCAGCCTGGTAAACCTTCGCTGCCCTCCCTCCAGAGAAAGGACACCAAAACTGCATACGATACTTCAGGTGTGGCCTCACCGATGCCCTATACAATTGTAGCAAAACATCCCTAATCTTATACTAAAATCCTGTCACTATGAAGGCCAAAATACTATTTGCCGCCTTTACTGCCTGCTCTACCTGTGCGCTTGCTTGTTCTGCCGCATCTGCCATGCATCTGCGCCCCCTCGCCCACCCTGCCAATTCCCGCTGAAGAATCTCTGCATCCTTCTCACAGCTCACCCTCCCACCCAGCTTTGTATCATCTGCAAATTTGGAAATACTACGTTTAGTTCCCTCATTGACATATAATGTGAATAGTTGGGGTTCAAGCACAGATCCCTGCGGTACCAAATCAGATGGTACAACTCATATGGACTTGAATTGTTGGGTGGGATTTTCTGCACGCCCCCATGACGTGTTTCTCGGCAACAGAGGCAGCCCACCATTGACCGGCAGCAGGATCTTCTTGTCCTGCCAGCAGGGTTTCCTGTTGTATGCAGCCCCCCAGGAAGTGTGGACTTGCAGTCAGTGTGTTTGGTGTACTTTCCAGATCAAGGAATTTTAGAATCTTAGTCCACAGTATTTAACACATTTATAATTTGAATATATTTAGAATTTGAATATGCTGAATCATGAGTGTTTATGCTAATATGGCATGAAATTGGAGAATTTTCTGACTTTTCAGATTTACAGCTTTCACATTTTTAAATATCTAGCCTGTTAATTAGAATTAGAAATTGCAATCTAATCTCTGGATCTGGGTGGTCATTGCAAAACACCGACATTGTTCACCTGGCCTCGAGAAGTTAATCAATATGTTGCTGCATACAGACCTTCGGTTATCTCTTAATTTTAACCAACCCTTTTGATGTTGACCATTTAGACTTATGCAGGCCAGTAAATTACCTACTTGATAGAAACCTAGAAGCCTAGCAGTTACATTTTTTAGGGGGCAAAGAAATACTTATCATGAAACCTTATTAAGGTTGCGGATGATGTAAAAGACTAATTGAACCAATGTTGACACATATTTCTAACCTGGAGGAATTCAAAGTTGCTTCTGACGAATCCCACTAAATCAGAAATGCCTGGATCTAGACAGACAGAATTTTATGGGTTCTCCCACCAATGGGATTTTCCAATCCCACCGAAGTAATGGATGTTTGAACGGCTTGCTGTATTTTACAGCCCTGCCCCACTGCGACAGGGCCATAAAATTCTGCCCAGAGTTTTAGAGAATCGGGCAACGTTGGTATAAAGCAGAAAGGCAAAACTACAAACTACTCCACTTCTCTGACTGCCATCCTTGGAGAAATTAGTCACAAAAGTGTCATCATCTTTTAATTCCGGTTTCATTAACACATTAAGTTGATGGGAAGATGCGTGGCTTTATTTTTAGTAAACCGTAAAGCTTTCTGTCAGTGGGACCTGAAACTGCCAGACCTGCTGAGTTTATCCAGCATTTTCTGTTTATACACCCTGTGTATCGGTGTGTTCATGATGAATCTGATCAAGGCTGCAAAACTAATTTGTGATTTAACATCCTGTGAAAACAATTGTTTCTCTTTTTCTCCTTTAGCTGTATCTGTCAGCAATCATACAATTCTTGCCCAATACTGCAAAGATCACAACATTAGCCTGGTGGTGGTTGGGCCAGAGGCTCCACTCGCTGCAGGTAAGCACAAGGCTCGGAAATTATGCCATAGGAGAGTGGCTTTCAGTTGCTATTTTGGTGGAATCAGTCACTCTTTAGGAATAAGTTCCTTGCTCCCCTTTTGGCCTGGTTAACAAAAGTATGTTGTCTTGCTCACCGGTGTCTCATCATATATTTAGGCCCTGGATCTATTGATAAAATTACTGGATCTTTGTAAATACAGTACTCCACAGGGTGATTCAGATTAGTAACTTTTTTTATACATTCATCCATAAATCTCGTGTTAACTTTGACTCGAACAAAACTGTAGAATTTTAGTTTTCTCTTCCATCTAGGGTGGAATTTTATATAGGCGATGGGTCAAGTCTCTGTTGACTTGAGAGCTCTAGTCACCTACTTTTGGGAAAGCCTGTGAAATTAGGTGACAATTGGGCACTTGGTGGTCCTTCTTCAGGATCAAGGACCCCAGGGATAGAATTCCCACTCCTTAAGAGCTGTCAGCCAATCAGAGGTTAGCAGCTGTGCATTGCTCGGGGTGAGTGGTTGCAAGAGGGGAAGGGTTGCGGGGAAGGGAGGGGCTTCAGCAGCAAGGGTGGGGCGTGGCTCTCCGTACCCTCCTACTTCCCAATGGAAGGCGGGTCCCTCGATCAGGCACGCAGTGTCTGACAGCGAGGGACTGTCTTGGAGGCCCACAAGCAATCCCGACAAGGATTGCTGGTCCAGGCTTAATCGGGGCACAGGTGGGAAGGCAGTCAGTAACCAACAAGGCACAGCGTCCTCCCGCCCAGTTAAGTGCAACCTCCCACCAGTAGTCTTGTCTCTGAGGCGGGTCCTAATCTCTAGAGCACTGAATCGGTGGATTGGAGTGCAGGAAAGATGATAACTGATTTGTTTCATTTTTAGTGTTCTCATTTTCTTTTGGAGAAGCAGCTTGTTTCGGCTCTATACCTTCCAGAAATGTTGGGAATTGAAACCCATCCCTCTGCCCTGTAACATGACAGCATGTCTGCTTTTGTGTAGAATTGGCTTGAGGTGCGTGGTTGAACATAGGAACACAGGACTTGGGAACAGGCGTCGGCCATTCGGGCCTTCGAGTCTGCTTCGGACTTCAATAAGATCATGGCTCCATTGGTTGTGGTCTCAATTGCACTTTCCTGTCTGTCCCCGTACCCCTTGCCTTCCTTGCCTGTCATTGATCCTGTTACCTTCAGAAGAAGCTGGTTGGTTAGCTGGACAATTTTAACAGAGCAATAGGTCACCATGATGTTCAAGTCTTATCCACTGCTCAGGCTTGTAGCAATGTTCAACTGTGTATCCGTGTTAAGATAATCCGTAATTAATTAAATAGGTTTCTTCAGAGTGTTGCTAGCATTTGACAGTTCAGTTTATAATTTGAGATGATAAATTTGTACTGTAGGTGCAGTCTAATTTTGATGTACAAATACAGTCCAATTTTTTATTCACAGTGTGACTTTTCCTTTGTTAAGTTTGTGTGCAATTCTCTTCATATCTATAAAAAAGAATAAACCTAAGGCTAGTATCAGTCCACATGGGGAGGTGGTGGCGTAGTGGTATTGTCACTGGACTAGTAGACCAGAAACCCAGGGTAATGCTCTGGGGACCCAGGTTCGAATCCCTCCATGGTAGATAGTGAAATTTGAATTCAATAAGAACCCATGTGGTTCATTAATGTCCTTTAGGGAAGGAAATCTGCTATCCTTACCTGATCTGGCCTACATGTGACTCCCTAAAGGACAATTAGGGATGGGCAATAAATTCTGGCACAGCCTGCGACGCCCACATCCGATGAATGAATAAAACAAAATGCAGCAAGGGCAGCACGGTGCACAGTGGTTAGCACTGTCGCTTCACAGCTCCAGGGTCCCAAGATCGATTCCCGGCTTGGATCACTGTCTGTGCGGAGTCTGCATGTTCTCCTCGTGTCTGCGTGGGTTTCCTCCCACAGTCCAAAGACGTGCAGGTTAGGTGGATTGGCCGTGTTAAATTGCCCTTAGAGTCCAAAGGGGTTGTGTGGGGTTGCTGGGTTACGGGTATAGGGCGGAGGTGTGGGCTTAAGTCGGGTGCTCTTTCCAAGGACTGGGGCAGGCTTGATGGGCCGAATGTCCTCCTTCTGCACTGTAAAGTCTATGTCTATGTCTATGACCTGGACAATATCCGGGCTTGGGCTGACCAGTGGCAAGTAACATTTGTCCCAAACAAGTGCAATGACCATCTCCAACAAGGGATCCATTGCTGATTTCCCCCACCAGCAACTTCCTGGAGGCTACCATTGAGCAGACACGCACGAACAGACTCAAAAACAGCTTCTTCCCCGCTGTTACCAGACTCAACATCGAGGGTCGAAGGGCCTGTACTGCGCTGTAATATTCTATGTTCCTAAACGCCACTTTTATGGACTGACCTCATTAACACTACACCCCTGTATGCTTCATCCGATGCCGGTGCTTATGTAGTTACATTGTGTACCTTGTGTTGCCCTATTATGTATTTTCTTTTATTTTCGTTTACATAAGAACATAAGAACTAGGAGCAGGAGTAGGCCATCTGGCCCCTCGAGCCTGCTCCACCATTCAATGAGATCATGGCTGCTCTTTTGTGGACTCAGCTCCACTTTCCGGCCCGAACACCATAACCCTTAATCCCTTTATTCTTCAAAAAACTATCTATCTTTATCTTAAAAATATTTAATGAAGGAGCCTCTACTGCTTCACTGGGCAAGGAATTCCATAGATTCACAACCCTTTGGGTTCCTCCTAAACTCAGTCCTAAATCTACTTCCCCTTATTTTGAGGCTGTGCCCCCTAGTTCTGCTTTCACCCGCCAGTGGAAACAACCTGCCGCATCTATCCTATCTATTCCCTTCATAATCTTATATGTTTGTATAAGATCCCCCCTCATCCTTCTAAATTCCAACGAGTACAGTCCCAGTCTACTCAACCTCTCCTCGTAATCCAACCCCTTCAGCTCTGGGATTAACCTAGTGAATGTACTTAATGACCTGTTGAGCTGCTCGCAGACCAATACTTTTCACCTCGGTATATGTGAAAATGAACAAATCCAATCCAATCCAAACTCAACTGGAACAGTCATATAAAAACTGTGGCTACAAGAGCTAGAAATGCTGTGGGGAGTAACTCGCCTCCTGATTCTGCAAAACCTGTCAATCAACGACATGACAAGTTAGGAGTATAATGGAATACTCCAACTGCCTGGATGAGTGCACCTCCAACACTCAAGAAGCTTGACACCATCCAGGACAAAACAGCCAACTTGATTGGCACCCCTTTCACAAACATTCACCCACTCCACCACCAACAAACAATGGCAGCAGTGTGTACCATCTGCAAGATGCACTGCAGCAACTCACCAAGGCTCCTTCGACAGCACCTTCCAAACCCACATCTGCTATTATCTAGAAGGACGCGAGCAACTGACACACGGAAACGCCACCACCTGGAGGTTCCCCTCCAAGTCACTCCCCTTCCTGACCCAGAAACGTATCAACGTTCCTTCACTGTCGCTGGGTCAAAATCCTGGAACTTGCATCCCAGTCACACTGAGGGCATAGCTATACCACAGGAGCTGGAGCAGTTCAAGAGGCAGCTCACCATTATTTTCCCAAGGGAAGTTAGAGGTAGGCAATAGATGCTGGTCAAGCCAGCAATGTTCGCATCCTATAATCCTACCTCAGTCAGTTTAAACTTGAGGATACTCAATGCAACATCAAAAAACTGGGCCCCCTACAAAAGTTTGATTGACTGGGCTAAATAACTAATTGCATTACTTCCTAGATTGCATTATCTTTTATTTTAATTTAGAGTACCCAATTATTTTTTTCCAAGTAGGGGCAATTTTGTGTGGCCAACCAACCTACCCTGCACATCTTTGGGTTGTGGGGGTGAAACCCACCCAGACACTAGGAGAGTGTGCAAACTCCACACGGACAGTGACCCAGGGCCGGGATTCTAACCCGGGTCCTCAGCGCCGAAGGCAGCAGTACCACTGTACCACCGTGCTGTCCTCCTAGATTGCATTATAAGGAATTTTTCTTTTAACGTGTTAGCTCCTGAATATACATCATAGATTATCATAGAATTTACAAGTGCAGAAGGAGGCCATTTGGCCCATCGGGTCTGCACCGGCTCTTGGAAAGAGCACCCTACCCAAGGTCAACACCGCCACCCTATCCCCATAACCCAGTAACCCCACCCAACACTAAGGGCAATTTTGGACACTAAGGGCAATTTATCATGGCCAATCCACCTAACCTGCACATCTTTGGACTGTGGGAGGAAACCGGAGCACCCGGAGGAAACCCACGCACACACGGGAGGACGTGCAGACTCCGCACAGACAGTGACCCAAGCCGGAATCGAACCTGGGACCCTGGAGCTGTGAAGCAATTGTGCTATCCACAAGGCTACCGTGCTGCCCCTAAGGGTTTGTGATTTCCAGGAAGTAATATGCATTTGATGGGGCTTGTGTAATCCCTTTATGCCGGCTATAAATCAGTTTATTCTTTGTAACCTACCAATTCCCAGTGTGATACCTAGTGGTCCCTAAATGCATCTTGTAGAAGTCCAAATAAAACACCCATACTTGAACTTATGACCAGGGTTTTGTTAAGCAACATACATAAAGCGTCTTTAGGCCCTGATTTTTGACTAGGTTTAGTGAGTGGTGGAGGAGGACATTTTTCATATATATGTTTATATTAGAGTTTTATAATTATTTTAACCAATAACACAAGTGGTACAGTACAGAACACACATTTCTGCAAACGTAAAACAGAGAAAGACAGTATAAATTCAGAATAGGCGTCCTTAAGAACGAACCGATCAGAAAATTGCGGGGGGTGCGGAGAGGAGGAGGAGGGGAAGGATAAGGCTACACAAATATGATAGGGTAACATATCAAGGTGCATACCTTTTATGTATAGTAAGATCGCAACTTGCAATATGGCTCATGGGAAACCTTGCAGGAGCAAGTCAGACAAAATGGCGCCCAAAGATTTGAGAGGGGTTCCACATTGCTTTATGGAATGTATCAGACTTAGAATGAAGCATAGACATTAGGAATTCCATAGGAATACATTCCCATGACTAATATTATGCCACTTTTGAATCAAAAGATACTTGTCACTGATCTATGCGCTGGGGATATTTTTCCGAGCTGCAAAAGTTAGGATGTTATACAGCCTTTTTTCAATAACATCAATAATTCTCCCTAATCTGGAAGACCCGGAATTAGGAACAAAGGATCAAATTCTAAGGCCCTTCAAATATTCTCTCAACTCCTTAACCACACCAGACTAATAGGATTGAATCTTGACACGTTCATATACAGTGTATATAATCATCCTCGACTACCATGCACTTTAGGCACATCGAGATTACAGCAGGATCAAACCTGTGTCTCAAACTCTGTGATATGCAATATGTGTAGTATCTTGAACTGCGTCTCTTTCGTTCTGTTGCACACCAAACGTTTATTGACACAATCCCATATACTACCCCATGTCTCCTCATTAATATTAGTTGCAAATTCTCTTCCCAAGACTGCAAGGTACCCAATGCACTAACAGAGGATCGAGAACGCAAGGTAGCATAAAACTTGCTAATTAACTATTTGGGCTCTGCAGAAATCAGGATTTCTTTCTACTGAGGTTAAAACAGAAGGGGTTAAAATGCAAAGTTGGCTTATTAAGGATAAAGTCTGTAAGTTGCAGATACTTAAAAAAGGAGAGTCTCGGAATGTCAAATTGCCAGCATAGCGTGATGAATGAAGGATTTTCAGATGTATTGTATTATAGGTATTGGTCCTGTAAGCATTAAAACCCGGGGGAGTGTGTGTGTGACTGCTGCAGTCATGGCCGGGATTCTCCGAAACGGCGGCTAAGTGTTGACTCCGGCATAAGCACCGGAGCGTTTCATGCCGGCGTCAACGGCTCCTTGATCAGCGATTCACTTACCTGAAGGGGGCCAGCTCCGGCTGCCGTTACGGGGCCCTGCACTTCCGGCCGCGGGTCTGTGCAACATGGTGGATCCAAACAGCGGGCCAGCCCCAACAATATAGCCCCCCCCCCCCCAGATCGCGCATGCCCGCCGATCGGTGGCCCCCGATCGGAACCCTGGCCGTCCTGGAGGACCCCCCCCCCCCCCGGGTGACGGACACCCCGCCCCTGCCAGCGGAACCATGTTGGAACCACGTCGGCGGGAACTCGGCCAGCTGCCGGCGGAGAATCGCCGCGGGGGCTTCTTTCAATGGCCCCTGACTGGCGGTGATTCTCCAATTCACGGGAAGGCGTCGGACCTGATCGCGGCTCTGACGCCCTATTCTCCGCTCCCATTTTTACCAACCAACCAACCTTTGTGGCCCACGCCGGCTAACCTTTACGGCCCATGCTGGCTGACCTTTTGTCCAAAGTTCTGCATTTTTTTCTTGTAAAGTTTTTATCAAATAAACCCACCCAGAACTTGTAAAAAATAAAATAAATGAAAAAAATGAAATGAATGAAATAAAATGACTAAAATAAAATGAATAATGCCCCCCCTCCCGAACTTGTAAAAAAAAAAGCTGCGACCGTTTAAGAAAAAAGCGGCCGCACTGCGCCTGCGTGCCTAATCACCGGCGCGCATGTGCATACTTTTGCGCATGTGCACCGGTCATCGGGCACGCATGCGCAGTGCGGCCGCTTTTTTTTTTACATGTTAGCGCCCATTTTGAAGGCCGCTTGCAGCAGGCGTTATTAAAAGCCAGCTGTTGCGCGCGGATTTACGCGATCGTGAGCGCAGCAACGGACTCTGCGACCCCCCCCGACACCCGTGGGTCGCGCTCCCGAGTTGACAATGTCTGCTCTAGACTGCTTGCTGAGATAGTTGTACCTTTTCTGACTCAGCCAAGCATTCATAAAGAGCCCTTGAGAAAATTATTAACAAACAAATATTGAAACTACTAGAACAGATGCTACAGCACTTAGCGTATCAATCAAAACAATACAGCTCACACATGCAGCCAGTTTTCTTCCCACCGTCCAAAGGGCAGGGGATCAAAAAATCCCTACAGATCATGGAAGAGCCAAATCTTCTGACTGTACATGCTGGCGGGATCTTCCGGTCCTGCCGATGGTGCAGCACCGCTCCCGGTTTCCCAGCGGCATGGTGTGGATTGAGTGGGAAATCCCATTGACAGCAGAGGGACCAGAAGATCCCACCGCCGGCCGGCTGGCTGGCTTTCGCAACCGAGAATCACACCTCAGAGAGACCAGAAAATCTCGCCCAGGGTTTATCCATCCTTCCACAGCTTTTGTGTCTATTCCATAGACTCCTGATTCCCCCTGTGGGTTATGGCCCTTCCAAAAATGAAAATAGGATTCCGCACCAAGTTTCCCTCATGTGTGAATCATTTCCTCCTCTCCCCTATTGGCAATAATTGGGTCTGTTGGAAATGGGGCGTGACTTCCCCATCTGGATCCTGCCCTCTATTTTGGAAGGTCCGTGGACATTAGGATTCTGCAAAAACCCTGTCCTTAAAAATAGTTCATGTTCTTTCGAAGTAGTGTTCTATTCTTTTTTTTTTCCAATTTAAGGGGCAATTTAGCATGTTCAGTCCACCTACTTTGCACATCTTTGGATTGTGGGGCGAAACCCACGCAACCACGGGGAGAATGTGCAAACTCCACACGGACAGTGACCAGAGCCGGGATCAAAACTGGGACCTCGGCGCCGTGAGACTGCAGTGCTACCACTGCGCCAGTAGTGTTCTATTCTCGGCCTTTCACTCTGTGAAGGATCTCAATTTCTACAAAGGCAGGGATGGGGAAAATAATCCAAGATTCCGAACCAATATCTTTTTTAAAAAAAAATATTTTATTGAAAATTTTTGGTCAACCATCACAGTACATTGTGTATCCTTTACACAACAATATAACAGTATAAATAACAATGACCTGTTTTATAAACAAAGAATAAATAATATATAACAAAAACAAAAACTAAAACTAGATGGCAACTGCCTTGTCTCAGATAAACACTCTCCAAAAATATGATTTAACAGTCCAATATACAATTATTTATAGCAACGACCTATACATATTATACATATATATTAACAACCCTGAGAGTCCTTCTGGTTCCTTCTCTCCCCCCCCCCCCCCCCCAAAAAAACCGGGCTGCTGCTGCTACCTTCTTCTTTTCCATTCCCTCTATCTTTCTGTGAGGTATTCGACGAACGGTTGCCACCGCCTGGTGAACCCTTGAGCCGATCCCCTTAGGACGAACTTAATCCTTTCCAGCTTTATAAACCCTGCCATGTCATATATCCAGGTCTCCACCCCCGGGAGCTTGGCTTCCTTCCACATCAACAGTATCCTGCGCCGGGCTACTAGGGACGCAAAGGCCAAAACATCGGCCTCTCTCGCCTCCTGTACTCCCGGCTCTTGTGCAACCCCAAATATAGCCAACCCCCAGCTTGGTTCGACCTGGACCCCCACTACTTTCGAAAGCACCTTTGTCACCCCCATCCAGAACCCCTGTAGTGCCGGACATGACCAGAACATGTGGGTGTGATTCGCTGGGCTTCTCGAGCATCTCGCACACCTATCATCTACCCCCAAAAATTTACTGAGCCGTGCTCCAGTCATATGCGCCCTGTGTAACACCTTAAATTGAATCAGGCTTAGCCTGGCACACGAGGACGATGAGTTTACCCTACTTAGGGCATCCGCCCACAGCCCCTCCTCAATCTCCTCCCCCAGCTCTTCTTCCCATTTCCCTTTCAGCTCATCTACCATAATCTCCCCCTCGTCCCTCATTTCCCTATATATGTCTGACACCTTACCGTCCCCCACCCATGTCTTTGAGATCACTCTGTCCTGCACCTCATGCGTCGGGAGCTGCGGGAATTCCCTCACCTGCTGCCTCGCAAAAGCCCTCAGTTGCATATACCGGAATGCATTCCCTTGGGGCAACCCATATTTCATGGTCAGCGCTCCCAGACTTGCGAACTTCCCATCCACAAACCGATCTTTCAGTTGCGTTACTCCTGCTCTTTGCCATATTCCAAATCCCCCATCCATTCTCCCCGGGGCAAACCTATGGTTATTTCTTATCGGGGACCCCACCAAGGCTCCCGTCCTTCCCCTATGCCGTCTCCACTGTCCCCAAATTTTCAAAGTCGCCACCACCACCGGGCTCGTGGTGTATTTCTTCGGTGAGTCCGAACCAATATCTATCCAATGGCAGCCTGCTTTAAAAAATAATGTGCCTGTGTGAATGTGGTTTGAGCCTGTGATTTGGTTTTGCCTACTTCTGTCGGCGGGGAGAAGGACAGGGAATGGCACTAAGTAAATTGCTCTTTTCGACAGCCAGTACAAACAGGGCGGTCCGAATGGCATCCTGTGCTGTAACCATTCTCTTGATTTTTTTTTCTCCCCCTCTCTCTCTCTCTCTCTCTCTCTCTCTCTCTCTCTCTCTCTCTCTCTCTCTCTCTCTCTCTCTCTCTCTCTCTCTCCTCCTCCTCCTCCTCCTCCTCCTCCTCCTCCACCCCCCCCCCCCCCCCCAAACACCACCACCACCTTCAACCTGCTCCAGCACAAGTCACTTTTGTGCTTGGAAAGGGAGAACGGAAAGAAATGGAAGAAATTGAAAGAAAGTTTTTGTTAAAAGCTGCTTAAATACCTAACAAATCCCAGTGTTCACCATCTGTTTGTTTCTTGACTCTTGATGTTCTTCAGGAATTGTCGATGACCTGACAGCTGCTGGAGTGAGGTGTTTTGGCCCATCAGCCAAGGCGACACAATTGGAATCTAGTAAGCATTTTGCCAAAGACTTCTTGGATCGACATGATATCCCTACTGCTCGATGGAAAGCTTTTACAGACCCCAAGGAAGCGTAGCTACATCCAACAGTAAGAAGGGCATTCATCTACACTGTGCATCAAATTGAGATTCTTATAGAATGCCAAAGGCCTTCCTATTAATGTTAATATGTCATGAGACTGAGCCTCTGCAATTTAGTGTTTACCGCATCAGAGTAAATGTCAAAGCTTAATATGTCAAATGATGGTCTTTTCTTGCAAGTAAAACATAATCATCCTGTGAAATTTCGATTTACTTATCCCTGTGTTTTTGCAAGTCAGGAAATCCAAATTACATTTAGTCACAAAATTCAAGAAAATTGTTTGAGGCCCCATTACTGTTAATAAAATTGCGTCGGTTACAAATCACAGCAGAGCATATGATGTACATCATTAGCCCTCTCACTTTGCTCTGGATTGCTTCCTAGTGTGTGCATACACTATATGTTTCTTTCTAGAAAGCCTCTTAAACACCATGTATGATGCGGAGGTGGACGATATTGAGGAGAATTCCATGTCTTGCGATGGATTTATTGTTTATTTCTTTCAGTGCTGATTTCCCTGCGCTGGTAGTGAAAGCAAGTGGCTTGGCAGCTGGAAAAGGTGTTATCGTAGCAGCTGACATAGGAGAGGCTTGCAAAGCAGTCCGCGATATAATGCAGGTATGTCAACGTTGAGTTTTGTGTAAGGTTTTATCCTTTCAAAGATATGTGGCTCTCCATGAATGAAAGGAAAACTCCTGGCATTGTTCCTTCGGCGGCCTTCTCCTTTGAGGATTTGTTTGATGACAGTAGTACGTTTGCTCCAGGTTTGCTCCCAATGCTAAGCCTCTGATTCAGAACTTGAGAAATAAGAGTGTGAGGGGGAGAAATCTGTTCGCTGTTCAAGGACGTGTGTAGATTCACCAGGGCAGGCAGTGCCATGGGCCAAGTAGCATATCAGTTATATCAATGAAGAGGGCAGCATGGTGGCGTAGTGGGTTAGCACTGCTGCCTCAGCGCCGAGATCCCAGGTTCGATCCCGGCTCTGGGTCACTGGCCATGTGGAGTTTGCACATTCTCCCCATGTTTGCGTGGGTTTCACCCCCACAATTCAAGGATGTACCTGGTAGGTGGATTGGCCACGTTAAATTGCCCCTTAATTGGATAAAATGAATTGGGTACTCTTTATTTTAAAAAAATAAATTAAAAATTATATCAATGAGGAAGACCATTTAGCTCATAAAATGAGAAGCGGAGTTACATGGAAGCTCACACAGTACCGATGACTGCAAAAGTAGCTACAGAGAAAGCAGGACTGGAAGTTAAAATTGTAGAGGTTGGGGAGTGGAGTTCACACTGATGGGTGTAGTTTACACGTTATCTGTGTCACGATCTACGGCGATGGTATCTGCGAGGGTATCCCAACTTGAAACATCGGTTTGTGGGCAGGAGCAGTGTGAAATCTCAGTCAGAACAACAATCCCAGTCATCATTAAACAATTATTAAAGACTCTTTATTAAAGGAAAGAAAAGGCCACTACACACGAACAGGACTACAATACTCTAGGCCAATAAGGGTGGCACGGTGGTGCAGTGGTTAGCATTGCTGCCTCACGGACTCGTGAGGACCCGTGTTCGATCTGTCCGTGTGGAGTTTGCACATTTTCCCCGTGTCAGCGTGGGTCTCACCCCCACAATCCAGAAGATGTGCCGGGCAGGTGGATTGGCCACGCTAAATTGCCCCTTAATTGGAAAAATAAAAAACAATACTTGAGGACAATTACGCACATGAGTCACTAACCAGGCACACAGTTTATGTAGAATGTACCACTTTGTGCCAAAATATATCTTCCGATCCCGGAACCCCTTAATACTCCCTCTTTCCCCAAACAACATCCAAATTAAATAAAGCTGTAAGTAAAATCCAGCTGACAGTTGCCACACAACACAAGGCTGATAATCCAAGTTCTGGAAACTTATTTTCCTGATCCAGCGAATATATTATAACTGCAATTATGAAAGTTTTTGCACGAACGTGGCTTGTGACTTAGATGTAAAACTGGTCTCTCAGGCTGTTCGATGTAAACTGGCCTCTGCCTGCTTCTGAGGGTGCTGGCAATTATATCACTTTCCCCATTGATTCTCAATTCTGTTGTTGTCTGGAAATTATCATACACTTCGACCTGTTTATACGCAAAACATTTTACCCAGATGCTTTTACTTACGAGACGAACAAGGACAAAACAGGTTCATGGTTTCACCCAATTTTATTCAACTGTAACTCTACTTTATTTGGGTATTACATTTTTCAACATCACTCACACAAAATATGACTCAGACTCACAGCTGAGCTCTAGGTATTACCTGCACTTAGTGAAAGAGGCTGGCCAGGCTACGATCACTCGATGTGGATATCTTCTTTGGGTTCAGAGCCCAAGGTCCCTTCTTACGATGGTTGTGCCTGGGAGACGTGCAGATTTTCTCTGCTGATCTGTTCCAATGTTCTTCCTTTTTATACCAGTTCTACTAGCACTGAGCATTAGGTATGTGCCCACACCTGGCCTGAGTGTGTGCTCAGATCTCATCCAGATCGTCCAGATTGTCTCATCCAGATTTGAGCTCTTTTATATTTAAAAAAAAAAAAAAATAATTCCAATAAAGGCCAATTTAGCGTGGCCAAGCCACCTACCCTGCACATGTTGAGGGGATGGGACCCACGCAGACACTGGGAAAATGTGCCAACTCCACACAGACAGTGACCCAGGGCCGGGTTCGAACCTGGTCCTCGGCGATGTGACTTAAACAGGAATAAACAGGATTTCAGCGGCGCAGTGGTTAGCACTGCTGCCTTTGGCACTGATTTGTCAAAAATTGACGAAACCAGCGTGCACAATCGAGGAATTAGAAGCAGAAGTTGTGTTAAGCATCACTTGAGTTTCTCTAATGTTTGGCGCTGGATTAGGAAGCAGCGTAAGCTTGCCCTAGTCACAAAACTGACCATGCTCCTGATCGAATTCATAGCCATGGTGACTGTCCACAAACTGGGCAATTTAAGGGAAGAGGCTCTGAAAATTCTACTTTGCAGATGCAGGGGGTTTCAGTCGGCATCTTTTGTAAAACTTTGATTTAAAAATGCTTGATTTAGAACAGGCTGCTGTACTGTTCTGTATGGGCTTTTTTTTTTTGGAAGTCATCTTTGGTTATTTGAAGTCAGGTCACTCATGGTGCAGCCACTGATTAAAATTTGAGTTCAGTCCATTTTCAGATGTATTAATAAAACTTCACCAAGTTACACTCTCTTAAATATATAAAGGAATATGTTTTATTGCAATATTGCCCGTTAGACCGGTCCATGTTTTACCTCTGGGGCGCGATTTGCCGGGGGCTGGCGTGAATCTCGCCTCCTCCGTGTCCCGAATCCTCCGCCGCCAGAGAATCGGCGGGGGCGGGAATCGCGCCGGTCGGCGAGCTCCCCCCCCCGGCGATTCTCCGGTTCGCGATGGCTGAAATCCCGCCGCTGTCAACCGCCGCCAGCCAGCGTGGATTGAACCACCTACCTTACTGGCGGGAGCAGACGGCGTGGGCGGGCTCCGGGGTCCTGGCGATCTGGCCCCGGGGGGTGCCCCACGGTGGCCTGGCCCGCGATCGGGGCCCACTGATTGGCGGGCGGGCCTGTGCCGTGGGGGCACTCTTTTTTTCTTCCGCCTTCGCCATGGTCTCCACTATGGCGGAGGCGGAAGAGACCCACTCCACTGCGCATGCGCGGGGATGCCGTGAGCATCCGCTGACGCTCCCGCGCATGTGTCGCCCGGCGAAGACCTTTCGGCGCCGGCTGGCGTGGCGCCAAAGGCCTTTCCCGCCAGCCGGCGGGGCGGAAATCACTCCAGCACGGGCCTAGCCCCTCAAGGTGAGGGCTTGGCTCCTAAAGGTGCGGAGAATTCCGCACCTTTGGGGCGGCCCGACGCCGGAGTGGTTCCTGCCACTCCATTACGTCGAATTCCCCCGCCCCGCCGGGTAGGGGAGAATCCCGGCCCTGTTTGTGATTATTCTACTAAGTTTCAGCAGAAACCTGGGGCGAAATTCTCCGCAAACGGCGCGAATCAGTCTGGCATCGCGCCGCCCCAGAGGGGCGGAATCCTCCGCATCTTGAGCGGCCGATCTTTGCTGGAACAGTATGTAATGGAACCTACGAGGGAACAAGCGGTCCTAGATCTGGTCCTGTGGAATGAGACAGGATTGATTCAGGATCTCATAGGGATCCTCACGGAAGGAGCGATCACAATATGGTGGAATTTAAAATACAGATGGAGGGTGAGAAGGTAAAATCAAGCACTAGTGTTTTGTGCTTTAACAAAGGAGATTACAATGGGATGAGAGAAGAACTAGCTAAGGTAGACTGGGAGCAAAGACTTTATGGTGAAACAGTTGAGGAACAGTGGAGAATCTTCCAAGCGATTTTTCACAGTGCTCAGCAAAGGTTTAAACCAACAAAAAGGAAGGACGGTAAAAAGAGGGAAAATCGACCGTGGATAGCTAAGGAAATAAGGGAGAGTATCAAATTGAAGGAAAAAACATACAAAGTAGCAAAGATCAGTGGGAGACTAGAGGACTGGGAAATCTTTAGGGGGCAACAGAAAGCTACTAAAAAAGCTATAAAGAAGAGTAAGATAGATTATGAGAGTAAACTTGCTCAGAATATAAAAACAGATAGTAAAAATTTCTACAAATACATAAAACAAAAAAGAGTGGCTAAGGTAAATATTGGTCCTTTAGAGGATGAGAAGGGAGATTTAATAATGGGAGATGAGGAAATGGCTGAGGAACTGAACAGGTTTTTTGGGTCGGTCTTCACAGTGGAAGACACAAATAACATGCCAGTGACTGATGGACATGAGGCTATGACAGGTGAGGACCTTGAGAGGATTGTTATCACCAAGGAGGTAGTGATGGGCAAGCTAATGGGGCTAAAGGTAGACAAGTCTCCTGGACCTGATGGAATGCATCCCAGAGTGCTAAAAGAGATGGCTAGGGAAATTGCAAATGCATTTACCAAAATTCACTAGACTCTGGGGTGGTCCCGGCGGATTGGAAATTAGCAAACGTGACACCACTGTTTAAAAAAGGAGGTAGGCAGAAAGCTGGTAATTATAGGCCAGTTAGCTTAACTTCGGTAGTAGGGAAGATGCTGGAATCTACCATCAAGCAAGAAATAGTGAGGCATCTGGGTGGAAACTGTCCCATTGGGCAGACGCAGCATGGGTTCATAAAGGGCAGGTCGTGCCTAACTAATTTCGTGGAATTTTTTGAGGGCATTACGAGTGCGGTGGATAACAGGGAGCCAATGGATGTGGTATATCTGGATTTCCAGAAAGCCTTTGACAAGGTGCCACACAAAAGGTTGTTGCATAAGATAAAGATGCATGGCATTAAGGGTAAAGTAGTAGCATGGATAGAGGATTGGTTAATTAATAAAAAGCAAAGAGTGGGGATTAATGGGTGTTTCTCTGGTTGACAATCAGTAGCTAGTGGTGTCCCTCAGGGATCAGTGTTGGGCCCACAACTGTTCACAATTTACATAGATGATTTGGAGTTGGGGACCAAGGCAAAGTGTCCAAGTTCGCAGACGACACTAAGATAAGTGGTAAAGCAAAAGATGCAGAGGATACTGGAAGTCTGCAGAGGAATTTGGATAGGCTAAGTGAATGGGCTAGGGTCGGGCAGATGGAATACAATGTTGACAAATGTGAGGTTATCCATTTTAGTAGGAATAACAGCAAAAGGGATTATTATTTAAATGATAAAATATTAAAACATGCTGCTGTGCAGAGAGACCTGGGTGTGCTAGTGCATGAGTCGCAAAACGTTGGTTTACAGGTGCAACAGGTGATTAAGAAGGCAAATGGAATGTTGTCCTTCATTGCTAAAGGAATGGAGTTTAAGACTAGGGAGGTTATGCTGCAATTGAATAAGGTGTTAGTGAGGCCACACCTGGAGTATTGTGTTCAGTTTTGGTCTCCTTACTTGAGAAAGGACGTACTGGCACTGGAGGGTGTGCAGAGGAGATTCACTAGGTTAATCCCAGAGCTGAAGGGGTTGGATTACGAGGAGAGGTTGAGTAGACTGGGATTGAACTCGTTGGAATTTAGAAGGATGAGGGGGGATCTTATAGAAACATATAAGATTATGAAGGGAATAGATAGGATAGATGCGGGCAGGTTGTTTCCACTGGCGGGTGAAAGCAGAACTCGGGGGCATAGCCTCAAAATAAGGGCAAGTAGATTTAGGACTGAGTCTAGGAGGAACTTCTTCACCCAAAGGGTTGTGAATCTATGGGATTCCTTGCCCAGTGAAGCAGTAGAGGCTCCTTCATTAAATGTTTTTAAGATAAAGATAGATAGTTTTTTGAAGAATAAAGGGATTAAGGGTTATGGTGTTCGGGCCGGAAAGTGGAGCTGAGTCCACAAAAGATCAGCCATGATCTCATTGAATGGTGGAGCAGGCTCGAGGGGCCAGATGGCCTACTCCTGCTCCTAGTTCTTATGTTCTTATGTAAAAGAGGCTGGAGGTGAATTAAAAGACACTGAAGCCTTGGAGAAGTACTGTGGCGGCGATTTGTTGTGCTGGGTTGTATAAATATAAGTATTGCTATGTGTAATGAGGGGCTGTTTGGATGGCTAATGGTAACTTTGTCTTGCAGGGAGCTGGTTAGAGGAGGGATGGACTTTGGGGCTGGTTCTTGGGTGATTATTTTTCGAAAGTGACTGTTTCTTCACTGTTTTTTCTGATGTTTGTTTTCTGGGGAATGTGAAGCTTTTAAAATGTTTATCCATGTGGGGGGAGAGGGGAGAGAACAATGGGGAGACCGACAGACATAAGGGTTGGAGGGGGTGGCTGGAAGCCCCCCCAACCAGGCTGATTACATGGAACGTCAGTGGGCTGAATGGGCTGGTCAAGAGGGCTCACGTGTTTGCGCATTTGAGGGGGCTGAAGGCGGACGTGGCAATGCTCCAAGAGACACACCTAAAGGTTGCAGACCAGACGAGATTGAGAAAGGGGTGGGTTGGCCAAGTATTCCACTCAGGGCTGGACTCAAAGACCAGGGGGTAGCGATCTTGATCAGCAAACGAGTGGCATTCGCGGCAGGGAGAATCGTGTCAGACAAGGGGGGTAGGTACATAATGGTGAGTGGGAAGCTGGAGAAGATGCAGGTGGAATATATATGCTCCGAATTGGGACGATGTGGAATTTATGAGGCGGGTTTTAGGTAAGATCCCAGACTTAGAGTCACACAACCTGATCATGGGAGGAGACTTTAACACAGTCATTGATCCGGAATTGGACCGGTGAAAATCCAGGACAGGGAGGAGGCCGGCTGCAGCAAAGGAATTGAAGGGGTTTATGGAACAGATGGGGGGAGTAGACCCATGGAGGTTTACATGGCCAACGGCGAAGGGATTTTTCTTTTTCTCACGTCCAAAGGTATACTCTCGCATCGACTTTTTTGTTCTGAACAGGGCGCTAATACCGGGGGTGGTGGATACTGAGTACTCTGCAATCGCAGTGTCGGATCATGCCCCGCATTGGGTGGATCTACGGGTTAGGGTGGAGAGAGGGCAACGCCCACTGTAGAGACTGGATGTGGGGTTGCTCGCGGACAAAGCGATCTGTGGGCGGGTTAACAAGTCCTTCCAGAACTACCTTGAAACAAATGATACGGAGGAGGTCTCCGCAGCGATGGTTTGGGAAGCTCTGAAGGCAGTGGTCAGAGGGAATTAATCTCGATACGGACCCACAGAGAAAAGGTGGAACGGGCTGAGAAGGATAGATTAGTGGAGAAGATACTTCAGGTGGACAGGAGATACTTGGAGGCCCCGGACGCGGGGCTACTGAGGGAGCGGTGGAGGTTACAGGCGGAGTTTGGGCTGTTAACCACCGGGAAAGCGGTGGAACAGTTGGGGAAGGCAAGGCGATTTATGAGTACGGGGAAAAGGCAAGCAGAATGTTGGTGCACCAGCTCAGGAAAAGGGAGGTGACCAGGGAGATAGGTAAAGTAAAGAGTAGAGGCGGGAATACTGTCCTGGACCCAGTGGGTGAACGAGGTGTTTAAGGACTTCTAGAGTAAATTATATGAGTCGGAACCCCCGGCTGGGGTGGAGGGGATGAGGCAGTTTTTGGATCAGTTGAGTTTTCCGAGAGTAGATGAGGATCTGGTGGAGGGGCTGGGAGCCGCAATTGAGATTGAGGAAATAATCAAGGGGCTGGAGGGCATGCAGTCGGGCTAGGCCCCGGGCCCTGACGGCTACCCGGTGGAATTCTATAAGACGTTTTCAGAGCTATTGAGCCCACTGCTGGTGAGAACATTTAACGAAGCACGAGAGAAGGGAGTCCTCTCCCCAACAATGTCGCAGGCCTCGATTTCATTGATCCTGAAACGGGGGAAGGATCCGGAGCAATGTGGACCATACAGGCCGATTTCTCTACTGAATGTGGATTCCAAACTGCTGGCTAAGATACTGGCCACAAGGATAGAGGACTGTGTCCCGGGGATGATATCAGAAGACCAGTTGGGATTTGTAAAGGGCAGGCAACTCGAGGCCAATTTTCAAAGGCTTTTAAATGTTATTATGATGCCCTCCGAAGGAGAGAAGGTGGAGGTGGTGGTAGCGATGGATGCGGAGAAGGCTTTTGATCGGGTGGAGTGGAATTACTTGTGGGAGGCGCTGGGAAGGTTTGGGTTTGGTTAGGGCTTTATTGACTGGGTGTGGTTGCTCAGTCAGGCACCAGAAGCGAGTGTGTGTACGAACCGGCTGAGGTCGGGGTACTTTAAACTACACCGAGGGACGAGGCAAGAGTGCCCCCTCTCCCCGTTACTGTTTGCTCTGGCCATAGAGTCAATGGCCATGGCGTTAAGAGTCTATAGGAACTGGAAAGGGCTGGTTCCGGGGGGGGAGCACCGGGTCTCGCTCTACCCAGATGACCTGCTCTTGTACATTTCGGACCCATTGGAGGGGATGGGGGAAGTAATGCGAATCTTGGGGGAATTTGGTAATTTTCCGGGGTATAAATTGAACATGGGGAAAAGCGAGATGTTCGCGATCCAGGCAAGAGGACAGTAGAAGGGACTGGGAGAGCTGCCGCTTAGAATGGTAGGGAAGAGCTTTCGATATATGGGAATCCAGGTGGGCCAGGAATGGGAGACACTGCACAAGTTAAACCTATCCCGGTTGGTAGAACAAATGGAAGGCAAATTTAAGAGATGGGACATGCTCCCGCTATCACTGGCGGGGAGGGTACAGACTGTGAAAATGACGGTCCTCCCCAGATTTCTGTTTGCCTTTCAGTGCCTCCCCATCTTCATCCCAAGGGCTTTTTTCAAGCGGGTGAATAAGGTTAATTTGGGCTTTATGTGGGCGGGTAAAACCCCGCGAGTGAAGAAAGTGTTGCTGGAGCGCGGTCGGGAGGAGGGTGGGTTGGCGCTGCCGAACTTCTGCAATTACTACTGGGTGGCTAATATAGCCATGATTAGGAAGTGGGTAGTGGGGGAGGGGTCGGCATGGGAACAGATGGAGGCAGCGTCATGCAAAGACACTAGTTTGGGAGCACTGATAGCGGCACCTCTTTCGTTCTCGCCGGCCCGATACTCCACAAGTCCAGTGGTGGTGGCGACTCTGAGAATCTGGGGGCGATGGAGGAGGTATGAGAGAGTGGAAGAAGCATCGGTTTGGACCCCGATTTATAATAATCATATGTTTGTACTGGCTAGATGGTGGATTCTGGAGTTGGCAAAGGGCAGGAATTAGAAGGATGGGGGATCTATTTATAGATGGGAGCTTGCCCAGCTTGAAGGCGCTGGAGGGTAAATTTGAATTGCCAGCAGGGAATGGGTTTAGGTATCTGCAGGCGTGAGACTTCCTGAGAAAACAGTTGCTGGCCTTTCCACTGCTGCTGCCACGGGGGATACAGGACAGCGTAGTCTCCAGTACCTGGGTGGGAGAGGGGAAGGTTTCAGATATTTACCAGAAGCTTTCTGAGGCGGAGAAAACTCCGGTGGAGGAGCTTAAGGGCAAGTGGGAGGAAGAGCTAGGAGGAGAGATAGAGGTGGGTCTATGGGCAGATGCCCTAAGCAGGGTTAATACCTCCTCATCATGTGCCAGGCTCAGCCTGATACAATTTAAGTTAGTCCACCGGGCACACATGACAGTGGCCCGGATGAGCAAGTTTTTCGGGGTAGAAGATAGGAGTACGAGGTGCACGGGTAGCCCAGCAAATCATGTCCACATGTTATGGGCATGCCCGAAGCTTAGAGGATTTTGGCAGGGTTTCGCTAAGGTAATGTCCATGGTACTAAAAACATGGGAGGTGCCGAGTCCTGAGGTGGTGATCTTTGGAGTGTCGGAAGAGCCGGGAGTTCAGGGGGCGAAAGAGGCCGACGTCTTGGCCTTTGCCTCCCTGGTAGCCCGGAGACGGATCTTGTTCATGTGGAGGGACTCGAAGCCCCCGAGTGTAGAGACCTGGGTTAGTGACATGGCTGGGTTTCTCAGTCTCGAGTAAATAAAGTTCGCCTTAAGAAGGTCAATGGGGTTCACCCGGAGGTGGCAGCCGTTCGTCGACTTTCTCAGGGAAAATTAAAATGTCAGCAGAAGCAGTGTTCCGGGTGGGTGGGGGGGGTTGTTGAGGGCCGGATTGTTGTTGTATGGTTGGGGTGTGTGAAGATTGAGATGGGGGGGGGAGAATGTTTATTATACCATGTTGATGTCATTGTCTATGTGATTTTTATTAAAAATTTCAAATACCTTAATAAAAATATTTTTTTTAAAAAAGTAGTTCAAATGTAGTTTTAACAATGAATCTGTTTAGAGCTTTGCCGACAAGTTTGCAGTAGGTACACGGCGCTAAACGTACTTGTATTTTCTTTTTGAAAAGGAAAGGACCTTTGGTTCTGCTGGTGAAACTGTGATTGTGGAGGAGCTGCTTGAAGGAGAGGAAGTTTCTGTAAGTAAGACTTTGTTGCTTTTTGCTAGCCTATTATAAATTGAAGTTTTTTTGTTTATATTTTTCATTGCCAAGTTCGTCTAGTTGCATGTCCAGCAGATATATAATAATTGCTTATTGTCACAAGTAGGCTTCAATGAAGTTACTGTGAAAAGCCCCATGTCTCCACATTCCGGCGCCTGTTCGGGGAGGCCGGTACGGGAATTGAACCCGCGCTGCTGGCCTTGTTCGGCATTACAAGCCAGCTGTTTAGCCCACTGTGCTAAACCCGCCCCTAGCATAGACTCCATGTGGAATCTATCACGAGTAGCTTGGATAAATGTTTTACCTGCACTGAAAGATCTAATCCCAGGAATTCACTCAATCATTCACTAAATTTTTACCTGCATACCAGCCCACCACTTTAAGTCGAGCTCCAAAGTTCTGCACAACAGAATGTTGGGAAATGAAGCTGTACCAGGGTGCTGTTCAATGAGTTGGTATATTGATAGGTGACATTATTGAGAGCCCCAGAACAGAGGCCATTAATTTCTCTTTCAGTTGCTCTGCATTGAGAGCAGCTACCAAGGGCAGGTTGTCGAGTGGTGGTGTGAAATTCTAGATTAAGCAGCATTGATTTCTACTCCATTCAGCTCAAAAATATCTCCTTGCATTCCTGTTTACCGTTTTCAATTATGTCCCTGTACAATTACAATACTGTAATTGGCCAAGATACCTGGAATCAAGTTTTTTTTTTCTCTAGAGTAGCTCGAATCTTGTTCTGACAGTAACTCGGGTGGTAGTCAACTCCATTCCTTAAAGTGCAATTCTGATAATGTTGTGCAGTGCCTGTGTTTCAGTGACGGTGTCGCGGTTGCCTGTATGCCACCAGCTCAAGATCACAAACGCTTACTGGACGGGGACCAAGGGCCAAATACAGGTGGAATGGGAGCCTATTGCCCTGCTCCTCAGGTAAAAGAGTATTTGAAGATTAATTGTTGTTATTTTACAGAGTTTTGACAGTCTGATTGTCCCCAGTGGGGATTGTAATATACCGTTTTGTGCAGTACTGGAATACCATGATGGGAAATCATCTTGGTTCAGTGGAATTTGGGAACGTAACCAGTCCATCAAATTTAAACCAGTTAAACAGCCAGTGCGAATGACCTGCGATGACCATGTTGCCATTCCACAGATGGCAATTTTAACCTGCTCTTTTAAACAGTTGAGAGAAACTTCCGGAAGACAGCAGGAACATTCTCTGAAAATGTAGAGTCTTTTTAAAAAAAAAAAAAAAAAAAATATTTTATTCAGGCAATTTCATAGAAACCAACAAAAGCAGAAAATCCTGATCGGCTTCCAACTCCGAGCGAACCCATCAACCGACCCCTCTAGACGAACTTTAAAAAAAAAAAATTTTTTTTAATTTAAAATAAATTTTGAGTGCCCAATTCATTTTTTCCAATTAAGGGGCAAATTAGCCTGGCCAATCCACCTAGCCTGCACATCTTTGAGTTGTGGGGGCGAAACCCACGCAGACAAAGGGAGAATGTGCAAACTCCACACGGACAGTGACCCAGAGCCGGGATCGAACCTGGGACCTCGACGCTGTGAGGCAGCAATGCTAACCACTGTGCCACCGTGCTGCCCACCCTCTAGATGAACTTGACCTTCTTCAGCCTCAGGAATTCCGCCAGGTCGCTCACGCACAACCCGTTTTTGGCGGCTCCGAGTGGCGCAGTGGTTAGTATTTCTGCCTGACAGCGCCGAGGACCCGGGTTCGATCCCAGCCCTGGGTCACTGTCCATGTGGACTTTGCTCAGTCTCCCTGTGTCTGTGTGGGTTTCACCTCCACAACCCAAGATATGTGCAGGGTAGGTGGATTGGCCACACTAAGTTGCCCTTTAATTGGAAGAATTTTAAATAAACTCCGCCATCAAAACAAAGGAAACATTACAACAGGAATTTTTTTTCAGAAAGCAAACACACTCACACAAACTCCTCCAAGGTTCATTGTCCTCACTCTCCTTCCAGTCCATTGTCCCTCATGAATTCCATCGCCTCTTCTGGCGTGCCAAAATAGTACTCAGGCTTCTGGAAAGACACCCAGATGTGGGCTGGGTACAGCACTCTGAACTTCACCCCCTTCTTGACCCAATTGAACCCGGACCTCCTCTTTGCCAGTTCTGCACTCAAATCCTGATACACCTGCAGCTCTTTCCCCTTCGAGGCGGACCTCCTCGTCTGCCTCGCTCACCAAAGGATCTTCTGCTTCTCCTTCTCTGAGCCCTTGGCGACTCATTTGCTTGCGGCCTCCCCATCAATGCCCTGTGCGCTTGGTCGACCTCCAGGGGCCGGTCAAAGGCCCCTCCCCCATCAACCATCTCCAACATTTTGGCCACCTATGTGCTAGCCTCCGCACTTTTGATGCCTTCAGGCATCACCACGATCCTCAAATTTTGTCGTCTGGAGCAATTCTCCAGATCCCCCACCTTCTCCTTCAGCCTCTTTTGGGTCGCCCGCATCACCCCCGCCTAGGCCATCAATGAGGCCAGCTGCTCCTTGTGCTCCCCCACTGCCTCCTCCACTTTCTGGATTGCCCAGCACTGGGACTCCAGCCTCTGTTCCACTCTCTCGATCCCTGCTTTGATCGGCTCCACCACTTTGGCTAGGTCTTCCAGGGCCTCCTTCCTCTGCTGGCTGAACTTGCATTCAGAAACTTCACCAGCTGCTCCATTGACCACTGGGCGGGCAGAACAGCCCCCTTGCCCTCCGTCCTCTTAACCTGTGGTGCACCACCAAGACTCTCCTGTTACAGTATCTCTTCTCACCCCACTCCTAGTTCGTGGATCCATCCACCAGCCACACCAGAGGAGTAAAACCTTCTCCAGGTACTCCTACACCTCTTGCTATCAAAAACCTCCCCTTTTGGACAGGGAAAAGACTAAAAGAAACGGTTTGAGCGGGAGCCACCAAATGTGCGATCGCTCACTCCATGGCAATCACCGGAAGTGTAGAGAGGGTCATGATGATGCCATCAAGATTGTGTTGCAATTTTGAACTGAAGGCTTGTATGAACAAGGTATTGGGCTTCCTTGCTTGGCCAGCTAGGTGCTCCTCTGGGACCATATTAGGATACCTTGAGCCTCCCCTACTTTGGGCTTTCCTCCCCTTACCACAGTGTGGTCCATTATACACCCTGTGCCCCCTGCCATGCCTTCCTCTAAGCAACTTGAAATCACTTAGCTGAGTGCTTGGGATCATTCTTCCCGGTCCCTGGCAGCAAGCATCCTGCCAGCCAGAAACCACCTACCAGTTGCTTGTGCAAGGGATGGACAGGCCCAATGCAGATAGAGGTAGGTAGAATCTCCCAGGTCTCATTGTGTGGAAAACCAGAGAGTTTTGCCATCTGCCTCCGCCCCCACCCATACAAAATTAACCCTTGCACTTCATTGGTGGGTGCCTGACTTTATAGCATTGATTGCGGGAGAAACGTTCTAGGATTCGTAGAGAATGAAATCAAAGCTTGTTGGGATAATTTCTACTCTAATTTAGTTTGCTGGACGCTCAGGTTAAGGACATTTTTGTCATGATTTTCATCTATATCTTAGTCTCTTAAACTCTAGCCTTGGAGTCGGTATGATCACAATTCCTTTCACTTAGTGATTTTCTTGGCTTAATTTCTTCCACTTAATCTTTTCAATTCAAGAAAGGGTACTTCTTTCCCAGCAGGGTTGCTAATTGAAGGAGCTCCCCCAAACTCAGTTGGTAGCACCCTCGCCTCCAAATTGAATGGTTCTGGGGTCCAAATCCAACTCTGGTGACTTGAGCACAAAGATCTAGGCTGACGCTCCAGCACAATACTGAGGGTGTGTTGCACTGTTGGGGGAGCCAGTTTTCAGATGGGCCGTTCTCTCGGGCAGATGCAAAAGATCTATTTTGAAGAAGTGCGGGGGATTTGTCTCTGGTGTCCTGGTTGACATTTATCCCGCAATCTACACCACAAAATTCAAATGATCTGGTCATTATAACATTGCTGTCTGTCAGAGTTTGCTGTGGGCAATTTAGCTGCCTTATAACAGTGACTGCACCTCAAAATTACTATGCGACTGTAAAGTACTTTCAGCTGTTTGGTGGTTATGAAAAGTGCTGCATAAATGCAAATCTTTCTTCAAATAAGCTCGGATTTGCTAATTGTTCACCAATGTTCCTTGGAGTGGCGGTGATAGTGATCACTATCTGCCACTAACGTCGGAACAAGTTGAAAGCTTCAGTTAACCATTTTTTTTGACACCGCAGCCAGTTTAGACACACTATATGTGAATTGTTCCACTCCTGCAAGTGTCAATGTCATTGCAGCACCAAATGTGTTCATTAAGAACTCAATAGAGTCTAGGAAATTATTTTTCTAGTGCTGGCTATGGGACTTCAAGGGTTTGCATCTGAACCAGTGGTCAGATGACAACCAGTCTGCCAGCTGTTTACCATCTGGGTTGGATTTTCTTTTATATTTTGGTTGTTGCTTTTTAGGTTTCCAAAAAGCATCTCCAGATGATCAAGGAAAATGTTCTTCAGAAAACAGTTGATGGCATGCGACAAGAAGGAATCCCTTACGTTGGTGAGTGTTGCTTTATTTTGCAAGGCCAATGTAGTTGAAGGTGGAGTAGGTTGGAGCCTCGGACTCCCGAGAATGAACAAAGTGCTCTTACCGGAATGATGAGTAACGGCACCGCCCTTTTGTAGGATTGTGCCAGAGGGATCCAAGCTAATTTTTCATCTGGGGTGAGATATCTGATCTCAGCTGGGAAAGTGCCTCAGGTGCTGCAGTCGACTGCAGCACCCCCTGGCTGTGTTTCAGGTCATTAGGCAGGAATAAAACTTCAAACAAATGGCTGCTCCCCGTTACTGGTGCCTCCCACTGAAAAGTTGTAATACATTCGGGAGCAGGAACAAACTCTACGTTAGTCAAACGGCACTCACGGCCAAGACTCACACATGCACTGTAACTTAGCACCTTCAAGGGAAGGGGGAAATTTGTCAAAATAAGAGTGTACATTGCTAACTTTCAACTTTTTTGGGGGGAAATATCTTTATTCGGTTTTTAACATTTTAACATTTTATACATGAAACAAAACAACATGAAATAGAAAGGATAACAGAAGACCCCTCGCCCCCATTGCCCCCCCCACTACCAACAAATACATATAAGACTCGGGGAAAATAACCCCCCGCCGCCTTAGCAGCTGACGGTGACCAACTCTTTAAAGTGCAGAATAAACAGACTCCATCTCTTATAAACTTCTCCATCGTCGGACAGAACGAGGCAGTCAAATCCCGCGCAAAGTGACTGACATGGTGATTCAGAGTTGGCAATTCAAGAAGTAAAAGTCGCTTCCTGCGAGCACTTCATCACTGTCCCTGATGACATTTCTCGAGTCTGTTCTCTGAGACAAACTTGTTCGCGTCCGCAGGGGCCGTGAAAATGTGCTCCCTGCCTTGGAATGTGACCCAGAGCTTGGCTGGGTACAGCATCCCAAGCTTTGCGCCGTTTTTGTACAGCGCAGCCGTTGCCCTGTTGAATTCTGCCCGGTGTTGGCCAGGTCAGCCCCAATGCCCGGGTAGATCCGAACCCGGTGACCTTCCCAGTTATAGTTTTTAGTTTGTCTCACCCAGTGCAGGATTTGTTCCCGGTCCTGGTACCGATGCATTTTGTCAATGATCGCCCCCGGCCGTTCCCCGGCTTTGGGCAAAGCAACCGGTGGGCTCTCAATTTCTGGTGGGCTGGGAAGTTCTCCCTTCCCACCAGGTTGCCCAGCATTTGGACCACAGAGTCCGTGGGGTTCCTCCCTTCGATCCCCTCTGGCAGGCTCACGATCGGTAGATTTTGACACCTCGACCAGTTCTCTTGGTCTTTGATTTTTCCCTTCAAACTCCCCTGCGTCGCGACCAGCCTTGCCACCTCTTTCTGTAGGGCGACAATCTGGTCTGTTGCGGCTTTTCCCAGTACTTTAATCGTATTTTCCTGGGCTTGCAGTCGCCTCTCAGCCTTGTGCAGGGCCACCTGCATGGTCGCCAGGGCTTCCGCAACCGCACTCTTGACCACAGCTTGAATATCTGATTTTGTCTCTTCCCGATGCTGTCTCAATTCTCTTAGGAGAAACATCCTCCACCCATCCCTCCCCGTGCGTCGGCCGGCTCGGTCATTTGTTTGTCCAGGCTTTTTCCGCTCCTAGTTTCCACACGGCCTCTGGAATGGCTGCTATTTGGCATTTTCCCCTCGTCATGTTGTTGGTGGAGGTGTGGGGATATTTTTCCTTGGTGTTGTGGGCTATTTGGGGTGAAAAGAGCCTATTTTCAGGTTTGTGGGAGGAGAGCCACTTGATGTGCGACTTCTCAGCACATCCCCATCACCAGAAGTGACCATCAAGATTTCAATTGTGAAGTCCATGCAGTGATCAGACACTGAAATACCTATGCTGTCAAAATGCGCGAGAGCTGTATGAAGCAAACCAAATTTTTCTCTTTTTCTTCACAGGAATACTATATGCGGGGTTGATGCTAACCCGAGATGGACCTAAAGTGTTGGAGTTTAATTGTCGCTTTGGTGATCCAGAATGTCAGGTAGTATGATTGCGGTCTTACAGTCTGAGATACATGCTTTGATGCGTACTGAAGCAAGAATCTGTGTGTCCTCATTCTACAGATTGATTATTCTTTTCAGCTGAGAATTCTAATTTTGATCCTTGTTGTGTTTCAGGTCATTCTTCCCTTATTGAGCAGTGACTTGTACGAAGTTGTCCAGGCAACTGTGGATGGCAAACTTTCTCGAGCCATGCCGTCTTGGATGGAAAGCAGGGCAGCTGTGACGGTGGTTATGGCCAGTGGTGGATACCCAGGCAGCTACCCAAAGGGCCATGTGATCACAGGTAGAATCTACTGTACAGAAAAGCTGTACTGAAGCAGGTGAAATGTTGCTTTAATGAAGTTGCAGTTTTTTTTTAAGAGCTGTGAATTACAGAGGTATGTCTGTAAATAATAAGTGTGTGTGTGTGTGTGTGTGGGGGGGGGGGGGGGGACCTTGGTAAAGCTACTTGTCTTTTAGTGGTCTGCAAGTATTTAATTTTCTGTGATATACGTGTGTTTGAGATGGATGTGTTAGGACTAAGAAATTAAACTTGCTGCTATTAAGAGTCACAGTTATTGAGGCACAGAAGGGAGGCCATTTGTCCCACAAGGTCTATGCTGGCCCCCTGAAGAGCGATGCAGTTATGTAAATTATTTATTAATGAAAAATCCAATTGAAATTCTGTAGTGCTCAACTGCACAAACACTGAAGGGAATAAGGCAGAAAAACCGCTCCGACTGAAGTAGGTGATCCCAAACTTCTTTTTATGACTTTCCACCCCATCTCCCTTTTTTTTTTTTTGTCAACAGTTTTGATTATTATCAGAGGTATAGTTCTGCGGGCATCCATTGGACTTTGCCCAAGTTACCATTAGTCATGGCACAGCCTTGGTGATGATTCAACTAATCGCTGAATAAACGCTACAGCCAGCAGAGGATTAGGCAGGGGAGGGGAGGTTAAAGGAAGTTTCAAACTCCTTGTTTTAAAAGCCTTTCGATAGCTCCTGCAAAACGTCAACGAGCTGCAGTCAAGGCGATGATCAATTCAGGCCATTCAGTTGAGGAAAGTTTCTGGACTATGGAGCGTGTGCTGATCTCGGCTCTGGGCTGCTGAATTAACCCCTCCATGCAGCCCTTGGTCTCCAGAGTGAGACACCAAAGAAAAGCCAATTTAGTCAGAAATGGGAGCACCTCAGGGGCTCTTTGTACCTCCGTAAACAGTTAATGCTTTCAGGAGAAGTGGAAAGAAGAAATATTGTTGTAAAAGGAAGGAATAGAGTCTTGAAAAGGAGAAGTAAAAGTCTGCAGGTTGTAGGAGAAGGCAAGATTAGGATGGAGGTGAGAAATTCTAATTGTTAGCCTTCATTTCAACATGAGAGTGCCAGGAGAGTATTTAGGGTGGAATGTTTACAGCTTGTGCGGAAGAGCAGCTGTTGATGAGTGACATTTTACTTCTTTGAGCGCAAAGGACTTTATTTTGCAGGTTTGTCGCTTGCGAAGGACATGGGTCTACAAGTGTTCCATGCAGGAACTGCCCTGAAGGATGGAAATGTTGTGACGAATGGTGGTCGAGTGCTTACAGTCACTGCTGTCAGTAAAGACCTGATCAGTGCAGTGAAAGAAGCCAATAAAGGGGTAGAAACTGTTCAGTTCCAAGATGCTATTTACAGAAAAGACATTGCACATCGAGCCATTGCTTTCATAAGGCAATCCAGGTTTGTGTCGAAATGCAAATCTCCATTGTGCCACCATGCCGCCTGTGAAAGAATTGTTAAAAAGCTGCGATTATCTAATTTTACTGCAGTGTTATGGGTTCAGAGTAACAGAAGATTATTTAATGCAATTAAAGTAGATGTATTAAAATACTGGTTGAAACTCCTCAATGTCTTTATTGGGTAATATCTGCACAAACTAACCTGGCCTGAGGCTAGATCCCAATCTGTGGTCAAGCGAGTTGAGGAGGAAATGCTCAGTACTCTGGAAATTAGACCTAGAATGTGAATGTTGCTTTCCCGCAGAATACTAATCCAAAAATTTGTTCTCGGCAAACTTATGATTGTGAATTTTTAAATGTGCAGTTGGCTGCTGCAGTTGCTATATATGAAACGCTGCTCGTCCGACCAAGCACCTCATCTCTGTGAATGGAATTTGTTTTCGTAATAAATTGAAGCAAAACCATTTGGAAGATGCTTGCTAAATGATTTTGAACAGCTTTTTAAGATTAACTTGAATTGTGCTTTGGAAAGATTTATACCTCTTGGTTTTCTCTGTGCGCTGAACTTGTATCTTTTTCTTCACTAACCCCTCCGTGCAGAGGACTGACTTACAAAGACAGTGGAGTTGATATTGCGGCTGGGAATGCTTTGGTCCATTCAATCAAGCCACTTGCAGCAGCTACCTCCAGACCAGGTAGGCCGGTATCCATGCTAATTGAGTCAAGCACCACTGTAACCTCCTGCAATAGGAGTAGATGTACTTGAGAAGCCTGAAGTACCATTACAACTTGGAGGCATTTCACAGGGACCTGTTCGAGTGTTAGTTGGGGAATAGATTCGGAGGGGAAAATAATATAGGGAAATGAATATTTTTATGTGGATTCAGTTGCCTGGACATCAAAGAAACCAACCTTTTGCAGGATTCTACCATAGTATTACATTCTGTAAGGTAGTGGCAAAACATTTGTACAAGCCTCTGATTGGGCCACAGTTGTAATACTGTGAGAAGTTTGGGACAATCCATCGGGGAAAGGGTATTGGAGCCATGGGGGCGTGGGGATAGTGTGATGTAAGTTTACTAGGATAATATTGGGAGATGAGTGGACACAATTATATTGAAAGACTTGGGAAGACCCCAAGGGGTGTGTTCAGTGGAGGTTATGGTGGCGGAAGGGGAGGTACAGTAAAGGTTTGGGGAGATCTTAACAGAAGGGTTTCAAGTTATGAAACAGTTTCAGAGGGGTAAACATGCAATGCATGACTGGAATATAGAATGTATTAATGGAAGTGCCCATTGAAGCTGGGTTAGTGCGACTATTTACAATGGAATTACATGAGCACAATTAATTACTGACAAAACAAAATTGAATGTGGAATTAGCTTTGCTGACAGTTGGTTGAATGGTCTCCTCCACAATCTCTTGATTCTAAAACAAATGTTTTTCCTTCTAAATCCCAGGCTGTAATGTTGATCTTGGAGGATTTGCAGGCACCTTTGACCTAAAGGCAGCTGGATACACTGACCCAATCCTAGTCTCAGGAACTGATGGAGTTGGGACCAAACTTAAGGTGTCATTTGCATGTATTTGTAACTATAATTGGAATAAAATTGTGGCACACATACGATGGTGTTATTGATCTCCATTTTTTTTTGTGTTCCCGTTCCATTCGAACCCTGTTTTGGCTGTGGAAAGGTTGCCCAGATGTGCAATAAACATGACACGTTGGGTCAAGACCTGGTAGCGATGTGCGTAAACGATATTCTCGCACAAGGGGCAGAGCCACTTTTCTTTCTCGACTACTTTGCCTGCGGTAAACTGGATGTGGGTGTGGCACAGACTGTGATTGCTGGTATCGCAGAGGCTTGTAGAATGGCTGGATGTGCGCTGTTAGGTAAGGCAATACTGTGGCACTGATGTTTCCTATGATGCTACTCAAAATAAACGTACACCCAGAGCTATTTTCTAAATCCGTGCATTCCAATGAAGGGAGCTCAAGTATTGGAGAGAAAATGCTGGAAAATCTCAGCAAGCCTGGCCGCATCTGTAGGGAGAGAAAAGAGCTAACGTTTCGAGTCCAGGTGACCCTTTGTTGAGCTTTGACAAAGGGTCATCTGGACTCGAATGCTCTTTTCTCTCCCTACAGGTGCTGCCAGACTTGCTGAGATTTTCCAGCATTTTCTCATTGGTTTCAAATTCTAGCATCCGCAGTAATTTGCTTTTAGCTCCAGTATTAGATCTGGTTTGGTTAAGTAGTCGGATTGTAGGGGTATATTTAGGGGTCCGTGGTCGTAACGTAATTCCGATAAAGTTGGCAGCCTTTTGTTCAGTGGGTAACTGAATGACCTCCAGGTGCAAAGGTTTTGTGGGTTCAAGCAGCACTTCAGAGTCTTTAAAAAAAAAAAAATATTTTTATTCTCCTTTTTCACATTTTCTCCCGCATTTACACCAATCAACAATAAACAATAATCAGCAACAGATATGTCAATCCCCACAATAACAACGATCCCATCCTCCCACCAACCCCCAAACATCAGCCCGCATGTTTACATAAACAAATTACAAAAAGGATTCGGGGATTACCCATAGCCACCCTTCATATACACAGCGCCCCCCACTCCCCCCAACAAATGTTCAATGTTATCCAGTTCTTGAAAGTGCATAATAAATAGTGCCCATGACTTGTAGAACCCCTCCGAGCGTCCCCTCAGTTCGAACTTAACCTTCTCAAGGGTCAAGTATTCCAACAGGTCCCCCTGCCACGCCAGGGCACTGGGTGGAGAGGCTGCTCTCCATCCCAGCAGGATCCGCCTTCGGGCGATCGACGAGGCGAAGGCTATGATATCTGCCTCCGCACCCGTTTCCAACCCTGGCTGGTCCGACACCCCGAATATGGCTTCCTGGGGACCCGGGTCCAGTTTCACACGCACCACCTTGGAAACTACCCTAAACATCTCCTTCCAGTACTCCCCTAGCTTTGGACAGGACCAAAACATATGAACATGATTAGCGACCCCCCCCCCCCCCCCGCTTCCTTCCCCCCGCCCCCCGGCAACGCTCACACACATCCTCTACTCCTTCAAAAAATCGGCTCATCCTCGCCCTCGTGAGGTGCGCTCTATATACCACCTTCAGCTGTATCAGCCCCAACCTTGCACACGGAGGCATTCACTCTCCGGAGCACCTCACACCAGGCCCCCTCCTCTATAACCTCTCCCAGCTCTTCCTCCCACTTTGCTTTGATCCCTTCCAGTGGTGCCTTATCCTCTTCCAAAATAGCTCCGTACACCGCTGACACTGCCCCATTCTTCAGTCCCCTTGTCGTCAGCACCTCCTCCAGCAATGTGGAGGCCAGTTCCTCTGGGGAGCTCTGTATCTCCTTCCTGGCAAAATCCCGAACATGCATGTACCTTAACACTTCTCCTTGCTCCAGCCCATACTTTGCTTCCAGCTCCCTCAATCCTGCAAACCGACCCCGAAGAAACAAATCTTTTAGCGTCTTAATCCCCCTCTCTTCCCATTTCCGAAAACTTCCATCCCACCTCCCTGGCTCAAATCTGTGGTTCCTCCGAATCGGCATTTCCCTTGACCCTACCCCCAACCCGAAGTGTTGGCGAAACTGTCTCCAGCTTTTCAATGAAGCTATTATTACCGGACTCCCTGAGTATTTCCGCTGAGCTATCGGGAGCGTCGCTGTTGCTAGTGCTTTCAGTCCCGACCCCCTGCACAAACTCTCCTCCATTCTGACCCACTGGGAATCAACCCCTCTGACCCAGCTCCACACCTTCTTCGCATTCGTCGCCCAGTAGTAGTACAACAGGTTCGGGAGACCCAAACCCCCTGCCTGCCTTCCCCGCTGTAGCAGCACCTTTCACTCTGGCCACCTTCCCTCCCCATATGAACGAGGTAATCTTTCCCTCAATCTCCCTGAAAAAAGACTTTGGCAGGAAAATCGGCAGGCATTGAAAAATAAACAGAAATCGCGGCAACACATTCATTTTAACTGCCTGTACCCGACCTGCCAGTGACAGAGGAAGGCCATTCCCACCTTGCCAGATCGGCTTTCACTCTCCCCACCAAACTAGTGATGTTGTACCTGCGAAGCCTCCCCCACTCCCGGGCAACCTGCACCCCCAGATACCTAAAGTGAGTCCCTGCCCTTCGGAATGGCAGCCCCCCCACCCCCGGCCGAGACACCACAAAATACTCACTCTTGTCCAGGTTCAGCTTGTACCCTGAGAAAGACCCAAATACCCGCAGTAGCTCCAATATTCCTCCTATCGACGCACTCGGTACCGACACATACAGCAGCAAGTCGTCGGCATATAAGGACACCCTCTGCTCTTACCCCCCTCCCCCCCGCACTATTCCTTTCCATGCTCCCGAACTTCTCAATGCGATGGCCAACGGCTCAATCGCGAGTGCGAACAGCAGGAGGGACACAGGACATCCCTGTCTCGTCCCACGGTGGAGAGAAAAGTATCTCAAACTGATATTATTTGTGCGGACACTCGCCTTCGGCTCCTTATATAATAGCTTTACCCAGTTCACAAACCTTGGCCCAATCCCAAACCGCTCCAGATCTGCCATCAGGTACCCCCATTCTACCCGATCAAACGCCTTCTCGGCGTCCAATGCCACAACTACCTCTGTTTCCTTCCCCTCTGCCGGTGCCATAACAACGTTCAAAACCTTCCCAATGTTCGAAAACAGCTGCCTCCCTTTCACGAACCCCGTTCGATCCTCCCCTATCACCTTCGGGAGGCACTCCTCCAGCCTACCCGCCAGTACCTTCGCCAACACTTTTACGTCCACATTCAGAAGTGATATGGGCAGATACAACCCACACTCCGTCGGATCCTTCTTTTTTTAGTAACAGGGAAATCGATGCCTGCCCCAAGGTTTGCGGCAACACCCCCTTCACTATCGCCTCCTCCAACATCCCCACCATCAGGGGTGCCAACCTATTCTTGAATTTTTTATAATATTCCACCGGAAACCCATCTGGCCCTGCCACCTTCCCCAACTGCATCCTCCCACTCACATCCTTTATCTCCACTATCGCTCCTTCTAATGTAGCCCTGTCCCCCTCCCCTAGCCTCGGGTACTGTAACCCATCTAGAAATTCCTGCATCTCACGGTCTCCCCCAGGTGGCTCTGACCTGTACAACCTCTCATAAAACTCCTCAAAAACCTTGTTAATCAGCACTGGAGCCACCACCAACTTCCCTGCCCTATCCCTCACCTGAAGAATTTCCCTTGCCGCTGCCTCCCTCCGGAGCTGACCTTATCTCCATGTTCATAAACTGCACCCCTTGCTCATCTCAGTTGGTGCACCGCCTTCCTGGTGGACAGTTGGTCGAAGTTCGCCTGTAGTTCCTTCCTCTTTTCCAGCTTCGCTGGGTCACCATCTTCTGCATAACTCCTATCTACCTCCAACATCTCATCTATTACCATCTGCCGCTCCAACCTCTCCTCTTTGTCCACCCTGGACTTAAACAAAATTACCTCCCCCCTCACCCCCGCCTTTAGAGCCTCCCAGACGACTGCCTTCGACACCTCACCCGTACAATTGAAACCTACATATTCCTTAATTACCTTTCCAATTTTCATACAGAACACTTGGCTCCCCAAAAGCCCCACATCCAGTTTCCACACCGGTCTCTGCGCTACCCCCTTCTCCAGCACCATATCCACCCAATGTGGAGCGTGATCTGACACTGCAATTGCAGAGTATTCTGACCCCTTGACTCCAGCCAGCAAAGCCTTTCCCACTACAAAAAAGTCGATCCGCGAGTATACCTTATGGACCGCTGAGAAAAACGAGTACCCCCGTTCCCTTGGGCGCAGGAACCTCCAAGGGTCCACCCCTCCCAGCACTTCAGAGTCATAAACACATGATCCAGTGCTGAGGATCTCGCGCACATTCAGAAGATGTTAAATCAGGTTCTACCTGCCCTTTCACGTGGACATGAAAGATCTCAATGCTATTGAAGAGCAGCAGAGGAAATCTTGGCCAATATTTACCCCTCTGATCAACTCACTAAAACAGCTGAACTGGCCGTCTGGCTCATGACTGGCTCATTGCGGGATCTTACTGTGTGCAAATTGGCTGCGGGGTTCTGAGAAAGGGCAAAGGAGGATTATAATAGAGTTGGGGTTCCTTCCTCAGCCACTGTTTGCCGTTCCGCACTATATGTTCTGTGCTAACATTCTTCCCTCTTATCAAAATGTTGTTTTTGTGGGTGTGCCATTCCGCAGGGACCAGTTCTTCCTCATGAAAATCTTATTGAGCCTTGTCGCTATCTGAGCATACCACTATCTGAGCACACCGCTATCTGAGCACACCGCTATCTGAGCACACCGCTATCTGAGCACACCGCTATCTGAGCACACCGCTATCTGAGCACACCGCTATCTGAGCACACCGCTATCTGAGCACACCCCTATCTGAGCACACCCCTATCTGAGCACACCCCTATCTGAGCACACCCCTATCTGAGCACACCCCTATCTGAGCACACCGCTATCTGAGCACACCGCTATCTGAGCATACCGCTATCTGAGCATACCACTGTCCTGGCTGAGATTGGTAAAGCTGGCACAATTACCAGGATTTAATGTGGGTGACCAGGAGAATTGAATTCCCTCCCTAAACCTCTCTCCTCAGGACGTACCTTGAAGCCGACCTGTTTAATCAGGCTTTTTGTCACCTAACCTAATGTCACTGTCTGTAATTCAGTGTGAAGCTCCCTGGAATGTACTATATAGAATATACAGCACAGAAATAGTCCATTTGGCCCACTTAACTATAATAAATAAATAAAATAAATAATCTTTATTAGTGTCACAAGTAGGCTTACATTAACACTGCAATGACGTTGCTGTGAAAAGCCTCAAGTCGCCATATTCTGGCGCCTGTTCGGGTACACAGGGAGAATTCAGAATTCTCTAACTTTTTTAAAAAAAAATTTAGAGTACCCAGTTCATTTCTTTCTCCCAATTAAGGGGCAATTTTAGCATGGCCCATCCACCTATCCGGTACATATTTGGGTTGTGGGGGTGAGACACGGAGAGAATGCAAACTCCACACGGGCAGTGACCCAGGGCTGGGATCGAACCCGGGTCCTCTGTGCCGCGAGGCAGCAGTGCTTGCCGCTGTGCCGCCCAAGCACACCCACCTAAATAATTCTACTGGTGTTTATACTCCATTATATCTGTCTCCTGCCGTTCTGTTTCACTCATCTCCTTTTAGAACACTATTTTTCTCATGTTTATCTGTTGAATTTCCTTTTGAAACCAGCTAAGCCGTTTGTCTCAACCATTTCTTGGGATAGTAAATTCCACAACTGAACCAGTTTATGAGTAAACATATTTCCTCCTTTTCCTTATTGGCTTAATTAATAATTATATTGTATTAATGCCTCTGAGGTTTTAATTCTCCCACAAGTGGAAACATGCTTTCCCCATCCGCCTTGTCCATTTAGCAGACTGTTACTTTCGTCCTGAGTTCTCCCGCCACTATTATGTCCGTTTTATTTTCTCGTCTACCTGTTCTTCTTTTTAGGAGGAGAGACTGCTGAAATGCCAGGCATGTATTCCCCGGGAGAGTATGATCTGGCTGGTTTTGCAGTGGGAGCAGTGGAACGTGAACAGATGCTCCCAAAGCTGGAGCGCATCACCTCGGGTGACACCGTCATTGGCGTTGCTTCGTCTGGTCTCCATAGTAATGGCTTTAGCCTTGTTCGAACTATTTTGGAGAAGTCCTCGTTGCAGTGCTCCTCACCAGCACCGTCCAGCTATGGTTCGCAGACACTCGGTAAGGTTCGAAACGGAGTCTTCAGAACCAGATATTGTGAGCCTGACTTGATTTGTTTTGCATTAGAGAATCTTGTTTTACAGACAGCAGGTCAGTGTTGCTTCGTTGGACCCTTTAGCCGGGCCCTGCGGTTCCCCCACACTGGATATGCCCCTATTTCAAAGGTAAACAACTAATTGAGGTTGGTGCGTGTCTGCAACCCCCCAGAATAAGTCACTAATTGGACCTGCATCCAAAAATTGAGGAATACATTCAATGGGCAGTATCCCACGTTTATACTTCCACATTGGGACTTCCATTTGTGTATGATGTTTCTTAATGGATGATTGGCTTGAAATTTCTCGAGGGCTCGGTCATTGAGATACTTGAGGTTTAGATAGGTTTTTGGACCCCAGAGGAATCGACGGATATGGGGATTGGGCAGGAAAGTGAAATTGAGGTCCGGGATCAACCTTGATCCTATTGAATGGCAGAGTAGACGCGAGGAGCCATATGACCTACTCCAGCTCCAATTTTTTGTGTTCTTGGGCGAAATTCTCCTACCCGCCCCGCCACATTTCTGCGCTGACCGGCCGGCGGGAGTCTCCGTAACGCCGGCCGGTCAATGGGGTTTCCCATTGTGGGGCAGCCCCACGCCGTCGGGAAACCCCCGGGCGCCGGCAGAACGGAGACTCCCGCCGGCGGAGAATGACGCCCCCAATCTATTGAACTTGGAATATCAATTTTTTTAAAAAACTTGTATGAAACATTTTAACAATTCCCCTCGACTTGAAATGTACCCGCTGCAGATCATTTCCTTATTCCCTAATTTCAGAAATCTTTTGGCTGCCTCTTATTTATTTTTTAAAAATATATATTTTATTGAAATTTTTCATTCACAATTTTTTCCCCTTACACATCAAACATAAAGAAAATTTAAAATTTAACAGTACAAATAACATGATAACTAAAATCTAATAAAGAGTAACTAACTAACATGGTAAACTAACCAAATAACATAAAATGAAACCTTCCCCCCCCCCCCCCCCCCTCCCCCCTGGGTTGCTGCTGCTGGTCATCTATCTTCCCTCTAACGTTCCGCTAGGTAGTCGAGGAATGGTTGCCACCTTCTGGTGAACCCTTGAGCCGATCCTCTCAGTGCAAACTTAATCTGCTCCAGTTTTATGAACCCCGCCATATCGTTTATCCAGGCCTCCAGTCCGGGGGGTTTCGCTTCCTTCCACATGAGTAAAATCCTACGCCGGGCTACTAGGGACGCAAAGGCCACGACATCGGCCTCTTTCGCCTCCTGCACTCCCGGCTCATCCGCAACTCCAAATAAAGCTAACCCCCAGCCTGGTTTGACCCGGGCCTTCACCACCTTCGAAGTCACTCCCGTCACTCCCCTCCAATACCCCTCCAGTGCCGGGCTGGCTGCCTCTTTTAAAATGTAAAGTTAACCTTGTGTTAACGAGCAAGCCTTTTTTTCCTTTAAGCCATTTGAAATTGGCTAGCAATCGATTGCTCCTGAAATTCAACTCCTGTAAAATTTGAGTTTTATAGCCAGTGCTTCGTCTTCATGCCAGAAACGTACAGTTGCCTCAGCTCCTTTAGGGCATTTGACAATGGAATTTAGGTTGTAAAGATCTTCTTTTAACTCCTTTGTAGGAGAGGTGCTGCTGCAGCCCACCAGAATTTATGCTAAGGCCCTGTTGCCAATTCTGCATCTGGGACATGTGAAGGCTTATGCTCACATCACAGGAGGTGGACTTCTAGAAAACATTCCCAGAGTTCTTCCTGAAAAACTTGGTGTTACATTAGGTGAGAGCTTATTTCATATGCTACATAGTCGAGTCTATTCAACCCAGCGATTACTATGCCTTTTTCATTAGCCATGGCAGCAGTCTTTTCAATTCCAATTCTCTACCTCTTATGTTTGCATGACCCTTTAATAACCTTTCTTTCCAATGAAATACATTTAAAATAATTTATTGGACTTCTTTGAGGAAGTGACAAGAAATGTGGTTTCATGGAAGCCTGTGGCTGTGCTGCACTTAGATTACAGAAGGCACTTGACAAGATACCCCATCAAAGGTTACTACACAAAATAAGAGCTCATGGTGCAGGGGATGACATATTAGAAAGGATAGAGTAGCTAACAGGAATCCAAGTGTAGGCATAAATGGGTATTTTTTTGGTTGGCAAGATATAACGAGTTGTGTCGGAGGGATCAGTGCAGGGGCCTCAACTAGTTATAAGTTGGATGAAGGGATCAAATATATGTTTGCTAAATTTGAGGAGACGACGTTAGATCGGAAAGTAGGTAGTGAAGAAGACTTGGGAGTCTGCAAAGGGAAGTAGGGAGTGGACAGAAATGTGGCAGATGGAGTATAATGTGGGAAAACATGAACTTGTCCACTTTGGCAGGAAGACTAGAAAAGAAACATGTGATTTAAATATTTAAAACAGAAGTGAGAAGTGTTTTAGCCTTCATCTTGCTGGTTACTTGAAGGTGGGTTCTGTTGGGGAGGAGGTCAGCTTTTCCACCCAGTGCCTTGGTGTGATTGGGGGTCTTGATGGATTTTCTGTACCTTGAGAAGGTTAAGTTCACCTTGAGGGGGACTACTGAGAGGTTTTATAAGAGCCCGTTTATTCATTACTTTAAAGAGTTGGTCACCGTCAGCTGTTTGGGGGGGAGCTATTTTTTGAGTCTTCTGTATATCGGCTGAAGTGTGAGGGAGTTTTGATTTGTTATATTTCCTATTTTGTGTTCTCTGTTTTATGTACAAAATGTTAAAAAAAAATTTTAAAAATAAATTAGAATAGGGTCGTGAAGCTATGGAATTCTCTTCCTGAGAGAGCATTGGAGGCTGGGTCAGTGAATATCTTTAAGGCAGAGGGAGATAGATTCTTGACTAACGAGGGAATCAAAGGTCACCTGGTTGGGCAGAATATGAAGTTGAGGCCATGGTCAGGTCAACCATGATTTTATTGAATGCCGGAGCATATTGATGGGCCGAATGGCCTACTGCTTCTAATTCATAATTTTGTACATGTCTTCCCTATTATTTTGATGCCAAAAATTTGTAAAAATTATAAAAAAAAAAAAAAAACATTAGCGTACCCAATTCATTTTTTCCAATTAAGGGGCAATTTAGCATGGCCAATCCACCTAGCCTGCACATCTTTGGGTTGTGGGGGTGAAACCCACGCATACACAGGGAGAATGTGCAAACTCCACACGGACAGTGACCCAGAGATGGGATCGAACCTGGGTCCTTGGCGCCGTGAGGCAACAGGGCTAACCCACTGAACCACCGTGCTGCCCTATTTGATGCCAAAAATAACTTTGAAAGGGAGGTGGTTTTTTAAATAAAATGTATAATCTTTACCACTTTACCGCTTCAATAGCATGTTGAATTCCCATTGGGATGGAAGGGGTTCTGACTCTAATCTTGACACATATTCTAATGTTTCTATCTCATTTAAATATCTTACTAGTAACAGCACTGTAGGTGTACCTATACCATATGGGCTGTAGGTGTATCTGAATCAGGTCTTCAAGAAGGTAGGTACGCGCGCGGCATATCAAAGATGCGCTAGGGATTCCCTCCTGGAACTTCCCAGGTAAGGGTTTGCATGGCAATTGCCCAGAAATGCCAACTTCCTCTGGGCAATTGCCTTGCACCAGGGCCGGTCCAGAAATACGATTTAAATTGCAAGCTTTGGATGTTTCCACCAGTGTTACACCAATAATTACCCAGAAAATGATAGAAGAATTAAAACCTCCTCTAACGTTTTGGTAACTATTGCAAGACCAAGACTGAAACGGTAGCATTGTGGATAGCTCAATTGCTTCACAGCTCCAGGGTCCCAGGTTCGATTCCGGCTTGGGTCACTGTCTGTGCGGAGTCTGCACATCCTCCCCGTGTGTGCGTGGGTTTCCTCCGGGTGCTCCGGTTTCCTCCCACAGTCCAAAGATGTGCAGGTTAGGTGGATTGGCCGTGATAAATTATCCTTAATGTCCAAACTTGCCCTTAGTGTTGGGTGGGGTTGCTGGGTTGTGGGGATAGGGTGGAGGTGTTGACCTTGGGTAGGGTGCTCTTTCCAGGAGCCGGTGCAGACTCGATGGGCCGAATGGCCTCCTTCTGCACTGTAAATTCTATGATAATCTATGAAACTCCCACCCCCGCCCCCCACCGCTTGATCCCCCCCCCTCCCCCCGCCACAGTGTAATTGCCATGAAACTATAACAATTGTAACCATAACAAAGGGGATCAGTAACAAAATCTGTGAACTCTGAAGAACTTCAAATTCTTCTCCAACACTCTCAATGTTACTTTTGTTGCCATTTAAAAGATGCATCGTGTTGGAAGATTCCTGAAATCTTTTCGTGGTTACAAAGACATGGTGCCCTTTCGGAAGAGGAGATGGCTCGCACCTTCAACTGTGGACTTGGAGCTGTGCTCATCGTGGCTGAAGAGAAAGCTGAAAATGTGCTGCAAAGTGTGAAGAGGCATTATGAAGCATGGACCATTGGCAAAGTTGTGCCGCATAAAACAGGTTTCTGATCTTCCATTGGCTGTTGTGTGCATGGGAAAGGAGGAGACTTGTCAAGAGTACTGTTTATCAGAGTTTCTGGTTTCCAATTATCAAGTTACATTGTAAAACTTACTGCAGACGTAACAGTAATTCTTTACTTAACCAATGCGAACTACTGTGGCTGCTGGAAATATGAAAGATCAGAAAGTTGCAGAAATAGTTGGCAGGTCGTGCAGCATCTGGAGGGAGAAAGAGGAGTTAATGTTTCAGAACATTACGGTGGCACAGTGGTTAGCACAGCTGTCTCACAGCACCAGGGACCCGGGTTCAATTCCGGCCTAGGGCGACTGTCTGTGGAGTTTGCACGTTCTCCCCATGTCTGCGTGGGTTTCCTCTGAGTCCGGTTACCTCCCGCAGTCCAAAGTTGTGCAAGTTATGATTGGCAATGCTAAACTGGCCTTGAGTGTCCAAAGGTTAGGGGGATAGGGCAGGGGAATGGGCCTGGGTGGGATGCTCGTTCGGAGGGTCAGTGCCGATTCGATGGGCCGAACATCCTCTTTCTGCCCTGTAGGGGTTTTATGATTTTTTTTTTTTACCGTAAAAGATGAGAGATGCATCAGATTTTAAACAAATATCGCAGAAAAAGAGGGGAAGGAGGAAAGAACTAAAGGGTGATAAGAATCGAAGGCAGGAGAGATTAAATGGCAAAAGGGATGATGGTGCAAAGAAAAAGGCTCAAGCAAAGAAGTGTCTAGAGGAGGTGTAAATAGCAACAGCAGAAACATCTTGGCTGTAAAAGTGGCAGTGATCGGAAATTATTGAACTCCGTGGTCAATCCAGAAGGCTGCAATGTGCCTGACCTGCTGAGCATTACTCGTCTTTTTTTTTGTTGCCAATTGTTGAAGATTTCTTTTTTAACTGAACTCTCAATGTACCACAGTAAGTGGAGTTTAGCAAATGGAAGTTATCAGCTGTTGAGATGGTGAAGTGGCTGAATGCACCACAGGGTATAGACCTGAGACACAGAAACTAAGAAAGTCTCTCAATTGACCTGTTGCCTGTTCCAAATTAAATAATCTCATTCAGGCAGAATTGAGCATTCAAGGGAATGGTACAGTGAAAAGCTGGTAAGGATTGAATTTGATGGTTGAGGTAAGGAGATAAAGTTTCTGCCCTTGATCACTTTCTGTAACCTCAGCTGGATGGTTACTAGATGTCTAACTCCTGCTAAATTTCAATTAAAGCCTCAGTGCGTCTGGGATAGGAGGGGGATTAATCTGCCAGTAATTCTGTTCCTGAAGGCTGACCATTGAATCCTACTGGCAAGAATGAGTGTGAATGTCAGGTGAGACACGGGTGTGTGTGGCTGCGGTGTCCTCCATATCTGCTGACCGTTCGTACGTAGGTTCACTGCGAGTCCATCATTGTCCACCAAACTGGTGTGCACAGAATCATACCCCGGCAAAATATAGGTGCTCTCAGGAGAACTGGGGAAGAGATTGAGAAGGAGGAGAACGCTGTTGGTGTCTTATCCTTTTTACTGTATTGAATTGCTGGTTAAAGTTAGTTTCTGAGAAGAATTTCCATGCGATACTCTTTCTTGTCCAAGTGCTGTTCTTGGTCCATCTTCCTAATTGCTGGACTTTTTGATTTGATTTTTGATTTTATTGTCACATGTAAAGAAGTACTGTGAAAAGTATTTTTCTGCGACCAAGGGAACGTAAGAAGATCAAACCTGTCCCTTTAAAGAACATTATTGAAGGGCACAAAAATTCTGGCCTACATTTTTCTATTGGGATTAAAAATGTCACTGAGAATTAGCTGCCATCTTGACCGTGAACCATAATGTGGAGGGTGCTGGAAAATCATTTTAGTTGATGACTATTCATTTTGTAATGAGAAAGCATCCTGTACAACTCTCAATCAAACTCCACTAACTGAGTTTTTTTTTTTAAAAAGCTGTTATAAAGTATTTCCCGCTTTTTCCCCGCCACTTTTAGGCACTGAAAAGGTGGTGATTAAAAATCTCGTGAAGACGCTACATTTAAACCAGCAGTCAGATCAATGTGCCACTGGTGATGGTTTATCACAGGAATGTGCGCAGACTCGGAAAATGAGAGTTGGTGTCCTCATCTCCGGAACAGGTGGGTTTCCTCCTTTGTCCGACTGTAATAGTTGTGTCGATGAAATAATGTTTTACCCAGTTGGGCCCTGGATAAGTTGGAAAGGCTTTTGGATTGCTTAGTTGTTGCTCCAGCCACAATCCTCTCTGTTCAATATGACATCTGCTTTGGCTGTTTATTGAGGCAGAATTCCTCAATTTGACACCGTGTTTTAATTGTTAACATCAAAATGGAACCCTCATGGGGCAGACGGAAGGCGAACGAGTGGGTCTCCACAACATGGAACCAAAATATGCAATGCATCTTTCTTTGTGCCAATGGGTAGTTTTGAATTTGGCGTTGATAAATTTGTATAGTATTGGGTTGAACCTCTTAACAGTCGACACTTAAGAATTTTGGAATCTGCTTTCTCATCGTGAGTAGCCCACATTTTACTCACTGGTCACCAGGCGTTTTCAAGAAATAGAACACTATGTTTCCCTGAAGACATGTTGCTACTTGTTTACTTTTTTATTCTCTCTTTTTTTTTTAAGGGACAAACCTTCAGGCCATAATAGAACACACAAAGGATCCCACCTGTTGTGTAGAAATAGCAATTGTTATCTCCAACAAGACTGGAGTAGAGGGGCTGAAGAAAGCAACTCGGGCTGGCATTCCCACAAGGGTGAGAGCATTATAGCTTCTGGTGGGCTTACCAAATACTCAATAAGGGGAGGCGGTGGCATTATCACTAGTATTATCACTAGACTAGTAATCCAGAGACCCAGGATAATGATCTGAGGACCCGGATTCAAATCCCACCACGGCAGGTGATGCAATTTAAACGGATGACCATGAGACTATTGTCGATTGTCGTAAAAACACGTTTGGATCACTAATGGTTCCTTTAAGGAAGGGAATCTGCCATCCTTACCTGGTCTGGCCTACATGTGACTCCAGACCCACAGCAATGTGGATGACTCTTAACTGCCCCCTCAAAGGGTGGACAATAAATGCTGGTGCAGCCTGCGATGTCCACATCCCGTGAACGAATAATAAAAAAATATCTAACCAAAAGGTCACACGTGAGTAAAGCCCAGGTGCAAAAAAAGGCGAAGTCTCATAACACGTATTGTTTAACATGTCACCGGTAGTTCTAGCATTTAAATGTATGTATATTAGCCTCTTACATATATTAGCATTTGAAGAACAAGACTTGTTGTTTGGAGGTTTCAAGTTGGTCCTGGGGATTTATTCTAGGGTTGATGTGATATTGAAGCTAGATCAATGTAGAATTTGCATAGTGATTCTGGTGATGTTGAATCCACTTTTCAGCTTTACCACTAATTAGAGGTTCAAAGAAAATCGGAGGGCCATGTACAGCCGAAACCAATTGTAGAATGCGACACATAATCAAAAAGATTTATGCACTGCAAAAATCACACAAAATTCTTGAAATGATCAGCATTGAGAGACTCGGAGGGACTAACATAGAATGGTCAGAGCCCAGAAGGAAGCCATTCGGCCCATCATGTCCATTCAGAGAAGATGTTGGAGAATCTTGAGAGGAGATTTGATAGAGGTATTCAAAATCATGAGGGGTCTGGACAGTGTAGATATAGTCTGTGCTGGCTCTCCCCCTGCCTTGTCCCCGTAGCCCTGCAAATCTTACCTTCTTCAGATAATGACCCAATTTCCTCTTGCATGCCTCAGCCTCCACCAATTGCTGCTTCTTTTTGCCAATTACCTTAAATCTGTGCCCTCTGGTTTTTGATTCTTCTACCAATGGGAACAGTTTCTCTCTATCTACTCTATCCATACCCAGGTTTTGAATATCTCTTAAAAAAAATTTTTTTTAAAAATTCCCCCAACATTCTCTTCTCCAAGGAAAACAGTCCCAGTTTACATAACTGTGAAGTTCCTCATCCCTGGAATCATTCCTGTGAATCATTTCTGTGCACTCTCCAATATCTTCACATCTTCCCAGAACTGGATGCAGTACTCCAATTTGAGGCCGAACTGAAGGAAAGAATTGTTGGATGCATTCTGCGTATAAGTGAATGAATTTTACCTCAGACGCATGATAACTATTACACTAACTGAAGAGGGCTTATGAACACTGTGGGTTGGGTGTTGGGTCTGTTTGATGCAGCTGTGAGAGTGGAGGTCCCTTGGGTTGTTCACTGGTGAATAGTGGCTAGCAGGAAACCACTTTAATTATTCAAATGCAATGATAGTAATGAAATGAAAGACGCTTATTGTCACAAGTAGGCTTCTAATGAAATTACTGTGAAAAGCCCCTAGTCGCCACATTCCGGTGCCTGTTCGGGGAGGCTGGTACGGGAATTGAACCGTGCTGCTGGCCTGCCTTGGTCTGCTTTAAAAGCCAGTGATTTAGCCCTGTGCTAAACCAGTTGAGCTCTGATCAACCTTGAAACAGGAATCCATGCACTGACATTGATATGCTTAATGGAATACCTGGTTGTTAACCGGTGCACCCGGACTGTCTGGCATCCGGACTGTCTGGCATCCGGACTGTCTGGCACCACTATGTTATAAACATGTCACTGCAAATGGCAACATGGTTGATAACCGTCTGCTGCATGGTTCTGCAGTCACATTTGACTTCAGGAGAAAAACTTGATGCAAAAGTTAATTTTTTAGAGATATCTTTTTTAAGATTGATTGGAGAAGTTGGGACTCTTTTTTTTGTCCTTTTGTGAAAAGAAGTCCGAGAGGAAATTTGATACACGCATTGAAAATCATGAGATTGCCTGGATAGAGTAGACGGGCGGAAACAGGCCCCACTCACAAAAGGATTAAGAACGAGAGGGCACGGACTGAAAATGTAATTGGCAAAAGCAGTATGAGAAAAAGCTTTTTCACACAGCGCGTGGTTCGATTCTGGAACGCGCGGTGCCTGAAGGTGTACTGGAGGCCGGTTCAATCGAGGCAGTCACGAGGGAACTAGATGGTTATCTGCAGATTTACGGACAGAAGGCAGGAGGGTGGCACTAAGTGAAACGTTAATTTGGAGAGCCAGTGTAGACATGATATACTGAATGGCCACGTATTGCACTGTAATGATTCTGTGATTCAGTGCTTCTCTGACATTAGCAATTTTTGTCATCATTTGTGTCCTATATGATCGAGTTCTTTTGAAATTCTATAGGTCATTGACCATAAATTATACGGAAGCCGCTCTGAGTTTGACAGCACTGTTGATCAGGTACTTCAGGAATTCGCTGTTGAGATGGTCTGCCTGGCGGGATTTATGAGAATCCTATCTGGTCCCTTTGTGAAGAAATGGAATGGTAAATATTGAAACCCCCCCCTCTCCAGTTGATCTGAACAGTCTGTTAGTAGCCCTAAGCCTGAAGTAAAGATTTGCTTTCGGCATGTTTTGAATCTTGAGTACAGAGCGCAAAGAAATATAAATATTTGTACGTCAGATTTGCTATTTTAGCATTGACTGTTGTAAAGCTGACATGACCTTAATCGTGAGACAATAACTGAGTGAGTAAACTGTGTGCTCCAGTTAATTGTTTCCTGCCACTAAGTCACTGTGTGTTCAGGTTGCATTCGAAGTAAGTAGATCCACTACAATTGTCACTGTTTAAATAGCTCAAAACAATTCTTTCTAATAGAATAACAATGGTGTGATGAGAAGGGCATACAATTATCCCTTATTAAAGACTTACGAAATAATATTTAAAAATAAGGAGCCCATATTGGCTTTGGGTGTATATTTTCACTGCCTTGAACCATCCTTTCAAAAAACAACTTTAACTCGATTTCTCTTTGACTGTGTTTGCTGTCAACACCGTGCGTGCCAGTTGTCCTGTTTTACTCTGTGACAAAAGACAGTGATTTTTTAAAAAACTCCCCTTCTCCAAGTCGATGGGATGGGGGGAGGAATGGTGCTGGGACTCAGGAGGGGAGGCTTATAACCCAGCTGGTGATGGCCGTAATTCCGCATTACGACCTCCATGTCCCAAGTTTGCGGTGTCCGGAAGGCCTAGTGCCATGGGACTTGGGAACTGGGTGAGCAGCTTCAGGGTCCGAATTAGATACAACCGGCACTGTCTCTCCTACAAGCGACATCATTGGTTTTGTCCAAGGGCGGCACGGTGGCGCAGTGGTTCGCACTGCTGCCTCATGGCGCTGAGGACCTGGGTTTGAATCCCGGCCCTGGGTCCCTGTCCGTGTGGAGTTTGCACATTCTCCTTGTGTCTGCGTGGGTCTCACCCCACAACCCAAAGATGTGTAGGTTCGATGGATTGGCCACGCTAAATTGCCCATTAATTGGAAAAAAAATAATTGGGTACTCTAAATTTATTTTAACATTTTAAAAAAATCATTGGTTTTGTCCATGCATGCATCGACGGGTAGCGGTGGCTATCTTGTGCTGGTAGGAAGCCCAGTGCTATTCATTACATTCTGTCCGGCTAGAAGAGTAGAGCTTTTTTTAAAACAAACAATTGAATTTGGCATTCTCTATTTGTAAACTTGTCTTTTAGGTAAACTACTGAATATTCATCCATCGTTGCTGCCTTCTTTCAAAGGAGTTAATGCCCACAAACAGGTGCTGCAGGCTGGAGTACGGGTTACTGGCTGCTCTGTGCATTTCGTGGCTGTAAGTATTCCTCCTCCAATAGTTTTCCATTTCTCTCCCTCACTACCACAGCGCTTTCTTCAGTTGCGTTTTGAGCATTGATGTGAAAAGGCTGGTCACATTGACATTCAGGACACAGGATCAGTGGGCGATATCAGTGTTCTACGGCAGGACATGATCATGAATTGGACTTCAGCGATTTTGTACACCCCTACCTGCCCCAGCCATCGGTATCGAAAGAAAGACTTGCATTTATCTAGCATCTTGCACAACCACAGGATATCCCAAGGTGCCGTCTAGCCAATCAAGTACTTTTAAAGTGTAACTGCAGCTGCAATGTAGGAAATGTGGCAGCCAATATGCACACAGCAAATTCCTACACAACAATGTGTTAATGACCAGATGATCTGTTTTCGTTGTATTGATTAAGGGATCAATCCTAGCCAGGATGCTGGGGAGAAATCCCTGCTCTTAATTGTACCACTGGACATTTTACATCCACCCTGCAGCGAAAAATAGGGTCTTAGTTTAACTCTTAATAGTAAGATGGTGCCTCCCTCAGTACTGTACTGTCGTGGCAGCCTAGACTTTTAATGCCCATGTCCTGGAGTGGGGCTTCAACTCTCAATCTCTGTCTTAGAGGTGATGGTGCTATCAACTGAGCTGAAACCATAATCAGATACATAGACCTAAAGTACAGTTCAATTGCTTTTGAAGACTTTTGTAATTGCTTTTGTAATTGTACCTTTCCATTTCCATAAATTATCTGTGTGTCATTCACCCAAGCCTCCTCACACTCATTTATCCAACCCTATTAGCACATCTTTCCACTCCTTTCACATTCTCATTTATCCAGCTTCCCCTTAAATGCATCTTTGCCGTTTGCCTCCCTACACTTTGTGGCAGTGAGTTCCACATTTTTACACTGGTGAGTAATTCGCCATTGGATTTGTTAGTAATTATTTTGCCTTTTTAACTTCTTGAATTCTGGACTCCCATGAGTGGAAACGTTTTTCCTAATGCCAATGGAAGCCCGTGTTTTCTTGTGAAGGATGTTGGGCCGCATCTTTGGGCTCTACCTTCTCAGCATTAAAGGAGAAATATGAAAGGTAACCCTTCTTGTATCTGGAACTGGGCGTAGACTCATTGTAGTTTGCCGATTGGAACTGAGAATGCTTTTAACATTTTGCAGGATATAGGCCTTGCAAATGGGGCCAACGTTAATGCTTGTTCTTAACTCTCCTTTAAATCACTACTCCAATACTAAGTGGCTCTTTAGGTCATTTCAGAGGGCAATTAAAAATTGGCCACATTACTGTGGGTTTGGAGTCGCATGTAGGCCAGACCAGGCATGGACATTTTGTGAGCCAGATTGGATTTTATGACTATGATAATTTCACAGTCACCATTAATGATACTAGCTATTTATTTATTTATAAATTTAGAGTACCCAATTATTTTTTTCCAATTAAAGGGCAATTTAGTGATGCAAATTCACCTACCCCGCGCATCTTTGGGTTGTGAAAACCCTGCAGACAAGGGGAGAATGTGCAAAATCCACACGGACAGTGACCCCGGGCCAGGATCTAACCCAGATCCTCAGCGCTGTGAGGCAGCAGTGCTAACCACTACGCCACCGTGCCACCCGATACTAGCTTTTTAAGTTCAGATTTTTTAAGTTCAGATTTATTTAATTAAGTTCCCCAATTGCTGTGATGGAATTTGAACTTGTGTTTCCAGATCATTTGCAGAGTCTTCTGGACTACTACTCCAGAGATAGAACCGCTGTGCTCCCATACCTCGAGATCACTATAAAAACAATTGAGTGCTTATATGTTACAGTTGCTCTGTTACCATGAGCTGTCAGGTTAGGGTGGAATTTGGTGCAAGATTTGTAATTCGTCCTCTAAATATTCAACTGGGGATTATGACAGTTACCGTGTCTTCAGCAGTACTTTCCTCTAGGTTGGTGTTTCAGATTGTGCTCCTTTGAGTTGTTCAGGTATTTGTAGTCAAGAGGATATTGTAGAGTTGACCTTTCTTTGTGGCTCAATTGATAACACTATCACCTCTGAATCAAAAGGTACTAGGTTCAATTCCTGCCGCAGACCTTGAGCACAATAACCAAGGCTGACACTCTGCAGTACTGAGTGGGGACTATACTGTCTGAGGTGCTGCCTTTTGCATGACATGTTAAACTGACTTGCCTGCTTGGGTGGATGTAAAAGGTCCCGCGACGCCATTTCGAAGAAGAACGGAGGAGTTATCTCCGATCTCCTGGCCAATATTTATCCCTCAATCAACAACACAAAAACGGATCATCTAGTCACTATCCTATTGCTGTTTGCTGAGCGCTAGTTTACTAAGCGCTAGTTTGCTGAGTGCTAGTCAGCTGCCACATTTCCTATAATACAACAGTGACTACACTTCAGAAGATACTTAATTGGCTATAAATAACTTTGAGACATCCAGTGGCTATGAAAAACAATATATAAATGCAAACTTTACTTGTTCTATTCCTGTGACCTATACCCATATTCCCAAACATCTGGACCTGACTACGTGGAATAGCAAAATCCATTTCATTAGGGGTGGCGCAGTGGCTCGATCCCGGCTCCGGGTCACTGTCCGTGTGGAGTTTGCACATTCTCCCCGTGTCTGTGTGGTCTCATTCCCACAACCCAAAGATGGGCAGGGCCACGCGGAAATACCCCTTAATTGGAAAAATAAAAGAATTGAGTACTCTAAATTTATTTTTTTTAATCAATTCCATTGCAGGAGAGAATAAACGTGACCAAGAGAAATTTTACATCGAGACTGCAGCACCTCTGGTCAAGTGCTTTATGTTCCACGGGAACATCTTTAAACTCTGCTTTATCTAACCCTATTAGCATAGCTTTTCAAATCTTTCACCCTCCTGTTTACCTGGCTTTACCCTAAGTGCATCTATACATGCCCCTTGTGGTGGTGACCTCCACATTCTTTCCACTCTCTCCTGAATTGCCTATTTCATTTGTTGCTAATTATAATCTCTAATTTTGGGCTACCCCACAAGTGGAAACATGTCCCAAAGGCCAAATACTATCAAGCCCTTTGACAACTCTGCTGATCGTTTCTCTCTCATGCTTATCTTGTTTACCCTTGAATGCATCTATGCATTGGTGTATACATCTGCAAATAGGCTACAAAGGGACCCTAGATCAGTGTTCTGCAAACTTTTTATCCGGGGACCCATTTTTACCAACATTTTTGCCAACCTTCGGGACCCAACCCGGCCAACCTTCGCGGCCCACCATTTTCTTTTAAGATGCTCTTTAACCTATCGATTAAATTGTGAAGTCTAAACCAGTGTTTTTCAAACTTTTTTTCCGGGGAGCCATTTTTACCAACCGGTCGACCTTTGCGGCCCACGCCGGCCGACCTTTGCGACCCAGCATTTTCTCTTACCTTGTTTGCTGCTGACAACAATGGAGCAAATGGTTTTGGGTCCCTTTGGCCCTCGTACACGCTCCTCCAATGGAACCTGTTGGATGAAGGTGAAGCCTTCCAGTGTCGGAAAGTATGGAGTCTCCAACTGTCCAAAGTTCTGAATTTTTTTCCTGTAACATTTTATCAAATAAAACCCCCCCAAACTTGTAAAAAAAAATAAAATGAATAAAATAAATGAAAAAAATAAAAATTAAATGAATTAAATAAATGAATAAACACCCCCAGAGCTTGTAAAACAAAAAGCTGCGACCGTTTTTAAAAACCAATGCGGCCGCACTGCGCATGCGTGCCCGACCATCGGCGTGCATAGTTTTGCGCATGCGCACCGATGATCTGGCATGCATGCGCAGTGCAGCCGCATCCTTTTTACATGTTTGCGGCCATTTTGAAGGCCGCTTGCCGCCGTCGTTATTAACAGCTGGCTGCTGTGGCTGTTGCGCGCAGATTTGCGCGATCGGGAGTGCCGCGGCGGACGGCTCCACGACCCACCCGCAGGTCGCGCCCCCGAGTTTGACAATGCCTGCCCTAGATGAACCCAATAGATCGGGAAGATACAAGACATGAGAGAACTGGCTGGTGACACACATGAGAGAAATTGAAAGGCGAAAACCAGATGGTGACTAAAATGAGTTAAAGTCTCTCCCAATGATGCAATCATAAAAATGGCACCAAGTACAATAGTAAGCGACCCTCAACGTGAAGTGACTGCTTGAATACATGGTTTCTGCAGGGCAAGGTGAAGTTGTGCAACTTTTTTGTTCTACTTTTTTCTGCTACTTTTTTCTGCTATTTGTTTCGGCCGTTTCAGGAAGAGATTGATGCTGGAGCAATTATCGTGCAGAAAGTTGTGCCAGTGCTGGTGGGCGATTCTGAAGAGAGCCTTTGCGAGAGAGTGAAAGAAGCTGAGCACGTGGCTTACCCTGCCGCTCTCCATCTGGTGGCCAGCGGAGCAATCCGTTTAGGAGAAGATGGCAAAATCTGTTGGAAAGAGCAGAAATGTAATTGAAGCCATGCAACATTGTCTCTTCACGACTTCTTACAAAGATGTCTTAGAGGGAGAGGGGGGTTTAAAATCGGACCAAATTGAAATCCCTTTGGAATTGCTTGTTCAGTCTCCCTTGGTACATTCCACAATCTTGTCTGCATTAAGCTGAGAAGCAAATCTCTACAACTCTCCTGTGTGATTAAAAGTGTGCTCATTTCGATGTCATGTTACTTGAAATAGATTATCATTTAACTACCTTTTTCAAACAAAAAGATTTTTTCAGAGAAAATACCAGGAAATTGCAGAAAATAAAACAACATTTGTACACTTGTTTTCACTTTTTGCGGGAATAAAAACTGTTACAAAGCAGAGTTCTAGTTTGTTGTTGAGAAATTGTCCAAGGTACTTATGAATTCACAAAACACCAAAGTTTACGTTCCTCGCCAGATGTATAAAAGCAGAAAGTGTGTGGAAGTATTTCTAGCCAGTTGAAGATATCAGACGTTGATGGCAACATGCACATAACCTGCACGTCTTTGGGATGTGGAGGAAACTGGAGCACCCGGAGGAAACCCACGCCGACACGGGGAGAAAGTGCAAACTTCACGCAGATAGTCACCCGAGGTCGGAATTGAACCCGGGTCTCTAGCGCTGTGGGGCAGCAGTGCTAACCACTGTGCCATCGTGCCGCCCATGTTGGCAGTGCGCATAATAAAGGGGTGTTTTAGTAAGCTGCACTGCTTGGAACGCAGCAAGTCAATGTGAATCAAAGAAAATGTTATTGTGTATAAGATAGCTCAACAAATATGACCTGCTGTCCAGAAAGCTGTAGCTGCTGCCCTGATGCCTCACTTTAAAGCTGAAATTATCGGGCGGAATTGGTTATTCTGGTCCCACCGAAGGTGCACGAGTTTCTGGAAATCCCGCTCATTGTCTTCTAGTTTGAAATAGGTATCAGACTGAAAATGACCAGTTTACCTTTTCCATGCTGGAATAAAGGGGAGGCAGTGGCGAAGTGGTATTGTCACTGGCCGAGTAATCCAGAGACCCAGTGTAATAATGCTCCGGGCACCCGGGCTAAAATCCGACCACGGCAGATGGTGGAATTCAAATTCAATAAATAAAAAAACCTGGAGATAAAGTCTAATGGCGATTGTCGTAAAATTAAAAGCATCTGGTTATTTGCTTATCCTATCTACAGGTAAGTTCTACAGCAACGTGCTACCCTCTGACATGGCCCCGTAAGCCACCCCATTCAAGGGCAATTGGGGATGGGCATTAAACGCTGACCCAGCCAGGGGTGCCCACATCCCATGAATGAATTTAAAGTGTGGGGGATCATGAAACCAGTGTGAAGTGTGGCAATGTCCAAGACCCCTTTACTTACCGGGTGGGAAAGGATGGAGAGAAAGATGACTAAAAGATGATGAGACAATCTGTAAGATTTAGGAGACTGAACGATGCCACTTCCTGGCTTTTCCCATCTGTCCATTTTAAACAACTGGTAATCTTCTTTCAGTGAAGGGGTGTCAAATTTGTCTAGTAAATGTGAACTAATTTGAAGCACGGGAGTGGAGTTGTCAGCATATACCAGTCATTTTGATTGTAAGTTGACTAATTTGCAGCAGGTTTATGAAATCCATTGTAACCTGTTACTTCCAAATGACTTGAGCTATTCAGCCGTACAAGATCAATTTGAGAGCACAGTTGACATTTGATTTCTTGGAAATTAAGCTTGCTTGACCAATTCAGGCTTGCATTTCCAAGAAATAACACCAAACAAATCACATGTAGTACTTTTCAAATTTGATTTCTAATATATTTAGGATTAATTTCCATAGACTTTAAAATCTTGCTGTTGGGATGAGGTTACAATAGCACAATAGAGGGGCACAAAGATCATTTAGCTGATACTGGATGAATGGTCCTATGGGTGCTAGTTGACATTGAGACTATTTGTGGGTGTCCAGACCCTTCGCGACCCATCATTTTCCCTTCCTTGTTTGCTGCTGACAAAAATGGAGGAAATTGTCTTGGGTCCCTTTGGCCCTCGTACACGCTCCTCCAATGCAACCTGTTAGATGAAGGTGAAGCCTTCTGTTGTCGGAAAGTATGGCGTCTCCATCTGTCCAAAGTTCTGAATTTTTTTCTGATAAAATTTTATCAAATAAACCCCTTCCGGAAAATATAAAATAAAATGAGTAAAATAAATGAATAAACCGCCCCCCCCCCCCCCCCCCCCCCAAATTTGTAAAAAAAAAAATGAATAAAATAAAAATTAAATGAATAAAGTAAGTGAATAAAAACCACTACAGAACTTACAAAACAAAAAGCTGCAACCGTTTAAAAGAAATAGCGGCCGCACTGCGCATGCGTGCCCGATCATCGTGCGTGCATGTGCAATGCGGCCAAATTTTCTTTTTACATGTTCGTGACCGCTTGCAGCCGGTGTTATGAAAAGCCGGCTGCTGCGGGGGGATTGGCATGATCGGCAGCGCCGCGGACAACGGCTCCGCAACCCTCCCGACACCCGCCCGCGGGTCGCACCCCCGACTTTGAAGAATACTGGTCTAGATGACCTTTTGTCATAGCTAAAAGGCATAGACAATGGGAGATATTTATACTGTGGGGTGAGGGAATGAAAGATGAGTCATAGCCACAGAAACCAAGTGAAAAGAGTGCCAATGGCGGTCCCCAGAGAGAATAAAAGGTGTGAAAGGCCAAACAGCAGAGAAATTAAAATCAGAGGGTAAACTGTGACAGATGTAGATGTGGGGGGAGGGGGGACATGCGTGGGAGAGAGGTAAAATGAGAAAATGGGAGGGGGGAGAAAAGGTAAGGAAAGGGAGGATAAGATAGGGGGGAATATATATATATAAACTAAATAAAAGGTTACAATGAAATGGAATGAAAACAAAAGCTTCGAGGTGGGGTAGAGCTAATCATCAAGTTGTTGAATTTGATGTTGAGACCGGAAGTCTGCAGCGTGCCTAACCGGGAGATGAGATACTGTTCCTCCAGTTTGAATTGAGCTTCACTGGAACATTGCAGCAGGCCAAGGGCAGGCATGTGAGCAGGGACTTGTGTTAAAATGGCAAGCAAAAGAAAGGTCAGGGTCCTGAATGTGTACAGACCGAAGGTGCTCAGCAAAGCAATCACCCAGTATACGTTTGATCTTTCCGATATAGAGGAGACCACATTGGGAGCAGCGAATGCAATAGACCAAATTGAAAGAGGTGCAAGTGAAACGATGCTTAACCTGGAATGAGTGTTACCCTGAAGAGGTACTTCAGTCTATGATTTCCTGCCATGAAGCTGCCTCTCAAATGAGACCAGGCTGTGGACTCACTGGAGTTGTGGTGGTGCCTAGGCAACACCAGTAAGCTTGCCTCTCTCTCCAAAACTAACCATTAATTGATGCCTTTTCTGTTTGATTACCTGTTTATTTCCAGTGAAGCCTGTCTTGCTAACTCACCCAGTCATGGGACCATGCCAGTGAGCAGTTCCCACGAGGTTTATCCCTACTTTCCTGGACCCCCAGTCCCCGAAGATCTGGGAAAATTACCCCATCCGTCGGTGCTAGTGAGAGAATCAAGTATTTTGTTTCTTATGTCCTTGTGATGTTGCTATTTGCCTTGGAAGGTTTTGTCAGACTAGAAGAAACTGTGTTGATTTGACATTATTTACTGACTTTACTAGTGTTGTGGCAACGCTGCCTCGATCCCTTAAGAAAATCAATTTATTTGTTCATTATCACATTGCTGTTTCTGTGAGCTGTTCAGACATTGGCTACTGTGTTTCAAATCTTGTCAGGCAATCCGTCAAGATCAAGGATGACGTTTCTACTTTGTTTCGATGGATTCGGCTGATAAGCACAATGCACCATCTACACGCTCTGCCACAGGTGGGGCAGGTGGGGCTTGAAGGGTTGGATAGATTAATTTATTGGAGATGTGTGCGCTCCCTCCAACACCTTGCCTTCATGTCTGTGTTCACTTTCAAATCTCTTGAGTTCACTGCTTTCCTGAATGAGCCAACTCGATTTTGGTTAGTTCCGAGCCAGACACTCCTGCGAGTTGGTGGGATATTTGATCTACTCGGGGCTGCTAGTTCCCAACTCTGGAAGAGGTCATGTGAGGCCCCCCCCCCCCCCCCCACTTTCATCTCCCCCTCCCACAGGTACCTGCTATTGGCCTCTCTGCCAAGTTGAGAGCAGCAGAGTTCGGACCTGCCCCACTCCTCAGGCCCAGGTGGTCACTATTGTTATGACCAGTCCCCAGGCGAAATTCACCAATTTGTTATGGTTTCGAATGAAATATTCCCAAATTGCTATCGTCGTTGGTGAGGAGGGATGAACGTGCTCCCCTTTATTCAACTCTCTCAGTTGGTCGCAATATGATTAATTTAAAAAGGATTCCTTCCCGGGCAGCATAGTGGTGCAGTGGTTAGCACAGCTACCTCACGGCGCTGAGGTCCCAGGTTCGATCCCGGCTCTGGGTCATTGTCTGTGTGGAGTTTGCACATTCTCCCCGTGTTTGCGTGGGTATTGCCCCCACACCCAAAGATGTGCAGGGTAGGTGGATTGGCCACGCTAAATTGACATTTAATTGGGGGGGAAAATGAATTGGGTACTCTAATTTTTTTTTAAAAAAAATATGTGGATCAGTCCCCGTCCATGAGGGGTAGATGATGAAATGTTGCAGCCGTTAAATTGGGTGATTCCAGTTGTGCTGACTTCGACAGTTGAGTAGTTGGTTTGAAAATTCTTGGTACTGCAGGTTAGCTGAAAGGAGTTGTCCAGTTTCTTTCTCGACTGTTACTTTGCTGACTAGCGACATGCTTCCAGTAATCGGAGAGAAAGACACATTTTTACCTGTAAGCACAAGGGGGCCGAGTAGATGTTCTTCAGCTGTGACCTTCACATCACACGTTAGAACAATAGAACTAGATCACCAGATGAGCACACACATTTCAGGGTTGCAGTTGGTTTTTAATCTTTTTTCCTGTTTATTCCTGGAAGGGGAAACACACCAACATGCCTTTCATGCCGTAACTACTTTCTTTTGAAGTGGGAAATGATTCAGAAGGGCACTTGGCATAGAGGATGGCTGCCTGACACACAAGATGGAGACACAGAGACTAAAGCAGACATAACTGATGCCTGGAGCACAGCGGGGTGCCAGTGGGACAGATAGGAACAGATCCAGGACAAAGGGAGCCAGACAGGAAGATTAAGAAATACATAAATGCGGGACACCACTTGAATAAAGCTGACTTCAGCCAAGGTGTACACAATGATATGCTAATACGAATGTCTTGGGCCATTTCCTAAAACAAAGGGACAATCGATACTGCTTTCCTGATGCTACCTGTAACCTGTAAAACCTCTTTAACTATAACCATGTGTAAATGGCAAAACGCTTACAAATAGCGAAGTACAATCTATAAAATGTTTAAAGATAACAAGGTGATAATTGTTTTGTATTTGGGCTCATTGTGAACCCGAAGTGGCTGTTTAAAGATAACACGGTGATAATTGTTTTGTATCTGGGCCCATTGTGAACCCAAAGTATAAAATGAATGACTGCCATTCAAACCACGAGAAAGGCTGGCTACTGTACCGTGGGGTACGTATGCTTTCTCCCGAAGCTTCGTGTAACAATAAACTGCACTAATTGGACACAGCAAGTCTGACTCCTGAAGTGGTTGATTTTCCCACAACACTTTCAACTCACACCATGTCTACAGTCTGGGATATAATTCACAGGAGATGGTTTCCGCTGAGATGGTGATCAACCTCCATTATCTCCATAGGAGATTACAGTTCAGTTTCTGCATTACATCTCTTCCTTTGAAGGGTCTCTGTCTGGAAAATGTGCAACATTCCATTCTCTCTGGACTAGTTTGTCAAATGTAATCCATAAAGGAATTCTAGCAAGTGATTACTTTGCAGTCTCAGCCAGATTTTTCTTATATGTCCTTTATTAAAAAAAACGCATCTTTCTTAAAAGTTCAATGTCTGCATGCAATTCAGAGCTATGATCTATTGCCTGAGTCCTGCTGCTGCCTTACACTCTGCCCAGAAACAGGCAGCGTTTCAGCAAGAACTCACCGCTGGACCAGCGCTCCCCAACTTCACTTCTTGCGTCTCAGACACTGTGACTGGAGAGGAAACCCAAAACCATCCCCAGACTCGACAGAGAGCATGGTGACCTCACCCTGATCTGGAAGCCACCATCTTTGCCAAAAGTGGAACCGGTACTCTTCAAACATCCACCAGCCATCAGTCCCCAGACACACGTTCTGGCTACCTCCCAACTCCATCCACTCATCCATTCTATATCCAACAGCATTTTGCATACCCTGAATCTCCCAGATTGCTTTCAATGGTTACGGGGAGATAGATGCTGATTCCAGTAGACACCTATTCAATCTGGGAGGAACGGCAATCCTAAGGACATCCCTAAAGTGTACTTTACAACATTTGCTACACTTCAAAAGGATTTTATTGGCTAAAATATTTTTGGATGGCTTTACATTCCTCTTCTGTGGGCACTGATTCCTTGCTAAGGTATAGTTTTATACAGATATATTGTTGCTACGTGCCCATGGAACCTTTTCTTCCCTTCGTACTTCATCTGTAAATCAACTACAGTATTTCTTCTTTATTCATTCACAGTGTGCGTTGCTATGACAATCATTGATAGTTTCAGGATCACCATTAGTGCGATTATAATTCCAGATTTTAGTGATTGAATTTAAATTCCATCAGCAGCCATGGTGGGATTTGAACCTATGTCCCCAGAACATTAGCCTGGGCCTCTGGATTACCAGGCCAGTAATATTACCGCTACACCACTAATTGGATGTCTGTTGGGAAAACTTCGCTCAATTGCATCCTTGGTTCAAAACCACAAAGGTGCCATTTCTGAAAGGTTCACTGGGTAGCGATCAGGAACACTATTCCTTTCCTTTCCATCACAGGTAAGAGTACTGTACAATGCCGATGCTGTTTTCTCAGGTGAGTTAGTGAGCCATGCGAAATTCAGTTGAATCTGTCAGTGTCACAGTTCCTGAACATGGGTAACGCGGACTCGGAACATTAACCGTTTCTCTCCCCAGTGCTGTCGGACCTGCTGAGTTTTCCAGCTTTTTCTGTTTCACTCAATGTCACGTTGCACTCAGCAAAGCCTCCCTTCTTTGGTCTCCTGAAAAATAGGAACCAAAGGCTAGGAACAGTGATATACTGTTGTCCTGAGCATTCTGTAACCCTCTGGTCCGAACTTCTGACATTTCTTCCATTTTCTTCGAAGGGTTGATAGGAGTTGAGAGTATGTCAGCTGTAGTGAAGGGTGGTGAATTGTTACAATACAGCTTTGGGAAAGAGGACACTTGACATGTTGTCTTCTCTTGGCTAAATCTATAGGTTCTTTTGATTCTTTGCATTTTCAGTCTTTTCCTTTGCATTTCTGAAATGTTCTTCCTTTTTCTGGGCCTGTCTTTCTGCTGCCGTTTCATTATTTTACCTGTTTTCACTCCCTCCTTATCTTTTAGCACCATTTCACTGGCTTGCTGTGGCAATGTCATATATCATCCATCAGCTTTCCCCTAAATATGAAAACCGAAGATGCTCGAAATGCCCAGTGGGGTTATCGAGTGAACAGACAAGGCTGCTATTCGATGGACAATGGCTTTGGTAGATCAGGGTGAGCCGATCAGAGAACATCCTGGTGAGTCTGCTCCTGGACATGACCAACTCGGTTGGGGTTGGTTTAGCTCAGTTGGCTGGAGAGCTGGTTCGTGAGGCAGAGCGATGCCACCAGCGTGGGTTCAAATCTCGTACCAGGTGAGGTTATTCATGAAGACCCTGCCTCTCGCCTGAGGTGTGGTGACCCTCAGGTTAAATCAACATTAGTCAGCTCTCAAAGGGTATAGTCCTTTGGGATTGTGGAGACATTTACATTTTACATGTGGTCGGTATCGAGGTGGTTAATTTGCTAAATCTTGTTCTCAGAAAATCTGGGGTGCCTTACTACTTATATTTACAGGTTAATTTTACAATGGACGCCCGCGTGGAGTTTGCACATTCTCCCCGTGTCTGCGTGGGTCTCAACCCCATCAAACACAAAGATGTGCAGGGTAGGTAGATTGGCCAAGCTAAATTGCCCCTTAATTGGATAAAAAAGAATTGGGTACTAGCTCAGTGGTTAGCATTGTTGCTTCACAGCCCCACGGCCCCCCGTCTGCACGTTCTCCCCGTGTCTGCGTGGGTCTCCTCCGGGTGCTCCGGTTTCCTCCCACAAGTCCCGAAAGAAGTGTTGTTAGGTGAATTGGATATTCTGAATTCTCCCTCCGTGTACCCGAACAGGGACCGGAATGTGGCGACTTGGGGATTTTCACAGTAACTTCATTGCAGTGTTAATGCAAGCCTACTTGTGACAATAAAGATTATTATTATTAAATTTATATTAAAAAAATTATAATGGACACTTAAATTTCATGTTCATACATTCTCGGGTGCTAACAGAAGGTTCCTGCCTCTACGACATCCTTTCAGGCAGCGACTTCCAGACTCCAATCACCCTCTGGCTGGAAAAGACTTACCTCAAATCCCCTCTAAATTTCTTGCCGATTACCTTCGATCTATGCCCACTGGTTATTGACTCCTCAGCTAAGGCAAAATTTTGCTTTCCATCTACCCTATCTATGTCCTTCATCATTTTGTACACCTCAATCAGGTCTTCCTCAGCCTTCTCTGCTCTAAGAAGAACAGCCCCAGCCTAATCAGCCTCTCTTCAGAGCTGAAACTCTCCGGCCCAGGCAACATCATGGTGAATCTCCTCTGCACCCTCTCTAGTGTAATCACATCTTTCCTATAGTGTGGCGATCAGAACTGCACACAGCAGGGCAGCATGGTGGCGCAGTGGAGTAGCACTGCGGCCTCAAGGCACCGAGATCCCAGGTTCAAATCCCTGCTCTGGGTCAATGTTCGGGTGGAGTTTGCACATTCTCCCCGTGTTTGCGTGGGTTGCGCCCTCAGAACCCAAAGATGTGCAGGCTAGGTGGATTGGCCATGCTAAATTGCCCCTTAATTGGAAAAATGAATTGGGTACTCAAATTCTTTTTAAAAAAGAACTGCACACAGCAATCTAGGTGTGACCTAACAAGCATTTTATACAACTCCACCATAACCTCCCTGGCCTTACGTTGTATTCCTCGGCTAATAAAGGCAAGTATCCCATATGCCTTCTTAACCACCTTATCTACCTGTCCTGCTGCCTTTAGGGACCTAGAGACATGCACACCAAGATCCTTTTGGTCCTCTCTACTTCCTAGTGTTCTAATGTTCATTGTGTTTTCCCTTGCCTTGTTAGTCCCTCTAAATTGCATAACCTCAATCTTTTCAGGGTTAAATTCCATTTGCCACTGTTTTGCCCATCTGACCAGCCCGTCTATATCATCCTATAATCGAAGGCTTTCCTCCTCACTATTTAGCACACCACCAATTTTTGTGTCATCTGCAAACTTGCGGATCATACCCCCCGTGACTTTCATGTCCAGATCACTAATGCACACTACAAACAGCAGAGGACTCAGCACCGATCCCTGCAGTACACCACTGGGCACAGGCGTCCAGTCACAAAAATAACCTTTGACCATCACCCTCTGCCTCCTGGCACAAAGCCAATTTTGGATCCCATTTGCAAAATTGCTTTGGATCCCATGGGCTCTTACCTTCTTGATCAGTCTCCCTTGCGGGACCTTGCCAAAAGCCTTACTGATGTCCATGTAAACTACTTCAACTGTACTGCCCTCATCCACACACCTAGTCACCTTCTTGAAAAGTTCAATCAAATCTGTTCGACATGATGTCCTTTGACAAAACCATGCTGACTATTCTTGACTAATCCTTGCCCCTCCAAGTGGAGATCAATTTTGTCCCTCAGAATTCTTTCCAATCATTTCCGGCCACTGATGTTGCTCTCACTGCCTGTAATTACCCGCTTCTTCTCTTCTTGACTAATGGTACCACATTAGCTGTCCTCCGGTCCTCTGGCACTTCACTTGTGCTAGAGAGGATTTGAAAATTAGCGTCAGAGCCTCTGCAATCTCCTCCCTTGCCTCACACATCAGCCTAGGATACATCTCATCTGGGCCTGGGGATTTATCCACTTTTATGCCCGCTAAAACCGCTAACAACTCCTCCCTCTCGATGCTATTCTGTTCAATTATATCACAGTCCCCTTCCCTGCTTTCTATACCTACATCGTCCTTCTCCATAATGAACAAAATACTCATTTTAATACCTCACCTATGTATTTCGGCTTCACACAGAGATTGCCACTTTGGTCCCTCATAGGCCCTCCTTTTTCTCTGGTTACCCTCTTGCCCTTAACATACTTACAAAAAACCTTGGGATTCTCCTTTATTTTCCCCGCCAGTGTTGTTCCATGCCCCCTCTTCGCTCTTGATGTATTTTTTAAGTATCCCCCTGAACTTCCGATATTCCCCTAAGACATCCACTGTTTTCAGCCCTCTGCATCTGCCGCCAGCCTCCCTTTTCCCCCTGACCTAATCCTCTATTTCCCTTGACATCCAGGGTTCTCTGGACTATTTGGTCCCACCTTTTTGGGCGGAATTCTCCGTTAGCCGACGCTGAAATCGGGAAATGCGACTGGGGGAAGAATAGCTTCCGACGGCAAATCTACGGCAGACACCGATTTGACGCCAAATCGCGATTCTCTGTCACCTCCAAAACGGCATCAATGCTTTTCACTCCTCGCATACAGTAGGCATCGTTTGCATATCATTAGTGGGCCCGACTCAGTATTCTCCAGGGCCTCCACGATTCTCTGCCTCCGATGGGCCGAGTTCCCGATGGCGTGGTTCACGTTTTAAAAATCGTGAAACTGGTGTGGCGGCTGCTGAGGGAGAGAGGGGGTACAAAAGGTGTCCAACATCGCCATAGCTTGCTGATAGTCGTGCCGCTGGCCCGGGGGCGGGCGGGGGGGGGGGGGGTGGGCGGGGGAGAGTTCCTTCTGCCAGGGCTGGAGGGAGTAGTGAGGGGTGGCCAGGAGGTGGGCTGTGGAGCCGGAATGGACGGGCGCGGAACACCGTTCCCACAGCCAGAAAGTCAGCCATGCAGCTGCGCACATGGCTAACGGCCCACTTTGAACCTGGTGCCATGGTTCGTACAGGTGTCCCCCCCCCAGGGCACCTGCCTGGGTGCCCTCTAGCCCCAGCCTACCCATCAGCTGTATGGGTGCCATCTTGTTGGCTGGGATGAGTGTGTGTGGGGAGTGTAATGTGTATGTGCGGCTGCAGCTTGTCAGCCTCCCGAGTGTCGATCATGGATCCGGAGAATCCTGCACCGTTTTCCATTGGAATCGCGTGTGTTCCACGCGACACTCATACTAGCCCCTCAACGGTAGCGGAATCAGTCCAGGTGTGACGCCAGTAATTCGGTCGTAAAAGTCCACGGATTCTCTGTTGGCGTCAACACTTAATCTCAGGAACAGAGAATCCCGCGCTTCATCTTTCCAGGAACGTGATGTCTTTGTTCTCTGTCTATTTTAGAAAATAAAATTCAGTTTCTATCAAGTCTTCCCCGTCAAAAATGCTCCCTTAAATTGCGAAGGCAATGAGCTTTTCTTCAGGCCAGTTTCTACCATATATAAATCGGTCCTTTCCGGTTCTGCATCTCCATTTCTATCTTGTCACAAATCACTCCCTCTGCAACAACGCTGCTCGCCTGTCTCTGCAGCAGTCTGCCCGCTCGTTGCTGCCCCTGGCGGCGAGGAGAGGGACATGCAGGGTGGCGTGCCCCCTGCCGGCAGGGGAGGGAGGTGAAGGTGGTGCTCCACCTGGCGGCGCAGGAGGAGAGTGCCAGGTGGACCTCCCCCTGGCGGTGGGGGGAGGTAACAGCAGGCTCAGGTCAGGAGGCCTCAGGCCGCGAAACAACCATGGCGACCAACATCGAGGAGATCTTCCGCTCTTTTGTCGTTAAGAAGATGAAGGAGATCGAGGATGAGAAGCAGCAGAGGTAACACTGGAGAAATGTCCCCTTTGGCGGGGAGGGCGGTTGGTAATGTCAGCTGGAGCTTCCCCCTCAGATTGAAGATGTTTTCAGGCCCGATCACAGCCGCGGCGGAGCCCGACCCGCGCCCCCCCCCGCACCAACCCCCCCCCCCCGCAACAACCCCCCCCCCCCCCCGCACCAACCCCCCCCCCCGCAACAACCCCCCCCCCCAGGCACCAACCCCCCCCCCCCGCAACAACCCCCCCCCCCAGGCAACAACCCCCCCCCCCCGCAACAACCCCCCCCCCCGCACCAACCCCCCCCCCGCAACAACCCCCCCCCCCGCAACAACCCCCCCCGAGCCCCCCCCCGCAACAACCCCCCCCCCCCGCACCAACCCCCCCCCCGCAACAACCCCCCCCCCCGCAACAACCCCCCCCCCAGCAACAACCCCCCCCCCAGCAACAACCCCCCCCCCCGCAACAACCCCCCCCCCCGCACCAACCCCCCCCCCCGCAACAACCCCCCCCCCCGCAACAACCCCCCCCCCCCCGCACCAACCCCCCCCCCCGCAACAACCCCCCCCCCAGGCAACAACCCCCCCCCCCGCAACAACCCCCCCCCCCGCACCAACCCCCCCCCCCCGCAACAACCCCCCCCCCCGCAACAACCCCCCCCCCGAGCCCCCCCCCGCAACAACCCCCCCCCCCCCGCACCAACCCCCCCCCCGCAACAACCCCCCCCCCCGCAACAACCCCCCCCCCAGCAACAACCCCCCCCCCAGCAACAACCCCCCCCCCCGCAACAACCCCCCCCCCCGCACCAACCCCCCCCCCCGCAACAACCCCCCCCCCCCCGCAACAACCCCCCCCCCGCAACAACCCCCCCCCCCGCAACAACCCCCCCCCCCGCAACAACCCCCCCCCGCAACAACCCCCCCCCCGCAACAACCCCCCCCCCGCAACAACCCCCCCCCCGCAACAACCCCCCCCCCGCAACAACCCCCCCCCCCGCAACAACCCCCCCCCCCGCAACAACCCCCCCCCGCAACAACCCCCCCCCCCCGCAACAACCCCCCCCCCCGCAACAACCCCCCCCCCCGCACCAACCCCCCCCCCCCGCACCAACCCCCCCCCGCAACAACCCCCCCCCGCAACAACCCCCCCCCCGCAACAACCCCCCCCCCCGCAACAACCCCCCCCCCGCAACAACCCCCCCCCCGCACCAACCCCCCCCGCACCAACCCCCCCCCCGCAACAACCCCCCCCCCGCAACAACCCCCCCCCCGCAACAACCCCCCCCCGCAACAACCCCCCCCACGCACCAACCCCCCCCCGCACCAACCTCCCCCCCCCCCGCCTCCCCCCCCCCCCCGCAACAACCCCCCCCACGCACCAACCCCCCCCCCGCACCAACCTCCCCCCCCCCGCCTCCCCCCCCCCGCAACAACCCCCCCCCACGCACCAACCCCCCCCCCGCAACAACAACCCCCCCCGCCTCCCCCCCCGCAACCCCCCCCCGCAACAACCCCCCCCCGCACCAACCCCCCCCGCAACAACCCCCCCCCGCAACAACCCCCCCCGCATCCCCCCCCCGCAACAACCCCCCCCGCCTCCCCCCCCCCGCAACCCCCCCCCCGCAACAACCCCCCCCCCGCACCAACCCCCCCCCGCACCAACCCCCCCCCCGCAACAACCCCCCCCCGCACCAACCCCCCCCCCCGCAACAACCCCCCCCCGCAACAACCCCCCCCCGCAACAACCCCCCCCCGCAACAACCCCCCCCCCCCCGGCAACAACCCCCCCCCCCGGCAACAACCCCCCCCCGCAACAACCCCCCCCCGCCTCCCCCCAGCAACAACCCCCCCCCCGCACCAACCCCCCCCCCCGCACCAACCCCCCCCCCCCCGCACCAACCCCCCCCCCCCCGCACCAACCCCCCCCCCGCATCCCCCCCCCGGAACAACCCCCCCCCCCGCACCAACCCCCCCCCCCGCATCCCCCCCCCCGCAACAACCCCCCCCCCCGCAACAACCCCCCCCCCGCAACAACCCCCCCCCGCAACAACCCCCCCCCGCAACAACCCCCCCCCGCAACAACCCCCCCCCGCAACAACCCCCCCCCGCAACCCCCCCGCACCAACCCCCCCCCCGCAACAACCCCCCCCGCAACAACCCCCCCCGCAACAACCGCCCCCCCCGCAACAACCCCCCCCGCAACCCCCCCCCGCAACAACCCCCCCCCGCAACAACCCCCCCCCGCACCAACCCCCCCCCGCACCAACCCCCCCCGCACCAACCCCCCCCGCACCAACCCCCCCCACAACAACCCCCCCCGCAACAACCCCCCCCCACAACAACCCCCCCCCACAACAACCCCCCCCCCACAACAACCCCCCCCGCAACAACCCCCCCCGCAACAACCCCCCCCGCAACAACCCCCCCCGCAACAACCCCCCCCCGCAACAACCCCCCCCCGCAACAACCCCCCCCGCAACAACCCCCCCCCCCGCAACAACCCCCCCCCGCAACAACCCCCCCCCCGCAACAACCCCCCCCCGCAACAACCCCCCCCCGCATCCCCCCCCCGCAACAACCCCCCCCCCGCATCCCCCCCCGGAACAACCCCCCCCCCCGCAACAACCCCCCCCCCGCAATAACCCCCCCCCGCAATAACCCCCCCCCGCAACAACCCCCCCCGCAACAACCCCCCCCGCAACAACCCCCCCCCCGCAACAACCCCCCCCCGCAACAACCCCCCCCGCAACAACCCCCCCCCGCAACAAACCCCCCCCGCAATAACCCCCCCCGCAATAACCCCCCCCCGCAATAACCCCCCCCGCAACAACCCCCCCCCGCAACAACCCCCCCCCGCAACCCCCCCCCCGCAACAACCCCCCCCCCGCAACAACCCCCCCCCCGCAACAACCCCCCCCCCCGCAACAACCCCCCCCCCGCACCAACCCCCCCCGCACCAACCCCCCCCGCACCAACCCCCCCCCACCAACCCCCCCCGCAACCCCCCCCCCGCAACAACCCCCCCCCGCAACAACCCCCCCCCGCAACAACCCCCCCCCGCAACAACCCCCCCCCGCAACAACCCCCCCCCGCAACAACCCCCCCCGCAACAACCCCCCCCCGCAACAACCCCCCCGCAACAACCCCCCCCGCAACAACCCCCCCCCGCAACAACCCCCCCCCGCACCAACCCCCCCCCGCAACAACCCC